>NC_140946.1:132135295-134535295 GCF_014529385.1 Adiantum capillus-veneris | reverse complement strand
TTCTAGTCATAGGTAAGGGCCCAATAGCATCAAGACCCCATGTTTCAAATACATCAAAAGCTAGAATTGTCTTTCGTAGTTCGGGATTCAAAATTCTCTTTCCCATATTTTGGCAAGACAAACACGACTTGCACCAATGGTTAACATCTTGCTAATGCTTGGCTATACATAGCCTTCTTGCAGAATTTTATGCAACACGATCTTCATGGCAAAATGGCCTCCACAAGATCCCTCATGGTTTTCTTCCAAAATTTGTAGATTTCCTCTCTCCACGGCACACGACGCAAAACCAAATCACTTCCTTTCATGTAAAGCACATCCTCAAGCATTTTGTACTTTCTAGCTTTTCTTAAAAGCATACTTTTTAGAGGATGGTAAACCTTCAGGTAGAACACCTGTCAACAAAAAATCCATCTCTGTTAATAATACTTCCCTCCCATGATATAAAGGGGCATTTTCCTTCAGCACAAACACACAAGTGATCATTTCTTGGGCAGCATCATGAGCTTCTTCATTTGAGACCTCTCAATATGCTGCAAACTGCATGCTTCAAACTTTTTGAGCAACGATTTCAGCTTGAAGAATAAATTCTTTAGTTTAGGATTCTTATCCTTCTATACTCCCAATACTTGCTTCACGACCAACAAGGCATCTCCTTTGATCTGCTAGCATCTAATTCCTAACTGTAAACAAATGTGTAAACCACCTTCAAGAGCCACACAAACACACAAGTGATCATTTCTTGGGCAGCATCATGAGCTTCTTCATTTGAGACCTCTCAATATGCTGCAAACTATATGCTTCAAACTTTTTGAGCAACGATTTCAGCTTGAAGAATAAATTCTTTAATTTAGGATTCTTATCCTTCTATACTCCCAATACTTGCTTCACGACCAACAAGGCATCTCCTTTGATCTGCTAGCATCTAATTCCTAACTGTAAACAAATGTGTAAACCACCTTCAAGAGCCATGTACTCTACTTCATTGTTACTTTTTGCATCAAGTTTCAGCCCTTGATTCCTTACAAGTTTTCCTTGTGCATCATAAATGACAATGCCTCCCGAAGCAGTGAGGCGGTATGGGGCGGGCAACAAGAAGAGTGGCCTCCAAGCACTCTTCTAGGCTCCCATGCTGCTCAATTGGGTTGGGGTTGGAAAAAACAACAAACACACACACAAACCCGCAACCTAACCCTACACAAATTTGGGGCACCACCTAGTTTTGGATGCGAACTAGGACGCGTAGAGAGAGAGAGAGAGAGAGAGAGAGAGAGAGAGAGAGCTTGGGTTGCTTTGAAACGTATCGGCAATGATCAAGCAAACACAATTATATATTTAAGAAAGAGAGAGAAAGGGGGAGGGGGTGCTTGTTGCATTAATACCTCCTTACAAATCTGTCATGACAAATCAAAGTGAGATTAGTATTTGTTCAACATAGCTTGCGTAAATTTCACCACAACACATCACAAGAAAAGCCACCCCAATCACTGTCTTAAGGCCAAGGGAGTCCTCTCCACCATGTCGCCCTCTTACAGTATGTGGGATTTATGGCTAGATTGATGACAACACCCGAGACAAGCTATCAAGAACTTAACAAAAAATACCAAGACACTAACGCATCATTGTTGTCCATTACTTCACGTTGGAAGGGAGACAAAGTATCCAAGCTTAGTCCAAATCCACCCTCCTTGATTCAACAAATGTTGGGCTTACACTAGTAGGAGAAATGATAGATTTCCTACTCTCAATTGAATGATCACTCTCTCTCTTACAATGGCATAGAGTTCCCTTGCTAATCCCCTATTACAACACATGCACATGCATAAGACGATGAGCTTCCACTCAAGAGCTTCTTCTAGAGAGGTTGAGCTTGGCTTCTCGAGCTATAGCATAGTGCTCTTGCTTATGGCTCCCCCCCTTTTGTGCTAGCTACACCCTCCTTTTATAGCAATTTTGAAGGCTAGGGTTACTCCTCTAACCATGGTTGGGTTAGATTTTCAGCAATTTATCTAATTTCTTTTGCTTGGAATTATCAAGAAGTTGGTGGGGAAAGAGAGAGGAGAGAAATGGAGGTGATAGGACTTTTCATAGTGGGCTAGTGTTAGTAGAGTTAGTATTAATTTACAAATGGAATTGGATATTTACAATGGGAGTATCCATGTAGGATACAAATAAGGAAGAAAAACTCTTAAGAGGTAAGAAAAGGTGGATTTCTTACAAGGTTGATGCTCCAAGTGTCTTGAGTAGGGCCAATTTTGACGCTTGTTGACGGTCCACTAGCTTTGACGGTACATTTTTTCTCCACTCTTAACCTTCCTTGAGAGACAAGGTAATTGAAGCTGAGTAATCAACCACCATGATGCTGTCTTTTAAGAGAAGAGGCTGAATTTTGTGGTTTTTTTGATAGATATGGGTAATTTGGAGGAGGAAAAATGAGACTAGGTGGTCAATTTTGGAATGGAATTGTGTGTGGGAGGTATGAGTTCACCATGGTTTCTCTTATTCTTCAAGGTTGAGGAGAAGGTGAGTAGGGTGCAGAGAGGAGTGGTGAGAGAGGTGGGGATGATGAGTGGAGAAGTGTGTGTGAAAGAGGAAAATGATAAAGTGGAAGAGAGAGTGTGGCTGCATAGCATGGGAAAACTGGGGTCCACTAATAAAATCATAGCTCACAGCTCGTAGCTCAAAAAAATATGAAAAAATTTGAGGCAAAAGTTCAGCCCACGAGCTACAACTTTTGTGTGTATCACCTTTTCAAATTCGGAGAGCAAGTGAACTTTAAAAATTCAGCAAAACCGATCGTTTTTTTCCACTGCACAAGGTCCTTGTGGGGTCCTTCTTTGGATGATTCTTTTGAATACCTCCAAGAGTGAGCCCTCCATAGTGCATGTATGCATGCCACCTACCCTTGACCTTATTTGGTAGGTCTATAATTGAAGATATTGTTGAGATCATGATATAAGTGAATAGTACAACTAAGAAAATCAAATATTGAGGGGTCTAAAAAATATGTACGTGTCAAATATAAATAATATAAGTGGAAAAAATATAAAGGGGTCAAAAGAAATCTCTCTCATTATGAGGCTACCATAAAAGGATAAATATTTTTGGTGTTCTAATTTTTTAGAAAAAAAACAAAATAGATGTAGGAAGGGAAAAATCACAATAGTGAAAAAAATATACACATAAATAAAACTAGTTTTTTTGGATTTTTGTTGGGGTGGAGTTACACCAAATATAAGAGAAGCTTACATGAAAATATTTCTATATGGAATAAAGAGTATGAAAAATGGTAAGAAAAATTGTGGTAATGGTGAGGCAATGTACAGAGCATAAATAACACACACCTAGGTAGAAATATTTAAATAAATACCAAAATAATTATGAAAAAATCTTTTATTTAGGCCCTATATACAAAGAAATATTTACATACTCATGGGCCATAATATACTTATATTTTTATAATTTTTTATTTTTTTGGCTCAACTAGCCCAATGCCTAGCTAATTGAGGGTTTTTTATTTCAGTAAGGAGATATGGGAAAAGTCCCCTAACTCACACGCACCTATATACAGTGAAAGGGTGAGGGTAACCACAGTGTTTGAGTGATTTGATAAGGGGGGATAACTCACTATGGCAATCACAGAGAGCCAAAAAACGGCTATCAGCAGCATCATGACTTCTTCAATAAGAGTCATCAAAATATAACAGTGAAGCATCAGAGATGGCAAAAGTCTCAACTTTCTTCTTTCACACAACCTCTTCTTTAACCAAAACAGGAGTATCTTTATAAGCGAGTGAATCTGCCCCCGAGTACTCTCTTCCACCAAAAAGGTTAACTGAAACTCTTGAAGTTCAATAACCCATTTCATCACTATTTTTCATATATTTGAATTATTGAACAGCTGAGGAAGCAATGAATAACTAGCGAGAAAGGTGAACGACTTTTGCAGCAAGTAGTGTTCGAATCGTCTGCAAGCATAAACCATATTGGCCATCACCAATTCAATTTCAGAGAAAGCTCTTTCATGAGGAGTCTTCACTCTGCTAGCATAATGAACAGGCTTCATATACTGAGATTCCTTTCCCTTTTGCAACAACATGGCTCCAATGGCATCATCTCCCACTGATGGGTTAACATAAAATTCACTTTCCCAGTCAGGAGCTTGCATAATGGGTAGTGTACTCAAGACTTCTTTGACTCGGTCAAAAACATCGTCACAGTCATGAGACCACTCCAAGGGATCATTCTTAATTGTTTGTTGCAATGGATACAATAGCTGTGATGCCAAAGGTATGAAACAAGACAGATATTTAACCTTCTATATGAAAGTGGCCCACTGTCTGGTATCTTTTGGAGATGACAGCAACAACAAAGCCTCCATTTTCTCTGGACCTGCTTCAATCCCATTTTTTGAAATCACATGTCCAAGAAGCTTTACCCTTGGTTGTGCCAAATGACATTTCTTAGGGTTCAACTGACCCCCTGCATTCATCATACCTTGCAAAAGTCATTTCAACCTTTTGAACATGCTCTTTCCTTGAACTGTATACACGGAAATCATCTAAGAATCCTTTGACAAACTTACCAAGGAACGGGGTAAGGACCCAATTCATTTTTCTTTCAAAAGCTCCAGGCCCATTTGTCAACCCAGAATGAAGGCAGCAAAAGCAGAAACAACCCCATGGCGTAATAAAAGTAGTTTTATTCTGGTCTTCATCAGGAGCAAGGATAAGCTGAAAATATCATTAATAACCATTGCAGACACTGTATCTTTCAAAACCAACAATTGCATCTAAAAGTATATCAATGAAAGGCAAAGGGTAAGATCTTTCTTTATTACTTCATTTAATGGCTTGCAATCAATGCAAACTCTCCAACGCCCATCTTTCTTTGGAGTGACCTACAGGGCTCACCCATTTGGCATTATCCACTAGCACAATGAACCCTGTATCCAAAATTTTTTCCACTTCTTTAATAAGCCTAAGCAATCACAAGATACTCTACGTGGGTCTCTCAGCACTACTGATTCTGAGCGTAAAAAGAAACACAATTTGTGTTTCAGATGTCTTTCAGACCAACATAACAAGAAGGATTGTCCTCTTTTGCAAGGCACAGAAAAGGCCATGCACACGGTGCAACGCCTCACATTAGATTCATCTCCTAAATATTGTGCTGTAGAGGTTCTTCGTATGGAAGAAAAGCACAAGTGTTGTGTGCCTGCTACAATGTGGCAGCCCACCTTTGGTCCCCATGAGTTGATTCGCATGCATGGCACTATTAACGGACAACGTGCTTGTATTTTGGTGGATGATGGTGCAACTCATAACTTCCTTAACTATAAGCTAGTCAAGAAATTGAAGCTTACACAAACTCCCTACTCCCACAAGTATGTGGTAGAACAGATGTCTGGAAATGATAAAGAAGTATGGGACACGATAGTTTAAGGGGTTGAGCTTATTATTCAAGATCATACAATGACCCTTGACTTTCAAGTTATGAACATGGACCGTGCTGATGTAGTTTTAGGACGGGAGTGGTTGCATGGTTTAAGAAACACATTGCACGCTAGTTATGAACACAGCTCCTTATCCTTTATGTCCAATGGTAAACATGTGCTTTTGCTTGGTGAGAAAAATATACCATCTGCACCTCTTATATGTACAACGGAGCTTTCTATTTTACAGAAAGCAGATTTAATAGATGAAGTATTTTTGTGTTACTGCTTGTCTCCAAGTCTTGTGAATTCTCGAGAGCAAAGTGCTGTGAATTCTAGTTATGGTATGCAAAATGCAATGAACTTTAATGATAAACAAAGTGTTAACAATTCTAAAGAGCAAAGTGCTCTCAATTTTAATTATATCGAGCAACGTACAACTGTTGTAAAACAAACATTATAAGAATTACAAGATTCTCCATCCCAACATAACTCTAGTTTACTCTCTCCTTTTGCACAACAAAAGCCGACTCACTTACTCACGGAGTATAGTGATGTATTCTCGAGTGATTTACTGCCAGGTTTACCCCCTAATGTGATATCAGTGCACCATGGCATTGATGTCATGTCGGGCACTAAACCGATGAGCAAACCACCTTATCGTATGAGTGCTAGTGAGGCCAAGGAGGTTGAGAGTCAATTAGCTGACTACCTTGCCCATGGTTTCACAGACCTAGCACTTCGCCTTGGGCATCACCAATTCTATCGGTAAAAAAGAAAGATGGTACTATGCGCATGTGCGTAGATTATCTCGGATTAAATGCCATAACCATCAAGAACAAGTATCCTCTACCTTGAGTGGACGAGTTGTTTGATCAACTCCATGGGGCAAGATACTATACAAAGATAGATCTTCGTTCAGGATACCACCAGGTGCTTTTGAAAGATATCTCTAAAACTGCTTTTAGAACACGGTTTGGGCATTTTAAATTTTTTGGTTATGCCTTTTGGTTTAATCAATGCTCCAGTTATAGTTATAACACTCATGGATAGTGTCTTATGTCCCTATCTTGGAAAATTTGTTGTGGTTTTCCTTGATAACATTCTCATTTTTAGTAAGACTGGAGATGAACACATAGAACACTTACGATTAGTGTTTGAACAGCTACGAGCTCATTACTACAAACAAGAGAAACAAGTAATCATCCTCACCAATTGTCCTTCCCAATTTCAGTGGCCAGAAATGGATGGATACCTAGTCATACTTGTTACAATTACAAGTATTATTAAACAACTTTAATGGATGGTTGTTTACACATGTAGCAGAGCCATGTTCTGTTAATGAACATGTTTCTTTTGGTATCTAGGTTTGATTGATTTCCACATTCTATTTATGGTCCAAATATATTAGCATGGGTTTCACATGGAAAGTATTTTAATTATTTTCCTATGAGCTGTGAGCATAACCTTCGCCATAAGCATTAACAAAGTACGATCATGGATATGCAGGTTTGGATCTATTTTTGCTAAATGCATGCACAATAGGTGTTATGGACCCTAGTGTGTAGCAAAGGCTGATTTGGAGCGGCATGCACATTCATGACATTATTAGCTTCTAAAGCATTTTGCATTATATATTCAATATCTCTATGAGATTAATTGTGGGTCTACCAATCACCAATAGAGGTCATGGACTGTTGTGTGTGCTTGTTGATCAATTGACTAAAGTTAACCAAGATGGTTGTTCCTAGCATTGTTGATTACTCCACAATGTTGCAAGGAATTGTGATCCTTGTTAATCAATCAATTTGGAGGACTATCTGCAAATGATGGGGAACACACCTCACTACTCCCAATCATCCAAAGAGGATAGACATATTACAAGTGTTAAGCTTGTGCTAAAGGATATGCTAAGAGCATACGTTAGCGTGAAGTAAAGCATGTTCTGATGACTAAGTTTAGTCCCTTCATGTTTCGGTCATGTTCTCGACCTTGATCACCAGTTATGGTGGGGTTGTTTATTGATGAAGAGTGATAACAAGTCAAAGACTTCATCTTTGCTAATGAGTTATGTCAACATGTTGCTTTCATGGAAAGTGAGAAAATATATTCTTTTAGACACCTTTTAGTTGTGATAACTCATTTAGCATACTCTAGTGAGTTATAAATAAAATTTACAAACTATGTTGGAAACAGACCGTTTACACAAAACAATTGTTGCAAAGGGACAACAATGTGGAAAATCAAGATGTTCTTCTTGATTTCATTGGACCTCCTACTGAACCGTGTTACAGTCACATGGACAACTGGATTCGTGAAGGATGCCATTGTAGAAAACATTAGTGTTCTTATGAAGATATCATCGCTTTTTTTTTATAGGACAAAAACGCTACTCCAAGGGGGAGTAATGTCACGACTAGTGTAAGGCCGGACAAACCAAGGGCTAGGACGGACATGCGATAAAGGGGTCCTATAAATAGCAGGGCCAAGGGCCTATATAGGACATGGTTGTGTGGTTATTTGCATGTGCTAGTCCTCACAGTCTCACAGGTAAGGCTCCTACCATCAAGTAATCCACAATGTATGAGCTCCACTTAGGTGCTACCATGAGTCTGAACAATGTCGCTTGTTCTACGGGTGCCTTTATTGCACAAATGTTGCATAAACTAATGTAATGTATATCCTCATGTAATTTTGTCTTTGACACGATCCGTTGCTCCTACAAGCATCAAATATTGTGCTTTGTTCTTCATAAGAGGCATATGTTTTCTTTGTGTTTGCTTTTGTTTCCTTGTTCGCTTTGTGTGATACCTTTCTTGTCTTTTGGATTTTAGGTCAGGGAAATCATAGAAGATTGCCTCTTTATTTCTTGGTTTTTTTTTTGTGAGCTACTCGATAGCTCATCCTCTGCATATATCTCTAGAAGAACATTGTCTCGTGAATCTTGGAACTCTTCCTCATCTTCGTCGCTCAAATATCTGATGCAAACTTCATCAACTATGCATTTGCACTCAACTATTTTTGGTGTATCCAAGTCCTCTGTTTGTGATTTAGTTTCCAAGATAACACTCACCATTTGGATGGGTGCTATGTCATAGGCCTCCTCTCATCACATAATTTCGTGGTTATTTTGTTCATGCACACATCTAGAATAGCCAGTATCTGAGTCCAAAAAAATATTCAAACAATTACTCTAGAGCTTTGGAATATAAATCTTTGTCTTCTATCGGTCTATATGAGATGCAATCCTCTCTAGCCATGCTCTTGCATTCGGAAGCTCCATGCATTCAAAGATGTGCTTTGGTCTATAATCATGCATGTATTTCTTTCTCATTGACCATGGTTGAGTCAAATTCCTCTACAAGAGTTCAACTAGCCTCCCGTAACTATGGTCCTTGAGGCTAATTCTCATTGTAACCTCCTTGTGTCGCAAGTAGATATGGTTGTATCCACAATCTTGCACCATCTTAAGTTGGTGAATGAATGGTCTTCCTAAAATGACATCAAAGTTGTTGCTCTTACAAAATCCACTATGGCAAAGGTATGCTCATGCTCTATCTTGCATGAGGATACTATGATCTATTCCAACATACCCAATGGTCTTTCTATGTTACCATCCATAAGTTATAGTTTCATACTTGTTTTTGTTTAAAGCTGGTCTCCCCCATTTCTCCCATATCTCTTTTGTGGTTATGGCCACTCCGACCCCGCTATCTAGTATAGCAATGTTTTTCACTCCTTTGTGTTCCAATGGCAAGGTGGTATTTTCTTCTTCCCCTTCACAGTAATCACCCACCTTGTTTACAGGTACTGGTTTAGCCTTTGGTTTATTTGGGGTCAGTTTACCCATCTAGTCATTTATAGGAATGTCTTAATGAGGAATTTTCAGCCCCACCTTTTTTAGGCTTTTGTATATTTCACCCCATAGATGTGGTCTAATCTATAACTCTTCGAGAGAGTTATCGTGTACTATATAGGAGTACCCATCAATTCATGTAGGTTCTTAGTGTCCATAATCTTGGGAGTCAGCCTCCATTGTGAGGGCACTACCTTGACCTCCAATTTCGTTTCATGCTCTCCTATGAAAGACAAAAAATTCTTCAATGTCTTAGGTTTACTCTCCATAGATGCTTCCGTTTCTGCATCATCGTATAGAGAATGTATATATCCAGGGTAGAACTCTTGATCCATATTGATCTCTCTGATAGATGCACACTTGAAAGTTGCACTACCATCTTTTTTATTTCGTATCTTTTCCCATAAGGCTTGTGGCCATGCCTCTTCCACTTATGGAATTGGCATCATCACTTTTAACTTAGAGTCATATGTGGTATTAGCCACTACCATTGTGTCCAATGGTGTTTCACTACCGGGCTTCATATAATCAGTCATTTTGTTTTCTTTGTGCTCAATTTCCATGTCCCCTTTCATAGATTAAAACTTCATTGTTAGGGATGTTTAGCATTCCTGGCTGCATTAGAGCTTGAACTATCTCTATGAGCCTTTTGCACATTTCGAGTCTCTGTTTTTTTATCTTAGGATACGGATATGTCAATCATCTCTATTCCAGTCTCAAATTGGTTTTCAATCTAGCCTCGTAAGCGTGCAATAGAGCCTCCAAGGGTTCTAGAACTTTATCTACTAGGACTGGACCTCTCAATGATATTTTGGATGACACTGCTCCTTCTACTCATTCCTTGATTTGTTTTTCATGTTTGAGCGGCTCTTTGACTTGTTGCAGCTCAATTTTTAAGGCAGTTTTCTCTTTTAGCTTCTTTGCTTTCATTTTGTCTCGTTTGGCTTTCCACAATTTTCTTTGAGTCCTTACCAATAAACTCTCAAATTCTATTTGAACTGTCAGTTTTTGCTTATCCTCATCCTTGATAGGTGTGTTCCTAGTAGCTTCTTGAGCTTGAGCTCTAGTCACCACATTGATTGGAATTGTAGGCTCAGTTTCTAATGATGTTCATTGTCGCCTTCCCCTTATTGGAAGAACATAATATACTCCACATCCATCACAGAATCCAAAAATATTTTTGCATTTATCTTTGCGAGGAAAAACTCTTTCCCAACGATTACTTTCACATTCATAGCAAGGACCCTCCGGTTGGGATGCTTGTGGTGCCTCATTGGGAGGATAACATCTAGGTTTATAATTTTGATTCACTATGAACACGAGTGTGTTTTTTTTCATCATATAGGGACTCCTCATTGATTGCACACATATGATGGCTCTGCAGCATCATCTGTACTTACCCAAGAAGGATAACCTTCATCAACATATGCATTATCTTGGGTTCCCTCTCGTAAGTTTTGCTTGATTCTTCATAATATGAAGTTGGTGGAAACATTTTCTCAATCATGAGTGTTTTTATGGACTATGTGTATCTTACAGTTTCTTAGTTCTCTTGAGGTAAAGAAGATTGTTTGCCCAACACTGGTTGAGGCTTATCTCCTCCTTGTGATGTGTTGTTTGGGCCTATTTGGTACCTTGATGGTGGTGGCAAAGGTTGCACCTCTTGTGGTTCGTATGGCCTTTTCCTCACGTAATTCTTGTTGTAAAAAGACTCATTTTTCTTGTGATTGGTCCATTTTTTCTCGATCGCACACCACTTCAAGACATGTGGTGCATTTGTTGTTGCTGCTGGTTGTTGTGTATTTGAATTCTGTCAATAGCCTTGGTTCATTCTCTTGATCACTTCTTCGATCATTTGATCAACATTCGGTACAGTTGGAGCCTGAACACTCTGCCTTGTTGTTGATTCACTCGTAGTAGAAGAGGCATTGTTGTTCGTATTGTCGGCATTCTTTGTTGCCTCTTCGTACACCTTACAATTGTCAACAAGATACAATGCTTCTCTACTGACTTTCTCAAAATGTGGTGCAAGCTCTCAAGTGCAGGTCCTTTTTTAGAGTCTCATTTCTTAAGCCCTTTATAAAGAGAATTGGCAGTCTTTCGTCTTGTGGTAACTCTTGTACAGGCATCTCTCTCTGTATCGTTTGAAGCAAAGCAAAGCTTCCTTCACTTCCTCATTCTCTTTCTGCTTGAAAGCATAGATTTGGGACACTATGTTGTGCTTGATCCCCTTTTAGAGAATTCCTCATCAAATTTGTGTAGAAGTTGCTCTACGTTTGGAAAATCTCTATTGTTCAAAGGTTGGAACCATGTCAAAGTTGTTCCTTCCAATGTCAACCCAAATCCCTCATACTGAGTGTAGAAATCCGCCACTTGTTTCGCTCCAAAACTTGTTTGAAGAGTGAAACGTGTGCATATGGATCTTCCCATCCATTGTACTTCTTGGAAACACACTTCGCTACTTGTGATGCTTGCATTCGTTGTGTTTTGGCAATCATTCTCACAACTCTAGGTTCTCTTGCAAGGACATCTCCAATCTCATAACCCACACTAGAAACTCTAGTTGGAGCTCTCTCTGTGGCTCTCTCCTCAGGTCACATATCTCTAGCTTTTGTTCAGGCATCTGGAACCCTTGACGTATATACCGTGCTAGGACCTACACTACCCCTATAGTAGTAGTTATTGGAACCCTTGAACCCAAGGATCCCATCGGTCTAGGTACTTAAAATTGCAATTGACTAAATGATTCAACAATTCTTGTTCTATCAGGACTCAATTTTCTTGTTTTTGGTCTTGTTTCCGATACAATAGTTCTAAATGTGTGTGTGTGTGTGTGTGTGTGCGCGCGCGTGATGAGAGTGTGCACCCATTGTCCTTTTCATTGGTGAGATTAGAGTAGATTAGAGAGTAGGCATTGAGTAGCATTCTCCATTAGCATTTCATTACCCTCTTCTTCACTCTGTTGATTAGGATCCTCTTCTTTCACGTTCTCTTGACTCCATGCCTCCATGCACTAGCTGGGTTTAGATCCATCGAATTGACATTATGTCGGTGGATTGAGCTATGTTGTAACCCCCTAGCATTGGCACCATTGTTGAGGAATGATCCTTAGGCCATGTATCGCAGCAAAGGTTTTGGGTGAAAATTAAGCAATGAGTAGTTGAGACTCAAAGAAACACATTTCACAAAAGAGACACTTGCAAAAAAGTTGAAAAAGGCGGTTAAAAGATAATGTCATGCTTTAATATTGCATGAGGTGTCCATTGGAATCAAATGGGGATGAGTCCATAGGGTGTGTTTTAATACAAAGTAATTCCCCCATCATGATGGTATATTTAATGGGTGTGGACAAAACAGAATGCAAGTCGTTCACATCCAAGGTCTTTTTCATTGTGTGTAGTCTTGTATTCTTGTATAATATTGACTTCCATTCATGTTTTCCTAAATATGAGGGTAGGGTTGTGAGATTTCTTGATTTAAAATCTTTGACAATTCAATTCCCCAATCCTTATATAAAGATTTCATATCTACCTCTAATGGAGTTTGATTCAAGAAAAAATCCTAAAAAGAAGCCAATTGTTTGAACCAAGGTTGAATTCGTATGTATGTACAAATACATACAATACGATACATTCATATGGTATAGATCCGTACATGATCATTAAAAAATAGCCATCCTCTCTAGATTCGTGTGGGTGCTTCAGGCATGTGATAAGGTTATTTGGTGTTTGAAAGGCTCGGGAAGTGTGAAGGCCAACAAAACCCCCTGTATGATTTCATGTTATGTTGTAACTTGTTTAAGTGTCTAGCTTGCTGCTTGATTCTTCAATTCAAGTTCTAAGCATTGAACAATGTATTCATTATAAGTCTACCAGGTTATTGCGTTAGAGATCCATGAAATTTTGAATAAATATCGGGTTGTTTACAAACGGTTCGTACTAATTACGTACCTAAAAAATTATTCGATATAGAAGTACGTATGGATACATACCATGCCTTTTCACCTTGGAGTGAACAAAACAACGCGAGCCAACATGGACAACACCCATGTGGGGTTGTACAAGTATGATAATGGTGAGCAAATGCTCTATTACAAGTGCAACAAGCCCTACTTAGGAGAGTTGTCAAAGCACAAACGATTATATATCTTAACGTACACCATATCATCATGCTTGATAAGTATGGGCATAGATCTTTGACAGTAGATTATAAGGAGCTCTAGCACATCGAACAAAAGCTCAATGAGCTCAAATTAAAGCGAAGGAGAAGAGAAATGAGAGAGGGAAGCACTAACTAGAGACTAATCAACGCTTAACTACACACCATTAACACAAATGACGAAGATAGAGACGATCAAGAGCACTTAGCTTTCCATTGCATGCCATAGAAAGTGTTGAAGCACAAGAGAAAGCTCCAACTCCAAGCATCTTCATCTCCAACTTCTCTACAGGATTTCCATGAAAGCTCTACTCTCAAGAGGATAAGTGAAAACCAACCTAACTTTCACTTTTATACCTAGGACATAAAAAAATATTTATGGTCGCCCATGAGATGCATATGATTGTGTGCATCTCTATAGCTCCTAGGCATCATGGTAGTGTCAAATATACAATCTGAAACTCATACAGAGCTCGTAAATGCATCAAAAGTGCATATACAAGTAATATACTTGTCAAAAAATGAAGCACTTATAGCATTTGCATCATAAGTGTATGCTAAAAATAGCATCACTGAATGTCGTCTAACTGATTCTCGTTGGCGTTGCCAACATTACCCCCCCCCCCCCCCCCCCCCCCCCCAAAAAAAAAAAAGACAACTCTGATCAGCAATCTTCGCGTGTATTTTGTTGCAAAACCCTAATTAACAATCTAGTTTGTGAATTCTCTTGCAAGGGTGTGGCCTTACAATGAGTGAATCTCCACGTGCATAGGCTAGAGGGTAGAATGTTGTCGGTGATGAGCTCTAGCAACGATAGAGTCAATCTTGTCTTGAATTTCCTCGACAAATAGTTGCAAGATGGAGAGAGATATGGACACACACACACACACACACACACACACAGAGTTCCATAGTTGGTAGATCGTGCACCTTTTGGCCCTCTCTATTCTCACACTATGCGGATCATGCTGCTCTCGGCCCTCTTGTTTCCCATTGCTCTCAACACTCTCGTTTCCCATTTCATCAAGCTCCATCTTGGCATCTTCAAAGTATTCGCAGTCTTTTTTTTTGGCCTGGCCAAAGGGCAAAGGCTATAGAGATAACTTCTCTTTTCATGGCTAAAATTAATTTAGAAATAACAATTGGGCATTATTCAGAGCAAAATATTATGATTGGTGGAACCAAGTAGTGGTCATTTATTGAAAAGATATAGTGTTGTAACAATGATAAATTTTTATGGAAGAGATTGATGGCACTTGCCACGCTGAATAGGAATAGGTAAAGCAGTTTTGCACGCTAGCTATCAAAAAATGGGTTTGGCAACCATTCTCTGTGCGTGGAGGGCTTATGGCCGCCATTAGAGGCCCTGCCATGTTTTTAGTGTGGTTGCTCGAGCTGCCGTGCATCCCTCACCTCGAGCCAGTAGTACAGTTATTGCTCTCACCAAAACGTAGCAATGTGATGCTTGCCTTTCTTTGATCGACTGCAACTTTTGCACATCATCTTTCTCTTGTACTTGTACTTGAGCCATTTCTCTCTTCTACAGTCACATGGTTTATTGTCTTGTCTTTGATCTTCATCCTATAAACACACAAACTGCTAGAAAACAATAAAATATATGTCTTGGGAGACTATGCTACAACCTCCAAAATGGACTTGCAAGCTCTTGTGAACATAGCGAGAGGAAGGTTGGCAGTGATGCAGGCTTGTACGAGGGTTGTAGTGTACAAGGCAGACATAACGACTATTGTTGATGGCCTGAGAGCCATTAGAAGCAAGTGGTCTAAAGGCTCGAGAGCCATTAGCAGCAAGTGGTCACAAGCCAAGTCTGTTGCTCACAAGGCTTGAGTATATGTTGTGGCTCACACTTGGATCCTAGACACCATACATGCCTATGAGTTGCATGCCTTCCATCATTGATTCGAGACCTATTAGAGGCCCCTCTAACTTTCTCCTTGTGCACACCGAGAAGCTCTCTCTCTCTCTCTCTCTCTCTCTCTCTCTCTCTCTCTCTCTCTCTCTCTCTCTCTCTCTCTCTCTCTCTCTCTCTCTCTCTCTCTCTCACACACACACACACACACACACACACACAGAGGATTGAGGACACGGAGCATTTTGCTCACAGTGATAGCACCGAGGACACCATGCACCTTGGTGAACTTGACGGGATGGTCGACAAGAATATGTAGTGGTGCGAAGGTGTAGCCCTCTACGCACCCCTTCTCAAGAGCTTGCTTGCCAAGCACGACACCGTTGCTACGTCACCCCCTCCCTCTACTTGCTTTGCATGTACTCGTCTCCTCCTCATCGTATTGATGTTGTTGCACCTACCTATCATACTATTCATGTAGTTGTCGCTGCCACCCCACATTGCTGGCCTCCGCCACCTACAACACCGCCATAATGCCACCTTATCTCTCTCTCTCTCTCTCTCTCTCTCTCTCTCTCTCTCTCTCTCTCTCTCTCACTCACACACACACACACACTTACGAGGAGACATCCAAACTTGTTTAGTTAATTAAAAACCCATCCAAACCTTTAATTTAATGTTTATCTATGATTACAATGGAGAGCTAAATGGACATCTTTAGTAGTTATATGTGTGTCATGCGTGTGTACACTTTGTTGCATGTTTGTGTGTAAGTGTTAGTGAAAGACAAAGTATGAAAGCTTACTCTTTCATAAAGTACCATTGTCGTCACTGCCATTAGCAGGAATCTCTTGAGATTCCTTTGCGTCCCCCTTTCTAGGCATTAATCCCTGCCCACTGTTGCGATCATGGCGAGCTTAATCCCTGCTACATCTCCACGTGCACCCACTTATCATTCTGCATCCCCGCCAGCTCCCTCCTTGACACCTTGATACCATAGCATCCCCTCCTGCTCTTTGCGTCGTCGCTGGTCTACAACATTGCTTTGGCTGCATCAAACAGAGATTGCATGCAGTAGGCATCGACTTTCCCAAGGCACACCTCCGACACCTTGCGTGCACACCATCGCCCTTGCTTTGACCTCCATTGTTGGATTGCAATGGATCTCTCTCTCTCTCTCTCTCTCTCTCACACACACACACACACACACACACACACACACACACACACACACACACACATACACATACACAACGTGATTTTCATTAGGCAAATGCCGCGGCAGTTCAAAGCTTGCTTCTCTGTCAAGGTCAAGCTTCTTAGCTAGAGGCATGAGACTGACGAGGCGAATCAGAGCAAAACGATGACCATTAATGTAAGTTGAACAATCGCCTCTCCCCTCCCCAGCCTAGCACACCACATTGAAGGAAGTTGCCTATAACTTGCCTCCTCTCCCCACGCTCGTCCTGTGCACAGAACCTGCTCATACGAGGCACAGTAGAGACATCGAATTGAGAGAGAGAGAGAGAGAGAGAGAGAGAGAGAGAGATCTTTGTAATGAGCAACCTCTTATGCAGATGCCCTCGTAGCACACACACAGAGAGAGAGAAGCATGCAAACAAAACAAGATTTTTTTTTAAATTCTTGAACAAATCCAACCAAAATATCTAAGAGAGAGATTACCTGCATGGCACTGCCTGGTTTCACGTGGTTTTATTTAAAAAAAGCATGCTTATCATCCAAACTCTTCACTTTTCCTTTCCCCAAAGTGAATATCTTGTGAAATACCATCGAATGCAAACGTTTGCACTACCTATTTTTAGCAAAAGCATAGTTAAGTTGCAACGTTATGTTGTGAGAGATTTTAAAGCCCTCACTTTCTTTTGTTGACTTAGCCATTGTTGCATGGCAATGTTGTGCTCATACTATCTTTTTTTAGTGAAGCTTAATTTCTTGAGTTTGCGGCAGTTTGACTTAAGTTTATTAAGTCATTGTTGTTTGGATTGAAACATGGTATTGTTTTGTTTAGACTCTCTTTTATTGGCAGGCCGTGTGATTTATCGTCAACTAGTATTGTCGACGGCCTTTGATTGCCTCTCTCTTTTTGCGTGCAGTGGCTTCTTTCTCTGTCACTGAACATGTAGGATTGCAGTGCACACCATCGAAAGCTGGTTATTGAAGGAGCTTTCACCACGTGTTCGAGGAGGGGGACGGAATTTCTTCCTCCATTATAATGGTATAGATATCTATCTATACTATAATAAAAGCGGGAGGGATCCCCCCCCCCCCCCCCTCTTCACACGTGGCAGAACGAGCTTGCACCGGCTACTTCAAGCAAGTGTGCCTTGTGCGCACGGCAAGACAGTGAGCGAGAGTGCAGGAAAAGGCAGGCCGCACAGTGCAGGACTCAGCGGGCACGAGGGGCTCAGGGTTGACAACAAGCGACAATTGTGAGTGTCGAATGTCTGCGTGTGAGTGGACTTCTGACGGGGTAAAGAGGCGCGTGCGGGTGATTGACCTTTGATGCAAAGGCACCAATCTGTAGCACTCCATTTGAGCTCCAAGCTCATGCGTAAACTGTTTCCAGAAGCGCACAACTCTCACAGCCTTGCATCCATGTCTCGAAAACTACCTCCCAACCCGCTGCGTACCAGCCCTTTCCTGCACGCGTACCGGCCTGCCTCCCAACCACTGCTTCCCGATTGAGAAAAACGAGCGTGATTCCATTGAGCTCTCAATTCCTTTTCCTTCCCGACCTAAGGAATGCGCACACACACACACACACACGCGCGTAAGATCCACTCCTCTGTCTTCGCACTCATCCTGACGGATATCTTCTCATTCCTTCTCTCTCCCTCTCTCTGCTCCAAATGTTTCACCCCATACTTTGCCTCATCAACAAATTGCAGTCAAGTGGGTTGAGAGAGAGAGAAAGAGACACACACACACACACACACAGAGAGAGAGAGATCTGCACTCAACCCTACCCCATGAGAAGGTATGGTCCCCCAACTCTCATCTCCTTCCTTTGCTCTCACGCTCACCTCATGGGCAACTTTCACGAATCGGAATCGCCACCAATCTCAGCACGTGTCTGCTCTACTGCGCAGCCTGCTCATGCTCTTGCTGAGTACTGACGCTCATCCCCCCTCCTTCATTGGCCCGAGACACATGTCGCTTCCCCTAATTCGACTTTGCTTTTGATTTTATGAGGATATCTTGTAAGATACCCTCTAAAGAACCTAAAGAGAGATGGACTCAGACGGAGAGAGAGACACACACAGAGTGGAGAGAGAGAGAGAGAGAGAGAGAGAGAGAGAGAGAGAGAGAGAGAGAGAGAGAGAGAGAGAGAGAGTTGCAAAGAGAGAGCGAAGTTCGAACTGGAGAGCAAGCAAGACTGTTGTTAGGTAATGCTGTGAATTTTGAAGTTGATGGCCACGACAGAGAAATGAAATGATATATGAACTTCCAGATTGAGGCCAAATAGATTTATTAACATCTTCAAGAGGCCACAATGACCTATGAGACACAAAGTGGTGAATCTGATACCATGTTTGGGTATAAAACATAGAAAATGAAAGTAGAAGTGCTACTAGCTGAGAGAGAGAGAGAGAGAGAGAGAGAGAGAGAGAGAGAGAGAGAGAGAGAGTTGCAAAGATAGATAGATAGATAGATTTAATTATCATCCACGAAGGTCAGATATGACCCATGGGACCAAAACAAAAACATTACATCTGTGTTTTCGGGGTGGAGGCGTTAGATACATATCAGTTAGGGACTGAGGGTCCATTAGGGGTAAAGGAAAAGGAAAGGATACAAGACAAAAAACAAAACCTAGGGGGGTTCAGGTAGAGGGGGAGCTGGCTTGGGAGTTCGAAACTCTTGAATGATGGCTTTACCGCCACGGTAGACTGCCCATTTACCTTGTTTACGAGCTTCATGCATCTTTTTGAGCTGGCTTGCTTTGTGCTTGAGTTGGTTTGTAGTCAATTCCTCGGCAATCCAAAGCTTTGTCCCTTTGAGGTGATATGATTGGCGCAGCAACCTCGTCCGTTCTTCTTTGTTCTTGAAAGTGAGGATGCACTGTCCAAGAGGCACATGCCTATGTGTGTCATTGATCCAAGAGACAGTGTCGGGCTCAATGTTGATTGGTTGAAGAATGTCCTTGAGCTTGACGATGGATTCTTCGAGGGAATCCTCCTCGGTGCACCATGGTGAGGAGAGTCCTCCAATCCTAATTTTGAGGGCAAGGGATTCTTGTATCTGGCATTCTTGTAAGGCTGCTTGTATGTCGTTCTCAATCTTCTTATGTGATGCCTCATTGGCTTCTTTCTGAGTTGTCTTGACAGTCTCGATGAGAGAAGCTTCAACTTCGAGTTTCTTTGCGAGCAAAGTTTCACTCTCCGTTGCTTTTGTATCCTCGAGCTTACACAAACGTTTTTTCAGCTCGGCATTCTCCAAAGCAAGTTCTTGGATCTGAATCTCTAGGGCCGTGATCCGTGCATCTTGGCGAGCGGCAAGATCTTTCCTAGGCGCAGCTGCCACAGCAAGAAAACTCTTGCGTGTGTCAGAGGTCGGTGTATTGAAAGAAGTCATGATTGAGAAATCTTCGATTTGTTGTGCAAGAGCCTTTGTCTGTGGCTAATTACTGTCGCCGAAGCAATCAAATGTTTACTCTCGAAGAGCAAACAAATGCTTACTGTCGAAGACCAAACAAAATTGAATGGTCACTGTAGAGAGCAAACAAACGCTCACTGTCAAACAAATGCTCACTCAGCAAATGTTCACTGTCAAAGCTTTGTAAGAGCGAGACAGTCTAGAGAGCAAGTGAGACTGTTATTAGTAGGTAATGTGGGTGATTAACACTGGGGGGAAGAGAGAGAGAGAGAGAGAGAGAGAGAGAGAGAGAGAGAGAGAGAGAGAGAGAGATCACACAAGCTATGACACACTGCAATAAGAGAGAGAATTTATTCTTTCTTTTGTGAGCTTACTTAAACATTGTGCTAAGAAGAATGATTTGTACCGAGGCAGTAGGATGCATGCTGACTAACATGATAGTTGGTTACTTGAAAAGAACACATACTTACGCAACACGTTAGTCAACACATATGTCAAGTGCGGTGCAATCCTCACGAGCTTCCTATCCGCAATGTTGCCTATGGAGTGCCAATGGCTGACCCATGTCTAGGCTTAGGCATTATGTCCAACCATAGTCAACAATCACCAAGTGCTCAACAGGTGGTGGTGGTGGTGGTGGTGTGTGTGTGTGTGTAGCTGTTTAAATCTTAATTAATAAGACATAATTGAGCTTTTACATTCAAAAGACAGCTGGCCAAGGAACAATGAACTGATTTGTACAAAATAACTCAGTATCCGAATTATCTAAGTACAATAATTGTAAGAAAGAGGTCCTCTTTCAGTGGGGTTGGTAGTAGAAAAACTTCCCCGTTCTTCAGTGGGTATTTCATAATAGTAATGTTGCTTGCCAAAGAAAAGAAACCCTCCAAGATAAGATAGAGTCCTTACCTGCATCCATCCAAACAAGACAACAATTCAGTTAGCCTTGGATGTGTTTTACAGGTATCAATGGACCATATCAGTTGTTATCCATGTCCATCTTATAGGTTTTATTTACTTTAGACAAGCTAGGTTATGTAGAACTGGTATTTTTAGCAATCTTTTTTTATCATTTCACAAATGAGTGTTTATAGTGTACTTTCTTACATGGTGCAGTCCATTAAGAGTCAAAACTATTTCGAGAGCCATAGCTCAGTAACCATATACTTACCTTCAGAATTAAAACACATGGTATCAAAGGTATCCCTTTAGCAAAGGAGATGTGAAATCTGACTTACTTTTTGTCAACCAAAGGTACCAAATGAGGGTGATAACTACCTCACTTTTTTTTATAAAAAACACCAATAAGATGCTAGCATAACCGGTTAGTAGCGTAGCAAGACTACTAGGTATACTCTTTTCCAAGCTTCTGTTGAAGCCAAAAGCTGCCATATACTTACCTTCACCAACCGTTTGAACAGAGAACCATTTCATAAACCATAAGCAAACCCAAAACGTTGGGTTAAATCCACCTTTATTTTCAAATGTAGATGATGATCCTTTCCTCAGAATGTGAGCAAGCACCGTGATAAAGAGTACCAAGTACCTCAGTTTGCTATAAAATCTAAGAGTCACCCCATTTCTTTTTTTTTAAAAACCAGCTATGCCGAGACTAGGGAATGTGAGAACGCACAGTAATGCAAATTTAAACAGTGCCTCGGTTATTCTAACCCCATTTTTTTGAAAAAAAACCAATCATGCTGAGATTAGGTACAACATGCAGGCGGTAATGCCCTGCATTGGTTTAACAAAAACCCATCTATAATATCATATCGCAGTTGAAAAGCCCTACTGCACACAGTTCCTTTCCAAAATAACAGCCTATCTACCAATGTATGCCAAATCATTCAGCCAATTTATCTTTTACTGGCCTAAGAGGTGCCAACTATACACAGTATGAAGAGCCGATAGGCCCCGACAGTTTTATCAAAGTAATCAGCATCGCTTTTTTTTTAAATAACAAAAAACCCTTTTCAAAAAAACCAAATACGCAGAGTTTAGGCAGAGCCTGTATATGGTATTTTCCTGCAATGGATTTACATAAAACCCATTCATAAGATCATATGAAGTAATGAGCTCAACTACTCATAGTTTCTTTCCACACAAAGCAGCAGAGCAACCACTAACCACCGATATATGCCATAGTATTACATCCATTCCTTACCATTGACCAGCCCAAGAGGTGCCAGCCAATCCCACTATGTAAAGCCAGACAGCCCCCGATAGTAAACCATAGAGGCGACCTAACCAGTCCAAGGTCAGGAGCAACACATATATGGTGTATATACCATACTTTGTTAGTTTATAACAGGCGGGGGGTATCATGCCCAAGGTTACCATATCAAGCTCTTTGATATAATATCAACAAAAATATCCGTTTGCAAACATACACATTAGACTTTCAGAGGAAGCAAATGAGAGCTTAGGTAGACCACAATACCTGAGAAGTTTGAGCGGCAAGCTCCATAGCTTTAGGAAGTTCAAGCAGTAACGACACAGAGCAGAATAACAACAACAAGAAAACTAATCTCAAGCTAAGTGAGGGCTAATGTCAGGACACGGGTCCTGTACCCTAAGAACTAGGCTAGGCAAGGACTACGGCCAAGGGCCGGGCTAGGCAGTGTGGACAGGGGATCCGTCTAGGGAAAGGGGCTAAGAGCCCACCTATAAAGGGAGGTTGGGAGGAGGATCCAGGAGAGCCTAGTTGCCTAGTTTCTTATATTGGTATCAGACCTCAGGGGAGACGGGCATGGAGGAGTAGCCAGGGAGGAAGGAGAAGAGTAGTGTTTGCATGGCGTTGCATGGTCTTACTCTCTCTCTCTCTCTCTCTCTCTCTCTCTCTCTCTCTCTCTCTCTCTCTCTCTCTCTCTCTCTCTCTCTCTCTCTCTCTCTCTCTCTCTCTCTCTCTCTCTCTCTCTCTCTCTCTCTCTCTCTCTCTCTCTCTCTCTCTCTCTCTCTCCGCGTGCTTGCATGACTACGAGGATGATGATGTTGACTGTGGAAACGGTGGCTTGCCTCAGGGCGTGCTTGCATGACTACGAGGAAGATGTTGTCGACTGTGGGAACGGTGGCTTGCAATCGATTGAAGTCGATGACGACTATGGGAGCAAACCCCTGCACACAAGGGAGGGTCGAACTCGACCAATGCAAAACTGTGCGCGCAGGAGCTCGTTGTGAGCGCGAGGGTAAGATCACCAAATCTCGTCACTGAAGCCAAGGCAAAGACAGCTCCTGTAGAGCGCCATCGTCTTCCTCCTCTCTCGTCGCGTCGTCGGATCTGCAGCAACAGGTCCATGATTTTTTATTTTTTATTTTTAGCTTTTGGGGCCCTAATTTGGGCCACCCCCCCCTCACACTATATGAAGCCGGTCACACGATGGCAAGCTGCGGCCAAGCCTGAGACCTCCGAAGGCCACTATTCGGGTGCCTTGGCATGACATTAGATAACAACAGGCAACCGACAAATTCATGAGCAGGTACACACTCATGAAAACTCCAGAAAACTCCAAGCCCCGACAAACACATCCATTATATGGCAATCAAATGGAGTTTTTGATAAGGGAATCAAAACTCCGATACGCAAGACATTTCGATGTGTATTGGAATATCAACATGGTCATCAAGGCATGCAACGACATGAAAGCTCGTCAAAGGCCGTTTGCAAGGTCATAGGCAAGGTACTTGGAGGCGGCACGAAATTCGAAGGACATGGTTGACCTCGGCTACGGACAAGCAAGGATTATCAGGTTTGAGATTTAATGTTATTGAAGTTTTTATAGCTTTATAAAGGTGCTTCTGTGCACTTCTATGGGTCACATATGACCATGGTTACAAATACAACAAGCTCTTATGCGCACAAGGCGACAAAGGTGTTCGGCATGGCTGACCACTTGTTACACATTCAGACACTGCTTATTTTGAATTTCACTTTTTGCTACGAACATGGTTCCTAGGGAAAGTATGTCCACATTATTTAGTCACTCACACCAACCCTATACGGTCAAGGACACTAGTAATCAAGATAAGCAAGTATGCATACATACCTTACCAGTATTTTTCTGCTTCTCAATCCACTAAACATGCAGACAAGGTCCATTCTTGGTACATGATCAACATGCAGTCAAGGTCCATTCTTAGTACATGATCGACAAGGTAGACTCCCTTTGCTATGACATCTGTCGCTAATAGCATTTGTTGGCAATGAGGCCAGACATAATTATATCAAGCAAGGCTTGACTGTCATTACAGCACGGCTGGTAATGACTTTAGTCACTTCCATTTCTCGACATGGAGGTTTGACTAACATGATCGACCATTCATGTACAGAATTGTCGGCATACGCTTTTTGCATATGGGACATATTTATAATTGGAAACGCATAGCACGTTTGCAATGTTTTAGAATCTCAAGGAGATTGGCACATCCTACTGCTCGACTTGATGCGGGGGGGCATGTTGCTCGGCATGGCCGACTTCGTGTCACTGTTTCTCGAAGCAGACAGAGGATGTTTGCCACACAGTACTGGTTCCTTTCAGTTGAAATCACTCGACAAGGTCAATGCTTTTTGTCATGATATCTGTGTCTCAACAGCCAACTTCGTCGGCTAGTATAACAACATTCTTTATGCGAAGCAAGGCTTCAAGCCATGCATCTTGCATTGAAAATTCCCACGTTCGGCTTATGCTATGAGCATACAAACTTGGGAAGGATTTGGCAAAATGCTTGCAGCTTATTTCTTTACGTGACAACCGGGCGTATATGATACAAGGGACGTATATTTACATACAACAGCTCCCATCCGTGCAGTAGATATGGCTATGAGCCATTTTAAGCGAGTTTTGTTCCACGGAATTTTGGGTCAACTAGTGACCGCAACGACCAGGTTAGCCAATTTTATATTCTTCTTATTTTTCCTAGTTTACAGCTTTGATTAGAGGGCGACACCTAATAGACATGGGCACCGCACATGGACTGGCCATCTTGAATGGCCTACAGAGGTTTCCTGCTTCGGGAGGCTTCACATGCTTCCCACACAGACATGGAGCCAGCACAGTGGACTATGTCATGGCACAACCGAGCCTCATCTCTAGTATCCAGGACCTCACAGGTGAACCCAGACCTGTTGGTGTGGCAGTGGATCATGCTCTTGTATCGCTGACCATTTCTTTTTAGTTTAGTGTAGCACATAGGCTACGGGCAGCAGCCCCTACTCGCTACACCTTCACACGGGAGACGGACTCTGTATACATAGATGGGATCTACAGATGCCTGTGCACAGAGGAGCCAGGGCGACCTCTGGAGGAGCTTACTACTATACTGACACAGACACTACATGATGCAGCAGCAGAGGCATACCCACATACCCAGCCTGAGCAGAGACGCCGTTCAGGGGACATGCCCCAGAACAGTTGGTATGATGAGGAATGTCGAGACACTAGAGCTAGACTTCAGAGGGAGGTGCTTTTGGGGGATATCACTCATAGGCAGTCACAGATTGACTTCCGACGCATAGTGCGGCGAAAGAAGAGGGCATTTTTGGCTCGCCTAGAGCAAGATCTATACCATCTATTCTTGAGTCAGGACTCATGTGAGGCGTGGAGGCTCTTTCATGAGCACTCCCCCCCCCCCCCCCCGCCGCCCCCCCCTGCCATCACTTCTACAGAGGCCTGGGGCCAGTATGCATCATCTTTGTACACAGTTCCTAAGCAGCCCCCCCTTCCCGACCCCCCCGATCCATGCCCACACACATGTTTTTTTCACCGCTGAGATGGTGAGGAAGGCCATTGACAGGATGAGGACTGGGAGAGCATATGATCATGATGGCTTAGTGGATGAGCATTTCATGCATGCTAGAGATTTACTAGCAGAGCTTCTAGCAGTTATGTTTAACCGTGCCATGTGTGAGGGCTTGCATGATCCCTGGAGCCTATCTACTATTGTACCTATCTTCAAGTCGGGAGACCCTATGGAGCCTGGGAACTATCGCACTATCATCATTGGACACACATTTGCACAGTTGTACGCATATATTCTTGAGCAGCAGCTGAGTAGATGGGCAGAGAGGGAGAGGATGCGTGCAACCGGGCAGGCAGGTTTCAGAAGGGGTTTTTCTACTCTTGGCCATATCTTGACACTCAGAGCCATCATTGAGGAGGGCAGATCGCATGGGAGACGGATCTATTGCAGCTTTGTGGATTTCCGTAAAGCATTTGACACAGTGCCCAGAGCGAAATTGATGCGCAGATTACAGCAGATTGGAGTACCCACAGAGCTCATTGGGGGGGGTCATGGCATTATACAGGTCAGTAGTGGGGCATGTACGCACCCCAGAGGGTCTATCCACACCGGTTTACTCCATTATTTGGGTGAAGCAGGGCTGCCCGCTCTCTCCTACTGTATTTGGTATGTATGTAGATGAGGTTTCTAAATACATTGAGAGAGATGGTGATAGAGGTGCACAGCTGGCGGGGACATGGATTCCACTATTGTTATATGCTGATGATATTGTTTTGATCTCTGGCACTCCGGAGGGGATGCAACGTCACCTGGATGCTTTGCATAGGTTTGCCCAAGAAAGTGGTTTGTCTGTCAACCTTGGTAAAACCAAGGTCATGGTATTTAATACCACCCCACAATGGATCAGGAGGTTAGCGCCCGCCTTCACATACAGCCAGGAGAAGGTGGAGTATACAGATGCTTACACTTACCTTAGAGTGGTTTTTAGTGGGCCGGCATTTTCATCGAGGAGGGCAGTAGAGACTAGATTGACCAGAGCCCATGCAGCATTGGGTAAATTGGAAAGGATGTGTTCACAGGTTCAGTTTCAGGAGCCTCGGATGAAGATCTGGCTCTTTGACACTTTGGTGGCTTCTGTATTGCTCTATGGAGCTGAGATTTTGGGACCTTCACTGGACCATCACGGGAGGACAGGCCGTAGTGATGGATGGGGGGACATGGAGAAGCCTCTGGTCTCTATGATCTCACAGCTCAATAGGGCCAAGACTTCCGTACCACGTGCTATTATACGAGCAGAGCTAGATGCCTCCCCACTGGTGGTTGAGGCGCTCACCAGATCTGTCTCCTTCATACACCGCATGTGGGAACTTCTCGGAGACAGATATGCACGCCTTGCACTTGAGTCCTCTCAATAGTTAGCCATGCAGGGAGGTATGGGGAGATGACGTCATGGTTTCAGGCGCATGGGTTCAGCATAGACAGATTGCCTCCTTTCCAGTACTCATTGGATGCACCCTCTCTGACTCTTACACAGTTCGAGATCGCTTGGCTCATTCACCAGGACTTGACTCAGTTAGACACCAAGAGGACATGGATATAGTCAGTACTGGAGTTAGGCACGAAGATGGCTTTCTACAGAGAGAATCTCCTCCAGCTTACGGAGGATGGTTTTGTGACGAGGCCCAGATACATGGACACTCACGTGTCTCATGGGATACGATGTGCTATTGGCCAGATACGCACATCTTCACACCAACTGCGGATCGAGACTGGGAGATACAACGGAGTACCAACAGAGGCCAGGACATGCCCCCCTGTGTGACATCGAGCCTGAGACAGAGTTGCACTACACATGCCACTACCCCATCTACTACGAGATACGAGGCTGCTTCCATTACTTGTTCAGAGAGGACTTTGGACCATTCTCTAGAGTCATGTAGTACCAGGATCAGAGATGCCTGGGTTTGTTTTTGCTCAAGCTGCGCAGACACAAAGAGAGCTCGATGAGAGGAAAGACTAGCCAGTCTCATAGACAGATCGCAGACTTCTTTAGAGCTGCCACTGGACACCCGGAGGAGTTACTACCACAGCAGAGCTCATCGCTTTACACCAGAGGCATACTGACTGAGCTGGGGAGATCCAGACGCCCATGACTACGGAGGACTACACAACATCGACAGAGGCTGCATCAGAGGATCCGGGTCACTTGGCTCAACATGCACGATGCTGGGTCAGACTATTGACCATGGAGGAGATTGATGAGATCCGCCAACGACCAATGCTAGATCTCCTGTGATCTAGCTATCCCAGCTAGCTGTTTTAGCTGCTTAGTCCACACCCAGCAGTCTAGGATTGCGTAGTATTTTATTTTGTCATCTTGTTACTCTGGCTTTGTATCAGATCCACCACATTGTAACTTTCTGGTCTCATAGGTCACTTTGGCCTTTTGAAGACGTTAATATAACATTTCATTTCATTTCATTTCTCTCTCTCTCTCTCTCTCTCTCTCTCTCTCTCTCTCTCTCTCTCTCTCACACACACACACACACACACACACACACACACACACACACACACACAATGTGGTACTACTATGGAGTTAATTTTTTCCTCCTCCTATATGGTTTTTCCCCCCAAAACAACCCCCCACCCCTCTTTTTTTGGCCCCTATTGGCAAGATAGGGCTCTCATCATCTCACTATGCCACCGACTTTGATATGGGACAATGTCCTAGTACAAAAAATATAAGGGTTTTTTTTTAAAAAAAGAGAGAGAGTGGAAATCCTCAGACATCATCACAAGGGCAAGGCGGCCCCTTCCACCCTCGGACCATGAATCGTCTCTCTCTCCCCAGGCAATGATATCCACTGACGCCTGAGGAGCTCACACAGTAATGGGCGGCTCTGCTCTTTCACTTCGATCGCTCAGGATGCGTACAAACCAACCTATAAATACCAAGGTGAGGGCACTCCTTAGCTATAAGAAACTAGGCAACTAGGCTCTCCTGGATCCTCCTCCCAACCTCTCTTTATAGGTGGGCTCTTAGCCCCTTGCCCTAGACGGATCCCCTGTCCACACTGCCTAGCCCGGAAACTAGGCAACTAGGCTCTCCTGGATCCTCCTCCCAACCTCCCTTTATAGGTGGGCTCTTAGCCCCTTGCCCTAGACGAATCCCTTGTCCACACTGCCTAGTCCGGCCCTTAGCCGTAGTCCTTGCCTAGCCTAGTTCTTAGGGTACAGGACCGTGTCCTGACATTACTCCCCCCTTAAGGAAGAGTTTTCGTCCTCGAAAACACAAGTACTAATATCTTCTTAAGAATACTGATGTTCTCTTTATTGACGTCCCATAAATGAGCCAGTTGTCTGTATGACCGATAATTGGTGCAGTGAGGAGGTTCAATGAAAACAAGAGCAATATCTTGATTTTCAACATTGTTGTCCGTTTGCAATCACTTGGGTCTACATGGTAACTCCATTTATAACTCACTTGAGTACTGTAAAGGAGAAACCATAACGAAGAGTTGCCCAAAGGCATAACCAATGTTCAGATCTTCTGAAGGTACTGGAATAATTCAAGGAAACCTTGGTGCAACTATCCCCGAAGTTGAGAGCCAGATTTCCAACTTTCGTGAGTATCTTAAAAAGCTTCATGGCTACGAAGAAGTATAGTAGGGTGTGTCCTTATGGCAGACTTTTGAACATATTGGAACACATAGAACTACAGGTTCTTCCCTAATGAAGGTTACTTGCCAACATACTTTGTCAGCACACCTGGTAAGTCCTTGACGTATGAAAGTATTGACACAATCTCCAACCCCACCACAAGAGGTGTTCGAAGTCGAAAATTATACTTAAGCAAATTCTAGAATAGGGAGAAAATCATCTATTTAGAAATGCGTTGTGTTAACGTATGCTCTTAGCAAAGCCTTTAGCACAAGATTACTCTTTGTAATCTTTGTAATCTGCCTATCCCCTTGGATAACTGACTGTACTGAGGTGTGTTTTCCTCATGGTTTACAGACAGTCGTCCCAGATGACTGGTAAACGGGAAATCACAGTAGTGTTTAACATTGGTGAAGAATCAACAATGTCCGAAATAACCATCGTGGTTAACACAAACGCCCAAACCGAGCCATGACCTCTATTCGTGATTTAGTGGATCCAAAAGTAATCTCAGAGAGACAGTGCACATAGAGTGCAAAATGCTTCATAAGCAACAATCTGTGGAATATGCATGCCGTTCCAAATCAGCCTTTGCTAAACACTAGGGCCCATAACACCTAGTGTGCATGCATTTAGCAAAAACTAACCGAACCTATATATCCATAATGATGCTTGCCAATACGTATGGCAAATGTGATGCGCCTAGCACGCAATAAAAGGAATGTAAATAGTTCTGAAAAGAAACTAAATACTTTTAGTTGCAATCTTTTGCAAACCTTGCTGAAACGTCTGAATCACAATAGAAGGTGAAACATTGATCACTTCTAGATACAAACAATGAAACTTTTTCATTAACAGCTCATAGCCTTGCTATATGTATAAACAACCATCTGTAATGTTGTTTAGCAGTACTTGTATCTTAACAAGTCATTCTAAGTATCCGACAATTTCTGGCCACGAAATTGCTCCTGATACGTCGTGCTAAAAATGGTCTAGAAAACATATGTGATCAGCACTTAGGGACTTTGTCGTGACACATATTTGAAAAAGGGGGCGCCAGTGTCAGTCCCAGAGACTCATATTCGCCACATGTGGAATATGTCTCAACTAAGGATGTCTGAAAAAGAACATCTTACAAGTACAAGATGTACTTGTGTGTGGAGGTAGCTCTAAACACTTTATGACAAGAGTGAGAGGGACCCTCATTCATTGCTGCACACTGGCTAAACCGAACTCCTTGAGTTCCTAAACCATGTTGTATCCCATGTGACAACATGTGCCAAATTGAACCCTACAAGTAGGTTCGTAACAACATAAGGCAGAAAAATAGATTGGATACTTGGCCCAAAATACTTTGTGTCGACATGCCCTTGGCATGACTCTGTAACATTCAAGTGTACTTATACGTCTTGAAAAACCAAGCAAAGCATACTAAAAATGGAATAACACCAAATCAATAGATGCATACTTGGATATTTGAATGTAATGTTCACTTACCCGTATTCAAATGGAGAGGAGCACGTCCCCTACCTAAAAAAACAAACAACATTGCACTGGGAAGCCTGGGTGTTGCCTTTGCAATCCAAGCTCTTGGATTAGAATCTACGTAGCCAAACCCCTTGATAAGACTCTTTGTAGAAACTGCTCAACTAGCAGATAACGGTAACCAACATAGTCAACCGTGTAGGTAGTATGTCCATAGACACAAGTAAGATGCGTAGCTCGTGTAACAGCCATGTTGTCTCAACCGTTTGCTGCCTCTAGACTCCATGGTATAGATCAGCTGATGTAAGTGTAAGAGTATCAAAAACTCAATTGCACTAGAAACATGTAGTGCAAAAATGACACCCGAATCCTCCGAAATAACAAGACTCTTGCTTGTCCATTAACGTCAATATGTTCGATGTGTACTCCACTGGGCAAATCCGTTCAATCCTAAAAACAATCACCCAAGGAATGCCAATAGTTGGGTCCTACCCAAAATCTGACAATGGCTCTTAGCCAGCCTGTATGTGGCTCCTAACCCTTACAGCAATTAGTGTTCAATCGATAAACTAATGAAAACTACTGTGAATGGCATCTTGGCCAATTTCTAGCTGAGAGTTAGAGCGTCTTGGCTCATGTTAACTCCCAAACAAAACATGGAGCAAAATATTCGTAAAAGTTTTTGTTGGGGTATAAAGCCCAATGTGGTCGCCCAGGTAAGTGGGCGGGCCGCCAGGTATGTACACATGTTCTTTTGTGAAAACCTAATAAGAACTCACTATGCTCTACACATTACAGTAGAGCGAGTTCACCATATCATCGTGCTCTTCTTCTCGCACTCTCTCTCGCGTCGCACTTCCGCTCGTACTCCTTCAACTGGTATCAGAGCTTAGATCGAGGCTCGAGGCAGCACTGCAGGAGGCTAGAGTCACCAGCTCAGATTGGAGTGAAATTCGACAAGAGAAGACACGGCCCCAAATCTCGTGGGAGAGACCGAAGACCTCGGTGTGCTCATAATTTCATTCTGAGGTCATCTCGGCCACCGTTCGGCTTCGACAAAGTTCTGCGCAAGCCATTTTCGACTACGTGGTCTCAGCGGGTGCAGATCCGACTCTGCAAATTTGGGGTTTTCGGCCTACGACTGCAAGTGCTGAGGATATCGACACTCCCAGAGTGTTGATTTGTGGCTGTCTACACATCGAAGGACGGCTCACAGTTCTTGGAGGCGTGTCACATACGACACGGGCGCATCTACACACAGTCTGTAGGCGACATCCACTAGTTCATCAGGTAGCTTGTGTTTGCTGCTTGATATTCCAGATTTCATCCTGACATTGCAGGTACTTCCACAAGGGATGTATTGTCAGAGATGATGTATGTTTGTTGAGGGTTTGCTGGCTGTGAGTCATGCAGCAAACAACCGCCGCAGCGGTTACAACATACAGTGGGAAATTTGTGGATGTATGACTTTGTGGGAAGTCTATGTACTGTCAGATTTACTGCAGCCTTTGTTGAGGGTCGAGTGAGGTTTTATTGAGCTGGGGGATTCTCGAATGTTGAGATCCTTTTGGTGATACAAGTCTTGGAGCGATCCCTCGAGCACCGTTGGATAGGCAGCTAGGATGTATTGACTGTGAGTTAGACAGTTGGGATTGCATCTTTGCTTTACTGCCGTTGAGGCATTGTCGCAGTCTATGCTTACAGGACAATGACAAGACAGTCAGAGACAGTACAGGTGCAGGACAGGTTTACCCGCAGCTTACAGTGTCAGAGAGACAATGTTTTTGAGCTGTTTTTGGTTTGTTTTTTGAGTACACCAGAGCCATTTTACAAAGGAGACTCTGTCGAAATTTATGCAGAATATGAAGCTTTTTTGGTTCATTTGACAGGTTGATATTGGTTCAGAGGTCAGTTTACAGGGGAAACTTTGCCGAATTTTTCCCAGGAAAGTAAACCACTGTGAAGCGTAGCTATGGTTGGATCAAAGGACACTGCTCTTTACAATATCGAGAAGCTGGATGGAACCAATTTCCCATTGTGGAAGCAACAGATTTGGCACGTGTTGGTACAAAAGAAGCAGATAAAACCTATAAAGCTCAAAGGGATAAAACCAGAAGATATGGACGAAGATGAATGGAGTGAAATGGATGAATTGGCACTTTCTACCATTATGCTGACTTTGGCACAAAGCGTTTACTTCACTGTAGCAGACGAGATGTCGGCTTATCAAGCATGGTTAAAGCTGAGTGATCTTTATGAGAAGCAGAGTGCAGCTTCACAGGTATACTGGCTTAAGAAGCTTGTTGATTTGAAGATGAAAGAAGGGACACCTATGTCCAATCATCTGAATGAATTCAACACAATCTACAGTCAGTTGTCAGCTCAAGGTGTCAAGTTTGATGAACCTGTTAGAGCTATGTTCTTGTTGATCACATTGCCGGAAAGTTGGGACACTTTTCGCACAGCTTTGAGTAATTCTGCACCTCCAGATGGTTTGAACATAGCAGGTGTAGAAGGAAGTCTGCTTACTGAAGAAACCAATAGAAAGACAATGGACAAAGGCAAAGGAACAGCCTTAGTTGTCAGGGGAAGGACCAAAGAAAAGTACAAAGGTGGAAAGAGGAATCAGTCTCGTAGCAAGTCCCGCAGTGCTAAAGGCAAGAGTGACATAGAATGCTACCATTGTGGCAAAAAGGGTCACATGAAAAGAGACTGCAGAGAATGGAAAGCAGAAAAAGGCAAAGAGAAAGCTGAAGACCATGGTGAGAAGAACAAGTCCTCAGTGAAGATTCAAGAAATAAATGTGACAAACACTGTTGCAGAGGATGACAGTCTAGTGTCAGGAGACATCTACTTCTTGAAGAATACAATGGACTCAACTCTTCTTACAGCATTTGATGGAAATGCACTGAGTGACTGGATTATAGACTCAAGGGCATCTATTCATGTGTCTCCAAACAAGGAGTGGTTTACCTCTTATGTGACCACTAAAGATCATGTTCGGCTAGGCAATGGGCAGACATGTGAGATCTTAGGTGTTGGAGATGTTCAATTGAAGTTTCGGAATGGCTCTTCTTTCACGCTGAAGAATGTGAGACATGTTCCCGCAATTACAAAGAGCTTGATCAGCACAGGTTTACTTGATGATGCTGGCTACGTCACCACTTTTGGAAAGAACATGTGGAAGATATCCAAGGGTTCTATGACAGTAGCACATGGAGTAAAGTCTGGAGGACTTTACATGATTTATGTATCAAATGTCTCTAAAAATGTAATCAATGTAACCGAGCAGTCGAACGTTTCTTTGTGGCATAGCCGGTTAGGACATATGTCCAAGAAGGGAATGGAAATCTTGTCTCGTTCTGGTAATTTACCTGGCTTTTCATTTAATGATTTTGAATTCTGTGAACATTGTCTGTATGGTAAGCAAGCACAGCAGCCACATAAGCATAGAAGCAATAGAAGAGATACACAGTTGGCACTTGTTCATAGTGATTTGTGTGGACCTATGCCTAACCTATCTCTAGGGGGAGCTTCTTACTTTATGACATTTATAGATGATTAGTCGACGAAAGTATGGGTTTACTTTCTCAAGCACAAGGATGAAGCGTTTAGTGTTTTCAAAACGTTTGTGACACTTGTGGAGAATCGGAGTGGCAAGAAGCTTAAATGCTTACGCACTGACAATGGTGGAGAGTATGTTTCAAAGGCCTTTTAGGACTTTTGTGAGTCAAAAGGTATAAAACGTGAACTTACTGCTCCTTACAATCCTCCTCAAAATGGTGTTGCTGAGAGGATGAATAGGACCATACAAGAGAAGGTCAGAAGTATGTTGTCTAATGCACAGCTGCCAAATGGGTTTTGGGCTGAAGCTATATCAACAGCTGTTCATCTTGTAAATAGATCTCCTAACAAGGTTTTGCAGAAGGATTCAGTGCCAGAGATGGTATGGTCAGGCAAAATGCCCTCATACAAGCATCTCAGAGTCTTTGGCTGTGAGGCATATACTCACGTTCCAAAGGAATTTAGGAACAAACTTGAGCCAAAGAGTAGAAAGTGCATCTTTCTAGGCTATGGTAATTCTGGTGAGATGGGGTACAGACTTTGGGATCCCGAATCCAGAAAGGTTGTCCGCAGCAATGATGTTCACTTTAATGAATCCAAATATCATTCTAAACCAGAGAGGGTTGAGGAGATTAGAAGATTTGTCTTCCAAGAAGATGGAATTGCACGTGCAAGACAAAATGTCAGGGCTCAAGAGGAGCAAGGACAGGATAGAGTAGCCTGAGCCACCTATTGTGCGTAGATCTGGACGTGTCACGCGACCTCCTGATAGGTTTGTTCCATCTATGAACTATGTCATGTTGACTGATTGCAATGAGCCTTCATGTTACAAGGAAGCAGTGCAAATGAAGGACTCCGGGAATTGGCAATTGGCCATGCAGTCAGAGATGACAGCTCTGCATAAAAACAAGACATGGAAGCTAGTTAAATTACCACAGGGCAAAAAGGCTCTACCTTGTAAATGGGTTTACAGGTATAAGATCACCGCTCATGATAGTCAGCCAAAGTACAAAGCAAGGCTTGTTGCCAAGGGCTTTAAGCAAGAACAAGGCATTGACTTTGATGAAGTCTTCTCTCCGGTGGTCAAGATGACTACATTGAGATGCTTTCTTGCATTGGTTGCCATATTAGATTTGGTGTTGCACCAAATGGATGTCAAGACAACGTTCTTGCATGGTGATTTAGATGTGGAAATTTACATGCAGCAGCCAGAAGGGTTTGTTGAGAAAGGCAAGGAAGATTGGGTATGCCAGTTGTTAAAGAGTCTTTATGGCTTAAAACAATCACCGAGGGCATGGTACCATAAATTCCACAAGTTTATGCTTTCTCAAGGCTACAAACGTAGTGAGTTCGATCACTGTCTATATACAAAGAAGGCTAAGGATGGTAGTTGGCTGATCCTTATTTTGTATGTGGATGACATGTTGATTGCTGGCAAGCACTTGGAAGAAACTTTAGCTTTCAAGTCAAAGATGGCAAGATCGTTTGACATGAAAGACATGGGTGAGGCAAGTCATATATTTGGTATGCGCATTGAGAGAGACAGATCAAAGAAGTTGATTTGGTTATCTCAAACAGAGTATATTGACAAGGTTTTGCAACGTTTCAATATGGAGAAGGGAAAGGCACTGAGTGTTCCATTGCCACCATATGTGAAACTTAGCAAACAAGATTGTCCTGTGTCTGAGATAGAACAGGCTGAAATGGATAAGATTCCATATGCGTCTGCAGTGGGTAGTTTGATGTATGCAATGATTGCTACTCGCCCAGACATTGCATTTGCAGTGGGAGTAGTAAGTCGATACATGTCAAACCCAGGCAAGAAACATTGGGAGGCAGTGAAAGGAATATTGAGATACTTGAAAGCTACAAAGAGTATGCGTATATGCTATGGGAGTCAGGAGCTAAGTGTAAAGGGTTTTACAGACTCAGATTATGCAGGTGACTTAGACAACCGAAGGTCTACGTCAGGGTATGTCTTTACATTGGCTGGTGGAGTAGTATCATGGCGTTCTAGATTACAAGATTGTGTTACTCAGTCTACTACAGAGGCTGAATATGTTGCAGCATTAGAGGCATGCAAAGAATCAATTTGGCTTAATCGACTAGTAACAGATTTGGGAATCAAAGAAGAGATGCCTGTGTTATATTGTGATAGTCAAAGTGCTATACAATTGGCTCGCAATCCAGTTTATCACTCAAATACAAAGCATGTGGATGTGAAGTATCATTTCATCAGGGAAATGCTCGAGGATAAGCAACTTCAGCTTGTCAAAGTTCACACCACAGAATATCCTACTGATCTACTTACAAAAGGACTTCCCTCAGAGAGCTTTGCGCATTTTCGCAAGCAGTTAGGTGTAGGCTAGTACATCACTTTTCTACATCTCTTGTATATTAGCTTGTATAGTAGCTTCTCTCACACTTAAAGTACCACATTGGACTTTAAGTGGGAGGTTGTTGGGGTATAAAGCCCAATGTGGTCGCCCAGGTAAGTGGGCGGGCCGCCAGGTATGTACAAATGTTCTTTTATAAAAACCTAATAAAAACTCACTATGCTCTACACATTACAGTAGAGCGAGTTCACCATATCATCGTGCTCTTCTTCTCGCACTCTCTCTCGCGTCGCACTTCCGCTCGTACTCTTTCATTATTCTTCTATAGAAGATAGAAATAGAGAGAAGAAGAGCATGCTGGGCTGAGGAACCTTGCTTAAACGACTATGACCTGTATAGTTGATTGCCATGCTCTTGTGTATCTTATGCCTAACGTGCAGCTTATCGTATAAGCATGCAACGATTTTCTACTATGACTCTCTCATCGAGGGAGGGAACAGGAAAACACAAACAAATCACAAACTGACCCACTTACCGTGTATGTGGTTGTGACGACCCAAAAATCATGGTAAACAATCCAGAACTTATCTTGTCCTTGACAAAGTATCTGGTATTATAGTGGTAGCGTTCATGAGGTGGTAGAAGTGAATCCACCAAGCTAGCATGCCGTGCACACCGAATTGTAAGCCCTTGGCAAAAGGGATGGCTTCTAAACGTGAGAGCCACACCCATAAGTGCCTTGCACAATCGAAACTGGTAGGGATTCCCCATGCTGCCAGTTTTTTCAAACTTGTGTGCCAATTGCCTTGATTCCAAATCAATGGGTAGTATCTCGGCACAAGGGAGAAGTCTTGCTTTGGAAAATTGTCAAAGCACTTTGCTTTGCACAAAAGCAGTAGATTACTCAGTATATTTCGCATCGTGTGATAGTTTGGACAAGCCCGTCTCTACAACATCTAGCTCTCTCAACATCTCCTCTGAAGTATCATAAAACACTGGCTGGTGATGGGCAGTCCTAGCATTGAAGTCCCCTAGAATGATAATGTCACCATCTCTAGAGAACTCCCATATGTCATCATCCAAAATAGAAAAGAGGGATTGTCCTCTGGGTGATGCATAGACCGACATACTCGGGGGAAAGTAGCAAATAGCAATGTAGAGATATCTGCCTGTCTTTGCTTTCAATCTCACCCACATGTACCTAGCCTGCTCATCCCTGCGGGCTATATGTATCAATGGCTGCAAATCCTCTCTAAATAACACTGTCACCCCCCCGAGCCTCATCCTCTGTGCTCTAAGCGTGTCTCTTGTCTGTAAGCTATCTCCCATCTGTATCCACTGATGTGAGGCATGGATTGTCGAGGGTCTTGGTGTGTCTCAGAGTAAAAGATGATGTCTCTTCCAGTAAAGCTATCCTCAAAAGCACCCACATCAAGACGCATGGATCCATTACAGTTCCAGGCCGCCACTTTGAGTGTGGTCCCATGAGAGAGAGAGAGAGAGAGAGAGAGAGAGAGAGAGAGAGAGAGAGAGAGAGAGAGAGAGAGAACATGTACGATAGGTACGCGGACATACAAGGGCTCAATCATGCAGCATAACGTACAAGGGCTCGAAGCCTCGAATATGCACTGTTGGAGCTAAGAAAAAATCTACATAGCACTACCGTAGCCGAAGGCGACGTCGTTGTACTAGTAGATATAGCATACATTTTTTTTTGCAAAAAAAAGAAAAGAATAGATTGTTTAAAATGAATTGGTACCCCTAACTTTTACCCATGGTCGTCATTTGGCTTTGGTTGGCGCATAAAATGTTACTTTATCACCACACCATCTCACAGTGTTTGCGCGCTTTCATGAAGTGAGGCTCCGCACGACACTCGCACACAACGAGTCGTTAGGGTTCACATCCCTGCGTTCAAGCTAGAGGCATTGTTGAAGAGACGAAGAAGAAGGCAAGAGCAGAAGTGGATTCAGAAAAAAGCGGGAGGCTATGGCGGGGGAGGCCCTCGCAGCTGCCCGTGCTCACGCCCCGTCCTTGCAAGCCCCTCACAATTTGCAGACATCACAGTTCCATCCTCGCTCAAGACTCTGTCTTAGAGGTCGAGTTTTGAGCTTGCATTGGCAACGCCTCCCTAAGGTTTACAGGTTGGATCTGGGTTATTGTGGGCAGACATCACGGAGACATTTGGGCTCTACATTGATAAGAAATGATGCAGGGGTGATTGTAGCTGCTGTTGCTGAGAGAGCAAGTGTCGTAGAGAGATCTTCCAGTTTAAATGGTATCTCCCAGCAGTTTTCCGTTGTGATGAAGTTTGGCGGCTCATCTGTTGCTACTGCAGCTCGAATGCGTGAGGTTGCGGACCTCATACTAGGCTTTCCTGATGAGAATCCCATTATTGTACTTTCTGCTATGGGAAAGACCACCAACAATCTGCTCCAGGTGCCATCTCCCAAGCAATGTAGTTACTTGCGGTGCCTTCAAAGTACTTTTGCTGTGTTGTAGTTGCAATTTTTTGGATTATCGTGCACTTGTATCTTGGCACAACTTATGCTTTCTTCTTAATTTGGGTGTATTCTATGTTTGTCCATCTGTCTTTAGCTTGTTGTGGTAGATGAAAAATGCTCTTATTATCTGGTAAGTTTTCCTCAACCAAGCATTGCCAAGCGAAAAAGATGGGCTCCTTACAGTAAGGTAATGCTGCTGATTTAGGCTGGAGAAATTGCCATAAGCTGTGGAGTGGCCGAGTGTTGTACCATCAAAGAGCTCAATACTGTGAAAGATTTACACCTGAGGTATGAGTTTAAGTGAATTTCAAAGTTACAGGCTTCATGATCATCTGTACTGCATAAGAAACTTGGTTTCTAACTGATTGCAGCACAGCTAAAGAGCTTCAAATTGACCCAAAAGAGATCACAGGTATGCATGTGTGGGATGTTGCTTGCTAGTAAGTAGTGTTGGTTTACCTAATTGGCCGAATGGCAGAAGAAGGCACTAATGCTTGTCCATCTGCAGAGCTTTTGGAAGAGCTAAGCCAGTTGATCACTGGAATTTATCACATCAAGGAGTTGACAATTAAGACAAAGGATTATCTCGTGTCCTTTGGTGAGCGCCTTTCAACAAGAATTTTTGCTGCTTATTTGCGACAGCGTGGTGTAAAAGCTAGACAGGTAAGCTTAGCTTTCTACTAATTATGGTTGTTGCCTTGGGTCAAATTTGAACTATCCAATTATGACCATTGTCACTCTGTTTCTTTAATAATTTCAGTCATCACATAAGGTGTATATTCAATTCTGTGCCTTTCCTCCTTAGAACTTTGTGTGATGCTAAATTGGTCATTAGTTAAATCTCCCTTTTAACCTTGCACGCCCAGCCTTTATTTTGGGTTGTGTCTAATTCCTCATAGGCATTAGTTTATCTGTGCTCAAATAGAGCAGTGTGTAGCCTCAATTGCAGCTTATTCATTAGAATCTTGACGTTGTTGTATATTGATTTTTTTGCCATGTGTTGCAGTATGATGCGTTTGATATTGGTTTCATCACAACAGATGAATTCACCAATGCTGACATTTTAGAGGCAACATACCCTGCCGTCGCCAAGAGGCTTTCCAGTGATTGGTCAAAAGATCCTGGCATTATTCCGATTGTGACTGGTTTTTTGGGAAAGGTGAGGTCCTTGCCTCTGTATTTCTTTTGCAATCTGGTGTTATTATGTTCTAGCAGGAAATCAAGGTGTTTTTGGTGTATGACAGGGGCAAAAGACTGGTGCTGTCACAACCTTAGGAAGGGGTGGAAGTGATTTAACTGCAACAACTTTGGGGAAGGCGTTGGGTTTAAGAGAAATTCAGGTGCTAATTACATACGGTCTCTCTCTCTCTCTCTCTCTCTCTCTCTCTCTCTCTCTCTGTGTGCACAAAATCAGTTCTCGATTTCTAGTATACTGAAAACTTCTGAGGATGCCCAAAGTAGGCTTGTCCCCCAAGTCAGTACAAAACTGCATACAATGAGTTTCCCATAGGCTGAAACTAAAAAAACAGATAGAAGCTGGCCATGTGGGCAATATCAAGGATAGGTAGCGGCATCCAGAGTGCAAGGCTGGTGACAACCTATCTCGGATGATGATGTTGACGGAACATGACCAAAACAACACAAAATCACACACACAAAGAGAGACACACACACACACACACACACACACACACACACACACACAAAGAGAGAGAGACACACACACACAGAGGGCGCTAGCGGTGTCCAGAGTGCAAGGCGGGTGACAGCCTATCTCAGATGATGACGTTGATGGAGCGAAAGGTAAGCAGCAGTGCAGGCCGGTTGACTTGTAGTGAGGAAAGATGGCGTGAGTTTGTTGTAGAAGGTGGTGCGGTGAGGAGAGCTGGTTGACAACATGGAAAACACGGGGAGATGCATCATTTGGCACAGCCCTGATGAAATTGATGAATCATGAAATCACTTATCCAAACACACACAACTTTGATCAGTTGTTTCAATCGTGAGCAATTAGGTGCTAGTGTTCCCTTTTTTTAATGCCATTATTAGGATGATGTGCTTGTCTATTGTTAGGTGCAACGGAATTGAAATGGTGACAAGATCTAGACTTCACACTTCCACAAATCTTTACTTCTTTTCTTGATTGAATGTGTGCTACTTAGCACGAATGATGGTTCTTTTTATTTCCTTGCAGAGAGAGATGTAGAGGGGGAGGGAGAGAGAGAGAAGGAGAATGACACGCGATGGGGTTCCAACCAACCCTGTCAAGGGCCCCCCACACTGTTGCCGATGTTTTTGATTGCGTAAATGAATGTACACACATGCAATACCTCAAATGCAGACTCTATTGACTCAAATGGGAATGTTGCCGTGGTAACACTTTAAGATGAAGCATTGCGCACGGGAGTTTTTTGGCGATAACTCACTATTCGTGACCCATTTGATGAACGGATTGGACCGACACGTTCCTCTAACCTAGACCTACTTGCTCGTCATGCCATATGCCCACCGATTTGTAATCTATTGGACTCGTTTGGACATGCAGGCTTTGCGAACAGGCTCACAAAATTGCCGATACTAGTCCTAGTATTCTAGACATCTGATACTCCTATCTAGAGATATGTATAGAATTGGCTCTGGAAATCGATGAACATCTTGGGAACAGGCTCACAAACTTGCCGGTACTAATCCTCCTAGATTGTAGACACACCTATCTAGAGATATGTATAGAATTGGCTTTGGAAGTCGATGTGTGGCACATAGAGCCATGTGCACGTGACATCTACCCTTTCTATTGACAGGTTGTGTGGATTGGAGATCTTGGGCACAAAGAATCAATCAAACATTGTATCCACTGCTTGAGAAGAGACATCTTGATGCTTCATGCCAAAGGAAAGGGGCCTACTGAATGCCTGCTGACTGTTGTTTGTCCCGGTACTCTCGCTACGTGGAGTCAGCATACTTGGTCTCACCTATAGAAGGATCATACCTCAATTTCATGAAAAAGCACTGCAAGATCAAATTCAGTCAAATCTCTTACCTGTTTGATTGAACTGAAAGTACTGAAAGCTTTTCAGTAGAAGAGATTCCTTATATGCTGTTTAGAAATGGCTGGTAGCAGAGAAACTACCTCCGTTTTCCACTTCACGAATCGGAAGGAGGTGTGTTTCCTCTTACAGTCCTACCTCTTTTGCAGAAATACAAGTGTCCTGGTAGTTTTACAAAGTGTCATTTATTGGACCTTGGTTGGTGCCCAGCTCATTAATGCTACTTTGCTCCCTTTTTTGTCATGCTGTTACTGTATTTATATTGCTGTCCACATGGAGTTACATTTTCGTGATCGACTACCTCGACAGGTGTGGAAAGATGTTGATGGTGTCTTGACATGTGATCCCAACATACACCCAGTTGCATCACCTGTACCTTTTTTGACTTTCGATGAAGCTGCTGAGTTGGCATACTTTGGTGCACAGGTGCTTACCTTTTGGTTTGTATTTTTCTGAGGCTTCATTTTGGTTAACACATAGATGTAGTTCTTTCAAACATAATATACTTGATCACCGATTTAAGCTGGGATGTTTGTTTCTCCGTATACTCAAGCTGGTCATTAATAGCTGAGAAGATTCTGATTGTTGACTGTTTGGGAACAAGCAGGTTCTCCATCCACAATCAATGAGACCAGCCAGGGAGGGGAATATACCAGTTCGAGTAAAGAATTCTTATAATCCACAAGCTCCTGGAACTCTGATTCAAAAAATACGAGATTTGAGCGAGGTATTTGGAATTGTTCACGTTTAGTAGTCCACCTCTATTTCACTACAGTGAAGCGGTTACATGGAAAATCTGGAACAGACATTTTTGACCAGCATTGTTGTCAAACGAAATGTGACAATGTTGGATATTGTCAGCACCCGCATGCTAGGACAATTTGGATTTCTGGCAAGGGTAATGGCTCTGTGTCTATGATGTTATTTATGGTTCTTATTTCCGGGTCTAACCTGGGCAGGCAATCTCAGGTCTTCACAATATTTGAGAAGCTAGGCATCTCTGTTGATGTCGTGGCTACGAGCGAAGTTAGTATCTCATTGACTTTGGATCCTTCCAAATTATGGAGTAGAGAGCTCATTCAGCAGGCAAGTGTAGGTCTCCTTGAACTTTCCTGTCTTCTTTATCCTGTATTTATGAGAATTTGCTTTGGGAGAACTTGGCCCCTCAGTATTAATTAATGATTATTTTTGGCAGGAGCTTGACCATATGGTACAAGAGCTTGAGAAAATAGCAGTTGTAAAACTTTTACAGAAGCGGGCTATTATATCTTTGATTGGGAATGTGGAGCGTTCATCTTTAATACTCGAAAAGGTATGCCTTTCGGACTTGTGTCGTGATGGCCACTGACATTATGTGGACATTGCTATGTGCTGAGAAATTTATCAGTTGTATGATGACACCAGCTCTGGAAAGGAAGCTTATCTGAAGCCTGTGGATCGCTAATAGGGCGACATGGTTAAGATGAGGTTGGAAGGGTCTTCAACTCTTTGAAGGCGGAGGTTTTCTGTTGATGTGCTTGATAGTTTGAGCTCTGCACCGTCGTTGCAAATTAGACCCACATTTTGACACACAAATACTGGAAGCGACCTGGAGCCATCAACCTGACAATAAAATTTCCCCATACCTAAGACTTTTTTAGAACTGCTATCACCTTCCATTGAGGATCCCCCCCCCCCCCCCCAAACACACACACACACACCCGTAAATTTCCATCAGTTGTGCTTTTATTTGTTTGCTCATATCTTCGAACTTGTAAAGCACCTTAGTCATTACCTCTCAAGTAATATTATGTCGAATCACAAGTGAAAACTCCTGAAACTTAAAGCTACATTATCTTGATGTTGGGGAAACTCTATCCAGCCACAGGTGGGTATAAGCGCTGATCTATTTTCCTGTCCATCATTGTTCTTTTGCCCTTGAATAGTTTGCAAGGATGCTTGCTTGTTACTGAGATTAGAAGATGAGAAGGATCATAGGTTCTTTATGGGTTTCCAATTTTATGGGGTACAGGTCAGTTTGCAAGGATGTTTGCTCGTTGTTGAGATTAGAAGATGAGAAGGATCACAGGTTCTTTATGGGATTCCAATTTTATGGGGTACAGGTCAGGCTAGAATAGGGCTTGGGTGCTTCTAGACTTCTTGAGTGCCTGACATCTGTCTTGTCTTGCAGGTTTTTTGTGTTTTCAGAGAGAAAGGAGTAAACGTGCAAATGATCTCCCAAGGAGCCTCTAAGGTATAATTTGTTGCTTAGCAGAGTATCTAGTCAGGTCTTTCTCTTATGAGCGTAATCAATGTTAATGATGGTGGGCCTTGCTTGGATGTAGGTGAACATTTCTCTAATAGTAAATGACGAGGAAGCCGAGAGTTGTGTCAAAGCGCTCCATGCTGCATTTTTTGAGACCCCTAGTCCTGGGAGTTGCCATCTTGTTTCTGCCTCTGTTTGCTCCACCGACTAAGAGTGATTATTCAGTGTCCCTTCCCTTCAAGTTACGGGGAGGAGACACATGCGGTATTTGTTTTGTATGAGTATGAACGAAAGAAATGCTTAGGGAAGAAAGAATTGACCAAATACAAGCATTTCATTATTAATTTGAACATCCTTTTCCCGAGGTGCACTGGTTTTTGACATCATTATCAGTTCTTGCCGGCAGCTAAACAGATAGTAGTCTCTTAAAACTAGTTGCATGTGCTTCATGTTCACCGCAGAAATCATCTTTAATTGTGTGTACGCGACAGTGCGGCTTTTTTTTCCCTTTCTTACTAGTCAAATTGTTTAAAGGGCTACTTGTTTGCACATGATTGTTTAAGAATTACTTGTTTGCACATGAAACCATGCTATGTGCAAAAAAGTAGCCCTTTTGACTATTTGAAAGAACGTACCTTATGTCTGCTGTAGGAGTTGTACTCTGTGCTTTCTGCGTTTAGCTAGATCTTGCTAGATCTGAAGTTTGCATGCATCTAATTAGAGGTTAACCATGAGCCATGTTGCGTTTGGTAACAGAGATAATACTGGTTTCCCTATAGTCCAACTACTTGAAAATGTTCAGGGTGAGTGCACTATATGGTTGTCTGGCATGTATATCTTGTCAGTAGGAAATGTTTTCATGCATCTCTATGGCATGTGCACTAGTGGTCCTGGCCCACTCGCAGTTTAAGCAGTGCAATCAAATGGAGAGATCGGTTTGTGGCAGACTTAGTACATTGAGACTTTGTTGTATACATCAGCCTTAAAGACTTAATGCTACCATTGTTGGAGCATAGCATATTAAAGCTTTGCCTTGAATTTTGTTTCTTGTATAGCCCTTGCTTGATTATGAAAGTGATTGAAAAGAGCTTGCTTTGTTTTTGGTGAAGATAGCAAGAGCTTCTTGGCATTGCCCTTGATGATCATATTCCACAATCAATGCAGTTTGAGAAACCCCATGATGCCACCCATAAAAATAATTGCTGAAGACACAATGAATGGCTTCTCCTTTGCCTCCGGCCTCGTAGCATGCCATCCCTCCACAGTGACTTTTATAGTTCAATCAACATTTCCTACATGCGCTTTTTAGTATAGTTGGCTAACACCTCCATCATAAGCCTGAGTATGTTTTTCGTATATGATAACAAACATGTACTCTTCATTGGATACATGGATGCGTGTAATTTTGGCCATGTTGACACTCAAGATAGGGCCTTTCTCATCCTCTCCATTGCATGAGATGGACTTGTAGAAGGTAAATGTGGTGTCGTCATGGTGGGCTCTCTATGCCAGCTCATGACTGTGCCTCAAGTATGCCCATTTTGTCTCTTTCACAACATCCTTATACTCAAGGGCAAATCCTTTACTTAGGTTATGTAGAAACACCCATTGTGGAGGCTCTCTCCCCCCTGTTGTGCATGAAATACATTGGTAAGGTCAAGGTGCTATTGTCATGGCTGGCTATCTATGCTAGTTCATGGACATGCCTCGCGAATACCCACTCTCTCTCCTTCAAAATATTCTTGCAGCTTGTCTCAAAGGGGTTTGCATGAATGTTGCAGTCTCTACTCCCTTTCTTAGGCAAGTCCCCCCCCCCCCCCCCCCCCCCCCCCCCCCCCCGGGGCTCTTGCCTCCCTAGAAGTAGCACCAATCTCCTCTTGCCTATGGCACACAAACACATTAGTAGAGTGAATATTGCCTAGCAAACTAGATGTCCGTTCCCAAAATTGTATGGCCTTTTGTTTCCATTCATAGTTGGTGTTTTCAAACTTTAAATAGTAGTGGAGAGAGCTTTGCAAGCCCAATCTTTGCCATGTTAATATATTGTGGGTTGTAATGTGTGGCAATGCCAATATACTCATCCTATTCCAAGATAACAAATATTATGCAATGTGTTTGCGATGGTCACCACGAGGCAGAATGAGATGGGACAAAAAAAATTACTTGTTTATTATTCCTAGCACAAATAAGAACTTTTCCATCTCGTGCACCTTAAATGGACCAAAGGTGCAATCCACCTTGTGGGAACCATTTCAAGCTTCAATTTCTCTTTGAATACCCACCTCTTCCCAAGCTTCAATTGCTCTTTGCATACCCACTTCTTCCCAAGCTTGCAAATGATGGTAGACATCCCACATCGTCGACATTCAATTGAACTTGTATATGCTTTCCTCAATACCCTCCAGCTTATCATCAAACTTTGCTTAGAAAATGAGACACCAACAACAGTGTCCACGTTGTCGAAGTGCGTGGTCTTCCAGGGTTGAATGGGAAAGCAGTGGGCTACTGAGTGTGGACAGAGAATCCGTGTAGGCTCAAACCAAGGAAAACGAGTGCAGATAGAGGTATTTTTAATGTTAAATAGTATATAGTGAGATTGAGAGAGATTGCAAGAGGTAATCACAAGTTGAAGCATAACTTATGGCTAAAACCAATTTGAAACAAGGAAATGATGCATATTTGATGGTGGCAAGCAACAAACACTTCCAACTTTTTATTTTTGATAACCCTATTACAAATCAATCGCATACGCCAATGTCGGTGTGCCTTTCAACCTGCAAACCTCTAATAGAAATCCTAAAGTTGAAGCAATCTGTAATTGTTGAGCACAAATCACTCCTTGTACATCTTCCTTGTTCGAGAGAGAGTGCAGCCAATGAACAAGGTAACCATCAGAAATGTAAGGACACGCCCAGCGGTTGATGAGTTTGCAGAAGCGTTTGTAGGTAGAGCTATCTATTCCATGGGAGACTTGTATTCAGGCTATGATCAATTTCAACTGGCTATGGAAAGCAGGGACTTGACAACCATGTGTACACCATTGGGATTGGTAAGAATGTGCACATTGCCACAAAGTGCAACTAATTCAGTTGCTTACATGAAGAATGAAATAAACAAAGCGTTGCCAGATTTCATTCCTCATATTACCATGCCTTTTATTGACGACGTGCCAATAAAAAGGTGCAAAGAGGATGAAAAGATGAGGCCAAAGACAAGAGGGGATGTAGGCATTTTGTGGCTAACCATATTGTTGACCGTGTTGGAAATAGGGTTGCAGAGAAACACACATAGCCTTGAGAAGATAAAGAAGCTCAAAGGCACACAACAAAGAGTGTATTGCTTAGTGCACAATGGAAAGATAAGTTAGCCCTAGAATGATTAGCGTATATACAGTGCACAGGGAAAAAACCTCCTAGTGAGGGAAAAGAAATGCCCCAACGGTCCTAACTGTGTTCACACACATCACTACCAAAAAAAAAATGGTAACAAAGCCCCCTTGGGAGTGATGTGGTGAACTAGAACTTGTATGGGGAACTGCCATGCCCTTAAGGACATGATCAATCTACAAGAAGAAAGTCCAAAGCTTTGCGAAAAGCTTCAAACTTCTCACTAGGAATGCCTTTGTGAATGGATCTGCAAGGTTGTTTAGTGTCGATACATAAGCAAAGCTGACCTCTCCTACTGAGAGCCTCTCTCTGACATAGTGATAATGCACCTCAATGTGCTTTGCGCAAGCATGAAAAACTAGGTTCCTTGCAACTGCCAATGTGCTCTGACTGTCAATGTAGATGATGTTGGCAATGTCCTATCCAACACCCAAATCAGCCTTAAGGCGTCTAAGTCATACACACTCAATCGTACCTGTGAAGACTGCCATGTACTCAACCTCACAACTGGAAGTGGCCACAGTAGGTTGCCTCTTTCTCAACCATGATATGCATGAAGTGCTAAGCATGAAGAAAATCACTTGTGGACACTCACGTATCATAAGAACCAGCCCAATCTGAGTCCAAAAAATCACGTAAATCTGGCAACAACGATCCTCCCTTGGGATAAAACATGCCAAGATGTAAAGTGCCACTCAAGTAGCAAAAAATTCTCTTGACAGCCTACCAATGCTTAGACCGTGGGTTATGCATAAATCTGTTGATCCCTGTGAGACTCCAAACTGAATATCGGACCTCGTATTGCGTACATAAATAAGACATCGATTGATAAAGAGTGACATTGGTAGGATCACCAGCATCATGAAGACTCAATTTCAAACCTGTTTCCATGGGAGTAGCAATAGATTTGCAATCCTCAAGTCCAGACTTACATAGTAATTTCTCTATGTAGTTTGTTTGACACAAGGCAATACCACCATTACAGGCTTGAACTGTATGCCCAAGTAATGATGCAAAAGCCCCAAGTCTTTCATCTTGAAAGTAGAATTCAAATCAGCCTTGAATTCAGCAATATGTCTCTCATTCGGACCAGTAATCAGCAAATCATCTACATATAGAACGATGATGAGAAATATATCACCCTCACGCTTTACATACAAAGTGATTTCTACTGGATTGTTACAAAAGCCTCGTTTAACCAAATTAGTGACAGTTTTCTCATATCAAGCATGAGGAGATTGCTTCAAGCCATACAAATCTTTCTTACATTTACACACTTTATCTTCTTGTCCTTTCTTGACAAAACCGCGAGGCTATGCTATATAAACTTCCTCAAATATATCACCATTCAAGAAAGCGGTAACAACGTTTAATTGATGTACATCCCATCCAAAACGAGCTATCAATGCACATGGAAAATGAACGGTCATATGACAAGTGGGAGCAAAAGTCTCTTCATAATCTATGCCTTTCTGTTGTGCATAACCTTTTGCAACAAGTGGAGCCTTGCAACGATCAATCTCACCATCCAGATTACGTTTCAACTTATAAACCCACGTCATACTAATGGCCTTTTTATGAGGAGGCAAATCACATAAAGTCCATGTGTTATTTTCTACAAGTGCATGATATTCTGATTACATGGTAGCCAACGAATTTTTTGGATTATGTGCTTCGTAAAAAAGAAAGAGGTTCCTCCACATCATATAAACTAGAAACAATCAAAGCATAACAATCTGATGCATACGATGCATAGCGAGAACATGAACGAGTACGACTAGACATAGGTGCATCCAAATTGTTGTCACACAAAGTATGCACCAACCATTTTGGCATACCTCTAGCCTCCTCATTCTCAGCCCTTTCCACATCAAGTACATCATGTACATCTGCATCAATATAGGCTAATCCGTAGCATTTTTTGAAATCTCCATAGGGTGTACATTTGCCTCATTGGAATTTATATTCAAGCAAGGTGTCATAAATGTCATGTGAGCTTACATTATTGTCTCTGGTACATGATAACAAAGGCTGAAAAAAATCTTTCACAAAGACAACATTTTGTAAAATGAAGGTACGTTTCATTTGTGGATGGTATAACCTGTAATCTTTGCTTTCAATACTGTAACAAAAAAAAAACATTTAACAGACTTATCATCCAATTTTTTGCGTTGTGTTTGGGGCAACAAAGCATAAGCTTAAAAAAAAAAAGGCGCACGTGATCAATAAATGACTTCTTATCATGCCATGCTTCATAAAGAGTCATAGACCGCAAAGCTTTCGTAGGACACCTGTTAAGTACGTAAGTAGAATACATGATAGGCTCGAGCCAAAACAAATGTGGCAAAGCTTAACTCTTGACCATGTATCATGCCATCTCCGTAAGCAACCTGGCTTTTCTTTCAGCAACACCATTTTGCTGAGATGTATATGGCACTATGCATCGGTGTTTTATCCCATGACTAGCCAAAAATGCATTAAACTCATGAGACATATACTCCCCCCCTCGATCTGAATGACAAGTGCCCATACTACATTTAGAGACATTTTTAGCCATAGCTAGAAATTGCTTGAAGCACATGAATACTTTAGACTTAGCTTTAAGTATATACACACATGCATGCTTGGAGATCATCAATGAAAGTCATAGAGTATAGGTAATTGCCTAAGGAAAATATTTGCATAGGCCCATAAACATCACTATGCACAAGTTGCAATCTGCATGTATCCCTTACTAAACTATCCTTTGGAAACTTTGAGTGATGCATCTTTACCCAAAATACAACCTTCACAACATGCTTCGAGGTGCTTCAAGAGGCAGAAAGAAGCAACCATATCAGATTTCTGCAAACACACCAAACAAATTTAGATGCCCAAAATAGCATGCCAAAGTTTTGCATATGAAACAGCCTCTAAATCCACAACTATATTTGCAAAATTTTGCCCACACTTGTCATACAAAGTGAGCTTATACAACCCATGACACAAAATGCTAGATGCAACAATTTCATCACCAAAACTAAGATCATGAACTGTACATATGTCATCCACAAATTTGACAACAAGATCAAGTCTCGCAAGTGAGGATACAGACAAAAGGTCCTTTTTTATGCCAGGTACATAAAGTGCATCAACAAGTGTGAAAGAACTACCATTTGTAGCAATCAACACAATCTTTCCAACTCCCTTGACCTGATAAGAGGGCATTATTGGCACAAGTGATCGTATTCCCCATGAGGGACAGACTCGAGAGAGGTAAACAAGTCACGATGTGAAGTAATGTGCTTTGTAGCACCACTATCAAAGTAACGCATGTGAATCTGCAACAACTGACATACATGCATCATGGACAGAAGGATCATAAGTGCACTCTACACTAAATGTCCACTACGCATCTACATCAACATCACAATCTTCTTTCACGAAAGATTCTACAATAGTCGCACTTGTAGTGGAACCAACCGCTTTCTTCTTAGCCTCTTTTGCCTTCAATTTAGGACACTGCTTTATCAAGAGATCATTAGCCTTACAATAATGGCAACACATCTTCTTTTTGCCTTTTTCACGAGAATTCCTAGATGAGGTGTAGAAGCATTCGGGATAGGTGATTCGCCACTCGCTGAAGAACCATGAGAAGTGGCTACATTGATGTTACCACCTTTTCTTTGAGCAACAATAAAAGCATGTTTAACTGCACACTGTTTAGCCATGTTCTTTCTTGAAAGTGAATCTTGCAACAACAATGTGCATAATGCATCAACCTTGACAACATTAGGATTTTCTTGCATCATAAATCTCCAAGTACTAGCAAAAGTCTAGTAAGAATCCGACAATGTATCAAGAACAGTCTGCACAAGCGTACTATCAGAAATAACTTTATCTGCAAATATGAGTTTCTCATTAATATCCTTGTTACCAGCAAGGAAAGTGTCCATGTCATCTTCCTCATGCATAATCTTTGATTGTAGCTCTTTATACAACAATGCAATTTTAGCCTCATTGCAACTTGCATAAAGACCAGCCAAAATATCCCAAGCATGTTTTGCTAACTTAGCTGAGTGAATGTGTGTAGTAATAGTGCCTTCACAGATAATGCAATTAATGCATGGGCCTGCACATCTCTAACATCCCAACGAGACTGTTAGACAGTAGGCAAAACAAATCTAGTAGCAACACTCCTGCCACCAAACCTGCAACATCCTCAATAGAGCCTGTATCCATTGAATGTGGATGTACATTGATGCCCTGCACAACATTCCAAACGCCCTTTGACACAAGAACATGTTGCATCATGTAAGTGGACACGGGGTAGTCATCTCCATCCAGTTTATTCACAACAGCGAACATCTTGAAAATGTTTGTGTGGTTGTCAGCACCTAACGTCCAGAAAGAGGAAAAATGAAGTAGGACCACCACGTGCTATATAGCACAACCCAAAGACGATTGTAAGGGACCTGTCCCACATAAAATTGCACTGACAAAAATTTTGCACAAAAGGATGAAATTGCCTACGTAGTACTGCTTGTAATGGAAACAGAGGCCGAAATGAGCACGCGGGTGCTGGCGATGCTAGATACTATGCCCAAGAGGATGCAACCTACTCTGATACAAAATGTTGGGAATAGGGTGGCAAGGAAACACACACATCTTGGAGAAGATGAAGAAGCTCAAGGCACACAACAAAGAGCGTATGCTTAGTCATATAAGTTAGCCCTAGAATGTGAAGGAGTACGAGCGGAAGTGTGACGCGAGAGAGAGTGCGAGAAGAAGAGCACGACGATATGGTGAACTCGCTCTACTGTAATGTGTAGAGCATAGAAAGTTCTTATTAGGTTTTTACAAAAGAATATGTGTACATACCTGGCGGCCCGCCCACTTACCTGGGCGACCACATTTGGCTTTATACCCCAACAACCTCCCACTTAAAGTCCAATGTGGTACTTTAAGTGTGAGAGAAGCTACTATACAAGCTAATATACAAGAGATGTAGAGAAGTGATGTACTACCCTACACCTAACTCCTTGCGAAAATGTGCAAAGCTCTTTGAGGGAAATCCTTTTGTAAGTAGATCAGCAGGAGTTTCTGTGGTGTGAACTTTGACAAGCTGAAGTTGCTTATCCTCGAGCATTTCCCTGATGAAATGATACTTCACATCCATATGCTTTGTCTTTGAGTGATAAACTGGATTGCGAGCCAATTGTATAGCACTTTGACTATCACAATATAACACAGGCATCTCTTCTTTGATTCCCAAATCTGTTACTAGTCGATTAAGCCAAATTGATTCTTTGCATGCCTCTGATGCAGCAACATATTCGGCCTCTGTAGTAGACTGAGTAACACAATCTTGTAATCTAGAACGCCATGATACTGCTCCACCAACCAATGTAAAGACATACCCTGACGTAGACCTTCGGTTGTCTAAGTCACCTGCATAATCTGAGTCTGTAAAACCCTTTACACTTAGCTCCTGACTCCCATAGCATATACGCATACTCTTTGTAGCTTTCAGGTATCTCAATATTCCTTTCACTGCCTCCCAATGTTTCTTGCCTGGGTTTGACATGTATTGACTTACTACTCCCACTGCAAATGCAATGTCTGGGCGAGTAGCAATCATTGCATACCATACAGACAATGTTCACAGAATTCAAAATCATTAAATGAAAAGCCAGGTAAATAACCAGAACGAGACAAGATTTCCATTCCCTTCTTGGACATATGTCCTAACCGGCTATGCCACAAAGAAACGTTCGGCTGCTCGGTTACATTGATTACATTTTTAGAGACATTTGATACATAAATCATGTAAAGTCCTCCAGAATTTACTCCATGTGCTACTGTCATAGAACCCTTGGATATCTTCCACATGTTCTTTCCAAAAGTGGTGACGTAGCCAGCATCATCAAGTAAACCTGTGCTGATCAAGCTCTTTGTAATTGCGGGAACATGTCTCACATTCTTCAGCGTAAAAGAAGAGCCATTCTGAAACTTCAATTGAACATCTCCAACACCTAAGATCTCACATGTCTACCCATTGCCTAGCCGAACATGATCTTTAGTGGGCACATAAGAGGTAAACCACTCCTTGTTTGGAGACACATGAAGTGATGCCCCTGAGTCTATAATCCAGTCACTCAATTCATTTCCATCAGATGCTGTAAGAAGAGCTGAGTCCATTGTATTCTTCAAGAAGTAGATGTCTCCTGACACTAGATTGTCATCCACTGCAACAGTGTTTGTCACATTTATTTCTTGAATCTTCACTGAGGACTTGTTCTTCTCACCATGGTCTTCAGCTTTCTCTTTGCCTTTTTCTGCTTTCCATTCTCTGCAGTCTCTTTTCATGTGACCCTTCTTGCCACAATAGTAGCATTCTATGTCACTCTTGCCTTTAGCACTGCGGGACTTGCTACGAGACTGATTCCTCTTTCCACCTTTGTACTTTTTTTTTTGTCCTTTCCCTGACAACTAAGGCTGTTCCTTTGCCTTTGTCCATTTTCTTTCTATTGGTTTCTTCAGTAAGCAGACTTCCTTCTACACCTGCTATGTTCAAACCATCTGGAGGTGCAGAATTACTCAAAGCTGTGCGAAAAGTGTCCCAACTTTCCAGCAATGTGATCAACAGGAACATAGCTCTAACAGGTTCATCAAACTTGACACCTCGAGCTGACAACTGAGTGTAGATGGTGTTGAATTCATTCAGATGATTGGACATAGGGGTCCCTTCTTTCATCTTCAAGTCAACAAGCTTCTTAAGCCAGTATACATGTGAAGCTGCACTCTGCTTCTCATAAAGATCACTCAGCTTTATCCATGCTTGATAAGCCGACATCTCGTCTGCTACATGGAAGTAAACGCTTTCTACCAAATTCAACATAATGGTAGAAAGTGCCAATTCATCCATTTCGCTCCATTCATCTTCGTCCATATCTTCTGGTTTTATCCCCTTGAGCTTTATAGGTTTTATCTGCTTCTTTTGTACCAACACGTGCCAAATCTGCTTCTTCCACAATGGGAAATTGGTTCCATCGAGCTTCTTGATATTGTAAAGAGCAGTGTCCTGTGATCCAGCCATAGCTACGCTTCACATGGTTTACTTTCCTGGGAAAAATTCGGCAGAGTTTCCCCTATAAACTGACCTCTGAACCAATATCAACCTGTCAAATGAACCAAGAAAGCTTCAGATTCTGCATAAATTTCGGCAGAGTCTCCTTTGTAAAATGGCTCTGGCAATGCCTCAACGGTAGTAAAGCAAAGATGCAATCCCAACTGTCTAACTCACAGTCAATACATCCTAGCTGCCTATCTAAGGGTGCTCGAGGGATCGCTCCAAGACCTGTATCACCGAAAGGATCTCAACATTGGAGAATCCCCCAGCTCAATAAAACCTCACTCAACCCTCAACAAAGGCTGCAGTAAATCTGACAGTACATAGAGTTCCCACAAAGTCATACATCCACAAATTTCCCACTATATGCTATAACCGCTGCGGCGGTTGTTTGCTGCATGACTCACAGCCAGCAAACCCTCAACAGACATACATCATCTCTGACAATACATCCCATGTGGAAGTACCTGCAATGTCAGGATGAAATCTGGAATATCAAGCAGCAAACACAAGCTACCTAATGAACTAGTTGGATGTCGCCTACAGTCTGTGTGTAGATGTGCCCGTGTCGTATGTGACACGCCTCCAAGAACTGTGAGCCTTCCTTCGATGTGTAGACAGCCACAAATCAGCACTCTGAGAGTGTCGATATCCTCAGTACCTGCAGTCGTAGGCCGAAACCCCAAATTTGCAGAGTCGGATATGCACCCGCCGAGACCACGTAGTCGAAAATGGCCTGCGCAGAACTTTGTCGAAGCCGAACACTGGTCGAGATGACCTGAGAATGAAATTCTGAGAACACCAAGCCCTACGGGTAATCCCACAAGATTTGGGGCCGTGTCTTTGCCTGTCGAATTTCACTCCAATCTGAGCTAGTGACTCTAGCCTCCTGCAGTGCTGCCCCGAGCCTCGATCTGAGCTCTGATACCAGTTGTAGGAGTACGAGCGGAAGTGTGACGCGAGAGAGAGTGCGAGAAGAAGAGCACGACGATATGGTGAACTTGCTCTACTAGAGCATAGTGAGTTCTTATTAGGTTTTTACAAAAGAATATGTGTACATACCTGGCGGCCCGCCCACTTACCTGGGCGACCACATTGGGCTTTATACCCCAACAGAATGATGGGTGTATATACATTGCACAGGGGGGAAAAGCTCCTAGTGAGGGAAAAAATTCCTTGAGAGTCTTAAGTGTCTTCATGCACATCACTACCAAAAATATATGGTAACAAACTGGAGCAACGAAGCTTTATGCGATCGTTTATGATTAAAAATATGAGAGAGAGATAAGAAGTTTATGGTTTCTTGATTATATGAGAGATTATGCGAGCTTCAAGTTATGGATTAAGACTTGATTATGATAGAGATAAGAATTTTATGGTTTCTTGATTATATGAGAGATTATGTGAGCTTCAGCTATGGATTTAGGCTTGGTTATCGGCTCTAGGGATAGACGAGCGTGCATACTCACACTAGAGCCTGCATGTAAACCCCGCAGACAACTCTACATGGTCTACAAAATTCCATTATGCATCACGCTAGTGACAGCCAACATACGACTGACAATCCCTACTGCAAATGCTAATACTGCAACTGCTAGGTCGGGCCTCGACACTAATAGGTCGTACATGACATGCCCGAACATTGAAAAAATCTACGCAAACCTTGTTGTCCTAGCCTCCCCTATGTTATTTGCATGTACTTACATCATTAGGACTACCCATCGCATATGCATGTGACAACGCCAACACTGGGATGGCTACGTCCCTCTCACCCATAGGTGGAACTATGTGTCTTGGCACCAACTCATCAGCCTCTAGCATGAGCATATCAAAGAACTCCATGTCTGTCATCTCTGCTTGTGTCTGTACGGAGCAAACCCGCTCTACCTCTACCTGCACAGACCTTGACAACACTTGCTGTGTCTCACTAGAGCACTGCTGCTCTACCTCTGTCTCTACAGAGTCTACTGAAACATCTTGCACAACTAAATGCTCTGTCTCGTTAGCATGGTGGAGCTCACCCACGAAGGAGACACGTCTCTTCTCTTGCTCAAAGCATGCCAATAACAAAACCGAGACTATGCCATCTCGAATCTCAGATACAGACATATGATATGCCAAGCCACTATGGGCTCTTCTTGCAATCACTAATGATCGACAATGCATCTAGAAAGAGTGCTCTCTAAGCAATGTATGACACCCACAATCTGCTAGTTGTCTCACTAAGATCAAGCTATGTCTCAGCTGAGGAACATAACGCACATGTCGTAGCATATATGATGCAACACTGGGTGGGCAATGACAATCAAACATCTCATGCACCTGCAATGTCAAACACTGAACCATCGGCCAAGTGTAGACAACCAAAGCTCCCACTAGAGAAGGTGCTAAACCATTCACGATGCGGTGTGACGTGGAAAACTGCATCCTCATCTAGTAACCAATGGGTAGAAGTGTCGCCTCTCAAAGACATGTAATCAGGAGGAATGCTAGAGGCAAATGTGACATCACCGTCACACATAGATCTCCATTGCTGCCTCATACGTGTGAAACAACGACGTCTAATGTGCCTTGTGTGACCACGTGACAACTACGAGACCGCCGTCTCTCACGAGTCATCAGCGTAGACTCTAAGCTCTCACACATGTGTACTAAGTGGGTGCCAAGAAATCAAACTATGGCAAGAAATCCAAGGAGAAATTTAGCAGTCTCCCCTATAAACTGAGTAAAGAACTCCAACAAATGCTCAACCATATACCATGCCAAATTGGCAACAAAGTGGGAGACAACTCGACTACACAATCATGGAAATCATGATCAAACGCATCAAAACCGATGCTCACATATGCATAAAATCAGCTATATGTGCAAGCATACAATCTGGAATAAACAACTCAACCGAGTGGAAATTGCATAACCATATTTGCAAGTAGTGAGAAAACTAGCTCAAAACGTATCCCACAAGAGAATCTTCCTACAAAAATTTGCAGAAACGTAAGAAACCTATGACTGGCAAAGTCTATAGCCACAAGAGCATATACAACTCTTACTCTTGCAAGAGTGCGTACAAGGCTGACAAAACCTGTCAAAATAGAAGTCAAACACTCGACCACTAAACCATCAGAGAGAAAAATTGTAGATATGCAGAACACATGGCGAGAATCTGGGAAAAATCCGACAGAGTTTCCCCTATAAATTGAGTAAAAACTCAAAACATCTCAGCCATAAATAATCGGCAACACAAACAATGCGTAAAATGAATCAATGAAGCCGTCTTGGTAATGTGCAAAACAGAGACTTGGTCTCTCATCCACATATGTCATACACCAAGTCAAAAGTGACTAAACGCTCTCCAACCATGATGTAGAGAAGTAGGAAAAAACATGTGGACTGTGATCAAAAAGCACATAAACCTTTTTGAGACCAATTCGTCTCAATCACAAATCCACATATGGCATACATGTACCATAAGCATGGAAACCAAGCTCACTCCTGCAGGAGTAGCTCCATGGACAACTCCACCTGTCTGAAACACATCTATACCTGTGAACCTCGTACTTGCAAGCTATACCTAGATCAAACTGTATCCACAAATGCATGCATAGCATAAAATGCACAAAATCGTGCTAAAACCGCTCTCCGGAACGCCCCACACAGTCATACAATGCGCACAAATCCGCATCCGGATGTGTAACAATCTGAGAGTCACATCCTATAGAATCACTTATATACACAAAATCAAGGTAAATTACTTCTCAAATAGCACCACAATGTGCCATACATAGCTATAGATGCAAATCGCACAATGCTCTGCAATGTAGGAATCAAACTGCCAAGCTTCGATATGTCGAGGCTACTGCAAAAAATTCAGCACTCAAAATTTCAAAATTCTAATATGAAGAGCACGTTTAAAACGTGCCAAAACCCTAGGATAGACTCTTGGATCACATATATTCGAGTCTGAGTGTGAGAGAGATGCAAAAAACGTTCATTTTTTGTCCAAAACAAAGCACAAACTTGTTACTGCTGCGATTTTGATAAGAATTTCAAAAAATGGATATCACCATCATGTCTGAAATGTGCCAAAATACAAGCCTAGACTCCTCGATCATATCTATCTGACTTCGTATGACAGAGACATGAGCAAAATCGCTTGTGAACTTGTGATGCGCACATGTTGCCAAGCTGCTCTTTTCTCCCTTCTCTTGAATCTACTATCGTCAATACACTTGTTGTTGCAAAGTAGTCAACTCAACCGTCGCACTACACCTGCGCAAAATCGAATCTCTGATACCACTTGTAAGTATGTGAATGTGATGCGTGTGCGGGGGGGGAGAGGGAGAGGGAGAGAGAGAGAGAGAGAGAGAGAGAGAGAGAGAGAGAGAGAGAGAGAGAGAGAGAGAGAGAGAGAGAGAGAGAGAGAGAGAGAGAGAGAGAGAGAGAGAGAGAGAGAGAGAGAGATGAAATGAAATGAAATGTTATATTAACGTCTTCAAAAGGCCAAAATGACCTATGAGACCAAATTGATACAAAAGTGGTGAATCTGTTACATTGTTTGGGTACCTTAGTACCAAAGTACTAAGTGTGAAAAGTGTGAAAGTGTGAAAATAAATGTGAAAAACTAAATACAAAGTATTAAATAAACTTCTTAGGAGCATTATGGGTGTCTGGCTAGAATGCTTCTAATCCTTTGTTGTAGTCTCCTCCGGTGAAGTGTGCTTCTGCATCTCGATCGTGGTCGTCTCGATTTCCTAAGCTCAATCGCCCTGTCAATGAGGGTGCCTTTGGTATGAATGTGGGTACTCCTTTGTGCTGGCTGCTGGTCTCTTGCTTCTCCTTCCACTTCTGCTTCTCTCGATCCGAAGAAATCTGTGATCTGCCTCTGAGGCTGTAGTGCTCTTTGTCTTCTCATTAGATTATCCCTGTGCCGATCTAGTTCCAGTAGGTACAAGCCTAAGCATCTTTGATCTTGGTATTGCATGACTCTATCTAGAGGTCCAAAGCCTTCTTTAAATAGGCAATGGAAACGCCCACGTATCTCATAGTATACGGTGCAATGGCATATGTAGTGTAATTCTGTCTCCGGCTCCATTCCGCAGAACTTGCAAATTCTTCTCTCAGGTGGGATTCCCCTAAATGTGCCAAATTCAATTTCCAGCTGGTGTGAAGATGTACGAATCTGACCAATAGCACATCTCAAACCATGAGATAGGTGGGTATCCATATAGCTCGGGCGAATCACAAATCCATCTTCAGATAGCTGTAGGAAGTTTTCTTTGTAGTCGGCCATCTTCGTGCCCAATTCTTGTGTAGGGTCTACCCATGTCCTCTTAGTATCCAACTGTATAAGATCCCGACGGATGATTTTATTAATCTCCGTTCGTGTAATTGCCAGTGATGGAGCGGCAAGAGAGTATTGGAAGGGGGGTAATCTTTCCATACTGATAGTAGATGAGAGAGAGAGAGAGAGAGAGAGAGAGAGAGAGAGAGAGAGAGAGAGAGAGAGAGAGAGAGAGAGAGAGAGAGAGAGAGAGAGAGGATGTGGGTGGAGCAACTCAACACTATGTGTGTGAGAAGCTCCTTATTCTTTGTGTATATGAAGAATAAGGAATGTGTATGTACATACCATGGGCGGCCGGACACCAGGTGTCTGGCCTCGGGCAAAGGCGCAACGCCTTTACCCCAACAACCATAAGTTGTGCACATAATTCTTGATTGAGCATTGTAAAGTACATGATGTAGCTCATGCTAGTCACTAGCAATTGAAACCTTGTTAGGCTTAATTCAATCATTCGGCACACATCTCTTCTTTAAAGATGGGAAAATCCACTTGAGAGAGACATGTACCCCATTGAGAACAAACTTTGAAAAAAGGATAAATACAAAAGTCGGTGGGGAGGATATTACAACTTGCCTTGCCATTTGTGCAATGGAAGCTACTACCTATGGGGAAAAGATAGATCCCATTACGGGAGTTTGTAAACAAGGTTACTATCATGAATCTGGATACAAGACCAATTGTGGATGAATTTACATAGGCATTGGCAACAAGGATAATTTACTATGAATGGGAAATCTCTATTCATTATATGATCAACCTTAACAAGTTATTGAGAGCAGAGTTTTGAAAACCATGAAAAAGGCTTTGAGATGGGTAAGGATGTGTACCTTACCTCAGAAAGAAACTTATTCAATTTCACATATGATTAGTAGCACGAATAAGATTCTATGTGATTTCATACCTCAAATAACAATGCCTTTTCTTGATGACGTTCAAAGGATGTGAAGAAAAAGACAAAGAGGAAGTTGCAAATTGGAGGGGGTGTCATAAATTTGTTGTAGATCATATTGAAGATTGTGACGAAGTGAGGGAGTTAATCTTACCCTGTTAGTTCAAAAGTCTATATTTGGAGTCAATGAATGTGGGGCATATGTGTGGTCGTTATGTCAAAACACATTGTCCAACCAAGGTGGATGCAATCAAAAACATGAAAGAAACATATATAACTATAACTAAAGTCTAAAGATTTTTAGAATGCGTTGGATGTTGAGCAAGACAGGGAGTTCTTCTCTAGGTTGGGTATCAAACTTGCTATCACTATTGTTTATAGTCTTAAATGGAATGGTAAATCTAAGCATGGGCATTCTCCTATCATCAAGCTTTGGCTAAGGATTGCAAAGATAAACTTTGAGAGTGGCCAAGATTATTACATTATGCTTTATGGGATGATCATACAACACATAGCTCAGTCAGTGGTTATATGCATGTTGAGTTGATGAATGGCTAGAAACTATGATGCCAATTAAGGATGTGATTTCTATATGTACTGCATTGCATCAAAAGGAGTTGGAAAGACCTTCTTGCTTTGCATACACAATGATTAGAAGGAAGGCATGAATATATCGAGCTTGCAGTAGCATGCTTGAAAGAAGCAAGACTAAAGAATAAGACAAGTTTGATACGAGGCATATGTTCAAATAAAAAACTATTAGAAAAAGTGACTAGATGTTGGTGTATGATAGTAGTCTTGATAACCATCACTCTCCAATAAGCAAGCTTGCAAAGCAATGGTTTGCTCCTTATGTTGTTAAGCATGTGCATGGAGATGCAACTTACACCGTTGCGTGAGTCTGATGCAAAAGCAATTGCATGGATTTGATTGTTTGCAAAATGTTCTTGAAATGCATGCTAACTGTGGTTTTAAGGCTAGTAGGTGTGCTTTGAAGCTTGTAGGCCAGGATGCTCGGAGATTTCCAAAGTGCGGGTTAAGGGATAGATTCTAGAGTGTTGTGAGTGCTCTCCATGTTTGTCTTTATGGCTCATCAATTGGAGTCTAGATGAGGAAGATATAGGTAGTACAATAATTTTTGGGGGTTTTGGACCTGCCTTGAAGTTATCACAAATCTCCTTACCATGATCCGTGCTATTGCACCATATACATCTATGCTCAAAGCCTTCTTTACTTTGAAAATTTTGCCATAATGGTTGTCCCTTTTCTTCCAACCTTGCTAGTTTGAGCTTCATTTCATGCATCCCTTTGACAAGCTCATTCAATGTTGAAATAGTTGGCTTAGCTTTGTTCTCAGTTGGGCTAGAGGCAGAAGTCACACTGTTAACCACCATCTTGCCTCTATGGCATTATTGGCAAGTAGGGAAACCGCATCTTCCACTCAATCTATAAGCATTGCTTCGTATTTTTGTCTTCCAAAGTAGCTCCAACTTCTCTTGAAGGTCTTTACTAGGACTTGTAGAAATAACCTTATCTTCTTTGCACTCATAGGTACCTTGTTTTGTCGCTGACAATTGAGCATCTCATCTTTCAGAATTCCTTAGTAACTCCATTGGTGAGAGTGCTTTTTATCAAGCAACCCATTCTAAAAAATTCCTCTTTATAACTCCTTCACATCCTTCTATGAGATACGCTTGTTGTAGTGATTTGTTGCCTACTTTCCAATCTTCTTCATAATCCACCTTTACCTTTCTTATACATACTTTGAGCTTAGAAACACAAATCAGCTCAAAATTCATTGCCACATAGATTGTAGACACCCTATTCAATTCCATATCCTTGAAAAAGTGATGCAAGTACTTTGATATTTCTTTTCCAATAAATTTATCCTTTTTATCCACAAGTGAATGCAAAGCATTTGTGATAAACACCTGTCATAAAATCTAATATCTAACCAACCCAAATGATTTTCTCATATTAAACTGATCATTTAATGTGGGATAATAAACGAGAACAAGGGTTAGAATATAGACATGTGCTTATAGATCTATCTCAACACGGGGCCAATGGTAAAGGGGTCCAAATGAGAGATGGTCTATCAAAGAACAAGGTTAACTAATGCAGCTTAAAAGACCTTAGGGTTAGCTTCATTAAAGACCTCCAATGTGCTTACGGATCTATCTCAACACGAGGCCAATGGTAAAGGGGCCCAAAAGAGAGATGGTATGTCAAAGAGCAAGGTTAACTAATGGAGCTTAAAAGACCTTAGGTTTAGCTTCATTAAAGACCTCTAATGGTTAGTGTTAAAAGTCCTTTGACCTTAGGCAAGCTTGAGGTAGGAACCCGACCTAAACTTACCTTTGACCTTAGGCAAGCTAAGGTTGAGCTTGAGGTGGGAACCTGACCTAAACTTGCCTTTGACCTTAGGCAAGCTAGGGCTGAGCTTGAGGTGGGAACTCCACCTAAGGTGCTTGTCATGCTTGATGACTAAGGTACTTGAGGTACTTGTCATACTTAATGACGAAGGTGCTTGAGAAGCTTCCTATGCATGGGGGGTAAGGTGCTTGAGTCAAAAAGAGACCCTACAAAATTAATGAGGAAGTTGCTTGAGAAGCTTCCTATGCATGAAAGTCCCAAAGTTAGGAGAATCTTTGACCTAACCTTCCACTCACCCAAAGGGCAACCCTTTTCTAAAAGGGCACATGGGACACATGTCAGACTCTCACTAAGCTTAACCACATGGTGTGCTTGAATGCTATTGGTTGGGCTAAAGAGGGGTCCAATGAGCTTCTAGTTCCATCCAACAAATATCTATATATTTTCAAGCTCTCTCTCTCTCTCTCTCTCTCTAAGGGGTAAGGAGGACACTTGTCAAAAGACTATTCATGTACTTGAATACATGTTGCATGTGATTGGCTAGGGGGAGAGGGGTCCAATGAGCTTGTAGCATGTGGAAAAGTTACAAATCGCCCCAAGCAAGCAAGGGGAGTACTGGGGGGATATACACCACACACACACACACACACACACACACACACACACACACACACACACACACACACACACACACACACACACACACACACACACACTCATTTGGTGGATTCATTCTCACTTGATGAAAGTTGAGGAACTCCACCTCCTTCTCCAAGCTTGTGAGAAGTGAGAGCCTACACCAACACTCTTGGCTATGGAATGCAAATCCAACCAAGAGCCATGCTTCAATGCTTAAGCTTACCATCTTCTCCATCTTCATTACTATGCTATTATGTACGCTAGTAAGAAGAGTGATGATAAGTGAGGAACTATTTCTTTCTCCTATGGAATGTTTCTTCTTCCTCTTCCCTACCCTCATTCCCCGCTAGCTCTCTCCACCTTCAAAGGTGTTTGAGGCCTTGGGACTGAGGCTTGGGCTTGTTAATGCTTTCTACAAAGTTTATGTTATGCTTGTAAGGCATGAAGCTTTCCATCTTCATTGCATCACCTAGGTACAAGGAACACAAAGATTGTATTGTACCAAGTCTCTCTTGATGGGAGAAACTATAATACAAATGCCTATTGGAGGGGGGACCGGCTCCGTATGAATCCGGTCTTCAACTATTGTCAAGTTCTCTAAACTCTCTCTCTCTTGCAAAAGTATTGTTCATGCCAAGTTAACTAAGTACCATGTTTATGTTGCTACCATCAATTAAGTTCACCCGCTATGCTCACAAAGTAATCTCACAAAAGTGCTTCATCTAATTTCCTAATTCCGCTACTCTCAAAATTCATAGGCCATTTCCATTACATTGGTATCAGAGCATTTGGTTTCTCTTTTCTTGCTTAAGAAGAGAGGTCTTTAAGTAGCCTATTAATGGTTGATTTTGTTAATTATATTAGGGTAAGTGGGACTGGGATCTATTATCGATTTTGTTGAGCCCAGCATGTGGGATATGGTGCACACCTCGAGAGCTTTGGTCTTAATAATGGAGTCTTTTTAGACTTGCCTACGGCTTTACCATTATTGAACTATAAGAAGTCCGAAAGGAGCTATCCCTTGTCAACTTCGCTATGTTAAACTCACTCCACTACTCTCTATAATTAACCAATTCAAGCCGTGGGTGTAGATACTCAAGTGCCTATTTTCAAAGGCTAAGAGGAGTAGCAACTAAGGTTTTGAATTGCCGAATCATACACTAAGTAAACACCTAAGTTTAATTAACATGGTTGACAATAACCAAGAGAGTAGAATGAACATTGATAACTTTGATTTTGCACATGAAGATGCTAATGATGATGCCCCCATATTTGTTAATTATCTTGTCACTAGGTTGAAACAAGCTATGGGCAACCCCACTTTGCAAGCCGAAGTTACTCAACAACTTCGTGCTTATGGGATTTCCTTTCCCCTCCAAGAAAAGAGAGAGCTTAGGAGGCCTCTTGATGAGACCCCCAAAAGAAGCATACGAGAAGAGGAATCCAATGATCAAGAAAGTAATGAATCCCTAAATTCCTCTGAAGATGTGGCTCCACGAAGAAGGCGGACTAAACGATCATCAACTCCTCCCAAGAGGAAACGGTTAACCCATAGTCCTTCTCGCAAATCTTACCCTGCATGGTGAAGTTCACAAAAGCTAAAGAAGTGCAAAGAGGGAGGAAAGAGTATCTCTTTTCTCACTTATGATGACACCTTCGGTGCTACCGACAAAGTATTGGCCTTCATCCAACAATTTGATGCAGCCTTTGGAGACGAGGGCTTCACGAAATCCTCCAAGCTACACCATGTAGCTATGCACTTCCAAAAATCGGATCTTCAATGGTGGGCTAGCCTTCGTGGAAACGGCGAAGCCCCAAAGACATGGAAAACTCTACGAGTTTCCATCATGAAGCAATCCCTTGCAAGCGATGCAAAGGACAAAGTGCTCACCGAATGGCGGAGTTTGAGGCTTCTCTCTCATGACTCTATCCACAAATATGTGGACAAGTTTTGGGATTTATATCTCACGGCTATTGTTTTTCAAAAGATAGACTTTGCCAAGCAAAAGCAACAATTCTGTGTGGGATTACCCAAAGAGAAGGCCGAGTATGTCAACTCTCAACGGCGTGGTTTTATCACCAAAGTAATCCACCACACCATGGTTGCTTCGTGCATCAATTTCCAACAAGGGGCTAGACGGAATGTCAAGCCCATGGAAAATAAAGACAAAAGTGATGCCAAGAGGAAAACGAATGCCCAAAATTCTTACCAAGGCTATTCCAACAACAACAACAACAACAACAATCAGTCCAAAGAGAAGGGAGTTTACGAAGGTAAATATAAAATCTCTCCTAAAGAGTTAGAAGCTTTTCGTAAGGACCACAAATGTTTTAAGTGTGGGGAGAAAGGACATGGTTATCATCCTTGCCCCAAGAGAATTGCCCGCAATGAGACTCCTAGAGCCTCTATGTTTGATCTCCAAAAGAGGATGCTCATTGCCAAGGATTTCTCCTTTCCTATGCTTGGGGAAAGATGCAAACGCATGATGCCTTTATTTTGTTTGACCTTGGTTCAACTCACAACTTCATATCCACGGAGTTGACCACAAGGCTAGGCATACAAGCCCATGAGATGGGAGATGCGTTGAAAGCCAATGGAGCTGCAAGGGACAAGACGTCTTAGTTACTTCCTTAATTGGAAAATTAAGGTTTCATGTCCAAAGCTATGTAGACAAAAAGGATTTCTTCATCTCCCCTCTCAAAGATGAGAATGTTATCGTTGGAGCACCATGGTTTAACTGCATGGCTTCCAACATGAAGTTCCCTAAAAGGAGAATCTACTTCACCTTCAGGGAAAAGAGCATGTACATAGATGCTAATGAGTCGGGGAACACCATATCCTTCCAATAAAGGGAATCAAGAGGAACTGGAGTTGTCTAATTTTTTGAATGGATCCCAAAGGTGTTTTCATTGATGACATCCCTAGTGATCTATCTCTAAAATGAGGGATGATGACCATGCAATTGAGCTCCTACTAGGAAGCTCACTGCCTAACAAACCTCCTTATCGAGTTTCACAAGCTCAACAAGAGGATATCATGAGGCAAGTGCATGAATTGGTGGAAAAAAGGATGGTGAGGTCTAGCTCCTCTCCATTTTGTTCACCATTGATTTTAGTGCAAAAGAAAGACAACACATATCACATGTGTGTTGACTATAGAGCACTAAATAAGATTACTATCAAAAATAGATTTCCTGTGCCGCGGGTGGAAGATCTATTTGATAATTTACAAGTTTTGGCTTGACAAATGCTCCAGACACATTCAAACTCATGATGGACCAAAATCTTCAGGCCATTCAAATTCTCTTGAGGAGTACAAGCGACACCTCCAGGTAATATTTCAAGTTGTGAGAGGGAATAAGCTTTTCATTAATTAAAAAAAAAGTGAATTTTTCCTACAAGAGAATCAATACTTAGGTCACATTATCTCTAAAGATGGCACCCGTATAGATGCAACAAAGTTAGAGGTAATAAAAAGATGGCCTAATCCAAGGAATCTACAAGAGGTACGAAGCTTTGTAGGTATGTGTGCCCATTACATGACTTAACAAAAAAGAACGTTAAGTATCCATGGACTGCAAAAGTGCAAGAAGCTTTTGAAGAAGCTTAAGGAGAATCTTATCTCTCAACGTGTGCTCACACTACTAGATCTCTCAAAGCCATTTGAGGTCCAATGTGATGCTTGTGGTAATTGCCTTGGAGCTATTTTGCTTCAAGAAGGGCATGCCATAGCATATGAGAGTCAAAGACTCTACTTCAATAAGTGAGTATTGGGCAAATACCAGAAACAACTACTAGCTATTCTATATGCCCTAAACATGTGGAAACGCTATCTCTTGGGGACTCCATTCATCCTACGAATGGATCACAAAGCCTCAAGAACTTCATGACACAAACCAAGCTCTCCGATAAACAAATGAGGTGGGCATATTTTCTTTTGCAATTTAAATTTCATATTGCTAACGTTGATGGCAAGCACAGGCCAGTGGTCGATGCACTTTCACAACGACCAAGGGTAAATGTGGTGTCCATAGAAACTCACAATGATCTACCTTTTATGATAGATGAGTATGCTACTGACCATGACTTTAACTATGTAATTACAGCCTTTGCATTAGAGAAGAAAAAAGAACCATTCACCTTGAAAGATGGCTATCTTCCAAATGGCAATAGGCTATGTGTTACTCACCCATACAATAAGGAAGTCATGTATGAATCCCATACTTCTCCTTATGCGGGGCAAAGAGAAAACCCATAATCTACTCTTCAAGGAGTAGAAATGTATTTCTGTTGGTCTATCATGAAAAGTAAACATATAAGAGTATGTTTCAAAATGCGTGGTATACCAAAACTTGAAATTTGATTGAGGGAAGAAACTTGGATTGTTTCAATCGACATGCTTAACAAGAAAACACACTTTATGCCTTTCAAAAAGACTATTAAGGCACATCAAATGGCAACCCTCTTCAGAACTCAAATTTTCAAACGTCATGGATTTCCAACACCCATAGTGTCGGACAAAGATCCTAGAATGACCAGTAATTTCTAGAAGGGTCTCTTTGAGAATCTAAGAAGTAGATTAAATTTCTCTTTCGGCCTATCATCCACAAACGGATGACCAAAGTGAAATAACTAATCTAACGATTCTTGATATACTAAAAGCCTATGTCATGGAAGTAGATCAATGTTCTCAATGATAGAAGTACCTAAATCTTATAGAGTATGCGTACAATGATATTGTACATACTTCTATGGGGAAAGTACTTTTTGAAGTTAAAGAAGGAAGATCCAAAAGTCCCTTACTACTTAAGTACATGGGAAGATCTTTGCTGCTGATGAATATAGCCGAGACCTACAAGAATCTTTTCCAAAGTTTAAAGGGGTTATATCCATCTCACAGGAAAGGCAAAAAGGGCTGCTGCTAATAAGCACAGGAGAGCCTTAGCCTTTAAGGAAAATGATTGGGTTTTGCTAAAGTTTCTCAAGACTCATCTGAGGCATACTACGGGAAAGAGTCCTTCGGGCCACCAAGAGTATTATGCTAAACTAGCAAAAAGATACTATGGTCCTTTTTTAAATTCATAAGCCAATCAATGAGATGGCTTATCAATTGAAGTTGCCCAACCATTGGCTCATGCACCATGTTTTCCATGTGAGCCTACGTAAGCCTTACAAAGGAGCACCATCAAAAGAAGCAATAGTTGCAGACCCTCCAAAAATTGCAGATCAAGAAGAAGTACTTCAATCTGAGTCCATCGTATGACATGAAGACAAGGTATTAAGAAACGATAAGATTATTTGACGATATCTTATTAAGTTAAAGAATTATCGTTTTAAAGATGCTAAATGGATGCAAGGAACCTAGATTAAGGATAATATGAACCTTGTCAATGCTTACAATGATGCACTAGAGTAAGCATATGAAAATACATTTCAAATGAAAAATGTTTTTGTCTTATAAGACTAGTTCTCTTTTTATTGTGCACAAATCTAAATAGTATTCATGCTTAGGATCATGTTCGTTGTGACGACGTCTCACAAACACCAAGTAGAACTTGTCACTCTACTTTGGAAGTATGATATGGACTAAAGAGCAGACATGCTTGCGGCAGCTATGTCTCCCAAGCACTAGATGGATTAGCCATCCATCTTGGAATGATGTTGTAGGGTAAAAAGGGATCCTCTACCCGCTAAGACAAATTGACTAATGACTATGGCTTTATCGCTTTTACCTCATAGTCGAGGACGACTATGATTTCAAGAGAGAGGTAATGTCATAAAATTAATATCTAACCAACCCAAATGATTTTCTCATATTAAACTGATCATTTAATGTGGGATAATAAACGGGAACAAGGGTTAGAATATAGACATGTGCTTACATATCTATCTCAACACGGGGCCAATAGTAAAGGGGTCCAAATGAGAGATGGTCTGTCAAAGAGCAAGGTTAACTAATGGAGCTTAAAAGACCTTAGGGCTAGCTTCATTATAGACCTCCAATGTGCTTACGGATCTATCTCAACACGGGCCCAATGGTAAAGGGGCCCAAAAGAGAGATGGTCTGTCAAAGAGCAAGGTTAACTAATGGAGTTTAAAAGACCTTAGGGTTAGCTTCATTAAAGACCTCCAATGGTTAGTGTTAAAAGTTCTTTGACCTTAGGCAAGCTTGAGGTAGGAACCCGACCTAAACTTACCTTTAACCTTAGGCAAGCTAGGGCTGAGCTTGAGGTGGGAACCCGACCTAAACTTGCCTTTGACCTTAGGTTGACCTTAGGCAAGCTAGGGCTGAGCTTGAGGTGGGAACTCCACCTAAGGTGCTTGTCATGCTTGATGACTAAGGTACTTGAGGTACTTGTCATACTTAATGAGGAAGGTGCTTGAGAAGCTTCCTAAGCATGGGCGGTAAGGTGCTTGAGTCAAAAAGAGACCCTACAAACTTAATGAGGAAGTTGCTTGAGAAGCTTCCTATGCATGAAAGTCCCAAAGTTAGGGGAATCTTTGACCTAACCTTCCACTCACCCAAAGAGCACCCCTTTTCTAAAAGGGCACATGGGACACATGTCAGACTCTCACTAAGCTTAACCACATGGTGTGCTTGAATGCTATTGGTTGGGCTAAAAAGGGGTCCAATGAGCTTCTAGTTCCATCCAACAAATATCTAGATATTTTCAAGCTCTCTCTCTCTCTCTAAGGGGTAAGGAGGACACTTGTCAAAAGACTATTTATGTACTTGACTACATGCTGCATGTGATTGGCTAGGGGGAGAGGGGTCCAATGAGCTTGTAGCATGTGGAAAAGTTACAAATCGCCCCAAGCAAGCAAGGGGGGTGTTGGGGGGATACACACACACACACACACACACACACACACACACACACACACACACACACACACACACACACACGCTCAGTTGGTGGATTCATTCTCTCTCTCTCTCTCTCACACACACACACACACACACACACACACACTCATTTGGTGGATTCATTCTCACTTGGTGAAAGTTGAGGAACTCCACCTCCTTCTCCAAGCTTGTGAGAAGTGAGAGCCTACACCAACACTCTTGGCTATGGAATGCAAATTCAACCAAGAGCCATGCTTCAATGCTTAAGCTTACCATCTTCTCCATCTTCATTACTATGCTATTATGTACGCTAGTAAGAAGAGTGATGATAAGTGAGGAACTATTTCTTTCTCCTATGGAATGTTTCTTCTTCCTCTTCCCTACCCTCATTCCCCGCTAGCTCTCTCCACCTTCGAAGGTGTTTTGAGGCCTTGGGACTGAGGCTTGGGATAGTTAATGCTTTCTACAAAGTTTATGTCATGCTTGTGATGCACGAAGCTTTCCATCTTCATTGCATCACCTAGGTCACAAGGAACACAAAGATTGTATTGTACCAAGTCTCTCTTGATGGAAAAACTATAATACAAATGCCTATTGGAGGGGGGACTGGCTCCGTATGAATCCGGTCCTCAACTATTGTCATCTTCTCTAAACTCTCTCTCTTGCAAAAGTATCGTTCATACCAAGTTAACTAAGTACCATGTTTATGTGGCTACCATCAATTAAGTTCACCCGCTATGCTTACAAAGTAATCTCACAAAAGTGCTTCATCTAATTTCCTAATTCCGCTATTCTCAAAGTTCATAGGCCATTTACATTACAACACCTCTCCTTTTTGCACCTTGTTGATGAACATAAACAGTGCAAATGCCCAAAGCATTTGCATCGCATTTGCATTGAAGCACATCCCTTGTTGCTCTTGTTGATCCATAACTCTATATAAACTAATATTTCAACAAGACTTTGAACCCTCATTTTGATTGGCTTCCTGCTAGCTTTACCAGAAAGTATGTTGAGATGTTTACGGTACGCCAAGAGGGCATCGAGCTGCTCAATGTGAGGGCTCATGTGGCTTAACCAATTACAAACACCACTTATTCAAGAGAGAAAGTTAAAGAAGAATACCTTCAGTTCGACCATTGAAGTTTCACTCATACAAAAGGCACAAAACAACTCAAAACTCATACGTGTGACACTTTTTCATGTAGCCTTAACCCCAATTGCACATATACAAACATTAGTTTGCAATGTAGAAAACCCTAGCTTTCTTCCACAATACTTCGCCACCGAGACAGTTTCATGGAAGTGTAAGCAATTCCATAAACAAGAACACACACTTATTTGAAGAGAGAAAACCGTAATTGGTGCTCTCACGCTTTGAGAAACAAGGTAGAAGGAGAGGGGGATACTGATGTGGCATTTTGAATGCAAAATGCGTAATTTTTGGCCATTTTCACCTACTGATGATCCATTTTGAGCTTAGAGCATCCAAGCGAGCGAAGAATAATCCTTCAATTTGTGGAAAAATTACCTAAAGCTCAAAGCTTATGCCAAAAATCATATTTTGACTTGTCATGACCTTTGATCACATCTTTGAGGCTTGTGCACACTAGCTATTATTTTAAATAATTATCGTCTGGATGACATTTTCTAGGCAAGACAAGTGTGACACCATGATATACTTGAAATATCCACATTGTAAAATAAAAAATAAGCATAATATAAAGTGAGAAACACCTAATGATGTCACACCGAAGGCCACAACTCTCCCATAAGGTATGAAACACCTAATGATGCCACACCCAAGGCCACAAATCTCCCATAAGGTATATACACAACATTAACCACGACAACTGCTTTCACACATATCACACTATATACATTGTAGCATCCACTCCCATGCATCAAAATACATAAAAAGCGAGGTAAGATTTTTCACTTCGCATTATGTATGTGCTATAGCATGACAATGTGCACTGGAGGGGGGGGAATTGTGATGACATGGCTAAAGTGAACAAATTTTTGGAAATTCATAAATTTAATGGAAATTAGCCGAACGTTTTGGAATCTCCATAAGTCTTATTCTTTGTGAAATATCAATTAGAGACTTCTAACTCGTAACTAATTTAAGCCATTTGTAAGATCTAAGCTTAAGACATTAAATTTTCACAATCCCTAAGTATATAATTTAAAAATGTCAATTTTAAACATTTTTGTAAAGGTTGATTTCTAAGAAGATAACATGCTATAATTGGCAGCTTATCAAATAATCTCAAGCCTCGGGGCAGTCACTTTTCAAAATGTGTATCATATCACGTGGGTTAGGATTATTAATAGTCCAAAATGTATACTTTTATGTATACATTAGAGGGGGTGGTGTTTTTTTAAATAGGCCCACAATGTAAATATAATATGTATATTGGGGTATTTTTTATCGTCTCTAAAAGACACGTGATATAGAGAGCTTGTGATGAGTGACCACCCTAGGTTTCAAGCAAGGATTTATTGCGTTCAAAGTGTATTTTAAATTCCATTTGCACACTGGTATTCTTCTATGCTTGCTCTCTCTTTCTTAGTTAGCTAGGGTGCTTTTTACTACAAGTCCTTGAGAGAGGTTTTTTTTTCCCATCGCCTTTCAACTTTTCAGTTTTCCATATGGTAGTGTTAGTTGTCAACTTCAAGCATGCTTTGTACTTCAATCTTGTATTTGCTCTTAGAATCGGCACCATCTTGGTAATCTGAGAGGTTTTTCAAGTAATAAAAATTAGCCACTTTTTCACACACACACACACACACACACACACACACACACACACACACACACACACACACACACACACACAGATTTCATTATTGTCCTCGAAGGTCAAAAGGACCTATGGGACCAAAAGAAACATATCATGTGGGGTGTGTGGAGCTAATAAGTGACTCTCGATGCTCAAGAATTGTAGAAATGAGCATCGTAATAGAGAGTCCACATCGTGTTTGGCAGAGGAACGTGTGTAGGGAAAGCTCATGACTGAAAATGTGGGGAAACCAAGCTCTCACATGATCAAAAGTTGAGCACTCAAGTAGGGTGTGATACTCGGACTCACACACTTTATAAGGGTATAATGTGCATAGTTGATGGGACTCCTAGCCGGTGCCCCAACACCCTATTTCACATCATAGAGGATGAGAGTTGAGCAGAATGAAGGCAATGGTGTGGATCACACTGAAGGGGATATGCTCAAACATGTAAGGGTGGGTGCATTCCCTTGTAGAAGATGGTTTTGTAGCTGGGGTCAACATATATGGTGTAATGTATGAAACGTGACACCCTAGATTTCTCCCAAGTTGTGATACATTGGCATTGTAGAAAAGCCTCATTCACTTTGGACTCTATGGAGGCATCACCAAGCAAGTGTAATGCATCCCATATTTTGACCATTTCGCGAACTTGAGAGAGAGAGAGAGAGAGAGAGAGAGAGAGAGAGAGAGAGAGAGAGAGAGAGAGAGAGAGAGAGAGAGAGAGAGCCGTGACCTATCTTTCAATTTTTAGAAGGAAGTAGTGTTGTTTGGCTCGTACTGTTGGGTGCATATGGCTTCCAATTTATGTGGACTAATCCTCACTAGGTGACAACTATAACCCCACCTTTTTGAAGATCAATTTCTCTCTCTCAGTGCATCCACATCTCAGGGGGTGCACTATTGAGGAACCCCCCCCCCCTGGGCGTTCGATGGGTATTTAAACAAGGTGATGGTTCACGGGGGCCTGCCAATCGAAGGATTTGTGGAGGTGATTTTAGGATGTAGGAGGAGGGGAGGATTGGAATGCATTTTTGGAGTTTAGTGGGAGTAGTAAGTAAATAATGGAGTGGTCTGACCAGAATGAAAATTTAGTGCCTGTTGTTATGTTAGTGAAGGAATTTGTAGTCCAAATGTGATCCAAAGTTGAATCGTAGATTGTTGTGGTCTGGGTTATATGTTGTGTCATGTTGTGTGTGGAGAGAAGGTTAGAAAGTGCAAGGTATTCATGTGTTTGGTATTTAGCATTGATGTTGAAGTCACCGAGTAAAATGGTAGGGGTGTGTTGGAGGTGAGGTGTGAGTAGTGTGGTCAATGTTTGCAGGAGCAAAGGAAGTGGAGTTGAGGGTCTGCAGTACAATGTTATCAGGGTTATTGGTGGATTATGTGGCGTGCTGAGGAGTGCTGTAATACATTCTATTTCGTTCGTGGAAATGATGTTGTGGTGTTGTAGATGTATGTTTTTGTTTGATGTGAAGAGGGATACTCCCATGGGGCCAGTTGTTTGAGTGTGTGTGTAACCGTTTATGGCCACTGTGTTGGGATGTTGTAGTTTTGTTTCTTGGAGACAAAGAATGTGGGAGGCCATTAAGCTATTATCATGAATAAGGTTTTTGTAGTGTTTCTTTAGGGACACAATGTTAAGAGATTGTATTATCAAGTGATTGTTGGGCAAAGAGTGGAGGTTAAGCTGTGTAGGTTGCCAAGTGGCATGTGTTTTGAGGCGGTGTAACTCAGTTAGAACTGTTTGGTCTACTTTAATATGGTTGGAAGTTAATTCTGCTAGGAGGTAAAGGTTGTTGGGATCTCTTACGCGGGAGAGGGCAGTGTACACAAGGCCGTGACTTCGAATGCTGGTTGGATCAAAAGCCAGGGTGTCTAGCGTTAAGCCTTGTGCACGGTGTATGGTTCTAGCAGCTGCAGGTTGAATTGGGAATTGTGTTCTAGTAATAGTGTTCAGGAATTTCTTTCCTATTTGAAACTCACGTGTTATTTTTTGGATTGGTGTCCATTGCCTATCTATTGATGCAATGTATAGTTGCTGGTTTTCATACCTAGTTTTTTGGCCTACTTTAGTGGTTTGAAAGTGAATCCATATGGTTTGTGTCGTGGAGGTTTGTGTTATCGTTTTGAATATACCGTCAGCTCCATTGACTAGGCCATCTAGAATGTCAATATTTCCTGTGCAAAGTTCTACAATTAGGCCTGGTTTCAAGTGAAGTTTTGTGTGAAGACCTGCTGTCAATTTTGGATCTATTGGTATTTGAATAGTTTTGCTGCAATTTTTGGCCCTTGTGTCTTGTGCTTCAATAAATAGTGGTGTCCCTATGGTAGTGTTGAAAATATGTTGGTTGTGTAGGTCTTTATCTTTGTTTGCATAGTAAAGGTGGGAGACGATGGCTGGATGAGGTACTGCGCGCATGTAGTGTGTATTGAGGTACAAAATGTCTTCGTTAGTGTGCTTTGAAACGCGTATCTTGTTGAGTATGTCGATGAATGTCTTGTTAGTTTGTCTCATGGTGCTTGTTAACTCATAAGACTTTATGTGGTCATGCCAGAAAGAGGGTGAGATAGCTTCGAGCAACTGATGTTTTCTGGAGAAAATCCAAGAGTCGCGCACAGGACTCGCTTGACAAAGATTGCCACATAAGACAACGTCAACACCACCAAATGGAAGGTCGTAGTTGTTTTTTATTGCACGCAGGCGAGAGTCTGCCATAGCGAAAACACTGGTTCCAATCAAGGAGACTTCATCGACAACGGCTAGTTGCAAGTCACGGTAAAGCAGTCGCAGCTCATTCAGTTTCTCAGGTGATAGGGAAGTGTTAGATGATGTGAGTAGTGGCAAGTGGAGGGTTGAGTGGATAGTGGTTCCACCAATGTTAAAGGCAGCCTTGCCCGTGTATGCCATTAGCAAAGCTTTTGTCGTAGTTGGGCTGGAATGTGATCTGTGGTTGTAGAAACGTAGAAGTCCTTGGACAATCAAAAGGAGGGTGAAAGTTTTTCCTGTGCCTGTGCCTCCAGTCAGAAAAATATGGATTGGTTCTGTAGGAAATGTACATTTTCTTAGCATAATATCATCGAATATTAGCCTTTGTTGTGTGTTAAGTAGTAGAATGCTCTTGTAATATATATCGTTTGGCTGCAGTAGTATTTTTATGGTTGGTATAGTGTGCATATGTAGCTGGTGGTGTTGGACATTTAGGTCCTTTGTGATGTCAACACGAATATGGGAGGAAATATTAGATAGTGTTGTAGATGTCGACGGTGTATTGGTGGCTAGTGAGTTGGTGTTAAGGTTCTCCTTTAGTATTGTGGTTTTGTTATATTTGGATTCATTTGTATCGATGGTAGGTTTATTTTGATTGTATACATCTTTCCATGTGAGTCCATCTGTTAGGTGTTGAGTTTCATTATTTATCCATGGTAGAAATTAAAGACATTGTTCTCTATAATAATTATCTAGATTTTTTGTGGCATTGTATTTGACATATCGTATAATCTTTGGTTTGGTACGTTTTTTGTATGTGTTGCTTGTTGTATTGTATGTGGAGGCAAATTCTGCCAATGATATGGCATTGAGCTGGGCAGGACGTGTACAATATTTGTCTATGCTTGTCTCGTAAAATATTTTTGTGCTGGTCGGGTCTATGTTTTGCAGGAGGTGTTTTCGTTTGAGAAGCATTGTTCTCTCGTCGGGAGGGTTTATGTTTATGAACATAAATTCTCGGGTTGCGCTGTATAGAGGTAGGGAAAGTGCAATATATACTGCTTGTTGTGAGCTTATTTCCTGTGTGTTTAGTATTGTGTTTCCTATTTTTCGAAGTCTATCGTATGTAGTTGCATTGTTTTCAATGCAAGAGTCAAACTGTTCTTTGATTGCTTTGATGAGTGTGTTATCAAATTTTGTTATATATGAGGTGCAATAAATAGCTGCTCCGTGTGCATTTAAAATGTATTGTATATCTGAATTCGCATCCCATAGCTTTGAAATGGTTGGATTGAAGTTATTTGTGTAGATATCTTTGATATTTCTTTTCAACAGAAGTGTTGGGCATGAGATTTTGGATGATATAGCTTCGATGTAATCGTCAAATCGAAGGTCCATAGATAGGAGCCACTGTTCGAATGTAATATTCGCTTTATAATCTAGTAGTAGCAGATTATCTTTGATTTGTTTGTGTTTCTTTCTTTTGTATTGGATATTGTTATCTACAGAATGGTAGGGTTCTAAAATCATAGTAAAAGGCATTGGGTAGCGAGGAAAGTCAAAGCGGCATCCTTTGCGTTTTCTGAAGCAAGTCTTCCTATGTTTGTGTGTTTGAATTTCTTGTAAATCTATAGGAAGGAGCATGGAGTCAGTTGTTATGTACTTATCAATGAAATCCACAACATCTTCGTTGGGATCTTTCCCATAGATGGGAGCATTTTCTATCCATAGGAGCCCATGATCATGCTGGCTACCTCGGCTTTGAAACTCAGTTACAAAAAAGTAATCTTTGAGTTTTCCCAATATGGTTATATCCTTGGTTAGCAATTTCTTCATCCCGTTAAATCGGTTCAAGTAAAAGCGGGCTGTTGTTACAGGGTCGGCTTGAACCAAATCTCGTATGTATGACGCTTCTGTTTGTGTATTTGCACGCGTGATGGGGTTGAGCTTAGTAAGTGCTGTAATCAGGGGCTTCCAACGTTTCTCAGCCGCAGAAAATGTGATGAAGAATGTTGGTGGTCCAAGTTGTCTAATCATAGCAAAGGCGTTTTTTTTTAGTTTCTCTTTGTAGTCATGTGATGTTCGCAATGCCTCGAAGTCACGATATCCAAGTTGGGAAGACAAGACCTTCTCAATGTTAGTATCTCCAACAACCTGTGCAGCCACTAGTGTATTCTAGTTTAGCTTGCCTTTGCGCATACGTATCCAAATGGATGACTTTGACTATTTTGAAAAAAAGATTCTCTAAATTTAGTGAGAACCTTCTATCACTATGCATAAGCTCCCATTGGGCCACGTGTTGGTATTTATGCTTAGCAAGTGTATGGTATTTACGGGGCTCACCATAGAAAATAGTAGGGAAACTAAGTTCTTCACAATATTCATCTTTGAAAATACTCAAAGGATTATTTCCCTCGGCAGGAGCTCTACAAAGAAGATTTTGTCGTTGTGATCTACTACTTGTTGTGATGATTCAATTCCATGGAGCATGACATCTGTAGCTAGATCATCTTCTTCTGATGGTTGATTGTCGTCGGCAAAATCATCAGGCAAAGCACAATGGAGACTATAGAAATGGCTTACCCACTCGCTGTTCAGAGTAATATTTTCGTTCTTGTATAAAGATGTTTGCAATAGTTGAGCAATGGCTTTCATTGTAAGCAATGGTCGAACAACGCCAGAAAGGTAGCAATGATTGTACTGTAGACGACGCTTAATGTCCACTATTATCGAGGCTTCATCATGAATAAACCTTGGCAATATTTGTTGTGTTTTCCCCAAGGATGCCAAAACATTAACAACGCTACCTCGCAAGCCAAATTGACCATCATATGTAAGCTCCCTAATTTTGGTGAAAGGTAGTCTAGGACTTACAAGGCAGCTTTCTAAATGATTTAGCTTCTCTACTGTAGCCAAGGGGAGGTTAAATCCTATGGAATTCAATTGGGTGAGTAGTGCACCATGTTCTTGCCTTCTACGACCGCATGAAGTACACACATAGTTTTCGTGTATCTCATTGTTTCTAGACCTCCCAAGTGCTGACTTACGCCCTTTTCGAGCTAACAGGGAAAAAAACATTAAACGTCCACATTTATAACATCGATATATAGGAACATCGTTTGCTATTTTTGTGTACTGTTGTATAGCTTTTTTTGATGGTGAGGCTTGTGGAATGTTTATGTTGGACGGAGTTGTGAGGTATAATTTTTTTTTAAGTTTTTTAATTTTTGATGTTATTGCACCTATTTCTCGGATGGTTCCATCATCTAAGCAAGTAAATTGTCTCGCGATGGAGATAGGGAGTTCATTTGGTTGCTGGAGAATCAAAGCTGTCAACGACTCTGTCTCGTTTTTGTCCCAGGTACGAGGCTTGCGTTTGTGTGAGGATTGGTTGTCTCCCAAGTAAAAAAATAGGTTGCTACTTCTATCGACAATGATGATTTTCTGAAATATCGTTGGATCGTTTCCACTATTGAATGTTGTGTTTTTGACTAAAGTTATTGGTACACCGTAAATATAAACATCACATGCAATACTGAATCTAAAAGAGAACAGATGGATAATATCAAGCGCAATACTAATAGATGATGTGTGACTATTTAATACTTGGGTCAAAATGGAGGAATCATGTCTACTGGAAGCCAGATGCGCTAGAGAAGGTGTGATCATTGGTGTGACTATTTAATACTTGGGTCAAAATGGAGGAATCATGTCTACTGGAAGCCAGATGCGCTAGAGAAGGTGTGATCATTGGTGTTTCATCCAATGATACTCTGACTGCCTCTATCATGATGTTGATGATTTTTTGCAATGACGAGCGCGACTTTATTATTTTATTGAGCACGAGGAAAACATTATTATTCCATGGGTGATCAGCAAGGAAAGCACTATCAATATTATTTTGAATGAGTTGTTCAAAAGATGCATTATGGTTGGTTGAGGAAGCCATGTACATGCAGTTTTTTCTCCCCTTACGGCATGGGATGGAAGGAAGATAAGTAAATGAAACGCGTGCACACTGAGAGAGAGAGAGAGAGAGAGAGAGAGAGAGAGAGAGAGAAAGAGACAGAAAGAGACAGAGATGGAAATCTACAAGATGAGCAATGGATGAAAGCAATATAATATAAAGAGTGTTCTTTGGTGTGGAGGTGATGGAGCTTCAATGTTGTAGAGGAGCACTACTTTGTCTCTTCGACAAAAGATGTGATGAGGTGTAATTTGTTGATAGTGAATTTTCCAATACGAACAAGGAGGCTAGTAGCCCACGTGCATCTAGCACATCATAAGCATATAAGTCAATAAAGTTTGTCAAGGTGCAATACTTTGTCGACTATGTCACCTGCTAAGAAAATATCAGTTGGGGGGGCTTTGTTGGCCAAAATCTTTCCTTCAAGCTTGGGCACCAAAACAATAGTTGTAGATTTTGAGCAAATAGAGCAAAATTCCACCTCTTGTTGGTGGTGAATCTTAGTAGATTTGCATTGACTGCAAGAACATTCCACCAAAATTGAGTTCACATTCACAAAGTGCAGTGTGTTAGTTATCTATGTATAGGCACCTGATGAGTTAGAGCTTTCTTGAGTTATTGTGGTGAAAAAGGAAAAGCAAGATCAATACTTGGTTCTTGATTGTGAGAAACATCAAGAATATGGGCCTTATATGCTTCCTCCAAACGGTGCTTGAGATGAGGACTTTTGACGTGTGCTAGGATAGCAATATCCAAGGCTGCGAGTGTATCGCTTCGACTTGTGAAGGAACTTATGTTTTGTGCAACAAACGTAGGATACACATCGGTCTCTAGAGCACGAAAAATAGTGTGGCAATCGTCTTTACGTGCATTCACGAAGGTAAGTATTGTCGACTATGTTACCCGCTAAGGAAACATCAATTGGGAAGCTTTGTTGGCCAAAATCTTCCCTTCAAGCTGGGGCATCAAAACAATAGTTGTAGATTTTGAGCAAATAGAGCAAAAGTCCACCTCTTGTTGGTGCTGAATCTTAGTAGATTTGCATTGACTGCAAGAACATTCCACCAAAATTGAGTTCACATTCACAAAGTGCAGTGTGCCAGTTACCTATCTATAAGCACCTGATGAGTTAGAGCTTTCTTGAGTTATTTCGGTGAAAAAGGAAAAGCAAGATCAATACTTACTTCTTGATTGTGAGTAGCATCAAGAATATGGGCCTTATATCCTTCCTCCAAATGGTGCTTGAGACAAGAACTTTTGACGTGTGTTAGGATAGTAATATCTAAGACTGAGAGTGTATTGCTTCGACTTGTGAAAGAACCTATGTTTCGTGTAACAAAGATAGCATGCACATCGGTCTATAGAGCAAGAAAAATAGCATGGTAATCGTCTTTACATGTATTCACGAAGCTAAGCTATGATGGCAAGACATACAAAATATTAGAAAGCTGCAAGTCTATAGAAAGGCAAAGATAAGTAAGCTTTACAGTGGTACGGTGCTCAGATGTTGACTGATTCACAACAACAAGATCACCTCGGGAAAGACTAGCTTTTGAAGTGCTACCATGCCCTATATAACAACAAAAGCTACAGTTTCAAAGTGTGTACGGGTGCCTTGTGCATGCAAGGACTATGCCTCATCCAAAAATTGACACACTTTGCTCTTTGGGTAGAAACTAAGGATGACTTCAAAAGGATTTGTTTTTGCTACAATCGTGCAAGCATTGAAAAATAGTACATAAGGAGATGTGCAATCGTCTAACTTAGTTTTTCTTAATATCGTGCTGTTTTCAATTTAAAAAGTGGCGGTTGAGGGCATGGAAAAAGGAGAAATGTTGCCCCAAAATAGAAAATAGTGTAAAAATTTAAAAAAGCAGCGTAATTTTTTGAAATTTTTCCTTGAAATATTGAGATGGGAATTTACAAGATAAGCATGGATGAAAGCGATATAATACAAAGGGTGTTCTTTGGCATGGAGGTGATGGAGCTTCAATGTTGTAGAGGAGCACTACTTTGTCTCTTCGACAAAAGATGTGATGAGGCCTAATTTGTTGACAGTGAATTTCCCAGTGCGAACAAGGGAGGCTAGTAGCTCACGTGCATCTAGCACATCAGAAGCATATAAGTCAACAAAGTTTTTGTCAAGGTGCAATACTTTGTCAACTATGTCGCCCACTAAGGAAACATCAATTGGGGAAGCTTTGTTGGCCAAAATCTTTCCTACAAGGTTGGGCACCAAAACAATAGTTGTAGATTTTGAGCAAATAGAGCAAAAGTCCACCTCTTGTTGGTGGTGAATCTTAGTAGATTTGCATTGACCGCAAAAACGTTCCACCAAAATTGAGTTCACATTCACAAAGTGTAGTGTGCCAATTACCTAAGTATAGACACATGACAAGTTAGAGCTTTGTTGAGTTATTGCAGTGAAAAAGGAAAAGCGACATCAATACTTACTTCTTGATTGTGGCCAACATCAAGAATATGAGCCTTATATGCTTCCTCTAAACGATGCTTGAGACGAGGGCTTTTGACGTGTGCTAGGATAGTAATATCCAAGACTGAGAGTGTATTGCTTCGACCTGTGAAGGAACCTATGTTTCGTGCAACAAACATAGGATGCACATCGGTCTCCAAAGCACGAAAAATAGCATGGTAATCGTCTTTACGCGCATTCACGAAGCTAAGCTGCGATAACAAGAGAGGGAAAACATTAGAAAGCTGCAAATCTATAGAAGAGAGAAGATAAGCAAGCCTTACAGTGGCACGGTCCTCAGGCGCTGGCCCATCTGCAACAATAAGATCACCTTGGGAAAGACCAGCTTTTGAAGTGCTAGCATGGCCCTGTATAACAACAAAAGCTACAGTTCCAAAGTGTGTACGGGTGCCTTGTGCATGTAAGGACTGTGCCTCATCTAGAAATTGACGCACTTTGCTCTCTGGGTAGAAACTACGGCTGACTTCAAAAGGCTTTGTTTTTTCTACAACCGTGGAAGCATTGAAAAATAGTACATGAGGAGATGTGCAACCATCTGACTTAGTTTTTTTTTTAACAGTTACATTCTCAATGTGGACAAAGTCTCCTATAGTGAGGGTGTCAATGAATTGCTCAATAAATTGATCGCTAACAACACAAGTGATGGTATCAGTGTTGAGTGGATCAACTAGGTCTACCTTAAGGTAATGCATATACTTAGCGACCTCTGGGCTTTGTTTGTAGGTTCCATATCGATTAAGTATGCACCCCTCAAATGCGAAACGAGGGCAAGTTTCAGTGATGTCAACAATGCGCAATAGAGGGATCTTAGTGGGAATATAAGGCACAAGAGAAGATGAACCAGCAGGAATTACATTCTCATGGGAACTCTCAGTACCAATATGTGCTTCTAGCTTGGCACCCTCCGGAACGCTCTTTTTTTTTGCAATTACAAGTGGTGGTCCCCCCAATAAAGGTTTGGCTGCCACAACAAAAAACAAAACTCGTAAGGGTTGGATACAACAATACAATATCTTTGTAGTGCAAGCAAGTCTTACTTAGTTCCGTTGTCGCCTCACACGTCTTGGAAAGTGTACGTGCTATTGCTCCACTTTGTTCCACACGCTTGAGCGATTTGGGCCCAACGCCAAGAGAAGAAGAAACATCAACCTTAGGTAGGCTCGAAGCGCTCCTTGTGCGGAGTGGAGACACACAATCAAGAACGAGGGCACTATCGGGTCCCAAAAAAGATGCAGTTGTATCACGATGCACTATCTTGCGTAACTCTGTAAAAACAAAAAGGAAACTCACATTATTCCCAAGCACATATCAACCATTTTCTATAAGTTAGCAAGCTATTGAGTCACCATTTTCAAACTCCATCGAGCGAATATCACTAGATTCATCGCACATGGGTTCAACGTTGTCATTGTAGCCATCGTATTGTCCATCGAGTGGATTTCGCGAGGAAGAAGAGGCAGCCATATTAAGAGAGGATGGTAAATAATGTTTACACAATTATTACTTGCTGTGTTCAAAAGAAGCAAAGGGTAAAGCACTTGCTTTGGCTAAAGGATGAATAAGTTCATACAAATAATACTTCACACAGTCACAAGCATCTTAGGATAAGTAAGGGAGAGGAATTTTTTTGAACTGATTTTTGAAGCAACAAGCCCATTTATATACTACAAGCTCCCTTGCCTTTCTCAACAGTGCACTATATCTTAAAGCTAACCTACTATCACATCTATCAAATGGATTTGACACATGCAAGAGGTGACATCAAATTCAAAGGGATTAATGACCTAGTGGACAAGTGTATGTTGGTGGTCTAGCGTTCCCACCACACTCATGTGTTAAACACCATAGAAATAACAAATGAATGAGCCTAAAATTTTCCCTTGAGAAACTCAGTGAAAAGAAATTTGCATGCTCGAGAAAATGATTTTTCCTGAGCACTTGGTGGGAAAAAGATTTTCGAAAACCAGTACTCGATGTAAATTATGTGTTGTCTTAATAGTGTGCCGGTTTCAATTTCGAAAACGCCGCTTCAGGGAACGATAGTATTTGGGAAAAAGGAAAAACGTTGCCCTAGAATAGACAAAAAATAGTGTTCAAATTTTGTAAAGTAGCCTAATTTTTTGAAATTCCTCTCTAGTGTTCGGGAAAAATGTGTGTCGTCTTAATATTGTGCCGTTTCCAATTTTAAAACTACCAATTGAGGGCATGGAAAAAGGAGAAGTGCCGTCCCAAAATATACAAAAATAATGTTAAAATATTAAAAAAATAGTCTAATTTTTTGAAGTTTCCTCTTGAAATATTTTCATACCATAGCCTGGACATTGCCGAGCAATATTTGGGGAAAATATGCCTCGGGTTAACACCATACCATTTTGAATGTCAAAAATGCCGAGAAATTCTAAACACTAGGCTAATTTTTTGATGGGTTTTTACACTATTTTTCTCTCTTTTGGGGTTGAGAACATTTTCAAAATTGAAAACAGTATGGTATTAGGTCAAGGCACATTTCTCCCTAGCAAAATTTTTTGAGAGGAAATTTGGAAAAATTAGGTACTATTTTTTGCGTTTTTACATTATTTTTCTCTCTTGAGAAAAATTTAGAAAATCAGGTTACTTTTTTAGCTTTTTATAGTATTTTTCTCTATTTTGGGGCGGAGTTTCTCCTTTTCGCCTTGCGCTTAACCGGCATTTTGGAAATTGAAGACGACACGATATTAAGCTGAGGCACATTTTTCTTACTTTTTTAGCTTTTTATAGTATTTTTCTCTATTTTGGGGTGGAGTTTCTCCTTTTCGCCTTGCGCTCAACCGGCATTTTGGAAATTGAAGATGACGCGATATTACGTTGAGGCACATTTTTTCAAGACACTGACGACATGTTATTAAATCGAGAGAAAGGAGATCATACTTGTTATTTTTTAATATTGGAAATGATGGCCACGATTTCACTTTGAGTTCTCTACTTCACCATAAGCCACTGACACAAAGAGTCCTCAAAGCTCTAAGCTCTAAGCCTTAAATTAAATAGGCTAGAAGTGCATTTTACAAAAACTCTCTCTCTTTTGAGGTTGAGAGGGTTTTCAAAATCGAAAACGACATGGTAATAAGGAGACCCTACACAAAGGGGGGTAATTCATTACATGACAATTTTACCCATTCAACCTCAGAGCCACAACACGCACGTGCATTGTTAAGCAATTACTCGTGGTGCGGACTACATTAGTGATGAGACATAGTCTCTGGATCAAAGGGCTTAAAGCCTTAAACAAATGAAATGCCCAAAGTTTCTCCAGTCGCTCTCCAATGCTCCATCGACTGTCGAGCCTTCGCCTAGTAGATTGCCGTTAAGGCTCTGTTGCTCCGCATGCGCATGCAGTGAGAGAAGGCGGGTGGCAGCCCCTGCGCGCTTCTCTTAGAGTCGAAGACTGCCTTTAAGGCTCTCCTGCTCCGCATGCGCATACAGTGAGAGAAGGCGGGTGGCCACTGGCGCCCCATCGCAGCATCGCTGTCGTAGACTGCTCCGCATGCCTTGCCTTACAGCCTTTAAGGCATATGAACTAGGACGCCTAAACGATCCCAACACTAAGGCCATTGCTTTCGGAGGCCAAAAATCTCTTTAACATGTTTGAATGATTAAAATGACTCAATTTTTCCAAAATTGAATATGAAAATCCCGTTTGTGAATGTATCTTTGTTAATTTGTTTAAAATGCTTGCATTGGAGACCCCTTGCTGCTAAACTCACATAATACATGAACATGATTACACACGTGGAGCTTTATTGGTAGAAGGTGAATAACGTCTTCTAACAAAACACCCCTAGGATATATAGTGAAGGCTTCATTGGCTGTCTTTCCTCATAGTTAGGAGACTGGTCGATCGGTGAAGGGACGAAGCCATGGTGGCCGCCAAGAAAACGGTAAGCTTCTGTTTTCCTCCGCTCTGTTCGTTTCCTTGGGGGAGAGGAGATCGGAAAATGCTGCGTCTCTGCCAAACAGAGGAAAAGCATCTTTGCTGTATATTAGAAATCAAAGACACTTGTGACAGAAGTTTTATCAGAAAAGTAGAAGCTTAGGCTCCTGATTGGTTGATGAAGGGTGGTCGAATGAGGACATTCCTGTGAGAGTGAACATAGTGTGGTTTTGTGATCAGCATAGCTAAGTTCATGCCTTTAGTTGCTGAACCCAGGCAGTATATGCATGTTTGGATTGGTTTTCTACTAGTTCTTGTGAAATTAGTGACTTGACACATTTTGCTTCTTGAACACTCTGAAATGAGCAACCAGAGCCAGTTAACATTTGAAGAAGACCTGTTTATTTGAAAGGTCCGCATACAAGTGGTATGCCTGCTATAAGCAGGCATACCAGCTTCAAGAACCTGGCTGAGTTTTGTGTCAAAAAGTAGCCTTACTCTCCCACAGTTACTATCTTGCACATATGCATTTGTATTATGTGCTTTTTCTCTTGATTATCCAAGAATGTCATAGGGTATTGATAATTGAAGTCGTAGGTAGGAATCTATTGTTTGTGCTTTCTTTCTTTCACCTTTACCTGCACCTCAACTCTCTTGTGCTCAGTGGCTTCAAAGTCCACGTATCTGTAACTTGTACTGCATTTTCAGTTATTATTTTGCATACACCTCTAGTTCAATAGCTGACTAAGGATTGGAGTGACATGAACTCTTACTTTACTCACAGAAAAAGGCTCAAGAGAGCATTAACAACAGGCTTGCACTTGTGATGAAGAGTGGCAAGTACACCTTGGGTTACAAGACTACCTTGAAGTCTTTGCGTAGTGGAAAAGGTATTCTTATGATGCCAAGTTGACCCTATAGTTATGAGATTTACGTGCTGCTAATCTGTGTGCTTGGTTTGCATCTTTGCAGGAAAACTTGTCATTATTTCCAACAATTGTCCTCCTTTGAGAAAGTCTGAGATTGAGTACTATGCCATGCTTTCAAAGACTGGAGTGCATCACTATACTGGAAGTGAGTCACTGAGTGTCTACAATCTCAACATTATTGGGTGCAGTCTGTGTGCAAAGTTGTGTCGAAATGTGAGGTTAATTGTTCTTTTTCCATAATGTGCGGATCTATAATTTTGGACCCAGCTATCTGTAGCTCAATCAGAGAGGTTGTGGAGAGAGAATGAGCTTGACTTCAGTGTTATGGCCTTCTTGCTGTTGTATTTCTATCATAGCGCTGAAAAGTGTGCAGTTTGGTTTTCTCGACAGAGGCTAAATACTAGGTGGTAGAAGATTGTTACAACTGTGAAGAGGTTCATCTTTCTTTTCGCGAGATCCCATTTAAGATGTTGTGCATGTGCGCGAAAAATGAGTGTGTGCCGGCTGACTCTCATGGAGGACTCTTGATGTATCGTAAGCTTCAATTATGTATGGCTTTTGTCAGCTTGCGCAAGTAAGTGTTCATTGTTTTTCAGTAAGGGAAGCAATTTTCTGGGAGAATTTAGGCGAAAGCCTTTTATCATGATCATATATATGGTGGACATAATGTGAACAGAGAGGGACTAGGTACCAAGCCAAGTATAATTTGCTCAATTATTTTAGTTTAGAATCATAGCCCCAAAGGCGGGAAATTGCGTGGGCATGTGTACCCTTGGATGCAGTATAGCTAAATTTTATTGAGTGTCTGAGATCCTTTATGGGCTTACAGTAAGTTCTAGATATCTAGTGAGAAGAGAGTAGAAATTTCTTTGATATGTTTGATAAAGCGAGTGGGGAATAATAAAAGTTTCTCAAGAGATGCCTATGAAATATAATATGAGCATTTGAAAATATTCCATTGACATTTGAAACTTTATCTAAGAACAATGTATTTTGTAGATTGTATCACATGGAAAATTGAATATTTGCAACTAATGGAGTGTCTTTGCATGAAATGTGTAATTAAAATGTGGAGGTTTGATGAGAACATCTCTCCTTGATGGAGAGACGAGAGTGAACATGGATCAAATTCAAAATTGAAGGCATCACCAAAGGCGAGATTATGAATAAGGTTTTAGGCAAGTTATTTTGACCTGATGTTTTATCTATGGCACAAAGTGATGACATGTTACCATCGTGTTGTGGCACGTGTGTAACGACAGCGGAAGGTGTGGTGACACAGGAGAGAGAGAGAGAGAGAGAGAGAGAGAGAGAGAGAGAGAGAGAGAGAGAGAGAGAGAGGGAAAGAAATGATATATTTGTTAGAGTCCAGATTCGTGTCCGGTGGTGGCTATAGTATCTCTCAAAAGCAAATTAGGGAGTTAGGGCTGTTATTGTTGTGCCTGGCTGTATGTGTGGTAGAAGGACCTTTTCTCAGTGATGCACTCCATGGTGTTGCCCACCTAGTAGGCTTGCAGGAGAGGGGACCCTGGTTCCTAGGGTTTCCCCGGGGTCAAAGTCTCGAGTGGTTTGCAGCTCTACTACTAAATACGTGTCTTAGGTCACTTTTAGTGAGTTGACATATTTATTAGCATTTATTGGCCATTTTCAAAATCGTGGGTTTTAATACTGGGTAGGGCAATTTGCCTATTGCCTTGTATATGTGGTTCCCCTCCCTTGTACTTTCGGCATGCTTTTTCTCTCTCTCCTACGACGTTAAAATTCTCTTCTCTTCTTCTTTCTCTCTCCTCCTCCTCGAGCGTTGTTGCTGGCGCTCTCTCCCTCTCTAGCGCTCCACTCCTCCTCTTCTTTTGAGCCCTTTCATGCGCACGTGCACTTGCAGATTGCTACCCGTGCCTGTTCGGTGGGCGGTATGCGATTGGAGTTCATCTACGAGGAGATGTCTTGCAATAGATGGGAGATCCACTGGCTGCCCGCTCCCTAGGGGAGGTTTGCTCGTGGCTATAGACGAGATCATCACCCAATTCACCCTTTTCCGTTGCACCTTTGACATGGTATTTGAGCCATGGCGTGCTCTCAAATCGGATTGGTAATTTGTGCGAGTGTTTGGTGTTGAATTTCCGCGACGAAAAGAGATGGTTTATAGGTTTTTCTACGTTTTTCTCTCATTTGGGGCTGATTTTGGCTGAAGTGGACAGATTTGAAGTTTTCCCTTGTGCTACCTCGACCTAGGCTCATCACATGCCCAAGAGCTCTCACACGATGGAGAGGAGCGATGATTTCGACATGAATTCGGGTTGCGATAAAGAAGTACGTCCTGAGGTAGCCACTGACGAAGGTGGAGAACCACTTGTCAATGAGGAGTGGGGAGATTGGTCCTAGTTCTACTCCGACGTAGGTGATCAAACAATCAAGATACCTATCCTCCCTGCCTTTCCCTTGGATCGGCAATGGAATGTTGTCCAAACTGATCACCAAACCTTGCGATACTCTCTCACGTAGACGAAGTTGTCTGAGAAACACATGCGGTAAGCAAACATCTTGTGAATATTCCATTTTCAGATTGTGCATGTGCAAGGGAAAAAGAACGTGGTGGCAAATGCGTTGTCACGGAAGCCCCAAATTTTGGTAGTGTCAATTCTGTGCCATTGTGAACTGGACGAAATGAAGACACAATATGTTGAAGATTCAGATTTTGCAAGGATTTATGATCAGCTTGTTGATGGGCAACATTATGAGTACTATATGCTTAAGAATGACTTTCTCATCATGCATGGAAAGTTATGCGCTACTAAACAGTTACGACCAAAGGTTTTGATGGAATGTCATGCTCCACCATATGCTGGGTATCGTGGAATTGATGCGACAGTGAAAGGGGTTGAGGTGTTTTTCTATTGGCCAACTTTACGTCAAGATATTGACACGTTTGTGAGATCATGCTTAGTATGCCAAAAAGCAAAATTTGATGGGCAAAAGCAATCGGGATTGTTAAAGCCATTGCCGATCCCTGATAGGCCATGGGAAAGCATAGCGATGGACTTTATCTTTGATCTTCCAAGAAAGCAAACAAGCAATGATGGGATTTGGACTATCATTTGTAGGTTCAGTAAGCAAGCCCATTTCATTCCTGTTAGGAAGAAGATAAAGCCAGAACACATGGTCAAGTTATTCATGAGCAATATCTTTAAGTATCACGGGATGCCTCGGTCAATTGTTAGTGACATGAATCCGCGTATGTCGAGTCTTTTCTGGTAGGCATTGTTTGAGAACATGGGCACTTCGTAAAGTTCTCTTTAAACTCAAAAGCATCTGGTCCAAAAGCAAAGCCAAAAGGCTGCTAGCGTAAATCACTGAAATCCGTACAGCCTGCCACGTCATCAGCCAGCGCAAAACACGGAAATCCGTACAGCCTGCCACGTCATCATGTCAGTGCAATTTTCAGAAACTGCCACATCAACTGCGGGTCTTGCTTTATTTTAATCTTTACGTCACATGGGGCCCCATCAAATGGGGTCCCCATAAGTTGGTAAGACTTCTTCTTCTGTTACTTGTTCTTAGGGTTTAGGCCCCTCGGCCACTTTGATGTCACTCTCTTATCATCAGGCTGTTGGTTGTATGATTTATGTAAGCACAAGGCCAGATGTTCAATAAAAGTTAGCAGATTTATATGTATACCTAGAAGAATCCACGATAAGCCCAGATTCACTGTCACAAACTGTTGACGTGTCAAAGCCTAAAGAATGGAGCCAACTTACAGATGCCAGTGTCCGGCATCAGGTTGTCTAAGCTTCAAGCATGTCTCCATAGGAGTAGCGATAGATTTTTTGTTTGGGTGTGTACTGTGCATGCATGCTTGGTCGTGTGTTTTTTGCTTGTTTTGGTTTTTGGGCAAGAAACCTTTAGTGCAGGGCGGCTTTAGGATGCTGAGCCCTCATTTTACTTTTTAAGGAGGCCTTCTGCATATCGGTGCTTGTGGAGGTCGTGGTTATGTTGATTCCCACGTGGGATTGGTTTTCTTTTTCCAGACAGGTGGCAGCAGTCAAGAACTCTGCACTTGAGGTGGCCTCTTGGTTTTTACGAGCACTTACCCTGTTTTCACGAGCTCTTCCCCTTCTGCTTGGTAGCGGATTCTTAGATAGTTGCTTAAATGCCCTTGTCACTTCTCATCCTGCTGTTGTTCCGCTTGGTTGATGCTGCATTTTGGTTGGTCCTTAGGGAGGTCTCTATTACCTTGTGTTGGGCCTGTTCTGCCTCCTTATGGTAGATTTCAAGGTTGATTGCTTGAGTCTTGGCTGTTCTGGTAGCCATTATAGATGCTCAGTGGTTGGGATTGTACAAGGCATGTGGTTGTTCCCTTCTGGGTTTTGTGGGTTACTTCTTTCTCAACCTAGCGGGGTACTTTTCAATCTATTATTACAGGACAGGGTCTGGGGCACATCGATCAAGGATTTGAACTGAGGACCGCGGGTCATAAGACTTGCAGAACTAGGACCAAACTATTTCTAAGAGACGTCTAGGGCTGGATGTGCTTTGGAACTCACTTTTCTTCCAGTGCGGCGAAGAAATTTCTTTTGTCTGTATGCAGTTGGTCTGAGCCATTCACTTTTTTGCAGACAATGTGGATCTAGGCACGGCATGCGGCAAGTATTATAGAGTGTGCTGCCTAATCATAACTGATCCTGGTAAGACAAGGCACATATTTCACATTTGCGGCGAGTTGCATGCCAATTTCTAACTGGTTTCGGTTCCTGTTTGCAGGTGATTCAGACATCATCAGGTCTATACCTGCAGAGTAGGTTTTGGCCTTCTGTGTGGAGGATTTTCACAGGTAGAAAGCAAATTGTATTTTTACAAGCCTGGGTTGAGACGATTTTTCAATGTGAGTAGTCAAAGGTTACCCTTACGCAGATGAAGCTATGGGCTTTGTTCGTTTTTCGAAACTTATGCAATTAAGATTAAGTCATTTAAGCCATTCTTTGCCTTGCTGAACAGTTGTTCTCCATAATGTTTCAACTGTGTATGTGAAGGTTATGCCACTTTTTAAGATTCAATTCACACGACCTTGCTCGCTTCAAAAGATGAAGGCATTGCATCACGAGAAGCAAGTACCTTTCCATAATGGATCTAGGGAGCTAAGGGAAAGTTGGGGCCCGCTGTGCTGTGCTATTATCTCTCTCTCTCTCTCTCTCTCTCTCTCTCTCTCTCTCTCTCTTATGTTCCTTCTTCTTTCTATCCTCTTCCTTCATATGAATAGAAATGTTTTTGTAAGTGAGGTTATTTTCCCCATTCAATTAGTTAGGAAAGTTCGTTAAATGCTGTCACTTATGCTACCGATGTATTTCACATGCTTGGGACATAAGTAGGACATACCTCCCACCAAATTTAAGAGGGACTTGGTAATTGTCATGCTCTTTTATAAAGTGGTTTTTTAAATTGATCCCAATTGTTTAAGAGGGAAGATTAATGAGCTTGTCATCTGTTTTGTCAAACAATGATGCAATTGGTCGAATGCACTTCCAAAAATTTTCCAACTTGATTGATATTTGTAGTGTCAAACATGACTTTATATCCATTCCATCTCCAGTACCTACGCAAGGGTATCTGTGCGAGAGAGAGAGAGAGAGAGAGAGAGAGAGAGAGAGAGAGATTCATTGGATCTGTTTCTATGTATACCTACAAAAGAATATCAATAAACAATGCTTATGTGATAAAAAACACCATTATTGCGGGATCACCAGAGAGCCCCATTATTGCGGGTTCGAATTACCATAGCTTGGCTAGATTTTGAGCTCGTCTCTAAGAAAACCGAAAACATCATGCACATTTTAGTTCAAGAACTTGCAATTGAATTTTGCCACCCCTATTTCTCTACACGTTCACTGTATTTTCTTGGAAGTGACAACTCACCACAACCATAGATCCCCTTTCAGTCACCCATGCTGTTGGAGATGTGGATAGTGAAAGAATAACGTCTCCCAAACTTACTGTTATTCTCAAGTTTAAACAGAGTAGTCACATAAATCTATACTACACATGAAGAGGGATCAGTAGCCATGTGGATACAAATTCAGCCTTCGGTGCTCTATTTTTGATCTCTCTCTCTCTCTCTCTCTCTCTCTCTCTCTCTCATGTTCTTCTTTCTATCCCTCCAAAAGGGTTACATATAGAAGTTGAGGCTAGGAGGCACAAACAGGTTATGGAACCATCTTAGAGTTTTTGAAGATTGAACATCACTAATGAATCACTTGCGCAAGCAAAGAAAATAAAGCATTGGATGACCATATCGCCGTCGTAAATGAATCATCAATATGTCTAGCTGAGGAAAGGTCATTCTTTGAAGAATATATATGAAAGATTACTCCTAGCTTATATATGTCTTTCCAAAACTCTCATATCCATGATCAACAACTTATGCTTCTTCAATCTCTAGTAGGTGCAATTGTGGATACAATGTAATGTTTGAACAATATGCACAACAAGGTGACAACAAGCGTGCCATTAGAAATGTAGTCCCTTGAAAATATTCCCACTTTTTGCAGGCTATGTCCAATATCGACAAGGCCAAAAGCTCTTGGCTGTTTTTTCAAAGGAAGGGCCTCTTTCCATATGCAATCACCCATACTTGAACGTTGGGGGTATGTGATATTATGCAAGAAGTGGTTATTATTACTATACTGAGAGTAAGTCATGTGGGTTGTTGGGAAAAAAAGTCAAAGTTTGCAATGCTTTGGTTCCTATGCAAAATGTGGTGTATACACCCTTGAAAAAATATTAGTTTTTAAGGAGCTCTCTCTCTCTCTCTCTCCCCACAATGTGGTCCCTTGGAACGCATTGCTTGCTAGATATAGCTGATAGGGGCATAACAAGAAGCATTGAGCTACTTTTGAGCAAATACAAAGGCACGATTTCTTCCCAAATAAGCATTTGGTTAGAGTTGTCTTGTTCCAAACTACAAATATTTTCACGTGGCGACAGATGCACCATACCCGAAGAAGCCAATAAAGATTCTACCTTTGCATAACCATAACTACCATTAAGACATTTTTGTGGTTCTCTCACTATTTAGCATGGGGGAGCCTTTATTGGGGACCTACAATTGTGCTTAGTCATTGTGATTGAAGGTAGTCTCGACTGTTGGGATAAAGGCGGACTCGTCAGGGGCGTCCGACTGCCTATCACTTGTACAAACCTTATTATTTACTAAATAGAAGAATAAGGGGCTCTCTCACACATTGTGGTGAGTTGCTCCACCCACATAGAGCGTCTTTCCTCTTCTCCTTGCTCGCAATTTACCCGCACCGTGCACTGCTTTCGCACTCACAAGTGGTATCAGAGCTACGGCTTTGTGATGGCGAGGAGCATGGCAACATCGAGAGCTCTGTGGTGATAGCTTGCTCGTTGTCGGTGGTGGAGATATTTAAGAGATCTAGGAAGCTTTGTGAGAACGCAATGGGAGCTCAATTGAGAGTGATGTATTCTCTTGTGGAAGCTTAAAAGAGAGTGTGGAAGTTAGTGTGTAGATGAAGATGACCTAAAAATTGTGTGTGCACAACATCACAATTTTGTAATTTGTTTCTCTCCTTGTAGATTGCTTATTTGAAAATTTTGTCCACTGTAACCCTCCGTGTCAACGAGGTCTACAACTTTGCAGAAGCATTTTTGCAATTTTCTCAACAATTTGGTGATATTTAGCTCAGACTCACTCTATACAGGAAATGTCAGGTTTTCTATTTCGAAGTGTGCAATATAATGCACTTTTGAAAACACTATAGGTGCTCGAAGTTGGGTACATGAATTTTGAGGTTGAAGATGTAATTTAAGATTAAGTAGAGCTTCAGGTTTTTTGGTAGATTTGAGTAAAGAAGAAGTGGGAAGATTTGACCGGCGGATACCCATTCCCGGCCGAGGCGACGTTGTCGGCATTGGCACTACAGGTGGAGCTTCTTCTATAGGCTTTCACAAGACACTTCGACAATGATTTTCTACCTTTATTCATATTCTTTGCAGACATATTTGCATACGATTATGGCACATCATTGATGCCCATTGTACATGCATTTCAATGATCACTTTTGAGTGTCGGTGAGCTCTCTTGAGAGCATTGTTTTCTCATTGATCCAGTTTCCAGAATGCACCTCTTTCGACGCTTGTTTGTGCGCGGTCACTCGGTTTGTGTATGTTGTGTTGGGAAAGCTTATGGCTTCCCTAATAGACGTAGTAGAGAGAGGGAGATGGATGAAAATAAAGATGATTAGTAGCAAATAGTTGTGCACACAAAAAAAGAGTTTGCAATTAGGTTTTCAGGCGTTTTAAGTAGGCAAACATATTGTTCATACTTACATGGCCGCCCAAGTTGGGCTGAACCCAAACATCTGTTCCCTTTCAACCAAACTTGGCACTTTTCCAAATATCGTTGCCCCCTTGAACTAAGCTTATCACACTCATGACATAGAGTTTTTGGTGTACTCAAAACCGTGTGTTTTAGGTTTTCTCACAACCAAGGGTTTTAGGTATACCCATAACTTGGTGCTACCACAAAGTACCTCCCCTGGATACGTCACACTTAGGGTTTTTGGTTTACTCTCAAACCTTGGGTTAAGGTTTACCCAATAACCTCATGAGCGTGGAATACAAGTACATGGGGCTTCACATTTGGAAGGTCTTACCTGTGGCTTCATATCACTTGCTAGGGCAATGTCTAATCCCATCACAATCATAAAAGGACTCATCGATTGAATTATTATATCAAGAAGTACAAAAATATGCAAGGTTCGGTCGCTTAGATAGGCTTTATTTTTGTACTTCTTGTTTGCGCACACACCAAAATAGGCTTTATGCATGATAGTGTGTGAACCACCTCTTAAAATAATGGCTTCTTTTGAAAGAGCTCTAACATAAGCCTGAAAATGTTGCACCATTGTAAAACAAAGAAAAAAGAAAAATTGTGAGTTGGCTGTTGCTAGAAGCCTATGCATGTCAAGACACCAAGCAGATTGGCGTACTTTGTGGATAGATGGCTACTATCATATCACAAGAAGTTTTGGACAGATTCTCACAATAATTCTCACATTGAGACTTGCCTCAACATCAGGAGATTCTGCGAGGGAGGCTCCGCGTACCTAGCTAGGTATGCGGTGCCTCTCGAGCAGAAGCTCATGATGTTATGCATTGTGAAAAAGACTCCATTTTCCTACATGAGAAAATTTCTAAATCTTCTTGTGATGCATGAGACTCCACCAAGCACTGGTTGCGATGGCCTCTACCTCAGCTTCCGATGCCATACTGGCCATCTCTGCTCTGGTAAGATCCTCTCATAGAGATAGCCTCTCGTGTGTCTTTGCAGCTTTGCCTCGAAGCGGCTTCTCTCACAATTTCTCCTTCTTGCCTCTGCATATGACCTCTCCAGTAAAACGCCCAGAGAAAATATAAGATGAGAGTGAAGGGAGGCTCTAGCTTTATTCGCCTCTCTTCTCCAACGCACAACTTTCCTTGCTTCCTGCTTTGCTTTTGCTTCAGCTGTTTCGCATATCCTACTTTAATGCCTTAAGAAAAAGAGCCCATATATACACAAGCAGTTTTGGGCAAATTCCCACATTGTGACTTACGTCAACATCATGAGCTTCTGCGAGGGAGGCACCGTATACCTAGCTAGGTACGATTGGGGGCAGGGGACCGCCGGCCCAGTGGGTGGGCCGGCGGTCCCCTGCCCCCAATCGTACCTAGCTAGGTATGCGGTGCCTCTCGAGCAGAAGCTTATGATGTTATGCATTGTATGAAAAACACTGAAAAAGACTCCCTTTTCCTACATGAGAAAATTTCTAAATCTTCTTGTGATAGGGTGTAGATATGCCAAACATTTCATTGCCCAAAACTTTAGCTAAAGGGCAGATTATGGGTTGTGACTACAAGTAGTAGCTGAGATGCAAACATGCTGCATTCGGGGTGTTGGCGGATAAAGTAGCAGATCAGTGGAGCTTCCAAAATATGAGGGAGGCCAATAGTGGAGGCATTGTGTAGCTTAGCATTTGGGGAAGTTGTACAATCGGCTGAGCTGGGTTGAAGCCTTGCTTGAACCTTAAGGTGCCACAAAAGTGTTGCATGTGTCTAAAAGCAAGAGGATGCTGCCAAAGCTCTGAGACTAGTTGTTGGGAAAGCCTATGGATTCCCTAATATAGTAGAGAGAGGGAGGTAGATGAATGAGAAGATGAATAGTAGAAGATAGCTGTGCACACAAAAAGAGAGTTTGCAGCAGTTAGGTTTTCAAGCGTTTTAAGTAGGAAAAGATGTTGTTCATACTTACATGGCCATCCAAATTGGGATGATCCCCAAACTTTGAGTGCGGATTTCCATTGTATGCACATTGTGGAGCCATTTTGTCTTTTCTCTTTGGCATTGAGTAGTGGTTTTGGTTTATGGTTTTTTCAGTCATCTTTTAGTGACCATAGTGGTTGAGGTTTACTCCCACCTTGCTATGTCATTTGTTGATAGATTTCGGTCAGCTTATAGTGGTCGAGAGCTTCTCCCACTTTGGCATCTTTGATGTGGTTTATGGTTGAGATTTTACTTGAAGTTTTACTCAGTTTTAAGAAGACACAATGTGCGATTTTCCCTAGATTTCTTGCCATAGTTTTGGCTTGATTGCCATGCACTCTTTTGATGTATTTGAAGTCATTGGATTGAGACGGTGGATCCCTCTTGTTGTGGTCGACTTTGCTCCCACATTGACGGGCATACAATTTTTTTGGACATGGACATGTGTTCACGTACCCACACTTGCAAGAGTGCATATGAGATGTATACTCATGTACATGAGATGGGTATATCCTTGTTTTGGACACAGACAGATGTTTACATACCCACACTCACAAGAGTGCATATGAGATGTATGCTCATGTGGCTATGAGTTATACTTAGTCAGATTTGAGCTTTAATAGTGTTGGTTGAGTTGTTCTTCACTCGCTCTATAGGTTCCATGTATATTTGGTAGTGGTCGACTTATTCTCCCACTCGCTCTACAGGTTCCGGGTACATTTGGGAGTTGAGACTTGCATCAATGTGACGAATGTAGAGTATTGTGTGGTTATGATGATGTGAGAGATTTTATGCATTGATGTGCCTGAGCACTACGAGTGTTGGTGAGCGTTTTTGAGAGCATTTACTTCCCCATAGGGAGCTCCTGTTGGTGCTGTTCAACATTGGTTTATGCACATTGCCCTTGTACATGTTGCAGTGGTCGACTTATTCTCCCACTCGCTCTACAGGTTCCGGGTACATTTGGGAGTTGAGACTTGCATCAATGTGACGAATGTAGAGTATCGTGTGGTTATGCTAATGTGAGAGATTTTATGCATTGATGTGCCCGAGCACTACGAGTGTTGGTGAGCGTTTTTGAGAGCATTTACTTCCCCATAGGGAGCTCCTGTTGGTGCTGTTCAGCATTGGTTTATGCACATTGCCCTTGTACATGTTGTGGATCCATAGCTCTTGTTTATCCCACTTTGACAGCCATTGTTTTGGTGATAGTGGACAAGTTATAGAATATTCCCATTGTGGTTACAAGTTACACTTTATGCACTATTTTTGATTGATGTATATTTTGATCGTGACTCTACTGCTTACATATTACAGGTAGTCACATGTTACATGTTCTACAAATTTTTCTTTGGTGGAGCTATGCTGAGTATTGATCATAGTTATGATTGTGTAGTGGTTGAGCTGATCTCCCACTTGATATTCACTTAATGGTAGTTGATATGTGTGATAGTACACGTCGGCACTTGAGGTGTTGGCATTGTGGCCACACAAGACACATTAAACGAATTTTGTTTAGACACATGAGATAGCAACGTAGATGTATGTGTGACGTAGAAATGGTTTTGATATAGACTAGAGAGGTGGTTTTGTACGCTAGTGATTGTCACGTTTACCTTTTGTGTTACTCTTGCTTTTATGGTCGATAGAGATGCCACTTTCTGTCGATGATTGCTAGATGAGTATGTAGCACTCAACATCACATCATGATTGGTTTAGCACTTTTGCTAGTGGGATCCTTGGTTGTGTCCGTCCATCCGGCATATGACATATAGGGTGCAAGCGATGTATACTTGTCACTACCCACTTGTGCATCTTATATACTACGACATGTGTGTTATGTTCCCGAGATTGCGTAGAGTTTGATCTCGGTGAGACAGTGGATATCAGATATTGCTTAGAGAGCACTCTTTCTAGATGCATTATGATTTCCTAGTCATTGCATGGGGAGCGCGGAATGTCTTGGTCTACCCTATGCATGTATTTGAGGTATGAGATAGCATAGTCTCATGTTACAAAGAAGAGACACGGTGAGTATATTTTGTGGATCTCCAGATTACTGTGCATGACATGTTTGCTGTTACAGAGTTAGAGCGGCCATGCTCTAGCGAGACACAATAGATTGATCCTCTTAGGACATATCTACCTCCTACCATGGAGATGAGCAATATAGAGGACTTTGACATGCTCATGCTAGAGATTGATATGGTGATGTCAAGACATGTGTATCCAGTCCCTATGGATGATGAGGGAATGACAACTACCCTGGAGTCAAGATTGACGAACCTATATGTGACTAGTTTTGGAGGTGGTGTAGTGATTTTAGAGATACCTGCTACGAATTGATTGGTAGAGGTCACTCTACATGGCGTTGATGCGATTGAGATTGATATGCTTACAGAGATTATGCAAAACTCTCATGTATGATCTCTCAGTGTTGAGACCCGATTTAATAGCTATAGTGGGAGCCATTTGGGGTTGTCAGTCAAGCGATGACTCACACTAACATGATGCATCATGGAGAAGTGTAGGTCATTACAAGATACATGCAAGGTATGCATGCTAATTCTAGCTGGGATATATGCTTGCGCACACAGCTAGAGCCTATACGGCGGCATGCATCAACTTTGTGAGAGCCAATGGGCATAGGTTGAGATGAGATTCCTCACTATACCTTTTGTACATACTACTAGGTCCTATAGTAGTACCATTTATCAAAACATTCACATTTAAGTGAGAGATTGTTGGGGTGAAGGTGGTGTGCCTCTTACTTCGATCGGATGCGTTTGACCGCCCATTAGTTGTACACACCTTATTCTCTACTAGATAGAAGAATAAAGGGCTCTCTCACACATTGTGGTAGGTGTTCCACCCACACAAAGTGTCTCTCCTATTCTCCTCCCTCGCACTCCGCACACTGCGCACCGCTTCCACACCTAGTGTGTGACATAGCAATTGGATCATGTTTATGAGCTAGGGATGAACTATGGATGACCAAGTTGGTGAGGTAGAGGTGAATGCGGATCTATTAAGCACCAAGGCCCAAGCCGATCACCATTTGATGCCGATCTCTTGAAGCAAAAGTTTTAGATTCTATAGATGGCTGTACTTTGTTTGTACTATTGAGAGTGTCTCTTATGTATGTCGATTGAAGCCGTTTTGGCTAATTTGATACTCTTGTTTAGTTACCCTGTCTATGTCTTTTGATATCACATTATGGAAAATTTGATATCCATTTGGCAGTGTTTTGCTCTCATAATGCTTCTCATGTATGATTAATGTGGGTTTTGGTTCATGTGGGAGTTTCTTGCTCTATTGGCTCTCTATTTGGCACCTATTTGAGATACATATGCCATTGTTAGTAGTTTTTTTATCTATACTAATCATGTGTCTCATGGTCTACCTTCTCCCATTCTCCCTTTATCAAGGCAAAAATGTGGGCTACGACAATCCCACATAATTCAAGACGCCACTCTGGAAGATTGGAAAGATCCATGGGGGGAAGGGGTGTTTGAGGAGAAAACCATAGAAGTCACAGACACATTTGTCCAAGTGGATCCGATAGAATTGGGTCAATTGATGGATGCATGACAAGGGTCCGAGTCCACTTTGGAATTTCCACAAACAACTCCCCTAGAATTATGATCCACATGGTGTGGGTTCGTGTCTGTATTGCATCTTCTTGCGTTAGTCGGATTAAGTCTAGGAGGGAGTGATGTCACAACATTGTGGAAATTGTACCACTTGTGACTGCAAGTCGGGATCCTATTTGGCTTGGACCCTCTATTTTGGATCCACTCGGACCAATAGGAGGCCCAAGCAGGACTGCAAGATTCTCCTCTGGAATTTCAGTGGTCACAATTGTACTTGTTCAGATGGGACCAATAGTACTAGGAGCTTCTGGTATGGTAAGGCCCAACAGTAAGCATCATGGGCTTAAGTACAAAAATTTGCGGGTAAACCCGATGAAGATCCAAATTCACATGTACGATCCTTTGAAAAACAATATGCACTACTGGATGGTAGTGGTGATGTGGTGCATAAGGAAGCGATATTTGAAACCACCCTGAGCGAGAAAGGGTCAAAGTGGCTTGCACAGTATCTGATTTATTATTTCACAACCTTTGTGGATACTATTATGGTGTTCTTGAAGAGATATTGTATGGAGAAAATGACTCTGTGGATGTTAGAGTGTCAGGCCAATGGTAGGATCGGGCAGCAGGCCAAAGGCCAGGGACTGAATGGCTCAGTGTTGCTAGGAGCTGAGGGCCATGCATAAGTTAAGGGGTCCTACTTGCAAGGGCCAAGGGCTATAAGTAGGGAGGTTGGGAGGAGAACGATATGCCAATCCACCCTTTGGCCTTTCATTGGTATCAGAGCTCAGGGGGAGAGCTATGGAGGAAGGGGGCCTTGCATGGCTTGTTGCATCTATCAATCTCTCGCTCTCTGTCTTGTCATGGAGGGCATAGTCCTCAAGATTGGAGGGAATTTTTCATGCCTTGCATGGGGGAGAAGAAGAAGCCGCAGCTTGACTGCGGGGGCATGGCCGCTTAGCAAATGAGGTTGAAGGTTGAGGGTTGAGGAATGTGGGCAAGCACCCCTAGGAGGCGGAAGCGAGGTGAGGTCGGCCATCTCCAAATCTCTCACAGAGCGGCTCCATAGGGTCACAAAAGGTGGGGGAGTCTTTTACGTCACAGGGCCGCAACCCGCCAATCATTGCATGATGAGGCAACTCGTTGCCAAGCCTTGCGCAGTCGCCCGCCGCTGCCGCCATCGCTACAAGGTGAAGGGGCACACCCACTTAGTCGCCTAAGGTTAATTTTATTTATTTTTTGACCCTGAACTTATCAAGGATGTGTGACCACCCCCGGCCACACCCAATACAACACTCAACGGAGCATGGCAAGGCCCCCGCATCTCGGCAAGATTATGACACATATTCGACAAGCCGCCGATTTTTTGTAGTTGCAAAAATTTGAACGACCACCATCCACAACAAGGTCGTAGATTCAAGGATTTCTGAAGGAATTCAGTACACGTTGAAGGTTTTTTGGTACATGGGAGATGCTTCATGGTGCATCCTGTCAAGCCAATGGTAAGACCGGGCAGCAGGCCAAAGACCATGGACTGAATGGCTCATGGAGGCTAGAAGCCGAGGGCCATGCATAAGTTAAGGGGTCCTACTTGCAAGGGCCAAGGGCTATAGGTAGGGAGGCTGGGAGGAGAACGATATGCCAGTCCACCCTTTGGCCTTTCACTGGTATCAGGATAGAGTAGTGAAATGCCAAAGGGTGGTCTGGCATATCGTTCTCCTCCCAACCTCCCTACTTATAGCCCTTGGCCCTTGCAAGTAGGACCCCTTAACTTATGCATGGCCCTCGGCTCCTAGCCCCAATGAGCCATTCAGTCCTTGGTCTTTGGCCTGCTGCCCGGTCCTACCATTGGCCTGACATTACTCCCCCCTTGGAGAAGCGTTTTTATCCTCAAAAACAAAAGTGGTGAGATCTTCCTAAGAACACTAATGTTTTTCGCTGTGGCACCCTTCAAGGATCCAACTATCTGCTGAACCGAGAGTATGGTGTAGTAGGAGGTTCAATAAAACCAAGAGTAACATCTTGATTTTCCACATTATTATCCATTTGCAACCGTCTTGTGTTACCAGATCCCGTCCAACATGGTATGTAGACTCCAGTTAGCACAACAAAGATGTACCCAAAAGAGTACCTCGTTTCACTTTCCATGAAAGTAACTAGCTGACGTAACTTATCAGCAAAATACAATTCCTTGACTTGTTCTCAATTTTCATTAATAAACAGCCCCACCAAAACTAGTGTTCAAGGTTGAGAACCTGAATTATAGATGAAGAGACTAAACCTAGTCGCAAACATGCTTTAACTTATGGTAAGAAAACTCCAACTAGAGAAATACAAGCTTTATAATTGAATTGCTTGGTGCTAACGTACACACGTCACATATCCTTTAGCACAAGATTACACTTTGTAATCTACCTAGTTTGTCTATCCCCTTGGATACTGACAATACTTAGGTGTGTTTCCCCCACAGTTTACAATCTTTCAAAATGACCGGTAAATGGGGATTACAATGTCGTACAACATTGCTGAGGAATCAACAATGGCATGAGTAACCATCTTGGTTAAATTGAAAGATCCACAAGCACCCAAACTGAGTCATCACCTCTATTGGTGATTGGTAGATCCAAAATGAATCTCATAGAGATACTACACATAGAGTGCAAAATGCTTCATAAGCAATTAATGGCAAAACCAGATCCGAACTTGTATATTCATGATCATGCTTGCCAATACGTATGGAAAATGTGATGCTCCTAGCACACATTAAAGAGGAGTGTAAATAGTTCTGAAAAGAAACTAAATACTTTGTACTGCAATCATTTGCAAGCCTTGCTGAAACGTTTGAACCATAATAGAAGGTGAAATATTAATCACTTTGAGGTACAAACAATGAAACCTTTTCATTAACAACTCATAGCCTTGATATATGTTAGGACACGGGTCCTACGGACAGGGTCCTACCCTGAAGGGGGTTCACGGACCCCGGCCACAGGCCAGCTAGCAGTGTGGATAGGGGATCCTAGGGCTAAGAGCCTATAAGTATGGGCGGTTGGGTGGAGGATCCAGGTCTCTAGCTCCTAGGGTTCTCATGTAATGTCAGGACACGGGTCCTACGGGTAGGGCCCTACCCTAAAGGGGGGTCACGGACCCCTACCACGAGCCAGCTAGCAGTGTGGACAGGGGACCCTTGGAGCTAGAGACTTGGATCCTCCACCCAACCGCCCATAATTATAGGCTCTTAGCCCTAGGATCCCCTGTCCACACTGCTAGCTGGCCCGTGGCCGGGGTTCGTGACCCCCCTTTAGGGTAGGGCCCTGCCCGTAGGACCCGTGTCCTGAAAATATATGCATAAACAATCATCCGTTAATGTGGTTAGCCGCACTTGTAATCTTAACAAAGTCGTTCTGCGTATCCGATAATTTTTTACCACTGAAATTGTTCCTGATACGACGTACTGAAAACGGTCTAAAAAATGGATTTGACTAGCACCTAGGTACATCGTCGCGACACATAATTGAAGTAGCGGCACCAGTGTTAGTTCTAGAGACTCATATTCTCCACATGTGAAATATGTCTCAGATCAGGATGTCTGAAAAAATAACATCCTTCAAGTACACGATGTACTTGGGTGTGCAGATAACTGTAAACACGCATGCGACGTGCGTGAGAGGGACCCTCATTATCCATGCTCCACAATGGCTAAACCAAACTCCTTGGAGTTCCTAGACCATGTTGTATCCCATGTGACAACATGTGCCAAATCAAACCCTACAAATGGGTCCATACGTGTGTAGTGCAAAATATATTTTGGACAATACGATCCAAAATTCCTGGCTCTTACATGACCTTGTCATCTCTCTGAAGAGCAAAAATGGATGAAATCATTCAAGCTTAGTCATCCGACTTAAGAAAGTCAAGCAAAGCATATTAAAAAATGGAACTAAACCAAATCAGATGCGTACCTGGAGGTTGAACATAAGTTCACTTACTTGTAATGCAAGGTACCTGTCCAAATTTTCCGCTTGCAAAGGCTTAGGAACACTAATTGAAAAGTAGTGCAATGCAAGTAGTATTGCATATGTAACCCTGGGTGTTGCCTTTGCAATCCAAACCCCTTGGTAAAAATCTACATCGTCAAACCCGTTGGTGAGACCTTACATAGAAATTGCTCAACTAGCAAATAACAGTGACCACACAATCGACCGTGTACAAAAATGTTTGAAATCAACTTGAAAACTTGAAATTTGTCCACTACCCCTTGACAGCTTGTGGCCTTCTTTCCTTGAAAGTGCAAGTATGAAGGTTCCAAGAATCGATCATCAACACTTAATACGTGATTTAGTAATCACGAGCGGGATCTTACCCAAAAATTGTACTCGTATAAACAGTCTCAGTACTATAGATAAAATAGGAGATCCACTCAAGTTTGAATCGTATTCACAATTGGATCTTCTCTTTACCCAAAAAATCCATAATCTAGGGTTTTTTGTGAACATCCATGCTGTATGAAATGATGGCTTTATCTATACACCTTGGTCGAGATAAGCCCTTGCGAGTTTAAGATGTTCAAAAATGCAATTTGATCGTCACGCTTACAATATGTAGTGCTAAAATAATGCCCAAAAAATGAGTAATGGCAAGACGCTTGCTTGTCCATTAGAATCGATGGGTACTCAACTGGATAAAATTGTTCAATCTTGTGAGCAATCACTAATGGATTAGAAACAAACGGCTCTTAGCTGTTGCAAAATAGGGGACTCTTAGCCCTTCAAAAGTGGATGACTCTTAGCCCTTCGTGTTACCATATCAACATAGAAATATTTTAGTAAAATCCTGCCTAATTTCACTTTTCTCTCAGAGAATTAGAAAGGAGAGAGAGAGAATGTTGGACTGAGGAAAATCCCGTATTCTACTATATTGAATGCCCCTTGTATATGCTCCAGTGCAGACCATGTCTGTGTCATAGCTTATCGTATAAGCGTACAATAGTGTGTGTGTACAATGCTCTTGTAGAGAGAGATACCATAATACACATCCATAACTGAGCTCACCCTTGATAGAGTAGCTAGTGCTATAGCGGAAGTGTATGCAATGATGGGTGTCATACGTCCATTGTACTAGTATACCATGCATAAAGAACAAAAAATAGAATAATAAGCCATTGGCTTCAATGACAGTCTCAACCATCTGAGCTTCTAGTATATGTGCCTTGCACAGTCACACTGGCATGGATACATCAGAGTGCATCGTTGCAAAAACTTTGAGCTTATATCCACACTTTGCTAAATGCCAACAATTATATGCCAATGTCATTGATTCAAAATCAACGACAAGATCTTGACACGGGTTAGAAGCTTTGCTTCCCATGAATGGTGTCAAAGAACTTTGCTTTGGACAACACGCAATCCTTGCCAACTCAAAAGTTAAGATGTAGAAAAACAAGAAAACTTGAAATTGTCTAACCTGGTTGCCCTGCTGTGGCGAGTTTCCTTGAATTTTCAAAAGTAAGGTACAGAGCCGTGCTCCTCTGTCTGAGAATCATAATCTTGGTTGATTGCATCGATGGAAGAGAACGTGCCTAGGAGTCCTCTTCTAGCATTGCTTGCCAACATCTTGAAATAATAATTAGCGATCGGCCTTGCCGAGTACCTTGACCTCACAAATCACAGGCCATGCTTAACTTACTTTTACATGCGGAAGGGTTGAATAAACCCCAATTGTGTAGCCCAACCAGATGACGTTGGCTACACAAGCTTTTCGCATGAGCACCCTGTACGGAGCCTTGCTCCCTCACATTACAATTGATCGGTCATCACTGGTCGGTCTTGCGGAGTTCCTTTTTCCTACAAGCCACATGCCTTGCTTGTACTTGCTTACATAACCAATGTACCTTGGTCATACAGAGCCTGCTCCAATCTAATGACTGATGCATTGCCGATATACCCATATACTACCTTGTGTTCATGCTCAAGGTCGAGACAAAATTTTAAGAAACTTGACTGCGTCGATCCACCACCTTGTCGATTAGGATGCCATATTGAAAGCATACAATTTTGACAATACATATCTAGTGCAATTAGATAAACAAAGCGTACCTGGATTGCAACTATTAATAGTGCCAACCTCGTACCTGGCAATTTATCGTCTCATTGGCTTGGAGCCTTGCTCCTCTCTACATGATGCCCTTGCACCTTGTGCCTCCTCCAAAGTCAGCAAAGAGTTGATCGACATCATCACTTGCTCGGCATGCACGAAGAATTTCTCTTTGCAGCATCACTAACTTGCCCAAGCCATAGTGCCATTCTCATTGCTTCCTTGCATGTTGCATGACCTTGCATGTCAAGCTTTCCTTATTCGTATGGATGTGCCATGCAGAATCTTGAGCCTTGATCGAGTACACAAAATCTTGTTGTACTCTTAATTCCTTTGCTATCAACATCTAGCATGTATGTTGGCTCATAGCCTGGACAAAATTTGCATGGCAAGAGCGCTCCATGTCGAAGAAGATATCTTTGTCATTGGCAAATTGTCTTTGCCATGATCGTGAGATGTGGAAAAACCATTGTAGAACTCTCAAGACCATCTCAAGGTTAACAAAGATTTTGTCGATGGAACACCACTTTGCATGGCCTCGTAACCAACCCCACAGTAATAATGCGTGATTGACATGCCTTGTCGAGGTCATTTGTGAGGCCTTTATTGGTTTGTCTTTGCCTTGGAGGCTATGGTCGGAGCCTAGGTGAGTACATGGCACTTTTCTTTGTATGACTGACCCCTTAGGTTGCCCTTTGGGTGCCCAATGTTTTTGTAAAATTATAAAAATAAGAGGCTCTGAGCCTAGCGATGGCGACAACCACCACACAAGAAAGAAGGAGAGAGAGATCTCACTATAGGTGTTGAACGAAGGGCTGCTCAAGTGTCAAAAAAGGCTCACCGTGGTAGGGCGAACACAACGAGAGAGAGAGAGAGAGAGAGAGAGAGAGAGAGAGAGAGAGAGAGAGAGAGAGAGAGAGAGAGAGAGAGAGAGAGAGAGAGAGAGAGAGATAGATAGATAGATAGATAGTTCTATTATCGTCCTGGGAGGTCAAATATGACCTATGGGACCAAATGAACATGTCACGTGGTGTGGGTGGAGTTCATAAGTGACTCTCGATGCTCAAAAATGGCTGAAATGAGCGTCGCAATAGAGAGTCCACATCGTGGTTGGGAGAGGAAGGTATGTAGGGAGAGCTCATGGCTGAATATATGGGGAAAAGAGGACCTAATGTGGTCAAAAGCTGAGCACTCAAGTAGTGTGTGGTACTCACTCTCTCGCACTTGACGAGGGCATAAGGTGCAAAGTCGATGACACTCCTCGCCAGTGCCCCAACGTCCTGTCTCGCAGCGTAGAGAATGGGAGCTAAGACGAATGGAGGCAATGGTGCGGATTGCACTCAACGGGATGGGCTCAAGGATGTAGGAATGGGTTCGGTTACCTCGTTCCGAGAAGAAGAGAGATTTGTAGTTTGGGGCAACGTGTGTGGTGTAATGGCTGAAGCGAGAACCTCCGGATTTCTCCCAAGCCATGATACATTGGCGTTGTAAGAAGGCCTCATTAACTTGGGAGTCGATCGACGCATCCTTGACCAAGTGACATGCATCCCATCTTCCAAACCATTTCTTGATATCAAGCATCCACCCCGAACTTAGTATTTTGCTCTTGCATGTCTTTTGAACCTTTTGACTTGCTTCATATGCGATTCTAGGAAGTCGATGCAAAGGGCTATGTTGTGTCTTACGCATGTACTCCACAACCCTTTCCATGCCCAAGACCTCAATGGGAAGCGATCCGGACTCAAGAAGTAAGAGCATGTAGGGTGTTTGTGTCTTGACTTGGAGAAAGTTGGTGAGAAAATGCTTTTGGACATTCTCAAACTCTTTCCAAGTAGACTTCCCGATGCTTCCACCCCACACCTCCACTCCATAAAGAAGCACCGGTGTCACCAATGTGTCAAAGAGGTACTTTTTGAGAGCCCAACACTTGATCTCTCCTGCATTGCACATGTTCTCAAATGCATAATAAGCCCTCTTTCCGGCTTCCAAGCGACGCATTGCACAATCCTTCCATTTATGATTGGATGGAACCTCAAGGCCAAGGTACTTGAAGTGATCTACCACTTCAAGTTTCTCATTGTTGTATACAATGCATGGATTTTTGTCATTGAGGGTCTTTACAAGCATAACCTTGGTTTTGGATCCATTCACGATCAGCCCGCTATGTAGGCAAAAGCGTTCCAAGACACTCATAAGCTTTTGTGCATCTTCTAAGGTATGTGTCAAGAGCACTACATCATCGGCATAAAGCAAAAGCATGATCACCGCATTTCCAATCTTAACCTCTTCTATGCCTTCTTGCTGCATAAAATCAAGAACCATGTATTTCAATTCATCAATGAGTAGCCCAAAGAGGGTTGGGGAAAGTGGGCATCCTTGTTTGACACCAATAGTGCTTGCAAAAAATTCTGAAATTCCATCTCCCATACGTAATCGACATATCACTTTTTGGTAGATGCGAAAGACTGCATGCATAAAGTCTCTCGGCACTTGAAGGCTTTGCATACGTCTCCAAAGATTTCCTCGCGGTACCATGTCAAAAGCTTTCTTGAAATCCACAAAGCAACAATACAACTTTTTTCCTTTCAATCGAGACGCTTCCATAAGAACTCGAAGAGTGACAAGGTGATCAATAGTGCTATGATGCTTTCGAAAACCTGCTTGGCCAAGCGCACGTTTGCCATTCTTTTCAGCCCATTCACTTATCTTCATCTCCATGATACATCCAAATAACTTTGCCATCAAAGAACCAACCATTATAGTGCGATAGTTGTTCACATTGTTTACATCTCCTCCTTTGTGTAAAGGTTTGATCCAATTTGCACTCCAATCATGAGGCATGCCATACTGAAGTGCAAGGTTAAACATATCGCATATCCAATATCGTGTTTTCTTGCTTGTCCATTTAATCATTTCAGCCTTGACACCTTGAAGGTCACCTGCCTTGCGAGTAGCAAGTTTCTCAAGCGCGCGGCATACATCTTCAATGGTAAAGAAGGGAGACATAAATGGAAGGGAGCTACAACCCTCCATCTTATCAACATTGGGTTGCTCATAGAGGTTCTTACAATGCATATACATATCCTCAAGAGTCAAGTCACCAAAGCTCTCAACGCGCTTGCCTTTTAGATTTTGCCAAAACTTGCCACATGCATGTGCTTTCTCTTGAGCTAAAAGAAGTTGTTTTTCGACTTCCCACCTTCTCCTCTTCTTTTGAACAAGTGCTTTGTATGTGTGTGAACATTCCAAGTAAACTTCCTTGTCTTTGATTGCATCCAATCTTAGCAAGTGTTTTCGGGCTTGACTACATTCCATGTCAAACCATTTCTTCTTGGTGCTACCCTTCTTAGACCTTTTGCAAGACATGTGTTTCGCCGAAAAGCATTCCTTCGCACAAGAGAAAATTACTTCTTTGAAAACTTTCCACTTACATTCTAATGTTGGGCTCCCTTGATGCTCTATCATGCTTAACATTTGGTCCACCATATCAGCATATATAAGTGCTCGTTTGAAGTCTAGACGTAGGTACAAATGATTCACATCATGATTGGAGGCTACATGCTCGGGCCGTTTACCACACTTGAGGTCAATACATAACATCCTATGATCCGATTCCGGATTCCATTCACCAAGTGTAAAGCTTTGTATGCATTCTAGAGTGGCTTCTGAGAACAACATACAGTCAATCACGCTAGCACCATTGTGCTTTTTACATGTAAAGTCATTGGTGCCTTGCCATAGAGATACACCATTTGCAATGAGCATTCCGGTACTATTGCACATATGTAGAAGTGACTTTCCATAGTGATCCACTTCGTTTGCATCATTAGAACTTCGATTATACATGTATGAGTCATCCACTCTTCTTGATACATGCGGCATGTCGACTTGTTGTGTGTCGTGTTGTAACATATTTGTGCGAGCATTCATGTCTCCAAAAACAATGACTTCACCTTGATCCTTGTAATGAGCAATGTCTTCCTCTAGTTCAACAAAGGGCTGATGTCTATCCATATTCAAGCGAGCATAAAAGTTGGAGTCATAGTGAGGAATGTAGCAGCCGGCCACAAACATGACTTGACCATTTGGTGGGTTGATTTTCAGCCATAAGTAGCGTTTATACTTATCTTCTTTGACAATGGAAACATCTTTCAAACCCTTTTTGGTCATACATGCTACGCCTCCTTGGCCTCTTCGTTGCTTTGCATTTTTGGCCCACATCAAAGAATGTACATCATATTTGTCAAATCCAAGAATTCCTTGCGCATCATGCTCCCATGTTTCGACAAGAAGTATCACATCGGAGTCATTGGTAAGCTCATCAATGCGAATTCCCACATTCCATGGATACCCGTTACAATTCCAAAAGCTTATTCGCAAGCGTGAGTTGGTCTCATAGATCATGTGTCCCTATTTGTTGGGTGGACTTGCATCCTCCTCAAGTGCCTTTTCTTCTTGAGATGATACCTTAACCTTCTTGCTTCTTTCCTCGTATGCTTTGCGACGTACATTTTGTTGCATAAGAGTGCGATCCTCATATACATTACAACCCGTTCCTTTGAGGTAGATCCAACCATTGTCAAGGATGATCTTTCTCTTTACCTCATCAGCCATGGTACATACAATAGGTCTTTCTCCCGAGCGAGGGACTCCTTGTTTTCCAACTCGATGTGCACCATAAGCCATGATTCCTGACATGCCAAAGTGTGTAGCAAAAAACTCTTCAATAGCAATCGCAAGAGATTGGGGTGTTTCCATGCTTTCCTCCTTGATTCCACGAATGACGATGTTCTTTGAGCGTTTTTGTCGTTCTTGCAATTCTTGAGTGTCCACATTCTCTACATTCTTTGCTTGGACAACGGCTTGCGTGATAGGAGATGTAGAAACCACATTATCCTTACATATATCAGCCCATGATTTGGATGCATTTCTCATCTCATATACATCATGTCGTATTGTATCTATCGTTTCCTCTTTCAATACATGATCACTCTCAACTTTGCTCAAGCGCTCTTTCACTACATTCATGTCCACAAGAGAGCGTTTACATTCTTGAACTTCATTCTCAAGATGCATCAAGCGTGTTGTTTGCATTTCAAGAACTTTCTTGAGGTGCTCATTCTCCACAACGAGAACTCTTAAAGTACCATTCTCCATTGCAAGTGCGCGCAACTCTTCACCTTGCTTGTTGACGGTTTCTTGTAACGAGATCAAGTAAGCCATGATCATTGCTTCCGTTGTTGTAGACTATGTGGTTGGATTAGCATCCAAATTCCTTGGAGATTTTGCATCATTCTCCATGGTGAGTGTGGCTTTTCCACCCTTGCGAGTTTTGTCTGACATTGCCTTCAAGTCGGCAACAAAAACGCAAAGTTTTGACAGTTTTTTCAGTTCTGAGATGCTGTTACAGCAAAGCCTTCCATTACACAGAAAAATTCTGTCTTTACATCAATGCGTAGAGGGCTTCGTGCTCTTCGATTGAGGCTATAGATCACCTAAATCGGAGTTCGGATGAGCAAGTTATGGTCAAAAGAGTGAACTGCTGTCTACTAGGTCAAAAAACGGCTGTGAGAGAGAGAGAGAGAGATGATGAGAGAGAGAGAGAGAGAGAGAGAGAGAGAGAGAGAGAGAGAGAGAGAGAGAGAGAGAGAGAGAGAGATGACCATTTGGTGTAGTCGTCGGCCACGACCATCCCCCATTAAGGGGTGGTTCTCGCCTTTTCTGAGTCGACGCATGCCCTCCATGGAAGGGGCTTCTCCTATGGACTGTCCCCTTTGTGGCCCCGCCTTGGAGAACTCGCCATCAAGCTTCCCATGACCCAACCAAGCGAGAGAGAGAGAGAGAGAGAGAGAGAGAGAGAGAGAGAGAGAGAGAGAGAGAGAGAGAGAGAGAGAGAGAGAGAGAGAACACATGCTCCATGCAAGGCTTCTCCCCCAAGGATTCCCCCCTTCTCCTTAGCTCCTCTCTCCACCTGGCTCTGATACTAGTGAAAGGCCAAAAGGTGGACTGATGTATCGTTCTCCTCCCAGCCTCCCTACTTATAGCCCTTGTCCCTTGCAAGTAGGACCCCTTAACTTATGCATGGTCCTCGGCTACTAGCCCCAATGAGCCATTCAGTCCCTGGTCTTTGGTTTGCTGCCCGGTCCTACCATTGGCCTGGCACATCCAATGGCATTTCAAGAGATCAAGCACCGTTAACAAGCCATGCAAAGTGTTGTCAATAAGGGCCTCACATGCAAGGCTTTTTTCAAATGTTCCAACATGGATGGATTATAAGGTTTGAGATTCACCTTCTTGTAGTTTTCATAGCTTTATGTATTTGATTGTATTGCAGGAGCATGTCATTGTTTTAATCTTGGCCATGGTGCCCTAAGAGACTACCTAGGGTCAAGTACGACCATGGTCAATTCATTTCGTTCGATTTAGATGGTCGTTACCACAATTTGGACTAAGGAGAAAGTCTCCAACAAAGATAACCCATTGAAGGGATTTTATGGTGCTCCAACAAGGCAAGGTTGCCTAATAGTACAAGTAACACAGGCCATGTCGACAAGGTCGATTCTAAAAGGGGTACATCAATCATGTTTTACCCAGGGAGCAAGGCTTCGTACAACAAGACTACCAAGGACATGAATTCCTATCTATATATGTATTGGGTGCATGATCATGCCCAAGCATCTATAGCTTGTAGAGGATAGGCAAAGTCCATAGCTATGAGCTAAATCCCAAGTCAACAACCATACTATAGGATCTATGACTTTCATTGCCAAGGGTAGTCAATAAGTATGTTAACTTGTTGTTTTGATCAAGCAGTATTTGGAAATAATTGATACTTGATAGCTAAGCTGTAGATGCTATCTCTATCAGTATTGGGCAATCTCATGATTCTCAATAAGCTACACAATTCGGCAAGGCCGATTCTCTATGAAATTTTGACAAAATCGATTCTTTTCTGTTTTGACATATGTATGTCAGCAAGAGTAACTATAGCTATGAGTAATGGCAGCATCCAAAGTGGGTCTATTGAGATATATTGTGCATATGACAACTCTCTCTTGCACAATATATATGGCTAAGAGCTAGATTCAAGCGTCTTTTATTCTGAAAACTCAAGAAAACTTGCCAATGGATAGCAACCAAGTTAGACAATTTCAAGCTTTTTTTTTTTTTTTGAACCTTTTAACCTTTAAGTTGGCAAGGGCTTCCTATCATGCACAACAAAGTGCTTTGAGGGTTTCACATGACGCAAGGATTCTAACTTGTGCTAAGATATTGCCCATTGACTGGGTATCAAGGGCATTGGCACACATGTTCAAGAATTTGGCAAAGTAAGGATATAAGCTCACAATTCATGTATGGCAACGATGAATTGTGATGTATCCATACCTGTTTGTGTAAGGCACTTATTGTATTGGCTCCATCTAAAGGGCCTTCATTGTCGCAAAGGGAAACACCTATGCATGCATGGCATGCCAGTGAGGTAGATAAAATTTTACCTCAGTAATGTTTAGGCTTTTGCTATAATGCCACCTACCCTGCCAAGGACACGGTAAGTTATTGATGTCTACAAACACTTTTTATTTATGTTTATTCACAAGCAAAATTCCATACTTAAGTCAATCTGTTACAATTACGATCACATACAAGGTAAGTGAGTCAAGATGTGACTTATGGTACCTTTCTTTACGAGAGCGTGGTACAAGTACACTGTTGTAGCATATGCAAGGGGCATACAACACATTAGAATAAGGGGTTTTCCTCAGCCCATCATTCTCTCTGTCTCTCTCTCTCTCTCTCTCTCTCTCTCTCTCTCTCTCTCTCTCTCTCCAAATTCTCTGCAGGAAAGGTGAAACTAGGCATTATGTTATTGAAATATTTATCTGTCAATATGTCAAAAGGAAGGGCTAAGAGCCATCTATGCCATGTATTTTGGAATGGCTAAGACCCATCTATATGTAATCCATCAGTGATCGAACAATTCTACTCAGTTGAGTACCCATTGATTCTAATGTACAAGCAAGAGTCTCGCCATTCGCGATTTTTTGGGCATTATTTTTACACTACACACTTTAAGTGTGAAAATCAAGTTGAGTTTTTGAACGTCTTAAACTCGTAAGGGCTTATCTCTACCAAGGTGTATAGATGAAGCCAACATTTTAGACATCATGGCTATTCACAAATACCCAAGATTATGGATTTTTGGGTCCAAAAAAGATCTACTTGTGAATATGATTCCAACTTCAGTGGATCTTCTATTTTATCTATAGCACTAAGAGTGTCTATATGGGTATAGTTTTGGGGAAAGACCCAGCTCGTGATTACTAAATCACTTATTAAGTGTTGATGGTCAATTCTTGGAACCATCACGCTTGCACTTCCAAGGAAATAATTCCACCAAATGCCAAGGGGTAGTGGAAAATTTTATGCTTCCAATGTCACAAGGGGTCATGGACACAGGCCAAGGGCCGCTTGTTAGTTGAGCAGTTTTCCCTGCAAAGTTTAACCAAGGGGTTTGACAATGTCCATTTTAACTAAGGGGTTTGGATTGCAAAGGCAACACCTAGGGTTATATATGCCATACTACTTGAATTTCATTGATTTTCAATTAGTGTTCCTAGGCCTTTCCAGGCGGAAAATTTGGGGAGGTGCATTTGCCTACATGTAAGTGCACTATGTTCAATCTCCAGGTACGGCTTTGGTTTTGTTTCTTTTTTGAATATGTTTTTAATTTTCCAAGTAGGATGTATAAACTTCTATGTTTTCATCCATTTTTTCTCTTAAAAGAGATGACAAGGTCATGTAAGAGTCAAAAAATTTAGGCTAAAGTGTCCAAAAGAAGTTTCCACATTCAACAGTTATAGACCCACTTGTAGGGTTTTTTTCACACATGTTGTCACACATGGGATACAACATGGTCTAGGAACTCAAGGGGTTTGGTTTAGCCAGTGTGGAGCAAGGCTAATGAGGGTCCCTCTCACTCCCATCATAGAGTGTTTGCAATTACCTCCACGCACAAGTACATCTTGTACTTGAAGGATGTTCTTTTTTCAGACACCCTTACATGATATTCCACATGTTGAGAATATGAGTCTCTAGGACTGACACTGGTGTCCACTATTTCAATTATGTGTTACAACAAATTCTCTAAATGTTGGTCGAATCCATTTTATAGATCGTTTTCAACATGATGTATCAGGAACAATTTCAGTGGCCAGAAATTGTCGGATACTCAGAATGACTTGTTACGGTACAAGTGTTGCTAAAAAACATTAATGGATGGTTGTTTATGCATATAGCAAGGCTATGAATTGTTAATGAAAAAATTTCATTGTTTGCACCTAAAAGGGATTAAGATTTCACCTTCTATTATGGTTCCAACATTTCAGCAAGCCTTGCAAATGATTGCAGTAGAAAGTATTTAGTGTCATGCCAAGGGCATAGCTCGGTGGTCAAGGACCAAGCTCAAGGGGCCGGCTGTGAGTGTGGATAGGGAATGAGGCCCATGGGGCTATTTAAAGGGAGGTTGAGTGGCTTATTCCAGGCAGTCGTACCAAGGGCTCTACACTGGGATCAGAGCAAGGGCTTTTTTTGGGTATGAGGGCATGGAGCCACCCACTTGTCTTCTTGCATGCTCATGCAAACTAGGGGGCAGAAGATATTGGAGGCGGGCATGGCCGCTAAGCAGAGGACGAGGTTGAGGGTTGCAGCCGTAGGCAAGCACCCTAGGAGGGGAAAGAGAGGTGCAATCGGCCATGGCAAAACTACGGGGAGCTTGACTTGATGGGGTCGCAGAGGACCACTGAGCATTTCCTGCCACAGGCGCGTGGACCGCAAGCAACCCCGCAGTCTTATCACCTCCCCTTCTCCCTCGTGGCATTGCTCTGTAGGATAACACCATCAAAATTTTTTCTTTTTCACATGGGAAGCGCCCAAGGCCTTTGACCTTAGGGAGTTTTTACTGCAAGGGAAGGTGCCCATGGTTTTTTCCTCCACACATCCCCTTGGCTCCAATTCTCGGTGGTGTTGTTGCAGGTCCTGAGGAAGGAGAAATCTTCTGTAGTAACAACTTTAGCATTTTTTGAGATTGTAGAAAGTGGCTATTGGACAACATACGGGATCATACACAAGGCCATAATCATAATTTATATTCGTGCCATTAGCGAGGCAGTGGAAAATTTGCAAGATTTCACCACACCAACACGGTTTGTTATTGTGGACACTCTTTCGTCTTTGAATTAAGGTTACGGACCTAATTAGCACAGCTAATTATTGGTGACACCGATACATCGTCCGGCTATAAGATTTTTTATATCTAGGTATTCTTCCTTTATTTGCTCGCACTACACACACCGTCATGGATTCCCCGTTTGATTTTCTAGATAACAAAATTCTTGAGCATCATTTTTTTGACTTTGAACTTCCTTCAAGAGCATCTACTCCTCCTCCTCAGAGTGTGCTTGAAATTTTGGAGGATACTAGCAATCTAATCGATGACAAAGAATACATTACAAGAAGTGACTTTCAATAGTTTGAAGAAAGGTTTTGAAAATTGGCACAAGAAGGGCTCAAAGACAACAGGAAGGCTAAGAGCCCTCTATTGCCATTAATTTTGGAATGGCTAAGCGCCATCTTTTTGTAATCCGTCAGTGATTGCTTTCAAGATCGACCAACTCTATTCAGTTGCGTACCCATCGCTTATAATGGACAAGCCAGAGTCTTACCATTAGTGATTTTTTGGGCATTACTTTAGCACTACACACTTTAAGTGTGAAAGTCTAGTTGAGTTTTTCAACGTCTTGAACTCGTAAGGGCTTATCTCTACCAAGGTGTATGGATGAAGCCAACATTTGAATAGCACTCTTGTTTACAAAAACCCAAGATTATGGATTTTTGGGTGTGAAACGATACTTTGTTGCCTCACTTTAATGGTTAAACTTGAATGTAAATTCCAATGGGGAAAATGTACAAGCTATGGGGGTTTCTAAAAATGTTAAAGATTAGCCTTTTACCGATGCAGATGCACATGATGTACTTGATGTGGAAAGGGCTAAGAATAAGGAGGCTAGAGGTATGCCAAAATGGCTAGTGCATACTCTACGTGATAGTAAATTGGATACATGTATGTCTAGTTGTACTCAATCAAGTTTTTGGCATGCATCTTATGCGTCATATTATTATGCTTTGGCTGTTTCTAGTTTATGTGATGAGGAGAAATCTCTTTCTTTTGATGAAGCACATAATTGAAAAAAATTGGATGGTTGCCATGCAATCAGTTGATGATGCACTTATAGAAAATGACACATGGACTTTATTTGATTTACCTCTTGGAAAAAAGGCCATAAGTATGAAGTGAATCTACAAGTTGAAATGCAAGCTAGATGCTGAGATTGATCGCTATAAGGCTTGACTTGTTGCAAAAGGTTATGCATAGTAGAAAGGTGCTGACTATGAAGATACTTTTACTCCCACTTGTCATATGATTACTGTTTTTTTTCTATGTGCATTGGCAACTCATTTTGGATGGTATGTACATCAATCAAACATTGTTATTGATTTCTTGAATGGTGATTTATTTGAGGAATTTTATGTAACGCAACATCGTGGTTTTGTCAAGAAAGGACAAGAAAATAAAGTGTGCAAATGCAATAAATCTTTGTATGGGTTGAAACAGTCTCCTTGTGCTTGGTATGAGAAAGCTAACACTCAGTTGATTAAACGAGGCTTTTGTAACATTCTAAATGAAATAATTTTGTATGTCAATCGTGAGGGTGATGTATTTCTCATCATCGTTCTATATGTAGATGATGTGCTGATTATTGGTCCAAATGAGGCACACATTGCTGAATTGAATGCTGATTTGAATGCTACTTTCAAGATGAAAGACTTGGGGATTTTATATCATTACTTGGGCATACAATTTAAGAAGTGTGATGGAGGTATTGCTTTGTGTTAAGCAAGATACATAGAGACATTACTATATAAGTTTGGACTTGAGGACGCAAACCTATTGCTACTCTGATGGAGACAGCTTTGGAATCAAGTCTTCATGATATTGGAGACCTTGCTGATGCTACTCTTCATAAAATTTCTATTGGATGAATTACTTATGTATGCAATACGAGGCCGAATATTCAATTTAAAGTCTCATAGGTCATTAGACTTATGCATAGCCCAGGGTCTAAGCATTGACAACTAGTTAAGAGGATCTTTTGCTACTTGTGTGGAAATTTAGATCTTGGCTTGTTTTATCCGAAGGGGGAGCATTGTTGCCAAAAATTCATGCTTTTTTAGACTTAGATTAGGCTGGTTGCTATGGCACGCGAGTGTACCACATGTGAGAAACACATGTCTACTTTAAGCGTAGTGCTAGTAGCCATTGTTTCAGCTTGATGAAGAGTTTGATCAATAGGAAGTCCTATTTGAATGCCATTTTGATAGTTTCTCTTAGTATTAAATGCATGTCTAGACTGCTTCACTCAGAGTACAATGATTATGATTTTTTTTTCTCTACTTTAAGTGCATATTCACTCCCTTGTCTCATTCACAATAGGTTCATCTTTATCCATTGGATCTGCTCTTCCTAAATCACGACCACCTTTGAACAACCCTTTATTTTTACCCTCAAATATATTCTTTTCTTTTCATGCATAAATAAAAAAATTTCATAAAAATTCTCTTACCACCCGTTCCATGCTTCATTTAACAACAATAGGCATGGTAAGTCGAGAGCTACCTCCCTTGAAGCAAAAGCCCATGCACTTGTGATATCAAGCATATCCCACTTACCTTTATCAAAAACATAACATCGCATGCCATCATTTGAAAAAAAATCATTCTCAAAATCATGAACATCAGCATGATACCTCCCAACATATCTATCATATACCTCATTATAAAAGAGAGACCATCCAGTGAATTGGCCAGCATGTTCGTAACAATGCCAATCAAAGCTATTTATCTCCCACAAAATATTGGCCTCATGATCATAAACACATTGTAAGGATGCATGAAAATAGTTTTCATAGGTACCCAATATCATCATCACATAAGCATCAAGAAATCTCTTACTCATGAAAAAATACATATCATCCTTACTTGCCATAACTTGCGAAAAACTAATTTCAAAGCCTTGTTTCTCACCAACCACAACAGCATAAGCCCCGATAGTATCCTTGTTGGCATCTCCAAAATTATCATAAGAGGCATATGACCAACCACCATTTTAGAATCTTCAAGGGATACATGCTCTTCATTTATGCTCAATATCATCAAAAACTTTTTCTGCCTCATCAAACAATCCAAATGTAGACACGTAATCTTCATATGACACCACATCATGCATAAAAATGGGATTTTGATAATCATAAGATATCTAAAATTTTGCATCATCTAAAGAGACACAAGACATAAAAGCATCATGTATAGCACAAGCACTCTCATCACTAGTGACAACCATGGCTAGCTCATCAAATAGACCAGACATTGAGACATAGTCTTCATCCGTTGTAGCATCATTATCACGAGATTCTTCTAAAGCATGAAGGGCATCAAAATCAGCATCCTTATACTTAAGAGGAGATTCTAAAGAGTTTACAACATGAGCATCACTTGTAGCATAAGATTCTACAACCTCACCTTTTCTAAAATTTTCATCAAATGGACCACATGTAGGTACATAGTCTTCCTCCATCTCAACCTCATGCACATCAATAGTGTCTAATCCATAGTCAAAGTCAAAAAAATCAGCACCTTCATAGTTAACAAAAGAAACCATAGAAACATTTATAGTCTTCACATAGTCTTCCTCCATCTCAACCTCATGCACATCAATAGTGTCTAATCCATAGTCAAAGTCAACAAAATTAGCACCTTCATAGTTAACAAATGAAACCATAGAAACATTTATAGTCTTCACATCCTCACAACAACCATTTACTACATCTATGGTGTCATCTTTTATTCAATCACATGTGCCTGCTTCATTATCATGCTTCACTGTCTTCTCACAAAAACTTGCCTCAAGATTCCATGATGCATAATCCACCATAATCTTACCACAATGATCTTCTTCATATTGAAATTTCAAACTAACAATACCAATCACCTTATCCACTTTGCATGTGCTGTCAAAGATAATGTCTTCCTTATCCCATAGAGATGCATATTCATCAACATAACTTGCTCCTCCACTTGCAAGACCTTTGCTAAACTCAAAGAGGGAATCCTTTTCCTTGGTCCAATTACCACATATGTCATACATAGCATCATCCATAACAAACATAGAATCATCAACATAACTTGCTCCTCCACTTGCAAGACCTTTGCTAAACTCAAAGAGAGAATCCTTTGTCTTTGTCCAACTACCACATATGCCATACATAGCATCATCCATAACTTGCAAGACCTTTGCTAAACTCAAAGAGAGAACCCTTTGTCCTTGTCCAACTACCACATATTTCATACATAGCATCATCCATTTAAAAACTCTAAAGTACCTACAAGAAATCAAAGTGCATATATTGGCAAGCCAACAAGAAGAGCAAACCTGCTTATAGTCATCAAGTTGTCCACAAACATCAAATACATAGTCACAAGCCTCTATGTACCTTCTCAAGTGCTCAAAATCTTGCAAAATCATCTTCAAACCAATATTACACAAGGCCTTGATTTGACCTACAAATGGACTCCAATCTGTAGATCAAAACCCTCTCTAAAGGACTCTCTTTTCCTTAGTGGGGGCACTAGCTTACGTGAAGGATTGGGGGGCTGGCCTCTACAACACCTCAAGCCAACACAAAGAAAAGAGGCAAAGAGAATATCTCACTCAAGAAGAAAAGGGCTGATCTCAACTCACAAATTTTCTCAGTCTGACCTATACACACCCCCAACTAGCCTTGACTACCTTCTCTCTCTACTGCTTCAACTCCACTTCACTCAAATACACAAGGGGAGATATAAAAACAAGGAAAAAAGGTGAGACAAAAACATGAAAATCTTTGCACTTATTGTGATAACTTCAAGGGATTCACTCCTTTTCATACACCTTCCATATGCTAGTAGAGACACCATAGGAGCTCTTATATATACACATAAACTGATCATAAACCATTCAAGCTCTATTTTAAATCATCAAAAATTCAAGAAAAAAACTTAGAAAAACTCATGGAAAGCATGGGGAAAACACATCTCATCAATAGGCATACCGTAGGGCATATACATCAAAACCATTGTAGCAAACTAGGTCGCATACGAGAGCTCTTTCCCACACACCTTTCTTCACCAAAGAAAACAAGTACAAGAGTGAGATAACACTTCATGTTGATGGCCTTCTTGATAAGAGACACACTCTCAAATCAAGTATCAAAGCCCTCAAACCAACAATGGGAACCTCTACTGTAGAATGTTCACCCTTCGCTTGTGAGTTGCATCTATATATGGTTGCTTCTTCTTTTCCAAACCCACAACAATAATCACAACCTCAAACTCATCAAAAGTTTGAGGTTTTAACATGTTTTTTAATGTATTTTGTTGATTTTTTAAGTGGGCACACTTGTATGTACAAAAACAAAAAAAATATGTACCCCACACAACTAGCCTGCATGCGTAGAGACAACTCCTATGTACACTTCATATAAGCGTGCATTATGTATATCCAAGGGTCCCAAAGCATAAAAGAACACTTCTTAATGTCTTTGGGGTGGATCACATCATTACTAAAAAACACGTCACAACGTCCACTCATGACCATGAACGATAATGTGTGAAAAAGATTTGTGAGAAGTAGACAATTGAGTTAACCATTCCCTCAAAAGCACAATTAAAAAAATAAATTCTATTATCATCTATCTCAAACAATTAACAATAAGTAGACAAACACACACTAAAACAATTCTATCATAAGCACACTTAAAAAAGGAAAATTTATTTGTCATTTAAGTCTTTCAAACGATTGTCACATAATTTATACACATAGAAATGATGAAGATCATAAAGTAGAACATTTTGTTGCATTGGGTCATCTCAAAGTGTGAGCACTATGCTCCAACACACAAGGTGATGGTTGATAAGTGATCAATGTTTTATTATTGTTACATTATCATGCTTTTTTGTAAGTCACAATTTGTAAAAACAGTCTGTATTGACCGTTATCTTTTTGGGAGTGTGAAAAATGCTCTAACACAACAAAATGATAAAATTATGAAAATTGAAGTACATTTAGCCTTAGAAGATAAGTATCAAGCATGGACAAAAAACTTCAATTAAAAATTTTGATCAATTGCCTGTTTTATGTGTATCTTACTCTAACACAAGGACTCAAAGAAATTCCTAATTCTACATTTATTTCAACTCTGAGATTAAAAAAAAAATACAAATTCAAGCTCTACCTAAATTTATGGAGTATACACTACGAAAGCTTGAGATTTATTTCACACTGAACAAGTAGTTTCTCAAGCTAAACCTATAATCTCAAGCTTTTACATAAAAATCCGAAACCTTGATTTCTATAATTGAGTACATAAGCACAATTTCTAACTTACAATCTTTACACTATAAGTACTACCTCTACCTATCGTTTGATGCGAGTGAAATCTAGAACAAGATTTCTAGTGTGTGATTTTTATACAAAAACAAAAGATCTAACTAATGATCGTGTGCAAAGAAATACTTGTCAATAATAAATAAGCAATGACATTTACAATAGAAGTGAAACAAATGATTATCTTCAAGTGCTAGTAATAACTTTAGCACAAAGATAGATAATCTCTATTTTAAAAATGTAACAATCTTCAAGGGTGATAATATACTCTTAACACAAAGATAGACGGCTTAAAATCCTATATGGCTTCTCTTTAAGTGTGAGAAAACTCCAACATAAAAAGAGCAAAGCTTACTAAATTTTAAAAACAATATAAACTAAGTTAAACTTGAAAACTAAAAGTAAAATTGCAAACTCTACTACAACCTATCATTACATGTAAAATTAATAATCAAAATTCCTTATCTATTTACTAAAGTAAGAATTTTAATCTATTTTTTCATGATTTCTTTTAATTAGAAGAGATAAATAACTACTTTTTAATAATTTTAAACTATTTTTTTCCTTTGATAATTGATGGGGAAGGCATTTGGTTGGGGCTATATATATATATATGATTTTTTTGATTAAAAACGATTTTTGATTGAAAAATACTTTTCAATGGAAATTCAAGGAAATAATATGGGACTCCTTTTTTAATGACGTATCCCTATGTTATACGACCATTGTTTTAAAGCTAAAACGTCCACAACATGCATATAACATTTAGCATTTAACGCATAATGCAACTTCTATAAACACAAACATGATAATAGATTGATTCAAAGTGAATACAAAGAGGCTCATTATATAGATATAGTATAAGCATCTCATATGGCATCATACATGACATTATAAAAAGCTCCAAATCAGCCCAAATCCACTTGAGAACTTGAGCATACTCTTTTAGGCCACTTTAGGAACGCTTTTACTAAGTTTAGGTAAGTCCACACCCTCTAGAAATGCCCCTCATGGGTACATACATCCTTTATGTGTGTTTCTCACATTCTACCATATGATTCCTACCACTTAGGCATGCAATAGACAAGAGGTTGTTGGAATTAGGGTTACAGGAAAACACACACATGTTGGAGAAGAAAAAGGGAGCTCAAGGCACACAACAAAGAGTGTATTACTCAGTGTGCAATGGAAAGATAGATAGCCCTAGAATGATGGGCGAATATACAATGCACGGGGGAAAAACCTCCTAAAGAGGGAAAAAATACCCCGGTGGTCCTAGGTGTGTTCACACACATCACTATCACATGTATATGGTAACAAGGCCACCCTGCACTGATGTGGTGAACGAGTGCTGGAACATACAATAAAGGGAAGTGCCATGCCCTAAGGACATGATCAGTCCACAAAGGGGAGTAAGCCCAAAGCTTTGTGGAAAGCTTCAAACTTCTCACGAGACAATGCCTTTGTGAAAAGATCTGCAAGGTTGTCCAGTGTTGGCACATAAGCCAAGCTGATCTCTCCTGCTGAGAGTCTCTTCCTGACATAGTGGTAATGCACCTCAATGTGCTTGTGCGAGCATGAAAATTGGGTTCCTCACAACTGCCTATGCCCTCTGACTGTTAGTGTAGATAATGTTGGCAGTGTCCTGTCCAACACCCAAATCAGCCATACACACTCAACCACAGCTGTGAAGACTGCCCTATAATCAACCTCACAACTAGAAGTGGCCACAATAGGTTTCTTCTTGCTTAGCCATGATATACATGAATTGCCAAGCATGAAACAGAAACCACTTGTGGACACTTGCGTGTCAAAACAACGAGCCCAATTTGAGTCCAAAAAAGCATGTAAGTCTGGCGGAAATGATCCCCCCTTGGGATAAAACAAGCCAAGATGTAAAGTGCCACTCAAGTAGTGGAAAATCCCCTTGACAACCTAGACCCTGAGCTATGCATAAATCTGCTGACTTGTGAGATTGCAAACTGAATATCCGGCCTCGTGTTGCATACATAAATGAGGCATCCAACAACAGTGTTGGTAAAGAGTGACACCTGCGGGATCACCAACATCATGAAGACTCAATTTCAAACCTATTTTGCAATCCTCAAGTCAAAACTTACATAGAAATGTCTCTATGTAACTTTCCTGACACGAGGCAATACCACCATCACACTGCTTAAACTGTTTACCCAATTAATGATGCAACAACCCCAAATATTTCAACTTGAAAGTAGCATTCAAATCAGCCTCAAATTCAATATGTCTTTCATTTGGTCTAATGATCAACAAATCATCCACATAAAGAATCACAATGAGAAGTACATCACCCTCACGCTTTACATACAATGTGCTTTTTGTTGCAATGTTACGAAAGTCTCGCTTGACCAAATGAGTGTCAGCCTTCTCATACCAATCACGAGGAGATTGCTTCAACCCATACAAAGCTTTCTTACATCTTCACACTTTATCCTCGTGCCTTTCTTGACAAAACCGCGATGCTGCGTAACATAACCTTCCTCAAATATGTCACCATTCAAAAAAGCAATAACAATGTCAAATTACTATACATCCCAACCAAAATGAGCTGCCAATTCACATAGAAAATGTACATTAGTCATATGACAAGTGGGAGCAAAAGTCTCTTCATAATCTATGCATTTTTACTGTGCATAACCCTTTGCAACAAGTCAAGTCTTATAGAGATCAATCTCAACATTTGGCTTGTGTTTCAACTTGTAAACCCACTTTGTACCAATGGCCTTTTTGCTAGGAGGCAAATCACATAAATTCCATGTGTCATTTTCTATAAATGTATCATATTCTGATTGCATGGCAGTCATCCAATTTTTTGAATTTTGTGCTTCATCAAAAGACGGAGGTTCCTCAACATCATGTAAGTTGGACACAGCTAAAGCATAACAATATGCTACATAAGATGCATGGCAAGAGCCTGAACGAGTACGACTAGACAAGGTGCATCCAATTTACTGTCATGCAATGTATGCATCAACCATTTTGGCATACCTCTAGCCTGCTCATTCTCAGCCCTTTCCTCATCAAGTACATCATGTACATCTGCATAAGTAATAGGCTAATCTATAACATTTTTAGAAATTCCAATAGGCTCTACATTTGCCTCATTGGAGTTTACATTTGAAATTTCACCACTTAAAAGAGGCAACAGAGTGTCATACATGTCCTGTGAGCTGACATTACTATCTCTAGTACATGACAGCAAGGGCTGAATAGAGTCTTCCACAAACATAACATCTTGTGAGACCAAGATATGCTTTGTTTGCGGATGATACAACCTATAACCTTTGCTTTGAGCACTATAACCGACAGTAATAAATTCGACAACCTTATCATCCAATTTTCTGCACTGTGTTTGTGGCACCAAAGCATAAGCCAAACGACCAAAAACATGCATGTGCTCAATAGAAGGCTTTCTATCATGACATGCTTCATATGGAGTAATAGACTTCAAAGCTTTTGTAGGACACTTGTTAAGTACATAAGTGGCACATGTGATGGGCTCAAGCCAAAACGAATGCGGAAAAGCTTGACTTTTGACCATACATCGTGCCATTTTGGTAAGTGACCTGTTTTTCCTCTTAGCAACACCATTTTGCTAAGGCGTATAAGGAACTATACATTGGTGTTTTATCCCACGACTAGCCAGAAATGCATTAAATTCATGAGACATATACTCCCCCCCTTGACCGGAATGGAGAGTGCCCATAATACATTTTGAGACATTTGCAGCCATAGCCAAAAATTGTTTGAAGCACATAAATACTTTGGACTTTTCTTTAAACAAAAATACCCATGCATGCCTAGAGTAATCATCAATAAAAGTCACAAAGTAAAGGTGATTGCCCAAGGATGGAGTTTGCATGGGCCCACAAACTTCACTATGCACAAGCTGCAACTGAAGGAGTACGAGCGGAAGTGCGACGCGAGAGAGAGTGCGAGAAGAAGAGCACGACGATATGGTGAACTCGCTCTACTGTAATGTGTAGAGCATAGTGAGTTCTTATTAGGTTTTTACAAAAGAATATGTGTACATACCTGGAGGCCCGCCCACTTACCTGGGTGACCACATTGGGCTTTATACCCCAACAACCTCCCACTTAAAGTCCAATGTGGTACTTTAAGTGTGAGAGAAGCTACTATATAGGCTAATATACAAGAGATGTAGAGAAGTGATGTACTACCCTACACCTAACTGCTTGCAAAAATGCGCAAAGCTCTCTGAGGGAAGTCCTTTTGTAAGTAGATCTGCAGGATTTTCTGTGGTGTGAACTTTGACAAGCTGAAGTTGCTTATCCTCGAGCATTTCCCTGATGAAATGATACTTCACATCCACATGCTTTGTCTTTGAGTGATAAACTGGATTGCGAGCCAATTGTATAGCACTTTGACTATCACAATATAACACAGGCATCTCTTCTTTGATTCCCAAATCTGTTACTAGTCGATTAAGCCAAATTGATTCTTTGCATGCCTCTGATGCTGCAACATATTCAGCCTCTGTAGTAGACTGAGTAACACAATCTTGTAATCTAGAACGCCATGATACTGCTCCACCAGCCAATGTAAAGACATACCCTGACGTAGACCTTCGGTTGTCTAAGTCACCTGCATAATTTGAGTCTGTAAAACCCTTTACACTTAGCTCCTGACTCCCATAGCATATACGCATACTCTTTGTAGCTTTCAGGTATCTCAATATTCCTTTCACTGCCTCCCAATGTTTCTTGCCTGGGTTTGACATGTATCGACTTACTACTCCCACTGCAAATGCAATCTCTGGGCGAGTAGAAATCATTGCATACATCAAACTACCCACTGCAGACGCATATGGAATCTTATCCATTTCAGCCTGTTCTTCTTCAGACACAGGACAATCTTGTTTGCTAAGTTTCACATATGGTGGCAATGGAACACTCAGTGCCTTTCCCTTCTCCATATTGAAACGTTGCAAAACCTTGTCAATATACTCTGTTTGAGATAACCAAATCAACTTTTTTGATCTGTCTCTCTCAATGCGCATACCAAGTATATGACTTGCCTCACCCATGTCTTTCATGTCAAACGATTTTGCCATCTTTGACTTCAAAGCTGAAATTTCTTCCAAGTGCTTGCCAGCAATCAACATGTCATCCACATACAAAATAACGATCAACCAACTGCCATCCTTAGCCTTATTTGTATATAGACAGTGATCAAACTCACTACGTTTGTAGCCTTGAGAAAGCATAAACTTGTGGAATTTATGGTACCATGCCCTCGGTGATTGTTTTAAGCCATAAAGACTCTTTAACAACTGGCATACCCAATCTTCCTTGCCTTTCTCAACAAACCCTTATGGCTGTTGCATGTAAATTTCCACATCTAAATCACCATGCAAGAACGCTGTCTTGACATCCATTTGGTGCAACACCAAATCTAATATGGCAACCAATGCAAGAAAGCATCTCAATGTAGTCATCTTGACCACCGGAGAGAAGACTTCATCAAAGTCAATGCCTTGTTCTTGCTTAAAGCCCTTGGCAACAAGCCTTGCTTTGTACTTTGGTTGACTATCATGAGCGGTGATCTTATACCTGTAAACCCATTTACAGGGTAAAGCCTTTTTGCCCCGTGGTAATTTAACTAGCTTCCATGTCTGGCTTTTATGCAGAGCTGTCATCTCTGATTGCATGGCCAATTGCCAATTCCTTGAGTCCTTCATTTGCACTGCTTCCTTGTAACATGAAGGCTCATTGCAATCAGTCAACATGACATAGTTCATAGATGGAAAAAACCTTATCAGGAGGTCACGTGACACGTCCAGATCTACGCACAATAGGTGGCTCAGGATCAGCCACAACCTGTGGTTCCACTCTATCCTGTCCTTGCTCCTCTTGAGCCCTGACATTTTGTCTTGCACGTGCAGGTCCATCTTCTTGGAAGACAACTCTTCTAATCTCCTCAACCCTCTCTGGTTTAGAATGATATTTGGATTCATTAAAGTGAACATCATTGCTGCGGACAACCTTTCTGGATTCGGGATCCCAAAGTCTGTACCCCATCCCACCAGAATTACCATAGCCTAGAAAGATGCACTTTCTACTCTTTGGCTCAATTTTGTTCCTAAATTCCTTTGGAACGTGAGTATATGCCTCACAGCCAAAGACTATGAGATGCTTGTATGAGGGAATTTTGCCTGACCATACCATCTCTGGCACTGAATCCTTCTGCAAAACCTTGCTAGGAGATCTATTTACAAGATGAACAACTGTTGATACAGCTTCAGCCCAAAACCCATTTGGCAGCTGTGCATTAGACAACATACTTCTGACCTTCTCTTGTATGGTCCTATTCATCCTCTCAGCAACACCATTTTGAGGAGGATTGTAAGGAGCAGTAAGTTCACGTTTTATACCTTTTGACTCACAAAAGTCCTAAAAGGCCTTTGAAACATACTCTCCACCATTGTCAGTGCGTAAGCATTTAAGCTTCTTGCCACTCTGATTCTCCACAAGTGCCACAAACGTATTGAAAACACTAGATGCTTCATCCTTGTGCTTGAGAAAGTAAACCCATACTTTCCTTGAGTAATCATCTATAAATGTCATAAGTAAGAAGCTCCCCCTAGAGATAGGTTAGGCATAGGTCCACACGAATCACTATGAACAAGTGCCAACTGTGTATCTCTTCTACTGCTTCTATGCTTATGTGGCTGCTGTGTTTGCTTACCATACAGACAATGTTCACAGAATTCAAAATCATTAAATGAAAAGCCAGGCAAATAACCGAAACGAGACAAGATTTCCATTCCCTTCTTGGACATATGTCCTAACCGGCTATGCCACAAAGAAACGTTCGGTTGCTCGGTGTCCCTTCTTTCATCTTCAAGTCAACAAGCTTCTTAAGCCAGTATACCTGTGAAGCTGCACTCTGCTTCTCATAAAGATCACTCAGCTTTAACCATGCTTGATAAGCCGACATCTTGTCTGCTACATTGAAGTAAATGCTTTCTGCCAAAGTCAACATAATGGTAGAAAGTGCCAATTCATCCATTTCGCTCCATTCATCTTCGTCCATATCTTCTGGTTTTATCCCCTTGAGCTTTATAGGTTTTATCTGCTTCTTTTGTACCAACACGTGCCAAATCTGCTTCTTCCACAATGGGAAATTGGTTCCATCCAGCTTCTTGATATTGTAAAGAGCAGTGTCCTGTGATCTAGCCATAGCTACTCTTCACAGTAGTTTACTTTCCTGGGAAAAATTCGGCCAAAAAGCAGCTCAAAAAACATTGTCTCTTTGACACTGTAAGCTGCGGGTAAACCTGTCCTGTACTTGTACTGTGTCTCACTGTCCTGTCACTGTCATGTAAGCATAGACTGTGACAATGCCTCAACGGCAGTAAAGCAAATATGCAATCCCAACTGTCTAACTCACAGTCAATACATCCTAGCTGCGAAATCTAAGGGTGCTCGAGGGATCGCTCCAAGACCTGTATCACCGAAAGGATCTCAACATTCAAGAATCCCCCAGCTCAATAAAACCTCACTCGACCCTCAACAAAGGCTGCAGTAAATCTGATAGTACATAGACTTCCCACAAAGTCATACATTCACAAATTTCCCACTGTATACTGTAACCGCTACGGCGGTTGTTTGCTGCGTGACTCACAACCAGCAAACCCTCAATAGACATACATCATCTCTGACAATACATCCCATGTGGAAGTACCTGCAATGTCAGGATGAAATCTGGAATATCAAGCAGCAAACACAAGCTACCTGATGAACTAGTAGATGTCGCCTATAGTCTGTGTGTAGATGCGCCCGTGTCGTATGTGACACGCCTCCAAGAACTGTGAGTCGTCCTTCGATGTGTAGACAACCACAAATCAGCACTCTGGGAGTGTCGATATTCTCAGCACCTGTAATCGTAGGCCGAAAACCCCAAATTTGAAGAGTTGGATCTGCACCCGCTGAGACCACGTAGTCGAAAATGGCCTGCGTAGAACTTTGTCGAAGCCGAACAGTGACCGAGATGACCTCAGAATGAAATCTGAGCACACCAAGCCCTACGGGCTTGCCCACAAGATTTGGGGCCGTATCTTCGCCTGTCGAATTTCACTCCAATCTGAGCTGGTGACTCTAGCCTCCTGCAGTGCTGCCCCGAGCCTCGATCTGAGCTCTGATACCAGTTGAAGGAGTACGAGCGGAAGTGCGACGCAAGAGAGAGTGCGAGAAGAAGAGCACGACGATATGGTGAACTCGCTCTACTGTAATGTGTAGAGCATAGTGAGTTCTTATTAGGTTTTTACAAAAGAATATGTGTACATACCTGGCGGCCCGCCCACTTACCTGGGCGACCACATTGGGCTTTATACCCCAACAACAACTTACATGTGGCCCTAACTGAACCATCCTTTGGAAACTTTGAGTGTTGCATCTTATCCAAAATACAACCTTCACAAACATGTTTGACAGGTGCTTCAAGAGGTGGCAATGAAGCAACCATATTAGATTTTTGCAAACGCAGCAAACTGGCAAAATTTAGATGTCTAAAATGTGCATGCCAAAGTTTTGCATCTGAAATCGCCTTAGAATCCTCAACTGCATTTGCAAAATTTTGCCCACACTTGTCATACAAAGTGAGCTTATATAGCCCACGTCATAATATACCGGATGCAACAATTTCATCACCAAAATTGAGATCATGTACTGTACATTTGTCATCCATAAACTTGACTACAAGTCCAAGTCTAGAAAGTGCAAATACAAGCAAAAGATTCTTCTTGATCCCACATACATAAAGTGCATCAACAAGTGTGAAAGAACTACCATTTGCAGCAGTAAGCATAATCTTTCAAAATGCTTGAACTGGATAAGAGGCATTGTTGGCACAAGTGACTGAATTCCCAAGAGGGACAGACTCGAGAGAGGTGAACAAATCACGATGTGAGGTAATATGCTTTGTAGCACCACTGTCAAAATACCACACATGAATCTGCAACAACTGACATGCAAGCATCATGGATAGTAGGGTAATAGGTACACTCTACACTGAAAGCCCATTCTATATCAACATCAACATCACAGTCTCCTTTCACAGAAGAATCAACAATAGCTACATTCGTAGTGGAACGAACATTTGCAGTGGAACCACCCTCTTTCTTCTTAGCCTCTTTGGCCTTTAACTTAGGACACTGCTTGATCAAGTGATCATCAACTTTACAATAATGGGAACGCATCTTCTTCTTGTCCTTATCACAAGAACTTTTTAGACGAATTGCTGCTAGAAGAACCATTAGGAACGTGTGATTTTCCACTCGCAAAAGAACCATAAGAAGTGGCTGCATTGTTGTTACCACCTTTTCTTTGAGCAACAATAAGGCCTGTTCAATTGCACATTGTCTAGTCCTATTTTTTTTGGAAAGCGACTCTTGCAACAACAATGTGCATAATGCATCAAACTTGACAACTTCGGGATTTCCTTGGTTCATAAGTCTCCAAGTACTAGCAAAAGTTTGGTAGGAATCTTGCAAGGCATCAAGAACAGTTTGCACAAGGAAACTCTCTGAAATGACTTCTCTTGTAGAAATAAGTTTCTCATTGTTGATATCCTTGACACCAGCAAGGAAAGCGTCCATATCATTTTTTGCATGCATAATCTTCGACTCCAGCTCTTTATGCAGCAATGCAATTTTAGCCTCATTGCGACTTGCATAAAGACCATCCAGAATATCCCAAAGCCTGTTTTGCAAATTTTACTGAATGAATGTGAGGAGAAATGGTGCGCTTCACAGACAATGAAATGAATGCATGTTAACCCTCTCAAACACCCTATCACTCTAACCGACCTATACACATGGCATACCTATCACGTGGGTTGATTAGATGTCCTACAATCACCATCAAGTATCCTCTACTAGCATAGAGGATCAACAACAAAGAGTTTGTGATGTCATCCATAGGGTTATTGAGCTGGAGAGGCAGAACAAATGGATCCACATGCCTTCAACGGGTCTCATGAGATTCTTGGATAAGAACTTACCCAAACCCTACAGAGGAGATCGAGCAAGTCAAGCAATTAAGGAGTTTGGTAGAAGAGACCCAAAGGGATATAGAGCTAGCACCTAGGCAGATCCAGATTACCAACACAGTGTTCCCTACGCAAAAGCAACCTCACAAAATTCATAGACCACTAGCCATAACTAGCATTATCCACGAAGAAAGTGACTTTAAGTCATGGGAAAGTGGACGTACTTCCTTCTTGTTGGAGAGAATGTTTACAAAGGGACTATTTGACCCTACCAAAGAAATGGAGATCCCATCTTTCCCATGTCAAGGGACTGAACCCCAAAGGGTGCAGTTAAATATTGCCAAATTGATGGATTTCATGGCTTCGAAAGTTAGAACCACCATCATGTCCAAACTATATGGAGACCCCGAGCTATTCTTAGCTCTTTGAGCTTTCCTCAATGGAGAACTAAAAGTCGGGCCACCACAATTTGCACATATGGATGGAGCTAGGGAGGTGCCGATAGAGGAGGAACACTTAGATCCACAACCCAACCTAGATGAGAACTATGTTGTTGAAATACCTGTTTGCAAGTTGGGACAATGCTTTGAAGGTGATGAATCCAATGCGACTATATCAATCACTACCAAGGGATAACTGTGAAGGGAGTCCTTGATGGTGGCACTGGGGTTAGCATTGTGACTAAAAATTGATGAGAAACTATGTGAAGACCTCACCTTGGGACCACAAACATAGTGGTAAAGATGGCCAATGGGACTATTGTTAAGCCTATTGGGATGCTAGAAGATTTCAAGATCAAGGTCTTTGGACACAAAATAAGGAATACATTCATTGTTATGGATTTCTCCAAGCACACTATGTCATCTGAGATGATCTTAGGTCGTCCTTTCATGAGGGAAGCAAAAATGGTGCATGACTAGTATAAAAACCATGTCTACTTGTAGTTCCAAGACTCTGTCATTCGAGTGGATCTTGTAGCTGGTCGAGCACATCCTCTAGAAAACAGATTTATAATTGATCATAGATCGGACACCACAATTCACTCGGCCCCATTGTAGTATTGTTACACATGTAAAATAGACACTGATGTTGGGAAATATTCTCCTTATATGGATGTTCTACCTGGGATGATTGACTCTGATCATGTGGATTGGGTCCACCTAGCAGCAACCATAGACACTTGGGGCAATAGGGGGACGACCTGGGTAACACCTGAGGGGGATGAAATGCCACAACTCGTACCCTTAAATATGATAGGAGCAATGCATATAGCTTTTGATGACCTACAAGATAGAAGGCTTGACTGACATTGGAACAAGTAGTGCCTCACATGACTATACCCTACACGATTCAGAGTCAGAATCATCAATTGCAATCGACTCTGAGGACGAAGAATCTGAGTTAAATCTTAGTATAAATGTGGGGACAAACCTTTCAAAGCCCATTGGTCCCCTAGATAACAATCTACCAAGGAGAATAGAAGACACAAGTAGCGATTCATCTAGTGACTCTTCACTAGAACCCTATCACCTTCAATGGACGCATATTATTTATTTGATTGATTCATAGAATGGACTTGTCTGTCCAATAGGTTTGTAGGTGATCATCGATGAGAGGCGTACCACTTATCTTATTTTTACAGTAGTTTTGCAACGATCGGCCAATGTGGGTGCCCATGTGTGAATGGGTCAAACTCTTATAAAAGGTCCATTTTGACCTAAAAATCTTCATTCTTAGAGGTATAAGCTAAGAAGTGCTCTTACTCCATCTCTATCTCCTTCTCCTTTGTGTACTCATGTGTGTATGTTTGTGTGTGTATGCTAGAGAGAGAGAGAGAGAGAGAGAGAGAGAGAGAGAGAGAGAGAGAGAGAGAGAGAGAGAGAGAGAGAGAGAGAGAGAGAGAGAGAGAGAGAGAGAGAGAGAGTGTAATCGAGCATTACGACGACATCGGTGGTGGCGAGGCGGTTGAGCACGGCATCGACGATGGCTCCTTTGACACGACGGCGGCTCCCTTGACACGTGCGGCACAGCGCACAATGCATGAGCCTGCACATCTTTTACATCCCAACGAGCTTGTTTTGCCGTAGGCAAAACAAATCTAACAACAACAATTCTTGTAGCAAAGCCTGCAACATCCTCAACATCGCCTACATCCTCGAACGAGGATGTACATCAATGCCCTGCACAATATTCCAGACACCCTTTAGCACAAGAACATGTTGCATCATGTAGGCCCACATAGGGTAATTGTCCCCATCCAATCTGTCCTCAATAGCAAACATCTTGAACATATCTGTGTTGTTGTCGGCTATGACAAATGCCTGCACCTAATGTGAAAACTACCCGAAAAGAGGAGAAACAAAGAGAGAGAAGACTGTAAGAGACCTGTTATCAAAAAACAACATTGACAAAAAATTTGGACAAAATGACGAAGTAGTATGTGCAGTACTACTGCATGTAGTGGAAATGGAGGCTGAAATGAGCCCGAATAAAAAATATGATCAGACTAAGCTCTTTGAGACACCCAAATTTTTTTTGACCCACGAACGCTCTCCAAAGCTCACAACAATCGGAGAAAGTGAGTAGGCATGTGCTGGAGCTGCTGGTGACTAAGCTCGGGAGGACGCAACCTGCTGTGATACCAATTGTTGGAATTAGGGTTGCAAGACAACACACACAGCTTGGAGAAGGCAAAGGAAGCTCAAGGCACACAACAGAGAGTGTATTACTTAGTGTGCAATGGAAAGATAGTTAGCCCTATAATGATGGGCGTATATACAATGCACGAGGGGAAAAACCTCCTAAAGAGGGGAAAAATGCCCCGGCGGTCCTAAGTGTGTTCACACACATCACTAACGCATGTATATGGTAACATAGGTCTTTCACACAAGCATAGGATAAAGCCCATAAACCTGACAAATCTCTCCTTGGGGTTTAAACTATGATATCTATTGACAACTCTGATACACTCTAGTCCAAGAGCAAAAGAACATCTACAATCTAGGAGACATCCCAATCTAAGTAACAAAACATCTTTAATCCAAAAGACACAACACACCTCCCCTCAAAAAGACGTATAAAGACCGCGACCAAGATAATCCAAGCTATCCCCAACAAAATATGTTGAGAGGTAAAGGCAAAAACAAAGGCTAGAAAATGATGAGAAAATGTTATCATAGTTGTAGTCACAAGAAACTAGAAGGATGTTGCAATCTCTTCCTCTTTGTCTTCCTCTACCAAACAAATCAATCTTCTTGGCTTTGTATTATTGGTGGTGCTACCTTTGTCTTTCTTTAAGCACTTGGAAGGATGATGGCCATAAACCTGACAAATCTCTCCTTGGGGTTTAAACTATGATATCTATTGACAACTCTGATACACTCTAGTCCAAGAGCAAAAGAACATCTACAATCTAGGAGACATCCCAATCTAAGTAACAAAACATCTTTAATCCAAAAGACACAACACACCTCCCCTCAAAAAGATGTATAAAGACCGCGACCAAGATAATCCAAGCTATCCCCAACAAAATATGTTGAGAGGTAAAGGCAAAAACAAAGGCTAGAAAATGATGAGAAAATGTTATCATAGTTGTAGTCACAAGAAACTAGAAGGATGTTGCAATCTCTTCCTCTTTGTCTTCCTCTGCCAAACAAATCAATCTTCTTGGCTTTGTATTATTGGTGGTGCTACCTTTGTCTTTCTTTAAGCACTTGGAAGGATGATGGCCATTCCTCCCACAAATGGTACAAGCCTTTGATACTAGGAAATATTTTGCAATATGTCCCTCTTTGCCACACTTAAAATATGTTTTATTGCTAGAACTAACTCCATATGCTCCTCCCCTTGAAGTTGAGTTGCTCCTATTATTCTTATCCTTGGATTGTAGAGAGTTGATCACATTGTGCAAGTCAACGGGTGTTGGTTCCTTCTCTTCAATGATAGTTATTATTTGGTCAAAGCTAGATGGCAAGGATCCTAGTAGGATGACAATCTTGTCCTCCTTTGGTACAACACTATTCACATAGGCGATCTATGTGATCATGCTTTTAAAGAAGTTGACAAGGCTTACAATATTTTCTTCAGAATCCATTTTTAGCTTATAAAGATCCTTCTTCAAGATTAACCTACTTTTTTCTAGCTCTAAATTTTTCTCTAGGGTTTCCCTTGTAGCTAATGAGGTTTCACAATCATTCATGAAATATACTAATTGTCATGTAGTGATGAGATATCTAGTGCTTGTTCACCTTTGTGAAACCTTTGCTTGATTGTGTGCATTCATAGACCATGTCTGCACCTATGCTCCATCACTAGAAGAGGGCTCACTAAATGTTGGCTTGACTATTCCCCACAACCATTTCTTCATTACTTTAACCCTTTAGTTTGTTCTGCTACATGTGAAACCCGTCCCCATTTAACTTCCAAATCTCCTTTCCTTCCATTTGTGAAAATTAGAGGGATCTTAGCTTAGGATACTCTCCCAAAGCCAATGCCTAACCTCTTACAAAAGCAAAATTACAAAATCATTCCCCAAAAAGTGATAGATATGAATGCATGGATGTCAAAATGATATTGTGCTTTTGGTTGCAAAATTTTGGAATTGAAACAATTTTTGAGAGGATGAGAGAGAGAGAGAGAGAGAGAGAGAGAGAGAGAGAGAGAGAGAGAGAGAGAGAGAGAGAGAGAGAGAGAGAGAGAGAGAGAGAGAGAGAGAGAGAGAGAGAGAGAGAGAGAGAGAGAGAGAGAGGAAATTCCCCTTTTATAGCTTCTATGTGAATTACTTCTTCACCTTGCGTGAAATCACCCTTCACACTAGAAATACTTTCTTTACCCTTTGCTTTGATGGAGTGGAATGCATGAATTTTCTCTTTTGAAGGGGCTTTGGGGCTTCCTTTTGGGTAGGAATGCTTTCTCGTGGGAAGGAACTCCGATCCATAGTGGGAAAGGCCTCTTGGCCTTGCTTGAGACTCAATAGCAAATCGGACTTGGCTAGCTTTGCTTAAGGTTTCACAACACTGACTTGTAGTGTGCATAGAGCACAATAACATGTTGCTTTCACTATTGCAAAGCATACAAGCAACGTGGCCTAGTGGTTAAGATGTTGGAATTTCAAGTTGGAGGTTGCAGGTTGAAACTCTATATGTGGCTTTGGTTAAAAAGCCTCCTCTTTTGGCCAGCACACCCGTTCCGGATATCACCTTTTAAGAAAAGGCTTTTCCACGTGAACAACATTTTGTGGACCTGCCTTGGCAACAAAGTGGATTGAACTACTCTTTGGCGTCCACCTACAAGCTCTACTCCAAAATAAGAGCATGGAATTTGAAATCAACACCTAGCATGAGCAAATGCATATGATTGGCAAGCTACATCACTAAACCCACGTGCCTTGTGTGTGTGGGGAACCCAAACACAGTAATTTGATCTCTGTCTTGGAGATATGTAGAGAATGGTTGGTTAACCAAATCTCTTGAAATGATTGAGGGATCATTTGAGAGGCCTTGAAGCACACTTCTCTCATACACAATTTTTGTAAAGTTTGGAAAAGATTATTGCTAATGCTAGAAGGAAAAAAATAAGAGAAAAAATGCATCAATTGCAATGAAATGAAAGCTTAATGAATATTGTTGATAAAGCATTAGCCTTCTACTAGTAGCGAAGAGAGTAGTGGCTAAAGGGGAAGAAAACAACATGTTCACATGAACTAGTGAAACACTAGCTTTGATCTAAGCGTGCTAGACTAAGGATATAGTGGGAGGTACTAATCTTTATCAAGCTGTACTACCATTTATGAAGATTAGGGAGGATAAAATAGAGAACCATTCATGGCATTATCATAATAATGAACACTTAATTGCACACTAGAGATTGGAGCATAGTGTAGATATAAATTGATAATTAGATTGATTCAAAGTGAGGACGAAAGAGGCTCATTATATAGAGCTAGTGTAGGCATCTCAGCTAGCATCATACATGACATCATAAGAAGATCCAAATCAGCTTAGATCCACTTGATAATTCATGGGTGCTCTTTTAAGACACTTTAGGAACCCTTTTACTAAGTTTAGGTGAGTCCACACCCTCTAGAAATGCACCCCTTTAGGTGGATTTTCTACATGCTACCACAAGATTCTTGCCACCTAGTCATACAACAAACAAGAGGTGTTACACAACACAAGCACATGCTAAAGCCCATAAAATTAACACAAATAATTCAATCTATGCATCAATCTTGGTCTAGGTACTGAATCGAAAGCTTTGCAAAATCTTGCAAAACAATAATGGATACAACGTCCGTGTGATCAACCTCCCTCAATGATAGCTTGAGGTGTAAGCACATGATTACATGTAGAACCTGCTCTCTTGAATTGAGCTTGTCCTTGTCCTCAAACACCCTCTGTGTGTGTGTGTGTGTGTGTGTGTGTGTGCACGCGCACATGCCTAATTACTCAACCTATGCTCGACCACAAAAGCATAAAGCTTGACCAGTGTGTGTGGCCTATCATGATGGTGTGCTAATTAGTGGGGATTAGGATACCAAATTTAGATATTGGCACAACAGTGTTAGTGCTCTAGCTCTGACGAAAGCCTTTGCATCTCAAGAAAGCCTGTGTACATGTCTATGCAAAACATGTGCGCCAACAAAGGTGCTATTGTTATCTCAAGTGTGACATAAATACTGAGTAACTAGATCATCATCAGATAATTTTTTTCTCCTTTGTGTAGTCTATGAAGGACATCACAAGTAGTAAAGAAGCTAGAAGTCTAGGGTCGAGACATCACTAGCAATGGTAGGGGAGACCAAGTTGGCATTGTGTAAAAACTAGTTGCATATTGTCTCCGGCTTTGTCCGCACAAAGAATGGGTGTAGGTGCTTGGTACTCATGAAAGAGTCTTGATGCCTCTCTAGAATTCAGACTAGAAATTTGTTGGTACAACTCCTTCTCAAGCTAAACATGCTCTCTTGTGTTGCCTCACAAGGTGTCAAAAGGTAATCTATGCCTCTCGTTGTTTTATCCCCTATTATAACCTCTCTCTATAATCAGGCTCTAATAACACTCATCATACTATTAGTTATTTTGAGGCATAGTGCAGCGACCATGTCTTGATATACTACAAGCCTGGGGAAAGGCTGAAGTTGTAGCTCTATGAATAGTTTTTCTAAGCTAGCAATCTAAATATTTCAAAATTGTAGACATGGTCTGCCTCCCTAGGGATATGATATTTCGGATAAAAGATCTCTGTTAGCTATCCATAGGCTATGTAGCATACGATGGAAACCTAGTATGAAAGATAAGCATGCACGATCTACAACAATTCAAATGGGTATTGCTAAAGTGGGCTCACGGGTATGTGGTATAGAAGCAAGCATAATGTATACATAATCCAATGTGGTGGCACCGAATTAGTGTAGGTAACTTGCAAATCTTTATGATGATTATGACAATTTATCTATGACATCAAGTATGGCTAACCCATGCATAGCTCACATCTCTAGGAGACACTTTAACATACTTTGTGGATGTATATGAATCATCAAAAAGTCTCAACGCCAAGATCAACATTGTCATACTCAAAAAAATCCTCTATTGATGTATGAAAACGGGCAACTTGATAAGGAGTTATCATTGCATTTAATTCTCTATTATAGTTGTGGACCACACACACACACACACACACACACACACACACACACACACACACACAGGGCTCCTCTGCTCCCCTTTCATGGCACTTGTGTGCCGTCCCCGTGCATGGGAAATTTTCCCCCCAATTCTTCCACATGGCCCTCTTGGTCCTTATCAATAATTAGAGATGGTTCCCATGGCAAGCCACGACCCCCAACCACGTGTAATGTGCACATACCCCTACGCTACATAATAATTCACATTCTTTCCCTCTTAAAAAGAATTTTTTTCCTTGAAAATTTCATTGGAAGGAACAATCCTAAAGTTAGGGAACCTTTTCTAGAGAGTGCTTACTCACTCCCATGTTGAAATCTCTTCAACACAATTTCTCCACTTAACTACACACTCTCTATAAATTGTATTTCTAGTTATTTTTTCTCTAGTGTCTAGTATTTTCTCTGGCTCATGTGGAAGAGATTGAGTATTCATGAGTTCCACTATTAGATCATCTTGAACAAGATTGTTAGATTGACCCAATTTCTTTTTCATGGAATACTAGGGATGTATGCCACTTGTCTCTAGTATTGGAGTTGGTAAGCCATATCTCCAACTTTCTTTAGTATTCCACAATACCTTGGCGATAATTTTGGACATGGTTCTTCATGGCTCATACTTTTTAGGTACCTTCAAATAGACTTTCTCCCCTTCCTCAAGGGTAAGAGGCCTTCTATGCAAATCAATTTATGTCTTTGCTCTATGTTGAGCCCCTTTCATACTGTCTTCAGCAAGTTTAAGCATTTCATTCATATATTTTAGAAAGTCTTTAGCTGCATGAACCGTTTCCTTTTGCAATCCTAGTGCATAAGGATCTCTAGGATGAAACCCATACGTTAACATGAATGAACTATATCCCGTGGAAGAGTGGTTGTCACTATTATATGCAAACTCTACTATAGGTAAGTACTCTTCCCACCAATAAGTTTTTCGTTTACTTACATATGCTCGTAGCATATCTTCTCTATTTTGATTAACCCTTTTAGTATGACCATCTGTTTGAGGATGCTTAGTTGTGCTCGTGTTGAGTTTAGTGTCCAATCTCTTAAAGACAACTCTCCAAAAATGGCTATTAAACTTTATGTCTCTATTAGACACAATGTATGCTGGTAAACCACATAGTTTATAGAGATTTTCTACAAATAATCTAGCCATTTCAAGGAGTTTTAACATTAGAGTTGGTTGGAATAAACCTAGCCATTTTGGTTAATCTATCCACCCAGACAGTGTCATGCCCCCTCAGTGTTCTAGGTAGTCCAACTATAAAATCTATGGAGATATTCTCCCATTTCCCAGAAGGAATGTCTAATGGATGCAGCAAACCTCCCATCTTATGCATGTCAGCTTTATTGATCTAGCATTTACTAAATGTAACCACATATTCTATGATGGGAATTGCATTGTGCTAGCTAGGGTGGATGAAAGATAAACATTGTGCACACAAGTGAGTGTCTGTTGGCTAGATTATCACTCAAGCGAATTAGGTTCCAAGATCAATTAACTTGGACTCATACACAAGGTCTTGAGTATTCGCTAAGCCATCACAAGCTCACCATAAACAAGGGAGATGTAATGCAAAATAGAGTTGTGTTTTTTCATTCATGAAATGAGCTTTCAGTATCTCTACAACTTTGCACCACTGCATGTGGGATATTTCCATTCTTCTCTCCCTTCCCTCAAACTTTAGGACAAAACCACACTTTACATTCTAGGACTTCCTTATACATTCTAGACCAATAAAATAGCCTCTTAACAAGACTACAAGGCTTTTTTACATGTGGGTGTCCCGCACTTGGACTATCATGACACTCATAGAGTATATTGTGCCTAATCTCTTCATCTTTTGGGAAACATACTCTACCTTTGTAGGGTAAATAGCCATCATCTATGGTAAAATTCTTCCACTTGAACCTTTCTAAAGGAGGAAATCCATACACCAAGCGGAAAAAACCGAGCGTGGAATTTTTCCGAGCAAAAATAAAGAGAATCGTAGCATAAAAGGATTTGTTTTTTTATCCTTTCCATAATGTCAAGTGCAAGTAGTTCAAAAAAATGCTTAATCAATAAAAGGTGATCATTGTGACAATATAAATTCTTAATTGACTAAGTAACATAAGCTATCAAAACAATGCAAGTATAATAGGCACCCATCTTGTAATGACAATTACAGGGAATCCAAAAAATTGGCCAATCCATAGAGGACCATAAACCTTAGCTCAAAAATTCAATGTTATCTAGAAAATCTTGTGTCCCAGACAATCCTGGAACAACTCTACTTTTGTCAGTGCTTCCTGAAGCACAAACTTGTGAGCTATAGAATCCAACCCAAGGACTCAAAAATACACAAAGTAGATGTGTTTACAATGCATATACGTGAGCCACTTTCTGTCTCTTTTTTGGAAATACTCACAAGTACATCAAGGGAATTCTGCAATGGTCATAGCATAAGTAACCCCCTTTGAAGCAAGGCAAGAGTGCCACTAGGAAAAACATGCAACGCAGTAGGTAAAAATATAACCTCTCTCACTAGTAGTGCTTGCATACTTCGGCCCAATGCTATCCTCTCATTGAAGTCTTTGGTTAATTTTGACCTCCATCTGAGATGCTTTCCATCTCTAAATCTAGCACGGACCGAACTAGGTTGTGTTTTGCATTTCCCAATAGGGCAGAGGTTGTGTTGTGATGCTGCATTGGTACCTTGTAGCACAAATCCATTTTTTTTGCATGAAGAGGTGCGATAATCATCTCATCAATATTCCATGCATGAGTGTTACTCTCGTTCCAAAACCATAAGAGCCCCTCACACAATTCCTCTTGGTTTGGCAACCACATTACAATATCCCCCCCCCCCCCGCCAAAAAAAAGCAAAGGACATGAATATCACACCATTTTTCACATTATCTAAATTGTTGTTTATGGACCTACCACAATGTACTTCTCTCTGAGAAGAACACCCAAACTCGTCATTTTTCTGCCAGGCTCTGTGCGCCTAATTGCCAAAATGCTTCTGAGGCACCTTCTTCTCCGATCAAAGACATAGGAGAAGGGACAGCATTTTGCTTGCTTGTGGTACGCAGCAAAATGGTAATCTTCTTCAAGTGTTTCATCAGGGTCAAGAAAGACTGATTGCGATTTTTGCACACTCTTAAATCTCGTATATTTGTATCTCTATTCATTTCTGGACTTGGTATTTGCATTTCTAGAACTGTTGATTGAGCTGCATCAACTAGTATTCTATTTGATGCAATCACTAATTGATTGCTCATAAATCTAGCTGCCAAGTCTACCACATTGGTCCTATGGATGAATACATGCCTGTCATAATAATCAATATCTAATTCTCCTAAATGATTTTCTCATATTAAACTGATCATTTAATGTGGGGAAGTGCCAAGGGAGAAAAAGCTAGAATATTGGTTAAGTTAGCAGACCGGCCACAGTAGGGATCCAAAGGAGGGAAAATAGGGATCCAAAGGGGGGGCCATCTGCAAAAGAGCCATGTGAAACAATGGGCTAAAAAGACCCTAAGGTTCAGCCCATTAAGACTTCCAAAATGCTAAGGGTTCCAAAATTCAAAGGTTGTGTCCAAAGGTCAACCTTAGGGAAAATTGGATGCTTAGTGTGTGCCCAAAAAGTCTTCCTGCATCCCCATCTGCAAAAGAGCCATGTGAAACAATGGCTAAAAACCACTAAGGTTCAGCCCATTAATTCCAAAATGCTAAGGTTCCAAAATTCAAAGGTTGTGTCCAAAGGTCAACCTTAGGGAAAATTGGATGCTTAGTGTGTGCCCAAAAGTCTTTCTGCATCCCTACATGGGAGGGGGCGAGCCCAAAAGCTAGGGATGAGAGAGAAAACCACACACACACACACAGGCTCCCTTTACACAAAGGGAATGAGGGACACATGTCAGCTCCCTAGGCCAGATGCCCACAAGGTGTGCCCAATTCCTATTGGAAGACCCTTGAAGTGGACCAATGAGAATTAAGCTAGAGTAAATCTAGTTTAATTAATTTAAAAACATTTAATAAAAGAAACCAATAAAATTAAGTGTCCTAGAAGACTATTGGGCAGTCTCCCAAGGGGTCCAATGAGCATTCAGGAGCCCCATGGCTTGCCTGATTCCTATTGCCAGGAGGCAAAGGGGTCCAATGAGAGTTTAGTTTAATTATTTAATTACCTAAAGCTCTCACAAAAGGGAAAGGGGGACACATGTCAGAAGGCTATCACTTATGCTGCTTAATCCCTATTGGCTTGACCTGGGGAGGTCCAATGAGGCAAAAGCCAGCCTAATTTAGCAGCTAGGGCTCGCCCAAGAGAGAGAGGGGCTGATTTTTGCTTGGCATTCACACACACACTCTCACACTTGACCATGTGTGAAGGAAAAATACTCTATCTCCTCCCAAGCTTTAATGGAGAGCTCATCACCTACTCCAAGCTTGTGAGATAGAAGCCTACATCAACACTCTCTTGGCATGTGGATGCAAATCCAACCAAGAGCCAAGCTTCAATGCATGCTCATCTTCTCTACCAAGCTAATTACTAAGCTAAGCTATGCTAATATGAGTGATTATGTGAGGAGATGTACTTCTTTCTCGTAAGATACTTCTTTTTCCTCTCAATCTACTCTCATACCCTGCTAGCTCTCACCATCTTCGAAGGTGTGTGAGGTCTTGGGTCTGAGAACGGGGATAATTCAAGTTGTGTTTGATTAAGTGTTTTGCTTTGTATGAAGCTTCCATCTTCATTGCACTAGCTAGTCTTGAAGGAACACAAAGAATTGTATTGTACAATGTCTCTCTTGATGGGAGAAACCATAATACAAAGCCTTTTGGAGGGGGTTGCTCTCTCCACCCAAGCACTCTTGTAATTCTCATTAGGAATCAATTCTAATGAAATGCCCACTATGTTCATGCTAAATTCCGCTACACAAAAGATTTTAGGCCATTAAATGTACATTGGTATCAGAGCTCAAGGTTTCTCTTTTTCTTGCTCAAGAAGGGAGGTCCTCAAGCTAGCTACAAATGGTTGGTATTATTAATTGCCTGTGAGTAAGTAGAATAGGGATTTTTCAGCCTTGCAGTGCGCCTGCCTTTGTGCAGTTAACGGGGCATCACCGTCGAGAGCTATGGTCTTAATAGTGGAGTCCTACGGGGCTTGCCTACGGCTTAACCACTATTGAGCTATTAGAAGCTTGACAGGAGCCGGTGCTGTTTTGGTGTCGAAAGACCCTCTCTTCTATTCCTTGCAATTAATGGTATTCGAGCCGCGGGTACAGTAGCTTGAGTGCTTTTTCTAAAGGGGTAAAGAGGAGTAGCAACTAGGGCTTGAAGTGCCAAAGTACACCTAAAAAGTTTACACCTAAAAGTTGTTAGAATGGCTGACAATATAAAGAGAGTGAAATTAATGTTGATAACTTTGATTTTGCTCATGAGCAAGCTACTAATGATGCTTCAATGCTTGTTAATTATCTTGTTTCTAGGCTTCAACAAGCCATGGGCAATCCATCTCTCCAAAGTGAAGTGCAACGGCAGCTCCGTGCTCACGGGATTCTCCAAGCTCATCACCATGACGAGAGAACACCTAGGAAGCCTCCTTGTGAGACTACCAAAAGAGGTCTCTCTCCGATTCGGGAAGAAGAAGAGAATCCATATGAAGGGCTCAAGAACTTACTTCTTGATGATGCATCTCCTTCCCAAAGGAGAACTCAAGAGCCTCCACCGAAGGAACGAGAAAGAAGCGAGTCTCCCGCCACCTCGGCGGAGATGGCTCCACGAAGACGGCGGGCTAAACGCTCTCCATCACCACCAAAGCGGAGAAGACCATCACACTCTTCTCCACGCCATAATTCAAAGAGGGATGATAAAAAGCAAGAGAAGAAAAAGGCGAGAAAGAGGACACCCTCTTCTCCATCTTCTTCATCCTCTTCCTCTTATGAAAGCTATGGTGAAGACGACAAAGATCAAGACAAGAAAAAGGCGAGAAAGAGGTCACCCTCTTCTCCACCTTCTTCAAATTCTTCATCTTCTGAAGAAAGTGATGGTGCAACTTTTGAACCATCAAAAAGAAGAGGCCATAGAAATCCTATGCCGCATGGAAGAGGTCGTCCAAGCTGAAGAAATTCAAAGAGGGAGGGAAGAGCATCTCTTTCCTTACCTATGATGGCACCTTCGGTGCTACAGACAAAGTTTTGGCCTTTATCCAGCAATTCGATGCGGCGTTTGGAGATGAGGGCTTCACGGAGTCCTCTAAGCTACGCCATGTAGCTATGCACTTTCAAAAGTCCGCCAGACAATGGTGGTCTAGCCTACGAGCCAACGGTGAAGCTCCACGAACATGGAAGGCTTTAAGAGCTTCCATTATGAAGCAGTTTTTGGCCACCGATGCCAAAGACAAAGTACTCACCGAATGGCGAAGCTTAAAGCTCTCTCCCAATGAATCCATCCACAAATATGTAGACAAGTTTTGGGACCTACAACTCAAAGCCACTGTCTTCAAAAAGTTGGATTTTGGAGAGCAAAAGCAACAATTTTGTGCGGGCTTAACCGAAGAAATGGCGGAGTATGTCAACTCCCAAAGGCCACGTACCATATCGGCGGTAATACACCATACTATGGTGGCCTCGCGAATCAATTTCCAAACGGGGGTAAAAGAAATAATAAGCCCCCGGAAAACAAAGGTTCCAATGAGCCTAAGGGGAAGGACAATGTCCAAAAGTCTCCTAAGGGCAATTCCAACAAAGCTAAAGAGAAGGGAGTTTACAAAGGAAAGAATAAACTCTCTCCTGAAGAGCTTGAGCGTTATCGTAAAGATAACCGGTGTTTCAAGTGCGGCGAACAAGGGCATGCGTACCGCGCTTGTCCCCAAAAGAACAACCGCCAAGATCCTCCTAGAGCTTCTTTGGTTGAAATCCAAGAGGAGGAGATTCACCAAACTCACCACAAAGGATCTCCTCTATGCCATGCTTGGGGAAAGGTAAGAGAACATGATGCTTTTATTCTCTTTGACCCTGGTTCTACTCACAATTTATATCTATGGAGTTAGCCACCAAGCTAGGCATACAATCCTACGAGATGGGAGATATCCTACCCGCAGACAGTGCCTTCAAGGGGCAAGAAGCTTCAGTCACTCCCTTAATCGGGAAATTGAGGCTTCATGTCCAAGGCTATGTGGACAAAGAGGATTTCTTTATCTCTCCTCTCAAGCATGAGGATGTAATCCTAGGGGCACCATGGTTTGACCGTCTGGCTGCCCATGTTAAATTTCCTGAAAGGAGAATCTCCTTTAAGTTCAGGGAAAAGGACATGTATATAGATGCTAGGAAATGGGTAACACCATCCCCATTGTACATACACCAGCTTTCAACAAGTCAATAAAGAGCTCTATTTCCGTGTACATGATTTTTGTTAAAGATTCTCAAAATGAACCTAATGCTTTAGCAAAAGAAAATAAAAGCAACCAAAAGGAATTAGAGTTATCCAATTTTCTCAAGGGGTTTCAAGATGTCTTTATTGACGACATCCCTTGTGAGCTACCTCCTAAACGAGGTAATGACGACCATGCAATTGAACTTCTTCCAGGAAGTTCACCGCCTAACAAACCTCCTTATAGAGTTTCTCAAGCTCAACAAGAGGAGATTATGCGGCAAGTGCATGAGTTAATTGAGAAGGGCATGGTTAGGCCTAGCTCATCTCCATTTTGCTCACCTGTGCTATTAGTGCAAAAGAAAGACGGCACATATCGTATGTGTGTCGACTATAGAGCACTAAATAGGATCACTATCAAGAATAGGTTTCCCGTTCCACGGGTAGAAGACCTATTTGATAAGCTACAAGGATCGACCTACTTCAGTAGGATTGACCTAAAAAGTGGCTATCATCAAATAAGGATAGTTGATCAAGACATTGTAAAGACCGCATTTCGTACTACATTTGGTCTTTACGAATACATTGTCATGCCTTTTGGCTTGACTAATGCACCAGCCACATTTAACCGCTTGATGGAGAAGCTGTTCAGGCCTCATCGAACCTTCACTGGAGTGTTCTTTGATGATATTATCATCTACTCTAATTCATTGGAGGAACACAAGCAACACCTCCAGGTAATATTTCAAGTTTTAAGAGAGAATAAACTTTATGTTAATCGAAAGAAAAGTGAATTTTTCTTGCAAGAGATTCAATATTTAGGTCACATTATCTCTCAAGATGGAATCCAAATGGATCCATCCAAGTTAGAGGTAATAAAAGGATGGCCTAAACCAAGGAATCTTCATGAACTAAGAAGCTTTATAGGTATGTGTGCATACTATAGACGCTTCATAGAAAAGTTCTCACAAATTGCGGGACCATTACATGACCTAACAAAGAAAAATGTTAGGTATACATGGTCTGCTAAGGAGAACAATGCTTTCGAAAAGCTTAAAGAAAAGCTTATCTCTCAACCTGTGCTTACACTACCGGATCTCTCAAAACCATTTGAGGTCCAATGTGATGCTTGTGGTGATTGCCTTGGGGCTGTTTTGCTCCAAGAAGGGCACGCCATAGGCTATGAGAGTCGAAGGCTCGACCCTGTTGAGCAAGCTCTAGGCATATACGAAAAAGAACTCCTTGCAGTTCTACATGCCTTAGACTCATGGAAGCACTATTTATTGGGGACTCCTTTCATTCTGCGAACGGATCACCAAAGTCTTAAGTACTTCATGACGCAGACCAAGCTCTCCGACAAACAAATGAGGTGGGCAAATTTCCTTTCGCAATTTCATTTTCATATTGCTCACATTGCTGGCAAGCATAATCAAGTAGCCGATGCACTCTCAAGACGACCGAGAGTGAATGCGGTTTCCATAGCAACTCACAATGATCTATCTTCAATGATAGATGAGTATGCTATTGATCCCGATTTTAGAGATGTGATTTCAGCCCTTGCATTAGGGAAGAAAGAAGAACCATTTACTTTACAAGATGGTTATCTTCTCTATGGCAATAGACTATGCGTTACTAACTCACTACGTGAGAAAGTAATGTATGAATCTCATGCTCCCCCATATGCGGGGCATAGAGGGATTCAGTCTACCCTAAAGGGAATTGAAACATATTTCTATTGGCCTACCATGAAAGTGAACATACATGAGTATGTTTCCAAATGTGTGGTATGTCAAAAGACAAAATTTGATAGAGGGAAGCAACTTGGATTGCTTCAACCCTTGCCAATCCCTAATTCACCGTGGGAGAGCATATCCATGGATTTTATCTTTGGATTGCCTAAGTCTATCCATGGGAATACGGGAATATGGACGATAGTAGACAGGTTCAGTAAACAAGCTCATTTTATACCTGTCAAAAAGACTATCAAAGCCCATCAAATGGCAACCCTCTTCATTTCACAAATTTTCAAGTACCATGGCTTGCCAATGTCCATAGTGTCGGATAGAGATCCTAGAATGACCAGTAATTTCTGGAAGGGTCTCTTTGAGAATTTAGGAACAAGGCTAAACTTCTCTTCGGCCTATCATCCACAAACTGATGGCCAAAGTGAAATAGCTAACCTAACTATTCTCGATCTACTAAAAGCCTATGTAACGGAAGTAGATCAAAGATCCCAATGGGAGAAGTACTTACCCTTAGTAGAGTATGCTTACAATAACACTGTACATACTTCTACAGGAAAAGCACCTTTCGAGGTAATTGAGGGAAGATCAAAAAGTCCCTTGCTACTTAAGGTACATGGGAAGATCTTCGCTGCAGATGAGTATAGCCGAGACCTACAAGAATCTTTCCAAAAGATTAAGGATGCTATCTCTATCTCACAGCAAAGGCAAAAGGCTGCTGCTGACAAGCACAGAAGAGCCCAAGCCTTTAAAGAAAACGATTGGGTCTTGTTAAAGTTTCCCAAGGCTCGATTAAGGCACACGACGGGCAAGAATCCTACGGGCCACCAAAAGTACTATGCTAAACTAGCAAAAAGGTACTATGGTCCCTTCCAGATTCTTAGGCCAATCAATGAGATGGCCTATCAACTTAAGTTGCCCAATCATTGGCTCATACACAATGCTTTTCATGTGAGCCTCTTAAAGCCTTACAAAGGAGAGCCACCTCAAGAACCAACTATTGAAGACCCACCGGAGATCGAGGACCACGAGGAGGTGCTGCAGCCCGAGTCCATTCTCCGACATGAAGACAAGGTATTAAGAGGCGGTAAGACTATCAGACGATATCTTATTAAGTTTAAGAATTATCCTTTTGAAGATGCTAGATGGATGCAAGGCATACAATTAAAGGATAACCTAAACCTTGTCAATGCTTACAATGCTTCCCAAGAGTAAGCAAATGTACAAAATGTTAAAAATGAACAAAAATTTTTGTCTTATAAGACTCTCTTTTTCTTATTTGTGCACAAAAATGAAGTAGTATGCATGCTTAGATCAAGTTTGCGGAGACGACGTCTCCCCAACACCAAGTAGAGCTTGTCACTCTACTATGGAAGACTGATAGGACTAATGTGCAGACATGCTTGCGGCAGCCTCAGGCTCTCAAGCGCCAAATGGACTAGTCATCCATTATGGAATGATGTCGTAGGGTAACATAGGGATCCTCTACCCGCTAAGAAAAGGACTCATGCATATGCTTTATCTTCTCTACACCATAGTCGAGGACGACTATGATTTCAAGAGAGAGGTAATGTCATAATAATCAATATCTAATTCTCCTAAATGATTTTCTCATATTAAACTGATCATTTAATGTGGGGAAGTGCCAAGGGAGAAAAAGCTAGAATATTGGTTAAGTTAGCAGACCGGCCACAGTAGGGATCCAAAGGAGGGAAAATAGGGATCCAAAGGGGGGGCCATCTGCAAAAGAGCCATGTGAAACAATGGGCTAAAAAGACCCTAAGGTTCAGCCCATTAAGACTTCCAAAATGCTAAGGTTCCAAAATTCAAAGGTTGTGTCCAAAGGTCAACCTTAGGGAAAATTGGATGCTTAGTGTGTGTGCCCAAAAAGTCTTCCTGCATCCCTACATGGGAGGGGGCGAGCCCCAAAGCTAGGGGATGAGAGAGAAAACCACACACACACACACAGGCTCCCTTTACACAAAGGGAATGAGGGACACATGTCAGCTCCCTAGGCCAGATGCCCACAAGGTGTGCCCAATTCCTATTGGAAGACCCTTGAAGTGGACCAATGAGAATTAAGCTAGAGTAAATCTAGTTTAATTAATTTAAAAACATTTAATAAAAGAAACCAATAAGAATTAAGTGTCCTAGAAGACTATTGGGCAGTCTCCCAGGGGTCCAATGAGCATTCAGGAGCCCCATGGCTTGCCTGATTCCTATTGGCCAGGAGGCAAAGGGGTCCAATGAGAGTTTAGTTTAATTATTTAATTACCTAAAGCTCTCACAAAAGGGGAAAGGAGGACACATGTCAGAAGGCTATCACTTATGCTGCTTAATCCCTATTGGCTTGACCTGGGGAGGTCCAATGAGGCAAAAGCCAGCCTAACTTAGCAGCTAGGGCTCGCCCAAGAGAGAGAGGGGGCTGATTTTTGCTTGGCATTCACTCTCAGACTCTCACACTTGACCATGTGTGAAGGGAAAAATACTCTATCTCCTCCCAAGCTTTAATGGAGAGCTCATCACCTACTCCAAGCTTGTGAGATAGAAGCCTACATCAACACTCTCTTGGCATGTGGATGCAAATCCAACCAAGAGCCAAGCTTCAATGCATGCTCATCTTCTCTACCAAGCTAATTACTAAGCTAAGCTATGCTAATATGAGTGATTATGTGAGGAGATGTACTTCTTTCTCGTAAGATACTTCTTTTTCCTCTCAATCTACTCTCATACCCTGCTAGCTCTCACCATCTTCGAAGGTGTGTGAGGTCTTGGGTCTGAGAACGGGGATAATTCAAGTTGTGTTTGATTAAGTGTTTTGCTTGGTGTATGAAGCTTCCATCTTCATTACACTAGCTAGTCTTGAAGGAACACAAAGAATTGTATTGTACAATGTCTCTCTTGATGGGAGAAACCATAATACAAAGCCTTTTGGAGGGGGGACCGGCTCCATGCAAATCCGGTCCTCAACTGTTGTCAATAGTTTAATTACTCTCTCTTTTGAAAGTATTGTCGATGCTATCTAACTAGGTGTTATGCTTTTTGTTGCTCTCTCCACCCAAGCACTCTTGTAATTCTCATTAGGAATCAACTCTAATGAAATGCCCACTATGTTCATGCTAAATTCCGCTACACAAAAGATTTTAGGCCATTAAATGTTACACATGCCCTTCAAGTAGGTGTTGTAATTGACTTCATAAAGACCAATGAATTTTTTTATAACCAACTGAAGCATGCATACTTGCCTGTTTAGCCTTAGAAAGATTTGTTCTTGGGACAAAAGCACCTAACTCATCTTGAGCAACAAATCTATCTCCTCAGTGTGGCACTCTAACATCCCACCATGACAACCAAGTTTTTGATGTTGGAATCTTATCCAAAATAGCATGTCCCGTTCTCTAGAACTGTTTGAGTTCATCCTTGCACACTTGTACTGCATGTTCTAACGGTGCATGTAACCATTTTCAACACAATATTTATGCTTCTCTTGAAAAGAGGAGTGTCTTTTTCTTGGCTCCATGAAAGTAGGTAATATGAACTGCAGTCCAATTTTCATTTTCCTTATCTGTTATAAATCCTCAAATTTCAGGCTTATCATAACCATTATAGTCATATGGCGACTGATAGCACATGCTGAACAACTATTGTCCTAGAGCGAAACAAAGACCACTTTTTCCACACCACAATCTCTTGGAAAAGACAAACCAACGATGTTTTTTTACCTGTGCCACACGCTTTCAGATACTAATTCTGAAAATGCCAAAACCTAGGGAAACTTTTTTCAAGAGGTAAAGTGTTTTTTTTTTCCTGAACCTCAATAAACTACACCTCTCTCAACTTATTCTCGATGATTCATTTTCCTCCATAACGTTAATGAACTACACCTTTATGCTCCATTTTCATCTTTATCTGTGTTCGCTCAAGTTTTTATCATTAAAACCTCTTCGATGTCTCAAGATACATCTATCTTATTTTCATATAGTCTCGACATTAGAGCTGCATTTTTAATGTTTTTCAACCCTAGCCATCGTTGCTCCTTGTTGTTCAACTATGCATAGAGCATATAATTTTCTAAAGCATGTCTCCAAAGCAAGGTCCACCCATTAGGTGGACGTCACTCTTGCTATTTACAAATGTAACAAAAACCACTTGGACATTGCTCTGGTTGCTCCCGCATCGACGCGGGACAATTTATGATAAAGTCCCATCTTAGGGTAGCAAGGGATTGGAGCGCGCTGTTAAGCAAGGTAAGGGGGGCATGCTTGAGAAACTTGCATCTTTTCGTTTTCAAAACTGTAGAGGTGAGTGAGTCAAAGTGTGAAGAAAGGTTTACGATCTGGTAGATAAAGGAGTAAATAAAAATGTTCATGTCGTTTTGTTCATTTAATTAATGATTTACTGCGAAAGCATTAGATCATGTTAATTGGGATCATGGCTTAACTTGTTCCGCGTAGACGCGATATGTTGAAAGTTCATGTCCGAGTAGATAGGATTAAGAAGATTAACACATGTATGATGATAAGCACATCAAACTTGGGACCCTACACGGAATGCTCAACTATCAAGGGCCGTCCAAAAATAGGATTGAGATGAAATTAAATTAAATGGATTGAGAAAAACTTTTGGGCGACTATATTGGGACTCTATCCTAAATGCTTTCGCGCCGACGCGGAATGATTAAGGGGTGTGTCCCAATTGAACTTGTTTGCTCGTCCTAACCAAGCAGGCTATATTGGGACTCTTTCCTAAATGCTCCTGCGGCGACGCGGAATGGTTAAGGTGTGTGTCCTGATTGAGATTGTATGATCGTCGTAACCAGGCAGGCTGCTCGAGAGTCAAACTTGCTGCTTCTCCTCACCCTCCCCTTCAACCACAGCTTCTCAGCAGCTACTGACTGTGAGACAGGCCATCACAGACAACACCCGATGGCAGCCTATGTACTCATGCCGCCTCCTCCTTGACTACCGCGTGTCCTCCACCTCCACAACTTGACGACCCACCTCAAAAACTTCAGAAGATTTTTTGACATGGGATTTTTCGTGACTGCTAGAGAGAGAGAGAGAGAGAGAGAGAGAGAGAGAGAGAGAGAGAGAGAGAGAGAGAGAGAGAGAGAGAGAGAGAGAGAGAGAGAGAGAGAGAGAGAGAGAGAGAGAGAGAGAGAGAGAGAGAGAGAGAGAGAGAGAGAGAGAGCGAGAGTGCAGCAGCACAATACCTTACACTTCCAGTTGCTCTCGTCTCTTTGCGTTGCTGCTGTCAAAAAATATGAGAGAGAGAGAGAGAGGGAGAGGGAGAGAGAGAGAGAGAGAGAGAGAGAGAGAGAGAGAGAGAGAGAGAGAGAGAGAGAGAGAGAGAGAGAGAGAGAGAGAGAGAGAGAGAGAGAGAGAGAGAGAGAGAGAGAGAACTTTGTAGCATCATACCTTGCTCTCGTCTCTTTGCACTGCTACTGTCAGCAAATTAGAGAGAGAGAGAGAGAGAGAGAGAGAGAGAGAGAGAGAGAGAGAGAGAGAGAGAGAGAGAGAGAGAGAGAGAGAGAGAGAGAGAGAGAGAGAGAGAGAGAGAGAGAGAGAGAGAGAGAGAGAGAGAGGAAATGTAAAGAGAGGCCCGTTCTGGAAGCGTACGTTTTACAATTATTTCATAGCTGTCTCATCTCTTGAATAGCATATTGAAAAGCAGTCGTAACCTCAGAGTGATAGAGAGAGAGAGAGAGAGAGAGAGAGAGAGAGAGAGAGAGAGAGAGAGAGAGAGAGAGAGAGAGAGAGAGAGAGAGAGAGAGAGAGAGAGAGAGAGAGATGGCATCATGGGCAGTTCTAGGCGTGTCGACAGCGGTGTGTGAGGGGAGAAGGAGTCATTCTCGGAGACTGATCCCGTTGCAGAGCGTGGAAAACACCCCGAAAAAGCCCACCACCCCACGAGCATCAACGCCCTCTCACAAGTCCAAGCAGTCTTCTTCTGGCAGCGGTGGTGATGGCTTGTTCGGCCTCTTCGGCAAGAAATAAGCTCAATTAGCATCATCATACAGATCTTTGTCTTCATGGTGCTTACGAGAATCTAGACCCATGCACAAATGTGCAAACAACAAACTTATCGTGAGACTTAATGCACATTTTGATGGCGCTGCCTAATGTTTATTTGTGATTCCAAGGTATTTTTTGCATTTGTACGTGGAGCCATTCACTACAGCAAAAGCTCAACATATTGTTATTTGTACTCGAGTCCTGTATTTGTAAAAGGATTTTGACCTTTTTCCGACAAGACCTTTATATAGTATTTGACAATTTGGCCAAAAAAAGAAAGAGAGAGAGAGAGAGAGAGAGAGAGAGAGAGAGAGAGAGAGAGAGAGAGAGAGAGAGAGAGAGAGAGAGAGAGAGAGAGAGAGAGAGAGAGAGAGAGAGAGAGAGAGAGATGTGTAGCAATATATCTTGCATTCCTTGCTCTCATCTCTTTATGTTCGACAAATTAGCTTTTTTTCATGCAAGCGCTAGTTTTTATTAAAGGCATGGTTCCAAAGGGAAAAGCAGCATCTTAAAATAGCTTCAAAAAGCCTAAAAATTGTGTACAACATTTGATAGGCACCATGCTTATATCGCTCCCTACAAGCAGACAGTGCCAATAAATACAAACTGGGACAATCCACCACTCTTATGTGCTTTAAGAGCCCCGTCCTGCCCCGCACCTCTAGGGGTTACAGTAGCTTGGATCCTCCAAAAGCAACTATCACATCAATTCGATTGCAGGACTTACAAGACATGAAGACCGTGTTGCAAGTGCTGCTAAAATTATGAAAATAGGTAAAACTTAGAACGCATACGCTTAAACCTCAAATCAAATATTAGGATGCATTTGAACCATAATTGGGGAAAATCGTGGCTTCTCTCCATGATTATCAAGAAATAAGCTAGAATTTGCAGAGCATAGGATCCTTGTCTTGTAGGTCTTGTAGTCCCTTCGCGAGATGGGGCTCTAAGTTCCTCAATTGCTTGCCATGGTTATTAATGACCACTTTTAGGGCACAAAGAATTAAATACTCTTGATATTCTTATTATTCTATTACTATCTTTAGTATCATGTTCATAGACTACCCTTTTGGGACACTTCCCTTAGCTGTCCTGCATCGACGTGGGACAGTTTTGGACAGGGTCCCATCGGTTTGCATAATTGGCCCACAAGCTTTACATGATTTGTCCACACAGTGAGATTGCATGTGCCACGTGTTAAGTCTAGAAAGAATTAAGTGTTCGAGCTCAAATTTTTTATTGAAATTAACAAAAGTATTGATTATAATTAAATAAATTTGGTATATGTGATTGAATGTTTGTTGGGTATTACACGTTAAAAAAAACAGAAGCATTGTAGAGTTTTGATTACAATCATTGATGCCACAAAGGTATCAAAGATTGCTTTGTTGACAAGTCTTCAAAGAATGAAGTTGTAAGTGCAATGCTAAACCAGGTGTATTATTCGGTGAATCTATTTCTGTAGCATAAACACACATGCTTTGGCCTCTTATACTTTTGCAAATGTGGTGGATGAGGAGAATAAACCTCCCTTTGGGAGCCTGTTTGATCATTTGTGAGCATTCCATTTCTTTTTATCATGGTCATGCTAGTTTTTTAGTACCTCCCCTTACTTATATTTTTCCTTTGCAAGCTATGTATGTTCATTGCAATATTTGCTAGCACCTAGCCGGCTATTGATGTGGTTTTGAATGATTTTTTAAAATTTTGATTTGCAATATGTGAGGTCGGTTGATTTACTCTAATGTGTTGATTTTTGCTTCATGAAAGCGCCTTGCCTATGTACATTGAGGTCGGGGCTAAAAGCATGGTGCGAGATCCATAATACAATGTTTAAGCCTGCGACAAACCACATAAAAGACATGCCTTCATCGATGAAGAGTGTGATTCATGCTAAACTATCATGTTTTGTATTTGATGAAGCCAATTGTTGTAATTACTTTGTTGTTCAAAAATGATGTTAATGTTCACTAAAGTGTTACTCATGACTTGGAAAATGAAATCAAATAATTCTCTCTCTCTCTCTCTCTCTCTCTCTCTCTCTCTCTCTCTCTCTCTCTCTCTCGCTTTTTGTGTTCGCTCGGTAAAGTTTGCTCGGTGCTTGGTAAAACTCTTCTGAAGCACCCATCGATACTTCATTCTCATTGGCAACCTCTTGTTGTGGATCCCCTTTCTAAATGGTTTCCTATTTCTTGGAATATGCAGGATCGATTTGACATTTCCCTCTTAATGATTCAAGAATATTGTTATTGAATCGAGTAAAAATCAATTCATTTATCAGAAGAATCCGGCTAAGAGAATTTGCTACCACATTATATTTTCCTTTGCGATATCTAAGCTCATAATCAAACTCTTGTAAGAGTTCAACCCATCTAGTCTTATGACCTTTCAATTCTATTTGATTGGAAATCCATTAAATGCTTTCGTGATCAAACACTATCATAACCTTATAGTGCTTCCATTTCTTCAATGCATGGAGTACTCTATAATCGATACAAAGTCGCACATAATCATCTCTTTTTTTTCACCAATAAAATTGGCAAAGCCCATGGAAAATTGTTGGGTCTAATAAAGCCTTTATCTGCATAGTCTTGCAATTGTTTTTCTACTTCTAAGTGTTGTGCTTGGCTTAGTTTGTAAGATGGTTTAGTGCATCTCTAACCAAATCAATAGCATGATTTACTTCACCTCTTTCACGAGGTAAATCTTTTAGCAAATCAATAGGAAAAACATATGTTGAGAAAGGTTTAGTTTCTTGACAAGAGCATAGTTCACAAAGTTATGTGTGGCAGAGTCATCTGTCATGACCCTGACACTTATGCCATTTACAAACCCATGAATTTTTACTAGCTCACGGGGACCAAAACTTGATTTCCACATGTTGTTTGACAAACAACAATGATGTTCTTTGTCCTCATGCAATACTTCTATGAATTTATACCTTTCATTACCACTTATCGGAAGTATTTGGACCACATGGATTTTCCTATCTTTATAGCTCTTGTTAGACATTTATCCTTTTCATCATCTTTTTTTCGTTTGTTCTTTGGACAATTCTAGTGAGAATGGTTGGTCGACCAACAAGTGAAGCATAAGTTTTCTTTTTTAGCATTTGCAAAGTCCTCAGGGTTCAGCCTAGGTCGTCTTGGTGCAACTTTAAAAAAAAACAATGGTTTACCCTCCTTATTACATGGAAACTTCCTTTCTCCTTTTTGAAAAGGCCATGATACCCATGTATCTGTGGACTTGGGCTCAGACTAAGTGGGATTTGAAGTTGTTAAGCAAGTATTATCTTCATAAATTTGTGCCAATTTTTTCCAAAATTTTAGGTGCACTTCTTTTTACCTCTCGCTTGACGTGTCTATCTAATCCCCATATAAACCCTCTTGTCTTATGAAAGTCGTCTATTCCCTGAAGTTTGAGGATTATTTCTCTATACTCTGTAATGTAGGTAAGCAAAGGCCTACCCTACTGCATAGCTTTGTCCCCGTCCTTTCAATTCTTTTCTGGTTCATTGTTAGGGAGAAATTCTTTCACAAAAATATTCTCAAATTGAACCCAATTCTCTGGAATCTTTCCTGAACACCTTTGAGACTCATTCACCATTTGTAGGCTTTTGGCCTCAATGACAGACTAGCCTCCAGTGGTTGATACTTAGTGGGTATTTTTTAACCTACGAAGGTCTTGCCATTTATGTAGGAAAGTATAGATAGCATCTTTATTTCTATCTTTTTCTTTGGCATTATATTGAGGAGTTTCATGTCTTTGAGGACGGGTTTTCTCTAGGTCTCAATTGGGTATCAAAAGAAGATATAACAACCTCTTTATATATGTCTCCATTGTCCCTTGATGTGGAAGGCATGATTGGACACAAATCCTCTCGATAAAGCATGACAACCCCTCCTTACCCTCAACTAGCATTCTAAGGAGCTTCCTTCCTTGCCATTGACTCCCACATATACCCTAAGATTGTAGGCAAGTTCCTTGTCTTAAAAAACACCTACATCCATGCTACAAACCTTAATATGCTCCCATAGGTTTTGCACCATCATGCACTCCATTTTTTCACAATGACCACTCTCCCATCTCTATAAAAAACCCATTTTCCCACCTTTCTAACCTCAAAAATATGTGGCATGCATTCCTTCTAATGTGCTACTTGAGCACGACTAATATCCTCCTTCAAAAATTTCTCGCCCTTCAAGGCGCATCAATGTGAGAGAAATTGTTTTTTTTAGTCCATATAAGAAAACTTCATTATAATTGGTCTCTCTTTTGATGCATTCTTCCCTACTCACCATGTATCTATGGGTGTAGGAATGTGAGAGAAATTGTTTCTTTTAGTCCAAACAAGAAAATGTTGAAATTAGGGTTGCAAAGAAACACACAGAGCTTGGAGAAGACGAAGGAATCTCAAGGCACACAATAGAGAGTGTGTTACTTAGTGTGCAATGGATAGATAGATAGCCCTAGAGTGATGGGCGTATGTACAATGCATGGGGGAAAAAACCTCCTAAAGAGGGAAAAAATGAACCGGTGGTCCTAGTGTCTTCACGCACATCACTACCACATGTATATGGTAGCAAATCCTCCCTGGAGTGATGTGGTGAACGAGAGCTGGCACATGAGTAAAGGGAAGTGCCATGCCCTGAGGACATGATCAGTCCACAAAGGGGAGTAAGCCCAAAGCTTTGCGGAAAGCTTCAAGCTTCTCATGAGACAATGCCTTTGTGAAAAGATCTGCAAGGTTGTCCTGTGTTGGCACATAAGCCAAGCTGATCTCTCCTGCTAAGAGCCTCTCCCTGACATAGTGGTAATGCACCTCAATGTGCTTTGCACGAGCATGAAAAATTGGGTTCCTCGCAGCTGCCAATTCGCTCTGACTATCAGTGTAGATAGTGTTGGCAGTGTCCTGTCCAACACCCAAATCAGCCATAAGGCGTCTGAGCCATACACACTCAACCGTAGGTGTGAAGACTGCCCTGTACTCAGCCTCACAACTCGAAGTGGCCATAGTAGGTTTCTTCTTGCTCAACCATGATATACATGAACTGCCAAGCATGAAATAAAAACCACTTGTGGACACTCGCGTGTCAAAACAACCAGCCCAATCTGAGTCCGAAAAAGCATGTAAATCTGGCGGCAATGATCCCCCCTTGGGATAAAACAAGGCAAGATGTAAAGTGCCACTAAGGTAGCGAAAAATCCTCTTGACAGCCTACCAATGCTTCGACCCTGGGCTATGCATAAATCTGCTGACCTATGAGACTGCAAACTGAATATCTGGCCTCCTGTTGCATACATAAATAAGGCAGCCAACAGCAGTTTGGTAAAGAGTGACATCAGCAGGATCACCAGCATCATGTAGATTCAACTTCAAACCTGTTTCCATGGGAGTGGCAATAGGTTTGCAATCCTCAAGTCCAAACTTACATAGCAATGTCTCTATGTAAATTTGCTGACACAAGGCAATACCACCATCACACCGCTTAAACTGTTAAGTATGGAGCCTGATTTACCCTTGTAATTTTCTGTGGTAAAAACACACATTTGTAAGGCCCCCATTATGAGGAGAAGCCATCGTGCGTGAAGGAAAATCACTCATCGGAAACCAAAATTTTCATGGACAAGAATCAGGGGCAACTTTAAAGGCCTCCGCCCCCGAGACTTTTTTTCGCCGGAATATTCTTTTTCGCCGGAATATTATGGCCGGACGGCGGCCGGAAAGTGGTCGGAAAACAACCGGTCGATTGGCCGGTGGTCGGAAGTCAATGGCCGGTGGCCGGTGGCCGAATTCAAAAGCGGACTTGTCTTCTCAAGGGCGGCCACACATGGGCGGATTGGAGGGTCCGATTTGGACTTATTCGCACAAGGGCGGCTACACATGGCTGTCTCTCATAAGACAGGGCAGCCCTTTTGGCCTATAAAAGGAGGCGATTTCTACACACATTTCATAGTGTGAAGTTGATGCAACAAGGTGAGTGTGAGGTGGTGAGAGTGAAGCAAGGAGGGAGCTCCATTAAGGGTATAATCCCTTTGTAAACTACTTCTTGTTTTGAAGTACTAAAGCCATTGAGTGGCTGCTTTCCCGTGGACGTAGCCCACATTGGGTGAACCACGTATATCGTGTGTACTCTCTCTCTCTCTCTCTCTACTCTATAATCTCGTGTATATAAATCTGTCTCTCTCCATTAAGTAATCTACTCAATTATCTATTTAGCTACGTCTTATTTCCTAACAACTGGTATCAGAGCAAGGTTTGCTCGTAGCTAAATAATCTCAAGGAAAGGATTCCTTGAAGTGAGTGGGAGTTATGGTGGAGGAAGGGAAGCTCAAGATTGAGAAGTTCAACGGCAAAAACTACCAACATTGGAAGATGCAGATTGAAGACTATCTCTACCAGAAGGACCTCTATTTGCCACTAGGCGGTCTTGCGAAGAAGCCCGCAAAAATGGCAGATGAAGCATGGATTGTCCTTGATCGAAAGGCACTGGGAACAATCCGGTTAAGCTTGGCGTCAACAGTGGCCTTTAATGTTTCGGAGATGAAGACCACGGAGGACTTGATGAAGTCACTTGACGACTTCTACGAGAAACCATCGGCATCCAATAAGGTATTTCTTATGAAGCGCTTGTTCAATCTAAAGATGGCAGAGAATGGTTCAGTTGCAGAACACCTAAATGACTTTAACACAAACATAAGTCAACTTCGATCAGTGAAAATCAATTTCGATGACGAAGTGCGAGCTCTCCTTATACTATCATCTCTACCGGATAGTTGGGACAGCCTTGTGATGGCTGTAAGTAATTCTATCTCTGGCACAAATACTCTTAAGTTTGATGATGTTGTGGGTGTTCTCCTAAGCGAGGAAATGGGAAGGAGAAGCACAGGAGAATCATCAAGTGCTGCACTATCAGTGGAAACAAGAGGAAGGCTTAAGGAGAGGTTCAAAAACCAAAAGGGTCGTGATCGCTCAAGGCGCAGCAAGTCACGCACAAAGTCAGTTCTTGAATGTTGGAACTGCGGCAAGAAGGGCCACGTCAAGAAGGCTTGCTGGTCCAAGAAGAAGAAGGAGACAGAGTCTCAAGACAACAAGCCAACATCGGAGGCCAATGTCGCAGGTAAAGTAGAGCAAGATGCTCTAATTCTCTCATTAGACAATGTGTCTAATTCCTGGATAGTAGATTCCGGGGCTTCATTCCATGCGACACCACACAAGCAACATTTCCAAGACTACACCAAAGGTAATTTTGGGTATGTATACTTGGGAGATGATGAAGCTTGTGAGATTGTCGGCAAAGGTACAGTTTCTATCAAAACTGCTAACGGAAATGAATGGAAGCTTAAAGATGTTAGGCATGTTCCTTCTCTTCGCAAAAATTTGATCTCTACAGGACAATTGGACGATGAAGGTCACAACATTGCATTCGGAAACAAACGGTGGAAGATCTCAAAGGGATCTTTGGTGGTTGCCAAGGGTGAAAAAGTCGGTACACTTTACTTGTGTACTGTTAGCATGCAACCTTCAGCTTGTACAGCAACTACAGAAGTTGACAGTGCAGTATGGCACTACCGACTTGGGCATATGAGTGCCAAAGGAATGCAAATCCTTCAAACAAAGAAGCTTCTACCAGGTTTGAAAGAAGTGGACTTAGAGTTCTGTGAAGATTGTGTTTATGGTAAACAAAAGAGGGTAAAATTTCAAAAATTAGGAAATGAAAGAAAAAATAAAAAACTTGAGTTGGTTCATTCTGATGTTTGGGGTCCTGCAAGTACACCATCACTTGGTGGCTCATTGTACTATGTAACATTCATAGACGATGCGACTAGAAAAACATGGGTTTATGTCATGAAGAATAAATCCGATGTATTTTCCATATTTCAAAGGTGGAAATCCTTTGTGGAGAATGAAACAGGTACCAAGGTTAAATGCCTCAGATCCGACAATGGAGGCAAATATTGCAGCCAAGCTTTTGAAAGCTTTTGTGCTAGCAATGGCATTCGGAGGCAAAGGACAACCCCAAGGACACCTCAACAAAATGGGATTTCGGAAAGGATGAACAGGACAATCATGGAACGAGCACGAAGCATGCGGCTACATGCAGGCCTACCGCTTGAGCTTTGGGTGGAAGCTGTAAGTACGTCTGTGTACTTAATCAATCGGTCACCCTCAACGACATTGGATGGGGGAGTTCCAGAAGAGGCATGGACAGGTAAACCGGTGAATTATGCATTTCTCAAAGTGTTTGGGTGTGAGGCTTTCATGCACATAGATAGAAGCCTAAGATCAAAGTTAGATGCAAAGTCCAAAAAGTGTTTCTTCATTGGCTATGGAGAAGGAGACTTTGGGTATCGAATCCTATGGAATCTTAAGGAGTAGGGATGTAATTTTTAACGAACAAAATATGTACAAAGATTACTTGGAAAGAAAACAAACAAAAGAAACGGGTGATGAGTACATGGAGCTTGAGGACGGTGAAGACTCAAGGACTGCAAACGATGACAATGTGCAACAACGTCAACCAAATGAGGAGCCTCAACCTATTCCCCGAATATCTACAAGAGCAAGTAGACCTCCAGAAAGGTTTGTTCCTTCCTTCAACCATCTCTTGATCTCAGATTCTGGAGAGCCGGAATCATATGAAGAAGCTATGCAACATGAATCCAAAGAAGAATGGACGAAGAGCATGCAAGTGGAGATGGACTCACTACATCGCAACCAAACATGGGAGTTGGTTGAGTTGCCTAAAGGTAAGCGGGCACTTCAAAACAAATGGGTGTACAAGCTAAAGGAAGAAGAAGGTGGAAAGAAAAGGTACAAGTCTAGGCTTGTGGTAAAAGGTTTTTCTCAAAAGAAAGGTATTGACTTCAATGAAATATTTTCTACTGTTGTAAAAATGAACTCAATTAGGCTTGTCTTAAGCCTTGTGGCTGCTCATGATCTAAATCTCGAGCAAATGGATGTAAATACGGCATTCCCTCACGGTGACTTAGAGGAGGAAATCTACATGCTTCAACCAAAGGGGTATGAAGAAAAAGGTAAGGAGAAAATGGTTTGCAGATTAAAGAAGAGCTTGTATGGTTTAAAGCAAGCATCAAGACAATGGTACTTGAAGTTTGATCGATGGATGTTGGATCATGGATTCACAAGATGCAACTCGGATCACTGCGTCTACACGGAGAATTTGGGAGATGGGAAATTCATCATCCTAATGTTGTATGTTGATGACATGTTGATTGCAAGTGCTAACATGCAGGACATCAAAGACCTAAAAGAGGAGCTGTCCAAATCTTTTTCAATGAAAGATTTAGGTGCTGCAAAGAGGATACTTGGTATGAAAATATCAAGGGACAGGACGAAGAAGACAATAAAGCTATCTCAAGAAGATTACATCAAGAAGGTGCTAGAAAGGTTTGCAATGCAAAATGCAAAACCAGTTTCTACACCTTTGGCTGGTCATTTTAAACTAACGAAGAATATGTGTCCAAAGACACAAGAGGAGATAGCCTATATGTCTAAAGTTCCGTATGCTGCAGCGGTAGGTTCTCTAATGTATGCTATGGTCTGGACAAGGCCAGACATTGCACATGCAGTGGGAGTTGTGAGTAGGTTCATGGACAACCCAGGCAAAAAGCATTGGCAAGCTGTGAAGTGGATACTTAGGTATCTAAAAGGGACAACAACAAATGCTTTGTATTTTGGAGGAACTGATATTTTTCTAGAAGGGTATGCTGATGCAGATATGGCAGGTGACAAAGATACTCGAAGGAGCACTACTGGCTATGTGTTCACGGTTGGAGGCACAGCAGTAAGCTGGGCTTCAAAGCTGTAGAAAGTGGTTTCACTTTCTACCACAGAAGCAGAGTATGTAGCAATGACAGAGGCAAGCAAAGAAATTCTGTGGCTTCACAGATTCTTAGAAGAGCTTGGATTCAAACAAGACAATTGTGTCTTGTACAGTGATAGCCAAAGCGCTATCCATCTTGCGAAGAACTCAGCCTTTCATTCAAGGACAAAGCACATTGAGGTGAGATATCACTTCATACGCACTCTTTTGGAAGAGGGACAACTAAAGCTAGGAAAGGTGCATACAAGTGAAAATCCTGCAGACATGTTTACAAAGGTGGTCAACAAGGAGAAGTTGAGCTTTTGCTCATCTTCAATCGGCATTCAAGGATAAGAAGCCAGAATGGAAAGCAGTCACAGGGTTGGTTTGGAGATCAGTCTCCAAGTGGGAGATTGTTAAGTATGGAGCCTGATTTACCCTTGTAATTTTCTGTGGTAAAAACGCACATTTGTAAGGCCCCCATTATGAGGAGAAGCCATCGTGTGTGAAGAAAAATCACTCACCGGAAACCAAAATTTTCATGGACAAGAATCAGGGGCAACTTTAAAGGCCTCCGTCCCAGAGACTTTTTTTCGCCGGAATATTCTTTTTCGCCGGAATATTATGGCCGGACGGCGGCCGGAAAGTGGTCGGAAAACAACCGGTCGGTTGGCCGGTGGTCGGAAGTCAATGGCCGGTGGCCGGTGGCCGAATTCAAAAGCGGACTTGTCTTCTCAAGGGCGGCCACACATGGGCGGATTGGAGGGTCCGATTTGGACTTATTCGCACAAGGGCGGCTACACATGGCTGTCTCTCATAAGACAGGGCAGCCCTTTTGGCCTATAAAAGGAGGCGATTTCTACACACATTTCATAGTGTGAAGTTGATGCAACAAGGTGAGTGTGAGGTGGTGAGAGTGAAGCAAGGAGGGAGCTCCATTAAGGGTATAATCCCTTTGTAAACTACTTCTTGTTTTGAAGTACTAAAGCCATTGAGTGGCTGCTTTCCCGTGGACGTAGCCCACATTGGGTGAACCACGTATATCGTGTGTACTCTCTCTCTCTCTCTCTCTCTCTCTCTCTCTCTCTCTCTCTCTACTCTATAATCTCGTGTATATAAATCTGTCTCTCTCCATTAAGTAATCTACTCAATTATCTATTTAGCTACGTCTTATTTCCTAACATAAACTATATGCCCAAATAATGATGCAACAAACCCAAATCTTTCATCTTGAAAGTAGCATTCAAATCAGCGTTAAAGTCAGCAATATGTCTCTCATTTGGTCCAGTGATCAGCAAATCATCTACATAAAGAACCACAATGAGAAGTACATCACCCTCATGCTTTACATACAATGTGCTTTCTGTTGGACTGTTACGAAAGCCTTGTTTGACCAAATGAGTGTCAGCTTTCTCATACCAAGCACCAGGAGATTGCTTCAATCCATACAAAGCCTTGTTACATTTACACACTTTGTCCTCTTGTCCTTTCTTGACAAAACCGCGAGGCTGCATTACATAAACTTTCTCAAATATATCACCATTCAAGAAAGCAGTAACAATGTCTGATTGATGTACATCCCAACCAAAATGAGCTGCCAATGCACATAGAAAACGCACAGTAGTCATACGGCAAGTGGGAGCAAAGGTCTCTTCATAATCTATGCCTTTTTGTTGTGCATAACCCTTTGCAACAAGTTGAGCCTTATGGCAATCGATCTCACCATCCGGCTTGCATTTCAACTTGTAAACCCACTTCATACCAATGGCCTTTTTGCCAGGAGGCAAATCACATAAAGTCCATGTGTCATTTTCTATAAGTGCATCATATTCTGATTGCATGGCAGCCATCCAATTTTCTGAATTATGTGCTTTATCAAAAGACAGAGGCTCCTCAACATCATGTAAGCTAGACACAGACAAAGCATAACAATCTGATGCATAAGATGCATGGCGAGAGTCTGAACGAGTACGACTAGACAAAGGTGCATCCAATTTACTGTCACGCAAAGTGTGCACCAGCCATTTTGGCATACCTCTAGCCTGCTCATTTTCAGCCCTTTCCTCATCAAGTACATCATGTACATCTGCATCAGTAATAGGCTGATCTATAACATTTTCAGAAACCCCCATAGGCTATACATTTGCCTCATTGCAACTTGCATTCGTATTTCCACCACTGAAAAGAGGCAACAAAGTGTCATAAATGTCCTGTGAGCTTACATTATTGTCTCTAGTACATGACAGCAAGGGCTGAACTGAATCTTCCACAAACACTACATCCTGCGAAACCAGAATACGTTTTGTTTGCGGATGATACAACCTGTAACCTTTTCTTTCAGCACTATAACCAACAAAAATACATTTGACAGTCTTACCATCCAATTTTCTGCCAAAAACATGCATGTGCTCAATAGAAGGCTTTCTATCATGCCATGCTTCATATGGAGTAATAGACTGCAAAAATTTCGTAGGACACCTGTTTAGTACATAAGTGGCACACATGATGGCCTCAAGCCAAAAAAAATGCGGCAAAGCTTGACTTTTGACCATACATCGTGCCATTTCCGAAAGTGACCTGTTTTTCCTCTCAGCAACACCATTTCGCTGAGGTGTATAAGGCATTGTACATTGGTGTTTTATCCCACGACTAGCCAGAAATGCATTGAATTCATGAGACATATACTCCCCCCCTCGATCGGAACGGTGGGTGCCCATAGTACATTTCGAGACATTTTCAACCATAGCCAGAAATTGTTTGAAGCACATAAAAACTTCGGACTTCACTTTAAGCGGAAATACCCATGCATGCCTGGAGTAATCAGCAATGAAAGTCACGAAGTAAAGGTAATTGCCCAAGGACGGAGTTTGCATGGGCCCACAAACATCACTAAGCACAAGCTGCAACCTGTATGTGGCCCGAACTGAACCATCCTTTGGAAACTTAGAACACTGCATCTAACCCAAAATACAGCCTTCACAAACATGTTTGACAGGTGCTTCAAGAGCCGGCAAAGAAGCAACCATATTAGATTTCTGCAAACGTAGCAAACTGGCAAAATTCACATGACCAAAACGTGCATGCCAAAGTTTTGCATCTGAAATAGCCCTTGAATTTGCAACTGCATTTGCAAAATTTTATCCACACTTGTCATGCAAAGTGAGCTTATACAGCCCACGGCACAAAAGCCCAGATGCAACTATTTCATCACCAAAACTGAGATCATGAACTGTACATTTGTCATCCACAAATTTGACTACAAGTCCAAGTCTAGCAAGTGCAGATATAGACAAAAGATTCTTCTTGATCCCAGGTACATAAAGTGCATCAACAAGTGTCAAAGAACTGCCATTAGTAGCAGTAAGCATAATCTTTCCAACTCCTTGAACCGGATAAGAGGCATTGTTGGCACAAGTGACTGAATTCCCACGAGGGACAGACGCGAGAGAGGTGAAAAATTCATGATGTGAGGTAATGTGCTTTGTAGCACCACTATCGAAATACCACACATGTGAATCTGCAGCAACTGACATGCATGCATCATGGACAACAGGATTGTAAGTGCACTCTGCACTAAAATCCCATTCTACATCAACATCAACATTACAGTCTCCTTTTACAGAAGACTCAACAATGGTTGCATTTGTACTGGAACCAGCATTTGTAGTGGAGCGGCCCTCTTTCTTCTTAGCCTCTTTGGCCTTTAACTTAGGACACTGCTTGATCAAGTGATCATTAGCTTTACAATAATGGCAACGCATCTTCTTTTGCCCTTATCACCAGAATTGCCAGACGATGTGCTGCCAATAGAAGCATTGGGAACAGAAGTTTTGCCACTCTTACTCGCAGCAGAACCATAAGAAGTGGCTGCATTGCTGTTACCACCCTTTCTTTGAGAAGCAATAAAAGCCTATTCAAATGCATGCTGTCTAGTCCTATTTTTCCTAGAAAGTGACTCTTGCAACAGCAATGTGCATAATGCATCAAACTTGACAACTTCTAGGTTTCCTTGGGTCATAAGTCTCCAAGTACTAGCAAAAGTTTGGTAAGAATCTGGTAAGGCATCAAGAACAATCTGCACAAGGGAACTGTCTGAAATGACTTCACTTGCACGAATAAGTTGCTCATTGATATCCTTGACACTAGCAAGAAAAGTGTCCATATCATCTTCCTCATGCATAATCTTCGGCTCCAGCTCTTTATGTAGCAAAGCAATTTTAGCCTCATTGTGACTTGCATAAAGACTAGCCAAAATATCCCAAGCCTATTTTGCAGATTTTGTTGAACGGATATGAGGAACAATGGTGCGCTTCACAGACAACACAATCAATGCATGAACCTGCGCATCCTTTACATCCCAGCAAGCTTGTTCTGTCGTAGGCAAAACAACTCTAATAGCAGCAATCCTTGCAGCAAGACCTACAACATCCTCAACATCGGCTACATCCTCAGAACCAGGACGTACATCAATGCCCTGCACAATATTCTAGACGCCCTTTGACACAAGAACGTGTTGCATCATATAAGACCACATAGGGTAATTGTCCCCATCCAACCTGTCCTCAGCAGCAAACATCTTGAAGACATCTGTGTTGTTGTCAGCCATGGTAAATGCTACATTTGATGTGAAAACTGCCCAAAAATAGGAGAAACAGAATGTAAACAACACGTGCTATATAGCACAAACCGTAGAAGACTGTAAGGCACCTGTTATACAAAAAACGGCACTGACAGAAATTCTGCACAAAATGACCAAATTGCCTGTACAGACCTGTCTGTAGTGGAAACGGAGGCCGAAATGAGCCCGAAACAGAAATCTGAGCAGACTGAGCTCTATGAGCATCGCCGAAATATTTGTCGACCTGTGAACGCTCGCCAAACCTCACTGTAATCGGAGAAAGTGAGCAGGCGTGTGCTGGAGCAGCTGGTGACTAAGCCCGGGAGGACGTAACCTGCTCTGATACCAATTGTTGGAATTAGGGTTGCAGAGAAACACACATAGCTTGGAGAAGATGAAGAAAGCTCAAGGCACACAATAGAGAGTGTGTTACTTAGTGTGCAATGGAAAGATAGATAGCCCTAGAGTGATGGACGTATGTACAATGCACGTGGGAAAAAACCTCCTAAAGAGGGAAAAATTGCCCCGCGATCCTAGTGTGTTCACACACATCACTACCACATGTATATGGTAACAAAAAATTTCATCATAACTAGTCTCTCTCTCATATCTCTACTCCCTACTCACCATGTATCTATGGGCGCTTTTTCTTTTGCACCGATTTTAGTGCACTTAGCTAATGCATCCTCTTTTGGACCCTTACCCTCCTCTCATCCCACAACTTTTCCTCCAGTTCTCTTCCTCCGCTATATCATTTATGATCCTAGGAAAAGAAACTGATAGGCTAGCTTTTTGCTTTCTAACCACTTCTATCCATTTAGTGTTTGACCTCATCGATCCACGCCATCAATCCATTCTCTATATGTGACTTCAACTCTTTTATTTCTTCTTATAGCCGTTGTTCTGCTTTGATTTGTCTCACTTGCCTCAAGCTTACTCTTACATATCACAAGTTCTTGTGATACGTAAGAGTAAGCTTCTTGTATATGCCGACTTGTTGTATTACTTTAAGTTGTCTCACTTGCATCACTTATGCATCACAACTAGTATATTCAAAGTTTTCATTTTCCTTCACTTCTCCTCATCCAATGCATCATTTATGATATTAGGAGAAGAAGCCGAGGGGCTAGCTTTCTTATTTTTAACCACTTCTATCCATTTGGTGTTTTCCTCGTGTTGTTTGACCACATCAATCCAGGCCTTCATCCGTTCCTATATGTGACTTCAACTCTTTCATTTCTTCTTGTATGCGGATCCATTGTACTGCTTTGAGTTGTCTCACTTGCATCAGACTCTTATGTATCACAACTTCTCCCTAGAGATCTGCAATAAAAGCATGCTTTTCCTTGCATTTTTTTGTTTACGATTTTCACACTTCAAATTAGTAAGTGCATTATGAAAATTTCTTTTTGCGCCATATATTCCATTACATTCACCTATGCTGTTGAAATGGCCCACTCTTCCTTTTTTAACGTTGTGCACTGTGTAGAGGTTTCATCTTACAGGTTTACCGACCTGTCCATGGCACTCTAAACTCTGACTGTGACAGTGCTGCAAACTCATCGATTCATCTTCAACTCTCTCTCCCTCTCTATATATATATACCCCACACACACATGGTCGATATATAACTAAATAAACATAGATTTATATACATTATTTTAAATAAACACACACACACATACACACTTTTTTTTTTGTAAACACACACACACCTCTCTATGTATATTCGTATGTGTGTATATGCATGCATGTATGTATGTATGCATGTGTGTATGTTTGTATCTCTGTATATGTGTGTGTGTATATACATACACACATAGACATATACATGTATATGTATATATGTATGTTTATATATACATATATCTGTGTTTGTGAAATTATGGAAATGGCTAGCGTAGCATTTGGGCTTAATGAATTATATGGAAGACCACAATGTTTGAGATATTATCTAGCACTCATACAATAAAGCTAAAATGTATCACCCTCGTGGAGATTGCGAAAATGAGTAGCTTCAAAAACTTAATGGAAGGCTTGGACGCAGCTCAAATATTTGCTAGTGAAAGTAGAATATGAGCACTTGACAATGGCATTCATATTCGCAATCCTCTTGGCTACATTCTTTTCTATGCTTTATGGGGCCAAAAAGCTTGAAAAAAGAAATTTGATTCGATGGTTTTCTTGATATGGCAATTGCAAGTCCTATATGGAAAGAATTTTTTGGGAGAACACTTTTTGCACACTGAGCAATACACTCTTTGTTGTGTACGTTGAGTTTCTTCATCTTCTCCAAGTTGTGTGTGCATCCCTACAACCCTAGCATAAGTATAAAGTCTCCCTTTGCAACATCAAGAGTTGGGTTGAACTCCTTAACACGTTTATAACGTATAATTATCCTTGAGAATGACTAGTAAAAGGGACACAAATGATTAATAATCTCAAAGTCCCAAAGCTTATTCAGTCTTCGTGTGCTTGAGGGTGTACAACATTTTTTAGTAGATCTATGAAGAAGAGAAGAGAAGTTTTATCGTGGTAGGAGATGAAGTTGACCCATTATGAGCTTAACAAACAAAGGGCGTTGGTTACAATAATTTTTTTTTAAAAGTACCAAATGTTATTATCTCCATAGTCAACCACATATCTCTTTAGGATCAAGTACATTTTTTAGTCTTCTCCCTCTTCATCCCTTTTGCCATATTGTTCTAGGTCTATCAAGATTGAGGATTCTTGACATTCCAAACCTTGTGGCAACATTACCCAATATGTAAAGGTAATATAATGGAATTGCATGTCACTCCATAACCTTGATGCCTAGGATGCTTTTGTTTTTAAAAGAGTGATGGGTGGCAACAAACTCACTCTCCTACTTCCTCCACAACAAATATCTGGCTCTCATATATATTGCTTAGCAAACATCAAAGTCATTAGGTCTCCCCAATCTCGAAAAAATAAGAAGTCTTTGAAAACATATTAAGTGCGTAAATGAAGGGTGAGTTTATGAAATGAAAAGACAGATGAATGTGGAAAGTTAAAAGAAATATGAATGTGAAAAGTCGAAAAAACTTTTGTGTCCATATAAAGAGGTGATCAACTTCACATTGTATATTTGTGTTTCTCTTATGCTTTATCTTATCTTTAGCGTTTTCTTCTCTTTAAAGTGTTCTCTCTCTCTCTCTCTCTCTCTCTCTCTCTCTCTCTCTCTCTCGTGCACAAAGTTCTATTTGTTCTTCTCATGTCTAGCTGATACTATTGCAAATCTATGTGCTTCTTCATTGCTGGTTGCTACGTGTTATAGACTAGCGCATCATTTTTGTTGTTATTGAAGGAATATTTGAATTAAGAATACCTTTCAATTTTTTTGAATTCATTAATATGCACCTCTTACTATAAGGTCCACAAAGGTGTTGTCACAATAAAATTATGCACCTCTTACTATGAAGTCCACAAAGTGTGTTGTCACAATGTGAGTATGGAGTTTTGCTTAATTTTTTTCATTAGTTTATTCTCTTCGCATTTTGTCGTGTGGGAGAGAAGAAAAAAGGGACCAAAATGTTATATATATATATATAAATATATATATATATATATATTTATATATATATATATATATATATAGAGAGAGAGAGAGAGAGATAGAGAGAGAGAGAGAGAGAGAGAGAGAGAGAGAGTCCTTTTTCACCATATTATTTTTGCAAGTTATTTGTTGATCATGGCACTTGAAACGTAACATGTATACCTTGCAAAAAAGGAAACCACAAGAATGTATAGTTTTATCAAATTTTGATGTTTGTAAATATACATCTTTTATATCAAAAGAGAAAAATAGGCCACTTCACTTGCTCTATTGTGCTGTGTGCGTGTGAGAAAGAGGTACCTTGTATTGTTAGATCGAGAAAGTAAGAGCATGCAGTGACATTGCCCCAGTACTCGCAAACAAAATCCCATAGGTTTCTACCTAGTTGGACACATTGAGACTATAGATTTTTAAATGACCACATTTGCTGAGAATGCTATCTACATTTTCCATCTCATGGGAAATTTTAGATTTGTTAAATGACTAATTCAGCATATGTTGTGATATATGGCCAACTTAACATAATAGAACATTATTTGTTGCATGCACCATTTATCATAGTAGAATATCACACTTGCATTCACTAATTGATATCTTGTTATTTATTCTCTCAATTAAGCAGTAAATAAACAAGAGTGGTACACTACTACAAAGTTCTCCTCAAATCCAATAACACACAAAAATTGCTATTAAAGAAAGAGAAATCCACCAGTCTTTTATTTGAACCTCTATGATGATAGAAAATAAAAACATCGGGCTACAAACTAATTAATGTGCTCATAAATCGTAGAAAGTATGACACAATTTTTGTTTTCCTGATCACAAAGAGTTGAATTTTGAGATTAAAGCACTCCAATACATGAGGCACCTTCGACCGTCAAACCACATTATCCGACAAAATGGTTCAAAGCCTTTATAATAGAGATCTTGGTACCTCCCTTGAATCTCATCATAGAGAGTGGAGTAGCATACAAAGTGCTCTTTGGACCCCACCTCCCAATGACACAATCGGCATATACGATCTTCTCGCAATATAGTCTCATATCTACCTGTCTCCAATCTCAGAGTGTGACGAGGTACTCATACCATGTGAGAGATGTGTGTCCATGTATGTGCGGTGTAAGATATACCCATGTTGAGAGGTGTGTAGAAAATGCCTCTGGTTGTGCACCATTTTGTGCCTGAGTTGCCGCGAGGGCCCGCTTCATGTCTGCTGTGTGTCTCATTTCACAATGTTCATCCAAATGACCCAATTCAGATTTGTGCAACTAAGAATAAATTCATGGTATACCCTTTCAACATGTGACAATTTTCAAGCTTGATGGCATATCAAAACATAGATTAAGAACCACAATCTTTACAACTTGCACCATTACTTTAGATTGTAATGTGGCAATCTTTTTTTCTGGAACCAGAGCACAAAAATTGGATATCGAAATCTTCTAGGAAAATTAACTAGACTCTTGTTGGAATTGGACACGCTATGGCATGAGATTACCCACTGATTGAAGTGCATAATGCCAGAAACAAAGCTCGGACTCGTGCATACTTTTGATCAGAAAATCATTACCAAATCTTTGGTATCACGACCCTCCGTATTTACAGAAAATTTCTTCTATATCCTGATCGAAAGCTAAACACCCTAAATGAGTATTGCTCAACACATTGTATATCCATTGACTCACAGAAACATGGCTTTCTCCCTCTTCCACAACTCTTTCAAGGGCATCCTGAGCTTTTAGCACCAGCTACATCCTTTCTTAAGAACTCTTGCAAATTAAGTTCGTTTATCTTTGCCGCAAGAATAAAGTCATTTTCTGTCAGACCTCCTGGAAAAACAGCCAAAATACTAAAGTCATTTTCTGTCAGACCTCCTGGAAAAACCTAGGTCAAGATTATTGCCAACAATTCAAAGAATATGTAGTTAAGATCTCACCAACTGCATGAGTCCATATCTCTACACGAACATCATTCCAATTCTCCAGGTGAAGGTTCGGATGATGGCCTACATTTAGCATGTAAACAAGAAAGTCTGTAAACAATTCTTGATCAACCTGTCCTGCTACATAATTAGTGAAATAATTAGCAAGAAACAAACGATTCGGACGTAAGAAAAGACTGGCGCTAGCATTTCATACCTGCAATATTTTATTGATAAGCAACAAAAGAGACCTAGACAATGATCTCACAGGAGCCAATGATCCTTGGAGAACCAGCCCAGGTCCCTCAAGAAAATAGCTTACATCTGAAGGCTCAGTTTGCATGCCGCTCAATGAGGGAACATGCACAAACAGGGGAGACTCCCAAGATGGAAACATACTAAACGACAGCTACATCACAAAATGGGAAGGTATGGTCTCAGAGACTGTGCTCCATCTGACAAAGGTCCAAACCACCAAAGGCTCATGAAGTCCTGCCACCACCTCAATCATGTGCTCAAGGCTCTATTTGCCATGCGGACATTCTAGTACGTCTTCGGAGCCAAGGTTCGTCTATAGAGCCCGAGTTAGTTAGTTCTGGAGCTTGTTTATAAAACGTGCATGTCCGGACAAGTCCACATGGTATTTCCTAGTTTTGGAACCCTCTTGCACAAATGGTTTGTACGCCTTGTTGGGCAAACAAGAAACAGGGCCACCTATATAGCAATGTCTCCCCAAGAGTGCTCAACACATCAACTCAGCACCAAGCACACACCGGAAGAACATTCAACAACTGACAACACCAAATACCAAAGGTCCACTAGGAAGTTATTGGCAAACGGCTGCCCAAAAGACCACCTTGAAAGCTAGGAAATGCCTATCCTCACATGGAATTATAGCACACCCCAACCAATGCCCTTGAAGAAAAGAGTTTTCCCCTCTTCGACACCACAATTTCTTAACTTTTACATGAGTTTACTTTATATACAAGTAGCACCTCAAACAAGACACTTACGGCCACCCCGCTAGTTGGTGCTAGTAAAGCAACTTGCACTGCATGTAAATATGCTTGATAAATCAAGCTAAAAAACCCAAAAAAGATAGTCCAAACACCCTTGTGACACATGTTGTCATGTCCATATATACAAATTTATAAAAAACGATTTAATAAGCATTGGTCTAAAAAAAGATAGATCAAGGAAGGTTCCGAGCTCGCTGCTGCTGTTGCGCTACCCACTCGCCATCGCAACCTCCCCCTGCCCCTCCCCCCCCTGCCCTCGCGTGCCACCGCTGCCCATTCCCCCCTGCCCTCGCCGCCCGCACCTGCTGCGCGTACGCCAGCGCGCTGCCCAGCCTGCCCGCAGCCCTATGCCCGCCCTGCCCACCTGCTCGCTAGCTTTCCCCCACTCCCGCCTGCCACCCCGTTTTCTGCCTCAGCCCCCCAGCCCCGCCTCCCAATCCTACCTCACGACGGCCATCCTGCTTGTCGGGCCTCGCCAGTACCAGTGACGGGTTCGGTCCTGCAAAAGCTTCGTTTTTCGACTACGTTTCTCCGCCCCTCCCCTACAGCAGCAGACACAAATGGAGGCTCCAGCTTCGCCACAGAGGGACTCTGATGAAGCCCCCTCGCCCGACCCCGCTGAGCCCACCATTCGACTTGCTCTCTCGCATACAGAGCAAGCGAGCCTTGCTGCAGAGGTAGAGAGATTGCAGGCGACTTCGGTCATCTGCAAGGTTCTCGGCACTCGACCTAGCAGAGGAGGGCTGCGAGACCTTCTCCAGGCCCGCCTTCTCTCAGAGGTGGGCAAGATCTTGGATGTCCAGATTCTCGGACGGGGGTATTACCAGATTGAGTTCGAGACTTCCGAGATGGCTTCCAAGGTCATTGCTATGAGTCCACTGGCCATCCGAGCATCACACGCCCATTTTCGACAGTGGCGACATGGTTTTGACCCGACTTCGGATGTGCTAGTAGAGGAGGCAGACATCCCCATCTCAGTCTGCTTTCCGGGTTTACGGAGGGAGTACCTTCCACTTCTCTCCAGGATTGGCTCCGCCATCGGGACAGTCCTGGAGACACCTCGTACGGCAGCATCAGTAGCTGCCAAGGCGGCTGGCATCCCTTCAGTTCGAGTTTTGGTCAGAGATACCCACACGCTCCCGAAGGTCATCCTTTTGCCTCGGGTGAGTGGGGGTTGGTTTTGACAGAGTGTGGAGTACTCGGGTCTCCCGAACCACTGCTTCATTTGCAGACAGATGGGCCACCTAGCGAAGGCCTGTCCACGGAGGAGACCACGACCCGCACCCCAGCCTCAGCCCCAACCTGCCAAGGCTGGGCCGCAGCCACAGCCAGCGACACAGAGCACAGATTCAGCGCCACCCTCCGAGCCAGGGGCTCCAGCGGAGGAGGGGTGGCAGCAGGCCCGTGGCCGTCGACGCCAGGGGCCACAGCGTCAGCCTGGCACTCAGAGTGGCCCCCAGGTGCCTACTCAGCAGCAGTGGGTTCCCACGGGGAACCGCTTTGGGCCTCTTGAGCAGGAGGAGCCTCCTTCGCCAGCCTCCACCTCCGCTTCACCCTCGCCAGCCGCTCCGCCTTCCGATCTCCCCTCCTCCTCCTCATGCCCTCCCCCGCCCTCTGCTACCGCTCACCCCCCACCTCGCCCCACCCCGCTTCTCCTCTCCCCCGCCCCCCCCAGCCCCTTCTCCCCCTCCTCCTGCTTCAGTACCTCAGTCGGCTCAGGAGACTGGACCCTCGCCGGCGGCTAGGAGATCTCTTGGCAGCGCCTTTGCCACGAGTCGCCTAGCGAGAGAGGGTCAGCCCTTCATGCGGCCCCCTCTGCAGATTCAGACATCTTCTCTTGCAGCTATCCCGCGTGGTTTGACGAGCATTGACCTCCGACGCCGCTGGGATTTCTTCGATTACGGGTTTACTCGTTTTCTTGGCGACTCCACAGCAGACCACGAGGCAGCCTGCTTCAGAGTCCACGCTTTGTTCCTCGCCGCTAGGGGGACAGAGGCCTTGGACTCAGCAGTTGGTTTCTCCTTCCCCCTCTGCGGCAGGACTGAGACAGAGTGGTCCCTCGACTCAGTGGTGGGATGGTTGCATACACAGGTTCTCGAGTTCTCTCACCACATGGGAGAACTTGGCGTTACAGATCTGCTGCAGACGTTGTGGCCACTGGCCAAGTTTGCGGTGACACCCCCAGACTCAGCAGGATGTAGACACATTGTGGTGTACTTTTTTGCTGATACGCAGTGTTTGCCTTGCTATGTATTCATTCATGAGGACTCCTGGACAGAGGAGGTTGCTTTACGCACAGCTCGCTCTGCTTGGGCTTGGACCAGGCACTCACTGCAGTCTCGCCTATCTAGAGGACGCTCGGATGCGGATTACTCCCCATCCAAGCCTGCTTCGAAGATAGCTCGTCTTGCTACTGCGGCATCATCTGTTCTCTCTCGCTCCCCATGAGGATTGTCTCGTGGAACGTGCAGGGACTAGGTGGGCCCCAGTTTCAGCTTCAGCGTTGCCTTGTGGGAGGAGAGATTGATCTCCTTATGCTTCAGGAGCACCATTTGTCTGAGAGCCGCATTCGGCGATGTGGTCAGAATTTGCGTGGACGCTATGATACCTTTTGGTCAGCTGCTTTTGGACCTGGAGGCATCCAGGGTGGGGTATGTATGACTATTGCGGACTCACTACAGCAGGCCATTGTGGGCAGAGGGATTATTGTACCAGGCAGGGCTCAGTGGATTACTATGCAAGTTCAGGGTAGCCTTGTGGGTTTCCTGAACATCTATGTGCCCAATGTGGCGAGTGCTCGTGCAGAGTTTTGGTCACAGATTGTTGAGTCTTTGCCACAGGTTGACCAGTGGTGTGTAGGAGGGGACTTCAACATGTTGGAGGACCCTTCTGACAGGATCGGAGGCAGCCATGCTACTGTGCATGGAGTCGAGTTAGCAACTTGGGAGAGGTTTTGTATGACGATGAGGCAGCATTCTGGCTTTGTGAGGCCTCCAGAGAGTCTTGCCTTCTCTAGATCGGACCGCAGAGTGGGAGGAGTGAATCTATCGCGCATAGATCGCTTCTACACTAGTGACCACTTCAGTGACTTGGGGGGATCAGTGGGCATCCTGGCAGGGACATCCTTCTCGGACCATGCACCAGCGATTCTCACAGTGGCAGATAGGCAGAGGAGTGGGAGCACGATGCTTCGCATCCCAGAGCGGGTCTTGTTGGACTCAACACTCAGAGAGAGGGTCGAGGCTCTATGGACAGAGGGCATGGACAGCCACGCTCCACCTGCAGACAAAGTGGCCTCAGGCCTAGCTCAGCTTAGCCACTTCTTTCTCCAGGAGTCTCTGGCTCGACGGGCTGCAGCGAGAGAGGAGGAGCAGCGTCTCAGACGAGGCATTGCTTCACTACAGAGGATGCAGGAGCAACATCCAGACAGTCCATGGTTGGAGGAGCAGTTACAGCAGGCTCGACAGGAGCTTGCTTGCACAGAGGAGAGGCGCCATGAGTTTTCCTTTCATCGACAGGCATCTCAGTGGACTCAGGTGGGTGACAGGGTGACAGGTGGTTTTTTTGAGACAGTGGGACCTCGGCACTCGCATGCCAAGGTCAATCAGTTGAGGAGACCCGATGGGTCAGTTGTTTGTGAGCCTGAGAATATGCGTGCAGTCGCTACTGACTTTTACCGTGAGCTACTGTCGGCTGAGCCCGAGTCAGAGAGACAGGATGTATGCAGGGAGCAGGTTTGGGCACAGATGCCCTGTCTTGTGACTCAGGAGATGCGGCAGAGGCTTGAGTTACCTCTTCAGCTTGAGGAGCTGCACACGGCTCTTAGGGCCCTCCCTCGTGGTAGCTGTCCAGGTGAGGATGGGCTGACTCCCAGCTTCTTCTTGGAGTACTGGGACCTGCTTGGCCCAGATCTTTGTAGTGCCTTTCAGTACATTCTGCACACAGGAGTGATGCCGGATAGCATGAGTGAGGGCCTGATTTACCTCATTCCAAAGGAGGGTGGCTCCTTGGATGAGATTCGACAAAGGCGCCCCATCACCATTCTCAACTCAGCCTAAAAAATTCTTGCCAAGGCTCTGAGTTTGAGGATTCAGCCACTTTTGGAGAGCCTTATACATGGGACTCAGACAGGTTTTGTCAAGGAACGCAGTATCCTTGACAACATCTTCACTTTTTGGGAGGCTTCTGCCCTTGCACGGCTCCGTGGGGAGGACCTTGTGATTCTTCTTCTCGATTTTGAGAAGGCATACGACAGAGTCGACTGGGACTTTCTAGAGGGCACGCTACGCAGGATGGGCTTCTCAGAGGCTTGGATCAGAGGGGTGTCAGCTTTGTACAGACGGGCTCACAGTCGGGTGCTTTTGGCAGGAGGTAGAGGTGAGCGCTTCATGCTCACACGATCGGTCAGACAGGGTTGTCCTCTTGCCCCCTTTCTCTTTCTGTTCTATGCGGAGGCGATGAGCAGATTTTTGGTGTCACAGCAGGTTGGTTTGAGGGGCTTAGCACTCCCTCTACGGGGAGATGAGCTTCTGGACGCTGAGTTTGCCGACGACTCAGCCTTGTACTTAGAGGGCCAGGAGGCCAATTTACACAGATGTGGGCAGGCTTTGGAGACCTTCTGCTGTGCATCGGGCGCACTGATGAACTGGAGAAAGACAGTGGCTTTCTCGGTTGGTAGTGCTCCTGTGCCAGATTGGATGCCAGGGGAGGGTTTCAGGTGGATTCCTCCAAGGACTGCAGTTCGGTACTTGGGTTGTCAGGTTGGTTTGGATTTGTCCCCCGAGCAGCAGATTGCTCCTCTTCTCCTGTCCATCAGGAGAAAGCTGTTACATTGGAGCTCAGCCCCCGACTTTCCCTGGCTGGTAGAGTAGTAGTTGCCAACCAGGTGTTGTTGGCGACTATGTGGTACATCACTTCTTGCTGGATCTTCTCGAGTTCTTGCATGAGCCAGGTACAGAGGCTGATCAGGAACTTCCTTTGGTCAGGTCGCGACACTCAGATTGCCCGAGCCAAGGTGGCTTGGTCGGTCATCACACTTCCTTGTTCTCAGGGAGGGCTTGGGATCATTGATCCAGCACAGCACAGCAGAGCCCTTCTTGGGAAGTTCGTCGTCAGAGGACTTCTTCCAGGCGAGGAGCCCTGGAAGGAGTTCTTGTTGCAGAGGCTTCGTGCCAGGGTGCCTCAGTCAGGAGGCCCTTGGCAACCTTCGACCAGATGGATCTTTACAGAGTTGCGTCGAGTTGGTTTGAGCAGGAGACTGGAGGACCGATTTGCTGTGAGTCTGCTTCGTTCTTGGGAGCTATTACGGCGTGGCCTAGAGCAGAGACAGCCGACGTGCACGGAGGAGCGCCTACGGCAGCCCCTCGTCTGGAACCCCATGGTTAGCACTCAGCGAGGCCACTTGGTTGGGAGTAGGCCTCATGTTTCTTGGGGTCCCATGGCAGCAGGTCCAGCGCGCTCTCTAGGTGACTAGCTAGAGTTCACAGGTTTGTCAGAGGAGGTGCAGGTTGTCCAGCTACAGGGCATGAGAGGGGTTCAGAGCATGTGTCAGGACATCTCAGAGTCAGTTCCAGTTGACTGGCTTACGCCTCTCGAGCCAGTGGCACCCCGGTGGATGGGAGCCTTCACACGACTGGAGGTTCTCATTTCAGTCAGGGCTTGCTCAGAGACTGTCCCAGCCCTGTTCTTCGAGCTTCAGGGTGGGGGACGACTACAGAGAGTTGCAATAGAGGCCCCGCAGGTAGCAGAGTGTTGTTTCCAGAGGATCCGAGTTGTGGGCATCTGTGGGAGGACTTGCGTCATAGACCCTGACCCAACAGCTCTTGAGACAGGACACTGGAGGCTATGGGCTTGGGAGTGTTGTCCACTGGCACGAGTACAGTGGGATCCTGGTGAGTGGCTATGGAGGGACCCATTTTCTTCTGCAGACCGCCCAAGAGTCCCTTTCTTTCAGTACACTGTTCGGCTTGGACGTCATATACTTGCAGCACAGAGTGAGGCCCGCCCCGCTGCAGCACGTCATTGGCAGGAGGAGGGTCTCACAGTTGAGTTCTTGGCAGCTTTTTGGCAGAGGCTGTGGGACTCCAGACAGCCGAGGCGCGTCACCTTGTTCCAGTGGTTGGTTGCACACAGAGCCACAGCAGTAGGGAGCTGGCTTGTACATAGTGGTCTCTCGGCCGCATGTACAGCCTGTGACCAGTTGGTGGAGAGTCAGCGTCACTGTCTTTGGGACTGTCCCTCGGCCCAGCAGGTGTGGCTACGAGTTCTTCGGCTCATGCCTGCCCTCTCCACGGCTCGACAGTACACTTGGGGGGCAGCGGCTTGGTCCACCCTCACGGGCCCGGCACTTCAGTTTGAGCTATCTTCCACCAGCAGGATGATAGTGATACAGGGGGGTCGACCTACACTCCAGCCTGCTACAGACCTTACTCCACAGGAGTGGAGCAGTGAGAGAGCGGAGTGTTGGGAGCTCATCAGCGGCCTAGCTCTCTGGTTCATCTGGCGGGCCCGTTGTTTCCGCATCTTTGAGGCTCGCCTTGTACCACCAGCAGAGACTGTTCGTGACTTTTGGCTAGAGCTGATCCATACTCTCAGAGGACAGCTTGAGGGACTACAGGGCAGCTCCGACCGCATGCGGGAGCGCCGCGAGGCTTTCCTTCGACTCTGGCGCCCTGGGCCGTTCTACTCCATGGTCCAGGGGGTGCTCAGATGGCACTACTGTCCACCTGTGTGGCTTTTCCCTCCTCCCATGTGTGGCTTTTCCCTCCTCCCATCTCTTGATTTAGGCCCATTGTACATATGCTGTTTTTTCATTGGGAGAGTCTCCCCACCATGCTTGTTGTAGCCCTCTCTTGCAGAGGTGGATGTAGCCCTATGGGCAGTTTTCATTAACTAATAGAAGGATCTTTTTCTTTTTTTTAAAAAAAAAATTTATAAAAAACAAGGTGTTAAAAACGCATACAACAAAGTTCAACACACCCTATGCCTGCTAGCTCATTCATAATCAGCAGTAGAAAAGAGCAGCTGTAAACAACTACATAATCAACAAACACATCAAGCTTTTCATGAGAAGAAGACTTATCTTCAACCACGGCCATCAATCTTGCAAAATACTTAATTAACCTATAGCCTTTATGTGGGGTACCATCCAAGTTAGCAAGCTATTACTTGCCATTTTCGAAATTTGCCCAAAACCAAGAAAGGACTTTGCCACTTGATTTGAAATTTCTTTGGAAAGTATTGCTTTTAAATTTGGAACTATGTCACCCTTCTTAATATCTCTCTCTTTGACCTTTGCATTTTGTCTTTATTTGAGTACTCTTCAACAATTGTTCATAATGCTCAAGAGCAAGCATCCTCTATCTAATTGTACATATTGTAGGTACAAATGCCTCTCTTTGCATCATGACCTTAATCTTCAAACTTTAACACCATCTGTAAAGTTGGTATCTCTACTTCAATAGGAAGTAAAGCCTCTTTGCCAAAAACCAAGTGAAAGGGAGAGAAGCTACTATCTGACTTGATGGCAGTCTTTTAGGCCCATAGAGCACAAGGTAGCTCCAAATCCCAAGTTTTCATATTGCTTCAAATCGTCTTTGTGAGCATGCATATGAGTTCTCCACTAAACCTTTCATTCATACCATTACATTGGGGATAATAGGAAGTAGTAAATATGCGGCCGTAGATACAACGCTTTTTACAAACTTATGAATTTTCTCAAGTACATGCTGTAGTTGAGTCTAAGCCAGAGAGTGATGATGCTACTAAGGATGTTGCAGATGTTAATGAGGAGGCTATCCATGAGGAATCTCATGATTGCATCTGTGATGCTATATGTAGCCATGCCTTCATCAATGAGGAGCATTTAGATGTTCTTGAGATTATGGATAGACATCAAAATGTACTTTTGACACCTTTGATTGAGATGGTTGATGCTACCTTTCTTGATCCGCTTGGTAAAGACATCAAGATACATGTAAAAGATGACTTACAAGTTACCTTTCACGCATGGCATGCTTGAATCGGATGGATGCTTTAAAGAGAGCGGAGAATATGTAATTGGTTATGCATGAGGATAAGATGATGGATAATGCAAAATTTGATGCCACGTTGGAGGGGTTGTGAGAAATTATGTGCATGATATGCTGATAGATAAGATTCCATATGTCGTGTTTGTGGAGAATGCTTTATTGATACCCATGGTCCATGCTTTGACATTGAGAGCCTTATTATGGCTGACTTTTTTTATGAAGTTGGAACTTATGCTATACGGCCTTTTGATCGAGATGGATGATACTTTATGTGCTTAATGCTACTGTTGAGGATGAATGCTCTAGCAGACTTGGGGTTGACAAACTATGTTGTGTACATTTTCAACACCCTCTTTTTTATAGCTAGTATACATATGCGCATCATGTGGGTTGACATGCAGGTATGTGGACATTCTTTTTGGTTTTCTTGGCTTACTTTAGTAAGCTCATGTACATGCAAGGCAATTCCTTGATATAGCGCTAGTGTAACCGGCTTGGCACTGACAAGAGGGTAATGTTGTAGCAACACATGAACAGAACACGACTTTAAAACTTGCAACTTTAAACATAAAGTAGTCAAGACACAAAGCGGTGGAGTTCCGCTTCTAGCATAGAGGGGCACCACGTGCCAGCTAAGAAGAATAGAATTGGAACACACTTTTGTACTTTGACACCAGTTGAAATAAATAAATAAATAAATAAATAAATACATACAAACACACACACACACACACACACACACATATATATATATATATATATAGATAGATAGATAGATAGATAGATAGAGAGAGAGAGAGAGAGAGAGAGAGAGAGAGAGAAGAAGAAGAAGAAGAAGAAGAAGAGTATTTTAACCTCATAGGAAACTATCCCAAGAGACCTTAAAGATATATCCAACAAGGAGAGTTGAACTCAAGACCTGTTATGAGAGAGAGAGAGAGAGAGAGAGAGAGAGAGAGAGAGAGAGAGAGAGAATCCATACAGTAGACACATAGTGACGGAGTTTCATTCCCAGATGCTCTAGCCCCAAAACGCTGGCATCCCTTTTGGTGTTTCTTTTAAATTGACCTTCAACAGAGAGTACAACTGTCGAAGGAGCACACTCTGCAATCTACTACCAAGATTATCTGCAAAAGTGGTCTCAAGGCTCATATTTAAAGGCCATTGGCCAAAAAGCATCTGATAAAAATAGGTCACAAAATCTGCCACGTCAATATCCCTGAAAATCTACCGCGATTTCTGGGATCCCATACAACAGCCACGTCTTCATCTTTTGCAAGCACTCTAGAATAGGTCCTCTTTAGTGGAATGCCACGCCATCACTTTTGTGACAGTTGTTACAAATCGGTGGGCATCCCGACAACAAGAGAATGTAGATTAGGTCTAGGGGAACATGTTGGTTCAGTTTCCCATATGCTTCGTTGGTTTGTGAGGTACGGCAAGAACAGTGCCAGAAACCCTATGTGTGCACATTGCACTTACTAGATGGCAATTGGCACCAGAACTCGAGGTGACTTATCCGGATAAAAAGACCCTTTTCCTTGCTCATTTCCAATAAGATAAATCAGCATGCCTGGAAAAACCCCTATCTTTGGCGTTTTCTGCTACCATAACAACTTCCCTACCTGGCATTTTGCAGCCAAAGTCGCCCCCTCTATGCAGCCAGATCTGGCATTTTTGTGCAGCCATCTCCCTGTCTACTCTAGCGCCCCCATTAGCCCCAGAGTCATGCATCAACTGCCCTCATCTAGCCTCATCCATCACAGAGAATTCAGCCTTGCTTAGACCTCCAGATCTGCTGCACTTTTGTGTCTCAATCTTCGGTTTTTGCAGCCAGTATTCAGCCCTTGAATCCTCTCACATCGTGTGTAAAGCAGCCCCAAATCTTCCTCGTGGAGGCCATCTGCAACTCACATCAAGTCGGATCTCATTGGTGCATCCATTCAGCTCTAGAGGCGCTTACTGGTGGAACATCATCCATTCCAATCGAGTAGAGTCTTGCATTGAGGTATTGCATCTATGTACATTCCATTTACGCAATCTAAAGCAAATACCACATCGATAACGGTGTTGGGAGGCCCTTGAGATGGTTGGTTGGGACCCTATTGATCTCTCTCTCTCTCTCTCTCTCTCTCTCTATCTATCTATATATATATATATATATATATCTTTTTTTTGTCATTCTGTCATTTTGTCATCTTGTTACTCTGACTTTGTATCAGATCCACCACATTGTAACTTTCTGGTCTCATAGGTCACTTTGGCCTTTTGAAGACGTTAATATAACATTTCATTTCTCTCTCTCTCTCTCTCTCTCTCTCTCTCTCTCTCTCTCTCTCTCTCTCTCTCTCTCTCTCCCCCCCCTCTTTACATCTCTACTTCATGTCTCTAACTCTCTCTCTCTCTCACGTGTCTAAAAGGGAATCATCAATAATGCAAAGTGACATTGATTGACCGCAAGAAAAGAACAAAGGATGGTGGAATGTGAATTCTTGATTCTACCTATTCTCTCAATTCTGTTGCATCTAACATTGGTATCAGAACTTTCTTTTCACAGTAATCCTCTAATCATTAAGAAATTTTTCTCGTGTTTGAGGGAGTGTTTTAGCATTTTGCCTAAGGACGCTTCTCTCACTTCGGGAACTATGGGACCTGCGCCTGAGCATAGGAAACACACATTGTATACTACGGTTGCAATTGTGATGTGCTTGGGAGAGGATAGTAGCCTTCGTGTGAGCGCTAGACCACCTTGACATAATGAGGCCTTCAATGAATATTTGCAATCATAACTCCTTCGACATGATAGATTACATCTTTGCAGACATACATTGGAAACATGAAGATGTTGATTGCGAGTATCACAGTTTGTTAGTGACCTTTGATGACAAGGGAAGGTGACATCCAAATCGGCCTATCCGCTTTGAAGTCTGGGCGCTATTTGGACAACCATCTCTCCCTCTTTAGAGAAGTACATCTATCCAGAAAAGGCATTGGATCATCATTGATCTGTACACATTTGTGGTAGCACATCGGGTCCACACCATCTACATCTTCTCGGGAGCCACCAATTCAAAACGGAAGGGTTCCAATCCGGAGCAACCACCACCAGAGTTCGCGATATCGTGAGCCTACATTCGCAGCCACATTTGTTGCGCAAGACAAGGATTCATCTAGAGCATTCATCATTCGGCAATTTCGAAGAAGCCCCAAGAAAAGCCTCTATCTTTGAGCAGTTACTTGGCAGTTTCCAGAGACATCATGCAGAGGATTTGCCATGGCTTGTGGGTAACCCAAAACACATATTCTTCTTCATCATCCATTTGGCATTGCTGTTGCCAATCTTGCTGCGTAGTTGCAACATAGGCTTGCCGGTAACCTTTTTGGACATTGGCGTTGGCATATCCATCCATCGCTCTACGAGCATCCATCCGGTTTGTTTTGGCTCAAACCATTCGAGTGGCAGCCACAAAAGTTATTGGTTGCCGATAACCAACAAGGGTAACATTGATCCACATTGTAGTCCATTGCTTGCAAGTAGACACATCATCACCATCCATGTCACTTGGACATTTCCACAACGCTCGGCAGAGGCTGTCTCTCTTAGAAGTAGCAATGGAGGGCATCATCCAAAAGACCTTTCATTGGAGACCATCTTGTGATATGCATGGAGTCTCGTCCCCATAACTCACCTTAAGCAGAAGGAGATGTCACGCGCAATGGCTCTATGTGCGCAGAATGTGCATGTCCAAACAAATTCATCATACAGTCTTTCTCACTTTTGGAACCCTCTTGCATAAATGGTTTGTAAGCGTGTTTGACGGTTGTTACACATTGGTGGGAATCCAGCAACACGAGCATGTAGATTAGAACGCATTGGCTTGATTCCCATGTCAAATGCATCACCCGTTTGTGAGATAGGGCAAGAACACTGCCAAAAATCCTATGTGTGCACATTGTGCTTACTAGATGGCATACATATTTGCACTCGTAGCAGGTACGGAACATTTCGTACCTGTTTTGTTCTTCCATGCTTTCCGTTCTTTTTGTTCTTTCCGTTCCTGACAGTTGGCAGCCTTTTTGACTGTTGACAGTCAATGAGATACGAGGTCGCTTCCATTTTGTACTTCACCCAAGCGTTTACCAAATTTTTTAACGCTATGTGCTTTGGCCTTTTGATCCAAGTGGATTGTTCTTGCATATGGACTTGTTGCTGAGCATAAATGCTCCAGCAGACTAGGGGTTTGGCAACTTATGTCACGCTGCAGGTGTTTCTGGAGTGCAAAAAATGATCCAATTCTTTTTTGAAAGCGTCGACTTATGTTTATGCATGTTTGTGGACAGTGCAATGTATAGTGTACATAACTTGATGCGTTTTTTCATGATAGTCAGTTGTGTATAAGTTTATTTGGGAGTTGGGCCGCTAGAAGCGGCACTTTTTTCTTGGGATGCTTCTTTAATGTAGATAAGTGATGTGAAATGTGACTGAGTTGGCATCTCACCTAGAAAGTTCGGCATGGGCGACCGGTCATAGACTATATGTAGGAAAATGGCTTGCAAATCTGTTAAAAATGCATCTATTGACCATTGAAGGTGTACCCATATGGGATTCCATGCCTTTGAAATAAAATATGCTTTGGAACTTGATTTGGGAATTTTCCGCCCATGTTATGGATTTTTTGGCTCAAAAAAGGTCATTTAAGTGTGAAAAACTGCCCAGAGTAGGATTTTGACCTAAAATGGGTCAAAATTGGTCAAAAATGCCATAGATGTCCTTGTGCTATGACAATGAAGCTTGGGATGCTTGCCAATTACAATCTCAGCACTTTTCAGTCCTTATGAAGAAGAAGACAATGGCTTTCATGTGGGTGCTCCTACATAGTCCCACTTCTCTTCCTTCTTGTTTTTGGGTGAGTGAGGGAGTGAATTAGGGTTTCCTCTCTTCACATTTGTGTGTAGAGTTGTGTATGAGAAGTTCTCATGGATGTGCATTGGTGGAGAAGTGAAGGAAGGGATTAGGGTTTTTTGTGAGGCTACATGTAATGGTGGAAGAGATTGGAGTTTTGCGTTGTTCTTGGAGGTTTTTGAGAAGTGGCAGCCGAAGATGGCTGAAAACACCAACAACAAGTGCACAATCTAAAACCGGCCCGTGGGGCGGTAGGCTTTGGCTTTCACTCGAAATTCTTTACTTTAGACACACACACATAGAGCACTTTGCAAAGGGAACCTGCAACGGGAATTAACACTTAAGCACACACACGGCTCGGAAGCTAGAATGCTCCGAGCAGACACCGACAACCTGTAGGCCCCAAAATTGGCGCCCCTTTCGATATTTCTTTATACTTTGAGAGGGTAAATTACAAAGTAGAATCCTCGGAATCCTTTACCTGTATCCTGCGAGATACCACCAGTTTTGGCCAAATTTCGACAACATAACAACCCCGAAACTTGCACGAAACCAATTCCCCTGCTGAAACTCACTTCCACTGGCATAAACCCTCTGATTCCTTGTCACGTGACACATCCCAACCCTATGTGTCCATGGACAAGCTACACCACAGCAAGGTTCAGTCAGTCCAATCAAGTCTAGATTAGTAGTGATCTGGCACTTTTGTGAGTCTATTCGTAGACCGTGCATGCCCAGTCACTTAGAAATAGATGCATATCCTCCGGTTGCACACACCATGATCATCAGTATTCCCTTCAGAATCCATCAGATTCAATCAGGGGAATTTTCCAGTGCATTTAGCCTATTTTCCTATTTTTGGTTATTTTCACTTATTATTTTTAAGTGACTTTCCAACAAAAGTAGGTAGGGCAATTTTGCTAAGTTAATATATTAGCAAACCCAAGTTAGCACTTTCTCGCAGAAGAGGCAGCAGGAGCTTCCCGCTCAACAGGTAACTTCTCAACAGTACCCCCTCAGCACCCTAGCGTTTTGGATCCCCATCCTCGCCGCACTTCAGCCCTGGCGTTTCCACCTCTTGCATGGTCGCCTTCATCTCCCAGACCCCCAGCAGTTGCAGATTCCTCCCATCGCCAACAGTAGATAGCCCTAGCGTTTTTCAGCCAAAAACACCATCAGTCCATTGCATACGCATTGTACACCTTTGTGCAATCAAAGTAGACTACTCTCGCCGACGAGAGTGGGGCCTTCGGAGGAGGGTTTTACAACCTCTCGGGTGTCGTATCTCTTTTCTCTCCTTCTCTCAGTCTCATTCACTTGCACGCACAATATCCACTCACTTTGTTCGTGATCATAGCACTCTCCATAAGACGGAAGGCTCTCTCCTTCCCTAAGAACTAAAAGGAACCTTGAGCAATAAAGATCACTAATCTTGAGAAAATACAACATTCATTCCGCTGCACCTAACATTCCTGCCCAAAAACAGTAAATTCAACACGCTGTATTTACTAGTTTTTGCCCTGTTTTCAGCCCCAAACAGTCCCCTAATTGTCCTCTGCCAGTGGGGCACGATTCCCAATGGTCCTGGCGTCCGTATGGCTGAAAAAAAATCAATTTACAATGCATACACATACACAGCGCTGAAAACGCACCTATACGGTGAGGTTATGATCCTCACCGGTGCCTGCTTTGGAGTAGCAGTTAGCTACCCCTATTCCTACTCAAGGAGGCTCTTGCCTCAGCACAAAAGCATGAAACCACACAGTTGTACGTCAGTCAAATGAAGAGCCCTCTTGTGGGGCATCACACAACTGCACATAGGAGAGAGAGAGAGAGAGAGAGAGAGAGAGAGAGAGAGAGAGAGAGAGAGAGAGCAGTGTGTAGTGTGCAGGGCATCACTCCTAGCACCACACTGTACATGAGAGGAAAAGAAAGTACTCCATAGCTCTTAACCTATGACAAATGCAAAATGAGGCCTCCTTCAGCTAGAAATTCAGCACCCTTTTTTCTGAATGTGGAAAGTACACAAGAAAGTGCCACTTGGCACATTTACAAGCATTTGCCAGTTTCGGGGTTGCCGCCTAAAAATCTCCCGACTGGTTGCCCAGTTGACTTCGCGGCAAAGTTGTAAAGTATTCCCCTGATCATACCGAAGGTAATTTCATGGCCCAAAATAGCAATTCCCTAATTTTTATGAGATGCTTCCGTTAGGCTCCCACTGGTCATCTGACCATCTATCCTCATTGGGACCGCATCCAAAAAGTGCAATGTGGCCCAACTATCGGATACTTTCTGTTGGTAGTCCCACCTTGACTTTATGCCTTTATTGAGTTCACGTCCTAGTATCCACCAACTTGCTAAGTGCGACGGGGGGACCTAAATGACCTTGCACTGAGCCTAGACATCCTCTTACTATACGAATTCCAGTGCCGACCAACTTCCCGTCTGCGGGTGAAACTGCCGTTCACATTGGCCATACAATGTCCGACCATTTGCAACTTCAAAAAGAGGGTCTCATAAATAAAACAAAAATCATTGGAAAGAAACCAACAACTAAGGTTAGCAGTTGTCACCTCCTCGTGACATAGTTAACAGTTGCCACGTCCTCGTGACATACCCCCCTCTTGAAATAGCAAACGTCCTCGATTGCATACCATAAATACACGCCACTGATGATCTTGTGTTGTTAGCACTCTTTTATCATCGCATGTATCCACAAGAAAGGTGGTAACACATAGATAGAAATGACTTAATGAGACCTTCATACTTTTGTCATTTCCATTTATTACATTGAATTCATATGTACATTTGATGTGCTAGCCCTATCATTACGCCTCCTTTGCACACGTTGGGTTGGGGCATAAGTAGGTTGTAACCCAAAGGCTTCAAGGTAAAGCTGCAATACATTTGGTGACTCTGACAGTTCATGCTCTTCCATCCCCTTTGCATCCATAGGCGGATAGTTCTTGAACTTCACCAAGTAGCATCTTGCAACCTGTCCTTTAACTTTTCTATCCTCGGGTACCAGGATCTCATCAAGTTCCTCAACTTCTGGCTGATCCTCATCTGGCATATCTTCTGGCACATCACCCACAAAGGGTCTTAGAAGACTCACGTGAAACACATTATGAATCTTCCATGCATCAAGCAATTTCAGCCTGTAAGCCACATCGCTGATCTTGTCAAGCACTTGAAAAGGCCCATAGTAACACATACTGAGCTTAGGAAACAACCGTTTCTTGCCCTTCATTTTCTTTAACCTTGCCTTTTTGAACCTTAACAGAACCCAATCACCAGTTGATAACAGCAATTCACAACAGTGACGATCAGCAGCCTTTTTCTGCTTTGCTCGAGTCTTCTCCAAGGCAACTTTAATTTTCTAAATACATTTCATCCATGTTCTCAACATATCGATCTGCCTCAAAGATTTTGTCCTTTGTATGCAAAATGGGAGGAACTTTTTTGCCGATTTCAACATTCTCAAAAGGTGCTTTGCCAGTTGACAAATGCACCGTATTATTGTACGCATACTCAAGCATAGGCAAATACTGTTCCCACTTGCCCTTGTTATCTGATACATAGCAGATCTAAGATAGTAGAATTAGCCTCTTCTGACTGTCCATCAGTTTGTGGATGAAACGAAGACGAGAACTTGAGCGTAGTGCCCATGTTCTCAAACAATCATCTTTAAATAAAACTGTAGCGCAGATAATGTGTCGTGCTCTCTACAGTGTGGGTGCCCCTCAGTGCAATGTGTGTGACAATCTCACTCAAACAAATGGAAACTCACTCAAACAAAATGAAACACAGAAACAACGGATAACAACAGAACAACAGAGACACAATAGTGGACCAGAACATGTGGACTCGACTACCTCGAAGAACCATGTACAGACTCTGGCGTGGCAGCACACTCAGCTCCAGCCCAGGACTCACAGGTACAAATGGGGGTGTCGAGGCTCAGATGTGCAGGGATGGTGAAGCAGTGCTCTGTGTAAGACTCGCTACCTACCCGATGACCCGACCATCTATAAAAGATAATGATAATGACCCAACGGCTACTACTCATAGATACAATCATAAAGAGCCACCAACAGCTCATAAATGTCAGCCAGCTAAGTGTGACCTGGCCACATGTCCACTAGGCCACCATCCGTATCCCTGCCACATGTCATTGCCCAGAGTGTCCGTCCAGTGTGAACAGACCAGACCAACTGTACTAACTGTAACTGTGTCCTGTAGCAGTGACATTGTAGCCTGCTACAGGTTGCCCGCCACAAGACCGCTCACCGTCTCGGTGAGCCAAACACTGAATGAAACTGCAAAAGTAACTATATGTACAATGAAAGGTGGGGCATGAGCACAGTCCTGTCACCTAAGGGAAAGTGTCGTCGCCACTGCTGCTCCAGAAGTATCCGGATCGGGGGGAGCCATCAGATCGATTGTGTAACGATGCGGTTGCTGGACTGTGCTCTACATAACCTGGCTTCCTGTAGTTGGAGCAGCCATCTGCTGCACAGTGGATGGAAGCACCTGCCCTGAAGTGAACTCCGGACGCCTAGTAACACAACCATGGCGGTGTGTACCAGCAACACCGTCATAGCAAGGAACACTCTGGCTCTGCATGTGTGGCATCTGGACCTGAGACCCCTGCTGAGTAAAGTACTGGAACTGGGGCTGTGGGTAGTGTCCCATGAACTGCTGAGGGGGCTGAGAGGGACCTGCTGGTGCTACAAAGCCTGCTGGATTCTGGACCTGTATCCCCGGCCCAGTCCATCCATATCCCACAGGAGCCTGGGTAGGCCTGTTACCATACATAAGCATTTCTTGAAATCCTTGCACCTGTGCTTTTAGGTCATCAATAATCCTTGACTTTATCTTCAATGCTTGCTGTAGTGAAAAAATCATTGCATTTTGATCTGCGATGGCACTCTCAGCAACTCGCAGAGATCCCTCCATAGCTACGTATGTGGGGGAGTGACGCTGGTGCGTTGCAGCCAGCTGCTCTGCGCCTAGCACGATGGTGGCAATAGCAGCTCTGGAGTCCTGAAGTAACTTCTCTAAAAGCTGAAACAGAGAAGTGGAGTCGGTCATACCTGAAGATCCCTCAGATGCATGTGATGCTGGAGGGCGCACATGTGGCACAGCCGGCGAGCTAGAAGTAGGTACAGCTGGTGTAGTAGGTGCCTCTGAGATTGTTGTTGTAGGCGGAGAGAGAGATATGTTGACCGGTGTATGAGTGAAGATGGGAGAAGAAGGAAGAGGATCCTGTATGGGTGAAGTGACCATCCTGTCCTGAGGAGCGACAGTGACACTGGCGTCGGCACAGTAGAACTAGGGGTAGAAGTAGACGTGTGACGCTGAAAATGTACCCTAGTCTGCTAGCTCTCAAAAACTGGCAAAGAGAGTAGAGACTTCATTGTATCCTTCACCACTTTCGCCTTGATCTTCTTTTTCTTGGTGACTGTGGGGTCAACCTGCATGCTCACGAATTTCCTTTTCCCTTTCGAGGTTCCCTGCTCCTCATCCACTTCATTTGGGTTAATAGGTATGTTTATGACCCATGCCAAGAGAGGTGCCGCAAAACATTTAAAACTTAACTGCACAGACTGCACTTGGGCCCGAAATCTTTTAGCCCTAGTCTGCAAAGAGCTGAAGAGAATCTGGTGGAATCCACAAGGGATAGTGCGGATTAAACAGTAGAGCCCCTCACAGTGGGAGAAGGTAGTGAGAAGCCTTGTCTTCTTTGGCATCTCGAGCCAGAAAGTAATACCTGAAGATTGCGAGAAGCCGTCTGTTTCGCTCATAATCCGGGTGATCCGAACTCAGTAGCTCTTGACATGCTTGAATTGTCGCATCCTTGGATAGCAAAGAGAGAAGTGCGAGTAGTAGGCTTCACAGCTGGAAAGTTGGTCATACGCATGGCATGGCCAAGCCTTGTAGCTGTTAGCTTGTGGCCCCGGACCTTTGGAAAGTCTTTCAACAGTTGATGTATCATCTCTGCTGGAACCGTATCAGGTAAATCTGCATCAGCCAATGCTGTGAGACCCAGACTCCATAGCTGAGCAGTCGAAAGCACCTCACTGAGAGATGGTCAAGGTTGCTGCATATAAAAATTTAATGAGAATGCTATGCGATTTTTTGAAGAAGCAGGCCTCTTGATTTCATGAGTGATGATCGACTGCTTTCCTTTCTTCTGAGCCACTTTTGAATGTTCCTCCTGATCACTGGAAGCACCTGACTCAGAATTTACACTGAATCATCATCAGATGCTGCCGAGTCTGCTTTGTAGCTCTCATCACTTGGGTCACTGGAGGTAAAGTCATCTATGCCATGGCTGCTGCTTGCAGATACTTCCTCTGCTTCGCTCTCTGATTCTGCAACCAGAGCTTTCCTCTTCTTCAACTCTACCTTTCTCTTGCTACTTCCTTCTGGCTGTTTCTCCTGTTTCTTGCTACCTCCTACCATGGTGAGGTCCGGGTGGTAGGGACGATTTGGGATTGGGCTAGACAGAGGGGCTGGACAGAAGGTGAGCTGGGGCGAGAGGATTCGACTGAGGCTAGGCAGATTGGTTAGGGTCTAGGTGCATTGTTTCAGGGCGGATCAATGGGGTAGGGGCGAGTTTAGGGTATAGGGGCGATTGGGTAGGTAGGGGCGAATTTTCTTGGGCTGGGGCGAATGCAATAGGATAGGGGCGAGTAAGTAAGGCTGGGGCGAATTTAATAAGGCTGGGGTGAGTAAGTGAGGCTGGGGCGAATTTTGTTGTGCTGGGGCGAATTGAATAAGGATGGGGCGAATTTTACAAGGGTGGGCTGAGGCGAGGAGTCGATAGGGGGGTGGGGCGAGGGCGAGGGCTGGAGAGGGGGCGAGGGGTCGATAGGGGAAGGTGGGCGAGGGCTGGAGAGGGGTTGACAGGGGAAGGTCGAGGGCGAGGGCGAGGGCTGGAGGGGCGAGGGGTTGACAGGGGACTAGGGTGAGCTTTGGAGAGGGGGGACGAGGGCGAGGGAAATTAGTGGTGAATGGTGAGGGGGCAGCCATATTCGACAAAAAGCAGTTATGAGATGAGGCTTATTGAAAATGTAAGGAAATTGGTGGGCAGCAAACGGTATGAAGATGCCTTTTTGCTGTAAGAAGTGCCAATTCATTTAAAGAAGAGCTCCATGTGGATGTCTACGAGGCATTGTTAGGTGATATAAAACTTGAGACATGGCAAAAAGACGCATTCAAGCATGTTCAGGATGGGAACTCTGTAGGAGAGAATGTGGGTCAGTAGGAGGAGAGAATGTGGGGCAGGTTAAGAGATGACAAGGGGCTCAGTAAGCAAGAACAGTGCGGGGGAAAAGAAAGAACAAGGCCTAGATAGAGAGCCAGATATAAATGTTGTCAGAGATAGAGAATAACGATTTAGGCCTTATCTTTTCGGCTATGGGGTTTCATTAACCAGAACGGGCTCCAATTGACAGGAGGAAAACATCAGTACTGAATCAATTTGAGGAGTCTTTTACAAGAGATAGTCCCAGAAGGCAAAGAGAGAGATTTGATGGTGAGAGAGTGCTTGTAAAAATTAGAGACGGAAAAGAGAGATGAAGTTGAGCTGGTTTAATCGTCGAGCAATATCCAATAATCAAAAGATCTATTCGATGAGACTTGAACCTTGGAAATTACAGAGGGGGAGCAGAGACAGAGAGAGAACAACAGTAACTGATGCATGCATTGAAACAACGGACTTTTGAAAGATGAGAGCTGTCATGAGGAAGATTTGAGAAGAGGGGAAAATGGTAAGCCAGGGAGAAATACCGAACTGAGGAGGGAATAATCATATGGTGTTGGGATAGCTATCATCAGTAGATGTGTATATAATTAGGGCGAGTGATAGCACTTAATCCTTGATCCGTTTACCAGTAGCAAGGGAACGCCTTCTAGAGTGACTAACTGGACTGCCCCCTGTGGTAAAATCTCTTCCACCACGAAGGGCCCTTGCCAAGCTGGAACCAGCTTCTTTGCTTTTTTCAAATATTTTGCATGATAGAGTAGCACCAGTGTGCCTTGCGTTATTTTCGGCTTTCTGAGGTGGCGATCATGCCACGCTTTGTGACGAAGTTGCTCCGCTTGCAGAGCATGTGAAGCTAAACGGCGGCTTTCATCCAATAAGGTGAGACGGGATATAGAAGCAGATTCCATGCCCCAACTTGCACAGAGACTGCCCACCCTAGGGGATCCGGAGTTGAACTCAAATGGAGCTATGGCTTCCAAACCGAAAGCGAGTTGAAAAGGCGTGTGATTCATTGTTGCTTTGAAAGATGTGCGGTATGCCCAAAGAGTGCCGTGCACAGCTTGAGCCCACGATGCTGGATGGAGATGACATGCTTTCCGCAGGAGGGCGATCAGAACCTTGTTGGTGCTCTCGGCCTGCCCATTGGCTCTAGGGTAATAAGAGCACGACTTACGATGAAAAATCTTGTAATTGGCCAACCAAGTTGAGATCATGTCATTGACAAAATGACTGCCCCTATCACTGGTGATCTCTAAGGGACATCCAAATCTGCATAAAATATTTTCACATAAAAAGTTGGCTACTGTATTGCCAGTGCAATCTACTGTCGCTAGTATCTCTGCCCACTTTGTTGCATAGTCTGTAGCCACTAGCAGATATTTGCGATTACATGGTTGAGCCGGGGGATATATTGGACCCACAAAGTCCAAGCCCCATCTCTCAAAAGGTAGCCACGCCATCGAGACCTGTAGAGGATGGTTGGATTGCTTACTTGGCTTCGGCCCACAGCGCTGGCACACATCACAAACCTTAGAATATGCTATTGCATCCTTAAAAACGTAGGGCCACCATAGACCACTCTGTAGAATCTTCTAGGCAGTGATGTGACCAGGGTAATGGCCACCAATGGGACCATTGTGGGCATCCTCCAGAATATGCTCCACCTCATGAGGCGAGACACAACGCTTCAGAACACCATCTGGTCCCGATTTGTAGAGCTGGCCCCCAATCAGAGTGAAAGGCCTGGACTTCAACAGCAATCTCCTCTTCTGCAGTGGAGATGTTGGGTACAGCCCAGTAGATAGAAAATGTAAGACCTCGCCGTACCATTCCGGTGTTGTATCGATTTTAAAAAGACTGCTATCTGGAAAGTCATCCGCAATCCCGGTAGCTTCTTCACCTGTGTGAATGCGAGAGAGGTGGTCAGCCATTACATGATGCTTACCAGGACGAAGTACCACTTCAAAATCAAACTCTTGGAATAGGAGGAGCCATCGCCATACTCGACCTGCGACCTGAGGCTTATTAAGCAGATAACGCAAGGCATGGTGATCAGTAATAATTGTGAAGTGGACCCCTAGCAAATAGTGACGAAATTTTTGTAGAGCATACACTATAGCCAAACCTTCCCTCTCTGTGGTGCTATAGTTGCGCTTTGCTTTGGTGAGCAGGCGACTTGCATAATGTACAGGGCGATCCAAGTTGAACTCTTTGCTAGGCTGAGTCAGCACAGCACCCACAGCTAGCAGACTGGCATCTGTATGCACATGAAAAGGTAGGGCCCAATCCGGGGCAACTAGAATAGGCACTTCAGTGAGGCGTTTTTTGAGGTATGCAAATGCTTCAGCCTCACGTGTTGACCACTGGAAGGGAACAGCAGCATTGGTGAGCCGGGTCAATGGTTGGGCCACCTGTGCATACATACGTATAAACCTGCGATGATAGCTGGTGTGGCCCACAAAGCTCTGAACACCTTTGGGATTTATGGGAGGAGGTAACTTCAAGATGGCCACTATCTTCTCTGGGTCAAGTGCTAAACCTTGAGCAGACACCACATGGCCCAACAGTGTGCCCTCGGTGACCAAAAATGACACTTGTTCGGATTGAGCTTCAAAAGTGCCTCTCTGCACCTGAGGAAGACTGCAGAGAGCTGAGCAAGATGCTTCTTTAGATTTTCTACTGGGGTCGAACATTGAGCACCCGAGAAGGTGGACAAGTCGTCCATGAATATGCGAAGGTGATCAGCAGAGGACAAAAGATGAGATATACTATGCGATTGAAAGAAGGCGGTGCATTTTTAAGCCCAAAAGACATTCTAGTGTAGATGAAAATACCCTAGGGAGTCACAAAAGCTATTTTGACTTGGTCGTCAAGATGTATTCCTAACTGATTGTAGCCGCTGAACCCGTCCATAAAACTATACAGTACATGGCCAGCGACATCTTCGAGGACTCTCTCAGTGAAAGGGGTCGGAAATCCATCCGGGATTGTGACCTTATTTAGAGCCCGGTAGTCGACGCAAACTCGAATTTTGTTGGACTGCTTCTTTGGGGCAATAACCATAGGGGACAACCATTCTGAGTGCTCTACTGGTACAATAATACCTGCTTCTTGCATTTTTTACAACTCGATTTTAACTGCTTCTGCATACTTGGGATTCAATTTGTAAGCCCATCCTCTGACCGGCTTAGCCCCCTCAACCAGAGGAATTGTGTGGACTCCTAGCTCTGCTGGGATTCCTTCCAAATCGTGGTAAGACCAGACAAACACATCCTTGAAAGAGCGCATGAAAGAGATTACCAGGTCGAGTAGAGCGGGGTGATCCCATAACCAAGCGGCTAACAAGATGGGCTGATGGTTGTCAGGGCTGCCTAGGTTGACCTCTCTGACTGGGTTAGGCGGTGCAGTGGGCGAGGATGCGTCAGGGAGAGAAGATTGTGCCGCCTCTGTGAGCTTCTGGACATTATGAGCTGGCGTCTGATCAATGTTGAAATCAGCATACTCTTCCTGCAATCATTCTGATGGAAGCTCTACAAATGGTAAATCCTCAGATACCTCAAAATGCTCCGGCATGGGTGGAGAGTCAAATGGAGTAGAGGCTAAGGAAGGAGCTGGGGTGTTGGCCAACTCTTGCAAGGGAGACTTTTTCCCCCTTCTATGGTGTGTTATAGGCTCACCCAGGCCGACGGTTTCCATCAAGGGACCCTCTGAAGGATGGTGACCAGAGACCGGTCCACTTGGTTCTGGCGCACTTGGCTGACTGGGATTACTAGCTTCAGGTGTAGCTTCAGGTGTAGGATCAAGGGGAGAGGGTGAATCTGTTGGCAAAGGTTGAAGAGAGACTACATAGCATGGCATCGAAGAGGTAGCTTCTAACCACTGCAGTAAGTCTTCATCGGACCCATCAGGAGGGACCGGCTGCTCCAAGTCAGGGTTGGACTCTACTAACAAAGAGCTATGCTGAACGACCGGATCCATACCTCCTTCGAGACGAATTTGTTGCATTGGAGAGCCCAGATTATGTATCCACATGGCGTCGTTTCCCCAGTCGTGAAGTGCTTTCGTATGTCGCAATCATGGCCTACCAATCAGCAAGGGATAACCTCCCTCTACCTGGGGAAGATTAACTACCACAAAATCCAAGTTAAAAGTGAAATCTTGTACCTTCAGAGGCACCTTGTCGACTATGCCCACTCAGTAGATTGTTCTCTGATCGGCCAATGTAACAGTGAAAGGAGCAGGTCGGGTAGGCTGTAGACCTGAGGCCATCATCATAGTGAATTCGGGCATCAAATTGATTCCAGATCCACCATCAACGATGACGCCGGATAGCTGGTGCCCAAGAATAGATACAGTGAGACGAGGACTTTTATAATCGGTGAGGGGAGCGGGAGCAGTTGGATAGGAAATCAAATAAGACTCCGAGAGCTGTACAGGGAGGTGCCCGCCACTAGGCCCAGCCCTCGGGTACAGAGACTGAATGACTGACAGGGTGTCACTTCTGAGTGTTGCGTAGAGCCTTAGCATGTCGTATAGTGACACCTGCTGAAAAGTATTTTTCAAGATGGCTTCTGCTGTGGGCTTGGCGCCTTCGAACTGGGCTCCCTTTGGGACCTTAATCTGTTCCAAGTCAGACACTGCTTCCAAGAAGGCTCCATCAATGTCAGATGACAGGGAAGTTGGTTTGCTCTGAGCAATTTTGAAGGACTCGTCCTTTGGGTCAGGTAGACCAGATTGAGGAAGTGGGGACTGGCAAGGTGGACCTGTGGGCAGACTGAGACCAAGAGCTGCTCTTTGTGCCCGAGTAAGGACACCAGCAAGCTCCTCCACTTGCAGTGGCTTAACCACATGAGTAGCAGGTGATGGTTGAGGCACCGTGTTCACAGTAATCAAGTTTATCTTCGGGAAGGTGAAATCTTGCTGATTTTGAGTCGAGCCTGAAGACGTGGATGCCCTTTGCGTGGGACAATCCTTACTGTAGTGATCCTTCGAATCAAGGCAATGACGACAAGGAGGGGACCCCTCAGGTAAAGGACACTTGCTCTGATAATGCCCATATTCTCCGCATCTGTAGCAGAGTATGGGCCGATTGGAAGGACGAAACGGGGGACGAGGTGGTTGCTGCATGGAGTTGGAGGCTGAAGTGTAGAAGCTCTGAGGGGTTGAGGTGGCATTAGCATTATAAAAACTTTGAGTTGGGAAAGTACTTGACATACCTTGGACAGCAGAGTATTGAGCAAAGGTGGCATGTAGTTGGGATGGCCGTAGTGGGAAACCATGTTGGATGCTGGTGCTAACCCCTGTTGGAGAGTAGGACCAAGACTTTGCTGTATTTTGTGCAATCCCTTTATATAGTAGCAATCCTTATCTTCATGACCCGATTTTTCGCAGAAGTGGCAATAAGAGCGAAGGGGACAGTCCTGTGGAGGGTGTCCTGGAGAGCGGCATGAACTACACCATACCATAGCCTTAGTCTCCTGCTGAGACCTGAGCTCTTCTAACTCTCTTTTAAGTTGATCATAAGCCTCTTGATGTGGAGGCTTCTCCTGTCTGAGAGAGAAGGATCTCTCTTCTTGAAGGGACCGCTGTAACTTTAGGGCTTCCAGTTCCCTTCGTAAAGAAGTCAAGGGGTCTGATGGACTGTCCACGAGTACAGGGGCAGTATCTAATTGAGGAGAGTCAGTGAACTGCCTTCTTGCTCCCTCTATTCTAGTAGCAGTAGCGACAAAGTCCTCCAGACTGGCTTCAGGACGGAGACTTTCTCTGAGCTTTTGTTGAGAAGTCTTAGGCAGAGCCTTCTCTACCCACTTCTTCACCATGAATTCCCTTGGTTGCTGAGGCAGCTTGGCGACCAGGGACTTTGTTCTGGTCATGAGCTCTGCAAATGTCTCCTTGGGCTGGAGCAACAGGTTGGCCAACTCATCTAGAATCTTCTCTTGATAATCTCCTGGTCGGAAAGCTTCACAGAACTGTTGTCTTAACATGGTCCAAGTAGTAAAGTGGTTTTCAGCAAACTGACTGTACCATTTATCTGCAAGACCATCCAAGGTGGACAGAAAGAGCACCAGGTATGCGTCTTCTCTGTTGAGGCCACGACCTCTGCAAAGAGAGACAAACCTCCGAGCATGGTCGTCTGCATCTTCTGTGGAGAGACCTTTAAAGGTAGGGAACTTGATGTTCACCTTTGCCAGAACACTTGTGAGCTCCTCCATGGCCTCTTGCTCCTGAGTCTGTTGCTCACTAGCTTGCTGTAACAAAATGGGGGAGAGCCTTACCGAAGAAGGTGACCTAGAGGATGTAGAACCGGTCGAAGGAATGGAGGTAGCCGTATGAGTAGGTATGGGTGATGGGGTTAATATGCTTCTACTGGGCACCAAGGGTTGACGCCGTCTGTGGTAGTACTTCAGAGGACTCAGTAGTGCACTTTGACGCTCCAATGACCTCCTTGTATGTGTCATGCAGTAACCGCCAACCCCACCAAGCTTTGGGCAAGAAGACCTTCACTTCGGCAAGACAACCTTCACTTGGCTGAACATTGGTCTAGACTCAACTAGACCAGGGCGAGTGACTAGACCACCTGGCCTGGACCAAGACGAGGAAGGACTAGACCAGGGACGAGAAGGACTAGACCAGGACGAGGACTGGGTGGACTAGGGAGAGAGAGGACCAGGCTAGCAAGGCGAGAGACTAGACCAACTAGATTTAGCTGTCAAGGGTGAAACTGGACCAGACCAACAGGCTGCACAGGCGAAGCGAAGAAACCAGCTACTCAACAGAGTGAGACTTCAATTGAGGTCCCACCATGATCGCCAAAATGAGAGCACCTGTAGCGCGGATAATAAGTCGTGCTCTCTACAGTGTGGGTGCCCCTCAGTGCAATGTGCGTGACAATCTCACTCAAACAAATGGAAACTCACTCAAACGGAATGAAACACAGAAACAATGGATAACAACAGAACAACAGAGACACAACAGTGGACCAGAACATGTGGACTCGACTACCTCGAAGAACCATGTACAGACTCTGGCGTGGCAGCACACTCAGCTCCAGCCCAGGACTCACAAGTACAAATGGAGGTGTCGAGGCTCAGATGTGCAGGGATGGTGAAGCAGTGCTCTGTGTAAGACTCGCTAGCTACCCGATGACCCGACCATCTATAAAAGATAATGATAATGACCCAACGGCTACTACTCATAGATACAATCATAAAGAGCCACCAACAGCTCATAAATGTCAACCAGCTAAGTGTGACCTGGCCGCATGTCCACTAGGCCACCATCCGTATCCCTGCCACGTGTCACTGCCCAGAGTGTCCGTCCAGTGTGAACAGACCAGACCAACTGTACTAACTGTAACTGTGTCCTGTAGCAGTGACACTGTAGCCTGCTACAAAAACTGGTCATGCGAGGATCACGATCACTGACAATCATACGATGGTACTTAAACACATTGTACATGAACAAGCGTGCCATCTGATCAGATTTTATCTTCTTCCTGACAGGGATTAAATGGGTTTGCTTGTTGAACCTACAGATAATGGTCCATTTACCATCATTCCCTGTTGGCGTTCTTGGAAGATCAAAGATAAAGTCCATAGTAATGCTTTCCCATGGCTTATCCGGAATCGGCAGTGGTTGTAACAGCCCTGGTGCCTTTTGCCTGTCAAACTTGACCTTTTGGCAAATTATGCATGCTTGCACAAAGGCATCCACATCTCTCCTCAAGGTAGGCCAATAGAAGAATGTCTCTACCGCTTTAACTATCGCATCAATACCACGATGCCCTACATACGGTGGGATATGACTCTCTTCCATGACCTTATGTCGCAATGGCCTAGTGACAAAGTCTGCCATGCATCATCATAAAACCATCTCTGAGGAGGTATTGCTCATGATGTTCCCCTCTTGCAATTGTTCAAAGATCCTTGCAAAATCTTCATCAGTAGCATACTATTCCTTCATGTCATCTAACTCATGATAATAAAGAATTGACACAGCTGAAATTTGTGGCTTCCTTGATAACGCATCAGCCACAACATTCTTCTTGCCTTCAACGTGCATAATCTGGAAGTGGAACATGGAAAGAATGTTTGCCCATCGCATATGCTTTTCGGATAACTTTGACTGTGTCAAGAAGTATCGCAAGGTCTAATAATCTGTTTGGACAACAAAATCAGCAGCTAAGAGGTGGTGCTTCCGGCTAGAAAGCGCATGAATCACGGCCAAGAGCTCTTCCTCATAGACTTGCATAGTCCTCTCTGGCCCTTGCAAAATTCAGCTTCATAAGCTACTACCCGTCCATCTTACATTAGCACTGCTCCGATGCTACTACTACACGCGTCACACTGGACCAGAAATGACTTCCTAAGATCTGGCAAAACAATTACTGGATCCGAAGTCAACTTTTCCTTTGAGAGACTAAAAGCTGAAATCTCTTTTTGGGTCCATTTGAAAGTGACCTCTTTCTTTTGCAAAGCGTGAAGAGATGATGCTATCTCTGCAAAATTTGTGATAAACCTTCTATAGTAGGAACACAATCCCAAGAAGCTTCTGACATCGTGCACAGTCTTCAAGTCTGGCCATGTCTTAATAGCTTCGACCTTTGCGGGATCCGTTCTGGCACCATCCTTTGAGACTATGTGGCCAAGAAAGTGGATCTCTTCCAGGAAGAATTCACTTTTCTTAGGATTGACAAGTAGCCTGTGACTGCGCAACTCTTCAAACACAATGGTCAAGTGACATCTGTGCTCCTTTTCATTCTTCGAATAGACTATCATGTCATCAAAGAACGTTCCAACAAACTGTTGATGCGAGTGGAAAATCCGGTCCATCATTCTGTTGAACGTGGCAGGAGCATTTGTTAGACCAAACGGCATCACTAGAAACTCATTAAGACCAAATGTCGTTCTAAACCAAGTCTTGTGCACATCCTCTAGCCTTATACGAATCTGATGGTACCCACTCTTAAGGTCTATCCTGCTGAAAATTGCAGCACCCTCTAAACGATCGAGAATATCATCAACTCGAGGAATATGAAACCTATTCTTGATGGTATTCTTATTCAACGCACAGTAATCAATACACATGCGCCATGAGCCATCCTTTTTCTGCACTAGGAGCACTGGGAAGCAAAAGGGTGAAGAGCTAGGCTGAATCAGCCCCTTCTCTAATAACTCCTCAACCTGGCCCATAATCTCTTTTTGCTGCGCAACACTAACCCTGTAGGGAGGTCTATTTGGTGGGCTACACCCTGGCACCAAATCTATCCGATGGTCCTCAGGTCTCTCTGGCGGCAATTGCGGACGGTAATGAATCAGAAAAACATTCACTAAACTTTTGCAAAAATGCTGACCTTTCTTTATCTAACACAGATAAATTTGACTGATCATTATCTGAGACATCACGTGCAAAAATCAAGTACACAGAAAGAAAACCGCTAGAGAGACACTACGTGAGGAAAGAGAGAGAAAACGCTAAGAAAGACATACATACCCAAAACAGAGCAAGCACTACAGCTGTGGGCACCCGTGACCCCCTTCCTATAAAGGGGAAATGGAAAAATGCCGTACCTCCCTAATAAAAACCCCACAGCCCAAAAATGAGGGTATTGGTAAAAAAGCTGATAAAAGACCTAAAAATTGCCTATGTATGCAATGCAGTGGTACTGAGTATCAAAGAAAAATACCCCCGAGCTGGGCCATCAAGAGGCAAACTAGATGGCGCTGCCAGTAGTACACGGCTGGCAAAACAATGGGGGGAAAAGGCCCATAATGAGCAAACTACCTCATATAGGCAAGGCATAACCACAGCCTCTGTAATGTCTTGGCACATGCTCTGCACCCCTCTCGTGCCTCATAGCTAGATGCTTTGAGCCTACTCGGACGAACCTAAAAACTGAAGCCAGTCACCGAGAGTGCGAGCTGGACCCTCTGCCATGTGACCCCAAGAAACATGAGGCCTACTACCAACCAGGTGGCTTCGCTGTCTGCGTGCTGACCATGAGGTTCCAAACAAGGGGCTATCTCAAGCGCTCCTCCGTGCAAGTGGGCTAATGCTGCTCTAGGCCACTCCTCAATTGCTCCCACGATCTAAGCACGTCCGCAGCAAAACGGTCCTCTAACCTCCTGCTCAAACCAACTCTGCGCATCTTTGTGAAAATCCACCTGATGGAAGGGCTCCAAGGGCCTCCTGCATGAGGCACCTGAGCTCGAAGCCGATGAAGCAACAGCTCCTTCCAAGGCTCCTCCCCTGGAAGCAGTCCCTCTGACCACAAACTTCCCAAGAAGAGATATGCTCTGCTGTGTTGGGTCAATGATCCCCAGTCCCCCCTAAGAACATGGTAAGGTGATGACCTGCCAGGCTACTTTGGCCCGGGCGAGCTGGGTGTTGCGCCCTGACCAAAGAAAGTTCCTACTCAGCCTCTCCAACTGGCTGATACAGGAGCTCGAGAAGATCCAGCAAGACGTGATGTACCACATAATAGGCAATAGCACCTGGTTGGCCACTACAACTCTGTCTGCTAAAGAGAGCCATGTCGAACTCCAATGCAGCAACTTCGTTCTAAAGGACAGGAGGAGGGGAGCAGTCTGTTGCTCAAGGGACAAGTCCAAGGCAACCTGACAACCCAAATATCATACTGGGATCCACCTGAAGCCCTCACCTGGCGACCAATTAGGCGTAGGAGCACTGCCAACCGAGAAGGCCATTGTCTTCCTCCAGTTGATCAGTGCGCTTGATGCACAACAAAACACCTCTAGAGCCTGCTCACACCTGTGCAGATTAGCCTCCTGGCCCTCCAAGTACAAAGCTGAGTCATCGGCAAACTCACCATCCAGTAGCTCGTCTCCCCTAATAGGGAGCTCCAACCCACGGAAGCCAACTTATTGTGAGATCAAAATCTGCTCATCGCCTCAGCATAGAACAAAAAGAGGAAGGGGGCAACCCTGTCTAACTGAACGTGAGCATGAACCGTTCCCCTCTACCCCCTCCCAAAAGCACTTGACTGTGTGCACGTCTGAAGAGAGCTGACACACCTTTGATCCAAGCATTTGAACCCATCCTGCATAGAGTGCCCTCTAAGAAGTCCGAGTCAACTCCGTCATAAGCCTTCTCAGAGTTGAGGAGTATCACCAATCCTCTCCTCAGAGACGCGCGAGGGTAAACGCCTCTCAAAAAGTAAAGATGCTATGAAGGATACTACACTCCTTAACAAAACCTATCTGCATCCCATGTATGATGCTCTCTAGTAGTGGCTGAATCCTCAAGCTCAGAGCCTTTGCTAGAATTTTGTAGGCTGAGTTGAGGATGGTGATGGGTCGCCACTGTCAAATCTCATTCAAGGAGCCTCCCTCCTTGGGAATAAGGTATATGACATATCAAGCCCTCATTCATGCTGTCAGGCATCTCTCTTGTGTGCAAGATGTACTGAAATGCGCTGCAGAGATCTGAACCAAGCAAGTCCTAGTACTCAAAGAAGAAACTCGGAGTCAAACCATCTTCCCCTAGACAGCTACCTCGAGGGAGTGCTCTGAGGGCCTCATGGAGCTCCTCTGGCTAGAGGGGAAGCTCTAGTCTCTGGCGCATCTCCTCAATAACAATACAGGGCATTTGTGCCCATACTTGCTCTCTGCATGCATCCTGACACTCTAACTAACGCTCTGCTAACAACAGATCACGGTAGAAGTCAGTAGCAACTGCACATATATCCTCCGGCTCTGAAGCAACTCACCAAAGGGTCTCCTCATTTGGCCGACATTGGTGTGCGCATGGCAGGGCTCCACCGTCTCAAAGAACTCCCCAGTAACTCTGTCACCCACCTCGGTCCACTAAGATGCCTGCCGATGGAAAGCAAACTGATGACGTTGCTCCCCAATGCTAGCCAGCTCCTATCGAGCCTGCTGCAATTGCTCCTCCAACCAAGGACTGCTTGGATGATGCTCCTGAATCCTCTACAAGGAAACAACGCCTTGTCGAGACGTTTCTCCTCCTCCCTGGCTGCAACCAAGTGAGCTGCAAACACATGGAGGAAGAAGCGACTAAGGTCAGCTAGTCGCTTAGTCAAGACGTTTCTCCTCCTCCCTGGCTGCAGCCAAGTGGGCTGTAGACACATGGAGGAAGAAGCGACTAAGCTCAGCTAGTCCAGAGGCCACTCTACCAGCACGGGAGTCCTACGTGTCCAAGCCCTCTGTCTGAAGTGCCACCACTCACTCTCTAAGCTCTGAATCCAACAAGATCCTCTCAGGGATGCGCAGCATCGTGCTCCCCCTCCTCTGTCTGTCTGTCACGGTGAGGATCAGTGGTGCATGGTTGAAAAAAGAAGTCCCTGCCAGAATGCAAATAGATCCACCCATGTCACAGATGTGGTCATTGGCGTAGAAGCGTTCTATCCGAGATAGATTCACTCCTCCTACTCTGCGGTCAGAGCGAGAGAAGGACAAGCTGTCTGGGAGCCTCACAAAGCCTGAATGCTGCCAAACATCTGAAACCCTCATGGTCATACATAGACGCTCCCAAGCTGCCAACTCAGCCCCATGTACAATATCATAGCTACCTCCAATCTTGTCAGAGGGGTCCTCCAACCTGTTGAAGTCTCCCCCAATACAACATTGCTCTGCATGCAGTAGAGACTCTACAATATGAGACCAAAACTCTGCACGTACACTTGACACATTGGGCGCATATATGTTCAGGAAGCCCATGAGGCAACCCTGAACCTACATAGTAATCCACTGAGCCCTGCCAGGCACAACAATACCTCTGCCCACAATAGCATAGCTGCCATGAGTCCGCAATAGTCATAAATGCCCCTCCCTAGATACCACCAAGTCCAAATGTCTCATAGCGACCACGCAAAATCTGACCACATCGTGTAATGCGGCTCTCACAAAGATGATGCTCCTACAGCATAAGAATATCAATCTCACCACCCACAAGGCATCACTGAAGCTCCTGACGCAACCGACCCCGCTGGCGCTGAATAGTGTGTCGTCTGTAAGGCTACCTCCTCTATCCAAGAGTCCTCATGTATATATACATAGCATGGTGGCCTCTGCGTGTTAGCAAAAAAGTGTACCACCATGTGTCTACATCCTGCTGTGTCCGGAGGTGTCACTGAGAACTTGGCCAACGGCCACAGAGTTTGTACCAAATCGGTAACCCCCAAGTCTCCTTTATACTGAGAGAACTCGAGAGCCTGGTCCTATAGCCAGTCTATCACTGAGTCCAAAGTCCACTCAGATTGGTCTCTGCCACACAAAGGAAAAGAGAAACCAACCGTTGTGTCCAGGGCCTCTATCCTGAAGCAAGCCGCCTCAAAGTCTGGTGAAGATTCGTCGAGAAAACGTGTGAAGTCGTAGGCAAAGAAGTCCCACCGACGACGGATGTCGAAGCTCATTAATCCTCAAGAGACTGCTGCAAAGGGAGACGTCTGCACCAGAAGGGGGGCCTGCAAGAAAGGCTGCTCCTCTCTCGCCAGGCGACTAGAGGCAAAAGCGCTGCCAAGAGATCTCCTAGCAGTCGAGGAAGGTCCTGTCCCTTGGGCCGGTTGTGGGGCAGGAGCAGGGTCTAGGTCTCTGCCAAAGGTCGGGGCCTCCTCTGTGGATAGGCCTTCGCGAGATGGTCCATCCGTCGACAAATGAAGCACTGATTCGAGAGGCCCGAATACACCACACTCTGGCGGAGCCAAACACCACTCACCCGAGGTAGTAAAATGACCTTCGGGAGGGTGTGGGTGTCTCGAACCAGAACGCGTATTGTAGGTATGTCAGCTACAGAGGCTGCCGTGCGAGGTATCTCCAAGATAGTCCCAATCTTTGAGCCAATCCTGGACAAGAGCGGGAGGTACTCTCTCTTGAGGCCTCGGAAGCATACAGAGATGGGAAGGTCTGCCTCCTCGACTAGAACATCGGTAGCTGGGTCGAATCCATGGCACCACTACTGAAAATGAGCTCTGCTCGGATGGTCAGGGCACCTTGGACGCCATCTCAAGAGTCTCCAACTCTATCTGGTAGTAGCCACGTCCAAGGAGCTGAACGTCGATGATCTTGCCCACCTCTGCTAAAAGGCGGGTCTGGAGGAGATCACGCACCTCCCCTTTGCTATGTCGGGTGCCGATGATCTTGCAAATGACGAAGGTTGCCTGGAAGCGCCCCACCTCTGCTGTGAGGCTCGCTTGCTCTGTCGACGAAAGAGCAAGCCAGATGGTGGGCTCTGCAAGGTCGGGCAAGAGGGCTTCTTGAGAGTCCCTCTGAGGTGGAGCATGAGCCTCCATCTGTGTCTGTGTAACAAACTGCTGACGTGTCGACCTACTGAAGAACAGAGCTACCGGCCAAGGGGCCTAAACCCTAAGAAGAACAAGTAACAGAAGAAGTGTCACAAAGTGATGACGTGGTTGCCCAAGAGCAGAAACCCTAACCCTAATTTCTGCCCAAAACCCTAACTGCTGAAATCCTAACCCTAAAACCTACAAACCCTAATTCTGCTGCCAGAAACCCTAAAACTGCAGAAACCCTAACCCTAACCCTAAAGACAGATTTTCGAAATTTGCGCTGGCTGATGACGTGGCAAGCTGTACAGATTTCTGTGATTTACGCTGGCAGCTTTTTGGCTTTGCTTTTGGACCAGAAGCTTTTGAGTTTTAAAGGCTTTTTAATGTAACTGCTTTTCAAGCCAAGGGCCTTTAAATATGAGGCTAGGGCTCATTCTCTAGCATGCTTCCTGGCGAAGGTGCGAAGTCTGGAGTACCGGCTTGTACTATGCTGATGCAATATAAAGAAATACCGAAAGGGGCGCCAAGGTTTGGGGCCAATACTTTCTGGGGTGGAATTCCGCCACTCCGTGTCGCGTGTCGTCTCTCTCTTCCAGTTCAGTTGTTATTGAAGTGTTAAAAGTCTGTTCAGTCTGTTCTTTTCTATTGGCACGTGGTGCCCGCCTTGTGACAGTCTGGTGCTGTGGTGGAAAGGGACCGAGTGAAGACAACCCTCTGAGAAAACTCCGGCGAGTAATGTCAGATATCCATCACTGTCGAGGCGAAGTAGAGCAAAGTCTTTTTTTTTTTTTTCCCCTTTTTGGGTGGTGGTGGTGGGGGGGGGGCAATGTACGGGGTGCATAAAGGGGGTGGGTGGGTAGGGGGGCTGTGTGGGGGGAAAACAACCAGCAAGGGTTGCGCGCTGGCAAGGGAGAGGTTGGGCTGAGGGTTAGCGGGCAGCAGCAGGTGCGCTGAGGGAGGCAGCGCAAGGGCAGCAGGTGAGAAGGGGGTGCAACGCGAAGGGTGGGTGGGGGCGGGGCAGTTTGAGGGTTGGAGGGTGGGCAGCGCGAGGGGACTGAGGGGGTGGGTGAAGCACAGTGAGCAGCGAGCGCGATTGGGTTTGACCAATGCTCCTACCACATTCAATCGAATGATCAAACTACCTTGTGTTAATCACCACAATTCAATTATAGACCCTTGGCAATGCTTGCCCAAACACCCAAGCTAGGGAGTGGGCATGTCAGGAAATGAATTTTTAATTGGGAATATTATCTCTAACGTTATGTATGGATATCAACCCAATTACTTGTTGTGCACATATAGCATTTGAAAGACTTCCTTGAGGAGAGTTAGCCAAGGAGATCTTCAATGGCTCACAATTTAGATCTACTTGAGCACTCGTGTATCCATCACGCCAAGATGCCAACATTGTGGATGCAAGTGTTCTTGGCGATCTTATTCTACCTCCAATCTGAATGTATTTTCAATCTTTCTTAGTAGAGGGCGAGGAATCATATTCAAAGATGAGTGCACATCAAGTGGAAAGATAGGCTTGAAGGAGTATCCACATGAGAAAACAGAAGTGTTCACAAGAAGAGGTGGCCAAAGCTTCTTTCCAAAGGGGGGAGAATGTCAAGACAACAGTCCTAAGGTAAACTATGGCATCATATGGGTGATGGAAACATGCTATAGGGTGTTGGAGCTTCCTATAAAAGGTGAAGGTTAATAGGAAAACCATCTTATGCTTATCTATTTCACCTATTGCTAAGGTAGAAAAGGAAGCATCATAGCCATGGTTAGTCTAAGAAAAAAGTAAGGTGGAAAACAACAAGAGCCATATATGATGATAAATATAGCATAATGAGACAAAGAGCGCACAACATTAGCGTGTGTTGCAGATATATTTCCACCATTAAATGGCTCTCACATAGGCAACCTTGACATGCCCTGATTAGAATTACATCGGTTCACATTGACACAACCCATTTCTCATTGAACCTCAAAGCTTTATTGGCTCATCATGGAAGAACAAATCATTGCCAGTACAATAAAATTACAATGGATCTCAAAAACAGATTGTACATTGTGCATAGCCATGGTATGCAAGGCGTCATATAAGCACAAAGATCCAAAAGTCTCATTCGATCATTCAACCACAATCAAATAACATTATGCTGAGAATGCCCCTCTGCAGATGAGAGCAGAATGCAGCATGAAGAATCCTTGATTATGAAACTCTTAATTAACAGTGAGCCTGCACAAATAAATCCTCTTTGATCACATACCTTCAGCTTCAGCAACATCTGCTATTTTCTGAAAGAACTCAATACCCTTAACAAAGTTCCTGACCTTCCATGGCCTCTTCAACTTTAATTGCCCATTATCATTAACCAAATTCCAACCGGGTACCTTCAAAACATGCAAACACACTTGAGGGTGGTGGCCACTAAATTCATTGGATCAAAACTAACATACAACCTGTGTATCCTAAACAGAAACACTGAATCCTGCATTTTTTGGTTCAGATACAAACCCTTCTCTTGAGTGATTGAACAGGATTAATTGTGCAGTGTGTTAGTGCATGAATCAGAATGGACACAACCAATAATAACCTTCGTTGAAAGCAGCTTTGCAGATTCTTCATTCATAGGCCTCAAATCTTTAGAGTTACAAGGCACACATTTCTTTGTGGACAAGCGCGTTGCAGCATCTGCAACATTTCAAAGGAATCTGAGGACAAACCATACATGGCATGGTGAGTTTCCTACACATATCTCTGAGAGGAAAGATTCAACAGGTTTACATGATGAATACCTTCTTCCGGTGCAGATTGTGCAGAGTACTGCATGGCTTGAGGCTTCCAAGGCACCAGTAAAAAAGATGTACTGTGTTTACAAGTCAAGACGCGTGGTACCTGTAACAGATAACCAGGCGATAATCAACAAAGGTCTCTCTTTGAACTTCAAGTCCAATCTAAATCACAGAACTCGAAAACTTATGCACAAAAACAACACGTCATCCATGCACATTGCTATTTATCCATGCTAAAAAATGATGAATCTAACAAGGAAACCTCTCCTATGGATGTTGTTTGAATTGTTGCTAAGTCTTGGGTGTGTGAGGACAAGCAATCAAAGCACTCCACCATTGCAAAGCATTGCCTTTGAGGAATCCGAACACTTGGGCAATCTTTGAATCTTCTCCAACATGACCGTTGTAGAGGCCTACATCATCAAATTGTTGAAGGAACCGTAAGACCTTGGGACAATCCTTTATAACTTGACTGTAGATCCACCATCTTTGGAAGCTTTCAGTCCACAGAGCATGGACGGATGATAATATGGAAAATATCCTGGATAAATAAGAGGATAAGGCTTTGTCATATAGTTGTACTTGGGTGGTAGTGGCAAGGAAGTAGCAACAGAGGTGCAAGGAATCTCAAAATAAGAGTTCCCATTTGCCATGGTCCAAAACAATTCCTCATCATGAAGTGTTGCAGTTGCTTTGAGTCCGTATCGGTGATTTCTCATTGGCAAGTGGTGTGGCTAGTTACGATGGTATCAAAGCTCAGACTTTCTATGCTCTCACAAGAGGAATGATCATCTCCTATGGAGGCCACATCCAATCCAACTTCTGCTGAAGAGGCCAGGACTGAACCTCAAAATCCTCTGTACAACAAGATTCCTACGCAACCTCTATGGATAGAGATTCTTGTAGTTGTGGTACGAGAGTCCATCCTGGTTTCACTTACTGAAAGTAAGCACAATTTGTAGTAGGAGAAGATTTCCAAAGTCTGATATTTTGGCATGTACTTTACCACAACAACTCCACAAATATCAACATACAGCAAAGCATCTATAACAGAAACCTAGCGCTAGCACTTTCTGGCAGAAGAGGTAGAAGAAGTTCCAGCAACTTGAGTGCACCTTCTCAACAAGAACCGACTCGGCGTTTTCCGCCACAAGACAGCCTGCGTTTTGGGACTTCCCAGATCAGCGTTTTCAAGAACCCAGCCCGAGCGTTTGTAGATTGCATAACAGCATAGCGTTTTGGCAACAGAATCAGCCTAGAGTTTTTCAGCAAATCAGGCTGGCGTTTTTGCATATTAGCATCAGCGTTTGCAGATTCCAGGTGTCAAATCCGCCCCTAGCATCAGCGTTTTCAGTTTTCAGCACTTACACAGAGCAGATCCCACCCCTAGCCTCATAGATCTCACCTACCCGCAACAGTTCCTCACCGCACGGTCAGATCAGCCAACGTTTCCAGTTTCAGACGTTGTCCGCAGATTTCAACATCTACGTTTTCAGCGCATCGTCGTCGGGTCGTCGCCATCGCCATCGCCGACACAGTGTCAGAATTCAGCAATTAGTAGATTTGCAGATTTCAGCCCCTAGCGTTTTCAGATTTCAGTCCGTCTCGTCGTCGTCATCATTGCCGTCGACATCATCGGCAAGTCCATTGCATCTAGATCATTGTGCCAGATTTGTGCAATCAATAGCATAAACCTCTCTCACCATAGAGAGGGGGGCCCTTGGAGGAGGGTTTGACAACCGTCTGGTGTCGTATTCTTCTCTCTCTCTCTCTCTCTCTCTCTCTCTCTCTCTCTCTCTCTCTCTCAGGACCTTCATTCAAAGTGTCATTCACTTTGTTTGTGATCATTTGCACTCTTTCACTAAAGGAACGGAAGGCTCTCCCTTCCGTAAGTAAAAGAAACCCTTGAGCACAGTTCGGAGCACTCACCTTGGGCAAAGTTAAACATTCACTTCCGTTTCACCTTACATTGGTATCAGAGCTTTGGCAGTGTTCTGTATCACTCAAGGAAAGAATCACAAGAATTTTTTTTGCTTGTTGCGATCGCAAGTTACCCAAGTCCACTTGGGCGTGTCGATTACTAATCGTGTTTTTGAAGAGTGAAAGGTAACCCAAGAAAGAAGGGCTTGTCCGGCCTCCCCTCGTTCCTCTTTTCACTCACTGAGAGCGGACCGTGCACTTAGCGGCCGGCCAATCGATGTGAGGTGGGAAAAAGCAACCTTGCTGTGAGCACAAGGCCGCCAAGGGGTGCACCCGTAGGGAAGAGTCGAGCTCGGGCAAGAAAAAAGCCTTCTCTAACACAGATTGCAAGCTAAAGAACTCAAGAACCTCAAGAACACTAGAACCCAAGAACCTCAAGACCCCAAGTTCCTCGCAAACTTAAGTACCCAACATCTCAGTGTATGGTCATCACCTGAAGCGGAATGGATACTTTGCATGAAGGTGATGAGCATGGAGGTGGCGAAGAAGAATTTTAACCACCAGGAGGTTTTTCCGAACCTCCCCCTTCCCCATCTACGCCACGGTTTGCACCAAATCCTATGAAGGCTTTGGTCAAGTCGATGATGGACATGATGCTACAACAAGAGGCGCAACGCGCCACCTTTGATCGCAAGCTCGAGCAAGCGTGCTTGGCAGTCGAAGAAAGAAAGGTAGCTATTGAGCTTAAGCGTGAGCAAGCACGCAAAGCCCAACGCATAGCGGCCGAAGATAGACGAGCAACCTTGGTGTCACGTGACACATCCAACCCTATGTGTCCGTGGACAAGCTACATCATGATCATGGTTCAATTCAATCAAGTCAGTCTAGAATAGGAAGTGATCTAGCACTTTTGTGAGTCTGTTCGCAGACTGTGCATGTCCAGACACTTAGTGTAGATGCATATCCTCTGGTTGCACACAGCATGATCATAAGCATTCCTATCAAAATCCATCAGAATCCTTCGGGGGAATTTTCCAGTGCATTTAACCTATTTTCCCTATATTTGATATTTTTCACTTATTATTTTAAGTGACTTTTGTTGGGAACTAAGTAGGGCAAGTTGGGTAAGATAATATATAAGCAAACCTAGGCTAGCACTAATTGGCAGAAGAGCAAGGAGAACACAGGCCACAGGCAGCACGTTCCCCCTCTCTCTCAAGCAGGACATTTCTCCCCTTGGTGGTGATTTCCTCCAAGCCAGACCTCCAACACCCCTAGCGTTTTCAGCAGTAGCCTCATGGCCATAAGACCCCAGCACCTTGCGTTTTCATCAAAGACATCATCGCCACAACCCCAAGCCCTTGGTGTTTCTCAACAACCCAACATCACCCCCTTTTCCCTAGCATTTTTAGCATCGCCATAGCATCAGAATTTCAGCAATTAAAGACCAGCCAAAACAGCGTTTTTGGAGGACTTCAAAGGGCTGCAAGTCAGCGTTTTTAGGGGCAGCCAAAGGCACGAAAAATCTGCAGCAAACCAGCGTTTTGCAGCAGCAGATTTCAGCCCATTGGCGTTTTGGGACAGCAGAGAAAGTGCATCAGTTTTCAGCCATAGAGTCAGTCTCGTCATCCCCGTCGTCGACATCGACATAGCCTAGACTTGCATCAGTTCTCATTCATCCACTTTGTACCAGTTTGTGCAATCAATAGTAGACCACTCTCGCCAACGAGAGTGGGGCTTTCGGAGGAGGGTTTTACGTCTCTGGTGTCGTATTCTCTTCTCTCTATCTCTCAGTCTCACACACTTTCACGCACAGTGTCCATTCACTTTGTTTGTGTCCATTTCACTCTCTCATTAAGAACGGAAGGCTCTCACTTCCATAAGAATAAAAGGAACCTTGAGCACAGATTGGAGCACTCATCTTGAGCAAAGTTCAAACATTCATTCCGTTGCACCTTACATTGGTATTAGAGCTTTGGCAGTGTTCTGTATCACTGAAGGAAAGAACCAAAAGAACCATAGAATTTTTTTTTGCTTGTTGCGGTCGCATGAACCCAAGTTCGCTTGGGCGTGTCGATTCCTAATCGTGTTTTTGAAGAGTGACAGGAAACCCAGGAAAAAAGGGCTTGTCCAACCTCCCCATGTGCCTCTTTTCACTCATTGAGAGCGGACCATGCACTTAGCGGCCGGCGACGTGAGGTGGGAAAAAGCAAACTTGGTGTGAGCGCAAGGCCGCCAAGGGGTGCGCCCGCGGACAAGAGCAGAACTCGGGTGAAGAGAGCATCCTTCTCTAACACAGATTGCAAGCAAAAGAACCTCAAGACCCTCAAGAACCCAAGAACCCAAGAACCCAAGACCCACAAGAACCCAAGTTCCTCGTGAACTTCAGAACCCACAACTTTAGTGCATGGTCATCACCCAAAGCGGAATGGATAACGGGCATGAGAGTGATGGGCAAGAAAGTAATGAAGAAGAATTTCAGCAACAGGGCGGTTTTCCTGACCCTCCCCCTTCGCCATCTACGCCAGGAATTGTACCAAACCCCATGGAAGCTTTGGTTAAGTCGATGATGGACATGATGGCAAAGCAAGAGGCGACTCGCATTGCCGCGGAGCGTGACCGCCAAGACAAACAGGATCGCGATCGCTTGGCGGTCGAGGAATGAAAAGAAAAAAAAACGGAAAGAAAGGCCGACTTGGAGCAAGCTCGCTTGGCAGCCGAAGACAGAAAGGCCGACTTGGAGCAAGCTCACTTGGCGGCCGAAGAAAGAAAGGCTACTATTGAGCGTGAGCTTGTGCAAGCGCGCTTGGCGGCCGACGCAAGAAGGGAAGTGGCCGAAGAAAGAAAGGCTACTTTGGAGTTAGAGCGTGAGGCCCAGAGAGAACAACGCATGAACGACTTGGTACTACATGTCCTCACCTAGAAACCCGAACAGGCCAAAGAAGTTGGTGGTTCATCAAGTGGCGCAAGCCGAGATTCGGACTCTAACAACCCCCGTCACCAAGAAGTTGACGTTCAATAAGTATGATTGTAAGATGGACGCTAGTGTTATTCGTTCTTGGTTGCATCAATTTAATGCTTATTTTGAGAAAACTAAGAAGACAGAAAATAGCAAGGTTTTGACGGCAGCTATGTACCTTGCCGGTGATGCCATCAATTGGTACCGCGTATGGCAAGAGGCACAGATAGCCGCGCACCTAGAGGAAGCCGACGGAGACGTGCCCCTTTCCTTCAATTGGGCCGACTTCCAAAACAAGCTCAAGGCGCGGTTTATGCCTCCTCAGTACCTAGCACGATTGAAAGAAGATTGGCGCAATCTCAAGCAACATGGTATGCCAGTCATGTCTTTTTCTAACCGTGTTTTGCAGCTCGGCACTCAATTACGCAAATCGGATGATGAGCGCGAAGAGGCTTTCCTTTTTGGGTTAGACGAATATATCAAGTTTAATGTAGAAGTCTTTGATCCAATCGATCTCAACAAAGCGGTAGCGATTGCTCTTGCACAGGAGATGAAGCACAACAAGGGAAAGCCTAAGGAGAACAAGACTTCGACAAGTACCTCTCAGACTTCTCAAAATCCTCAGAACGGTAAGAACGCTAAGAATGGTAAGAACGGTAACTCTTCTAACCAATCTTCCAATAGTCTCTCAGAAAAGAACTCTCAAAGTGAACCTAAGGGTAAGGCTAACACAATTGCTAAACCTAAGCTTACTCCAGATAAAAAGGTAGCACAAGGAATTTAGGAGGATACATCACGTCGGAAGAGCAAAGCACTTATTCTAAGGAAGGTCGTTGTTTTCATTGTCACATTAAGGGTCACCTAAAAAGAACATGTCCTAAGCTTGACTCTAATGAATCTAAAGAATCCACAGAACCCACTTCCTCTGTCAACGCAATCAATGACAACACGAGTGTGCCCCAAGTTTCTCCTGACCCTCCCATTGATGAGTCTCTCATTAAATGTTATGGTCATATGCCGGGGCAGCGTTTTGCAATATTGTTTGACCCATGCAGTATGCATATGATGTGATCAGTCCCTCTCTTGTTGAGAGAACCCGCCTAGAGGTTAGTCAGAAATCTCCTCTCGAGGTCTCTAGCTTTGCTCCCAATATGGACTCTCTCATCATGAAAGAAAATTTTTTGTCTCTCCTCTCTCAGGATGTGATATGATTTTGGGCATTCGATGGTTTCGTGAGCATACCCCTCTCATTGATTGGGCGGAAAATACGTTCACTTTCAATGCCAAAAGTGACTCTCCCATTGTCATTCGTGGAAAGCACATTGTTCATTCTCCATCTCTCATTCCTAATGTGCAGGCGAAGATTGAACGGATTCAGGAGAAGGAGACTCTCTCAGTTTCTTCTTCTCCATAGCATGACACACAGGTTTTGCATGATGATAAGCATGATGATTTGAATGACAAGCATAATGATTTGCATGATGATCAAGATGTGATTTCTCACAAGCATGATGATTTGCATGAAGATGATGTGAGTGTTCACAAGGATGATGTGTTAGTTGATAATTTCTCTAGTGCAGTTAACCTCATTGCAGAGACAATCAATCACGAAGCATCGATCTTGGCTCTCGAGCCTAGGTCCAAAGAACCCCCATGGGAAGATTCAACCAATCAGGAAGAACCGGTCTTGGCTCTCAAGCCTAGGTCCAAAAAATCCTTACAGGAAGTACTATGTGTTCAAATGATTCGTCAACGCACATTGTTCGAGTGTTTTATTCGTGATCGTTTCCTGTATTTTTGTCAGTGTCTTTATGTGATCCCTTTTCCTAGGCATGACATATTGTACGTTGAGCATGTTTCACCCATAAATGAGCACGGATGTATGCCGATTTCTCATGAAAATCTGAAAAGGAAGTCACATTTTATGTCTCTTCCTTGGCACGACACAGTTGTAGAAAGAGCACATAAAAGTATGAGCACCAAGCATGGCCATTTCCATTGTGAATTGCCACAGTTGATTGCTTTAGATCCGAAGAGAAAGATTCGATCTCATTGTTTGCGTGTGTGTGGTGAACGATTTGGCACTCCGTCTCTTTGTTCATCTACATTGCATGCACAGTCTTTGAGGAAGACAAGATTTTTTCCAGTCACTTTACATGGAATAGGTATGTTCATGGTTTTGTGTTGGAAATGGTTTCAGGAATTTTCAGCCATGGAGATTCTTAAAGAAGAAAGAAGCATGACTCTAGACGCAGTTGAAGCATTGAAGGAGTCACAGAAGACTTTGTCGCTTTCGGGGCGGCCCAAAGAAGCAAGCGTTGCAGACCTTTATGAAGTTCAAGAACCGCACGACCCACACATCAGAGTGGGCCGGCGAAGAGTCCCTTCCAGGATTCCGGATGCTATTCGCGATCTCCCTCGACGCCATGCAGTTCGGTATCAGTACCTCACTTTAAAAAGGAGGGGATGTCACGTAACACATCCAACCCTATGTGTCCGTGGACAAGCTATAGCATGATCAAGGTTCAGTTCAGTCAAGTCAGTCTAGAATAGGAAGCGATCTAGCACTTTTGTGAGTCTGTTCGCAGACCATGCATGTAACTAAATCAGACTTTGTAAATAATTAATTTATTTACGAGAAAAGAATTATCTAATTAGTTGTGTGCACACCAGAATAGACCTAGCAGTTCTAAGGCCTCAGGTGAGCCTAAATGCGGGCCAGAACACCTCAGAGGGACCTTAGCAGAAATTACCCTGAAGCCCTAGTGATTGGGAAATCGGGTCTTCAGAAAGGGGTAAGCAGTAGCCTCAGATTTTAGACTCAGAAAAACACGCGCGTCAATACAAGCACATGAATGAGATGGGGTCCTTAAAACAGTGACCCTAAGGCTAATAAAGCTAATAAAGCCTTAGGGTAAGTTTCATTAAATTAAATTTAACGGTCCGTGCCCGGGCGGACGGCCGGACAAGTGTGAACAGGTAAAGGCAGTGCAGTGCCACTGCGGCATTGCGCCGGCAGACCTTTGGTGTTCTCATAAAAGAATCATTGGTAGCATTTGTTAGTTAGTTGCACATTTTTAATTAATGAGCTAGAAGTTTTTAAAGTCAAAAGTTGAATGGTTTGTAAGTTTTTAAAGTAAGTGTGCCAAGTGGCACACTTACCAATGCAAGCTTTCACTCTCACTCTCCCTTATCTCCTAGCGCCCCTTCTTCATGCATGGAGCCTATTTAAGAGCATCAGCGCCCCCTTCACAGGGGCTGGCACTGCACCTACCCCCCCTAATGTGAGCGTGCTCTACGCGGTGGAGCCCTCCATTGAAGCTTGAGAGTAACCCCTTGCGACATATGTGGTAGCCTTGTGCTCCCATTGTCAAGAACAAGGGATCTCACAGTCATAGACACCTTTTGGTGAAGTTTCATCGCGAGAAGCTGCCGTAGACGCTCTCTTAGCATAGTGCGGCGGTTGTAATTCTCTGTTTTCAGCCCCTAATCACCTTGATTAGGGTTGTTTTCAGTAGATCAACCATAGAAATTCTCTTCTCTCTCCTTATCCTAAGCCTACATCAAGTTTGGTGCGATTCCATCGCGAAGAAGACCTCTGTTTCGGCGTAGGGGTGTGCACAAGTAAGAATTTCAGGTTATGTGCAAAAAATTACAGCAAGCATGTGCGTGTGCAGTTTGCTTGTTTCTCTTTTGTGTTCGATGCATGAATGAATGAGCATGAAGACAACACATAACGGAAGATGGACTCTCCTCTGTGAGAGCTTCCGAGGAGCTGTTTTGGAAGATAGACTCTTTTTGCGAGAGCTTCCAACCAGTCTCGCAGAAGAGGGGAAATCCCCTAAGCAGAAAGAAAGTGGAAACACTTTCCCAGTCAGTAGTCAAAACAGAACAGAAGAAAAGAATAGAGGACGGGCGTATGTCCCGTTCCTGTGCTTGTAAAGATTCTCCCTTAGTAATAAAGATATTCTCTTTATGGGGGGGGACCATCCCATCTTCTGGTCCCCAATGAAGTGTCAAGTTTTCTCTCTCCCTCTAATTCTCTTGAGTATTTGAAGTGCAATTAAACGTCAGTTTACGCTTCCGTATTTTTGTGACAGTGGTATCAGAGCCATAGTTACCCGGAACGCGGAACGAGACCGGCAACGGGATCCCCGCGGAACGGGGGAACGGCTAGGGGTCCGGAACGGGAACGGCGCAGAACAGGAGGTTAAAAAACACCCAAATAGTGCATTTTTTAGCTCCTTGTGTTTAAATACAAGGAGTATTAGAGTGCTTTGACTCTAATACTCACAAAAAACTCGTTTTGAAGACCATTCAACCTTGCTATGACTAGATGAAGATGAGAGAGAGAGAGAGAGAGAGAGCTTGAGAGAGTGAGAGGGAGAGACTCGAGAGAGTGAGAGGGAGAGGGAGAGATTTGAGAGAGTGGGAGGGAGAGGAAGAGGGCTTGAAGCCTTGAGCCTTGAGAGAGTGAGTCTTGAGAGGGAGAGATCTTGAGAGTGTGAGAGGGAGAGAGCTTGACCCTTGAGGATTAGCTTGTGGAGAGAAAGGGAGAGGGGGGTGCATTTTATGAGTCCTTGAGACCTTGCACACTTCAAAAAGAAGCCCAAACATTTACTTCAATTTTTCCAATTTTTGCCAAATTTGTTTATAGCCGTTGGCCGTTCCAGGGGCATTCCGGAACATTCCGGGGGCGTTCCGGAACGTTCCGGAACGGCCATTCCGGTTTGCACTGGCCACTTGGAACGTTAGACGTTCCGGGATGTTTCAGAACGTTCGGGAAGGGAACTGCCCCCCGGAACGCCGGAACAGGGGCTAGGGGGCGTTCCCCGGTAACTCTGATCAGAGCAAGGTCCTCTCTCTCTTCCTGAAGGGATTGACGACTCTTGGCAGACTGCAGAAATGGGAGGACGCGAGATAGAGTTCTCTCTCCTTCAACAGCAGGTGGAAGAGTTGCAGAAAGCTCTCTCCCATCCAAAAGTCCAAAAGATTCTCCATACTCTTGAAAAAAAAAAGGAGAAAATGCCGATGGGGTCGGGAGAAATCCCGGAGAACCCAAAGGCGCCACAACCAAGAAAAGATCCTTTGATTGGAACTTCCCGCATGCACGAGAGGCAGAAGAAACCTCCAGAATGTCATGTGCGGTTTAATCCAAAAGTTCAAGAGCAAGATCCCCTTGATTCCCCTCAGTTCTCTTTCATGAAGGATCTGGATGACATAGTTGCTCCGGAAGACATGTTTCTCGACGATCCGTCGCAGCAAGAAGTGCATTCAAGGGAAAGGACTCCTGTCCACAAGGAGTCTAAGCATAGAAAGAAGGAGCACCATAAGAAGAAGCACCATAGGCATAAAACATTCAAGTCGGGAGATAAAGATGTGAAATTCGACACTTACAATGGACAGCGTGATAATGACAAAGCTTTGGCTTTCATCCGCCAATTTGAAGTTGCATTTGCAGAAGGGAATTTTAAGGAAAGATCCAAGCTTCGCCATGTCAGTTTGTACCTGAAAGGCATCGCCAGCAATTGGTGGTTAACCCTTATCCTGGAAGATCGCAAACCCCAAGATTGGACCGCTTTCAAGGAGTTCTACGCACAGTTCCTCCCTCCAGACTATGAGGAAGAGGTAAAGAAAGAATGGGATCGACTTTCACAATCGGAGAACGAAACTGTTCCACGCTATGTGGATAGGTTTTGGGACGTTCTCTTGAAAGTCACTCCATTCAAGAAGATTGACGATTCGGAAAAGATGAGCAAGTTTGAAGCAGGACTGCATGAAGCCTTGCAAAAGGCTATGAAGCTTTACCCTCGAGGTAACTTGCAGATACTTATGGAATCAGCCCGCATAGCTGATGGAATACATGACAAGGGTACTCCCAGGAAGATGGAGCAAAGCACTTACCATGCCAAGCAGAAGGCTCTCCATGAGCAGCCTACCTCTTCTACTTCTTCTCAAAAGAAGAAAAGAACCGCCTCCGAAGCAGAAGCAAAGCCAAATCAGCCCAAGAAAGGGAGATATCTCTCTCCTGCTAAGTTGCGAACCTACATTAGTGAAGGAAGATGCTTCAAGTGCGGACAAGTTGATCATATGAAGGGTGACTGTCCTACAAAACCTCCACAACCACCCTCTTCCAATGCAGTCCCAGATGTACAGGGAAATACAACCAAGGATGGAAAAGAAAGAGCTCTTCTCAAAGCATGGGGTAGTATCAACAACCAGCGGGCTCTTATTTTGTTTGACCCTGGTAGCACAGACAACTTCATCTCTACCAAGCTAGCTGACGACCTAAACTTACAGCCCAATCGTTTTGGAGTCTCTATTCAAGCGCAATCTGCTTTCAAAGGGCAGAACTCAAACTCTACTCCAATCATAGGGAAGTTGAATCTAAAGGTCGACGACTACAAGGATCAAGAGTCTTTCTTACTAGCTTCACTTGAAGGATGCGATGTTATCTTGGGAATGCCTTGGCACTACAAGATGCATCCCATTCCTGACTATGTTCAGAAAACCTTATCTTTTGCTCATAAAGGAAAGGAGTATCGTGTACTTGCAGATGCAGGTGATTGGCGTATTCCTATCGCCAATCACATTGCCATCAAGAAAGAAATGAAAAAGTGTGTTTCAGCGTACTTGATTTTTGCAAGAGAGAGAGATGTGTCTGTTTCACAACTTTCTTCCTCTTTAGAGCAAAAAAGACTTAAGTTAATAGAAAGTTATAAAGATTGTTTTACAGATGAACTTCCAAATGAACTCCCACCTTCGCGACCTGAGGATCATACAATTGATTTGATCCCCATAAGTTCTCCTCCAAATCAGCCCCCTTATCGAGTTAGTCTAATGCAGCAAGAGGAAATTCTCAAGCAGGTTAACGAACTTTTGGAGAAGGGCTTAAAAAGGCCTAGTACTTCTCCATATTGTTCACCTGTCTTGCTAGTTCAGAAAAAGGATGGCACATTCCGCATGCGCATAGACTATAGATCCCTAAACAAGATCACAATCAAGAATCTATTTCCAATCCCTCGGATTGACGATATTCTTGACAAGTTACAAGGAGCAAGTGTCTTTAGTCGTATAGACTTGAAGAGCGGTTATCATCAAATCCACATAGCTCTTCAGGAAGTGCATAAGACTTCATTTAGAACAACCTTCGGGTTGTATGAATTTCTAGTGATGCCTTTTGGGCTTACTAATGCACCAGCTACATTCAACAGAATGATGGATAGAATCTTCCACTCATATAGAAGTTTTACAGGCGTTTTCTTTGATGACGTCTTAATCTTCTCAGAGTCGGAAGACGAACACTATAAGCATCTCGCCTTAGTGTTTGAAGAATTACGCAAACACAAATTATTTGTGAATGCTAAGAAGAGTGAATTCTTTTTAAAAGAAATCCACTATTTGGGCCATATAGTGTCTCACAATCAGGTGAGGATGGACCCTGATAAGATTCAAGCAGTTGTAGAATGGCCTACTCCAACTACAGTACATGATGTACGAAGTTTTCTTGGCCTCTGTTCCTATTATCGGCGTTTCATTCGAGCTTTTGCCGCGATAGCAGGTCCCCTCCATGACCTGACAAAGAAGAGGATTCCATTCCATTGGGGGTCTGGACAAAAACAAGCTTTCGAAAAGCTTAAGTATCTACTCAGTCACGGACCTGTTCTCACCGTCCCTGATCTTCGCAAACCTTTCGAGGTATACTGCGATGCATCTGGAGATTGTGTAGGAGCAGTTTTGAACCAAGAGGGTCACGCGATAGCCTATGAAAGTCGGCGCCTTAAAGATGCAGAGTTGCATGTCTCCATATACGAGAAAGAGCTAATGGCAGTAATTCATGCTCTTTCCATTTGGAAACACTATCTATTAGGAGCTGATTTCATTATCAAGACAGATCATCAAAGTCTTCGCTACTTCCTCACACAAAGAAAGTTATCCGAAAAGCAGATGAGATGGGCCAATTTTCTTTCAATGTTCCATTTTCATATTTTACACACTTCTGGAACAAAGAATGCAGTTGCAGATGCTCTCTCCAGGTGTCCAAAGATCAATGCACTAACAACAATTTATCATGAGGAACTAGAATCTCTCAGCGAGATGTCTCCTCAAGATCCAGACTTCGCCACAATTTGGGCAGATCTTCAAGCTGGTCACTCAAGGCCACCCTATTCCATTAGGGATACTACGCTCTATCGTCAACAAGCAATATGCATAGCTCAGCCCTTACGACAGAAGGTGATGCATGAAGCACATAATTCTCCTTATGCCGGCCATCGGGGAATGGCTTCCACCACTAGTGCCCTCGAAAAGTATTTCTTTTGGCCAACACTCCGTGCGGACATTGAAAAACATGTACGTGAGTGTTTAGTATGCCAAAAAGTGAAATATGACAGACATAAAGTTTATGGCAAGCTTCAGCCGCTCCCTGAGCCTAACACGCCATGGGAAAGTATTGCCATGGATTTTGTTACGGATCTTCCTAGATCGAAGAATGGAAATGATGCAATCTGGACTATAGTAGACAGATTCAGTAAGCAAGCCCATTTTCTTCCAGTCAAGAAGACGATCAAAGCTGAGCACATGGCTAGAATATTTCTAGCTCAGATTTTTAAACACCATGGATTGCCAAAGACTATTGTGAGCGACAGAGATCCCCGCATGACTAGTCTATTTTGGCAGGCATTGTTCGAAAACTTGGGAACTAAGCTTGATTTTTCATCAGCTTATCATCCACGAACAGATGGTCAAAGCGAAATCGCTAATGCCACTGTTTTAGATCTCCTCAAGTGCTATGTTTCGGAACGACAATCCGAATGGGAATAGTACTTACCAATAGTTGAGTTTGCGTATAATAATACCATGCATTCCTCAACTGGTAAAGCTCCCTTTGAAATTATTTATGGGAAGCCACTCTTACTTCCTATTATGGTTACCAAAGAAAACATCTTCGCCGCAGATGAATTTGTGCCCAATATTGATATTGCCCATCAACAAGTAAAGCAAGCGATTCTTCGTACTCAAGAGCAACAGAAGAGAAAAGCACACAAGCACAGAAGGAATCTCAATCTTCAAAAAGGACAATATGTCCTACTTCGGTTTGAGAAAGCTAGATTCAAAAAGCGGGTCAGCAAAGGGAAAGTTGTCAAACTTTCCCATAGATTTTACGGCCCTTTCAAAATTACAGATAAAGTCAATGACGTGACTTTTCGATTGGATTTGCCTTCTAACTAGCGCATCCATAATGCTTTTCATGTCAGTCTCCTCCGACCATATGTTGGACCTCCTCCAGTGGCGCCCGTACAAGAAGATCCTCCAGAAGTCGAAGAGACTGAGGAAATCCTTCAACCTGAACAGATAATACACCACTCGGAGAGACAACTCAAGTCGGGGAGTCTACATCGAAAATATTTAGTCAAGTTCACGAATTACACTCCTTTAGATGCAAAGTGGATGACTGAGTCCGATCTTAAGGACTACCCCGACATGTTGCACAGTTACGTTGACGCTCTACAGTTGAGGTCAACTGTTTAGAACCAAGAGGGATGTAACTAAATCAGACTTTGTAAATAATTAATTTATTTACGAGAAAAGAATTATCTAATTAGTTGTGTGCACACCAGAATAGACCTCGCAGTTCTAAGGCCTCAGGTGAGCCTAAATGCGGGCCAGAACACCTCAGAGGGACCTTAGCAGAAATTACCCTGAAGCCCTAGTGATTGGGAAATCGGGTCTTCAGAAAGGGGTAAGCAGTAGCCTCAGATTTTAGGCTCAGAAAAACACGCGCGTCAGTACAAGCACATGAATGAGATGGGGTCCTTAAAACAGTGACCCTAAGGCTAATAAAGCTAATAAAGCCTTAGGGTAAGTTTCGTTAAATTAAATTTAACGGTCCGTGCCCGGGCGGGCGGCCGAATAAGTGTGAACAGGTAAAGGTGGTGCAGTGCCAGTGCGGCATTGCGCCGGCAGACCTTTGGTGTTCTCATAAAAGAATCATTGGTAGCATTTGTTAGTTAGTTGCACATTTTTAATTAATGAGCTAGAAGTTTTTAAAGTCAAAAGTTAAATGGTTGGTAAGTTTTTAAAGTAAGTGTGCCAAGTGGCACACTTACCAATGCAATCTTTCACTCTCACTCTCCCTTATCTCCTAGCGCCCCTTCTTCATGCATGGAGCCTATTTAAGAGCATCAACGCCCCCTTCACAGGGACTGGCAGTGCACCTACCCCCCCTAATGTGAGCGTGCTCTACGCGGTGGAGCCCTCCATTGAAGCTTGAGAGCAGCCCCTTGCGACATATGTGGTAGCCTTGTGCTCCCATTGTCAAGAACAAGGGATCTCACAGTCATAGACACCTTTTGGTGAAGTTTCATCGCGAGAAGCTGCCGTAGACGCTCTCTTAGCAGAGTGCGGCGGCTGTAATTCTCTGTTTTCAGCCCCTAATCACCTCGATTAGGGTTGTTTTCAGTAGATCAACCATAGAAATTCTCTTCTCTCTCCTTATCCTAAGCCTACATCAAGTTTGGTGCGATTCCATTGTGAAGAAGACCTCTGTTTCGGCGTAGGGGTGTGCACAAGTAAGAATTTCAGGTTATGTGCAAAAAATTACAGCAAGCATGTGCGTGTGCAGTTTGCTTGTTTCTCTTTTGTGTTCGATGCATGAATGAATAAGCATGAAGGCAACACATAACGGAAGATGGACTCTCCTCTGTGAGAGCTTCCGAGGAGCTGTTTTGGAAGATAGACTCTCTTTTCGAGAGCTTCCAACCAGTCTCGCAGAAGAGGGGAAATCCCCTAAGCAGAAAGAAAGTGGAAACACTTTCTCAGTCAGTAGTCAGAACAGAACAGAAGAAAAGAATAGAGGACGGACGTATGCCCCGTTCCTGTGCTTGTAAAGATTCTCCCTTAGTAATAAAGATATTCTCTTTATGGGGGGGGACCAGCCCATCTTCTGGTCCCCAATGAAGTGTCAAGTTTTCTCTCTCCCTCTAATTCTCTTGAGTATTTGAAGTGCAATTAAACGTCAGTTTACGCTTCCGTATTTTTGTGACAGTGCATGTCCAGACACTTAATGTAGATGCATATCCTCTGGTTGCACACAGCATGATCATAAGCATTCCCATCAATCCATCAGAATCCTTCAGGGGAATTTTTCAGTGCATTTAACCTATTTTCCCTATTTTTGACATTTTTCACTTATTATTTTAAGTGACTTTTGTTGGGAACTAAGTAGGGCAAATTGGGTAAGATAATATATAAGCAAACTTAGGCTAGTAGTAATTGGCACAAGAGCAAGGAGAACACGGGCCACAGGCAGCAAGTTCCCCCTCTCTCTCTCAAGCAAGATGTCACGTGACACATCCAACCCTATGTGTCCGTGGACAAGCTACAGCATAATCAGGGTTTAGTTCAGTCAAGTCAATCTAGATTTAGAAGTGATCTGGTACTTTTGTGAGTCTGTTCGCAGACCGTGCATGTCCAGACACTTAGTGTAGATGCATATCCTCCGGTTGCACACAACATGATCATAAGCATTCCCATCAGAATCCTTCAGGGGAATTTTCCAATGCATTTAGTCTATTTTCCCTATTTTTGACATTTTTCACTTGTTATTTTTAAGTAACTTTTGTTGAAAAGTAGGTAGGGCAATTTTGCTAAGTTAATATATGAGCAAACCAGAGTTAGCACTTTCTGGCAGAAGAGGCAGCAGGAGCACAAGCTCAATATGCAACTTCTCAGCAGAACCCAAGAGGCCTAGCGTTTTTGCATCACTACAGCAAGCTAGCGTTTTTTGGACAAGAACAAGGATCAACCAGTGTTTTTGCATCTGCATCAACCCGGCGACAGCAAGGAACAAATCAGCCCTAGCCTTAGCAGTTTCCCACCGCAGAACCCAAGGTTTTTCAACAGGTGAAGACCATCAGTTTTCAGCCCTAAAGACCTGCAAATTTCAGCCCTCATAGCAGCAGATTTTCAGCGACAAAGATCAACAGATACGACCGTTTTTCCTAGGGTTTTCAGCCGCAGCAGATTTCAGCCCATTAGCGTTTTTGGACAGCAGTTCTCAGTCCTTAGATCGGTCTCGCCATCCCCGTCGTCGTCGTCGATCTAGCCTAGGCTTGCATCAGTCACATGCATTCAGTTTGTACGAGTTTGTGCAATCAATAGTAGACCACTCTCGCTGACGAGAGTGGGACCTTCGGAGAGGGTTTTACAACGTCTCTGGTGTCGTATTTCTCTTCTCTCTCTATCTCTCAGTCTCATACACTTTCACACACAGTGTCCATTCACTTGTTTGTGATCATTGCACTCTCTCATTAAGAATGGAAGGCTCTCCCTTCCATAAGAACAAAAGGAATTCCAGTGTTCTATATCACTCAAGAAAAGAACCACAAGAATCAGAAGAACTTTTTTGCTTGTTCCGGTCGCACGAACCCAAGTTAGCGTGGGCATGTTGATTCCTAATCGTGTTTTTGAAGAGTGACAAGAATCCCAAGAAAGAAGGGCTTGTCCAACCTCCCCTTGTGCCTCTTTTCACTCATTGAAAGCGGGCCGTGCACTTAGCGGCCGGCCAATCGACGTGAGGTGGGAAAAAGCAACCTTGGTGTGAGCGCAAGGCCGCCAAGGGGTGCGGCCGTGGAAAAGAGCAGAACTCGGGTGAAGAGAAGATCCTTCTCAAACACAAATTGCAAGTGAAAGAAGAACCTCAAGAACTTAAGACCCCCAAGAACCCCAAGACCCAAGACCCACAAGAACCCAAGTTCCTCGTGAACTTAAGAACCCAAGACCACAAGAACCCACGACTTTAGAATGGTCATCACTCGAAGTGGAATGGATACTTTGCTTGGAGGTGATGAGCATGAGAGAGGCGAAGAAGAATTTTCCCCACCATGAGGTTTTTCCGACCCTTCCCCATCTACGCCAAGGATTGCACTAACTCCTATGGAGGCTTTCGACAAGAGGATGATGGAGTCTGGACAGGAAGTTAGAAAGAGAAGAAAGAATAGCAACCATAGAGCGCAAATACCAAGAAAGAATGGCAGCCATAGCGCGTGAGAGACAAGCCAAATTTAATCACGAGAACAACGAAAGACGAGCAGAATATGACCGCGAGAACAAAGCAAGACAAGAGAAGAGCGATCAACACATGAAAGAGTTGTGGCGACTTTTTTCTCAAGTGCAGGCACACTTTGCACAGAATCAGGAAAAGGAGACTCTCTTAGTCTCTTCTTCTCCCAAGCATGACACACAGGATTTGCATGATAATAAGCATGATAGTTTGGATGATAATGATGAGCACGATGATTTGCATGATCAAGATGTGATTTCTCACAAGCATGAGGATTTGCATGAAGATGATGTGATTGTTCACAAGGATGATGTGTTAGTTGATACTTTCTCTAGTGAAGCTAACCTCGTTGCAAAGACGATCAATCACGAAGAACCGATCTTGCCTCTCGAGTCAAGGTCCAAAGAACCCCCTCAGAAAGAACCGATCTTGGCTCTCAAGCCTAGGTCCAAAGAACCCCTTCAGGAAGAACCGATCTTGGCTCTCAAGCCTAGGTCCAAAGAACCCTCACAGGAGTATTATGTGTTCGCATGATTAGTACGCACGCATTGTACGAGTGTTTCATTCGTAATCGTTTCCTGTATCTTGTCAGTGTCTGTATGTGATCCCTTTTCCTAGGCATGACATATTGTACGTTGAGCACGTTTCACTCATGAATGATGTCAAGTGACACATCCCAACCCTATGTGTCCGTGGACAAGCTACACCACAGCAGGGTTCAGTCAATCCAATCAATTTAGATTAGCAGTGATCTGACACTTTTGTGAGTCTATTCGTAGACCGTGCATGCCCAGTCACTTAGCAATAGATGCATATCCTAAGGTTGCACACAGCATGATCATTAGTATTCCCTTCAGAATCCATCACATTCAATCAGGGGAATTTTCCAGTGCATTTAGCCTATTTTCCCTATTTTTGGTTATTTTCACTTATTATTTTTAAGTGACTTTCCAACAAAAGTAGGTAGGGCAATTTTGCTAAGTTAATATATAAGCAAACCCAGATTAGCACTTTCTGGCAGAAGAGGCAGCAGGAGCTTCCCGCTCAACAGGCAACTTCTCAGTAGTAACCCCCCCCTCAGCACCCCTAGCGTTTTCAAGCAGTAGATCAAGCCTCCCATTTCCCTTGGCGTTTCCTTCACAGCAGCATCGCCTACAAGTAACCTTTCCTGGCGTTTTCCCCGCGACATCCAACCCCAGCCATTAGCGTTTTTGGTCGCTAGCAGGGCAGCCACACCAGCATTTTTACAACAGATTTTCAATAAGGAAAAACGCAGCCTTTGCTGGCATTTTTGCAGCAAGTACTTAGCCCTAACCCACAGCCTTGGCATTGCATTTCATCAGCGTTTCCAGCATCCGAGCACAGCAGTAAAAACGCAGCCAAGCTTTGCAACACTTCAGCGTTTTTCATCATCAGCGTGATCCCCGACAACTCCACCATTTTCAGCCCTTAAGACAGCAGTAAACAGTCGATTTCAGCCCCGAAACAGTCCACGAAATTCAGCCAATAGAAGATCACAGATTTCAGCCATCGAGTCGTCGTCGTCACCACCGTCGTCGTCATCAACATAGTCCCCCATTTGCATCAGTCCATGCATCATCATTGTACACCCTTGTGCAATCAAAGTTAGACCACTCTCGCCGACGAGAGTGGGGCCTTCAGAGGAGGGTTTTACAACCTCTCGGGTGTCGTATCTCTTCTCTCTCCTTCTCTCAGTCTCATTCACTTGCACGCACAATATCCACTCACTTTGTTCGTGATCATAGCACTCTCCATAAAGACGGAAGGCTCTCTCCTTCCCTAAGAATTAAAAGGAACCTTGAGCAATAAAGATCACTAATCTTGAGAAAATACAACATTCATTCCGCTGCACCTAACAAATGAGCACGGATGTATGCGGATTTCTCATGAAAAGCTGAAAAGTATGCATTCAAGGAATTCACAGTCCATGTCTCTTCCTTGGCACGACACATTCGTAGAACGAGCACATGAAAGTATGCGCACCAAGCATGGGCATTTCCGTTGTGAATTGCCACAGTTGATTGCTTTAGATCAGAAGAGAGAGATTCGATCTCTTTGTTTGCGTGTATGTGGTGAACAATTTGGCACTCCGTCTCTTTGTTCATCTACATTGCATGCACAGTCTTTGAGGAAGACAAGATTTTTTCCACTCACTTTACATGGAATAGGTATGTCCATGTTTTTGTGTTGGAAGTGGTTTCAGGAATTTTCAGCCATGGAGATTCTTGAAGAAGAAAGAAGCATCGAAGGAGACTCAGAAGACTCTGTGTCGCTTTCGGCGCGGCCCAAAGAAGAAAGCGTTGCAGACCTTTATGAAGTTCAAGTAACGCACGACCCACACATCAGAGTGGGCCGGCACAGAGTCCCTTCCAGGATATCGGATGCTATTGGCAATCTCCCTCGACGCCATACAGTTCAGTACCAGTACCTCACTTTTCAAAGGAGGGGATGTCACGTGACACATCCAATCCTATGTGTCCGTGGACAAGCTACAGCATGATCAGTGTTCAGTTCAATCAAATCAGTCTAGATTTAGAAGTGATCTGGCACTTTCGTGAGTCTGTTGGCAGACCGTGCATGTCCAAACACTTAGTGTAGATGCATATCCTCCGGTTGCACACAGCATGATCATAAGCATTCCCATCAAAATCCTTCAGGGGAATTTTCCAATGCATTTAGCCTATTTTCCGTATTTTTGACATTTTTCACTTATTATTTTTAAGTGACTTTTGTTGGAAGGTAGGTAGGGAAATTTTGCTAAGTTAACATATACGCAAACCAGAGTTAGCACTTTCTAGCAGAAGAGGCAGCAGGAGCACAAGCTCAATAGGTAACTTCTCAGCAAAACCCAAGAGGCTTAGTGTCTTTGCATCACTACAGCAAGCTAGCGTTTTTTGGACAAGAACACGGATCAGCCAGCGTTTTTGCATCTGCATCAACCCGACGACAACAAGGAACAAATCAGCCCTAGCGTTAGCAGTTTCCCACCGCAGAACCCGAACGTTTTTCAGTAGGTGAAGACCATCAGTTTTCAGCCCTAAAGACCTGCAGTTTTCAACCCTCATAGCAGCAGATTTTCAACGACAAAGATCTACAGATACCAGCGTTTTTCCTAGCGTTTTCAGCCACAGCAGATTGCAGCCGATTAGCGTTTTTGAACAGCAATACAAAGACCAACAGTTTTCAGCCCTTAGATCAGTCTCGCCATCCCCGTTGTTGTCGTCGATCTAGCCTAGACTTGCATCAATCACATGCATTCAGTTTGTACCAGTTTGTGCAATCAATAGTAGACCACTCTCGTCAACGAGAGTGGGGCCTTCGGAGGAGGGTTTTACAACGTCTCTGGTGTCATATTTGTCTTCTCTCTCTATCTCTCAGTCTCTTACACTTTCACGCACAGTGTCCATTCACTTTGTTTGTGATCATTGCACTCTCTCGTTAAGAATGGAAGGCTCTCCCTTCCATAAGAACAGAAGGAATCTTGAGCACAGTTCGGAGCACTCATCTTGAGCAAAGTTCAAACATTCATTCCACTGCACCTTACACAGGACATTTCTCCCCTTGGTGGCGATTTCCTCCAAGTAAGACCTCCAGAACCCCTAGCGTTTTCAGCAGTACCCTCATTGCTATAAGACACCAGCACCTGGCATTTTCATCAAAGACATCATCGGCACAACCCCCAGCCCTTGGCGTTTTTCAGCAACCCAACATCGCCCCCTTTTCCCTAGCGTTTTCAGCATCGCCATAGCATCAGAATTTCAGCAATTAAAGACCAGCCAAAACAGCGTTTTTGGAGGACTTCAACGGGCTGCAAATCAGCGTTTTTAGGGGCAGCCGAAGGCACGAAAAATCTGCAGCAAACCAGCGTTTTGCAGCAGCCGATTTCAGCCCACTGGCGTTTTGGGACAACAGAGAAAGTGCATCAGTTTTCAGCCATAGAGTTGGTCTCGTCATCCCCATCGTTGACATCGACATAGCCTAGACTTGCATCAGTCCTCGTTCCTCCACTTTGTACCAGTTTGTGCAATCAATAGTAGACCACTCTCACCAACGAGAGTGGGGCCTTCGGAGGAGGGTTTTACAACGTCTCTGTTGTCGTATTCTCTTCTCTCCCTATCTCTCAGTCTCATACACTTTCACGCACAGTGTCCATTCACTTTCTTTGTGTCCATTGCTATAAGGTGCAACGGAATGAATGTTTGGTCTTTGCTCAAGGTGACTGCTCCGAACTGTGCTCAAGGTTCCTTTTACTTACAGAAGGGAGAGCCTTCTGTTCCTTTAGTGAGAGAGTGCAATGGACACAAACAAAGTGAATGGACACTGTGAATGGAAGTGTATGAGACTGAGAGATAGAGAGAGAAGAGAATACGACACCAGAGATGCTGTCAAACCCTCCTCCGAAGGCCCCACTCTCTATGGCGAGAGTGGTCTACTTATGATTGCACAAATCTCTACAATACTTGGACTTGCCGACGATGTCAACCACGATGAGAACGACGATGAGACGGGCTGAAATCTGAAAATCTTTATCTGCTGAATTCTGACTCCATGTCGATGACGATGCTGCGACGATGACGCGCTGAAAACGCAGATGCTGAAATTCAGCATCTGCGTTTTCCGGGCTGAATCTGTACACCTTTCAGAAATTGACCGTCGGGCGAGGATCTGCTGCGGGAAGGTGAGATCTGCGAGGTTCGGGGGTTCTTCTGCGAGTGCTAAAGGCTGAAAACTGAAAAGCTGGTCTTATGGCTGATTCTGTCGCAACGATCTGCAAAAACGCTAGGGTTGTTTTGCAAACCAAAAACGCTAGGGCTGATCTTGGTCCTGCTGTCGCCGGTGGTTCTGCAAATCCAAAACACTAGGCTGATCTGCTATGTTGTGATGATGTTGGGGATGATCTGCTGTGCACAAAACGCCAAGGCTGATCTGATGCAAAAACGCTAGCTCCTCAGATGGTTGAAAACGCTAGGCTGCTGTGGGTGTTGGTCTTGCTGAGAAGTTGCCTGTTGAGCAAGGTGCTCCTGCTGCCTTTTCTGCCAGAAAGTGCTAGCGCTAGGTTTCTATTTATACAAACTTAGCAAAATTGCCCTACCTACTTTCCAACAAAAGTCACTTAAAATAATAAGTGAAAAATGTCAAAAATAGAAAAAATAGGTTAAATGCACTGGAAAATTCCCCTGATGGATTCTGATGGGAATGTTGATGATCATGCTGTGTGCAACCAGAGGATATGCATCTATTCTAAGTGTCTAGACATGCACGGTCTGCGAACAGACTCACAAAAGTGCCAAATCACTTTCGATTCTAGACTGACTGAACCCTTGTCATGCTGTAGCTTGTCCACGGACACATAGGGTTGGATGTGTCACGTGACATCCCCTCCTTTTCAAAGTGAGGTGCTGGTACCGAACTGTATGGCGTCGACGGAGATCGCAAATAACATCCGGAATCTTGGAAGGGACTCTTCGTCAGCCCACTCGGATGTGTGGGTCATGCGGTACTTGAACTTCATAAAGGTCTACAACGCTTGCTTCTTTGGGCCGCACCGAAAGCGACACAAAGTCTTCTATGGCTCCTTCGATGCTTCAACTTCGTCTAGAGTCATGCTTCTTTCTTCTTCAAGAATCTCCATGGCTAAAAATTCCCGAAACCATTTCCAACACAAAACCATGAACATATCTGTTCCATGTAAAGTGAGTGGAAAAAATCTCGTCTTCCTCAAAGACTGTGCATGCAATGTAGATGAACAAAGAGACGGAGTGCTAACCTGTTCACCACACACACGCAAACAATGAGATCGAATCTTTCTCTTCTGATCTAAATCAATCAACTCTGGCAATTCACAACGGAAATGCCTATGCTTGGTGCTCATTCTTCCATGTGCTCTTGCTACAACCGTGTCGTGCCAAGGAAGAGACATGGAATGTGACTTCCTTGAATGCATACTTTTCAGCTTTTCATGAATAATCCGCATACATACGTGCTCATTCATGAGTGAAACGTGCTCAACGTACAATATGTCATGCCTAGGAAAAGGGATCACATAAAGACGCTGACTAAAATACAAGCAACGATCACGAATGAAACACTCGTACAATGCCTGCTGACGAATCATTCGAACACATAGTACTTCCTGTAAGGGTTCTTTGGACCTAGGCTCGTGAGCCAAGATCAGTTCTTCTTGAGGGGTCGAATCTTCCTGTAGGGGTTTTGTGGACCTCAACTCGAGAGTCAAGATCGGTTCTTCGTGATTGATCAAATCTGCAATGAGGTTAGCTTCACTAGAGAAAGTATCAACTAACACATCATCCTTGTGAACAATCACATCATCTTCATCTTGCAAATCATCATGCTTGTGAGAAATCACATCTTGTTCATGCAAATCATCATGCTTGTCATTGTCATTCAAATCATCATGCTCATCAGTAGGATTCAAATCATCATGCAAATCATTATCATTCAAATAATGTGTCATGCTTTGGAGAAGAGACTGAGAGAGTCTCCTGTTCTTGATTCTGTGCAAACTGCGCCTGCACAATAGAAAAAAGTCGCCACAACTCTTTCATGTGTTTATCGCCCTTCTCTTGTCTTACTTTGTTCTCGCGATCAAATTCTGCTAGTCTTTCTTTGGCTTCCAATCGTGCTTCACGCTCTATGGCTGTCATTCTTTCTTTGTATTCACGATCTATGGCTGCCCTTCGTTCTTTGTAGGCCTTTCTTTCTGCTTCTCTTTCTGCTTTTCTTTCTTCGCGTTCTGACTGTCTTTCCATAAACAATTGCTCCAACTCCTCCATAGGAGTTAGTGCAATCCTTGACGTAGATGGGAAAAAGGGAGGGTCGGAAAAACCTCTTGGTGGGGAAAATTCTTCTTCGCCTCTCTCATGCTCATCACCTCCAAGCGAAGTATCCATTCCACTTCGAGTGATGACCATCCACTGAAGTCATGGGTTCTTGTGGGTTCTTGTGACGTCTTGGGTTCTTAAGTTCACGAGGAACTTGAGTTCTTGTGGGTCTTGGGTTCATGGGTTCTTAAGTTTTTGAGGTTCTTGGGGGTCTTGAGGTTCTTCTTTCGCTTGCAATCTGTGTTTGAGAAGGATCCGAGTTTTGCTCTTTTCCGTGGGCGCACCCCTTGGCGGCCTTGCACTCACACCAAGGTTGCTTTTTCCCACTTCACGTCGATTGGCCGGCCACTAAGTGCACGGTCCGCTCTCAATGAGTGAAAAGAGGCACAAGGGGAGGCTGGACAAGCCCTTCTTTCTTGGGTTTCCTGTTACTCTTCAAAAACACGATTAGGAATCGACACGCCCAAGTGAACTTGGGTTCGTGCGACCTCAACAAGCGAAAAAATTATTGGGATTCTTGTGGTTCTTTCCTTGAGTGATACAGAACACTGCCAAAGCTCTGATACCAATGTTAGGTGCAGCAGAATGAATGTTTTGACTTTGCTCAAGATGAGTGCTCCGAACTGTGCTCAAGGTTCCTTTTACTTACGGAAGGGAGAGCCTTCCGATCCTTTAGTGAGAGAGTGCAATGGACACAAACAAAGTGAATGGACACTCTGAAATATGAGACTAAGAGATAGAGAGAGAAGAGAATACGACACCAGAGATGTTGTCAAACCCTCCTCCAAAGGCCCCACTCTCTATGGCGAGAGTGGTCTACTTATGATTGCACAAATCTCGACAAAACTTGGACCTCCGACGATGAGGACGACGACGAGACGGGCTGAAATCTGAAAATCTTTATCTGCTGAATTCTAACTCTATGTCGATGATGATGTCGATGACGACACTGCGACAACGACGCGCTGAAAACGCAGATGCTGAAATCTGCGTTTTCCGGGCTGAATCTGTAAACCTTACGGAAACTGACCGTGCGGCGAGGATCTGTTGCGAGAAGGTGAGGTCTGCGAGGTTCGGGGGTTCTTCTGCGAGTGCTAAAGGCTGAAAACTGAAAACGCTGGTCTTATGGCTGATTCTGTCGCAATGATCTGCAAAAACGCTAGGGTTGTTATGCAAACCAAAAACGCTAGGGCTGATCTTGGTCCTGCTGTCGCCGGTGGTTCTGCAAATGCAAAACACTAGGCTGATCTGCTGTGTCGTGATGACGCCAGGGCTGATCTGCTGTGCACAAAACGCCAGGGCTGATCTGATGCAAAAACGCTAGGTCCTCAGATGGCTGAAAACGCTAGGCTCTGTGGGTGTTGGTTTTACTGAGAAGTTGCATGTTGAGCAAGGTGCTCCTGCTGCCTCTTCTGCCAGAAAGTGCTAGCGCTAGGTTTTTATTTGTACAAACTTAGCAAAATTGCCCTCCCTACTTTCCAACAAAAGTCACTTAAAAATAATAAGTAAAAATTGTCAAAAAAAATAGGAAAAATAGGTTAAATGCACTGGAAAATTCCCCTGATGGATTCTGATGTATTCTAATGGGAATGCTGATGATCATGCTGTGTGCAACCAGAGGATATGCATCTATTCTAAGTGTCTGGACATGCACAGTCTGCGAACAGACTCACAAAAGTGCCAGATCACTTCCTATTCTAGACTGAACTGACTGAACCCTTGTTATGCTGTAGCTTGTCCACGGACACATAGGGTTGGATGTGTCACGTGACAATTGCACTCTCTCATTAAGAACGGAAGGCTCTCACTTCCATAAGAATAAAAGGAACCTTGAGCATAGATCGGAGCACTCATCTTGAGCAAAGTTCAAACATTCATTCCGCTGCACCTTACACTTGGAATTAGAACGTGAGGCGCAGAGAGACCAATGCATGCAAGAGTTGGTCCTACAGGTACTCACCTTGAAGTCCGAGCCACTCAAAGAATCATCTAGTAGCACAAGCAGAGATTCAAACTCTAACAATCCAGTCACGGAGAAGTTGACATTTAGTAAGTATGATGGTAAGATGGATGCTAGTGTTATTCATTCTTGGTTGCGTCAATTTAATACTTATTTTGCGACAACTAAGAAGACAGAAAATAGCAAAGTTTTGACGGCAACCATGTATCTTTCCGGTGATGCCATTGATTGGTATCAAGCGTGGCAAGAGGCACAATGGGCCGCGCACCTTGAGGAAGCCAAAGAAGACGTGCCTCTTTCCTTCAATTGGGCCGACTTCCAAGACAAGGTCAAGGAGCATTTTATGCCACCTCAGTACTTAGCGCGGTTGAAACTGGATTGGCGCAATCTCAAGCAAAATGGTATGCCAGTCATGTCTTTCTCTGATCGTGTTTTCCAGCTCGGCACCCAATTACGCAAATTGGATGATGAGCGCAAAGAGGCATTCCTTTTTAAGTTGGACGAGTATATCAAGTTTGATGTAGAAGTCTTTGACCCCATGGATCTCAACAAGGCGGTAGCAATTGCTCTCTCACAGCGGTAGCAATTGCTCTCTCACAGGAGATGAAGCACAACAAAGGAAATATACCTAGATGAATCCAAGATAGGCCCAGATTCACAGTACCTCTCGAACTTCTCAGAATCCACAGAACGGTAAGAATGGTAAGAACGGTAACTCTTCTAGCCAATCTTCCTCTAATCCTTCGAAAAAGAACTCTCGTAACACGCTTCCTAAACCTAAGCTCACCCCAGATGGAAAAGTTGCACAAGGAATCATAGGAGGATACATAACGGCAGAAGAACAAGTCATTTATTCTAAGGAAGGTCGTTTGTTATCAATGTCACGTCAAGGGTCATATAAAGAGCACATGTCCTAACTTCTAAGAGCCCATCCAACGAACCTAAAGAACCCACAGAACCCACATCCTCTGTTAATGCCATAAATGAAAACACTCGTGTGTCCCAAGTTTCTCATGATCCTCTCGTTGATAAGTCTCTCATGAAGTGTTATGGTCATGTGAATGGTCAACACATGGTGGTCTTGTTTGATTCTGGTAGTATGCATGATGTGATTGGTGACTCTCTTGTCAAAAGAGTCCGCTTCGAGGTTCGCACGACATCTCCTCTCGAGGTGTCGGGCTTCGCTCCCGGTATGGACTCTCTCATTACACGAGAGTGCCTTGATGTGTTATTCATTGTTCAACAAGCGTCCTTCCGCAGAAAATTTGTAGTGTCTCCTCTTTCAGGATGTGATATGATTTTGGGCATTAGATGGTTTCGTGAGCATAACCCTCTCATTGATTAGGCAGACAATACTCTCACTCTAAATGTCAAAAGTGACTCTCCCGTCATCATTCGTGGTGAGGAGGTTGTTCATTCTTTACCTCTCATTTCTAATGTGCAGGCGAAGATTGAAAAGAAACAGGAGAAGGAGACTCTCTCAGTCTTTTCTTCTCCAAAGCACAACACACATGTTTTACATGATACAGCTGTGATTATTCACAAGGATGATGATTTGCATGATAAAGATGTGATTGTTCACAAGGATGATGGTTTTTCCAGTGAAGCTAACCTCCTTGCAGATACGGTCAATCACACAAAACCGATCTTGGCTCTCAAGTCACGGTCCAAAGAACCCCCTCAGGAAGTATTGTGTGGCCGCATGATTAGTCAACACACATTGTTTGAGTGTTTCATTCGTGACGGTTTCTTGTATTTTCGTCACCGTCTTTATATGTTCCCTTTCCACAGGCATGCCATATCGTACAATGCACATGATTCACTCATGGATGAGCGCGGATGTATGCGGATTTCTCTCGAAAAGAAAAAGCAGTTTTCATTCAAGGAATTCACATTGTTTCCCGATTGTCCGTTTGGTCAATCGCTTTTCCATGTCTCTTCCTTGGCATGACACAGTCTCAGAAACAGCACAAGAAAGATTGTCCATCAAGCATCGGCATTTCCATTGTGATTTGCCACAGTTGATAGGTTTAGGGCGAAAAGTCAAGATTTGATCTCACTTTTTGCATGTGTTTGGTGAACGGTTTGGCACTCCTTCACTTGGTTCATCTCAATTGCATGCACAGTCATCTAGGTAGCATAGTCTTTTGCCAGTCACTCTACATGGAGGTGTGTTCATGATTTTGTGTTGGAAGTGGTTTCAGGAATTTTCCTCCTCGGAGATTCTTAAAGAAGGTGGACCTACGTCCATAGCCGAAGTTGGAGCATTGAAGCAGCCACGGATCCCTTTGTCACTTTCAGAGCGGCCCAAAGTACCAAGCATTGCAGACCTTCATGAAGTTCAAGTATCACATGACCCACGCATCAGAGTGGGCGACGAAGAGTCCTTTCCAGGATTCCAGACGTTGTTGGCGCTCTCCCTCGACGCCATACAGTTCGGTACCAGTACCTCACTTTAAAAAGGAGGGGATGTCACATGCACATCTAACCCTATGTGCATGTGGACAAGCTACTTCAAGTCTACGTTTCAGGTCAGCTTAGGAAGTGTTCTGGCACCTTTGTGAGCCTGCGGGCAGGCCGTGCATGTCCAGGCACTTAGGGTAGTTGCATATCCTCTAGTTGCACACAGCATGATTATCAGCATGACAGTCAATACCCATCATGAGTATTTTACAGTGCACAGAACCCATTTTCCCTATTTTATCCATTTTTCACTTATTATTAATAAGTGACTTTGTTGGAAAACTGGGTAGGGCAATTTTGCTAAGCATCTATAAAAGAAACCTAGCGCTAGCACTTTCTGGCAGAAGAGGCAGAAAAAGTTCCAGCAACTTGCAGTGCACCTTCTCAGCAAGAACCGACAGGAGACTCGGCGTTTTCCGCCACCAGACAACCTAGCGTTTTAGGACTTCCCAGATCACCCAACGTTTTCCATATCCCAGCCGGAGCGTTTGCAGATTGCAGATCAGCATAGCGTTTTGGCAACAGAATCAGCCTAGCATTTTTCAGCAGATCGGGCTTGGCATTTTTGCAGATTAGCATCAGCGTTTGCAGATTCTCGACGTCAGATCCGCCGCCCCTAGCCTCGCAGATCTCACTTACCCGCAGCAACTCCTCACCGCACGGTCAGATCAGCCAATGTTTACAGTTTCAGCCGATGTCCGCAGATTTCAGCATCTGCGTTTTCAGCGCATCGTCGTCGCCATCGCCGTCCTCGCCATCACAGTGACAGAATTCAGCAGTTAGTAGATTCGCAGATTTCAGCCCCTAGCATTTTCAGATTTCAGCCCGTCTCGTCGTCGTCATCATTGCTGTCGACATCGTCGGCAAGTCCATTGCATCTAGACCATTGTCCCAGATTTGTGCAATCAATAGCATAGACCTCTCTCGCCATAGAGAGAGGGGGGACCCTTGGAGGAGGGTTTGACAACCGGCTGGTGTCGTATTCTTCTCTCTCTCTCTCTCAGTCTCAGCACCTTCATTCACAGTGTCATTCACTTTGTTTGTGATCATTTACACTCTCTCACTAAAGGAACGGAAGGCTCTCCCTTCCGTAAGTAAAAGGAACCCTTGAGCACAGTTCAAAGCACTCATCTTGAGCAAAGTTCCACATTCATTTCCCTTGCACCTTACATCTTATGTCTGTGCACGAGGTGTGCAAGCTTGGCATGGAGGTGATTTTTACAGAGGATGCGGTATCTATTCGGGATCATGAATCCGGCAAGGAGGTGAGAGAGGGCTCAGTGGAGAACGGACTCTACACAGCTCCATGCTCTTTCCTAAGCGACACGGATATCTACAGGTGATCTTTGCCATTACAGATTTGATCATTTGAACAATGATGCTCTTCGACTTGCTTTTTGTGAGCAGATGCTAACGGGCTTACGAGATGTTGGAAATGCATTACTTGCATTCATGGGAAGCAACATCGAGAATCTATTCAGAGGCTTGCTTCACACCCGAGCCATTGGCGTCTTGGAGTTGGTTCACACCGACCTTTGTGGACCTATGCAGACACCTTCCCTCGGCAAGGCTCTCTACTTCATGTTGTTGATGGATGATTCCAACTACTTTACTTGGGTATTTTTTCTATAGCACAAGTATGAGGCATTTGGCCTCTTCAAGGATTGGTGTTCTCTTGTGGAGAAGAAAGGCAATCAAGTGTTGAAGACTATTCGATCGCGCAAAGGTGGGGAGTTTACCTCCAAAGCATTCATTCCGTTTTGTGCGGACAATAGCATCAAGCGAGAGCTCGCACGACGCAAACACCGGATCACCTTCAGAGAATGGAGTCGTGGAGCAGAAGAATAGGACAGTGGTAGAAATGGTACGGACCATGCTTGAGCATCGAGACTTGCCAAAGTCTTTATGGGCAGAGACAGTTGCGACGGCAGTTCATACCATAGACCGATCTCCTACCTCTTCACTTCCAAGCAAGACCTTTGAAGCTTATTTTGGTAAGAAGCCCGATGTCTCCCACTTTCGGATTTTTGGGAGCGATGCATATGTCCATGTATCGAAGGAGCAAAGGGGGAAGTTTGACCCCAAGTCCAAGAGAATGTTCTTTGTCTGCTACAACTCTCTTTCAGAGGGATATCGACTTTATGATCCAAAGAAGAAGGATGTACTACTCAGCCGTGATGTTGTCTTCAACGAGTTTTTACCTTCACAAAGGGCTTCCGCTACCAAGTCTTCCACGACGACCCCTGATTTGCCGATACTTAGAGACCCAGATTATGTGTGGCCTCTTGATAAACCCTCTTCTCCTACCCCTGTCCCTCAGGCTTCGGATGAGAATGCACCCATTCCAGATAATGCTAATGACAATGGTTCTCATCATAGTGCAGAGTTTGAGCCAGATATAGGGTAAAGGGGCCATAATAAGAACCTTTAACATGGTGTCGGGCCGAATTCCTCTGTGCTACTCCATTTTGGACAAGGAAGGGCGCATTCCATAGAGATGGCAGTGACTTACCTGCAACGTAAGGCTTAGTACAATCGATGCGTCATAGGTCGAGATCAATCGGATTTTGTGTTTTCTCGAGTACCAAAAAGCGGGGCCAACAAAACTCGTTGGTTCTCTTATTTGGGTTCTCAACACCGAGTTTGATGTCAGTTTCCGGATGGGACTTCTCAGTTCTTTCATGCTGAAACCTGCCAAGTCACATTTGGAGCAAGCTCTTCAGACTCTACGATATTTAAAGGCGACCAAGTCATTAGGCATTCATTATGCAGCTGGAGGTACAGACTCCAACATCATTCTACGAGGATGGAGTAATTCAGATTGGGGTGGAGATCCGAATGGACAACAGTCAACTATAGGTTACACCTTTTCTTTTGGCTCAAGAGCAGTTTCATGGAGCAATAAGAAACGGCCTACAATTGCCTTATCTTCCACGGAGCCAGAGAACAAGGTTGTTTGCAATGCTATATGTGAGTTGGTATGGTTTGCGAGGAATCCCGTGTTCCATGCCCAAGCATATAGAGATCCAGTACCATTTTGTTTGTGAGAAGACCCAGGATGACTCTATCCTACTAGAATTCATCTCGACTTCAGATAACCCTGTAGATGTCTTCACCAAACCTCTACCACAAGCAACATTATCCTCTCATGCCACCTCCCTTGGACTTGTTTCCCGTCCAGGACAAGAGCTAAGACCAAGTGAGTTCAACAGATTCCTGTCCGATGGTGGCTCCGGTATCTTCCAAGAGCAGATTAGGAAGTGAGGGCTGTTTTATGGTTGTGTCCGGCCGTACTTGAGGTAGACATAGCTTTTCTCGACGATGCAATCTACAGTGTTGCTCACCCGGTACGCTGGCATGAGGTGGAACCCTCGTTTCTAGGGTTTCTCGGGGTCAAATTCTCCAACCCTCAACAAATCTGCTACTAAATGTGTAGTAGGTCACTTTCAATGAGTTGACATATTTAATAGCATTTTTTTAGCATTTAGGGTCGTGGGGTTTTCTGCCTGAAGGTAGGGCAATTTACCAATTGTCCTATATAGGCAACCCCTCCCCTTGTACTTTTGGTATGTTATGATCATTGCAAAGTACAAGCGTTTGGGCACACTCTCTCTCTAGTATTTTCACTTGCTAGCGTTTTTGCAGTGTGAGGCCTCACCCTGTAGGCAGGGCTACAGAGTCATGGGCAGGGGACAGACAGTTAGTTACAGTTGGGCTGGAGTATATACCTAGATGAGTTCAGGATAAACACAAGTTCACATTTAAAAGAAAGTGCAAGGTATAGACTCACAGTCGTCATCCACAAGACAATACAACCATCAGCTCCATCATGCATAGTATCAGCTCAACACAACAACATCCCCACTAGCATCGTCGATGCCCAGTAGTAGGTGTAGAACTAGGCACCAGTATATGTATGGCTCGACATTGTCATCAACTGATTAATTGGCTCCCCAAGACGAGTGTAGTCACATATAGTGGCTCAAGCGTAGCCACAGTACCCTCACGAGTAATAAGCTCTCTCTCTCTCTCTCTCTCTCTCTCTCTCTCTCTCTCTCTCTCTCTCAAACTCAGAGAGTATCATCTTACCTGGAGGCTTCTCGCGGTTGCTGCTGAAAGGAACTTCAAAGTTGCCATTGAGCTAGCCTACCACACTCTCGTTTGAATATTCCAGAAATTCACTAGCTGAATAGTTCGGGACTTCGGGTCTCCACAAATTTGAACGAGGCAAGAAAATAGGGCACCCGCACTGGGCAGGACCCAGGTTATTTTCAGTAGAAGGTTCGTGAGGGTTGAATTCACACTGTGACTTTCAATTTTTTAGGCAATAAGTTAATCATTTTGTTTTTTATTTTTCAAATTTGAACAAATATTATTTATTTCTTTTTACGACCAATCAGAGGGCCTACAAGAGGAGGTGCTTATCCCTTCCAAATATCAGCCATGAAACATGGTCGAGCAAGGGCCACGTACCATCAGGAAAGGGCCACATGTAGGCATCACCATAGCCACCTAATTGATGCACCACATGTGCTGGGAACAATGGAGAGAACTCATAGCTCCTCACGTGACCCACCACAAGAGGAGGATGCACTCGAGTGTTCAAGGGCAAGAGCCCTAGCAACGTGAACACCAAGTGAGCACAAGGTGTCTTTCTAGAGGGAATCCAACGAGGGATTTGAGCCCACAATCCATAGGTTGCGAAGCCAAAGCCTTACCATTGATCAACTCTTTGGGAACAACAAAAATGAGTTTTTATCTTTATACATAGAAAATTTGACCTCCGTGTGTGTGTGTGTACGTGTGTGTGTGTGTGTGTGTGTGTGTGTGTGTGTGTGTGTGTGTGTGTGTGTGTGTGTGTGAGAGAGAGAGAGAGAGAGAATGACAAGCGTGCAAAAGGAAAAGCGGGTTCTCGTCGATGCCATAGCACCATTGATCATCTTGTGACTCTTCGTGTTCTCATGGAGGAAAGCCGGTTGAAAGGCAAGCGATTGTATTGTTGTTTTGTGGACTTTAAGAAAGCCTTTGATATGATTCCACGTAACAATTTGTGGAGAAGGATGGAAGAACTCCAAGTGCCAAGTGAGTTTATGCTTGCGGTTTCTCAAATCTATGAGAAGGTGATGTATCAATTGCGCATAAGAAGAGAAATTTCAAAAAAAATTGTAAGCACTATTGGGGTTAAACAAGAATGTCCGTTGTCACCAACTCTCTTGGGTCTATGCATCGACCAATTGGAACAAATGGTACTTGACTTTATGCAAGAAAAAGGCATTGAAGAGGTCATTGTTTGCAATGCGGTAATCATGCTTTTGTTTTATGTGGATGATAGAGTGCTTCTAGCACACACTTTAGAAGATGAGCAAAAGCTTATGGTTGTCCTTTAGAACTTTTGCTTGCATAGTGGGCTTATTGTGAATGAATCCAAAACAAAGGTTATGCTTGTGAAAATCAACCATAAGGAGAAGCCATGCATTGTGTACAGCAATGAGACACTTGAATTTGTTGAGAGCTTTAAGTACCTTGGCCTTGAGGTTCCGTCTAATCACAAGTGGCATGAATGTGCTATGCGGGTTTGGAAGTGGGAAAGAGAGCATATTATGCATTTGAGAACATTTGTAATGCGGGAAACATCAAGTGTTGGGTACCTTTTTGATGAATTGGTGACACCGGTTCTTCTTTATGGAGTTGAAGTGTGGGGCGGGAGCGTCTCAAAGTCTACTTGGAAAGAGTTTGAGAATGTCCAAAAGCGTTTTCTTACAAACTTTCTCCAAGTTAAAACACAAACACCATATATGCTCCTAATTCTTGAGTCGCGATCTCTTCCAATTGAGGTTATGGGCATGGAAAGGGTTGTGGAGTACATGATAAAGATGCGTCAAAACCCCTCACCTTAACTTTTGTCATAAAATATAATATCTAACCACCCCAAATGATTTTCTCATGTCATAAAATCTAATATCTAACCAACCCAAATGATTTTCGATTCTCATATTAAACTGATCATTTAATGTGGGGGAATAAACGGGAACAAGGGTTAAGATATAGACATGTGCTTATAGACCTATCTCAACAACGAGCCAATGGTAAAGGGGCCCAAATGAGAGATGGTCTATCAAAGAGCAAGGCTAGCCAATGGAGCATAAGACCTTAGGGTTAGCTTCATTGAAGACCTTCAATAGTTAGTGTAAAAGTCCTTTGACCTTAGGTAAGCTAGGGCTGAGCTTGAGGTGGGAACCCAGCCCAAGCTTAAGGTGCTTGTCGTGCTTGATGACTACGGTGCTCGAGGTGCTTGTCGTGCTTGATAACTAAGGTGCTTGATGACTGAGGTGCTTGAGGTCCTTGATGATTGAGATGCTTGAGGTGCTTCTCATGCTTGAGATGCTAGGATTGTACTTGAGGTGAGAACCCAGCCCGAGCTTGAAGTGCGTAAGGGCCAAGCTTGTGGTGGGAAATGGGCCTAAGCTTGAGGGACTTGAGGTGTCAAAAAGTAAAGATTCAATCCCTACAAGGAGGGGGCGAGCCCTACAAGAGGGGGATGAGAGAGAACACCCACACACTCACACAAGGCATGCTTGGTACAAAGAAAGCAAAAGGGACACTTGTCAAGTTCCTCCTCATGTTGCCCTCATGGTGTGCCTGAAGCCTATTGGTTGGTCACCCAAGGGTCAAATGATAATTTAGGAGATTTAATTAATTGTCTTTGCATTTATCAAGTCCTCTCTCTCAAAGGGTAAAGGGGGACACTTGTCCCAAGGCTACCCTTGTTGCTTGGTATGACTCTTGTTTATGATTGGCTAGGCCTAGAGGGGTCCAATGAGCTTCAGGCATGAGCTACAAGGGGGGGGTCGACCAAAGCGAGCTAGGGGGTTGCTTGAGGGATATACTCTCCCACACACACTCACACACACTCTCATTGTGTATTGTGCAAAGTGCAAGAGCTCCCTCTCCTTCTCCAAGCAAGTAGAGGTTGAGAGCCTACACCAACACTCTTGGCTATGGAGCGCAAATCCAACCAAGAGCCATGTTTCAATGCTTAAGCTTGCCATCTTCATTACTATATTATTATGTATGCTAGCAAGAAGAGTGAAGATAAGTGAGGAACTAATTCTTTCTCCTATGAAATGTTTCTTCTTCCTCTTCCCTACCCTCATTCCCTGCTAGCTCTCTCCACCTTCGAAGGTGTTTAAGGTCTTGGGACTGAGGCTTGGGATAGTTAAAGCTTTCCACAAAGTTTATGTTATGATTGTGATGCATGAAGGTTTCCATCTTCATTGCATCACCTAGGTCAAAAGGAACACAAAGATTGTATTGTAACAAGTCTCTCTTAATGGGAGAAATCATCATACAAATGCCTACTGGAGGGGGGACAGGCTCCACATAATCCGGTCCTCAACTGTTGTCATGTTCTCTAAATTCTCTCTCTTGCAAAAGTAAAGTTCTCAAAAGTACTCTCATTAATTTCCACTACTCTCAAGTTAATAGGCCAATTCCGTTGCATCTCATATTAAACTGATCATTTAATGTGGGAGAAAAAATGGGAACAAGGGCTATAATATAGACATGTACTTATAAAACTATTTCAATACGGGGCCAATGGTAAAGGGGCCCAAATGAGAGATGATCTGTCAAAGAGCAAGTTAAAGTTAACTAATGGAGCTTAAATACCTTAGGGTTAGCTTCATTAAAGACCTCCAAAGGTTAGTGTAAAAGTCCTTTGACCTTAGGTAAGCTAAGGCTGAGCTTCAGGTGGGAACCCGGCCCAAGCTTAAGATGCTTGAGGTGCTTGTCGTGCTTGATGACTAAGGTGCTTGAGGTGCTTGTCGTGCTTCCTGAGTAAGGTGCTTGAGGTGCTTGTCGTGATTGCCGACTAGGGTGCTTCAGGTGCTTGTGGGAACACCACCCAAACTTGAGGTGCTTTGTCATGATTACTGACTAAGATGCTTGAAGGTAAGGAGGTGTGCAAAATTCAATATCAATCCCTATAAGGAGGGGGCGAGCCCTACAAGAGGGGGGATGAGAGAGAACACACACACACACACACACTCACACAAGGCATGATTAGTACAAAAAAAGCAAAAGGGATGCTTGTCAAGTTCCTCCTCATGTTGCCCTCATGGTGTGCCTAAAGCCTATTGGTTGGCCTTCCAAGGGGTCCAATGATAAATCAGTTAATTTAATTAATTATTTTAGCATTTATCAAGTCCTCTCTCTCAAAGGGGAAAGGGGGACACTTGTCTCACGCGCTATGCTCACAAAGTAATTACATAAAAATACTTCTCTAATTTCCACTACTCTCAAAGTTAGTAGGCAAATTCCATTACATTGGTATCAGAGCATTTGGTTTCTCTTTTCTTGCTTAAGAAGAGAGGTCCTTAAGTAGCCTATGAAGGGGATCGGGGAGCACCACAGACGGAGAGTGAGAGAGAGAAGGAGACACACGACACACAGATATGGGTGGGGAGACTCAATGAGTGAGCAGCCCCCTATACACTTATGCTATGTATAAGGTATACAAGTCAGTGGGCGCCCTTACTCTGGGCGACCGGGCAAGGCACAGGCGCCTATACCCCAACAACCTCCCACTTAAAGGCGATTGTGCCTTTAAGCAAGAGAACCTAGTCTAAAGACTACAAAAGGCGAGAGAAAACCGCTCTCAACCGATGCCCACTGGCTGGCTGTGATCGTGTGCATCCGGTTGTCCTGCTCTCGTGTAAGTCCATACACCACCAGACGTACCGCACACGAACTGCAAGTATGTACGCAATACCTGCATATCTCCCTCGTGCACTATGCCATCATCAGTCAACAAACGACTAACAACCCCAACTGCAAATGCTCCAACTGCAGCTGCGATATCCAGTCTCAAGATCAGCATCTTATACATGAGACCACCGAATGCCAATGCAATGCTAGCGGGCCCTGCTAGCTCTACGGAGCATGCATCAACATATATATCCCTGGCAATAGGCATCTCTGACTGACAAGGCGTGTCAGTCACATGCATCTTATGACCGTCCGCAAAAGACGCATCAACCTGTCGTGCAACCTCAGAGCAAACCAGCTGCTCTAGGTGTCTGCTGGAAGACATATCCTGCACAACTATATCCCCATGCTCACTGTCGAGCATAGAAAGGAATGACTGCATAATCGCTGACATCTCAGCCTCCTTTGCAATCATCCACTGCAAACATGACCACTCAATCTGCTGTGACTCACTAGAGCTCTCATGCTCTAACTCCTTATGCATAGACTCTTGCATAACGTCGTCCTGTCGTGACTCACTAGAGAAAGACCGCTCTACCTGTCTATCCTGCATAGAAGTATCTCGCACAACTGACTCTCTGCTTTGCTCAGTCACTAGCAAAGCATGCATGTCTGACTCTGTCACCTCTCTGTGTGACTGCTCAAGTCGTGCCCCAACTGTGTGCACAACGAGCTCACTACTCTGCACTCCATGCAAAGCACCCTGCAACCCATGAGCAAAAGAGATTGTCCGGGTCTCTCGCTCTCTACATGGCTGTAACAAGATTGAGACTCGATCATCTCGCACCACTACTACGTACAATGGGTACCATGTGCCAACTCTAGCACCTCTCGCAATCACTAGCGAACCCAAATGCAACGCAAAAGATCGCTCAAGCAGCGATACCCAACATCCACTATCCCGTAACTGTCTGACTGAGATCAAATCCCGTCTCAGATCTCGCACATAATGCACATGACGCAGGGTAAATCTCATACCACTGGGCAAGGACAAACATTCGTCTCCTGCACCCTCAATGTCATACACAACACCATCAGCCATTTGCACACAACCAAGTCTCCCACTAGAAAACGTGTTAAACCACTCACGATGCGATGTGACATGGAAAGTAGCATCTGAATCTAGTAACCAATGTAAAGACAATGTGTAAGCCGATATGCAATTCGTAGACATAAGATCGTCTGAAGACAAGCTAGATGTAAATGTGACATTGTCGTCACAAGCATACTCAGTAACCACCGTACTGATCTCACTAGCATCTGTCATGCCCAAATCTGCATCACACATCTGTCGCCTCCGTTGTCTCAAACGCATGAAACATCGACGCCTAATGTGCCCTCTATTTCCACAATGCCAACATGTCAATTCTCTATGCCGTCGAGACTTGCGTGTGGGACCAATATCTCCCACGGACATAGAAGTGGGACTAGACTCCCCTGTAGACATGGATGTCGCGTACATAGCATGTAAACTCTGCCATAAAGCAAGAGTTGTGGTCTCCCTCGAGATCCTCGAGACCTGCCAGTAAACAGACTCAACCAGATGCAAATGAATCGTAGACATGGCTAACTCATCAAGATCCTGCCAATCATCATCACGCATAGACTTGGGCTTTGCCGATAAACCACGCAAGGGTTTATCCTGCCCCAAATCCACCAATGCAACAAGCATATGCTCCTTCCAAGCAACAAAATCTGCACTATCAAACTGTGTCAGACCATAACACTAGAAGTCAAATGAAAAATCATTCATAATGCTCGCAAAAGAGCAACCAACAATGAGTAGAAAATGTCAACCAAATCAGCCCTAAACTGGCTCGAATCGCATCAACAAAAGTCTACAAATATGGCTTAAAACCTGATGCAAAATTGCACCAATAACCGTGCAAAACCTTACACAAAATCACAAGTCAATATTCGAATCCGGCTACCTAGCTTGTAGCCACACAAGCATATATCACAATATTCACTCCTGTGAGTGTGCCAAGATAACTGTACGTCTGTCAAACCGTGAGCTAATCACCAAGCCCACACTGTGCGGTATCGATGCATACATACGCACAAATCTCCCACCTGCAGAGAACACTGCACGCAAATGATAAGTGCAACCCGCAATCTCTACCTAGATCGCATAAATGATGCGCATAAAACTCCTGGGAAAATTTCGCCAGAGTTTCGACGCACAATGGCTATCAACACAAAATAACCATTGTCATGCAAGCTCAATACAATGAGAAATCAATGCGCATCAAACTACACTCAACATACATGCATAAGCTCTGCAAATCTGCGTCTAAAAAATGCTCACAAAGAGTACCACATGTGACCATACATGTCATCCACAACCAACCTCTGCACTTGCTCACAAGATCTACTGCTCACCACATAAGCATACATAGAGCATTACCCGCTCAAAGACCATGTATGCAAGCCACAACACTGCAGAAGAACCACTCAACTGCAACTGGCAACACCTGTGGGAGTACTAGACTCAACCTGTACTTGGGAGTCAAACCCGATCTTGTAACACCTCATATGTGCCTGCTACCTGCAGTGTGCACGGGTAAGCTATCTGCAACAAAGAAAACAAAAGAGCCCAAAACTGTCTTGAAAGACAGTCTCTGTGTTTTTAATTTCAGACCCACCTGCACTTCGAATCAGAAAATGATTCTTTCTACAAAGTCATAGAGCTTGAAGCCAGCTCCGTTTTGAACCAAAAAGTTTTGGAATCGGAGCTGTGTAGCTCAAGTTATGAGCAAAATAGTGGACTGTTGTCAAACTGTCAAGAACTGAACGACTTTCTTATGTGCTTCTTTGAGCTCATAGAAAGGCTCAAACTCACTTCCCACCTCGATGCATGAGCTGAATGCATCAATCTCACAATGCTTCCATGTCTATGGAAGCTCCAAGCTCCAATCTGTCACCGATGTAGCCGTTGCAAAGCTTGCCGAGAAGAGGGAAAATGATGTACACAGTGGGCTGATCTGTAGAGGAACTGTGGACTGATCTGTGAGCACTAGGAAGCTCCTGAGAGCTCTCCTGCAAGCCTCTATATGGCTATCCACAAGCCTCCTCTATTTCTTTGCTCAGATCTGTGACCTCTCCGCCATAGCCGACGAGTTCATTGCGAAGCCGTCCATCTACGCTTTCACACCTGTCGCTCTGATACCAATTGAAGGGGATCGGGGAGCACCACAGACGGAGAGTGAGAGAGAGAAGGAGAAACACGACACACAGATATGGGTGGGGAGACTCAATGAGTGAGTAGCCCCCTATACACTTATGCTATGTATAAGGTATACAAGTCACTGGGCGCCCATACTCTAGGCGACCGGGCAAGGCACATGCGCCTATATCCCAACAGCCTATAAATGGTTGATTTTGTTAATTATATCAGGGTAAGTGGGACTGGGATCTATTATCGGTTTTTTTGAGCCCACTATGTTGGATATGGTTCACACCTCGGGAGCTTTGGACTTAATAATGGGGTCTTTTTAGACTTGTCTAGGGTATTACCATTATTGAGCCATAGGAAGTCCAAAAGGAGATAGCCCTTGGCAATTCGGCAATATTAGACCCACTCCACTACTCTCTATAATTAACCACTTCGAGTCGTGGGGTGTAGATACTTAAGAGCGTGTGGGCTTCTGCCGCACGTATCAAAGCAAGGGACTTGCCTAACACTATGTGCGAGCCACAGATGGCTCCAAGCAGGCAACTAGCCTAAACTAGTAAGCTCAAAGATGGTAATGGTGTGTCACTCACCGCTCTACGCTTGCTATCGTGGAAGATTCCTCGCTGCGAAGAAGAGGGAGCCGCGCTCAACCGCCTTGCCGCCGTCGTGCCGCCGCAATGCTCGATCACTCTCTCTCTGTCTCTCTCTCTCTCTCTCTCTCTCTCTCTCTCTCTCTCTCTCTCTCTCTCTCTCAAGCACACACACACACTAGTATACAAAGGAGACAGAGAAGGAGATGGAGAGAGAGCACTCTTCTTGCATTGCACAAATGAGAGAGAATGCCTCTTTTAGGTTTAGATTGACTTTTATATGGGCTTGTCCGTTCACGTTTGGGCGCCCACACTTAGCGAGTCTTACCCAAACATTATAGGTTCCAGTTTAAGAGTGCGCCTCTCATTGGTGATCACTCTTAACCATTCCTACCTGACCGACAAGCCCGGCCAATAACATAATACACTACTAGCGGGTCCGACAAGCCCGGCCCATGGCTACATAAAAGGGTGGTCGTTTGGTGGTAGCATGCCCCCCTTCCTGATGTAGATTCCGCCCTTGGAAGCTAGTGAGAGAAAGCCCATTTTGTCCATGTTGTAGAGCATCTGGATTTGAATGTGCAAGGCAAAGTCATTGTTTTATGCAAGCGGAATTATATGGCAATAAATCATGAGAGGAATGTAAAGTACATGTGGAAATGAGTAAATGCAAGATTTATGAAATGCTAGATTGCTATTAAGGACAAATAAATTGCACTTTGATGAAATTAATTAATCAAGAGTTTTGGGCTTATGGGTGAGTTTATCAATTAGTTAGCTATGACTAAGGTTAAAACAACTACTCTAGTACTAGCTAAGCTAAGAAGATTATCTAAATGCAAGATTCCCTAATTGTGCTTTTCAGCTTTGATTCGCCAACTAGCTCTCACAACTCCAAACAAAATCTTGAAAGTTTAACTGTAAGCTTGATGGAAGTCTTTTAACTGTCATTTTTTTTCCTTTTTTCTTTTACTTTGGTTCACAATCATTTGACGTGTGTGCTTATTTTGTATGTCCGGGGCTTTTTGCTTCTCAAGGAAAAGCGCCCACACTGGGAACCTCTACCACACTAGAACCACAGACAATACATGTGAGTGAAGTACCAAATCAAGCCAGGATTTCTCTTCTAGTGTAAGATTTTTCATTTGTGGCACTTATGTTTTTTGCTTTCATTTCCTTGGTATTCTCACTAGTGTCTTTTGTTGTTTAAGTGAGCAAGCTTCTCTATGCCTAAAACATTCCTAAGGTCTCAAACACTTAGATAATTTTATCAACTACGACTAGTGGTCAAGTAAATGAGTTAACCTAAAGTCACAGTCTCCTAATCTCAAGGCTCATCTATAAGATTAAACTCTAGTTCAATCAACTTAAGCAAAGACAAATTTATACATCTATAATGGCAGATAACAAACATAACTATTGCACTCAAACAAACCATGAAAAACCAAAATTAGCAATTATACATATCCACCAGCATGAATCATGGAAAGTAGTACACCTAAAGGTATGGAGTTGCTCATTTCGTCGAAGCAGATGTGTCCTCAGCCATGTGGATGGAAATCCATATAAGTCCTACATAACAATATCAAACAACAAGGCACTATACCTCTAGGAGACATGTCAGTGTGAAAAAATTAAAACTCCTAGAAAACAAACTCAAAACACAATCCAGACCCCTAACCTTCCTATCTGTCGTCCTTTTTAGAATCAGGGAAAGAGGATATTATATAAACCGAGTGGCATGCCTAAGGCTAGGCCTCTATCCTCATCATCTAGATAAACAAAATCATTTTCCGTGAGACCATATTCTTTCTTGGTCTCTATTATTTCTTCTTCATCATCCTCTTGCGCAAGCGTGTTAATCAAGAACCTCGTTATGCATGGATACTCATCTTGTGCAAAAGAACAAGCATGTGCCACTGGAGAAACATTTGCTACTGGGTAGGGATCACTAGTTATCCATAGACGTATCAGCCATTCTAACTCCGCAAAATTTCTCTCACGCGCAAGTCTCTCTACCAAATCCCATTCGCAAGAAAGTACAGGGTAGCAGATGTGAAACACTTGAGAAAAATAAAAAGGGTACCTTTCATAAAAGATAGAAGCGCATGCCTTTGGTGAACTAGCCATCTCTGAGAATACATATAGATTTGGTTAGGTCTTTAAAACATAAGAGTTGTTTTCGTGTGATGCTTGATGTGACATGGTGAATTTGGACTTAGGTGTAGGATCTGATAGGGTGCTCTCTCATTGCTAGTCGCTCTTGCTCTTTCACTATTTTTTTTTCTAGAACTAGTATAAGGCTATGTATATACAGTCCCTCAATTGCAAAGTTCAGATGTTAGGGAAGACAATTTAAGAGGATGGGGATCCAAAATATTGACGTGAGTGAGGACTCCCCCCTAGGTCATACTGTTTGAATGTGCTCGTCGCCCTTTGAAACCATTGTTCCAGTTGGTAATAGGTGAGGATTTTTGCCAGTAGTTTTCTATTACCTTATGTGCCTCATTGAGTTGCAAGGGTGGTAAGGTACTCTCCTAGGATCGAACTTGAAGTGGTTCATCAGGTGATTGTTGAACACTAGAAGGTGTAATTTCCTTTCTAGCTTCATGGAGATTCACTATTGTAGGTGGAGGCTGTGGAGAAGCTTTTACCTCTATGGATGCATTACATGAGAGGCTAAAAGCTTCATGGGACTCCCCCCTTCCTGAGCTAGGTGGAATAATCTGGTTTTGCCTTGGAACCCAAACTAGCTCTGGAATAGGTGTGTAGCATTCTGTGATCTTTCTCTTTCCACGGTCTGCCATTGGCTTTGGAGTTACACTGATTGACTCACATGGTTTTGTAGGTGATAGGAAAAGACACATTTTACGTTTAGGTACCCAAATTTAATCATTTCCATCATAATAGCCTTGGGCTTCTAATAGTCGTTTTGGAATCCATCGTGATTTGGTCTTCACTCTCCTAGAGTGCGCTCTTGGTTTTCCATGAGAAGTTTTTCTCGAAATGGATGGAAGGGTTGAAGTATCTAGAAGTAAGGCCTTGGAGACCCATTGATAGGTACTCTTAGGTCATGCAGGTTGAGTACTGGCAATATTACTGCTTGCTGCAACTACAAGTGTTGAAATGCTAGCTTCATGGGCAGCCGACATGGACGAGTTAACCACTTTGGTTTGTGAATCTTGGCTATCCTACAACTTCACTAGAGTTTGCAACGTAGGTGGCTTTGCTTCAGTGATAGGGGTAAAAGTCGGTGGTCGCATCATGACACTACCAGTACCCCAATCAATAGTGCATTTGGTTGCCAACATCCACGTGCGTCCAAGGTTTATTTTGCCCTCCATAGTTCCAGCACGCATGACCAAAAAGTCTTGAGCTACAACCCCATTGTCATAACTGACAGAAGTGTGCCAAATACCAAAAATTGTGTTTTTTTTCTTGTTGACACCCTTGTCTTGGATAATACTCTCAGATAGAGATGGCTTTCCTAACTGACACCACACCCCATATGATAGCAGATTATACTTAGCACCCATGTCCAATAAAGCGTTATATAGTACACCCCATATGATAGCAGATTATACTTAGCACCCGTGTCCAATAAGGCGTTATATAGTACTTTTCCATAGGCGTTGTTTAGCTCAATATTATATCGTAGAGGTGTGTCAGAGTCCAACCAATCCTCGTTGATTTCAACATGGAATGCATGTGTAACTCCAAGGTTAGCCTCTCGTTGGTGTCTTATGCGTTGTTGTTGCTCCTTAGCCTCAGTTTGAGCTTGTATCTTCTTCAATTCTGTTTGTGCCCTGGCTGCCTTTTTTGATGGATGGCACGTAGTTCCTCTTGGCTTAAAGGATCATAGTATCTTTTAAATTTGCTCCCATTGAGAAATCCAATGGTTTCAACTCCATCAAGAGTCTCCACATGAATGGTCCCTTGTGGGGTGATTTCACATATTCTATATGGTCCTTTTCCCGCATATTTCAACTTTTTCTTTTCGTTATGCACTCCATGCATAAGGACTTTATCACCAACATTGATATCCTTGTTCTTTAGATGACAATAAAACCATTTCTTCCTCCTATCTTTCTCCACAAGTGCGTTTTGCACAGCCAATTGCCTTTCTTCATCTAACCTTTCAAGGATATATAAGTGCTCAAGTAAAGGGTTACCATCCCAACCTTCTTGTGAAGCTACACACAGACTAGGAATTACAAACTCCCATGGCATAACTACTTCTTGGCCATATACCATTTCGAATGGTGTACAATTAATAACCACTTTGTAAGAAGTACGATAAGCCCATAGGGCTGAAGTCAACTTCAAATCCCAATCTGTGCGGTGAGCTTCCATCATTTTGGTCAAGATAGAGATTAAGGTCTTGTTGGTGCTCTCAGCTTGGCCATTTGCTTGTGGGTAATAAGGTGTGGACTTATGGTGAGCTATCATGAAGTTGGTAGTGAGTTCTTTTATCACTCCATTTATAAAATGAGCGACATTGTCACTCACAATCTCAAAGGGACAACCAAATCTTGTAATATTGTTCCCAAAGAGAAACTTGGCAGTTGACCTTACATCAGCCTTACGTGTCGCCTTGGCTTCCGTCCACTTTGTCACGTAATCAGTGGCAATGATAATATACCAAGATTGAGTTCTACGAGCTGCTGGACTAATTGGGCCTACAAAGTCCCACCCCCATTTTTCAAATGGTTGAGTCAATTTAATATGATGTAAGGGCATCTTATGACTTGCAAAGCTAATGGGGTAGTCCAATTTATGTTCTCCTACTTGAGCTAGAACACACCCAATAGCAAAGTTTGATGCATCAATATGCACATGGAAAATTATATTCTAATCGGACACTCATAAAATGGGAGCACTTGTCAAGGTCTTTTAATGACTCATCATCATGGTCACACTTCGTGGTCCAGTGGAACTTAATAAGAAGCTTGTACAAAGGACGAGATATCTCGACAAAGTTAAAATAAACCGTCGATAATAACCAACATGGCCCATGAACCTTTGAACTCCTTTATAGTTTGTAGGTGGTGGCAATTCATCAATGGCTTTAATTTTGCTCTCATTTGTGAAAATCCCATTTTTGGACACTACATGCCCTAAAATGACTCCATGCTTAACCCAAATTTGGTATTTGAAAGGGTTTAAGGAGATGCGATACAATCTGCACTTCTCCAACACTTTTCGTAATCATGATAGATGTTCTTTCATAGAGGAATAAACACAGAGGTCATCTAAGAAAGCTTCGCAAAACTCCCTCAAATATTCTCTAAAAGCAGTGTTTATTAATCTTTGAAAAGTAGCAGGGGCATTGGTTAAGCCAAAAGCCATAACACTAAATGCGAACACTCCAAATTCGGTTATAAAGGCCGTTTTATCTTGGTCTTCCAATGCAATTGTGATTTGATTATATCCAGAGTACCCATCTAAAAAGCTATAAGCTTCCTTTCCTGCAACTCTTTCAAGCACATGTTCTGAATATGGCAAGGGGTAATGGTCCCTCCTAGTGGCGGCATTGACCTTCTTGAGATCCACGCACACTCTGAGTTTCCCATTCTTTTTTGGTACAATCACTATGGGGGACACCCATTCTGAGTGCTCAATAGGGTATATGAATTTGCATTTCACAAGCTTTTCAATCTCTTCTTGAACGATCTTTACATATTTAGGATTCATTGGGTAGGGTCGTTGCTGAACTGGTTTAGCCATGTTATGCATGGGGATTGTGTGTTGCACCACGGAAGGTGAAACACCTTTCATATCATGATATGTCTAAGAAACTATATCCCTAAACTCCTTGAGAAGTTCTTTAAGTACACACTCCTCAGTTTCTGTCGGATCTTGGGCAATGAAGACAGGTTTGGACTCTTCTCCTGGGTCTGCTAACTCTATTTCCTTAACTATCACGGGACCGTCATAAACTCCATTTCTTCCATTGATAGGTTTTCTTTGAGCCTTTGTATACACAACTTTACGTTCCTCTATGGTGTAGGATTTGAAATGTTCAGGTGCAGGGTGTAAGTCTGTGGAGTTCTATTGTTCTGTGGACAGTGATTTCACTTCCGATTCCTTTTGTTGTTGAGTTAACTCTCGATTTTGTCGTCTCCTTATAGTACGGCTCAACTTTGGCTTCTCTGTAGCCTCTACTTGTGCAATGTCAATACGTTGTGGACTACACCACATGACGCTTTGAAGCTATTCACCCCAGCTATCTACCAACTTTCAATGAGCATCACATGCCCCTATATAATTAAGCCATTCTGTGGTAGATTTCTTTTTCTTTATTCTAGCACACACATTTGCTCGATCTTGTCGCCTCTTATATCTCTTACTCTTCTTGTCTAATTTTCAATTACGGCCGATCTCTAGTGAAGAGTCACCAGATGAATCGCTACTTGTGTCTTCTGCTCCCTTGGATAGATTGTCATCTAGGGTACCACTGGGACCTGAAATGGTTTGTCCCCACATTTGCACTTACATTTAACTCAGATTCTTTGTCCTCAGAGTCAATTTCAATTGATGATCCTGACCCCAAATCGTGTGGGTTATAGTCTTGTGAGACGCTATTGGTTCCAATGCCAGTCAAACCTTCATCTTCCTTGTAGGTCATCAGAATCTATATGCATTGCTCTAGCATATTTAAGGGTACGAATGGTGGCATTTCATCCCCCTCAGGTGTTACCCAAGTTGTCCCCCTGTTTCCCCAAATGTCTGTGGTTGCTGCTAGGTGGACCCAATCCACATTGTCCGACTCAGTCATCCTAAGTAGTACATCCATATAAGCAGAATTTTCCCCAACATCAGTGTCCACTTTACACGTGTAACAATACTGCAATGGGGTCGAGTGAATTGTGGTGTTCGATCTATGATCAATTATAAACCTATTTCCTAGAGGATGTGCTCGACCAGTTACAAGATCCACTCGAATGACAGAATCTTGGAGCTGCAAGTAGACATGGTTTTTAGACCAGTCATACACCATTTTTGCTTCCCTCATGAAAAGACGTCCTAAGATCATCTCAGATTCCATAGTGTGCTTGGAAAAATCCATCACAATGAAGGTAATTCTTATTTTATGTCCAAAGACTTGATCTTGAGATCTTCTAGCATCCCAATAGGTTTAACAATAGACCCATTGGCCATCTTTACTACTATGGTTGTGGTTCCAGGGTGAGGTCTTCCCATAGTTTCCTAGCAATTTTTAGTCACGATGCTAACCCCAACGCCACCATCAAGGATTCCATTCACAGTTAATCCCTTGGTAGTGATTGGTATGGTTGCATTGGATTCATCTCCCTCAAAGTATTGTCCCAACTTGTTAACATGTATTCCTACAGTATGGTTTTCATCTAGGTTGAATGTGGATCTAAGTGTTCCTCCTCTATTGGCATCTCCCTAACTCCATCCATCTGTGCAAATTGTGGTAGCCCGACCTTCAGTTCTCCATTGAGAAAAGCTCGAATATCTAAGAATAGCTCAGTGTCTCCATATAGTTTGGACATGATGGTGGTTCTAGCAAGCCATGAAATCCATCAATTTGGCAATATTTAATGACACCTTTTGGGCTTCAGTCCCTTGACGTGGGGAAGATGGGATCTCCATTTCTTTGATAGGGTCAGGTAGTCCCTCTGTAAACATTCTTTCCAAGAAGAAGTGAGTATGCCTACTTTCCCATGACTTTAAGTCACTTTCTTCTTGGATGACACTAGGTACGGCTAGGGGTCTATGGACTTTTTGAGGCTGTTGTTGCGTAGGGAACACTGTGTCTGTAATCTGGATTTGCCTAGTTGCTGGCTCTAGATCCCTTTGGGTATCTTCTACAAAACTCCTTAATTGCTTGACCCGCTTGATCTCCTCTGTAGGGTTTGGATAAGTTCCTATCTTCTTCTTGGATCCTGGCCATTGTAGCTCATGACGATCTTCTTTCATGGTTTCTTTCTTAGTGGTTGTTTTGGTCTCCGCGGTTTCACCTGAATCAAAATCCTCTTCAGCGTCGGTCATATATACGGGGTCCTCACTAGTCTATATGTTGGTCTTTGAATTGGGGTCTGACTTCGCTGTTGTTTACTATCTCTTCTTTCACATTTTCTTCTTCTTCTTAGATTGGGCAATTGATGCCGTGTCTCTTTCCTCAAGAATATAATTTTTTTTTTGGAGCATTGATCAGGTGATTTCATTTACTAGGTACCACAGGCGTACTTTGTGATGGCTTCTCGGTGACTTCAATCAAGTTTAATGGCATGATCTTCGGCGCATTTGGATTATTCGGACATTGGGCAATCAAATTATCTATGCCACATCGATTACACATGAGTATCAACATTGTAGATGTGCTCACTTGATTGGTTTGCATTAGTGTGGCGTTCTTTTGTAGCCTAATAGGACACTCGGCCACACGATGTGGACCTCCACACTCATAGCATTGAAGAGGTGGTCTCTTAGCGGTGTAATTGATATTTTGGCCTCTTGCAGCAAGAGCAGCTACTTGATAGACAGGTTTGAATTGTCCCCAATAGTCCTCCATGTAGTATTGTGGACTTTCTTCAAGCGCATCCATTCCATAGGCAATATTAGGGTCTATATCTTCCACAGCCTTCCAAACAAGCAATAGATGACTCACAACCCACTTGATTCACAAAAGTGATTCTCGGATGTGGTGGTTGTGGTCCTAGCACTGTAGGTGGTAAGGGTGTTGTTTGAACAACATTTTGGGCCCTAGGGACCATGTGTTGTGACATTTGTTCAAGAGGTGGAGCCGACATCAATGCAGGCACTCGAGGTGTGTTTGTCCATGCTAAGGTTGGTCTATTGGCCATCGCGCGCTTAAATACTATGCAATCCTTAGCTTGATGACCATACCTCCCACAAGCATTGCAATTCCCATTGAATTTTACTCTAAAAGTAGGGCATTCACTGGTACTATGTGGACCATAGCATAATGAGCACCATTGTTGTTCCCTTGTTGGATGCATATGATTGTTATCTGGAGCTTGATTGTCTCTAAGAATCTCTTGAATGGCCTTGGTGAGATCTTGCTAAAGTCATCTCAAATATATTTGGTTCCTTAGCAATAGGCTTTAGGGTCATTGGCTGATGACTCGATGCTTGCACGCTGGTAGATTTAGGATCAATAGACACTCTTTCTCCTTGAATCATTAAATTATCCTCCAATTGGATCGCATTGGTGGTGACTTCTTCCCAAGTGGTGATACCTCTAATGACTAGGCCATTGTAGAAATCCTCATGCCGTAATCCCCTAATGAATCTATCAAGCAATTGATTATTATTGAAGCGCTCATTGGATTACAACGAGAATTCAAATGCTTTAAGCGACTAATAAAGTCTCTCACCGACTCCCCTTCCTCTTGTTGGGCTTTCTGGAGCTAAGAGGCTACACCCCAAAGCACTCCATCTCGTATGTATTCTTTCAAGAACAGTCTCCTAAGAGTAGGGTAAATCATTTTTTCTTCCACCCTTAGGATTCTATACAAATCCTCTACCTTCCCACTTAAGGTTAGGCTTAAAGCATTACCCTTATGCAGGTCATTGTGTTCTCTTAGAGAATCACATATTTGTTCAAACACTTCGATATGCTTTCTCACATCCCCGTCTCCACTAAATTCTTGTGTGAGCTTGGCTATTTGTACTGCCTTACTTCTAGGTTCTCTATCCGGCGTGTTACACATATTCTCAGCAATAGATCGACCGATAGCTTGAGCAAATGTTGCCAGGTCACCTAAGTGAGCAGGCACCGTGGGTGAAGACGCTCCAGAGACTACATTTGAAGTAGTTATTGGCATTGGGCTTGGTGCATAGGAAGCCCTTGGGTTCCACGTTTGGTATGGTGTTGTGCCATGTGGCGGCCCAAAGTTCATATGTGTGGCCCTAGGCATAACAGGTGTCGGATGTGACATGCTAATGCTAGCCGGTATGGTCCCATGGAAATAAGAGCTTGGATGTTGTGGTTGTGGAGCATAAGTTGTTGAAACAATGGGAGGGGTAGGAGGTACATGAGCATGAGGACCCATAGGTGCATAAGATTGTGATACACACTTGTAGGGGTTGTTGTTGACATTGAGCTACCATGTAGCGATGCTTTACTAACAGATGAGGTCCATGGCGTGTTTCTTGGCATGCCCATCATTGGGGTAGGCATGGTAGCCGTGGTGTCATCAAGGGAAAGATGAGCTAGACTTGGAAAAGTAAAGCTATCACTTGTGGTCTCAGATTGCACTGAGACCCCCGAAAAAACAACATATGGAGGATCCATCGAACTTTCCCAGATTTCTTTTTGGTCCCAAATGTCCTGAACATTTTTTCTAAAAATAATGTCGTGGACGGTTGCACGCAGTTTCAGTGGCCTTTTAGGGCCACACACATCACTAAACCTTTACCTACTCTCCTAACTAACCTAACCTTATCTCCTCTACAGCTAAATAAGCTTAACTACTCTATTAACTACTTTGTTGACTACTAACTGTCAGTGAAGCTACCTACTCTGCTAACTGCTTACTCATTCACTAGCTGACACACTAACTACTAATTGTGCAAATATAAAAAAAATGTGTAAAAGCAAACATTGGTAGAAAACAAGCTATTCACTAGCCATGTAAAGACTGTGTGTAAGCAGACATTGGCAAAAAACAAGCTAATTGTCTTATCTACTTACTCATTCACTACTAACACACTAACTACTTACTGTGCAAAAGATTATGTGCAAGTAGACATTCGCAAAAAACAGAGATAATGCAGGAAATAAAAACTTGCAGAAAATAACTTCTTCTTCTTCCTCTTCCTTCCTAACACAAACACTCACAGAAGAAGCACAGAGTGCCTCTTGAGCTAAGTGCAGGGCGATTCCCCAGCAACAACGCCAAAATGTGGGTATTTGCCACACATATCGAAGCAAGGGACTTGCCTAACACTGTGTGCGAGCCACGGATGGCTCCAAGCATGCAACTAGCCTAAACTAGTAAGCTCAAAGATGACAATGGTGTGTCACTCACCGCTCTACGCTTGCTGTCGTGGAGGATTTCTTGCCGCAAAGAAGAGGGAGCCTCCGCTGCGCCGCTCTCAACCGCCTCGTTGTCATGCCGCCGCACTCTCTCTCTCTCTCTCCCTCTCTCTCAAGCACACACACACACTAGTACACAAAGGAGACGGAGAAGGAGATGGAGCAAGAGCACTCTTCTTGCATTGCACAGATGAGTGAGAATGCCTCTTTTAGGTTTAGATTGACTTTTATATGGGCTTGCCACTTAGCCAGTCTTACCCAAACATTATAGGTTCCAGTTTTAGAGTGCGTCTCTCATTGGCGATCACTCTTAACCATTCCTGCCTGATTGACAAGCCCGGCCAATAACATAATACACTACTAGCGGGTCCGACAAGCCCGGCCCATGGCTACATAAAATGTGGTCGCTTGGTGGTAAGAGAGCCGATTTTCAAAGGCTAAGAGGAGTGGCAACTAAGGTTTTGAATTTCCAAATCATACACTAAGTACGTACACAAATTTTGTTAACATGGCTGACAATAACCAAGAGACTAGAATGAACATTGATAGCTTTGATTTTGCACATGAAGGTGCTAATGATGATGCCCCCATGTTTGTCAATTATCTTGTATACTAGGTTGCAGCAAGCTATGGGCAACCCAGCTTTGCAAGCCGTAGTTACTCAACAACTTCGCGCTTATGGGATTTCCCTTCCTCTCCAAGAGGAGAGAGAGCTCAGGAGGCCTCTTGAAGAGACCCCCAAAAGAAGACTCTCTCCCATACGAGAAGGGAAGAAAGCAATAAAACTTTAAGTTCCTTTGAAGATGTGGCTCCACGTGGACGGCGGTCTAGACGATCGCCAACTCCTCCCAAAAGGAAAATATCAACACACAATCCTTCTCCTCGTCAATCCAAAAGGGAAGAGAGGAAATAAAGGAAAAAAAGGCAAGAAAGAGGTCATCCTCTTCTCCTTCTTCTTCACCTTCCTCCTCTTCCAACGAAATCTATGGCTATTCTCCTAGAGAATACAAGAGGGGAGGACATCATAAATCATACCCTGCATGGTGAAGGTCGCAAAAGCTAAAGAAGTTCAAGGAGGGAGGAAAGAGCATCTCTTTTCTCAGCTATGATGGCACCTTTGGTGCCACCGATAAAGTATTGGCCTTTATCCAACAATTTGATGCGGCCTTTGGAGACGAGGGCTTCACGTAGTCCTCCAAGCTATGCCATGTAGCTATGCACTTCCAAAAATTGGCTCGTCATTGGTGGGCTGGCCTTCGTGGCAACGGCAAGCCCCAAAGGCATGTAAACCCTACGAGTTTCCATCATGAAGCAATTCCTTGCAAGCGATGCAAAGGACAAAGTGCTACTAACCGAATGGCGCAGTTTGAAGCTTCTCTCTCATGAGTCTATCCATAAATTTGTAGACAAGTTTTAAGATTTACATCTCTAGGTGACTGTCTTCCAAAAGATAGACTTCGTCAAGCAAAAGCAACAATTTTGTGTGGGATTACCTGAAGAGATGGCCGAATACGTCAACTCTCAACGGCCTGGTTCTATCACCAAAGTAATCCATCACACCATGGTTGCTTCACGCATCAATTTCCAAGATGGGGCTAGACGAAATGTCAAGTCCATGGAAAACAAAGATAAAAATGATGCAAAAGGGAAAACCAATGCCCAAAATTCTTCCCAAGGCACTTCCAACAACAACAACAACAATCGGTCCAAGGAGAAGGGAGTATACAAAGGCAAAAACAAAATCTCTCCTAAAGAGCTTGAAGCTTTTCGCAAGGACGATAAGTGTTTTAAGTGTGGGGAGAAATGGCATGGCTATCGTTCTTGCCCCAAGAAAAATGTTGGCAATGAGACTCTTAAGGGCTTCCACCATCGAAGCTCCAAAAGAGGATGCTTAGTGCAAAGGATCGTCTCTCTCCTAAGCTTGGGGAAAGGTAAGGGAGCATGGTGCCTTCATCTTATTTGACCATGGCTCTACTCACAACTTCATATCAATGGAGTTGGCCAACAAGTTGGGCATTCAAGCTTTCGAGATGGGAGATATTGTAATGACTGACACAGCTTTCAAGGGACAAAAAGCCTCTGTTACTCCCTTGATTGGGAAGTTGAGGCTTCATGTCCAAAGCTATGTCGACAAAGAAGACCTTTTCATCTCTCCTCTCCAACATGAGGATGCTATCCTAGGGGCACCATGTTTTGATCGCATGGCTGCCATTGTGAAGTTCCCTGAAAGGAGAATCTACTTCACCTACATAGAAAAGAACATGTATATAGATGCTAGTGAGTGTGATCGTACTGTACCACTTGTAAATCCTCTTGCTTTTGATAAATCAATGAAGAGCTCAGTTTTTGCGTACATGATTTTTGTCAAAGAGTCCCTAAAAGATTCTAAAGTTTCATCAAATGTAAATGGTAGGAATCAAGAACAGTTAGACTTGTCTAATTTTTCAAAAGGATTCCAAGATGTGTTCATCGATGATATCCCTATGGACTTACCTTCAAAACGAGGGGATAATGACCATTTCATTAAGCTCCTACCATGAAGCTCACCGCCTAACAAGCCTCCTTATCGAGTTTCTCAAGCTCAACAAGAGGAGATTATCAGACAAGTACAAGAATTGATCGGCAAAGGGATGGTGAGACCTAGTTCCTCTCCCTTTTGTTCTCCAGTCCTTTTAGTGCAAAAGAAAGATGGTATATACCATATGTGTGTGGACTATCGAGCACTAAACCATATCACTATCAAAAACAGATTTCCCGTGCCTCGGGTAGAAGATCTGCTTGATAAGCTACAAGGCTCTACCTACTTCAGTAGGTAGAGCTTGATACCTACTTGATAAGCTACAAGGCTCTACCTACTTCAGTAGGATTGACCTTGAAAGTGGCTATCATCAAATAAGGATAGTGGATGAAGATATCCTAAAGACAGTGTTTCGTACAACGTTTGGCCTTTATGAATATCTAGTCATGCCTTTTAGCTTAACTAATGCACCAACCACGTTCAATTGTTTAGTGGAGAAAAAATTTAGACCCTACCACAAATTCTTTGGAGTGTTCTTTGATGAGATCATCATCTACTCCTAGTCATTGGAGGAACATAAGCAACATCTCCAAGTGATTTTTCAAGCATTAAGGGAGAACAAGCTTTTCCTCAACCAAAAGAAAAGCGAATTTTTCCTTCAAGAGATTCAATACTTAGGTCATATTATCTCTCAATATGGTATCCGTATGTATCCATCAAAGTTAGAGGTAATAAAAGCATGGCCTAATCCAAGGAATCTACATGAGCTAAGAAGCTTTATTGGTATGTGTGCATACTATAGACGCTTCATAGCAAAATTCTCTCAAATAGCAGGACCATTATATGACTTAACAAAGAAGAACGTTAAGTATTTATGGATTGCTAAGGAGCAAAATGCTTTTGACAAGCTCAAAGAGAAGCTTACCTCCCAACTAGTCCTCGTCCTTCCGGATCTCTCAAAGCCAGTTGAGGTCCAATGTGATGCTTGTGGTGATTGCCTTGGAGAAGTTTTGCTTCAAGAAGGGAAAGCCATAGCATATGAGAGCCGAAGGCTCAATATAGATGAACATGTCTTAAGCATTTATGAGAAAGATCTTTTAGCTGTTCTACATGCCCTAGACACATGGAAGCTTTATTTTGGGGACTCCATTTATTCTAAGAACCGACCACCAAAGTCTCAAGTACTTCATGACGCAAAAGCAAGCTTTCTGAGAAACAAATGAGAGGGGCAAATTTTCTTTCGCAATTTAATTTCCATATTGCTCACATTGCTGGTAAGCACAATCAAGTGGCGATGTCCTTTCACATCAACCAAAATTTAATGTGGTGTCTATAGCTACTTACAATGATCTATCTTCTATGATGGATTAGTATGCTACTTACAATGATCTATCTTCTATGATAGATTAGTATGCTATTGATCCTGACTATAGAGACATAATGTCAGACCTTGCCTTGGGGAAGAAAGAGGAACCATTCACCTTGAAGGATGGTTATCTTCTCAATGGCAATACGCTATGTGTTACCCGTTCCCTTCGTGAGAAAGTCATGTAGGAATCCCATGCTCCTCCTTATGCGGGGCATAGAGGCATTCAAACTACTCTCTGAGGAGTAGAAACATACTTCTATTGGCCTACCATGAAAGTAGACATACAAGAGTATGTTTCAAAATGTGTAGTATGCCAAAAGACCAAGTATGATAGAGGGAAGCAACCTGGATTACTCCAGTCATTACCTATCCCAAATTCACCATGGGAGAGTATATCCATAGATTTTATCTTTGGATTATCCAAGTCTATCCATGGAAATATGGGAATATGGGCAATAGTAGACAGGTTTTGTAACATTTAATGGCCTAGTAACTTGTGTGTAGTGGAAAATAGCATAAACATAGTGAGCATTTCATTAGAATGGATTCCTAATGAGCATAGCAAGAGTGCTTGGATGGAGAGAGCAAAAAAAAGCATAACACCTAGTTAGATAGGCATTAACAATACTTCAAAAGAGAGAGAAATTAAGCTATTGACAACAGTTGAGGACCAAATTTTCATGGAGCCAGTCCCCTCTCCAAAAGGCTTTGTATTATAGGTTCCCCCCATCAAGGGAGACATTTTAAAATACAATAGTTTGTGTTCCTTCAATAACTTGCTGGTGCAATGAAGATGGAAGCTTCAAGCACCATGCACACACTTATAAAACACAACATCAATTCCCTTACGGTCTCAGACCCAAGACCTCACACACCTTCGAAAATGGTGAGAGCTAGCGGGGTATGAGAGTAGATTGAGAGGAGTATTCTTCCGAGAAAGAAGTATATCTCCTCAGATAATCACTCATAATAGCTTAGCATAGCTTAGTACTTAGCATGGTAGAGGAGATGAGCATGCATTGGAGCTTGGTTGTTGGTTGGATTTGCATCACAAAGCCAAGAGTTATTTGTGTAGGTCTCCCTTCTCAGAAGCTTGGAGTAGACGATGAGCTTTCCATTAAAGCTTGAGAAGGAGAGAGAGTCTTCTTTGCTTCACACATGATATTGTGTGAGTGTGTGTGATAATGCCTTCCAAAATCAGCCCCCCCTCTCTCTTGGTCGACCCCTCTTGCATTTTACTCATGCTGGCACCCCATTGGCTCATGCCAGGCTTAGCCAATAAGAATTTAGAAGCATAATGGCTGGCCTTCTGACATGTGTCCCCCGTTCCCCTTTTGTGAGAGCTTTAGGTAATTAAATAAATAAATTAATCTCTCATTGGACCCCTTACTCTTCTGGCCAATAGGAATCAGGCAAGCCATTGGGCTGTTGAATGCTCATTGGACCCCTTGGGAGATTGTCCATTAGTCTTCTAGAGAGGTTGATTTCTATTGGTTCTTTTATAAGTGTTTTTAAATGAATTAAACTAAAAGTATTCTAGCCTAATTCTCATTGGTCCACCTCTATGGCCATCCAATAGGATTTGAATACATTTTGGGGGCAACTGGGCTAGGGAGCTGACATGTGTCTACTATGCCCTTTGTGTAAAGGGAGCCTTGTGTGTGTGTGTGTGTGTGTGCGTGTGTGTGTGCACGTGAGTGTTCTCTCACCTCTTCTCTCTCTTCCCCTACCTTTAGGGCTCTCCCCCTCCCATCTAGGGATTTGCAAAGACTTTTAGGTTTTCCAAAGGCATCCAATTTCCCTAAGGTTTGACCATTGGACTTTTCATTAAATTTTGGACCTTAGCATTTTGGAAGTCTTAATGGGCTTAACCTTAGAGTCTTTGAAGCCCATTGATGCACATTGCTCTTTTGCAGATGGCCCCACCTTTGGATCCCTATTTTCCCTCCTTTGGATCCCTACTGTGGCCAGTCTGCCAGCTTAACCAATATTCTATCTTTTTCTCCCCTGGTACTTCCCCATATTGAATGATCATTTTAACATGAGAAAATCATTTAGGAGAATTAGATATTAGTTATTATGACATTACCTCTCTCTTGAAATCATAGTCATTGTCGAGTATGGGGTAGAGAAGATAAAGCCTATTCATTAGTCCTTTTTCTAGCGGGTAGAGGATTCCTATCTAACCCTACGACATCGTTCCAGAATGGATGACTAATCCATTTGGCGCTTGAGAGCCTACGTTGCCGCAAGCATGTCTGCGCATTAGTCCCATCAATCTTCCATAGTAGAGTGATAAGCTCTACTTGGTGTTTGGAAGACGTCGTCTTTGCAAACTTGATTCTAGGCATGCATAATACTTAACATTTGTGCACAATAAAGAAAAGCCTTCTAGATCATTCATGATCAGCAGCAGCAAAAAGAGATGTGAGAATCGTCGCATCACATGTTTCCTCATCCCTCACAGACATTACTTGTTCTGCAGAAAACTCATCCTGCTCCACCATCATTAATCTAGCATGATATAATTTAAGACGCAATCCATTTACCCTTGACTTATGTAGAATCCCATCCAAGTTAGCCAACCGATATGTACCATTCGGAAAACACTCCACTACCTTGAAAGGGCCTTCCCACTTAATTTGAAACTTCTTTTGGAATGTCTTGTCCAGCTTACTGTTGTAGCGCAAAACCAAGTCATGTTTCTTGATACCCTTACTTTTGACCTTTTCATTTATATTTTCTAAAGGCTTATCTTGCATCTACCCATAATGTTCCAATGCGCTCATCCTATCCAGCTAAACCTCATGTAATTGTAAGAGCCTCTCTTTGAATGCATCACTGGACTTCCCAAGCAAATTTTCTAACATCTTGACCGTAGAAACCCTACTTCCACAGGCAATAGTGCTTCCTTTCCATATACCAAATGAAATGGAGTAAACCATGTACCTGTCTTCACCGAAGTACGGTAAGCCCATAATGCACTAGGCAATTCCAAATCCCAATTCTTTCCTTGGTGCTCTGTCACTTTTGAAAGAATTTGTACCAACTCACCATTGAATCTTTCATTTAAGCCATTACATTGTGGATAATAAGGAGTGGTATGTTGGTGCCTAATCTTCATCTTCGCGCATAAAAAGTCAAATAGTTTAGCTCTAAATCCTGGCCCCTTGTCCAAAAGTAGCTCTAGTGGCACTCCAAACTTGCAACATATTTCATCGTACACAAATTTTGCCACATCCTTTGCAGTGATTTGTTTTACTGCTATAGCCTCTGCCCATCTAGAGAGATAGTCCACTGCAGTCAAAATATAGCTTTTGCCCCTGCTTGTGATAGGTAACGGGTCTATTGCATCAATCTCCCACTTTTCAAACACATCGAACGCCATAATGGTTTTTCGTAGCTCTGGCTTCAACACTCTCTTGCTAAATGCTTGACACCTATTGCAAGACCTACACCAATGGTGAACATCCTTGTGCAAACTAGGCCATACATACCCCTCTTGCAAGATCTTATGCAAGGTGATCTTTAGAGCAAAATGGCCGCCACATACGCCTTCATGATTCTCTTCCAACACTCTATAAAGCTCCTCCCGCGAAGGTGTGTGTCTCAACACGAGATCATCCCCTTTCATGTACAAGACATCAACAATCAATTTGTACCTAGATGTTCTACACAAAACCATAGTTCTTAGACTTCTGAATGTCCTTTGGAACGATTCCTGTTAGCAAAAACTCCTCTTCTTGAGCCAAACTTTCCCGGCCATGATAAAGAGGTAAATTGGTCCTCAATACAAATAGCTCCCCAATCATGCTTTGAGCTGCTTCATGTGCCTCTCCATTTAGAGAACGTTCAATGTGTCTGATGCTCCATGCTTCGAACTTTTTCAACAGACCTTTAATTTTAAAACACATTTCCTTCAATGAGGTGTTCTTACTTTTCCACACACCCAACACTTGCTTCACAACTAACAAGGCATCACCTTTTATGCTCAACCTTCTAATCCCATACTTCTAACAAATGTGTAATCCGGCTTCCAAAATAGCATATTCAGCCTCATTGTTACTATGAGCATTCAATTTGAACCCTCTCTTGCATACTAGCTTCCCTTCTGGATCATAAAATGTTATACCCCCTGAGGCCGCATCATGGCTCTTTGTGTATGAGCCATCAAAGAACAACACATGTGCATTTCTGATATGTGGCACTTCTTCAACTACCCTTCTCACCACCTCTTCCTTAACAAGAAGGGATTTCTCCTTGTAAGTCAACAAATCAGGGTAGCTCTTGTATTGTCTTCCATTAAAAAAGAGAACTCAAACTCTTGCAACCCAATTACCCATTTCTTGACCACATTTGACATGTTAGTGCCATTAATTAAATGTGAAAAAAATGTGAAACTTGTTAAGAAAACAAAAGGTCGTGGTAGCAAGTAATGATGAAATCATTCACTCGGCTTGCATAATACACTGGCCTCACATAATGGCCGCCCTTCCCCTTTTGCAATAGCATGGCTCCAATGACATCATCCCCTACTGATGGATTTACATAAAACACTTGCTCCCAATCATGAGCCTGCATGGCTGACAACCCCCCTAACACCTCTTGAAACACTTCTTCACGCTTGTCACCCCATTGCAATGGATCATGCTTTGCCACTTGTTGTAGTGTATAAAGGAGCTGTGAAGACAATGGAATAAACCGCGCCATGTACCTTACCTAGTGTAAAAAGGTTGCCAGTTGCTTTGTACTCTTAGGTGATGGAAGAAGAATAACATACTTAACCTTATCTGGATCAGCCTCAATGCCATTTTTTGACACCATATGGCCCAATAACTTCACCCTTGGCTGTGTTAGATGACATTTCTTTGGATTTAGTTGTCCTCCACATTCATCATATCGAGCCAATACCATATGAAGCTTCTCATGGTGTTCAGCCCTATTGTCATAGACACAGAAGTCATCCATAAAAGCTTTAATACAACTACCAATGAATGGTTTCAATACCCAATTTGCTCTCTCTTTCTAGAAAGATGGTCCATTTGGCAACCCAAATGGCAATACCATATAGCAATAACAACCCATGGCTTAATGAAAGTTGTCTTTGTTCGGTCTTTAAGAGCAATCTTTAATTGAAAATAGCGTGAAAAACCATCACACACACTGTACCTCTCACAACCTCCATTGAATCCAAGATCTGATCGATGAATGGAAGAGGATATGGGTTTTTCTTAGTGGCTGCGTTTAAGGGTTTAAAATCTACACAAATCCTCCACTTGCCATCCTTCTTTGGGCTGACCACCATTGGACTCACCCATTCTGTGGTCTCCACTGGGACTATGAACCTGCCTTCAATAACTTGTCCACCTCTTCCCGCAAGGCTTCCATCTGCTCTTGACCCATCCTTCTTAGCCTTTACCGCACTGGCTTAGCACCTTCCTTTAGCTCTATATGCATATCTTCTCCTTTGAACCCTCTAATCTCTTCATATGAAGTAATGAACAAATCAGGAAAACTAGCTAGCATGTGCAAATATATCTCCTTCTCCATAGATGATAGGTCATTGTGTCATCAATTCCTACTTCTTTGACAATTCAACCTTGGTTTGCATCAGCCCTTCAATCACTTCATAAAGCCCTTCACTTTCATCTTTTCAATCTCATTTGCAAATGCAACTAAACCAGACTCATGGATTTCTTTGTCCATCAAAAGAAATGCAACATCAACATCCTCATCACTGCTGGTAGTACTATCACTGTCCTCGTCAGACACTGTGGAATAGTCTTCATCACTAGATTCATCCTCATCTTCATAAAGCTCTTCCAGTACTTTCCTTGTGTCCATATTATATAGCTCCTTGGCACATGTCTTTCCGTAGAGGCTAATCGTACCACGTCGCCAATCTTGAACAGCTCCCACTGCACGTAACCATGTTTTACCCAGTATAATAGGATACGCTCCCAATCCCGCTGGCATCACATGAAAATCAACCACCGCCTTTGCATCATACGCCTCCACTTCTAAGCTCTTTACAACACCCAGATATTTTACTTTCTGATGGTTTGTCAATCTGGTCCGAAAGCCTGACACCCAGTCATTGTAAGACAAATCTTCTCAACGCATGAGTGTGTTATGACACATATTTGGGCTCCGCCATCAACATAACCTTGTCCCAAATTTTTTCTTTTGTGCCACGCATCTACTATTGGGCAAATGTCTGGTAGCTCATCCATCGCCAACACCTTCATCAAACCTCTCTCTGTCGCTTTAGCTTAGGGACATCTCTATAAGCTGCCCAAAAGTAACATCTGCTTTCCTGCTTGTCAGATCCTCCTTCAAGTCATAGCTTAATTGCCCATCCCCTAGTGGAAAATTTGAAACATCAAACTTGCGACGAGCCCTTCTTTTCCTCTTGGCCTTGACATCCTCGTCTTCATGACTCTTTCCCTTCTTCTTGTTAGGACATGGGGCATTTCTTCCTTCCTTATCGTGTGTGGTCCTCTTCCCAATAGGCATCACTAATGTATCCTCCAGCTTTGCTACCTTCTCCAAGGTGACCACATGTTAAGGCGGTTACGCCGCTAGCGGAAGCTAAATAGCGAGAACTCAACCAACAACAAAATTTGTCAGACGAGGACGGAGCTTGACCCGCAGGCGCATGGAAACAACTAGGTGGGTGTCAAATCACCTACTCGACCTTCTAATGACAATCACTACTAAGGAAATCAAATCTAAGTTCTAAAATACGCAAGTGACTGAAATCCTTACTACGAACGAATGCTATACGAAACAGGATCTAGAATCATTGAATCGATCTCAAACTCAAGGGGAAGTCTATACACTAGGTAAGAACAACACCCTAAAGACTTGAACTGCAAAATCAACCTATAACCACTCCATGCGGCAAACGCGTATGAAGACATGCCGAAAAATACAGGTGATCGAAACTTGACCCCGATGGTACCAATGTGTAGCTCTACTCGTTGTGGTTCTATAGATATGCTGCACACTCCATTCCGACACACGAGTTGGAAGAAAACTCACACCAAAGCTCGTAGGAACTTACCACACATAGAAGCCGATAGCGCGCACTCTTGGTATCTGTGCGTAGCTCTCGCCGTTGCTAACACAATGGCGGTGTTGCTTCTCCAATGGCGGCTCCGTAGCTTGCGTAGCAAGTAGATAAGACTCTCTCTCTCACTCACTCACTCTCTCTCAGACACAGTCACGGCGCTCAAAAACTCACTTTGATTAATAATCTGAATCCCCTTAGGTTACAAAAACTTTGGCTTATATACCTTAGCCTTGGAGGTGAGAACATCTCTAACTAATTACATCAGCAAGTGAAATTACTTCGGAATTACAAGCTGGAAACTCAATTGAGTCCCGTTACTTAATGAATGGCCAAATCAAAATTAATGTCGGAAAGACATTTATTACAATCAATGGTTACAAAATGATGAGTGTGAGCAAAAATGTGGGTGTGATTCTCTGCTGGCTCAACACTCCCCCCCCCCCTCCGCGTTCATGTCGTCCCTGACATGACTTTTATGCTTGGTCAATAAAGTCCTGTCGTATTGAGCATCTGCAAATGTGATTCGTATCGTAGGTTGGCGATGGTCAAGGTTGGGCCGAATATTTTGCTTTCGTGGGTGAAAAAGCCGGTGTAGAAAGCTTCTTCAAATGTTTGCATGTGGAAGCTAGGCAAAAACATAATCCTTTGGTATAGGAAGTGCAACACTTTTGGAGAAGGCTGCAATGAAAGATCATATATCATATCAGTCACTGTGTCGGCCTTCGATAGTAGACTCGAGGTCGTGGCTTTATCTGGCGCGAACACTTCAATGCAAGCTAAGAGAGTCCTGCAGATTTTCTTGAGCATCTGACACGAAAGGTCAGGAGAGCCAGTAAAGAGCTTGATGGTGCCCGTTAGGGTTTTCACCATGTAGGCTTTACCTATTCTCTCTCCTGCCTTTGGTCCTGGCATCCTGGGATAATTAAGCCAATTTGGCTTCTTTTCTGCAATCTTGCCATGCTCTTTCCAGTTTCTGACTCTTGGCACCAGGCAAAAGGTTGCATTCTCCCGAATCTCCTTTGGTGCCTCCACCAAGTAGATAAGGTAGGCTGGGTATTTGTTCAGCCAACCTTTCCTCCATCTAGGTTGTGAATCTACTATCCTCTTTGACTGTTCCTCCTTTGTGATGTCGCCTTCGTAAAGAGCGACATACTGCTCCTCCTCTATTCTCTTTTTCGTCTTTAGCACTTCAAATTTCATCAAAGGGAAAGGCAGGCTGGGTTGCATCCACTCTTCATGGAGCACTTTTGTGTCTAATCCCTGAAGTCTAATGGAGATGAGGAGTCTCCTCTCCCATTCCATTTCCGCCTTGGCACTCTCCTCTGCTGACTTTTCTATTTGGTCATGGAGCCTTTGTTCTTCTTCTTCAAAGATTCCTGAAGTCGAGACCACCTCTTGAGCTGGGGCTGGATCTTCAATTGTGGTTGCCTCTCCAGTTTCTGGTAGCTCTATGGCTGCTCCACCTGATTCTTCGTGTGGTGTCTCTGTCTCTCTTCTCTGTTGCTCTTGTAGATCTTGGAGCTGTTTGCGGAGGGCCTCATTCTCTATCCGTAGTGTTTGATTTTCTAATGTGAGCCTCTCCTCTACGGCCAATGATCCCTCCGCAATGTGCAACCTTTGCACTTGCTCTAATCTCAGCTCTCTTTGTAAGCTTCGGACCTGGTCTTCCAAAGCTGGTATGATAACTCCCTCTTGTTCGGTTCCTGCTCTGCTAGCTCTAGGGGTAGTCCTGAGTCTAGTGATTGTTCTTTCTTGGAGCTCGACTCTTTCCCTTAGCTCAATGAGCTCATCCTTGGCTGCCTCCAACTCATCTTCTATCCGCTCCTTTGCTTCCTGTGCACTTGTTACCTCTCTTGAAGCCTCGGCTAGCTGGAGTATCAAGCCGTCTCTCTCGTTTTCCGCGTCATAGAGTGATGCTTTATGACTTTCAGATTCAGTCATAGCATTCTCTAATTTCCTCTGCAACTCTGCTTCCCTTTGTTTGGCTGTCTCAATCTCTACTTCCTTTGCCCTGGATCTTTCTTTGATCTTGCCTAGCAGTTCATGCACCATGTGCATGTCTTTTTCATCTTCATCTGTCAACTCTAAAGCTCTTTCTGCCACCACCTCCACTGGCTTCGACTCTTCTAGTACGTTCTGTTCGTCCAGTTTCTCTTCACTTTCTTTTGTACTCTTTGTTTTTTCCTCCGTCCCTCTCCGATCATCTTGTTTTTGTAGGGTGATCCCATAAACTGCCTCAAGGGCCTCTGCTTCAGTGTATCCTATCGCTACCAGATCCTCATAATCATTTCTCTTTTGCTGAACTGGATCTATCTCCTTTTCTTTGGTCTCGGCCTTCGGCTTTTCCAAATCATCTGTGTCCATCTCTATTGTGGTCTCTTCCACGATATTTTTCGTCTTCTTCGGGCTTGGTACATTAGTCATAGAGGGGTATCTGTCCTCAGCTTCCTCGGCTTTCCTCTTGTCAGCTTGCCCATCTTTCTCTTGAGATTTAGTAGACTCATCTACTTTCCCTTTCCCCTTGTCGTCCTTTTTCAGCTCAGCTTTTAAAAGCTGTACCTCCTCTTCAGTGTATGGCTCGACAGGTTGCTGCTCCAGTATAGCCTCTGACTCCTCATAAGCTTTAATATATTGATCGTATTGATCAACATGTGGCCTGGCTGAGCTAGTTCCGACTTTGGTGGGGTCTGGCACCCACTTTTCTTCAAAGTCACCCTTTAGAGCTCTTTCTGCTCTAAACTGCTCCACTAGTCTTTCCATTCTTGCCACTTTCTGACTTTTGGTTTGCTTGGGAGCAACCTTCTTCTTTACTTTCTTCATAAGCGGCTCGTCCACCTCCTCTTCAGGTTCTGAAACTATTTCTAGTTTCCTGCATGCTCTTGTGGACGCCCTCTTGGATACTTCGGGTTGTTCTTCCTCCTCGTCGGCTTCTCTAAGCCACTCATTCTAGGAGGGAACCTTTGGCCACTGATCTCTAGCTCCAATAGCTTCATAAGTTATTCTTGTCAGAATTTCCGCTCCTCCTATGTACTTTGGCTTCTCGTTGTGCATGGCAATTACTTGCTCGTGGATGTGTTGAGCGTAATTCACCTCTTTTGGCATATTGCTCTTTAATGCCCATGTGATGGTGGTCGCAATGGCATGGGGCGGTGTCGTATACTTTTGCGGTCTTTTACTGCAAACATGGAGAAACTGGTTGTACATTCGACAAAGGGTTGCCGCTCTTTGGTCCGCCATATCTCCATAGGTTGCATTCTGTTTCTTGGATCCATAGACCTCTATGGCCTCCCTTCTTTCCCTGACAGAGCTCCCTTTGTTGTGCAGCTTCAATGCGTCTGCAATGAGCTGTGGAGTGATCTGTACTTCTACTTTCTCTCCATCCATGGCTGTCAATGTGGCTTTCCCATCCTTCTGAATGGATGTTGCCAACTCGTACACTCTTCTTGTATCCACACCTGATGGTCTCGAGGTGAAGAAACTGTGCAAGTCTGCCCTTTCCAGGTACCTGCTGATGTCTTCTGACCTGCTATAGTCTACCAATTCCTGTGGGATCATCAGTACATCCACCGCTTGCCCTTGAGGATCTCTGAAAGTCCCTTGGTAGATCTTTATTCCCTCTTTCTCCAATACTGCTTCCTCCACCTAAGTTTTGGTTGGCTTGAGGGTTTCTGCTGGAATGTCAAAGGGTTCCGCTTCTGCAAGAGCATCTTTGATTGTCGGTCTTTTTCTCTTCGTTGCCGATAACTTGGCGGAATCCATGGATCCTGTAACTCCAATTTCAGAAGTTAGCGTCTTTTTAGTACTGAAAGCCGAAATGAAGCTTTTAACTATCCAAATGACTTGAAAATTGAAACATGAGCTATTCAGGGCCTAAGGATGCAAGGTAGGTGAAAAAATATGCAAAATGGGCTCAAAATCATGCTGGAGACATCATACGCGTATGATGTCTTTTGTGTCAAAATGACTTCATATTGGTTGTGCTTGTAGCTGATAGTGTACACATGAGTATCATATGCTTGGATTTGAGTTTGGATCCCATTTGGCCAGTTTAGTCCAGTTCTGGCTCTTGGCAAAATTTTGAAAGGGAATTGGATTTTATGATCCAAATTGGATAAAACTTGGTGGTTCACTTTCAAATGGCATGTAGATCACTTCTATTTGGTGGTTGAAGCCCTGAGGTGCCAAAATCACATAGTGAGACATCATACACGTATGATGTCTTTTAGTGTATTTTTGGACCAAATTTCTCTATAAGCTTGGATTTGGCTTTAGATAGGCTTATTCAGTGGATTTATGAAGTTTGGATAGATTTTGGGCTAAAAATGGCTCTGGAGACATCATACGCGTATGATGTCTTTTTCATCAATTTTTCATGGGATTGGTTCTGTGGACTCCCCATGTACTAGTGAAGGACTGTCCCTACTCAAATCTTGGTTTGGACTTGAGTATGTTGGATTTGGGCCAAAAATAGGCTTTATGTGAAGGATTTTCCCTCAATTGGGCTAATGGGGTGATCCACTTGACCAAATGGTTCCAAATTTCATATGTAGCATGTATTAGATATATATAATGGATGTATGATGACAAATGAGCAGTTTTGGCTCTGTAAGTGCAAATAGACATCATACGTGTATGATGTCTTTTGTGTCAAAATGGTGCTTTTTGGTTCCAGATAGCTTGTAGATGTGTTAATCAACAATCCTACAAAGTTTCATTGAGTTTGGAGTTATTTTGACAAAATTAGGACCAAAAATCAATTTTATGGCCTAATTTGCGTCTTTTTGGTTTTCCTTGGGTTTTCTAACTCCAATTCTCATGATACTTGGTTCATAGGATGTGATTAACATGTGGAATGAGGCTATGCACTCAAATGTTGAAATGGATGTGAAATTCATGATGTGAGACATCATACGCGTATGATGTCTTTTCTTGAAATGTTGGTCTTTTTGTGCAAAGAATGCTTTGTGCTAGTGCCCTGAGCCTTGCTAACTAGTTTTCAACTTAAAAAAGTCATCAGTTTAGCTAAAAAACCCCCTTATAGGCATTTCAGTCTCCGAAGTCATCTCTTTGCCGTGGGGTTGAATTTCTTCAACTTTTCTTCTCGAGAGTTGCATTTCCAGCTCATTGGATATGTTGTGAAGCCATCTATTTGGTTGAACTTGACTTTGGCTCCCCGTTCTCCATCTTTCTCCATTTGGTTGCCCGAAAGCGTCTTTTTCACCATCGGTAAGTGAATCAGCTTTCTTTTGGGTTTTGCTTGCAAACATAAGTCATCCATGTATATTTGAAGCTGCTTGTGAAGTTTCATTTCATTCGGTCGTCAATTTTAGCCGTTATGCCAAAATGACGCTTTGTGTGTCCGTAGCCGAATCGGTTGTTCCGACCTACTTTTGGTGGTCCAAACCTGGAGATACTCCATGGTTACATTGTCCTTTATGTGGTTGAACTTCCTGTGAAGTTTCGTGTCGTTTCGACAACTTTTTCCTGTTTGCCTCTTGCAGGCTCTGTTGACCTAGGGTTTTTCCAGTCGTTCTTTCTCGAGCTTTGAGTGTTAGAAACCCATCTTCTATACTAGGGTAACCCACCTATAAGTTCTTGCAAGGTTTGATTAGGCGGTTGTGCCACTACCTAGCATTCTACCGCATTCCCCGTCTGCTCTTGTTTCTTGGTTTTGGTCAGTTTTCGCGACAAAAGTTAATGATAAGCATCAAAAGCTTATGGCAACGAGTCTACCTCTCATGTCTGGTGTCCTCTGAGCTCTCGTAGCAGTCGTAGAAGGCTGTAGAAGGTTGGATGCTCCTATGTGCTCTTTGCTCTCTCCAGGAAGACAAGCAATAATATAACAGCTCAACCTTGGAAAAAAACGGAGGATACTTTTTCACTCTGCATCCACTAATCCAATTGGGCATTTCTTCTCCGTCTAATGTAGCAAGCTTGACGGCTCCACTTGGTGATAGATCTTTAATCACCAGAGGTCCCATCCCTCGCTTTTTAAGCTTCTTAGCATGCTGTTTCAGAGTGTAAACTAGGACATAGTCCCCAACCTTAAACTCTTTAGTCCACACATGCTTATCAAAAAATTCCTTTTGTCTCCTTTTTTGAGCGTAGATAGAAGCTACTGCTTTTAGGCGAAGCTCGTCTAGCTTTTTCAGGTCATCTATTCTATCAGAAAGCTCGTGTCCTGTCCACTCTAGATCCTTAGCCACCCTTAAGGTTGAAATCAAGAATTCTATTGGTAAGATAGCATTTAGCCCAAAAACCATGTTATATGGGGTCGTTCCTATTGATGTTTTATATGCTACCCTACATGCCCATAATGTTGAATGCAACTTCTGGTCCCAGTCAGTTCTCGACTCAGATACAATCTTCGTGAGGACCGTGCATATGGTTTTGTTTGTTGCTTCAGCTTGTCCATTTGCTTGTGGATGATACGGGGCTGATTTCCTATGGATTGCCATGAATTCATCTAGAAGGATCTCTATCACTTCATTTATAAAATGTGTGCCTCGATCACTCACAATTTCTATTGGCAATCCATATCGTACAAAGACGTATTCATATAGAAATTGTGCCGTGGTCCTGGCATCCGCTTTTTGAGTCGCCTTTGCTTCGACCCACTTTGTTAGATAGTCTGTAGCCACAACGATGTATTGTGCATGAGTCTTATATGCAGGAGGTGAAATGGGTCCGACATAATCAATCCCCCATTTTGCAAAATCTCTTGCCCCCATCATTGGTCTAAGCGGCATATCATCTCTTTTAAGTGGTACTTTGGTCCGCTGACAGTCATCACACCGTTTAACATATTCCTCAGCGTCCATATGTAATGTTGGCCACCTTCTTGTGGCTAAGACAAGTTTTGCTGTCTTATCGCCTGAGAAATGGCCTCCACCTACTCCTCCATGAGCTTGCTCCAGGATTATCACATACTCAGACTCTGATGTGCAAATCCTAAGCTGGTTGTCTTTACCTCTCTTATAGAGTTGATCTCCTATGAAAGTGTAATCTCTAGCTTCTGTCTCTACAGATTTTTGACGAGCTTTTGACGTTCCTTCTGGGAAAGTTCTATTTGTGAGATATTCAACAATATACTGACTCCATTCCGGAGCGATCATTATCTGATATAATGTTGAATACTCTGCTGGCGGTTTTGAGGAACATACAATACATACAGTGACATATTCATGTACGCTTTCTTTCATTCCTGGCCAATAGACTCCCAATTGTAACAAATTCCTATATGTGGTCCTTCTTGAACAATGAAATGCACATTCCTGAACATGTGCTTCGCGCAGATATATATTATATTCCTCAGGATTGATGCATAGTCGTAAAACATGATCATTTCCCAATTGATACAACCTTCCTGCAACCAATTGAAGATTCTTGGATTGCTGAATAGCAATATGTTTCTGGTTGTATTCTCTTTTATCAAACTCTCCTCCATAGGTTAATAGGTTAACGACATTTTGAGACCACTTCGGTATCATTTCTATGTTGAACAAGTACGCGTCTGGCATGTCGTCATCTACTCCTATAGGGTCTTCTCCATTCGTCAATCGCGAAAGATGATCAGCTCCAAGATGTGTTTTTCCTTTCTTTACTACTACCGTGAATTCGAATTCCAGTAAGATAATGAACCATCTCACTATTCTTCCGGTATTGCATGGTTTATTCACTAGGTAGAGCAAGGCTTGGTGATCCGTAAAAAACACAAACTTGTTGGCTAGAAGATAATGCCAAAATTTCTTCACAGCATATATCATTCCTAATCCTTCTCGCTCTGTTGTGGTGTAATTCTTCTCTGCATTGTTGAGCTGTCGACTAACGTAACAGATAGGAAAATCCATGTTTCCTTCTTCTGGCTGAGCCAAAATGCATCCTATTGCATATGCCGAAGAATCTATATGCACATGGAATATCTTCTCCCAATCTGGTGATTTCAAGACTGGAGCAGTAATGAGTGCCTCTTTCAATTTCTTGAACGATTCCTCACACTCCTCTGTCCATTCAAAGTTCACTATTAGCCTGTAAAGTGATTGGCCTATTATAGCGTACATGTAAATGAATCGTCTATAATATCCGCAATGTCCCATAAAGCTCTGTACTTGTTTCGCATTGGTTGGTCTAGGCATATCCACTATAACTTTTATCTTCTCTAAATCCGTGGATATTCCGTTTTGTGAGGCAATATGTCCCAGAATTCTGCCATGTCGGACCATAAACACACATTTCTCATGATTGAGACAAATGCGATATGTCCTACATTTCTCAAATACTTTTCTTAGGTATTCTAGATGCTCGTCTCTCAGAAGAGAATGTACACATAAATCATCCATGTATATTTCTAGAAACAACCTTAAGTATTCTTTGAAAGCATGTGTCATCAGCCTCTGGAAGGTTGCGGGAGCATTGGTTAGACCAAAAGGCATAACCCGATAAGCATAAATTCCCCACTCCGTTGCAAAAGCTGTTTTATGTTGATCTTCCAGTGCTATGGCTAGCTGGTTATATCCTGAAAAACCATCAAGAAAGGAGTATGTTGTTTTCCCTGATACACGCTCTAGAACATGATCAGTTATCGGCAAGGGATAATTGTCCCTGATTGTTGCTGCATTCACTTTCTTTAAGTTGACACACACTCGAAGTTTTCCGTTCTTTTTGGGTACTACCACAATCGGAGATACCCAATTGGTGTGTTCAATCTCGTATATGAATTCAGATTCCATTAGCTTATCTATCTCTTCTTTGATTCGCTTAGCAAATGTATCATTATATGTGTATGGTCTCTGTCTGCTAGGCTTTGCGTCTTGTTTCAGTGGGATTGTGTGTTGGCATATTGATGGGTCAACTCCCTTTAAGTCCTTATAAGACCATGCAAACACATCCCTATACTCTCTGAGAAGACTCAAAAGTCTCTCTTCCTCGCCTGGAGACAAATCTGTGGCTATGTACACCGGTCTAGGTGTCTCACCTGGAGCTGCTAAATCAACTTTTTTTGCATCCTCCGGTCTGTCAGTCATAAGATTCGTTCTCCCTTCTCTCTCGAATAGGTTGGGTTAATACCACCTTCCTATCCTCTATTGTGAATTTCCTATAGTGAGAGGGAACATCCATGTTTTCCTTGATTTTGGCGTTTTCGTCCTCTCCACTCTCAAATTCTGTCGTCCAAACTTCTTTCAGAGTTTTCTTGAGCTCTCTGTACTTGTTTCTACGTTCTAACTTGGACTCCGTGTGTTCTCTGTTGCGCTTGTTCTTTTCTGATTTTTATGTTTCTGTTTTCGTTCCATTCCTTTGAACTTGATTTCTTGAGCCTCTTTTGTCTTTTCGTAAGCTCTTTTGATCATTGCCTCTCATTCTTCCAGAAATCTTGTCCTTAACACAATCTTCCGCCTTTACTAGCATTAGGAATTGATTTTTTCCTCTTATTCTAGGCATCGGATTGGTTCTAACCCCCTTTGTTTTTCTCTTTGCTCTATAGCGTTTCTGGTGTTGTTTAGTTTGGTTCGGAAAATCATAAAATCGGACATCCGTTATAGTTTCTTCGTTTCCGCTTGAATTGTCCGTTGACTCATTGTCTGCTTCATTTCCCCACTCTGGATGATCGAGAATGTCGTGAAACACCTCTTCTTCATTTTTCTTTTCCAGTGTATCGTTCTTTTCAGTTTCTTTTTCGAGTATCGTTCTCAGCATGAAGTATGGAACCACGTTGTACCCGTCCTTGTCGCAAAATTTCGTTGTGGGACCATCCGGAATTGCACAAACATCTAGGGTGGCTAGAATGTGTGTCCATTCTAATGGTTCAAGTGTGTCCTCTGGAAAGGGTTCTCCTATATAAGTTTCGTCTTCGATAGCCCTTTCTAAAACATATTCTTCTCGCCTCAGACTTCCACATTTCGAGGCTCCACACATCCATAACTCCTTGGGCTTACCTAACCAAGCTGGAAATTCGGATCCCGCCAAAGTAGCTGAATCAAACTCCTCTACCAGTGTTCGGTTCACATCTTTGTAGCTATGGTCTCTCAGGTTCACACGTGTAGTGGTTTCCATATTTCTCAGGTATATGTGATTGTAGCCCCAATCTTGGACCATTTTCAACTGTCTCATGAATGGTCTTCCCAATATGATATCATAGTCATTCTCCTTGCCAAAATCGACAATAGCAAAAGTATGTTCGTATTCAATGCCGCAAGAAGTCACTACGACTTTCTCTAATAACCCCATAGGTTTCTCCATGTGTCCATCTGCTAATTGGAGTTTCAACCTAATCTTCCTTATTGCTGGTTTCCCCCATTTTTTCCAGATTTCTTTTGTAGCAATGGCTACCCCAGCTCCGCTGTCTAGTATTGCCATTGTGTTCACTCCTTGGAATTCAACTGGTAAGGTTGTATTCCCCTCTTCACCTTCGCAATACTCTTCGACCTTGTTTAAGCTTACAGGCTTAGCGTTCTTTTGTGGTTTACTCAGCTCTTGTATACCCTCTTGCAGTCTCGATGTTGGGTCTTTTATCCCAAATTTCTCCAAGCATTTTCCTACAGTGGTCCATATATGTGGTCTTAGCCTCAAAAGCTCAGCTAGAGTGATAGTGCATGTCACTGGTGTTGACAAGATCTCTATCAATCCTTGCGAGTCCATGACTTTTTCTGATGAGATTCTTCGTGAGGGAAGTGCTCTAGTCTTGGATTTTGCTTCATACTCTCCTAAGTATGAAGGTAAGGTATTCAGTGAGTGAGGTTTGCTCTCCATTGTTCTAACAGAGCCCCCATCTCCCCAGTAAGATTGCAGATCCAAGTCCACTTGAGATCCTGCCTCAAATTCCACTATGGGAGGATTCCTGATGTCCTTTTCCCAATTTGTCTTATTAGCTTGGCAACTTAGCTCGTTTGCAAAGTTTGCCTCTCTCACTTGTTTCCAAAATTCATTGTAATCCTCATCTCTTCCATAAGACCTCTGTATGACTGGATGAAAACTCTCTATCTCCTGATCGGTTGTGTTCAATACTATGCGGTCATCCTTGTGCGTATTTTCAGGCTTTTGTGCACTGGGAGTCTTTTCAGCTACCCGTGAAACGATAGTCTCTTGCTGAATTGGGTTTTCCGTTCCACAATTCATTGTTTCTTTTGGTGGTTCTAATAAGGATTGTGCAGTCTCGATCATTCTCTTGCACATTTCAAGTCTCTGCTTTTCCAATTCCGCGTTTGGGTATGTCATCCACCTCTGTTCTTGTGTTTGGTTGGTCTTTAACCTAGCTTCGTAAGCTCTCATCAATGCGTCCAATGGTTCGTGTACTTTGTCGACTAGCACTGATCCCCCTAAGCTTAAGCTCGTTGTTTCTTTGATACTCTTTTGTTTCGTTCTTTCCGGGCTCATCTCTCGTTTCCCGTTTTGACTCTCAAGTTTTTCTAATCTATCTTTAGTTCCCTTTAGTTCCTCAGCTAGAATAGCGTCTTCACGTTCTTTTCTCAACTTCATGCGTGCTTTTCTAGCTTTCCATGTGTTTCTTTGACTCCGCGGTCCTTGACTAACCACTTTGGTCGCTAACTTTCCATTCTCAGGTTCTCTAGTGGTTTTCTTAGCTTGAGCTCTAGTAACAACTTGCGTTGGTATCAGAGTTTCATTTTCAGACCCACTGCTGGTAGGAATAGTTTCTAGCATATTCAATGTCGTCTTTTGCACTTTGTTTGGATTCTTTGAACAATCCTCAATGAAGTGATTAACCCCACACTCAGTGCAATAAGCGTTAATTCTAATGATTTCCGTATGTGGACAAACATTCATCAGATGGTCACCTCCACACTTGTAACAGGGTCCTAGTGCTGGTCTTGGTCCCATTTGATTCGTCCTTTGTGGATAGGATGGTCTTTGTCCTGTTAACCCTCCATGAGCTATGAACATCAATGTTCTTGCGTCCAAATTGTATCTCTCTTCATCAGAAGCACTTGTAACTGTTGGTATTCCAACATTCCCAATCATACCCCATGGTTCTGGTTGTTTGGGTTCTTCTGGTGGGTAATACACAGTTGGAGACATGTGTGCACCAGATTCTTCATAGTAGGCTTGAACAGGCACTAAGGCTTGTTCTTCCTGATTCTCTAAGGTTGGTGCATATCTAATGCCTACTGGTCTTGCTCCTGGTAAAGGTGGTTGTTGTCCCAATACCGGTTGCGGTCTTTCTATCCCCATAGGTCCTGGTACATTTCCCGTTGGGTATCGAGGTACTGGATGTACTTGAGGTGGTGCTAATTGAGCAGGAGGTGCATACTGACACTCCCTTACATACCCTTTGTTGTAATAGCACTCCTCTGTTGGATGGTTTGTCCATTTTTGTTCAATAGCACACCATTTCAGTGTTTTTGGCAATGGTTTTTGGTATGGTGCCATCCTTTTTAGAGCATCTTCTATCATTTGCTCTACATTTGGCATGGTTGTTGTTTGAACATTCTTTTTAGTGGTAGTCTCGCTCGCTACGGAGGAGGAGCTACTGGATGCAAAATCTGTATCCGCTGACACCTCTCCATAAACCGTACAGTTATCCACTAAGTACAATGCCTCTCTTGTTACTTGCTCGAAACTTGTACAAGCTTTCAAGTGCAAGTCCTTCTTGAGAGTGTCGTTTCTCAGTCCCTCAATAAAGAGAACAGATAGTCTGTCATCTTGTGGTCGTTCACGTACTGGACATCTCTCAATGTATTGTTTGAAGCGAAGTGAAGCTTCCTTCACTTCTTCGTGTTCTCTCTGTTTAAAAGCATATATTTGTGAGACCGTATTGTGCTTAATCCCTCGTTTTGAGAATTCCTCAGCAAACTCTCTTAGAAAATGGTCAATGTCATGGAATCCCCCTATGTTCAGTGGTTGAAACCATGTCAATGCCGTACCTTCTAGAGTAAGACCAAATCCCTCGTATTGTGTATGGAAATCTGTTATCTGCTCAGCTCTTAAGACTTGCTTAAAGAGTGACACATGTGCATATGGATCTCCTGAACCACCATACTTCTTTGGCATACACTTTGCTACTTGAGATGGTCTCATACTTCTATGGTCTGCTACCAATCTCATTGCTCCTGTGTCCCGGCTAAAGCTTTCTCTAGCATCATGGACTTCATGGGTTACCCTTGTCGGTTCCCCTGCCCTGAATCTAGTACTAGGAGGTAAATGTGATGGTTCGGCTTCGAACCTTGGACCTGGAGTGGTATATGTGGGGATTGGAACTGCACTACCTCGATTCGTATCCATTGACTCTCTGGAATGTAATGATCCCATTGGTCCGGGCTTCGAGTACTGAGGTTGACTGAAAGAGTCAGCAGCCTGAGTTCTTTGTCCTCCTATAGTCATTGGGTTTTGCCCTCCATTTGTTGGTGCTGGTCTTTGTGAGCTAGAAGTAACATAATACTGATGTAGTGGTCCCCCAAAGTATGTATATCCTTCTAATTCTTTCTTGCCCATTGTTGAGTATTGCCTCCCATACTTGTCGTAAGCAGCAATTTTCACTTCCAATCCCTCTGTGTAGGTAAAGACATAAAGTCTTTTTTGGTCTATCAACTCTCCGGTGTAGGGTTCTTCACATCTATAATAGAGATCTTGCTCCCCATTATTATATTTGTATAGCCCCACATAGATGTTATCAGTGTTGATCCTTGTAGTTTCATTCTCTCTTCTTAACCTCGCATCAGGGAAGTTCATTATTGGTGCTTTCTCCTCAAGTTCTTCATCTACTTTGGCTTTGTTGCCCATCAATCCCCACTTGTCCACAATGTTAGGGTTTAGGACTACCAAGTACATGGTACCCTCGTCATCTAGATATCTATCTCCGCTATAGCTCACAGGCACTAAGTCCTTGAACTCACTAGGTCTCTCTTCTATCTTTACACAATAGCGGTCCATTCCATCTTTGTAGATCTTGGCACCTTGCTCATTGTCGTACTGGTATTTTATGAACAATAGCTTCATTGTGGCGGAAGGGTTTGATGATCCTGCTGCCATATTTTCTCTGTTGTTCAGGTTCAAGTGTTCCAAGTGTTCGGTGAAAATCTCGTAAGATCTCTCCGAAGAAGTATCAGAAACACTTCCTTCAAAGATCGGCTCTAATGGTTGCACCCAACTTTGGTTTACACTTCCCTCGGTTGATATGACACTTGCTTGTTCCCCTTGTTTTGGTTGGTTATTCTGGAGATTCCTGCCCGATCTCAAATTCATCAATTCCCCTGAAGGACTTTAACTTCTCCGTCTCGGCAATTTGTGTTCCCAAGTTTTTGTGGTCAGAATTGATCCAAACTGATTGATACTTGGTCAATTGTTTAATCTTGTCAGTTGGACAACTTCTGTTTCATCAAGTGAGAATTTTGTTGCAGTTATGCTGAAAAAGACATTATACGCGTATGATGTCTTTTTTTCACAGATTTAGACTATTTTGGTTATGCTCACTCTCAGTAGCCCCCTTATGCTCTTTCCACTCACAAAATTTAGTTTGAACTCTGTTTGAGCAAGTTATGGCTAATTTAGGCTTTTCTTGGCAATTTTCCTCTTTTGACTTGTTTTGGGTCAATTATGATCCAAATGGGATGAAACTTGAAATATAACCTCTAGACAGCTATTACAATGGATCTGTGTTGGCAAAGTATCAAAATATGTCCAAAATTAGGTAAAAGACATCATACGCGTATGATGTCTTTTTCATCAATTTGGGTCAAGACTTGATATTTTTGCTTTCTACAGTGTTTGTAACAATCTTGTCAGGTCAGATATCAAAAATAAGTAGTGGATGTGCTAAAAGACATTATACGCGTATGATGTCTTTTGTCCTAGATTTTGACTATTCTTGGTTTTAAGCCTTCTCCAATGTTTATAATTGAGTTTCAAGTGTTTTTGTCAGGTTTGAATGTAAAAACAAGACCTGAATCCAAAATTTCCTATTCTTTGCGTTTCTTGGACTCCGACTTGTCTTTTTGGGTTTCTTTGAGTGTTAATGCTCTTGTTTTAAGTTGAAATTAGGGTATAACTCCCCTTTTGAACACTCTGGTAAAGTCAAAATTTTTGTTTTGGTCTCTGTTTGGTCATTTAGACATCATACGCGTATAATGTCTAAAGTTGCAGATTTCCAGTTTTTTGGCACAGAATCCTTCCTAAAGCTTTCTCAAGTGCTCAGCAACTCCCAGATACACAGAAAATTTCTCTGGCTTTTGTTTATTGCAAGTTTCACTACTAACTCGACGGTTTAGTGATCTAACATGCAATCAACCATATCAAGCAAATACTCCAATGATTACTAGCTCCAGATCAGGATCAAATGAAGTCCTACCTAAGCTATTCCTAATCATAAAATGGGTTTGGTAATTGTGATTTTAAAGAGATCCACTGCCACTCACGGACTAGCAAATTCTTCTTCTATCAACAACTACTCAACACCAACAACTACTCAACACCTACAAAACAACAAACAAATCTAAGCTAATCTAAAAATACTGTCAACACGGAAGACCCAGGAATACCCCACTTCCTAGTATCTCTCGAGATCTTTGGAGTCCACCACTCCTAGATCTTTTCTAACTAAAGTATACAAAGTAGTTTATACGACTCACCTCGTAGGATTAGTCTAAGGTCACCTACTTAGGGCTCTCGTCCCCGGCAACGGCGCCAAATGTTAAGGCGGTTACGCCGCTAGCGGAAGCTAAATAGCGAGAACTCAACCAACAACAGAATTTGTCAGACGAGGACGGAGCTTGACCCGCGGGCGCATGGAAACAACTAGGTGGGTGTCAAATCACCTACTCGACCTTCTAATGACAATCACTACTAAGGAAATCAAATCTAAGTTCTAAAATACGCAAGTGACTGAAATCCTTACTACGAACGAATGCTATACGAAACAGGATCTAGAATCATTGAATCGATCTCAAACTCAAGGGGAAGTCTATACACTAGGTAAGAACAACACCCTAAAGACTTGAACTACAAAATCAACCTATAACCACTCCGTGCGGCAAACGCGTATGAAGACAGTCCGAAAAATACAGGTGATCGAAACTTGACCCTGATGGTACCAATGTGTAGCTCTACTCGTTGTGGTTCTATAGATATGTTGCACACTCCATTCCGACACACGAGTTGGAAGAAAACTCACACCGAAGCTCATAGGAACTTACCACACATAGAAGCCAATAGCGCGCACTCTTGGTATCTGTGCGTAGCTCTCGCCGTTGCTAACACAATGGCGATGTCGCTTCTCCAATGGCGGCTCCGTAGCTCGCGTAGCAAGTAGATAAGACTCTCTCTCTCTCTCTCACTCTCTCTCAGACACAGTCACGGCGCTCAAAAACTCACTTTGATTAATAATCTGAATCCCCTTAGGTTACAAAAACTTTGGCTTATATACCTCAGCCTTGGAGGTGAGAACATCTCTAACTAATTACATCAACAAGTGAAATTACTTCGGAATTACAAGCTAGAAACTCAATTGAGTCCCGTTACTTAATGAATGGCTCAAATCAAAATTAATGTCGGAAAGACATTTATTACAATCAATGGTTACAAAATGATGAGTGTGGGCAAAAATGTGGGTGTGATTCTCTGCTGGCTCAACACCACACTTATCACTTTTGTCTTTCCCTTTTCCTCTTAGGTTAATCCACTGGTTCCTTCTTCTCCCTTTATTTCATTGCCATAATCATTTGACCTAGTTAGCACCTCTCTTGGCATTGGATACATGTCTCCCCCCATCCTTAGTGGCCTATCACATTGCGGACTGATGTGGCCCAACTCTCCGCAATTATAACACGTGGGCATCTACCTCCAAACTCTACCATTGCTTTGTCCAACACCATTCCTGGGTCTTTCTTCACCTCCTGGATGATTTGCAAACCTCCACCAACCTTGATTATTTCCCACATTACCTAGCATGTTTAGGCTGAGATTCTTCATTAAATCTACCACTTGCCTCATGTCTTGCCTTAGCCCATCATCTTGCACTGCTGTAGTGACCACTCCTGGCATAACCTGAGGAGTAACAGAAACCACCGGTTCATGATGAACCCGTGGCACGCGACCTTGCAAAGAATCCATCGGCTGAAATTCAGACCTCCTGGGCAAAGACTCTACTCCTAGCTGACTCATTCTTCTCAGCTTCCACTCTTTGTTCCTCGCTACATCTAGTACATCTTCATATGTCCTAGGCTTCTTTAGCTCCAATCTCCAACATATATTCTCCCAAAGACCACCCAAGAACCTGTCCTTCTTCATCATGTTAGGTGGAGGTACCTATGGTGCTAAGGCCTTGCACATCCTCTCCCATGCCATTGAAAACTTACGTATGTATGCATCTACTGGCTCACCTTCCCTTTGCACCAAACCTTGTACTTCTTGCTACACTTTGTCAAGATCCACTTCCAATCCATGCCTTAGATTGTCCCAACTTAATTTCACAGGTGGATCAACCGCACGTAACTCCTCTTCAAATGCTTTGGACCAAACTCGTGTAGATGTAACATCTGCGCTGGATCATGAATCTGATTGCTAATGCAGGCAACCTCCATCTTTTCCAAAAAGTCTTCCACATATTCATCACTTCTTCCATGAAATTCCGGATAAGAGAAAACCATGGCTACCCAAGTTTCGATGCTTTGAGAACCCCTTCGAGCACACGAGCCAGAACCCAAAACTTTTGACTGACTCAATCCCCAGAAACTTCAATGGAGCTCATCTTTAGATAAGGACAAACACATGCACATCAAATGAGTTTTCATAGTTAATCATCGGAATTACAACAAGCAAAGGGGATTCCAGTATCTCTCTTAATCTTCTTGGCCCGAACATAAAGACTATGCGCTGCTGGAAAAAAATCTTCCTTGACACATGAACATTTATCTAGATTCTTTGTGCTAAATGAAAAGGAGTGAATTGAGGTCCGTTTTGATCACCCATTAAAGCCAACCATGCTACTCCAAAGAAGGCACACCTGACTTATCCTCTGATTTTGCCAGAATTTCAGCAGCATAACAGCATAAATGGCTCAAAAGACCAAAAAACCAGCCATCACAACTTGGAAATTTTTTGGGAGAGTTTCCCCAGAAGTATAGCAGTAAGAACCCAAAATATAGATTTTATATGTATGCATAACCTGCGAACAATAGAACCAGAGCATCAAGTAGGAATCACTAGTACATAGCCTATGGCAAGGTCACGAAAAGGGTGCTCCAGCCACCTGTATCATTGAAAGGATCTCACATTTGAGAATCCCCCAGCTCAATAAAACCTCACGCTATTGACCCTCTCATGAAAGCTTATGCAAATCTCGTATAGTCAAGTATCAGAAATGACTATCTTCTAGACCAAGTCTCAGAAATGGCTTGGACTGCCAAATAAAACCAAGTACTTCTCCACAAAGGCGTACAATGGCAGTATCCACAAGTAACATACAATACCAGACAATGCGCTCAAACAGGCGCCAAATGATGCATACCCATGATGACTGCAAGTGACTCCACTGCCAATATATCACTCTACTCCAGCTAAATGTACTTGTTTGAATCACCTGTACATGCACCTATACCTGCAACCTGTAACTTGTAATCTATAATCATGAAGCTGAAGCTACTCAAAGAAGATCCTCCGTGGGGGCGCCAAAAGAATGTGAGCGGGATGGAAACACACACAACACCTCTATAATCACCCGACACACACTCTTGCGATAATACACACACACACACACACACACACTATGGGGCACCGCTCAGCTTACACAACCCACATGGTCGAGACAGGGAACACATCGATGGAGTGAGAGGAAAGAGATTATCCATTTTTCCACTCAACACACACACACACCCCCCCCCCCCAAAAAAAAAAAAACCTCAGCTCAAAAGAGGAAGATTATGTTTAGATACAATTGAGCTTCGGCCAACACCAATGGGGCAAATAGCTCACATAATATGGATGAAATAGGCTTGATACAATCACAAATTTGAGCAGAGGCTTCGCTCATAGGAGAACTACACAGCCAAAACAGTTGGAAAAAGTGAGGAATTTGGAAAAGTGGAGTGCCATTGCGTCCAAAACGGCCAAAAACCCCAGTCTACAATATCAAAGGGCTCAAATCCGACCTCGGATGAGAAGTTTATGGCCAAAACAGGCTTCAAAAACAGCAAAAACTAAGTTGCGTCTATTCCTCCTCTTCTCTCCACGTTTTTTTTGGGTTTTTTTCTCAGGTTTTTCAGTGTTCACACTTCACTTTATCCCTTGGCCACCTTTTGCTCTTTGATGAACCTCAAACGGACCCCGAACATGCCAAAAAATGGCCACACAGTGCATTTTTGTCACCCTTCTACATCCATCCGCACACATGGCACTCAACTTTTTCCAGTAATGCATCTCGCAATCATGTGAAGTGGCCCCCAAATACAGTTCTCATGATGACCTTTCTGCATAATCATCACAAGTAAACATTTCCGTTGTGTCCTCGCTTACCACGTGCAAGTATTGACCCCATTCGACCTCCCGACACCACTAGATGCCATCTGACGCACCTGTTTACCTCATGTCGTCGGCCCGCTAATAGCTTGCTCGAGAAGTTTTACGCTCTACCAACTCCTCACTATTATAGAAAAACACACTGATACTGGGTACGATGAAAATCGATGTACTATGTACACGCTATCCTACCTGTACACATGTGGGTCCCACGTAACCACCTGGTTCTAAAAAATGGGCAATCATTTATTCGATGCACCATGCATGCGTATGTACATATGTGCAATCACTTCTTTCAAAAAAATCCTAACAGCCAGTCACGCGAACTAGTCACTAAAATATACATGGGATGCACTACATCTATGGGGCCTCAACTTTTGGACTTGGAGTCACTGTGCTCATGTGACCCCCAAGGTGTGTGCATAGTGAATCCATCCGTGTATTATCTATTGATGACAAAGAAGGACATGCATAATGTGGTGCCAACGCATCTATAACACCGCTACCATTACAACAACTGGTTGAGAAGTTGCCCCATGACATCATGAAAAAATACACGATAAGTGAATCAAAATTGTAGGGACATTAAAGTTAGACATGGTACATGAGATGCCACTGGATACATGGGATGTTATCTAGTCTCTCATTCTCTAGTAGATTTGATGCACCAAAAACATCTATCTCAAAATGAACTTTCACGTCTCTCTTTGCATCTTCTTTGTCGCCAGTTCATTTTTTGGACTAGGTCGTGGCTGCTCAAGATCTTGAACCTACCTTGTGGAGCTACTTGAATAACAAATAGCCAATGAAATTTTGTTGGGAGGACCATCTTGTCCTTTTTTGTCCATGTAAGATCAAGGATAGAAACCACATGCTACAATGTTGTGGAAGCACTATTGAGAGTCTTTGATCATGACTCACCTTTTCTAAAGGATCACTTAAATGATTCCACTCTATCTCTTTGCATAGTTGCATTGTAACCACTCTTGAATGTTGTGGAAGCACTATTGAGAGTCTTTGATCATGACACACCTTTCTAGAGGATCACTTGAATGAGTCCACTCTATCTCTTTGCATAGTTGCATTGTAACCACTAGTAAAAACTTGAACCCTTCCACACATCAAAGATGTCGAACTTCTTGAAATTGATCTTTCAAATGTCCTATATGGTTTTGAAGGAAAGATATATAATCTATGTGTTGCCATCTCTAGTACTATGGTAGATTTCTTGGACAACGCTGACCATCACACCATTATCAAAAGTGACCCTTTGCTAGTCTGCTTGCTCCAACCAAATTTTTTGATTGTGTGACCATAGAGCTCCATATTTATAATATGTCAAACAATAAGAAAATATATAAATCTCATGATAAATAAATTTTGAATTCATACTTGGAGGTGCTTACATACCAGTCACAAACTTCAAATACCTTTGTCTGGGCTTAAAAATTGTTGCATCTAAAACATCGAGCTCATCTACTAAATCAAAAAGTTATCCTATGTTTCAATATAAAGCTGCAATTCTGATGGGTGGTAGATTTCCTATATAATGTTATCCTCAACCTACATAAGCAAGTCAACTCGGTCTTCTCAGTTGTTGATATAAAGAAATGCTATGAAAATATCCCACATCCTGGAGACATAGGCCTCGTCACGATTATCAACAATTTACTTAGCTATATCTTTGACCAAGAAGGACCTTTCATATCCATTAAAAGCTTCCCTAGCAGATGTATGTGTGGAACTTTGTCACATTAATCCTACAAGAACCACCTCTTTTACCAAATCTCAAACAATGGAGCTTAATTCTTGGTTTATAGATCATGTATGTACATTCAATGCAATGGAAGATCTTTCGGCATCCCTATGGGACTTGCATGTCTTCAAATTTGGTGTAATCTTTATTCTAATGCATTAGAATATAACTAAATCATTTCTTGCTTTAAAAATCCTCAACTCCGACTTCACCTCCATCAACTTAAGTTCCCCTTTTGGTACTTTGATGAAATCCTTTGGATCAACAATGAAACCCCAAAGTATTACACCACCATCACTTGTAATGGAAATAGCCTATGAACTTTGAAAGCAGCGGAATTAGGAATTAGGTGAACCACTTTTGAGAGAAACTTCGTTTCTCCATTTTCTCATTTCCTTCTCTATTGCCGACATCCTTTTCCCTGTCCGCATGAAAGAGGCTTTGTGGGCGGCCGGGGAGGGATGTGTCTTCTTATACGTGGGGGAAGCGGTTGGCACTTCCTCAATGCTTCCCATGATTGAGAGATAGATAGATAGATAGATAGATTCATTATCGTCCTCGGAGGTCACATATGACCCATGGGACCTGGAAAAAAAAAGGGATCATTACAAAACGGGGTTTTCAGAGGGGTACATATCAGTTAAGGACTGAGGGTCCATTGGAAGGAAAAAGAGACAAAAAGGAAATTGTAGATCCTAAGGGGGTTTGTGAGCATAGCGGGTGAACTTAATTGATGGTAGCAATATAAACATGGTACTTAGTTAACTTGGCATGAACAATACTTTTGCAAGAGAGAGAGTGTAGAGAACATGACAATAGTTGAGGACCGGATTCATATGGAGCCGGTCCCCCCTCCAATAGGCATTTGTATTATACTTTGTCCCATCAAGGGAGACTTGGTACAATACAATCTTTTTGTTCCTTGTGACCTAGGTGATGCAATGAAGATGGAAAGCTTCATGCATCACAAACATAACATAAACTTGAAGAAAGCATTAACTATCCCAAGCCTCAGTCCCAAGGCCTCAAACACCTTCGAAGGTGGAGAGAGCTAGCGGTGGACCCCTCTTTAGCCCAACCAATAGCATTCAAGCACACCATGTGGTTAAGCTTAGTGAGTGTCTGACATGTGTCCCATGTGCTCTTTTAGAATTCCCTTAGCTTTGAGATTTTTATGCATAGGAAGCTTCTCGAGCAACTTCTTCATTAAGTGTATAGGTTCTCTTTTTTATGCAAGCATCTTACTCCTCATGCATAGGAAGATTCTCGAGCAACTTCCTCATTAACTGTGACAAGTACCTCAAGTACCTTAGTCATCAAGCATGACAAGCACCTTACGTGGAGTTCCCACCTCAAGCTCAGCCCTAGCTTGCCTAAGGTCGAAGGCAAGTTTAGGTTGGGTTCCCACCTCAAGCACAACCCTAGCTTGCTCAATTTTAGGTCAGGTTCCCACTTCAAGCACAACCCTATCTTGCTTAAGGTTCCCACCTCAAGCACAAGCCTACCTTGCTTAAGGTCAAAGACAAGTTTAGGTCGGGTTCCCACCTCAAGCTCAGCCCTAGCTTGGTTAAGGTCAAAGGACTTTTAACACTAACCATTGGAGGTCTTTAATGAAGCTAACCCTAAGGTCTATTAAGCTTCATTAGTTAACCTTGCTCTTTGACAGACCATCTCTCATTTGGGCCCCTTTACCATTGGCCCTGTGTTGAGATAGATCCGTAAGCACATGTCTATATTCTAACCCTTGTTCCCGTTTATTATCCCATATTAAATGATCAGTTTATGTTAACCCTCACGGCTCACGGACACCCCATCACCTACGACGGACGTGTATTATGTATTTGGTAGAGTCAGGTACCGGGCTTGTCGGACCAATAGGAAAAGGGTAAGAGTGATCGCCGATGAGAGGCGCACTCTAACTGGGACATTCAAGGGATTAGTTGGCTAAGCATGGGCGCCCAAGTGTGAATGGGGTGAGATCATATAAAAGCCAACTAAACCTAAAATTCACTTATTCTCTCATTTGTGCAATAGAAGAGTGCTCTTGCTCCATCTCCATCTCCATCTTCTTCTTCTTCACCTCCTTGTGTGTGTGTGTATGTGAGAGAGAGAGAGAGGGAGAGTGTGTGTGCGATCGAGCATTACGAAGGCACGACGGCGGCGAAGCGGTTGAGCGCGGCACGAGTGCAGCTTCTTCTTCATCGCGGCGAGGAATCCACCACGAAGGCGAGCGTAGAGCGGTGAGTGACACACCCTTTGCTCTCTTGAACTTGCTAGATTAGTCTTGTTGTGTGCTTGGAGCCATTTGTGGCTCGCACACGGTGTATCAGCAAGTCCCTTGCTTCGACAGTGCGGCAAGGAGCATACATTTTTGGCGCCGTTGCCGGGGAATCGCCCTGCACTAAGCCCAAGAGGCAATTTGTGCTTCTCCTATGAGTTGTTTGTAGTAGGAAAGAAGAGGAAGAGAAAGAGGAATGAGTTGTTTTTCTGTAAGTTGTTAATTTCTTTGTTGTCTGCAAGTTCTGTGATTTCTGCATAATGTTGTGTTTTCTGTTTGCACACAGTCTTTGCACAATTAGTAGTCGTTAGCTTGTTTGCAGTGAATGAATAAGCAGGAAGGCAGTTAGCAATTTCTGTTTGCACACAGTCTGTGCACAGTTTTCTGTCAAGGTTTGCCTGCACACAGTCTTTGCACAGTAAGGTAGTGAGAGAGGAAGTAGGTGGTCAGTTAGCTCACTGTCAGTAAGCAGTTAACAGATTAGTCAGTGGTTAGCAGCACTGTTAGTAAGTAGATAAGGTAGTGAGCTGTCTGTGAGCTGTTGACTGGGAGGTTAGGTAGGTGAGAGTGTGTGTGGCCAAGAAAGGGTCACCTGAACCGCGCGCGGTCATCGCCCAAAAAAAATAAAAAAATATAATAATAATAATAATAAATTAACCAAAAATATTTAAGCGTGAGTGATTGGGGGGCTACACTAAAATTTTGATCCGGATCGGGATCATTTTCCCAAGCCCAAGCCGAAGCCCAAGCCTCAGTCCTCAGTCTTATGATATATACTAGACTCACTCTTATATATATACCCTACCCCCTCAAGAGGGAATGAGAGCATGTGGGGCAAGTCCTCCACTCTCCTCCCTTCTCTTCCCACTTGCAAGCTTAGACTTTCTAATTTGGGCCTAGTTCCCTACTAGAAATTGACGGTTTTAAGGATTCCGAGGGCATAAAGTGACCAAACGAAGGGTTGTAAAGCACGGCATGTCCCTCTGACCGAGACGCTCATTTTGAGCTATCATACGTTCTATTCTATAGCTGGGTCAAAAAAAAAGGACCAAAAAATCAACCAAAAAAAAAAGACTTGGGTTGCAAAACACCCAAAATTACTAGGTGAGCAGCCTTCACGAGCCCTCACTGACACTTCTAGGGGATCCAAGTCATATGAACCTACGCTCTGGACGAGTGTTAGAGCACGAGCATATTGGTAGTGCCTCCATTTACGCGGGCACCCATTATTCCTCCACCCTAGGTTCTGGACCTTCGGCCGGGACTCAAGGTAGCGCGACCCAAGATCCTCATATCGCGTCTAGTGATTCTTCCTCTGACTACGAAGTCATGGAGGGGTATCCTACACCAAAACCTGATAGTTCAAGTCAAGACATGCATGCCATGGGCCCACGGCCCGGGTCCAGCGTGTTTAGCTGCTTAAAAGAGACCCTTAGTAGAGCTACTCGCTCCGAACATGCGGTTAATGAAATAAATGAAGGGAGTGGGGAAGTAAATTCGTCATTCATGCCTAAAATGGACCCTATGCTTCTTGAGAGTGTGCATTTTAATGTTCCATCCACTGCACCTCCTGATCCTTTAGGACTATCTCCCTCTGAGGTTTTACTACCCGATGGTAGGAGTCTTGCCGAAGTACAAGAGATCGAACGCTATATGCAAGCAACAAGGGAGAGGGAAATTGAGAACCTACGAAGGCTAGAACAAAGTCGAGCCCTAAAAGAGAAGGCTCCTATGACAACAATCATGCCAGCCGAGCAACCGAGTGCTCCCAAGGTAGCAGTCACGGAGGGGCAAGCTATGGGGAGCAATAATGCTTCCACTTCAAGGGAAACCTCCAGCACGCCAGGCCTAGATGGGATATTCCTAAATGAAAATTGGGAGTATGACCTACAAGAAGAAGCTTTAACTGATTGGTACACAGGACACACCTATCATGTGGGTTGGTTAGATGTTCTACAATCCACATCGGGTGCTACTAGCAGAGATGAGCAACAACAGAAAGTTTGTGATGTCCTCCATAGGATTGTCGAGTTAGAAAGACAGAACACAGGGATCAACATGCCTTCAACAAGCCTAATGAGATTCTTGGATACGGGAAAGGCCAACCAACCAACCCTGTCACAAATGGAGACTCCCTCAGTGAGCCCCATTGATCCTCCATATGTTGTTTCGCCAGGAGCCTCAGTACAATCTGAGCCCACAAGTGGCAGCTTTACCTTCCCAGATCTAGCTCATCTTTCTCTTAATGACACTATGGCTACCATGCATATCCCAATGGTGAGCATGACAAGAAGTACACCATGGAGTTCATTTGTTAACACTGCGCCGATGCCTAGTAGCACAGTGCCCCCAACTATACCTACATGTATGTATCAATCATGTGTACCTGTCGTACCTCAGCCTCATGTAGCTCCTACACCTCCGATTATTCCAAGAGCTTACAATCCACAATGGAATTATCCAAGCTCTTATACAAGTGGAGCCATGCCATTTAATAATAACATGCCATATCAGGCACCCCCTATGCCTGGGGCCACGCCTGTAAACTTTGGACCACCGTCTGGTACACCACCATACGAAATTTGGGACCCAAGCGCCGCGCGTATGCCAAGGCCAAGGCCAACTCCCATCTCACATGTGGTTCTAGGAGCACATACACCCATTATACCTGCTCAAATAGGAGATTTGGCAGCATTTGCTCAAACTATCGGTCGCTCTATTGCGGAAAACATGCGTAGTGCACCTGATAGAGAGCCTAGGAGCAAGGCAGTTCAAGTAGCTAAGCTCACACAAAAATTCAGTGGAGACGGAGATGCTAGAAAGCATATGGAAGTCTTTGAACATGTGTGCGATTCCTTGGAAGAGCACAATGAGCTACATAAGTGTAAGGCTTTGAGTTTGACCCTAAGCGGAAAGGCTGGAGATTGGTATAGAACCTTAAGAGTAGAAGAGAAAACGATCTACTCTAGTCTTAGGAGACTGTTCTTAAAAGAATACATACGAGAGGGAGTACTTTGGGGTGTAGCCTCTCACCTCCAGAAAGCCCAACAAGAAGAAGTTGAATCCGTGAGAGACTTCATTAGTCGCCTAAAGAATTTGAATTCTCAATGCAATCCAAACGAGCAATTCAACAACAACCAATTGCTCGATAGATTCATTAGGGGACTACGACATGAAAGTATCTATAATGGCCTAGTCATTAGAGGTATCACTACTTGGGAAGCAGTCACCATGAATGCAATCCAATTGGAGGATAATTTAATGATTGCAGGAGAAAGAGTGTCTGCCGAGCCGAAGTCAAGTAGCTCGCAAGCATCAGGGCATGAGCCAATGAAGATAAAGCCAATCGTGAAAGAGCAAACGATATCTGAGATGACTTTGGCAGATCTCACCAAGGCCATCCAAGAAAGCCTTAGGGATAATCGTGCTCCACAAAACACTCATATGTATCCAAGAAGGGAGCAACAATGGTGCTCAATTTGCTTGGGCCCACATACTACAAGTGAATGCCCTACTTTCAGAGTAAAGTTTAACGGGACTTGTAACGCGTGTGGTAGGTATGGACATCAAGCGAAGGATTGCCTAATGCTTAAACGCATCATGGAAAATAGACCGCCTATAGCTTGGGCAGACTCACCTCGAGTTCCTGCATTGATGCCTACCCCATCCATGGAGCAACAGTTGCCATTACAACACATGGTCCCTAGAACCCAAAATGTGGTCCAAACCACACCGTTGCCACCTCCAGTGCTAGGACCGCAACCCCCTCATCCAAGAGTTACACCTATGAACCAAATAGGTTGCGAGTCATCTAGTACTTATGTAGATTGCGAAGGGGACATAGACCCTAGTATCACCTATGGAGTCGACATGCTTGAGGAGTGTCCCATGTACTATATGGAAGACCATTGGGGACAAATATAACCGGTATATCAAGCTACTGCGCTAGCAGCAAGAGGCCAAAACATTAATAGTTTTTCCAGGAGACCACCTCTTCAGTGCTACGAATGTGGTGGACCACATCGAGTAGCTGAGTGCCCCATTAGAATGCAAAAGAATGCTGCACTAATGCAAACAAGTCAAGGGAGTGCATTGGCAATGCCAATACTCATTTGTAATCGTTGTGTCATAGATCATTTGACCGCACAGTGTCCTAACAATCCAAACTCACCAAAAATCACACCATTGAACTTAATAGAGATTGTTGATGGGACACCACCAACTATAAACATAGCACCAGTGAATGCACTCACACGGTCGATGCTCCAAAAGCAAAATTACATCCTCGAAGAGAGAGATGCTGCATCCATTGGCCGAGCGAGAAATAAGAAAACACGAAGAAAGAAATCCGTTAATGCTTCTAGCTCAAAACCTAGTTCAAAGACTAACATAGGGACAGGAGAGGATCCCGTGTATATGAATGACCCTGAGGATGACTCAGATTCGATAAAGACCACGGAGACCAAAACTATTACTACAAAGGAAAAAGCCAGTGAGGAGGATCACGAGAGGGAATTACGACGAACACCAAAAGAGTATTCAAAGTTAAACCACCCAGTTGCGAACCCCCAAGATAAGCCACGAGAGACGAAAAATGAGGATTGCAAGAGAAAGATTGGAACTTATCCAAACCCAACAGTGGAAATTGAACGAGTCCAACAACTGAGGGGTTACAGTGTTTCCCACACAAGTTCAACCTCACAAGAACTACAGGCCGTTAGCTATACCCAGTATCATTCGGGAAGAGAGTGAGGGTAGGACATCTGAAAGTGGACACACACCTTTCCTACTAGAGAGAATGTTTGGTGAGGGAATGCCCGACCCCCTTGAGGAAGTGGAGATTCCATCTTCACCATTCTCTTGTCAGGCTCCTACATCCCACAAGATGCCATTAAATGTTGCCAAATTGATGGATTTCATGTCTTCAGAAGTTAGAACCACCATCATGTCCAAATTATATAAAGACCCCGAGCTAGTCTCAGCTCTTCGAGCCTTCCTCAATGGAGAATTACAGGCCGGATCACCACAGTTTGCACATATGAACAAACGTGACTCGGTAATGAATGATGAGGAACATTTAGCACCACCATGTGACCTAGCGGGACATGAATCTGTAATTGAAGTACCCGTTAACAAGTTGGGGCAATACTTTGAAGGTGATGAATCTAATGCTACTCTGCCAATCACTACTAAAGGATTAACTGTAAAGGGAGTCCTTGACGGTGGTGCGGGAGTCAGCATGGTGACAAAGAGTTGTTGGGAGTCTATGGGGCAACCTCACCTTGAAGCCACAAGCGTAGTGGTAAAAATGGCTAATGGATCTATTGTTACGCCTATTGGAATGCTTAAGGATCTCAGGATCAAGGTCTTGGGACACAAGGTAAGGCAGACTTTCATTGTTATGGATTTTTCCAAGCATCCTATGTCATTTGAGATGATCTTAGGGCGTCCATTCATGAGGGAAGCAAAAATGGTGCATGACTGGTCCAAAAACCACGTCTAATTACAGTTCCAAGACTCTGTCATTCGAGTTGATCTTTTAAGTGGTCGAACGCATCCTCTAGGAAATAAATTCATCATTGATAATCGATCAGACACAACAATTCACTCAGCTCCATTACAGTATTGTTACACGTGTAACGAAGACACGAATATTGGGGACAACTCTCCTTATATGGATATCCTACCCGGAATGGCTGAGTCAGACAATGTCGATTGGGTACACCTAGTGGCAACTATAGATACATGGGGAGCTAGAGGAACAACCTGGGTAACACCGGATGGGGAAGAGATACCACACATTGCACTAGTAAACATGTTAGGTGTAGCGCATGTAACATCCGATGATAAGAAAGAGGCACACCTACCTGAGAGTGAAACCGATGATTCCTCAAAGGCTTCAGGCCAATACACATCAGAAATGGAATCTCAGAGAGAAATGGATTCAGAACCTGAGGAAACATCGAGTGAGCCAAGTATAGAAACTGAACACTCAAGGTCTAGTACGACCATCTATGGTAATTTATATGAGAGTGAAGAAGATACAAGCGAAAACCTATCAAGCGAGTCGAGTTCAAACATTTACCAAAATCAAAACCTTAACAAGAAACAAAGGTCATATAAGAGACGACGATATCGAGCAAATGTGAGAGCTAGGATAAACAAGGAAAGATCTACTGCAGTATGGCTTAACTATCTAGGGGCATGTGATGCTCATCGAAAGCTAGTAGACAATTGGGGTGAACATCTCCAGAGTGTCATCTGGTGCAGCCCGCGACCCATTGACCTCGCTCAATTGGAGGTTACAGAGCCGAAATTGAGTCGAACTATAAGAAGACGTCAAAACCGAGAGTTAGCACAACAACAAAAGGAGGTAGAACTAAAAGAAAGGTCTCCGTCAGGACAAGAGCCTGCTGACTTACATACGACTCCTGAACATTTTAAATCTTATACCACGGGGGAGCGAAAGGTTGTGTATGCCAAAGCCCAACAAATACCTACCAATGGAAGCAGTGGAGTCTATGATGGTCCAGCGATAGTTAAAGAGATAGAATTATCAGAACCAGGTGAGGAGTCTAAACCAGTCTTTATTGCTCAAGACCTTACCGAAACTGAAGAGGCTGTACTTAAGGAGCTCCTCAAGGAATACAAGGATATCTTTGCTTGGACATATCATGACATGAAGGGCGTTCCACCTTCTGTGGTGCAACATACAATTCCCATGATCAACACTGCTAAACCCGACCCTATCCAATGAATCCTAAGTACGCCAAAATTGTACAAGAGGAGATTGAAAAACTTATCCAATGTGGATTCATATACCCTATTGAGCACTCAGAATGGGTTTCTCCAATAGTCATTGTGCCAAAAAAGAATGGGAAACTAAGAGTGTGCGTGGACCTCAAGAAAGTTAATGCAACCACTAGGAGAGATCATTATCCCTTGCCATATTCAGAACATGTGCTTGAAAGAGTTGCGGGCAAGGAAGCTTATAGCTTTTTAGATGGGTACTCTGGTTACAATCAAATCACAATTGCATTAGAGGACCAAGCTAAAACTGCTTTTATCACAGAGTTTGGAGTGTTTGCATTTCGTGTTATGGCTTTTGGCTTAACGAATGCCCCTGCTACATTCCAACGATTAATAAACACTGCGTTTAAAGAATTTCTAAGGGAGTTTTGTGAAGCTTTCCTAGACGACCTTGTGTTTATTCTTCTTGGGAGAAGCATTTGTTATATCTATGAAAAATATTTGAAAGGTGCATATTTTATCGCATCTCATTGAACCCTTTCAAATGCCAATTTTGGGTTAAGCATGGAGTCATTCTAGGGCATATAGTGTCCAAGAATGGGATATCCACAGATGAGAGTAAGATTAAAGCCATTGCCGATTTGCCACCACCTACTAACTATAAAGGAGTTCAAAGATTTATGGGCCATGTTGGTTATTATCGAAGGTTTATTTTTAACTTTTTCGAGATAGCGCGTCCATTGTACAAGCTTCTTATCGAGTTTCACTGGACGGAAGAATGTCATCAATCTTATGAGTTATTAAAGAAGGCCCTAACAAGTGCTCCAATCCTGCGAACACCTGATTGGAATGTACCTTTTCATGTGCATATTGATGCATCAAATTTTGCTATTGGGTGTGTTCTAACTCAACCAGGAGAACATAAATTGGACTACCCTATTAGCTTTGCAAGTCGCCAATTAAATGATGCCGAGATAAACTACACTACTACAGAGCGCGAAGGTCTAGCTATGATTTACGCAGTAAAGAAATTTCGCTATTACCTTCTTGCTACCAAGTTTGTGTTTTATGTTGGTCATCAAGCATTGCTATATTTGGTAAACAAGCCGTGTTCCACAGGTCGAATTACACGATGGTTGTTAATTCTTCTTGAGTTTGACTTCACCGTTGTTGTGAGGCCTGGGAGGAAACATGTCATGGCGGATCATTTATCTCGTATCCCTAATGGCGAAGCTCCTACGGGGGTTGATGATGAATTGCCTGATACTCCTTTGTTCATTGTTGAGACAATGCCTGAATGGAGTGAAAAGATTGTTAACTTCTTAGTTAATGGTTTTCCACCCAAAGAACTGCGAAAAGATATAGCTCGAAAATTAATCAAGGAATGCGAACCCTATTGCTTACTGGCTGGAACTCTCTATAAGAGAGGAAAAGATTATGTTCTTAGACGCTGTGCCCGCGAGGATGAGTATTTATATATTCTACAAGAGGCACACATGGGCATAGCTAGTGGTCACTTTTCAGGAAAGTTGACTGCCCGAAAGATCTTACAGTCAGGCTATTGGTGGCCCACTCTGTTTAAGGATGCATCACTTTTTGCAAAGGGATGTGATGAATGCCAACGCTTCAACAAGCCACAAAGAAGGGATAGGATGCCTCTACATTCCATCAAGGTAACCCAACCATTTGAAAAGTGGGGCTTAGACTTTGTAGGACCGATTAGTCCTGCTGCACGTAACACGCAATCACGATATATCATTGTCGCTACCGACTATGTAACCAAATGGGCTGAAGCAAAAGCAACACGAAAGGCGGATGCAAAAACAACAGCTAAGTTCCTCTTTGAGAACATTATCACACGTTTTGGATGCCCCTTTGAACTTGTGAGTGACAATGGAACTCATTTTATAAATGAAGTAATAAAATAACTCACATCAAACTTCATGATATCTCACCAAAAGTCTACACCCTATTATCCCCAAGCAAATGGCCAAGCTGAGAGTACCAACAAAACTCTCATCTCCATTTTGACAAAGACAGTCGAGGCTCATCGCACTGATTGGGACCTAAAGCTTACATCAGCTTTATGGGCTTATCGTACTGCGTATAAAGATGCTATTAATTGCACACCAGTTAAGATGGTGTATGGCCAAGAAGCAGTTATGCCATGGGAGTTTGTCATTCCTAGTCTTCGAGTAGCTTCTCAAGAAGGTTGGGAGGGTAACCCCTTAGTGGAGCGATTATATATCCTGGAAAGGCTAGATGAAGAAAGGCAATTAGCTGTGCGAAATGCTCTAATGGAGAAGGATAGGAGAAAGCAGTGGTTTGATAGCCATTTAAAGGATAAAGACATCAAGGTTGGTGATAAAGTTCTTATGTACGGGGTACGTAATGAAAAGAAGAAATTGAAATACGCTGGTAAGGGACCATATCGAGTGTGTGAAATTACTCCGTAAGGTACCATTCGTGTGGAGACTCTAGATGGAGTTGAAACCATTGGATTCCTTAATGGGAGTAAATTCAAAAGATATTATGATCCTCTAAGCCAGGAAGAGTTGCAAGCCATCCATCAAAAGAAGGTTTCCAAGGAACAAGCAGAGCTTTAAAAAATCCAAGCAAGAGTTGAAGCTCGAGAACGACAACAACGTCTTAGACGCCAACGAGAGGCTAATTTGGGAATCACGCAAGCATTTTTCGAGGACACAGATGACGACTCATTAGAATCTGAGCCACCCCTACGATACCCAATTGAGCTAAATAGCCCCTATGGGAAAGTACTATACAATGCCTTATTAGATACGGGAGCTAAACACAATTTGTTATCCTATGGAGTTTGGTGTCAATTAGGGAAACCGACCCTATCCCCGAGTACGATGCAAGTCAAGGGCATTAATAAAAAGAAAACTGCTATTCTTGGAGTCCTTCAGACCCCTGTTGTCTACGACAATGGAAGCGTAGTGCAGAGGTTTCTAGTCATGCCCGCAGGAGCTATGGAAGGCAACGTAAACCTGGGACGCACGTGGATGTTGGCAACCAAATGCACTATTGATTGGGATACTGGTAGTGTCACGACGCGACCACCGACTCTTACCCCTATCATTCAAGCAAAGTCACCTACGTGTAGTGGACCTCCATGAAGCTACAAAAGAATCCACACCTCGCAGTGTTCAAGAATCACCTGATGAACCACTTCAAGTTCGATCCTGGGAGAGTACCTTACCACCCTTGCAACTTGACGAGGCACCTAGGGTAATAGAAAACTACTGGCAAAAATCCTCACCTATTACCAACCGGAACAATTAGTTTCAAAGGGTGACGACATCATTTCAAACGATATGATCTATCCAAGGAAGGGGGGAGTGTTTGTGGACATCCATCATTCACTTGCTTCCCTCTCAACCTTTCTCCCTGACCTCTTAATCTCCGATCTTAGGGAATGTATATATAAAGCCTTATACTCACAAAAACAAGATAAAAAAGTAAAAAAGCAAGAGCCATAACACAAATCATAAAAACAAATTATGCACAAGAACACGACCCTTGTAATATTTGCACTCTAACCATCATCTATTTGCGTGTACAGATATGGCTAGTACGCTAGAGTCATCCACTCCTGCCTTGGGTGAGAGGTACCCTTGTTACTTTTCATAAATATATCACATGGTCTTTCCAGTGCTTGCATGTGAATGGGATTTGATAGGTTCGCTTGCATGTGAGAGGAATTTTGAGGAGTTAGAATGGCTGATACGTCTCTTGACCACGTCTGATCCATACTGAGTAGAGAGCGTTTCTCCCATTGCACAAGCCTACCCTTTTGACATAGATGACTATAGACGTCTAGTGACCTTCTTAGTAAACATGGGCACCTATGATGAAGAAGAAAATTTACACGACTACATGGATGGCACATATGGTCTCATGGATGATGACTTTGTTTATCTCGACGACGGGATAGGGGTTTAGCCTTAGGGTTTCCCCCCAACCTCTACAATATCCTATTCCCTTGACTCTCTAGGGGGAGTGCAAATAATTAGGTTAGGGTTCCTTATGTTTTTTGTTGTGTTCAATAAGTGTTAGTACCTTTTTCCACTAATGTGCCTCCTGTAGGTATTCCTTTTGTTTCCTAGTGTGTACAGGAGCGTGTTGCTATTGGTAGGATTTGGACCTTCATGGAATCTTTATCTCGACTCACTCTTCAAATCAAGCGCGACCATCGACACAAATAGGTGTTTCTTGTCCATTAGCATTGCCCCTTATCTTTTTTGCATCTATGATTGTCTGCTTTAATTGTGATTGGTAGCCTAATATTCACCGCATTTGCTTAGTATCACACATTTAATTCAATGTAATTTTTTGTCATAATCACTTGTCTAGGTTTAAAAATCAAGCAGTCCGACTAAGCTAATTTGACCAAGTTAGGTGTTAGAAATCTTCTCTTAATACCATGGGGAATGCCTTCCTAATAATCAATAGTTACTTAGGTTCTTAATCCGATTTAGGCAACATTGTGTAAAATGTACTAGGGCTTTCTAGTGGGCTTGACCCTATTGACCTTTAGCTTAAGTATTATAAAGGGAGTTAACTAGTGTGATGAGCCTGGGGAGGTGTATCAGTGTTATATGACCCCCCAAAGTTACAAAATTAAAATGCTGAAAATGAACAAACAAAAAATCAAAGTGCCACACTATAAAATCTTAAGCTAGAAGAGAAATCTTAGCTTGATTTGGTACTTCACTCACATGTATTGCCTATGGTACTAGAGCCCTAGAGGTTCCCAGTGTAGGCGCTTTTCCTTGAAAAGCAAAAAACCCAAGGCATACAAAATAAGCACACATATCAAATTGAATCAATGTGAAAAGACTTTGGGGGCTCAAAGAAAAAGTAATCAGTCAGACGATGATTTCATGAGAAATTCCTTTTATGGTAGCTTAACTACAAGGTCTTCTAGATATAGCCTCTAGTCAGCCCTCGAACATGAATACTTGGCTCTCGCGATTAAACAACTTAATTGATCACGAAAAATTAAGAAGCTTACCCATGGTATTAATATTTGATCTCTAGTGCCTTTCGACCGTCAAATTAGCGACCCCAGACTTGTTTAATTTTTTACCTTTACATCTGTTTATGCATTTGATTACATTGCAATTTAATGTTCATTGCTGACAAATTGTTTGAAATTCTTTTACCAATCAATTTGTCTACCTAAAACTACATATGCTTTTTAATCACTTATAAGAATGCAATTACTGTGCCAATGTTGTTTGATTTTGCAGTGACTGAAGAAGGCTAAGGACATTCATCTCAAATGCTCTTCCACCTCGACGAACGAGCTTCAACTCAATAGCTTCCGAGGACGGAATCTACATCAGGAAGGGGGGCATGTTAACCCTCACGGCTCACGGACACCTCAACACCTACGACGGACGTGTATTATGTATTTGGTAGAGTCAGGTACCGGGCTTGTCGGACCAATAGGAAAAGGGTAAGAGTGATCGCCGATGAGAGGCGCACTCTAACTGGGACATTCAAGGGATTAGTTGGCTAAGCATGGGCGCCCAAGTGTGAATGGGGTGAGCTCATATAAAAGCCACTAAACCTAAAATTCACTTATTCTCTCATTTGTGCAATAGAAGAGTGCTCTTGCTCCGTCTCCATCTCCATCTTCTTCTTCTTCACCTCCTTGTGTGTGTGTGTATGTGAGAGAGAGAGGGAGAGTGTGTGTGCGATCGAGCATTACGAAGGCACGACGGCGGCGAAGCGGTTGAGCGCGGCACGAGTGCAGCTTCTTCTTCATCGCGGCGAGGAATCCACCACGAAGGTGAGCGTAGAGCGGTGAGTGACACACCCTTTACTCTCTTGAGCTTGCTAGATTAGTCTTGTTGTGTGCTTGGAGCCATTTGTGGCTCGCACACCGTGTATCGGCAAGTCCCTTGCTTCGACAGTGCGGCAAGGAGCGCACAGTTTAATATGAGAAAATCATTTGGGTTGGTTAGATATTAGATATTTAATGGCATTACCTCTCTCTTGAAATCATAGTCATCCTTGACTATGAGGTAAAGGAGATAAATTCATAGTCATTAGTCAATTTGTCTTAGCGGGTAGAGGATCCCTTTTTACCCTACAACATCATTCCAAGATGGCTGACTAATCCATTTGGTGCTTGGGAGACATAGCTGCCGCAAGCATGTCTTCTCTTTAGTCCATTTCATCCTCCCAAGTAGAGTGACAAATTCTACATGGTGTTTGAGAGATGTCATCATCCCAAACATGATTCTTAGTATGCATACTACTTAAATTTGTGCACAATAAACAAGAAATTAGTCTTATAAGACAAAAACATTGATCATTTAAAAGAAACATGTACATTTGCTTACTCTAATGTAGCATTGTAAGCATTGGCAAGGTTTACACGATCTATAAGTTGGATTCCTTGCATCCATCTAGTATCTTCAAAAGGATAATTTTTGAACTTAATAAGATACCGTTAGATAATCTTACCATGTCGTAGTACCTTGTCTTCATGCCGAAGGATAGCTTTGGGTTGTAGCACCTCTTCTTGGTCTTCGATTTCGGGAGGGTCTTCAATACTTGGTTCATTTGGAGGCTCTCCTTTGTAGTGCTTAAGTAGGCTCACATGAAAATCCTTGTGTATGAGCCAATGGTTAGGCAACTTGAGTTGATAATCCACCTCATTGATTCGCTTCAAATTTTAAAAAGGACCATAGTATCTTTTTTCTAGTTTAGCATAATACTTTTGATGGCCCGTAGAATTTTTGCCCGTCGTTTGCCTCAATCGAGACTTAGGAAACTTAAGTAAGACCCAATCATTTTCTTTGAACGTTAAGGCCCTTCTGTGCTTGTCAACAACAACTTTTTGCCTCCTAGCCAATCACATGCAGCATGCAGTCAAGTACATGGGTAGTTTTTTTACCAGTGTCCTCCTTATCCCTTAGAGAGAGAGAGAGAGAGAGAGCTTGAAAATATCTAGATATTTGGTAGATGGAAGTAGAAGCTCATTGGACCCCTCTTTAGCCCAACCAATAGCATTCAAGCACACCATGTGGTTAAGCTTAGTGAGAGTCTGACATGTGTCCCATGTGCTCTTTTAGAATTCCCATAACTTTGAGATTTTTATTCATAGGAAGCTTCTCAAGCAACTTTCTCATTAAGTGTGTAGGTTCTCTTTTTAACTCAAGCATCTTACCCACCATGCATAGAAAGATTCTCAAGCAACTTCCTCATTGAATGTGACAAGCGCCTCAAGTACCTTAGTCATCAAGCATGACAAGCACCTTAGGTGGAGTTCCCACCTGAAGCTTAGCCCTAGCTTGCCTAAGGTCGAAGGCAAGTTTAGGTCGGGTTCCCACCTCAAGCACAGCCCTAGCTTGCTTAAGGTTCCCACCTCAAGCACAACCCTAGCTTGCTTAAGGTCAAAGACAAGTTTAGGTCAGGTCCCACCTCAAGCTTGCCCTAGCTTGCTTAAGGTCAAAGGACTTTTAACACTAACCATTGGAGGTCTTTAATGAATCTAACCCTAAGGTTTTTAAAACTTCATTAGTTAACCTTACTCTTTGACAGAACATCTTTCATTTGGGCCCCTTTACCATTGGCCCCATGTTGAGATAGATCCGTAAGCACATGTCTATATGCTAACCTTTGCTCCCGTTTATTATCCCATATTAAATGATCAGTGTAATATGAGAAAATCATTTGGGTTGGTTAGATATTAGATATTTCATGACATTACCTCTCTCTTGAACCATATTCGTCCTCGACTATGAGGTAAAAGAGATAAAGTCATAGTCATTAGTCATTTTGTCTTAGCGGGTAGAGGATCCCTTTTTACCCTTCGACATCATTCCAAGATGGATGACTAAATTATTTGGTGCTTGGGAGACATAGCTGCCGCAAGCACATCTGCTCTTTAGTCCATTTCATCCTCCCAAGTAGAGTGACAAATTCTACATAGTGTTTGAGAGGCGTCGACATCCAAACATGATTCTTAGTATGCATACTACTTAAATTTGTGCACAATGCAGAGAGAATTAGTCTTATAAGACAAAAACATTGATCATTTAAAAGAAACATGTACATTTGCTTACTCTAATGTAGCATTGTAAGCTCTGACAAGGTTTATACCATCCTTAAGCTGGATTCCTTGCATCCATCTAGCATCTTCAAAAGGATAATTTTTGAACTTAATCAAATACCGTTGGATAATCTTACCGTGTCGTAGTACCTTGTCTTCATGCTGAAGGATAGCTTCGGGTTGTAGCACCTCTTCTTGGTCTTCGATTTCGGGAGGGTCTTCAATAATTGGTTCATTTGGAGGCTCTCCTTTGTAAGTAGGCTCAAATGAAAAGCATTGTGTATGAGCAAATGGTTAGGCAACTTGAGTTGATAAGACACCTCATTGATTGGCTTCAAAATTTGAAAAGGACCATAGTATCTTTTTTGCTAGTTTAGCATGATACTTTTGATGGCCCGTAGGATTTTTGCCCGTCGTTTGCCTCAATCGAGCCTTAGGAAACTTAAGTAAGACCCAATCATTTTCTTTGAACGTTAAGGCCCTTCTGTGTTTGTGAGCAGCAACTTTTTGCCTTCCTTGGGAGATGGATATAGCCTCCTTAATCTTTTGAAAAGATGCTTGCAGGTCACAGCTATACTCATCGGCAACAAAGATCTTCCCATGTACTTTAAGTAGCAAGGGAGTTTTAGGTATTTCCTCTATGATTTCAAAAGGTGCTTTTCCCGCAGAAGTATGGATAGTATTATTATACGCATACTCTACAAGAGATAAGTACTTTTCCATTGCGAGCGTTGATCTACTTCTGTAACATAAGTCTTTAGTAGATCAAGAATCGTAAGATTGGCTATCTCACTTTGGCCATCCGTTTGTGGGTGATAGGCCGAAGAGAAATTCTATCTTGTACCTAGATTTTCGAAGAGACCTTTCTAAAAATTACTAGTCATTCTAGGATCTCTATCTGACACGATGTATGTTGGCAATCCATGGTGTTTGAAAATCTGTGATATGAAGAAAGTTGCCATTTGGTGTGCCTTAATAGTCTTCTTGACAGGGATAAAGTGTGCTTGCTTGCTAAACCTGTCGACTATTGTCCATATCCCCGTATTCCCATGGATAGACTTGGGTAATCCAAAGATAAAATCCATGGATATTCTCTCCCATGGTGAATTAAGAATTGGCAATGGCTGGAGTAATCCAGGTTGCTTTCCTCTATCATACTTGGTCTTTTGGCATACTACACATTTTGAAACATACTCTTGTATGTCCACTTTGATGGTAGGCCAATAAAAGTATGTCTCTACTCCTTGAAGAGTAGGTTGAATGCCTCTATGCCCCGCATAGGGAGGAGCATGGGATTCATACATGACTTTCTCACGAAGGGAGTGGGTAACACATAGTCTATTGCCATGGAGAAGATAACCATCCTGCAAGGTAAATGGTTCCTCTTTCTTCCCCAAAGCAAGGGCTGGCATTATGTCTTTAAAGTCACGGTCAGTAGCATACTCATCTATCATAGAAGATAGATCATTGTGAGTTGCTATTGACACAGCATTAACTTTTGGTCGTCGTGAAAGTGCATCAGCCACTTGATTGTGCTTACCAGCAATGTGATTAATGTGTAAATTAAATTGCGAAAGAAAATTTGCCCACCTCGTTTGTTTGTTGGAAAGCTTTGTTTGCGTCATGAAGTACTCGAGACTTTGATGGGTTGTTCCTAAAATGAATGGAGTACCCAATAGATAGTGCTTCCATGTGTCTAGGACATGTCGAACAGCTAACAGCTCTTTCTCATAAATGCCTAAGACCCGTTCATCCGTGTTGAGCCTTCAACTCTCATATGCTATGGCATGCCCTTCTTGAAGCAAGATTGCTCCAAGGCAATCACCACAAGCATCACATTGGACCTCAAATGGCTTTGAGAGACCTGGAATCATAAGAATCAGTTAGGAGGTGAGTTTCTCTTTAAGCTTGTCAAAAGCACTTTGCTCCTATCAGTCCATGAACACTTAACGTTTTTCTTTGTTAAGTCATGTAATGGTCCTGCTATTTGAGAGAATTTTGCTATGAAGCGTCTATAGTATGCATACATACCAATAAAGCTTTTTAGCTCATGTAGATTCCTTGGATTAAGCCATGCTTTTATTACCTCCAACTTTGATGGATCCATATGGTTACCATCTCGAGAGATAATTTGACCTAAGTATTGAATCTCTTGAAGGAAAAAATCGCTTTTCTTTTGATTGAGAAAAAGCTTATTCTCCCTTAATGCTTGAAATATCACTTGGAGATGTTGCTTGTGTTCCTCCAAGGAATTGGAGTAGATGATGATATCATCAAAGAACACTCCAACGAATTTGCGGTAGGGTCTAAAAATTTCTCCATTAATCTATTGAATGTAGCGGGTGCATTAGTCAAGCCAAAAGGCATGACTAGATATTCATAAAGGCCAAACGTTGTACGAAACACGGTCTTTAGGATATCTTCATTCACTATCCTTATTCAATGGTAGCCACTTTTAAGGTCAATCCTAATGAAGTAGGTAGAGCCTTGTAGCTTATCAAACAGATCTTCGACTCGAGGCACAAGAAATCTGTTTTTGATAGTGATATAGTTTAGTGTGCGATAGCCCACACACATGCGGTATGTACCCTCTTTCTTTTGTACTAAAAGGACTGGAGAACAAAAGGGAGAGGAGCTAGGAGTCGGAGCTAGGAGTCACCATCCCTTTGTCTACCAATTCTTGTACTTGCTTCATGATCTCCTCTTGTTGAGCTTGTGAAACTCGATAAGGAGGTTTATTAGGCGGTGAGCTTCCTGATAGGAGCTCAATTCGATGGTCATCATCCCCTCGTTTTGGAGGTAAGTCCATAGGGATATCATCAATGAACACATCTTGGAATACTTTTAGAAAGTTAGACAAGTCTAACTCTTCTTGATTCCTACCATTCACCTTTGATGAAACAGGGATTCTTTGACAAAATTCATGTATGCAGAAACTAAGCTCTTCATTGATTTATCAAGAGCAAGAGGATTTACAAGTGGGATAGTACGACCAAATTCATTAGCATCTATATACATATTCTTTCCCTTGTAGGTGAAGTAGATTCTCCTTTCAAGGAACTTCATGTTGGCAGCCATGCAGTTGAACAATGGTACCCCTAGGATAGCATCCTCATGTTGGAGAGGAGAGATAAAGAAGTCTTCTTTGTCAACATAGCTTTGGACATGAAGCCTCAATTTCCCAATCAAGGGAGTAACGGAGGCTTGTTGTCCCTTGAAAGTGGCATCAGTAGTTACAGCATCTCCCATCTCAAAAGCTTGAATGCCCAACTTGGTGTCCAACTCCATTGATATGAAGTTGTGAGTAGAACCAGGGTCAAACAAGATGAAGGCATCATGCTCCCTGACCTTTTCCCAAGCATAGGAGAGAGGTGATCCTTTGCAATGAGCATCCTCTTTTGGAGCTTCGATAGTGGAAGCTCTAGGACTCTCATTGCGAGCATTTCTTTTGGGGCAAGAACGATAGCCAAGTCCTTGCTCCCCACACTTAAAACATTTGTGATCCTTGCGAAAAGTTTCAAGCTCTTTAGGAGAGAGTTTATTTTTACCTTTGTAAACTCCTTTCTCCTTGGACCGATTATTGTTGTTGTTATTATTGGAATGGCCTTGGGAAAACTTTTGGGCATTGATTTTTCCCTTTGCATAACTTTTGTCTTTATTTTCCATGGGCTTGACATTCCGTATAACCCCTTGTTGGAAATTGATGCATGAAGCAACCATGGTATGGTGGATTACTTCGCTGATAGAACCAGGCCGTTGAGAGTTGACATACTCGGCCATCTCTTCAGGTATTCCTGCACACAATTGTTGCTTTTGCTCAGCAAAGTCTATCTTTTGAAAGACAATAGCCTTGAAATGTAAATCCCAACACTTGTCTACATATTTGTGGATAGACTCGTGAGGGAGAAGCCTCAAACTCTGCCATTTGGTGAGCACTTTGTCCTTTGCATCACTTGCAAGGAATTACTTCATGATGGAAACTCGTAAAGTTTTCCATGTCTAAGGGGCTTCGCCATTGCCATGAAGGCTAGCCCACCATTTACGAGCCGATTTTTGGAAGTGCATAGCTACATGGCGTTGTTTGGAGGACTCCGTGAAACCCTCGTCTCCAAAGGCCGCATCAAATTGTTGGATGAAGGCCAATACTTTGTCGGTAGCACCAAAGGTGCCATCATAGGTGAGGAAGGAGACACTCTTTCCTCCCTCTTTGAACTTCTTGAGCTTTTGCGACCTTCGCCATGCAGGGTAAGATTTGCGATGTCCTCCCCTCTTATATTCTCTAGGAGAATATCCATAGCTTTCATCGGTAGAGGAGAAGGTCAAGAAGAAGGATAAGAGGGTGACCTCTTTCTTGCCCTTTTCTTCCTTGGTTTCCTCTCTTCCCTTTTGGAGTGACGAGGAGAGGGACTATGGGTTAACCGTTTCCTCTTGGGAGGAGTTGGTGAGCGTTTAGTCCGCCTTTTTCGTGGAGCCACATCTTCGGAGGAATTTAGGGATTCATTGCTTTCTTGATCTTTGGATTTCTCCTCTCGTATGGAAGAGAGGCTTTTTTTGGGGGTCTCTTCAAGAGGCCTCATAAGCTCTCTCTCCTCTTGGAGAGGAAAGGAAATCCCATAAGCACGAAGTTGTTGAGTAACTTCGGCTTGCAAAGTGGGGTTGCCCATAGCTTGTTGCAACCTAGTGACAAGATAATTAACAAACATGGGGGCATCATCATTGGCACCTTCATGTGCAAAAGCAAAGTTATCAACGTTCATTCTACTCTCTTGGTTATTGTCAGCCATGTTAATTAAAATTATATGTTTACTTAGTGTATACTTTGGCAATTCAAAACCTTAGTTGCTACTCTTCTTAGCCTTTGAAAATAGGCACTTAAGTATCTACACCCACGGCTCGAATTGGTTAATTATAGAGAGTAGTGGAGTAAGTCTAACATAGCGAAGTTGCTGAGGGATAGCTCCTTTCCGACTTCTTATGGCTCAATAATGGTAAAGACGTAGGCAAGTCTAAAAAGACTCCAATATTAAGACCAAAGCTCCCGAGGTGTGCACCATATCCCACATAGTGGGCTCAACAAAACCGATAATAGATCTCATACCCACTTACCCTAATATAATTAACAAAAACAACCATTAATAGCCTAATTAAGGACCTCTCTTCTTAAGCAAGAAAAGAGAAACCAAATGATTTGATAACAATGTAATGGAAATTGCCTATGAACTTTGAAAGTAGTTGAATTAGGAAATAAGGTGAAGCACTTTTGAGAGATTACTTTGTGAGCATAGCGGGTGAATTTAATTGATGGTAGCAACATAAACATGGTACTTAGTTAACTTGGCATGAACAATACTTTTGCAAGAGAGAGAGTTTAGAGAACATGACAATAGTTGAGAACCGGATTCATACGGAGCCGGTCCCCCCTCCAATAGGCATTTGTATTATAGTTTCTCCCATCAAGGGAGACTTGGTACAATACAATCTTTGTGTTCCTTGTGACCTAGGTGATGCAGTGAAGATGGAAAGCTTCATGCATCACAAACATAACATAAACTTGAAGAAAGCATTAACTATCCCAACCGCAGTCCCAAGGCCTCAAACACCTTCGAAGGTGGAGAGAGCTAGCAAGGAATGAGGATAGGGAAGAGGAAGAAGAAACATTCCATAGGAGAAAGAAATAGTTCCTCACTTATCATTACTCTTCTTGCTAGCATACATAATAGCATAGTAATGAAGATGGAGGAGATGGCAACCTTAAGCATTGAAGCATGGCTCTTGGTTGGATTTGCATTCCATAGCCAAGAGTGTTGGTGTAGGCTCTCACTCTCACAAGCTTGGAGAAGGAGGTGGTGTTCCTCAACTTTCACCAAGTGAGAATGCCTCTGCAAATGAGTGTGTGTGTGTGGAGTATATCCACCTAGCACCCCCCCTCCTTGCTTTGGGCGAGTGGTGACCTTTCTGCATGTTGCAAGCTCATTGGACCCCTCTCCCCCTAGCCAATCACATGCAGCATGCAGTCAAGTACATGGGTAGTCTTTTGACAAGTGTCCTCCTTACCCCTTAGAGAGAGAGAGAGAGAGAGAGAGAGAGAGAGCTTGAAAATATCTAGATATTTGTTAGATGGAAGTAGAAGCTCATTGGACCCCTCTTTAGCCCAACCAATAGCATTCAAGCACACCATGTGGTTAAGCTTAGTGAGAGTCTGACATGTGTCCCATGTGCTCTTTTAGAGTTCCCCTAAATTTGAGATTTTTATGCATAGGAAGCTTCTCAAGCAACTTCCTCATTAAGTGTGTAGGTTCTCTTTTTTACTCAAGCATCTTACCCACCATGCATAGAAAGATTCTCAAGCAACTTCCTCATTGAATGTGACAAGCGCCTCAAGTACCTTAGTCATCAAGCATGACAAGCACCTTAGGTGGAGTTCCCACCTGAAGCTTAGCCCTAGCTTGCCTAAGGTCGAAGGCAAGTTTAGGTCGGGTTCCCACCTCAAGCACAGCCCTAGCTTGCTTAAGGTTCCTACCTCAAGCACAACCCTAGCTTGCTTAAGGTCAAAGACAAGTTTAGGTCGGGTTCCCACCTCAAGCTCAACCCTAGCTTGCTTAAGGTCAAAGGACTTTTAACACTAACCATTGGAGGTCTTTAATGAAGCTAACCCTTAGGTATTTTAAGCTTCATTAGTTAGACCATCTCTCATTTGGGCCCCTTTACCATTGGCCTCGTGTTGAGATAGATCCGTAAGCACATGTATATATTCTAACCCTTGTTCCCGTTTATTATCCCATATTCAATGGTCACTTTAATATGAGAAAATCATTTGGGTTGGTTAGATATTAGATATCTAATGACATCACTCATCCAATTTACCCCTCCTACCTATCCATAGATGACAGTGCCACCACATTTTAAGGTACACTTGGAGTAAGCACATCATTATTAAGCATGAAGTTGGTAGTTCACAACAACTAGCTTCAAAGAACAAGGATAAATAAGGAGTTGATGGTGCCAGTAAAGGTGCTCAAGTTTATTCATAGAAGTAGAAACAGACCTTTTGGATGGGCTCATAAAGTCTTCCTCTCCCAAATCAAACCCATCATCTTCAGCAATCATTCAACAGAGAAAGCAAGCAAAGATATCAAGGACCTAGTAAAGGCTTTTTGCAGCAACGGTTTTGAGAAAATTAGACTCTGGCAAATCATCTACAAGTACTTAAATTATTTTAAAGAATTGAAATCTTGTAAGGAGTTCCAAAAAATTCAACTCATTCTTCAAAAGGTGGGCACTAGGTCCGTTAAGGTGGCCTAGTGCCCCCCTTAGTGGACTCTCAAAAATCATAGTTTTATCCTGACCTAGTGCGGGTTTGGAAGGAGGGTTACACACACCAATATTTGCTTCACTTGAGAATATTGTAGGAACCTCCCCGTAATGTTAATTTACCTATCATTAAGGATTTTTAGCAAATCTAAAAGGATACCATATGATGTGGGCAACTATCATGCATTACAAAATAGAGGTATAATCAAAGTATTGCCTTACACGAGTCCACTATCCCATTATCTAGACTAAACCACTGCATGGTGAGAGCTATAAAAAAAAAGGCCCACTTCTTCCATGTGGAGATGGCTAGAGAGAAGGGGGGAGGAGATGAGCACAGAGTAGGTCTTTGGCGGAGCTATTGAGAATAATTATACTCACTCCTTATTGACATTATGAACATAGAATGAATAAGTGGGCGGGCGCCTAGTCATGGAACCTGAAACCTAACAATCTCCCACTTGAAGGACAATGTGGCTCAAGTGGCTAAAGAATGTAGGGGCTATTATGTTCAATTGTACAAAACGTAAAGTATAAATGTAGCTTCACCCTACGCCCATCATCTCTATGCAATGTGCGAACTGCTATGAGGCTAAGCTCTTCGTTAGAGCATCCACTGGGTTTTCATCCGTGTGAACTTTTACTAACTCAATGTGTTTGCTAGCCAAAATATCTTGTACCACATGATACCCGACCTCTATGTGTTTCTACTTGGAGTGAAACACGGGGTTCTTTGTTAATGCAATCGCATTCTGATTGTCACAATGTAGACACTGGAGTCTGGTGTACACCAAGGTCTCCCCCTTACTAGAACTAGAAACTGTAACATACTCTGCCTCAATGGTGGAAGACGAAGTGCAATTTTGGATACATGATCTCCAAGAAATTGCATCTCCAGTAAACAAGAGAACGTAGCCAGATGTGGATCTCCTAGTGTCCACACAACCAGCATAATCTGAATCAGTGAATCCAACTATGGATGCATCACTGTTTCCAAAGTGTAAGCACTTGCTAGCTGAGCCCTTGATGTATCTCAAGATGTGCTTCACTGTTTTCCAAATTCTTTCTGCGTGGATTTGCTATAAACCTGTTGACCACTCCTACTGCATATGCAATGTCTGGCCGTGTGCTAACCATGGCGAACATGAGACTGTCAATTGCCAAAAAACATGACACCTTTGCCATCTCTGCCTTTTCAGCATCTGATTCGGGACAATCATGCTTGCTAAGTTTCCGTATGCTATCATTGGGGTACTCCATGCTTTCCCCTCTTGCATATTAAAATGTTGCAAGACCTTGTGAATATACTCATCCTGTGAAAGTTCAAGTCTACCACGTTTGTGATCTCTCTTAATACGCACACCAAGAAAATGATGTGCATCACCCAAATCTTTCATAGAAAATTGCTTGCTTAAAGCATCCTTGAGAAGTGCAATCTCATATTTTGACTTCTCGGCTATGAGCATATCATCCACGTACAAAATTAGAATGATGAGGGAGCCATCGTTCAACCTCTTTGTGTACAAGCAGTGATCCTCTTGGGTTCGCACGTAACCGTGGGACTAAATGTACTTATCGAAATTGATGTACCATTGCCTTGAGCCTTGCTTTAATCCATGCAAAGCTTTCTTGAGTCTACACACCAGTTCTATCCGTGTTGGCTTCTCCGGATTTATCGTAAAACCTTCTGCCTGTTTCATGTAGACATCCTCTTCAAGATCCCCATGAAGAAACGTTGTCTTTACATCCATTTGGACCAATTCCATGTCCTTGATGGCTACTAGACCAAGCAAAAGATGCAATGTAGTCATCTTGACCACTGGAGAAAAGATTTCATCAATATCCACGCCTTTCGTTTGCTTGAACCCTTTTGCAACTAATCTTGCCTTATACTTAGGCTCGTGATCATTCATTGTATACTTCTTCTTGTACAACCCTTTGCATGGCAATGCCTGTTTACCTGCTCGTAACTTTGTCAATTCTTAAGTTTCATTTGCTAAGATTGAGTTTTACTCAGATTGCACATCCTCTTCCCACTTCACGCTATCGTCCATTTGAATGGCCTCTTTGTAGCAAGTGGGCTCACCGCAATCAGTGACTAGTAAGCAGTCCAATTCTGGCTCAAAACGCTTAGGTGCACAAGATGTACGAGTAGATCTCCAAAGTGCTTGACTTTGGATTACTCTCTCTTTGGAGCAACATGTGTGTGTGTGTGTGTGTGTGTGTGTGTGTGTGTGTGTGTGTGTGTGTGTGTGTACTAGTGGAAGGTGTATCTCTTGCACGTCCAACATTCTATGTAATTGGAGGTGAGGCAACATCCTCAAACCGTACGCTACGATACTCAATGTCTTTCATTGGCTTTCTATGCATCTTAGACTCGTTGAATATCACCTGATCTGCGTATAAACTTCTTAGATTCTGGGTGCCAGAGACGATATCCCATCTCTCCGTCCACACCATATCCAATGAAGATGCACTTGTGTGATTTGGGGTCCAGCTTTTGTTTAAGCTCTTTTGGCACATGTGAGAATGATTCACACTCAAACACACATAACCTGTCATAATTGGGCTCTTTGCCCGTCTACATCTCCTGCGAAACCTTGTACTTTAGTGGTGTACTAGGTGACCGATTGATCAAGTAAGCAGCCGTCGTAACAGCTTCTCCCCAAAATTCTTGAGGTAAGTTGGCCTTAAGTGACCCGTTCTTGAATGGTTTTATTCATCCTCTCAGCCACACCATTTTGGGTGGGTGTGTAAGGCGTGGGAAACTGTCTTCTAATGCCTCTTTTACTATGAAAGTCCTTTAACTCGTAGGAGATGTACTCGCCTCCATTGTCACATCGCAAAGTTTTAAGCTTTCTACCCGATTGGTTCTCTACCAATGCTAAGAACTTCTGAAAGATACTAAAGATGTGGCTCTTTTGCTTCAAGAGATAAACCCACACCTTTCTAGTAGAGTCATCTATGAATGTTAGGAAGTATAATGCTCCCCCTAGAGACTTGACTGTCATAGGTCCGCACAAGTCGCTATGAACGAGATCTAGAGGACTCCCTAACTCTTGTGCAAAGGCGTTGATGTCAACCTAGTCTGTTTGCCATAGATACAATGCTCACATAAAGAGAAGTTAGAGTAATCTAACACATGGATATAAGTAGAACGTTGCAAGACTTTCATTCCCTTCTGACTCATATGACCTAGCCAGCTATGCCACAACTCTGTAGACGATAGCTCGGCTACACAAATAGAGTTCTCTTTCACAGAAGGGACATAAAGTGGGTACAATGAGCCATGTTTCTGGCCTTTAAGCATGTCCATATTTCCCTTTTTGATAATCCAAGAACCATGAGTAAATATGGTAGTATAACCCAAATCATCCAGATGTCCAACTAACATCAAACTCTTTGTCAATTTGGGTACATGTCTGACATTGTGCGACATAAACTCAGTGACATTACACATAGAAAACGCCGCATATATCAAGCTCATAAGAATTGCCTAGTTTCACCGTGGCATGTATGGTAGTGTATGTAGAAACCCACTCCTTGTGAGGAGTCACATGAAAGCTAGCACTTGAGTCCACAATCCAATTCTGCACATAACACTCGTCAAGAGCTAACAATGCATCAGACTCAAATCCGATGTGAAAATCAACACATCATTTGGCAGTTAGAAACTGTCTCAATGGTTGGATACTCAACCACATTAATCTCTTCAATTTTTATGTTGCTTTTGGGTTTGTCAGACTTTGCTTTCTCTTTGCCCTTGTCACGCTGCATTGTGCGGCAATCTTTCTTCAAATGTCCCTTTTTATGGCAGTAGTAACACTTAACGTTTTTCATGTCTTTTCCACGACTCTTGCTACGACCTTGCCTGCGATCCTAAGAAAAACCGCGGCTACGACCACACTACGTTTGCTTGTCACGATTGCCACTAGCCAACATCGTTGGAAACTAGCTTGCCATTAGGTGCATAATTGCTTATGACTGTGTTGAAGGTATCCCATGACAATAGTAGCAAGCATAGCAAGAAAATGGCCTTCATTTCATCACCAAAATTGAGACCTTTTGAAGTAATCTGTAAAAATATGTTGTTGAACTCGATCAAATGAGAACTAACATTAGTGCCCTCTTTCATATTCATGCGCATCAATTTCTTCATCAAGTAAATCTTGTTCAAGGCATTGTTGCCATCCCATGCTGCATATACAGAGCATCCCATGAATATTTGGCATTGGCCTTATCCATTATGGTAAAGTAAAGGATTCACCAAGGTGCAAGAGAATGATCACAATAGCACGCTCATTCAAGTCTTCCCACTATTCATCAGTGTACGCATTCTCTCTTCTTTCATGCAGAGTGCTATCAAGCCTTTGTTGTTTAAAACAACTTGCATACGTTGCGGCCAAATAGAAAATTTTGTGCCATCAAACTTTTTGATGTAGTGTAGTACTCTTCTCTTTCGGAAGCGCCACTCATAGCCATGACTCAAGAGAATGTAGCCAAAAACTTTATGGTGAATTTCCTGGGATCATTTTGTCAAAGTTTCCCCTAGAACAGGAGCGAAAACTCAAACCAAAAGTAGTAAAATCACTGTGTAAGAACAACTAGAAGTGTTTAGAACGCATAAAATGGACTAACGGGAAAAATTCGACAAAGTTTACTCTCAAACCCAACAAACCAAAAAGTAAGCGTATAAACTGCTCAAAACAACCACTGGGCATAAACTACTCAAAACCACTACTGTGTGACCACCATGTCGACGTCAAAAGCACAAGAAACTGCCTAGATACATATCCTATGGTGAGGGTACCGTAAGAGGGGAACTCTAGTTACCTACATCACGGAAGGTATTTCAACATTCGAGAATACTCCAGCTCAAAGAAAACCTCATGCAATGACCCTACAAAGGCTAAAGTAGACACAAAACGACTAGCCACAGTCTCAGAAAGGGCTCTTCCGATCCGAATCTCAGAAACAACCGAAAAAATTGCCAAAATAGCCAAAAATTGCTGCACACATAGTACAATGGTCAGTGTTCGCAACTCAATGTACATGAGTGACTGTGCACGAACATGCGCCAATAACTGTATGCAGTAATAAGTATCCTTGCGGGGATATCTGCTCTCAAAAGAGCTCAATAGCACAATGTGAAGGAGTACGAGCGGAAGTGCGACGCGAGAGAGAGAGAGAGTGCGAGAAGAAGAGCACGACGATATGGTGAACTCGCTCTACTGTAATGTGTAGAGCATAGTGAGTTCTTATTAGGTTTTTACAAAAGAATATATGTACATACCTGGCGGCCCGCCCACTTACCTGGGAGTACGAGCGGAAGTGCGACGCGAGAGAGAGAGTGTGAGAAGAAGAGCACGACGATATGGTGAACTCGCTCTACTGTAATGTGTAGAGCATAGTGAGTTCTTATTAGGTTTTTACAAAAGAATATGTGTACATACCTGGCGGCCCGCCCACTTACCTGGGCGACCACATTGGGCTTTATACCCCAACAACCTCCCACTTAAAGTCCAATGTGGTACTTTAAGTGTGAGAGAAGCTACTATACAAGCTAATATACAACAGATGTGGAGAAGTGATGTACTACCCTACACCTAACTGCTTGCGAAAATGCACAAAGCTCTCTGAGGGAAGTCCTTTTGTAAGTAGATCAGCAGGATTTCCTGTGGTGTGAACTTTGACAAGCTGAAGTTGCTTATCCTCGAGCATTTCCCTGATGAAATGATACTTCACATCCACATGCTTTGTCTTTGAGTGATAAACTGGATTGCGAGCCAATTGTATAGCACTTTGACTATCACAATATAACACAGGCATCTCTTCTTTGATTCCCAAATCTATTACTAGTCGATTAAGCCAAATTGATTCTTTTCATGCCTCTAATGCTGCAACATATTCAGCCTCTGTAGTAGACTGAGTAACACAATCATGTAATCTAGAACGCCATGATACTGCTCCACCAGCCAATGTAAAGACATACCCTGACGTAGACCTTCGGTTGTCTAAGTCACCTGCATAATCTGTGTCTGTAAAACCCTTTACACTTAGCTCTTGACTCCCATAGCATATACGCATACTCTTTGTAGCTTTCAGGTATCTCAATATTCCTTTCACTACCTCCCAATGTTTCTTGCATGGGTTTGACATGTATCGACTTACTACTCACACTGCAAATGCAATGTCTGGGCGAGTAGCAATCATTGCATACATCAAACTACCCACTGCAGACGCATATGGAATCTTATCCATTTCAGCCTGTTCTTCTTCAGACACAGGACAATCTTGTTTGCTAAGTTTCACATATGGTGGCAATGGAACACTCAGTGCCTTTCCCTTCTCCATATTGAAACGTTGCAAAACTTGTCAATATACTCTGTTTGAGATAACCAAATCAACTTCTTTGATCTGTCTCTCTCAATGCGCATACCAAGTATATGACTTGCCTCACCGATGTCTTTCATGTCAAACGATTTTGCCATCTTTGACTTCAAAGCTGAAATTTCTTCCAAGTGCTTGCCAGCAATCAACATGTCATCCACATACAAAATAAGGATCAGCCAACTACCATCCTTAGCCTTCTTTGTATATAGACAGTGATCGAACTCACTACGTTTGTAGCCTTGAGAAAGCATAAACTTGTGGAATTTATGGTACCATGCCCTCGGTGATTGTTTTAAGCCATAAAGACTCTTTAACAGCTGGCATACCTAATCTTCCTTGCCTTTCTCAACAAACCCTTCTGGCTGCTGCATGTAAATTTCAACATCTAAATCACCATGCAAGAACGCAGTGTTGACATCCATTTGGTGCAACACCAAATCTAATATGGCAACCAATGCAAGAAAGCATCTCAATGTAGTCATCTTGACCACCGGAGAGAAGACTTCATCAAAGTCAATGCCTTGTTCTTGCTTAAAGCCCTTGGCAACAAGCCTTGCTTTGTACTTTGGTTGACTATCATGAGCGGTGATCTTATACCTGTAAACCCATTTACAAGGTAGAGCCTTTTTGCCCTGTGGTAATTTAACTAGCTTCCATGTCTTGTTTTTATGCAGAGCTGTCATCTCTGACTGCATGGCCAATTGCCAATTCCCGGAGTCCTTCATTTGCACTACTTCCTTGTAACATGAAGGCTCATTGCAATCAGTCAACATGACATACTTCATAGATGGAACAAACCTATCAGGAGGTCGCGTGACACGTCCAGATCTACGCACAATAGGTGGCTCAGGCTCAGCCACAACTTGTGGTTCCACTCTATCCTGTCCTTGCTCCTCTTGAGCCCTGACATTTTGTCTTGCACGTGCAGGTCCATCTTCTTGGAAGACAACTCTTCTAATCTCCTCAACCCTCTCTGGTTTAGAATGATATTTGGATTCATTAAAGTGAACATCATTGCTGCGGACAACCTTTCTGGATTCGGGATCCCAAAGTCTGTACCCTATCTCACCAGAATTACCATAGCCTAGAAAGATGCACTTTCTACTCTTTGGCTCGAGTTTGTTCCTAAATTCCTTTGGAACGTGAGTATATGCCTCACAGCCAAAGACTCTGAGATGCTTGTATGAGGGCATTTTGCCTGACCATACCATCTCTGGCACGGAATCCTTCTGCAAAACCTTGCTAGGAGATCTATTTACAAGATGAACAGCTGTTGATACAGCTTCAGCCCAAAACCCATTTGGCAGCTGTGCATTAGACAACATACTTCTGACCTTTCTTGTATGGTCCTATTCATCCTCTCAGCAACACCATTTTGAGGAGGATTGTAAGGAGTAGTAAGTTCACGTTTTATACCTTTTGACTCACAAAAGTCCTGAAAGGCCTTTCAAACATACTCTCCACCATTGTCAGTGCGTAAGCATTTAAGCTTCTTGCCACTCTGATTCTCCACAAGTGTCACAAACTTTTTGAAAACACTAAACGCTTCATCCTTGTGCTTGAGAAAGTAAACCCATACTTTCCTCGAGTAATCATCTATAAATGTCATAAAGTAAGAAGCTCCCCCTAGAGATAGGTTAGGCATAGGTCCACACAAATCACTATGAACAAGTGCCAACTGTGTATCTCTTCTACTGCTTCTATGCTTATGTGGCTGCTGTGTTTGCTTACCATACAGACAATGTTCACAGAATTCAAAATCATTAAATGAAAAGCCAGGCAAATAACCAGAACGAGACAAGATGTCCATTCCCTTCTTGGACATATGTCCTAACCGGCTATGCCACTGTTAACCCTCACGGCACACGGACACCCCATCACCTACGACGGACGTGTATTATGTATTTGGTAGAGTCAGGTACCGGGCTTGTCGGTCCAATAGGGAAAGGTAGAGTGATCGTCGATGAGAGGCGCACTTTAACTTGGACATTCAAGGGATTAGTTGGTTAAGCATGGGCGCCCAAGTGTGAATGGGGTGAGCTCCTATAAAAGCCAACTAAACCTAATTTTTACTCATTCTCTCATTTGTGCAATTGAAGAGTGCTCTTGCTCCATCTCCATCTTCTTCTTCTTCACCTCCTTGTGTGTGTGTGTGAGAGAGAGAGAGAGAGAGGGAGAGTGTGTGTGCGATCGAGCATTACGAAGGCACGACGGTGGCGAAGCGGTTGAGCGCGGCACGACTGCAGCTTCTTCTTCATCGCGGCGAGGAATCCACCACGAAGGCGAGCGTAGAGCGGTGAGTGACACACCCTTTGTTCTCTTGAGCTTGCTAGTTTAGGCTTGTTGTGTGCTTGGAGCCGTTTGTGGCTCGCACACGGTGTATTGGCAAGTCCCTTGCTTCGACAGTGCGACAAGGAGCGCACATTTTTGGCGCCACTGCCGGGGATATGCCCTACACTAAGCTCGGTTAGCACTTTACGCTTCCTTGTGGTGCAATTTCTATCATAGGAAAGGCAAGGAAGGAGTGTGTGGAAGGTTTCTGTTTTTTGCGTTTTCTGCAATTGCTGTCAAGTTTCAATTTCTGCTATTGTCTGCGTTTTTTCAATTTCTGCAATTTTTGCATTTTCAAGTTCGGCGTTTTCAATTTCTGCAATTTTCTGTATTTCTGCGTTTTTTCAATTTTCTGCAATTTCTGCGTTTTTTCTGCATTTTCTGTAATTTCTGCGTTTTTTCTGCATTTTCTGCGTTTTTTTTGCATTTTCTGCATTTCTGCATTTCTGCGTTTTTTTCAATTTTTGTATTTTCTGCATCAAAAATAATAATAATTTTGAAAAAAAAAAGGAAAAAAATTCGGAAATTAAAAACGCGAGCGAGTGGGCGGCGATATTTTTCGAAAATAAAAAACGTGACTCTTAAAACGGACGGGTTGGTTTGTATAAAAGATAGATCGGGATCGGGATCATTTTCCCAGGCCCAGGCCCAGGCCCAGGCCCAGGCCCAGGCCCAGGCCTCAGTCCTCAGTCTTATGATATATACTAGACTCACTCTTATATATATACCGTACTCCCTCAAGAGAGAATGAGAGCATGTGGGACAAGTCCTCCACTCTCCTCCTTTCTCTTCCCACTTGCACCCTTAGACTTTCTAGTTTGGGCCTAGTTCCCTACTGGAAATTGACAGTTTTAGGGATTCCGAGAGCATAGAGTGACCAAACGGAGGGCTGTAAAGCACAGCACGACCCTCTGACCGATACGCTCGTTTCGAGCTATCACACGGCCCATTCCACGACACGCTCTAAAAAAAATCTAGCAAAAAAAACAAACAAAAAACACGCTAAAAACTAGTCACAAGGCCTCCTAGAGCAGCTTTTTGACACCTTAGGGTATCAGAAGCACATGCACTTACGCTCTGGGCGGGTGCTAGAACACGAGCATATTGAGAGTGCCTCTGTTCATACGGACACCCATTACCCATCCACGATAAGCTCTAGACCCTCAGCGGGGACACAAGGTAGCACCACCCAAGACCCTAAAATAGCCGCTAGTGATTCCTCCTCCGACTCAGAAATCATGGAAGCATACCCTACCCAAAACACTGAGAGAGAAGGCCATGCACCTCCCGAAGCTCCACAGCCTAGTACTAGTATGTTTAGCCGTTTCATGGAAACATTAGGTAGAGCTACTCGCTCGGAACCTGATGCAAATGAAGCACACGAAGGGGGTGGGGAAGTGGACTCTCCTTTCACATCGCACGTGGACCCCACACCCCCAAAGAGTGTCCATGTGGATATCCTACCAACTTCTTACCAAGAAGGCCCTGTTGAGTTGCCTCCTTCAGAAGTTCCCTCTAGAGTACCGTTGGTGACAAGTAAAACCACGGGGAGCAACATTGCTTCTACCTCACAAGAAACCATTAACACGTCGACTCTAGAAGGATTGTTCATTAATGATCATTGGACATACGACCTCCACACTGAGGTGTTGACGGATCTACACTCTGGCCACGCTTACCATGTAGGATGGATAGAGATTGTACAATCCACCTCTAGTGCCACGAGCATCGAAGATCAACAGAAAATGATCTGTAATGTTATCCATGGCATTATTCAATCAGAAAGGCAAAACCGAGGGGTAAATATACTCTCAACTGGCCCCATGAGATTTCTGGATACGAGCAAGGCTCAACAGCCTACTCTATCACAAATGGAGACTCCTCTAATGAGCCCCATGGACCCATCTTATGTCATTTCACCTGGGGTCTCTATGCAATCTAAGCCTCCGAGCGACAACTTTAGCTTCCCTAACTTGGCTCAACCCTCTATCAAGGAAAACACAGTGCTCACTCCAGGGATAAGCCTAACAGAGAATGTACCGATGACATCTACGGTTAGCGCAGTACCACTACCTAGTGTTGTAGTACCTAATATGGGGCCTCGACCATATGTGCCTTTAGCCCCTTATGCACACATGGCCCCCACACCTCCAATTGTACCACTTGCTTATGCTCCTCGAGTGCCGCTCCCTAGCTCTTATCCGAGTGGACCTATGCCCGGTTATGTTCCATATCCTGCATCATCTACACATATGCCAAGAGCGGTACCCGTTCCTCTCCCACATATGATTCCAAGAGTACCTCCACCGGCCCTACCTCCTCACATAGGTGACTTGGCAGCGTTTGCTCAAACCATAGGTCGATCTATCGCGGAAAATATGCGTCATGCATCTGATAGAGAGCCTAGAAGTAAGGCAGTACAAATTGCCAAACTCACGCAAAAATTCAATGGGGACGAAGATGCTAGAAAACACATTGAAGTGTTTGAACAAGTATGTGATTCCTTAGGGGAACGCAACGAACTACATAAGTGCAATGCCTTAAGCTTGACATTAAGTGGGAAGGCTGGAGATTGGTATAGGACCCTAAGGGTGGACGAGAAAACAATCTACCCTACCCTTCGAAGGTTGTTTCTAAAGGAGTACATACGAGAAGGTGTGCTTTGGGGTGTAGCACAGTAAGGGACTTCATTAGTCGTCTAAAGCACTTAAACTCTCGTTGCCCTGTAAATGAGCGCTTCAACAATAACCAACTGCTTGATCGATTCATTCGAGGGTTGAGGAATGAAGGAATCTATAATGGACTAGTGATTAGAGGTATCACAACCTGGGAAGATGTCACTGCCAATGCAATCCAATTAGAGGACAACTTGATGATAGCAGGCATGAGGGTGTCTACTGACACGAGATCCACTAGCTCACAAGCCATTGAGTATGAACCCATGACTGCAAAGCCCATTGCCAATGAGCCAAAGGTATTTGAGACATTCTTGACAGACCTCACCAAGGCAATCCAAGAGTCTCTTAAGAATAATCGACCCCCTCAAAATAGTCACATGTATCCAAGAAGGGAGCAACAATGGTGTTCCATTTGCTTAGGTCCACATAGCACTAGTGAGTGCCCTACGTTTAGAGTAAAATTTAATGGAACTTGCAACGCATGTGGTAGGTATGGTCACCAAGCTAAGGATTGTTTAATGATCAAACGTATGATGGCAAATAGACCACCTGTAGCCTGGACGGATGCGCCTCGAGCTCCTGTATTGATGCCTACTCCACCTGTTGAGCAACTACCGCAACACATGGTCCCTAGATCTCAAAATGTTGTACAAGCTACACCGTTACCACCTCCTGTGCTAGGACCGCAGCCCCCGCATCCAAGAGTCGCCCCTATGAACCAAGTGGGTTGCGAGCCATCTAATGCTTATGCAGATGGCTGTGAGGAGGAAATAGACACTAGTATTGCCTACGGACTTGATACATTGGAAGAATGTCCTATATACTACATGGAAGATTGTTGGGGACAAGTCAAGCCGGTTTATCAAGCTGCTGCTCTCGCATCCAGAGGTCAAAATATCAACACCCAGGCTAGGAGGCCACCTCTTCAATGCTACGAGTGTGGTGGACCACATCGAGTAGCGGAGTGCCCGATTAGGCTGCAAAAGAATGCTGCACAGATGCAAATGAATCAAGGGAGCACGTCTGCAATGCCAATACTCACATGTAATCGTTGTGGCATAGATCACTTGATTGCCCAATGCCCCTATAACCCAAATGCGCCTAAAATCACACCCTTGAATTTGGTCGAAATTGCTAGTGTGACATCACCAATACCACCCATCGCACCCGCTTATGCGATTACACGGTCCATGCTTCAAGGGCGAGGACATATCCTCGAAGAGAGAGATACCGCGTCAGTTATCCAAGCAAAGAAAAAGAAGACACGAAGGAAGAAGTCGCAGAATACGGAAAATTCAAAGCCAAGTTCCAAAACAAACATAGGAACAGGAGATGACCCCGTGTATATGAATGACCTCGAGGATGATTCAGATTCAGTCGAGACAATGGAGACTAGAACCAATACCACAAAGGGAAAGACCGACAAAGAAAACCGTAACATGGAACCAAATGAAAACCGAATAAGAGAAAATCATAAAGAGCCTCTGAAAACACCACAAGTGTTTCCAAATCCAATCCAAGACCCCCAAGATAAACCGCAGGGGCAAAAAGGGAAGAATCGTAAAAAGAAGATTGGGACGTACCCAAACCCAGTAGACGAGATTGAGCAGGTGAAACATCTAAGAGGTTTAGTGGAGGAGACTCAAAGGAAACTAGAACCAGAACCCATGCATATCAAAATTCATGACACAGTGTTTCCCACGCAAGTTCATCCACCCCACATGAACCATAGACCGTTAGCCATATCTAGTATCATCCAAGAAGGGAGTGAGGACAGGACATCAGAAAGTGAGCATACACCCTTCTTGTTGGAAAGGATGTTTAACGAAGGAATACCTGATCCCATTGAGGAATATGAGATTCCATCCTCACCAGTTCCTAGTCAAGGACCTACACCCTGCAAAACGCCAATGAATGTTGCCAAACTAGTGGACTTCATGTCTTCTGAGGTCCGAACCACGATCATAGCAAAGCTGTATGGAGATCCTGAGTTATTCCTTGCACTTCGAGCATTCCTTAACGGAGAGCTACGAACGGGATTACCGCAGTTTGCGCAACCAAATAGGCCTGACTCGATTATGATTGATGAGGAAAATCATGTGCAATCACTTGACTTAGATGGACACGAGTCTGTGATCGAGGTACCCATTAACGAATTAGGGCAGTATTTTGAAGGCGACGAGTCTAATGCGACCCTACCCATCACTACCAAGGGATTAACTATAAAGGGAATTCTTGATGGTGGTGCGGGAGTTAGCATCGTTACAAAAGATTGTTGGGAATCCATGGGAAAACCCCGCCTCAGTGTTACTAACATTGTGGTAAAGATGGCAAATGGTACCATAGCCAAACCTATGGGGATGCTCAAGGATCTTAAGATCAAAGTTCTAGGACACAAGGTACGACATACGTTCATTGTAATGGATTTCTCTAAACACCTTATGTCATATGAAATGATTTTAGGACGACCATTCATGAGGGAAGCACAAATGGTTCACGATTGGTCTAAAAATCATGTCTATTTGCAATTCCAAGACTCTGTCCTTAGAGTGGATTTGGTGACTGGTAAGGTACACCCCTTAGGGAGTAAAACCATTATTGATCATCGCTCTGACACCACAGTTCACTCGGCCCCACTACAATATTGTTACACTTGTAAGAAGGATACAGACATTGGCCAAGATTCTCCTTATATGGATATCCTACCTGGGATGACTGAGTCGGACAATGTGGATTGGGTCCACCTAGCATCAACCATAGACACTTGGGGAAATAGGGGGACGACCTGGGTAACCCCTGAGGGGGATGAAATGCCTATACCCTTAAATATGCTACAAGCAATGCATATCGCTTCCGACAAGACTCATCCTAATGTCACGAAGAAAACACACAAGTGGGTCCCTAAAGCTTCTTTAGTGACCATAGCTAGTGCTAAAAAACAGAAGCCTTGTAAGAAACGTACCACTCGCTCCAATAAAAGTAAGAAAATGTTGCGATGGATCCCTAAACGACTATTGGAAGCCCAAGGCTACTATCAAGGAAATGATCAAATCTGGGTACCAAAACGTAGATTGTGCTCTTACCTCTCACCTGACCCAAGTGAGCCCAATCCCGTAGCTCCAAAACGAATCAATGATCGTGGAAAGAAAAAAATCACAGAATGCTACACACCCGCTCCCGAGCTAGTTTGGGTACCAAAGAAAGAACGATTTGTTCCACCTAGCTCAGGAAGGGGGGAGTCCCATGAAGATTCTAGCTCCTCATGTAATACATCCATAGAGGTAAAAGCTTCTACACCGCCTCCATCTATAGTAGTGGACCTCCATGAAGCTACAAAAGAATCCACACCTCCCAGTGTTCAAGAATCACCTGATGAACCACTTCAAGTTCAATCCTGGGAGAGTACCTTACCACCCTTGCAACTTGACAAGGCACCTAGGGTAATAGAAAACTACTGGCAAAAATCCTCACCTATTACCAACTGGAATAATTGGTTTCAAAGGGTGACAAGCTCATTTCAAACGGTATGATCTACCCAAGGAAGGGGGGAGTGTTTGCTGACAGTCATCATTCACTTGCTTCCCTCCCAACCTTTTTCCCTGACCTCTCAATTCCAATCTTAGGGAATGTACATATAAAGCTTTATACTCACAAAAAAAAGAAAAAGAGCAAAAGCAATTAGCAAACGAGTATGCACATTAAAGTCAAAACATTGACTCAGACCTACACATGTCACATCTGGTACAGTGAAACAGAAACCTATGCCATAAAACACCTTTGATCCTCATCACTTGAATGATGGAGGGTAGGTAAGATTAGTACGATAGGAGTGTTTCTGTTTTAGAGTTGAGTGATTAGCAAAGTTTTCTTTTCCCACTGATGTGCCTCCTAGAGGTATTGTTTGTATTTCATAGTGTGTACAGGAGCGTGTTGCTATTGATAGGGTTTGGACCTTCATGGAACCTTCAAATCAAGCACGACCATCAACACAAACAGGTGTTTCTTGTCCATTAGCATTGCCGTTATCTTTTTGCATCCATGTTTGTCTGCTTTGATTGTGATTGGTAGCATAATATTCAGCGCATTGGCTTAGTATCAAACATTTAATTCAATGTAATCTTTTGTCATAATCACTTGTTTAGGTGTAAAAATCAAGCAGTCCGACTAAGCTAGTTTGACCAAGCTAGGTATTAGAAATCTTCTCTTAATACCATGGGGAATGCCTTCCTAATAAACAATGGTTACTTAGGTTCTTAATCCGATTTAGGCAGCATTGTATGAAATGTACTAGGGCTTTCTAGTGGGCTTAACCCTATCGACCTTTAGCTTAAGTATTATAAAGGGAGTTTACTAATGTGATGAGCCTGGGGAGTGTATCAGTGTTATATGACCCCCCAAAGTTACAAAATTTAAATGCTGAAAATGAACAAGCAAAAAATCAAAGTGCCACAATGTAAAATTTTAAGCTGGAAGAGAAATCTCAGCTTGATTTGGTACTTCACTCACATGTATTGCCTATGGTACTAGAGCCCTAGAGGTTCCCAGCATGGGCGCTTTTCCTTGAAAAGCAAAAAACCCAAGGCATACAAAATAAGCACACACATCATAATTGAATCACTGTGAAAAGACCTTGGGGGGTCAAAGAAAAAGTAATCAGTCAGGCGATGATTTCATGAGAAATTCCTTTTATGGTAGCTTAACTACAAAGTCTTCTAGGTATAGCCTCTAGTCAGCCCTCGAACATGAATACTTGGCTCTCGCGATTAAACAACTTAATTGACCACAGACAGTTAAGAAGCTTACCCATGGTATTAATATTCGATCTCTAGTGCTTTTCGACCGTCAAATTAGTGAACCCAGACTTGTTTAATTTTTTACCTTTACATCTGTTTATGCATTTGATTACATTGCAATTTAATGTTCATTGCTGAAAAATTGTTTGAAATTCTTTTACCAATCAATTTGTCTACCTAAAACTGCATATGCTTTTTAAGAGAATGCCATTACTGTGCCAATGTTGTTTGATTTTGCAGTGACTGAAGAAGGCTAAGGACATTCATCTCAAATGCTCTTCCACCTCGACGAACCAGCTTCAACTCAATAGCTTCCGAGGACGGAATCTACATCAGGAAGGGGGGCATGTTAACCCTCACGGCACACGGACACCCCATCACCTACGACGGACGTGTATTATGTATTTGGTAGAGTCAGGTACCGGGCTTGTCGGTCCAATAGGAAAAGGTAGAGTGATCGTCGATGAGAGGCGCACTTTAACTTGGACATTCAAGGGATTAGTTGGTTAAGCATGGGCGCCCAAGTGTGAATGGGGTGAGCTCCTATAAAAGCCAACTAAACCTAATTTTTACTCATTCTCTCATTTGTGCAATTGAAGAGTGCTCTTGCTCCATCTCCATCTTCTTCTTCTTCACCTCCTTGTGTGTGTGTGTGAGAGAGAGAGAGAGAGGGAGAGTGTGTGTGCGATCGAGCATTACGAAGGCACGACGGCGGCGAAGCGGTTGAGCGCGGCACGACTGCAGCTTCTTCTTCATCGCGGCGAGGAATCCACCACGAAGGCGAGCGTAGAGCGGTGAGTGACACACCCTTTGTTCTCTTGAGCTTGCTAGTTTAGGCTTGTTGTGTGCTTGGAGCCGTTTGTGGCTCGCACACGGTGTATTGGCAAGTCCCTTGCTTCGACAGTGCGACAAGGAGCGCACAGCCACAAAGAAACGTTCGGCTGCTCGGTTAGATTGATTACATTTTTAGAGACATTTGATACATAAATCATGTAAACTCCTCCAGACTTTACTCCATGTGCTACTGTCATAGAACCTTTGGATATCTTCCACATGTTCTGTCCAAAAGTGGTGACGTAGCCAGCATCATCAAGTAAACCTGTGCTGATCAAGCTCTTTGTAATTGCGGGAACATGTCTCACATTCTTCAGCGTGAAAGAAGAGCCATTATGAAACTTCAATTGAACATCTCAAACACCTAAGATCTCACATGTCTGCCCATTGCCTAGCCGAACATGATCTTTAGTGGGCACATAAGAGGTAAACCACTCCTTGTTTGGAGACACATGAAGTGATGCCCCTGAGTCTATAATCCAGTCACTCAGTGCATTTCCATCAGATGCTGTAAGAAGAGCTGAGTCCATTGTATTCTTCAAGAAGTAGATGTCTCCTGACACTAGATTGTCATCCACTGCAACAGTGTTTGTCACATTTATTTCTTGAATCTTCACTGAGGACTTGTTCTTCTCACCATGGTCTTCAGCTTTCTCTTTGCCTTTTTCTGCTTTTCATTCTCTGCAGTCTCTTTTCATGTGACCCTTCTTGCCACAATGGTAACATTCTATGTCACTCTTGCCTTTAGCACTGCGGGACTTGCTATGAGACTGATTCCTCTTTCCACCTTTGTACTTTTCTTTGGTCCTTCCCCTGACAACTAAGGCTGTTCCTTTGCCTTTGTCCATTGTCTTTCTATTGGTTTCTTCAGTAAGCAGACTTCCTTCTACACCTGCTATGTTCAAACCATCTGGAGGTGCAGAATTACTCAAAGATGTGCGAAAAGTGTCCCAACTTTCCGGCAATGTGATCAACAGGAACATAGCTCTAACAGGTTCATCAAACTTGACACCTTGAGCTGACAACTGACTGTAGATTGTGTTGAATTCATTCAGATGATTGGACATAGGTGTCGCTTCTTTCATCTTCAAGTCAACAAGCTTCTTAAGCCAGTATACATGTGAAGCTGCACTCTGCTTCTCATAAAGATCACTCAACTTTAACCATGCTTGATAAGCCGACATCTCGTCTGCTACATTGAAGTAAACGCTTTCTGCCAAAGTCAGCATAATGGTAGAAAGTGCCAATTCATCCATTTCGCTCCATTCATCTTCGTCCATATCTTCTGGTTTTATCCCCTTGAGATTTATAGGTTTTATCTGCTTCTTTTGTACCAACATGTGCCAAATCTTCTTCTTCCACAATGGGAAATTGGTTCCATCCAGCTTCTTGATATTGTAAAGAGCAGTGTCCTGTGATCCAGCCATAGTTACGCTTCACAGTGGTTTACTTTCCTAGGAAAATTCGGCAGAGTTTCCCCTGTAAACTGACCTCTGAACCAATATCAACCTGTCAAATGAACAAAGAAAGCTTCAGATTCTGCATAAATTTCGGCAGAGTCTCCTTTGTAAAATGGCTCTGGTGTACTGAAAAAACAGACCAAAAAACAGCTCAAAAAACACTGTCTCTCTGACACAGTAAGCTGCGGGTAAACCTGTCCCGCACCTGTACTGTCTCTCACTGTCTTGTAAGCATAGACTGTGACAATGCCTCAACGGCAGTAAAGGAAAGATGCAATCCCAACTGTCTAACTCACAGTCAATACATCCTAGCTGCCTATCTAAGGGTGCTCGAGGGATCGCTCCAAGACCTGTATCACCGAAAGGATCTCAACATTTGAGAATCCCCCAACTCAATAAAATCCCACTCGACCCTCAACAAAGGCTGCAGTAAATCTGACAGTACATAGACTTCCCACAAAGTCATACATCCACAAATTTCCCACTATATGCTGTGACACGTACATAGTGGGAACGCATGCTACAAGATCTATCTTGTAATTTTTTAGATACATAATTATCTTTCCTATAATGTACATATGCATATTTAAGTATAATAATAAGCCTTCTATCTCATCCTATTATTTTTCTCAAGGGTAACCTATTCTTACTTTACCATCAGAAAATACTATGGGAAAAGCATCAATAGCTCCGCCTCTTTAACTTGGGGCAAAAAGCATTGATTCTTTATTTCTACTATCTCATTATCATCTCACACCCTAGCTAGATCCTATATCTAGGGTAAAGTCCAATATATATATATATATTCTATGTATTTTTTATACTTTTCTTATATTTCTTTTTAAATAGCTACTAGGAGGGAATCAAATCCTAGTGGGACACTAGGTGGCATGATTTCAAAGATACACTTATTTTAATACATTATTGCAAGCATGATTACAAAACTTTGTCAAAGAGCAATGTCATGCTTTCATATGGCATGAGGTGTCCTTTGGAATTAAATGAAAGTCTAGGCTAAGGGGACCACGGGAAGACTTTTGCTGCCAAAAATGGACCCTATTTTGATGAATTTTTTACACAAGGTTTCAATCCTAATTGGAAAATGATTTTAGAATGAAAATCGTAGCTAATGAGCTGAAGTTTTTGCCCATATTTTTACTTTTTTATTTGGAGCCACGGTTGAGGAGATATGATCAAAATATTGGACCCCAGTCTGCCCACATCATGCAGGGACAGCTCATTTCCAACTTTTCCAATTTCTATTCACACTGGCTCCTCTCTTCTTGTGTAAACCCTTGGGGGTTCCCTTCACCTATAAAAGGGGACCTCTTCTTCCTTGAAAAGGAACTCAAGCATTCAAGCCATTGATGAGAGGAATTCTCGAGGGAGTGAGTAGTAATGCCTAATTGTACTTAGCCATTAACATAAGCCCAAGCCTACACTTTCTCCTAGAGGGAGACTAGCCATTCTTGCAACAAGCTAACCTTGGAAGATAAACTCTAATCAAAGAAGGTCTTGCACTTGGTGTATCAATCAAAGTGGAATTATCCACTCTTCTTCTCTCTCCCATCAATAATGGTGCCGAAGGGTTTCAAGTAAGATGTATTCTACATTGATGTTTTCTTGATTTCTTGTTGTTTTCATTTTCATCTCTAATCCAACATATATATATATATATGTGTGTGTGTGTGTGTGTGTGTGTATCTAATCTCATCTCCTTAACCAAACCTATCTCTCTCATTCTTAGTAATTCATCCTCTCTAGGTTCTCTTGCTACAGGTACATCTCTCCCCGCAGTATCCTTGTTGCCTACGGGCAAGAATAGGGCTTGGGAGGGAAACTTCTCATCTCTTCACTTCTCTCATATCTACATTTCTCACATACTATCCTAGATGAATAACCCACATGATGATCATTTCTATCGCTTTCACTCTGTACGATCTATTAGAATTAACATATGGATTAGCCGTAAAATACACTTTCAACAACGTATAGTGTTTCTCTTCGGCCCTGAAAGGCTCAATGAAATACTTCTATCACCGGATCCCATCATACTACCTCTCATAGACTATAATTTTTCTTTTGATGTAAGCGTAGTATCTTGCTATGAACCAAGAGGATTTGTACACACAATTAATCCCAATCACTAGACAAAATATATATATTATGGTAAGCACAAAACTACAATTCCAAAGAACAATTCGCAGCCTATTTGGTCAGCCAAGATTGAATGCCATTAACTCATCCATTAACCCTTTCATATTACCCATGATACGATATAGCCTTGATGTTTTCATCTTCGTATTGTTTTGACATTCTCTTTTGCGTTCTTTCTTTGTGTGTGTGAGTGCAAGAGAGAAAGAGCGAGTCTTCTTTGATTGCACTTCTTTCCAAACCCTAGTCTTCATGGCATCTATGGTTTAACTCCTTCATATAGTTTTTGTTGAGTTCTCTCACAAACTCTCACAGCCATAAGCCCGGTGCTTTCCTGGCAAGACCGCAAATTTCTTGACACCGTCGAGACCACGTAGTCGAAAATGGCCTGCGCAGACCTTTGTCGAAGCCGAACGGTGACCGAGATGACCTCATAATTTCACTCTTTGCCGTGTCTTCGCCTGTCGAATTTCACTCCAATCTGAGCTGGTGACTCTAGCCTCCTGCAGTGCTGCCCCGAGCCTCGATCTGAGCTCTGATACCAGTTGAAGGGGTACGGGCGGAAGTGCGACGCGAGAGAGAGAGTGCGAGAAGAAGAGCACGACGATATGGTGAACTCGCTCTACTGTAATGTGTAGAGCATAGTGAGTTCTTATTAGGTTTTTACAAAAGAATATGTGTACATACCTGGCGGCCCGCCCACTTACCTGGGCGACCACATTGGGCTTTATACCCCAACACAATGGTGTGCTAAAACAAACATGCATCTGTCCGCAGAGAAACTACTGTCAAAATGATTGCCAAAATCGCCTAAAGACGCTGTGCTTGTAAGTGTCTGGAAACTTGGAGAAATTGTGTGTAAGCGTGCTCAAAAGCCCCTTGTAACCTTTGTGTCGGTGTCGATATGGGAATGTCGATGCCGATTTCCGCTGCCGGACGAAAATGCGCGAGTCAAGTAGCCATGAAGAGAGTCGAAATTGAAAACTGTATCGTAGAGCGAAATCGGTGTGCTTGGTGCCAATGCCGGGTGTCACTCCTCTGTGGTAGAGGCACCTCACCCGTGCATGTTGCAAGCAGAGCCGTCCGTGGGAAAATGGTCACCTGCGAAAAAACTAGCGTTGGATTGGATGTCGAAATCCGCCTTTAATTAGCGGTGTCGAGACGTTGAGGTCACCGAGAGTCTGAGTCGATGCCGAAAAGTGAAAGTGATGTCGCCTTCCACCACCGGATGGAAGTGGCTAGCCGAATAGCCGTAGGGGAGAATCACCCATAGTCGATGCCGTAAAGAGTGTCGCCAATGCCAAGATCGAGTCGAGAGCCGATGGTGCTCTCTCGCTCTACCTGTATGTTGTTATTGTCGATACCGAGGCCGCCTGCCATCGCCGGACGGGAGTCTCCAATGCCGAGACAAGGTGTCGAAGTTGCAAATCCCTGCTCTCTCTCTCTCTCTCTCTCTCTCTCAAGCTCTCTTACTCTATCTCTCAATCTCTCACACGCTATCTCTCAAGCTCTCGGGAGTATATGTGAGCGGGGAATTGGGGTGTCAAGGGCGCTCGTGGGAGCGAAGGCTTGCACACATTGTGTGTAAAGTCAATTTTGTTAAAAATCAACTTTTATAGCTCTGTCAAAACTGACAAAATGCTGCAGACAATCAAAATGGCAGGCTTTGTCTAACAACGAAATCAGTATGTGTGTGTGTGTGTGTGTGTGAGTTTGCTTGCCTTGTTGCAGTACTTTGCCTTGTTGCTCAAACTCCCTGTTGCTGATTCTACCGGATTGTACCAGTGGTGTCTCAAGCTTCAAATGCTCGATTCTTTACTGCTATCTCATCTGCTACAATGCCAAGATGCTCCAAATTTCCCTTCGACCGATTCTAGGATGTTGCTTGCAGCTCTGTCGACTTTGTCGCTTTCTCCTTGCTTGATTGCTTCAAGCGTTCAAGGCTTGCCCAATTCAACCTGCAGATCCTGACCTGCTTGCTCTCGATTTAGCTACCGACCTTGCTTCTGTTATGCTCCCAAGCTCTGGAATGTCCAACCCTGCTCGACCTGCTTAGTTCTTCCCACTCACAAGCTCTACCAAGGTCGGTTCACTGCCCGATTCATCTTTATAACACACCCTTTTCTTACTTAATTCATTTCTTAAAAAAGTTCCTTAAATGTTACTCTTGGGTGAATGAAAACGTGAGAAATTTCGGAATTAAAATATCTTTTGAATGAACCCATGTGATATGCACATATGTTTTAGATGATCTCTCTCTCAAAAGATACACAAGTAGGAGTAGTGTTCCGGAAAACCCTTCCCTTTAAGCCAATTGAACGTGGAAGTTTTGCAAATTAAACTATACTTATAGCTATATTTAAACTGTTTTCTAGCAAAATCCATGCAAAATTGTTTCTTTTCACTCGTGTTAATTCATTGACTCGAATTTCCAATCGACTCAAGGCTAAGCTGAGAGACACTTCTCTTGAACACTCAACAGGAGGCAAAGAAAGAAACAGAGAATAGGTTTAATTTTTGAAAGACAACTCGAGGGCTTTTCAAACATTAAAGCCACTACTAAAATGTGTGCAGAGTCCATCCACATTCTTAAGAAACCTTTCACGTTTCAAATCCTCTTTATCTGTCCATTTATATCGTTCTCTTGAAAATCTTTCAACAGCGTGTGTGTAGAGCAGCTGCAGAAGGAGCGAGATGGGATTCAAGGGCGTGAAGTTCGACGAGGAGCCGCCAGAGGACTTCGATCCGGCGGACCCCTACAAAGACCCTGTGGCATTCCTGGAGATGCGAGAGTTCATTGTGCGCGAGAAGTGGGTGAAGATCGAGCGCGCCAAGATCTTGCGCGAGCGGGTACGCCAATGCTACCGCCGGGAGGGCGTTAACCACCTTCAGAACTGCCGCACCGCTGTTCTTCAGTACTTGGAATCCCTCAAGGGCGTCGGCTGGGGCAAGGACGGCCGCCCTGCCTATGCCCATGACCCTGAATCTACCTGGCCTGCCACCCCACCTCCACCCCCTCCCTTCAAGTAGGAGCCATTGATAAGGTCGGTCCTCTGCCTTTCCTGCTCGTAATAATCGGGATCCCTGTTTGAGGGCGTCACTTTGCCATTCTTCCCCAGTTTTTTGCTTGTAATCAGAGTGGATTGTCATTGTTGTTATTCTGTAGCCCCAACAAGAGAGGCTTTCCTTTCACTATACATATGCGTTTTGACCATTTCCTTCATGAATGGAATGCTTATGGCTTAGTTCCTGCAATGAAATCTAGTTGTGGTGAATCTTAATTGTTATTTCACTGCTGATATTTAACAATCAATGTGCCTAGTGACAGTTATTAGGAACAGTTTTTCTGAAGTTGGGTTTGCCTAACTCTTTGGTTCAAGCATTTGACTGATTTATTGCCTGCCATGAGTAAGTTTATGCCTACTTGCAAGCTTTCAACTGGTGAGCTCTGTCCATCAAATCTGTTGTGAAGCTTTCATTTAAGCTCCTATGAGACGATTTTGTGTTAGAAAGGCTTCATTGGCGCCGATGACAGTCCATAATGAAGGAAGTTTTTCTATCTAATGCATGTTTTAGTTCTTTGCGTCATTGTCGATAATGCGTGAGTCTACCTTGCACTTCTATAGAAGCAAGAGAATTTCAGTACTTAGGCCTACTTTTCTTGATCGCCTCCTAAAAAGAGAAGGAAGCAGATTTTGGGCGTTTGCTTGCAAGGTATAAAGCAACCCTTGCCCCTTCACTTGCACACAGAGTACTTGCAGATTGATGTTGCGTGGTTGTATGAGCACCTACTCTCGGATTTCAGTCCTCTAGCTAGAGTTTAATCAGTAAAGAAAGACCTGAATGGGGGTGTTGACAGTGGCAGTTCAGGGCCACTAACTTTGTAAAAGGGGCATCTGGCTCTCTCTCTCTCTCTCTCTCTCTCGGAAAATGGTTCAACCTTTCTATCACCCAAGTGTGGTAGATTGGTTATGCCATTGCCCTCTTGAATAACAGGTCTCGAGTTCAACTCTCTTGTCGGCTAGACTCTAAGGCCTCTTAGGATAGTTTCCTAGGATGTTAAAACGCTCTTTTTCTTCTTATTCTTCTCTCTCTCTCTCTCTCTCTCTCTCTCTCTCTCTCCACTCTCTATTACAATTCAGTTGTTTGAATTGATAAAGTGTTGGGGATTTGTGGTTCTCTCTATGTATTCCGCTACATCTTGTCAAAAGTGATTACAGTGGTATTGGAGCTTCAACTACTCCCGTGCTGTCTACAAACCGATGCAGGGTCCTAACAACATGGACTGAGTGTTTGTTCTGGCATCTCTGTGGATTCGTCCAATCAGTCCTAGTTTCTCCTAGGGACAGGTGTTAGGTAGTGAGTGTCGTTGCCCTGCGAGTGTGAGGTTGTTTTCTCATGTCGGGATGTGTCTAGGCTCTAGCCATGTTTAGCCTTGGGTTTTGGCTTGGTTCCATGGCCATGTTGGCTTCTGATGCACAAAGGATTTTCCCCCCTCTTTCTAGATGTTGCTAGGTACCTTTTGGCCTCCCTTCCCTATTTCCTCTCAAGGATTTCCCTCTTTTGAGGTCGTGAGGGGTGAGATGATGGGTTGGGCAGGGCCTATATATGGGTCTCTTGATGAGAATTGGATCGTGCTAGCTAGGGTGGATGAAAGAGAAACATCATGTACACAAGTGAGTGTGTGTTGGCTAGATTATCACTCAAGCGAATTAGGTTCTAAGATCAATTAACTTGGACTCATAAACACGATCTTGAGTATTAAGCCATCACAAGCTTACCATAAACAAGGGAGATGTAATGCAAAATGGAATTGTGTTTATTCATTTATGAAATGAGCTTTAAGTAGCTCTACAACCTTGCACCACTGCATGTGGGATAATGTAACAGACTTGGACACACCAAGTCGAGATTCTACCGCGACACCACAAGAAAATACTTCAAAACAGCTCACAGTTCACAATTGATTTGACACTTGCCCGGCAGAGTTCCGTGCCTAGAGATATTGGTCCCAAAGACTGGTGCCCCTTTTGCTATTTCTTTTTGTATTAATCTGCAACTCAAAAGTACAAGCGAGTAGTCGGAACTCACTCTCAGACTCTCTGTCCAGATGCTTTGAGAAGTGAGAGCCCAAACTACCAATATAAAGGTTTACAAGGGATGCTAGAAGCAGAGCCCCAAAAGCTTTAAAATCAAAAGCCTTTAAAAATTTAAAAGCCTTGTAAAAATAAAGCATTTAGTCTCTCTCTGTGTGTCTCTGCGTAATATAAAGCAATGAACCTGTGTAGCCAAAACAGCCCACACAACGCAAAAAGCCTTGCTTTCTGTACGCTCAGCCACGTGTCAGTCCGTACAGCTTCCGTGAATCGCGGGACTGTCGTATAGCATGCCACGTCAGCCCTAACGCTGAATTTTTCGCCATTTCCGGGAGCTGGCCAGAGAAAGGGTGTGTGTATCCGCTGCTCCCCTGCAGGTTGCCACGTCATAGATTTGTGACATACCCCCCTCTTGAAAGCATTGTAATCGCCCTAGATTACGTCTGCAAAACAGAGAGAAGCCATAAACTGTCTTAGCGGATACTGACTGTTAGTGCTGACGCACTAGGAACGCACATCTAGCACATGTACCAATTGATAGTCATATCACACGACATCACATGACATCACATGACAAATCACAATCAACTTTAATTCGGATCTCAGACCATGATTTATCGGCAATGCAATTAGCAATAGCATCTAGATCCACTCAGGACCTCATAAATGCCCGATTGACTAATCCCTATTGCAACCATGTCTATCGAGATCATTCAGACCAAAATACTGCAGTCATTTCGTCTAGCAATTCTTGCACTTAAACAAGTCAAGAACAAATCAGTTTCATATATCCGAGATTCCATTTCATAAAGTCATACAACAGAATACTGTCAGCTCTCAGTATCCCTAAAGCTCAAAGAGACATCAATGACTCTAGTATTCAAAAATCGAGGCATCTGTTGACAAAGGAGCGGAGTACTCTTGTGCAAACCCACTGCACCATATCTTCGACCAAGCTGAATTCGGGGTTCCATTTGGAATAGACTATATGCTAAACCAAAAGCTTTAAGGTAAAGTTCACAATCTGAGGAGTATCTGCTAGGTCCTCCTCCTCCATCCACTTCGCATCCAATGCAGGATAGTTCTTGAATTTAACCAAGAACCGCCTTCTCACTTTACTCTTAATCTTTCTGTCCTTATGTGCCAATATTTGTTTGGGAACAAGGATCTCCTCGTTCTCTTCCACTTCGGGTTGCTCATCAGGCTTCCCATCTTCGGGCACATCACCTTTAAAAGGTTTCAAGAGACTCACATGAAATGCATCGTGAATCCTCCAAGTGTCAGGCAGTTTCAGTGGGAAGGAGACATCATTTGTCACAAGCCGGGCACCATGTGCCAATAGAAAAGAACAGACTGAATAGACGTTTAGCACTTCATTAACAACTGAACTGAAAAGAGAGAGATGACACGCGACACGGAGTGGCGGAATTCCACCCCTGAGAGTATTGGCCCCAAACCTTGGCGCCCCTTTCGGTATTTCTTTATACCACGAGAAAGGGACTCCTTTCTGTGTCGAGATATGCAAAGGGGAAGCTACCTCTACAAACTTTTCAATGAACCGCCTGTAGTACGAAGACAATCCCAAGAAGCTTCTAACTTCATGGACATTCTTCAAATTAGGCCAATCACGGATAGTCTCTATCTTGGCCGGATCCATCTGCACTCTTGCTGCTGACACAATGTGTCCCAAAAGTGTATCTTTGGTAGGAAAAATTCACTTTTCTTCGCATTAATCACTAACTTGTGATCTCGTAATGCCTGAAAGACTTGAAGCAAATGTTCTCTATGTTCTGCCTCATCCTTGGAGAAAACAATGATGTCAAAGAAAGTGCCAACGAATAGTCTGTACTCTCAATAAATCCTGTCCATCATCCGGTTAGATGTTGCAGGAGCATTGGTTAGGCCAAAAGGCATCACCAAAAACTCAAATAACCCAAAAGTCGTCCGAAAGTCTGTCTTGTAGACATCTCCGGTGCGATGCAGATATGATGATATCCACTTTTCAAGTCGATCCTGCTAAAGCACGAGGATCCCTGAAGTCGGTCAAGTATATCATCGATTCTAGGAATCGGAAATCTGTTATTGATGGTGATTTTGTTGAGAGCTCTATAATCGATGCGCATTCTCCAAGATCGGTCTTTCTTCAAACCCAACAACATTGGAGAGCAGTACGGTGAAGTACTAGGCTGGACAAGACCCTTTTCCAAGAGGTCTTTCACTTGGTTCATAATCTCTTCGTTCTGGGCTCGGCTCACACGATAAGGTGGCGAGTTCAGTGGTGTGCTTCCAGGTATCAGATCAATGGTATCATCTTTAGGACGAGCGGGTGGTAACTCGCTTGGCAGGCCCTTTGAGAAGCAATCGGCATGAGCGTGGAGAAAATCTTGTCGTTCTTTATCAAGTTCAGACATATTTGTCCTATCCTCATCACTCAACTCTTTCAAAAAGATTGAGTAAACAAACAGATTGGATTTTATTAATTTTGAAATGGTAGAAGCCGATACAATAGGGACAGACTCGCCCTTAAGTTTTACATCGAGTACAATGGTTCTGCCCTTCTCTGTGGTCAAAGTCGCTTTCCTCGCTCGAGAGTCGACCACGGCGTTGTTCTTATGGTATCAGGGAATTCCCAAGAGGACATCACAACCTTCCAAAGGCATTATGTAGAAGTCCTCATGCCCCAAATTCCCCTAACAATGCAACCGAAGTTTGTTTCAATGATATGTGTAATGGCTGCGTCCCTGCCGGGTGCCGCTAGAATTGCCTCTGCAAGTGGTCCCATCCGGTCGGGTGTGATCTCGAGCCCCGCCGCCAGTTCAGGTGAAATGAAGTTGGCCTTGGCTCCTCCATCAAAGAAAATCAGGGCTTCTTGGTCTTTTACTTTGCCCCAAGCTCGACAAAGTTCTCTACTCTCGTCCATCGTGCTGGGTCAATACCCACGCAATTTGGAACCAGTCCCGTTTTCATCTTGCCTTTTCTTCCACGTTATCAGCTGCTCTCGAACTCTTAGGCCTCTCATCGTCCTTGTCGTTCTGTTCTTTCTATGCCACTTCGCGGAGATATGCCCAGTTTCCCCGCATCCAAAGCACTTCCCCTCCTTAGAGAGCTCTCTCTCGAGGAGTAAGTTTGGGTCGTGCATCCTTTTCTTTCTTTTTTGGACTGCTCTTCCTCTTTTTACTTTCATTTGTCGAAGTCTGTTTGGCCCTTTGCGTAATGATTTCATCTGTGGGTAGGTCGAACTGCCTGAGTGAATGGCAAAACCCTGTTTCGCATGACTCATCAACTCCTGAATGGAAGCTGACTTTTGTTCTAAGCAGTGGTCTCGGATCTCTGTAGGAAGACCCAAAGTAAACTGCTCAATCTGTTCTTTGAACGAGATCTTCTTAAATGAAGAGGCGGGTAGAAAAGAGCTCCAGAATCTCTCGCAATAAGCGTCCATTGTATCCTTCTTGGTCATCCAAACATGATTCCAAGCAGTTCGTATGTCGCGTTCATACTCTTGAGTCAGCCAGGAAGAAATAAAAAAATATTTTGAATTTCAGCCATTTAATTGGTGTTGTCTTGTTTAATAGAAGCGTGAACCACCAAGTTTGAGCATTCCCCTTGAAGTAAGAGGCAACTATCTGAATCTTAGAGTGCTCTAAGTAACGCCCTCCAGAGAAAGCTATGCCAAACTGCTGTACAAAAGACAAAGCCTTCGAAGCATCTCTATAACCGAAAAATGTGTCTAATTTTATTGACTGTCCACCTTCCTTAAACTCTTGGACTTTCTTGCTTTTATCTTCCAGAAAGTCATACTCGTTGGCTTTATAAAAATTCTTCTTCTTTGCGTAAAAGCTGCTGTCATCAGAGTTCGAACTATCTGAAGACGAGTCCTGTGTAGAATTGTCAACCACGGGGCGAGATTTAGGCTTCTTTGCCTTTTTCTTGCCCTTTCCGAAGCTTTGCTTTTTGCTTCGCTTTTTGTCTTTTTTGTCTTCTTCGCTCGAGTCAGAGGAGCTAGAAGAACTCAAAGAAGAAGAAGAAGAAGAAGAAGATGTCACGAGGACGTGGCAATTGCTAACTTGAGTTGTTGGTTTCTTTCCAATGATTTTTGTTTTATTTCTGAGACCCTCTTGTTGAGGTTGCAAATGGTCGGACATTGTATGGCCAATGTGAACTGTAGTTTCATCCGCAGACGGGAAGTTGGTCGGCATTGGAACTCGTAAAGTAAAAGGATGTCTAGGCTCAGTTCAAGATCATGTAGGTGTCACGAGGACGTGGCAACTACTAACCTTAGTTGTTGGTTTCTTTCCAATGATTTTTGTTTAATTTTCGAGACCCTCTTTTTGAAGTTGCAAATGGTCGGACATTGTATGGCCAATGTGAACGGTAGTTTCACCCGCAGACGGGAAGTTGGTCGGCACTGGAATTCGTAAAGTAAGAGGATGTCTAGGCTCAAAGCAAGATCATGTAGGTCCCCCCGTCGCACTTAGCAAGTTGGTGGATACTAGGAAGTGAACTCAATAAAGGCATAAAGTCAAGGTGGGATCACCAACAGAAAGTATCCGACAGTTGGGCCATATTGCACTTTTGGATGCGGTCCCAATGAGGATAGATGGTCAGAAGACCAGCGAGAGCCCGACGGAAGTATCTCCTAAAAATTAGGGAACTGCTATTCTGGGCCGTGAAATGTGTTCGTGTCATTACCTTCGGTATGACCAAGGGAACATTTTATTACTTTGCTGCAAAGTCAACTAATGCTTAAGTTGAGAGATTTTTAAGCAGGAAGCCCAATGCGGGGAAATTGCATGTATGAGTGCCAAGTGGCACTTTGTGGTCAATTTACCAAGTCCGGGAGAACAGAACCCGTAACTGACTTTTGAGAGCAGTTTTGGAGGCTGTTAACTTGGATTTTCAGCCATTTCTCTCCATTTTTGAGCTTCCCATGACTTTGCCTAGGTCCAAGGAGCTCATTTTCAGCATTGGAAGGCATCAGATGCGTGTTTACATAGCTGTTTTGCTGCGTTTTCAGCGATACGCAGGTTTTGGCAGCCATGGAAATTTATCTTCTCCTTTCATCTATTTGTTCACAGATGCATTACAGGTCAAGGGCAGAAGAGAGGGAGCTCGATTTATGCTGGGGGGATGCTTCATTGAGAGCCTGTCACAGGTTAAGAGCTATGGAGTGCTTCCTTTCCCTCTCATGTACAGTGTGGTGCTAGGAGTGATGCCCTGCACACTACACATTGCTCTCTCTCCCCCCTACGTGCAGTTATGTGATGCCCCACAAGAGGGCTCCTCATTTGACTGCTGTACAGTTGTGTGGGTTCATGCTTTTGTGCTGAGGCAAGAGCCTCCTTGAGTAGGAACAGGGGTAGCTAGCTGCTGCTCCAAAGCAGGCATTGGTGAGGGTCGTAACCTCACCATACAGGTGCAAAATCAGCGCTGTGTATGCGCTGTATTTTTACTGTTTTTCAGCCATACGGATGCCAGGATCATTGGGAATCGTGCCCCACTGGCAAAGGACAGTTAGGGGACTGTTTGGGGCTGAAAACAGGGTGCTGAATTTACTGTTTTTGGACAGGAATCAGAGGGTATACGCCAGTGCAAGCGAGTTCCATCAGGGGAATTGGTTTCGCGCAAGTTTTGGGGTTGTTATGCTACCGAAATTTGGCCAAATCAAATGGTATCTAGTGGGATACAGTCAAAGGATTCCCAGGACCTTACCTTGTAATTTACCCTCCTAAAGAACAAAGAAATACCGAAAGAGGCGCCAATTTTGGGGCCTACAGGTTGTTGGTGTCTGCTCGGAGCATTCTAGCTTCCGAGCTGTGTGTGTGATCAAGTGTTAATTCCCATCGCAGGTTCTCTTTCCAAAGTGGTCTGTGTGTGTATAAAGTAAAGAATATTGGGTGAAAAGCAACACTTACCGCCCCACCACGGGCCGGTTTCATGGTTCCATTGCCGGGATATCAATCACTTTTTCCTCAAAGAGTGAGCGTGGATTGTTTAGGGTAAAGACACACAGTGCAGGAACACGGGGATTACACTATGGCCGACAAGGGGAAGGGAATTATGGAAGAGGGTTCCTCTTCACAGGACAAACAGGAAATTCCGCATGTACGCCCTGCTAAAAAGTGGTCAAATTAGGGCTGATTTTCTGCTGCGTTTTAAGGGTTTGCAAGTATGAACCAAGATGAGATAGGGAGGGTCTCACGGTGGTAGATTGGCCACTTGATCTTCTGCGGGAGTGATGTGGGTCTTCCAGGTGACACGCTGCTTGCCGATTCTTTGAGGCGATTGCTTGGATTCTATGACGCATTGGTAAATCATCTTGAAATTTGAGCTTGCTTGGTCGTGGGTGGTACGTCAGGTTGTGGAATTATGTTCGTTTGCAGAGGCAAGAGCCTTTTGCAACACGTAAAAGTTAAGGGACAGGTTGCAAGATGCTATGTGGTGAAGTTCAAGAACTATCCACCTGTGGATGCAAAGTGGATGAAAGAGCATGAACTGTCAGTCACCAAATGTATTGCAGCTTTACCTTGAGGCCTTCGGGTTATAGCCTACGTATGCCCCAACCCAATGTCTGCAAAGGAGGGGTAATGATAGAGCTAGCACATCAAATGTACTCATGGATTCAGTGCAACAGGAGTGTACAGTTTGACAAAAGTATGAAGGCCTCATTAAGTCATTTGTACACATGTTTTGACACTCTTTCTTGCGGATACATGCGATGATAAAAGAGTGCTAACAACACAAGATCATCAGTGGCATGTATTTATGGTATGCAATCGAGGACGTTTGCGATTTCAAGAGGGGGGTATGTCACGAGGACGTGGCAACTACTAACCTTAGTTGTTGGTTTCTTTCCAATGATTTTTGTTTAATTTTCGAGACCCTCTTTTTGAAGTTGCAAATGGTCGGACATTGTATGGCCAATGTGAACGGTAGTTTCACCCGTAGACGGGAAGTTGGTCGGCATTGGAATTCGTAAAGTAAGAGGATGTCTAGGCTCAGAGCAAGATCATGTAGGTCCCCCCGTCGCACTTAGCAAGTTGGTGGATACTAGGAAGTGAACTCAATAAAGGCGTAAAGTCAAGGTGGGATCACCAACAGAAAGTATCCGACAGTTGGGCCATATTGCACTTTTGGATGCGGTCCCAATGAGGATAGATGGTTAGAATACCAGCGAGAGCCCGACGGAAGCATCTCCTAAAAATTAGGGAAGTGCTATTCTGGGCCGTGAAATGTGTTCGTGTCATTACCTTCGGTATGACCAAGGGAACATTTTATTACTTTGCTGCAAAGTCAACTGATGCACAAGTTGAGAGATTTTTAAGCAGGAAGCCCAATGCGGGGAAATTGCATGTATGAGTGCCAAGTGGCACTTTGTGGTCAATTTACCAAGTCTGGGAGAACGGAACCCGTAACTGACTTTTGAGAGCAGTTTTGGAGGCTGTTAACTTGGATTTTCAGCCATTTCTCTCCATTTTTGAGCTTCCCATGACTTTGCCTAGGTCCAAGGAGCTCATTTTCAGCATTGGAAGGCATCAGATGTGTGTTTACAGGGCTGTTTTGCTGCGTTTTCAGCGATACGCAGGTTTGGGCAGCCATGGAAATCTTCTTCTTTTTGCATCTATTTGCTCACAGATGCATTACAGGTCAAGGGCAGAAGAGAGGGCGCTCGAGTTATGCTGGGGGGATGCTTCATTGAGAGCCTGTCACAGGTTAAGAGCTATGGAGTGCTTCCTTTCCCTCTCATGTACAGTGTGGTGCTAGGAGTGATGCCCTGCACACTACACACTGCTCTCTCTCCCCTACGTGTAGTTATGTGATGCCCCACAAGAGGGCTCCTCATTTGACTGCTGTACAGTTGTGTGGGTTCATGCTTTGTGCTGAGGCGAGAGCCTCCTTGAGTAGGAACAAGGGTAGCTAGCTGCTGCTCCAAAGCAGGCATTGGTGAGGGTCATAACCTCACCATACAGGTGCAAAATCAGCGCTGTGTATGCGCTGTATTTTTACTGTTTTTAAGCCATACGGACGCCAGGATCATTGGGAATCGTGCCCCATTGGCAAAGGACAGTTAGGGGACTGTTTGGGGCTGAAAACAGGGCAAAAACCAGTAAATACAGCGTGCTGAATTTACTGTTTTTGGACAGGAATCAGAGGGTATACGCCAGTGCAAGCGAGTTCCATCAGGGGAATTGGTTTCGCGCAAGTTTTGGGGTTGTTATGTTGCCGAAATTTGGCCAAATCAAATGGTATCTAGTGGGATACAGTCAAAGGATTCCCAGGACCTTACCTTGTAATTTACCCTCCTAAAGAATAAAGAAATACCGAAAGGGGCGCCAATTTTGGGGCCTACAGGTTGTTGGTGTCTGCTCGGAGCATTCTAGCTTCCGAGCCGTGTGTGTGATCAAGTGTTAATTCCCGTCGCAGGTTCTCTTTGCAAAGTGCTTTGTGTGTGTGTATAAAGTAAAGAATATCGGGTGAAAGCCAACGCTTACCGCCCCACCACGGGCCGGTTTCAGTAGGTCCCCCTGTCGCACTTAGCAAGTTGGTGAATACTAGGAAATGAACTCAATAAAGGTACAATGTCAAGGTGGGGTCACCAAAGGAAAGTACTCGACAACTCGGCTACATTGCATTTTTGGATGCGGTCCCAATGGGCATTGATGGTCAGATGACCAGTGGGAGCCCAACAGAAGCATCTCCTAAAATTTAGGAAACTGCTATTTTGGGCCATGAAATGTGTTCGCGTCATTAGCTTCAAAATGACAAGGGGAACATTTTATTACTCTGCAGCAAAGTCAATTGATGTACCAATTGAGAGATTTTTAAGTTGGAAAAGCCCAATGCGGGGAAATTGCATGTATAAGTGCCAAGTGACACTTTTTGGCCAATTTACCAAGTCTGGGAAAACAGAATTCGTAACTGACTTTTAAGAGCAATTTTGGAGGCTGATAACTCTGATTTTCAGCCATTTCTCTCCATTTTTGAGCTTCCCATGACTTTACCTAGGACCAAGGAGCTCATTTTCAACATTGGAAGGCATTGGATTTGTGTTTACAGGGCTGTTTTGTTGCGTTTTCAGCAATACACAAGTTTTGGCAGCCATGGAAATCTTCTCCTTTTGCATCTATTTGTTCACAGATGCATTATAAATCAAGCGCAGATGAGGGTTCGCTCGATTTATGCTGGGGGGATGTTTCATCGAGAACTTGTCACATGTTAAGAGCTATGGAGTGCTTCCTTTATACTCCATGTACAGTGTGGTGCTTTGAGGTTCTTGAGGTTCTTGGGTTCTTCTTTCGCTTGCAATCTGTGTTAGAGAAGGATCTTCTCTTCACCCGAGTTCTACTCTTTTCCGCGGGTGCACCCCTTGGCGGCCTTGCGCTGACACCAAAGTTGCTTTTTCCCACCTCACGTCGATTGGCCGGCTGCTAAGTGCACGGTCCGCTCTCAATGAGTGAAAAGAGGCACAAGGGGAGGCTAGACAAGCCCTTCTTTCTCGGCATTCCTCAAAAACACGATTAGGAATTGACACGCCCAAGAGGTCTTGGGTTACGTGCCACCGCAACAAGCAAAAAAAATTCTTGTGGTTCTTTCCTTGAGTGATACAGAACACTGCCAAAGCTCTGATACCAATGTAAGGTGGAGCGGAAGTGAATGTTGAACTTTGTTCAAGATGAGTGCTCCAAACTGTGCTCAAGGGTTCCTTTTTCTTAGGGAAGGGAGAGCCTTCCGTTCTTTATTGAGAGAGTGCAATGGACGCAAACAAAGTGAATGGACACGGTGTGTGAAGGTGCATGAGACTGAGAGATAGAGAGAGAAGAGAATACGACACTAGAGATGTTGTCAAATCCTCCTCCAAGGGCCCCACTCTCGATGGCGACAGTGGTCTACTATTGATTGTACAAATCTCTACAATGCTTGGACTTGCCGACGATGTCGACGACAATGAGGACACGACGAGACGGGCTGAAATCTGAAAACGCTAATGGCTGAAATCTGCAAATCTTTATCTGCTGAATTCTGACCCTATGTCGATGACGATGACGATGACGATGTCGATGGTGACGATGCGACGATGACGCGCTGAAAACACAGGTGCTGAAACCGTGCGGCGAGGATCTGCTGCGGGAAGGTGAGATCTGCGAGGTTCGGGGGTTCTACTGCGATGTCTGACTGCTGAAAACTGAAAACACTGGTGCTTAATGAGGTTTCGTCGCGATGAATCTGTAAAACGTTGAAGTGTGATGCAGATGTAAAAACGCTAGGGCCGATCTTTGTCTTCTGCTGCTGCCGGTGGTTTGCAATGCAAAACGCTAGGCTGATTTGATGGGGTTCTGTCTCCAGGATGCATAATAAGCAAAAATGCTGGCTGCTCTAGTCCAAAAACGCTAGATGTTGCAGTCTAAACGCTAGGCCTCTGTGGGGTTCTGCTGAGAAGTTGCCTGTTGAGCAAGGTGCTCCTATTGCCTCTTCTCAAGAAAGTGCTAGCGCTAGGTTTCTATTTATACAAACTTAGCAAAATTGCCCTACCTACTTTCCAACAAATGTCACTTAAAAATAATAAGTGAAAAATGTCAAAAATAGGGAAAATAGGTCTATGCACTGTAAAAATGCTACTGATGGGTTCTGACGATGGTCATGCTGTGTGCAACCAGAGGATATGCATCTATTCTAAGTGTCTGGACATTCACGGTCTGCGAACAGACTCACAAAAGTGCCAGATCACTTCCTATTCTAGACTGATTGACTGAACTGAACCCTTGTCATGGTGTAGCTTGTCCACGGACACATAGGGTTGGATGTGTCACGCGTCAGAATGCGAAGCTCAATGTATAGTTGCCGAAGAGAACGGATAGCTATGGAATTAGAGTGTGAGGCCCAAAGTGACCTATGCATGCAAGAGTTTGTCTACTAGGTCCTCTCCTTGAAGGACGAACCACCAAAAGCAGACATCACGCTGGGTAGAGATGATGACTCTTAAGAATCGAGTCATTGAAAATTGTATTTCAATAAATATGATGGTAAGATGGATGCTGCTATGATTTATTCTTGATTGCATCAATTTAATGCTTACTTAGCTACTAACCAGAAAAGCAGTAAAAGTAAAGTTTTGATAGCTGCGATGTATTTATTGGATGATGCCATTAATTGGTTTGGTATCAAGCTTGGCAAGATGCACAGATGGCCGAGCACCTTGAGCGGGCCGAAGATGAGGATTGTTTTTACTGCTGCAGTACTTGGATCAATTGAAAGAATGGGCATTGGCGATGTTAGTGGGGATGTCGTATGTTAGTTGTTCTACACCCACTGTTGGGCATTGATGATGTTAGTGGGGATGTCGTGGTATCGATGGAGCTGATGGTTACATTGGACTACCATGGGTCTATACCTTGCACTTTCCTCTAAGGGTGAATCTGAGCTTATCGTGGATTCATCTGGGTATATTTTTTAATCGTATAGCGGACATGTAGACTTCACATCGTGAAGTTTTCTTTCGAGTTACGACCCATTGATATTGTGTTAATTCTTTCTATCTTTTGTGGTGCGTATGTCCTATCAAGTACCTATTTTTGTGCTAATTTTTCCGATTTAATGCTTCTTTTAGTGCTAGGCTTCATTATGGCTGTGTTATGGTTATGTTGGACTACCATGCGTCTATACCTTACACTTTCCTTTAGGAGTAAATCTGGGCTTATCTTGGATTCATCTAGGTATACTAATCATTCATCTAGTTTGCATTCAAAGAATACACAGTGTTTTAACCATTGTAGATCGTGTCAGTAAGTTTTACATGCTCATTCCTTGGAAGGCCACAGTAATAGCACAAGAAAGTAGGTGTGCTCATTAAGCATTGGTATCTCCTTTGTGGTTTGCCAAAGTCAATTGTTTCAAATAGAGATGTTAAGTTTATGGCACTTGTGGTCATGAGTGCATGCTTCCCTCTACTATAAAGAAGAGAACTCTTATTAAGGAACATAGGGTGCCTCGCCTCTAGATCATAAAAATGCTAGGTTGTGGTTGTATGCATCACATAAACTTTTTGCGTTGGTTCAACTTAGCTTGTGTGCCGCACACCGCTTTTTGTGTTTGGTTGTTTGCCAGATGCCATACCAAGCGTAGTGCCATGTTGGCCAATATGGTAGAGCAACAAAACGCAGTGGCTCAGTGGTTACATGCTCGTGGATTGCAGGGTGTGCAGCTGTAGATGCCACTCCATGCAGGCCACTGTGTGCACAACTCAGCAACTCACATCTATCCTCTTCATGGATGCTCTCTTTGCGAAACATAAGTGATTGGCAGTGCTCCCTTTGTCCTTCTTGGCTCCCCCTCTCTCTCTCTCTCTCTCTCTCTCTCTCTCTCTCTCTCTCTCAAGATGTTTTTGCTTGCAGGTTGTAGGCTTTCAACTAAGGAAAGGAAATGTATACAAATTAAATGCAATTGTAATGGATGAACAAGCTGCACAGCTCACTTTTTGATAAAATGGTGGCGACCATATAACAGAGCAGTGAGTACCTAGTTGATATATTGTCTCCTACAGAACTTCTATGGACGGCGACTGGGACACTATTGGAACCAAGGCTTGTGCCTTGTGCTAGTTCCATTCACATTCCGCACGAAGAGCGTGTCCTTGCAGCTTGGAGTAGCGATGGGCACTGTAAGCAGCCTCACAGACACCACATTGATGATCTGCATGGCTTGCGTTCTGAACTTGAGAGCTTATGAATGAGTTGAAACTCGGGCCAGGGTGTCGTACATGTTTGCCATAGAGGGGGGGCCATGAAACCAGTATATGTTGTTCTCTTGAGTGGCTGATTGAAGGAGCCAAATTGAGGGGTAAGGAAATCAGCGAGCTCAGTTGACATGCGTGCTACTGGACTTAGTTCAAGGGGCTCCCATGCTCTTCAGCACTATCTGCAGCAGTAGCTGGTGGAAACGTTGTTCATGCAGTAGCTTTGATGCCAGAGTGTGGGAGACTGCATCATCGCACGTAGATCCTAGTGACTATGCACAGTACAACAAGGTGATTGCTGCCTCATTGCCAACATGGTGCAAAAGATTTCCGTACGGAGAGTGCTGCTTGCCCCCCATGGATGTGGCCCTCCATCTGCTGTTTTGCCATCAGACTCCAATTCAATGTAGGTGCATGCCTCTTGCATGATTGAGGATTGTTGATTGATGTTACTAATCTAGTCATCTTTTATGTATGTGATCTGTGAAGGGCTTGCGTTGCTCAGAGCAAGCTATTTGAATCCTAAGGCACACCAGGCTCATCGCTCATAGCTCGCTCTTTGAGGCAGAGGATAAGCTATTGAAAGCAATAAAGAAACAGCAAGAAACTCACTACAGAGGTGCAACAGAGGAGACCAGCTCTTTGAAGTTTGAGTCTGTTTGACTGCATTAGGCCTGACAGACCGTCCTCATAGGTGAAGTCACAAATGGCACCTGATACAGCTCTTGACAGCTTTTTACTCCTGCTCCTCCGACAGTTTCACCCTAAAGGTTGAAGCTCTTATAACTTATCAGAAGTCGAAACCCTCTGTCTCCATTTCCAAACTGCTAGTGTCAAAAGCTGATACTAGCTAATCACGCAATGCTTACAACCTCTCGCACAAGTTATTGGACAGTTTCGAGATCAACAATGCAGAGGCTTTCCTCTCGAACAAGTTGTTTCGAGATCAACAACAATGCAGAGGCTCTCCTAGCGATGGAGTATCATGGGTGATGATGGCATTCTCTTGATAGAAGCTCAAGTCAATCTGTTCCAGTGAGAACAGGACTAACTACTCGGTTCTCCCATAAAACTAGTTGGAGCTGCGAATACACTCAAAGAGGGTTTATTGCCCTTTCACTTGAGAATTTTGCCATGAGGGTAGACCAATTCTCTATCATAAACAAAAGGTAGGGGACGGGCCGTATTAGTTTGAGCTACAATGGCAGGGCATAGGACTTGCCATTCTAGAACACATGCTCTTTTGATGTGATCCTTGTCCCACTTGTACACCAGTGATCCCACCAAACCAAGAACGAAAAGAGCCAGATTCCCTATCTTTTAGACATTTCCAGATCACACTCGAAAAAGCCTCGTTCTTAAAAAGTAGATGTGGATGGCATCATCTAGAAGGCCATTCATTTGAGGTCTTCTTATGGCATGCATGGAGTTCAATACTAGTACCTCCTCACCTTAAGCAGGAGGGGATGCCACGTGCACATGGATTTATGTGCCACATGGACATGCTTCTTCACCTTCCAGAGCCAATTCTGTACATATCTCTAGATAGGAGTGTCTAGATGTCACGAGATTATGAAAAATACTAACTTTATTTGCTGGTTTCCTTCCCTTGATTTTTTATTTAATTTTTGGGACCCTCTTTTTGAAGTCATAAATGGTCGGACATTGTATGGCCAGTGTGAAACGGACGATGGTTGGGAGTTTCACTTGCAACATTGAAGGCCGAGCAGCCACAAGTTGGTTGGGTCGATCGGTATTGAAATCTAACTAGTAAAAGGTGGCTAGGGTCAATTAAAGTCATTTAGGCCCCTCGTTGAGGCTTCATAAGTTAAACCAATTGAGCATAAAGGAAACTTGGCAAGACACCTCGGCTAGGAAGGGGCGCCCAAATCGATTTGGGGCGGCTGGGTCTAATTTAGAAACTCAATTCTCCTTTGTCTTATGTAGCACGATGATTTTGCTCTCGTGCACCTCTCTCCTCTTGAATATAGAATTGTGATGCCTAGCGTACAATTTTGTGCAATTGCTGAGGCAAGAGTCTCTTGTATAGGTACCAGATTAACTAAGTGCTAATCCCAAGCAGGTACAGATTTAGAGAGATTTCTCGCGAGAAACTTGAGAGCTATCTACAACTGCGTTCGGCACATGGAGTCCAAGCTGTAATTTTTTGCAGGTTTAGGGTTTTGACCCTTTTTGATGTCCAAGAGTCCCAAGAGCTTCAAGGAAGCTAGGGACCTGTCAAACAAATGTTCCGATGCATTTTAGAGGCAAAAAACAAATATTTTAGCTTGTTGTATTTTCCATAGTCACATGGGGACGGGGACGGGTCTCGTGGTTGTGACGGGTCCCGAGGACGGGAATGTGGAAAATCAGGGGACGGGACAGGGGACCCGTGTTTAAAAAAACTTGTTCTATACTAGACAACACTAAGACCAGAAGATTGCAAAGAAAAATTGGTTTTTGTACTCATAAATACCAAAATATGACGTGGTAAGAACACGACGAGCATGGGTTGCACATGTTGACGTGATGATCAATCGTCATACTCAGAGGGAAGAAATTAATGATGTACAAGTGAAGAGTGGATTAATAGAGTCTAGTGGGCAACTGAAACCGGCCTGTTCAATCCAAAAAGGGCGGTAGACTTTAAACTTAAACCTTATTTGCTTTCACCCATTTAATTTGTCATCCACTTTACCTGTACTTTCAAGACACAACAAAGGGGAAAGGGATACAGGCTGCTAGATTGCACATGTATGAGTAGACCGACACCAGATTGGCCCCTAACTTAGGCGCTCCTTTCGGTATTTCTTTATTGTTCAAAAGAGGGAATAAACGCTGTGGTTCCTTACAAGCTGCCCCGCACAAACTTGGCTGAATTTCAACTGTTCCGGCCTGATTTTGGCAGCATTACTGTACTAGGACCCTTCACAGTCAGTATTACCACGCATTGAGTGACTTTCCCGACGTATACGGGCGGGCACTTTGCAAGACCTGGCGAGAATCTGCAGCACGCTGAATTCTCTGTTTTCAGCCTCGAAAATGCGCCAGATCGCCTGTACAGCGGTCCCCTTGCGTCCCCGAACCTCCTGGGGGTATTAGGGTCCGTTTAGGGTCAAAACCCTAAACCTGCAAAAATACACAGCAGGCTGTAATTTACTGTTTCAGGCTCCGTTTCGCGGGCCGGTCGCATCCGTAGCAAGTCCTCGAGCTCCCGCACCTGTAGGGCTACTTGCCCTTTGAAACGGACGAGATTTCGAACGTGAAACCTCTCCGAATCACCTGTACCTGCGGGGGATTAGCCGCTAGCTAATCCAGTACCTGTGCAAGAGGCTCTTGCCTCGGCAATCGTGCATGAACCCACACAACTGTACATTGGTCAAATGAAGAGCCCACTAGAGGGGCATAACATACTGCCAAAGGGGGGAGAGAGGGTAGTGCGTAGCGTGCAGAGTATCACTCCTGGCACTGCACTGTGCATAAGAGGGAAAGCAAGCACTCCATAGCTCTTAACCTGTGACAAAAGCTGCAAATGAGCCTCTCCCAGCTTAAAGTTCAGCGCCACTTCTTCCTTGAGGAGGCAAGTGCACAGAAATGTGCCACTTGGCGCATTTACAAGCATTTTTCCGTTTCGGTGTTGCCGCCTAAAAATCTCCCAACCGGTGGCCCAGTTGACTTCACGGCAGAGTAAGAAAATGTTCCCCTTGTCATTCCGGAGGTAATGACGCAAATACATTTTCAGGTCCCAAAATAGCAGTTCCCTAAATTTTAGGAGATGCTGCCATTGTATCTTTCTAGGTCATCCGACCCTCTTTGTACACTGCGGCCACGTCCAGAACTGAAAAGTAGCCTCTGTAGCAAAGGATTTCACTTTGGCTAGTCAATGACCCCACTTTGGCTAACCATAGTCCTTGTCCACCTTAGTGCTCTCTTGCCCTCAGGCCTGGACTCCCTCTGGACAGTTCCACACTAGCTATGCAATGCAGGGCAGTTACATTTCCCGAGGGGTGTTTCCAAAAAGTGAAAGTAAATAAATAATAGGAAAGAAATCAACAAAAAGGATAGATAGTAGTCACACGCTGGTGACAACAACATTGACATATAGCTCAAGACTCTGAAAGCCCTAGAAAAAAGGTGTGGGGTCCCCTGCTTGCGTCCCCCCTAATGTGTCATCGGGGACCTGCGTCCCGGGATGCGTCCCCTCTGCGTTCCATGTGAGGGACCCCTCTGCGTCGCGTCCCCCTGTCCCGTCCGGCATCCTCGCGTCCCTCGTTTCGTCCCTACCGAAAAGGGCTACATCCCTGAGTCCCCTGTTTCTATGGTATTTTATCGCCAGTTTTGTAAAAGTGCTCTAATGCGCACGGAAAGTCACCTATTACATGGGGATTTTGTCTGTGAAGCCTTCTACTATCGTTATGTTGCCGAAATTGGCCTAGTGTAGGCAATGTTCAGCCCAATATAATTGGGACAGCGCGTAGAGGTTTACAGGTTCTCTCCAAGACCGGAAGGGGTGCTAATCTTTGGGGCCAACAGGGTGTCACTGTCTACTTGGGAGCACTCTAGTTACCGAGTCGTGATTTGTTGTGAAGTGGTAATTCCAAATTCGTGAAATCACTTTGTGTCATAAAGTACAATAAAGTTAAACAACGTATAGATCGGGTGAAAGCCAAAGTTTACTACCCTTAAGTGAGGCTATAGGCCGGTTTCATGGTTTCATTGCTTGGACAATATCACTTTTTCCTCAAGAAGTGAACCTTCGTTGGCATATAATAGAGCAACCTAGCGTTTTAGAATGGTGGATTACCAACGGCAGCACCCCCAGCGTTTTTGGGACAGCAATCAACCTAGCGCTTTTGGGTGGATCAACTAGCAAAGGCTAAGGCAAAGGCATGAGGCGACGAGCAGAAAGAGGAACGAGGTGGGTGAGGCAGCGCGAAGCAGGTGGCTTGCACCTCGTGCGAATAATTGTTTTTTTTTTTAATATTAAGGCATGCGATTGTGAACACTATTTTGATCATGTGCTGGTTGGCTAGAGCCGTCCATGCAATCTTCCACGCCAACTGTGGGGGTTCAAAAGTTGATCGTGCTTGGACTTCTATTTCAACAAGGCAATTAGGTCTCCCCAAATGAAAAGCCTTTAAAAATATGTTACGTGCATAAGTGAAGGGTGAGTTTAGGAAATGAAGAGACCCATGGAAGTGGAAAGTCAAAAGGCTTCTTGTGTCCATATAAATAGAGATGGTTGAGTGCACTTTTATACATTTGTTTTTTTTCTTTCCTTATTTCTCTTAAGCGCCAACACAACCGACCACTCCCACCGAATCGGCCATGCCTAATGCACATAGCTGAAAAGGAAACCTTCACATAGAACTAACAACACCAAAATAAGCAAACAAACTTACTTGAATAAAACCCGAGAAGCCCGAGATTCGCAAACCCAACACACAGAGGTTGACCGTGCCACCAATGTCAGCAACCTCTGCCACAGGCAGCCAACATTGTCGGGAGCCTCACCAACCTTGACCCCATGTGAGCTAAGCCCACTACTAAAAAGTTGCAGCAAACATCACACAACCACCGAATGCGACTCGCGACAGTAGCATCCACCCATCGAAGCTCCACATATCAACCACCAGCCTGTTATTGAAATTGTCTACGCCCCTCGCTTCGAATTGGATCCGAATCTAAACAACCGCCTTGTTGTTAAACGAAGACCGCAACACATTCCCCCACCTTCCATTGAGCAGAACCAAGAAACCAGGGTGGGCTTGCGCCCTTGTGGGTACAAGGGCAGGCCGTCGCCAGACCTGAGTGTCCAAAAATAAGGAGGAGCAAGCAAGGACGGGAGCCGGCAAGGGTGTCACCAGTCGGAACCTCTCGCCTCATAGTAGATCCCTGATGTGAGCGCCTTGCCACACAGCCCCTGTTGGCATCCTTGAAGACAAGGACTAGAGCAGCTCCAAACTCCCCTACAACAGCCTTCGAAGGGGCATCCACCCATGAGCGCCACACCCATGAGCGCCACACACAACTGAGTTTGTCAAAACCCTAAACCCCCCATACCTCACGCATTGCTCAAATGTATTAAATCTTCTAGTAATGTAGGTAGTTAACTTTCAAAATTAATCATAGCTTTATTTTTGGTGAAATTACACACACACACACACACACACACACACACACACACACACTCACTCTCTCTTGGTCACTTCATCTAACATTAAGTGTTGCATCCAACTACACACACACACATACCTTCTGGCAATGCATTTTTACTTTGGTTCCCCTAAATAACTCTTGGTTTGGCACTTCATCGTGTTGTAGTTGCTCTAGCACCTCATCTGGAGGGGTTTTGATTGTGCTTTAAAGCACTTTATATAGCTAGGAATAGTTACATCCAACTATATGCACTCGATTTAAACTTGAGTTGTTGAGTTAACTGATGCCTTGTGGGAGAGTACCTTGTGCTTTACTATACACCTCCCTTAATGATAACTCCTAACTTTTGCTATGCAGAATACAATGGATAAGTAGAGCTGTCCACCATAAAAATGTTATCTAGTAAACCCCGCACCCATTTGGTTACCTTATGGGATGAACCCTTTAATATAACTCTCAGTAGGTTTGTTTAAACCCCATTTTTTGCCTCATGCTTGGGCGAGAGTCAGGGCTTCTGATTTGGTCAGGATACCTAAGATTTAGCACTCTGTCGCGACGGGTCTCTTCCACTCATGGTGCGTCACGATGAACAGATCTCGTTCTGATAACCTAGCTTGATGGTGGGTGGCTTGGCACGGATTTTTGGCCATCTTCTCTTGGTATGATTCTAAGCAGTCAAACCTCATACCCTCATATTGAGAAGGTTCGGTGCTAGGGGGTTGCGGCACCTCGATAACTGAGGATTTTTGGTGTTTTCCCTTGCCTCTTCCTCTTGCACTATATAAGGCGAGGGGATTTTTCTCCGCCCTCACTTAAGACTTGGTATAGGAGAAGAATACGTGAGTGAGGTCGGAATGATTCTTGGCTCTACAATAGTCTACATCCGCTGCTACTTTGATGATTATTAGGATAGCTTCCACTTCAAATGTTTTATTTATTCACCATCAATAGTGTGTGCTGTGCATTCTACCACATTGGCTTTTTACCTAATTGGCTTCTATTCAAACTAGTCTTTCACTAATGTTAATTGATGAAATACATGTTATAATCCGGTGCTATAGGGATATTTTGAAACTTAAAACCCTACATTCTTGCTCTTACTAATTTGTTATATGCCTATGATGGGAAGACTTGGGCATGAAAAATGGCGAGAATGGTTCTTAATAGTGGTCTTTTGTATAGAAAAGCTGAACATTGGCCCTGTTTAGTGTTGGAGACATTTTTGAGAAAAGTTGATATACTTAATCTAAGCTTGTGCTTATGATGTATAGAATAAAAGATGGGGGATTCTGGCACTAGCTTCTGATCAACATATGGTTATTGATCTAGTCTTGTTGCTTTACTACTTAAAATTTAGCATAAACATAGATTTTGGTTGGCTTATGGTTACTGATATGGTTTTATGGTGTTGAAGTATGGGGAAACACATTTGCATATACTTGCAGAAAAGACTTACCTTCAGCCAATTGATAATTACTGGAATAGTGTTCGAGTTCTGGCTTAAATTAAGTCCTTAGATAAACCATATGTTATTACCTTTTCAAGCTCTTAGGTATGATACTGCCATGACATGGGGGTATCCTTTTACATGCATACATATTCAAGTAGGTTGATTGGTTACTGGTTGACTCGTTGTTGGATGATACACTTGGCAATCATATGGCTCTTAAACTCTTTATTACAATTGCAGATAGTTTTTGACTCTTAATTATTGAGTGTATTTATTGGCATGATCTACTATATGGCTGTGATTATTGGGATAGTTTCGAGTTGAAGTTGGGTTTTCACTAGTAACTATCCTTGGAAATTTTGGCTTAGTGCATTGTCATGCTGACATGCCAAGATCTTATACTTCTAGTACACTGACTTTGCTGAATTCCTGGTGGTTGATGACCGGAAGATTTGGTCTATGGGGTTGGACCTTTGATCATGGTCCCTAGTTGTTGCTAGTATGGTATTTTTTGCTGGGATTGAGTTCTACCTAATGACCTGGCTCTGTTTAGTCATTGTCTGTTGGTGAGGAAGTTAAATTTATTTTTTTGAAAAAAGAGAAAAAACTCCGTCTAAAATTTGTATCTGTCGGTTTCAGTAAAAAGTTTTTGGCAAGATCTACTATGTAATAGTGCTTGATCTTGGCTAAATCCTAGGAGATATGAGAATCTGTATAGCACTAGATTACTTTGCTTTGTATGGTCGGAGATCTAGCTTTGATTGGTAACCTTATACAAACATACATATTCTCGGATTTGAGTGAAACCTTGATTCTTACTGTCATATTTAGATTTTTTGACTCTGATCCAATAAATCTTCTCCGATTGCTAAGCCTAATAAATCTTCACCTTAAATGATTAATATTTTGGGATTTTGCTACAACAACTTTTTAACATACGGTGAAAAAATGGATTTTTTTGATAAACATATACAAGGCTAGCACACTCGTAGTAATGTTATTTGTGAGCTTGCTCTAAAAGCTTCAATACTAACCGTCGTTGTGATGAAACATTTGGGTAATCTAAGATTTCTGGACATTGTGTTCTACTATGGATTGGTTTATGCTATTTGAAGGGCTTAATTTTGGATTAGTTACAAAACAAAGCACTGCATATAAGTTTTGGTCCATATATTTTTTGTAGCTACAAAACAAAGAAGTGCATAGAATTGTTTAACTTATGGATAAGTGAACACTTTTTTTTAGTAATGGTTGTTATAAAAGAGAAGTTTTACATATGAAGCAATTTTGGTAGGAATACTTATGATGTAGAAGAAACTCGAGATTTTAACTACTTAGGACGGTAGCTAATCTACTATTTTTAAAGTTTGACATGGATAACAACTGATAGGTTCTTTGAAGCTTGCCATATGTAGCCAAGTTTAACATATCTGTTGTCTTGACTATATGGATGCAGGGGAGAATTCTATCTTGGCTTAAAAAGGTTTAGCATGTTGCAGTCCCACTTTGAAAACATTTGATAATTCAATTGGGATAGTTCTGATACCATTGTATACAAACATTTGGAATGATGATACCTCATTCTTATAATGATGTACAGTTATGAATCAAAGATTGAGTTGTTTTTGTACGAATCTTTGCGTAGTCACTTAAAGCCATTCAGTTTTTGAACATCATGTTCTTTGGTGTATATGTATTTAAATTGAAATAGCTACACCCCCCTCCTAAACACCAGGCCCTCCCAGGCAACTGGGTGGACAGAGACGCTGGCTTTAGATATTTCTTGTTTATAGGCTTTGATTGATCCACTGTCTATAATTCTTTGTTAGGTTGACATGTGTTATGTGGTTTCTCCTTGACTATAGACTAGATTCTTGCTCACGACTATGGTAGTCGATTGGCTCAGTCGATTTTAGGTAACAAGTTAATCCAATTTTACTCACCCATGCTTAATTCAGTTTATTCGGATGATTTCAGGAACATGTTTTGCTTAGTCGGTTTTAGGTAACAGGTGAATCCAATTTCAATCACACATGCTGATTTCAATTTATTCGGATGATTTCAGGAACATGTTACTTTTAAACAAACTACATGTATCATGATTTTTTTAGGGATTAGGATTAAAGGCAGTATTATCTAAAGACTATGAATGACAACTTTACTTTTTTAAAACTGACTGCCAAAGCCTTAAAACTCTTATAAAAGTAATGTCTTCCTTGAAGACAACATCTCATATTGTGTTAATAAGACTCACTTTACCCTCTTCAAGGACGCTTTGACTTGGCACATCTCTGCTAATGCCTGATACTTGACTTTTGTTACTCTCATCTACTTGATAAGGTAGTAGGCCCATACACAATGGGCCTATTGTCAACCCATTGTGTATGGCACTATGGATAGGGTGGACACACACACACACACACACTTGGTCACTTCATCTATATTTATTGTTGCATCCAACTACACGCATACACATACCTTTTGGCAATGCATTTTTACTTTGGTTTCCCATTGTGTATGGCACCTGGGATAGGGTGGACACACACACACACACACACACACACACACACACACACACTTGGTCACTTCATCTAATATTAACCGTTGCATCCAACTACACACACACACACACATATCTTCCAGCAATGCATTTTTACTTTGGTTCCCCTAAATAACTCTTGGTTTGGCACTTCATCAGGTTGTAGTTGCTCTAGCACCTTATCTGGAGGGGTTTTGATGGTGTTTTGAATCACTTTATCTGTCTATGAATAGTTACATCCAACTATATGCAGTCGATTTAAACTTGAGTTGTTGAGTTAAATGATGCCTTGTGGGAGATTACCTTGTGCTTTACTATACACCTCCCTTAATGATAACTCCTAACTCTTGCTATGCAGAATACAGTGGATAAGTAGAGATGTCCACCATAAAATTTTTGTATAGTAAACCTTGCACCCATTTGGTAACCTTATGGGATGAACCCCTTAATATAACTCTTACAAGGTTTGTTTAAACTCCATTTTTGCCTCATGCTTGGGCCAGAGTCGGGGCTTGTGATTCGGTCAAGATACCTAAGATTTAGGACGGTCGCGACGGGTCTCTTCCACTCATGGTGCGTATAGATCTCGTTCTGATAACCTAGCTTGATGGTGGGTGGCTTGGCTCTGATTTTTGGCGATCTTCTCTTGGTATGATACTAAGCAGTAAAACCTCCTGCCCTCATATTGAGAAGGTTCGGTGCTAGGCGGTTGCGGCACCTCCATAACTGAGGACTTTTGGTGTTTTCTCCTGTCTCTTCCTCTTTCACTATATAAGGTGAGGGATTTCTTCTCCCTCCTCACTTAGACTTGATGTAGGAGAGAAATGCGTGAGTGAGGTCGGAATGATGCTTGGCTCTGCAATACTCTACATCTGCTGCTACTTTGATGATTATTAGGATTGCATCCACTTCAAAGGTTTTATTTATTCACCATCAATAGTGTGCGATGTGCATTCTACCACATTGGGCCTTTACCTAATTGGCTTCTGTTCTAAACTAGTCTTTTACTAATGTTAATTGATTAAATACTTGTTATAATCCGGTGCTGTGGGGATATTTTGAAACTTAAAATCCTACATTCCTGCTGTTACTAATTTGTTATATGTCTATAATGGGAAGACTTGGGCATAAAAAATGGCGAGATTGGTTCTTAATAGTGGTCTTTTGTATGAAATAGCTGAACACTGGCCCTGTTCTGTGTTGGAGACATTTTTGAGAAAAGTTGATATACTAAATCTAACCTTGGCACGACCTTGTGCTTATGCTGTATGCAATAAAAGATGGGATTCTAGCACTACCTTCTGACTAGCGTATGCAATAAAAGATGGGATTCTAGCACTACCTTCTGACTAGCGTATGGTTATTGATGTAGTGTTGTTGCTTTACTACTTAAAATCTAGCATAAAGAGAGATTCTGGCTGGCTTATGGTTACTGATATGGTTTTATGGTGTTGTGGTATGGGGAAACCCGTTTGCATATACTTGCAGAAAAAACTAACCTTAAGCCAGTTGATAATTACTGGAATTATATTACCTTTTCAAGCTCTTAGGTATGATACTGCTATGAGATGGGGTATCCTTTTACATGCATACATATTCAAGTAGGTTGAATGGTTACTGGTTGATTGGTTGTTGATGATACACTTGGCAATCATATGGCTCTTAAACTCTTTATTACAAAGTCTCCAAAGACTTAGAGGTTGTGGTTTTACTGAATTTTCCTGAAATTATTTCTTTTATGATCTACAAAAGAATGGAAGCTCTGCTCACTTGATCTCTGCTATCTAGTAGAATACAATATTGATTGACTATGATTCATCTGACTTGGGCACAAAACATGGATTTTTTTCTCTTCGACTATTATTGGTCCTTTGCCTAATGTAGCAAATTTCTGGACAATTGGACTACTGGCCTGCTTACTAAGCTTGAGAGTCTACTAATCTAAACTTTGATATCTCTATTGATGGATTACTTGGGCACAAAATAGGATTGACTCTTGAGATAAGTTTTGACTCTTAATTATTGAGTGTATTTATTGGCATAATCTACTAGATGGCTGTGATTATTAGGATAGTTTTGAGTTGAACTCGGGTTTTCACTAGCAACAATCCTTGGAAATTTTGGCTGAGTTCACTATCATGTTGACATGGCAAGATCTTATACTTCTAGTACGTTGACTTTGTTGGATTCCTGTTGGTTGATAACTTAAGTGGATGATCTGGTCTATGGCTGGACCTTTGATCATGGTCCCTAGCGTTTGCTAGTATGGTATTTTTTGCTGGCATTAAATTCTACCTAATGACCTGGCTCTATTTACTCATTATCTGTTGGTGAGGAAGTTGAATTTATTTAAAAAAAAAGAAAAGAATCCACCTAAAACCTGCATCGGCAAGTATTATTGGGTATTTTCAGTAAAAAGTTTTTGGCAAGGTCTACTATGTAATAGTGCTTGATCTTGGCTAAATCCTGGGAAATATGAGAACCTGTACTGCAGTAGATTACTTTGCTTTGTATGGTCGGAGATCTAGCTTTGATTGGTAACCTTATACAAACATACATATTCTCAGATTTGAGTCAAACATTGGTTCTTACTGCCATATTTTTATTTTCTAACTCTGATCCAATAAATCTTCTTAAAAATTCTTAAGTCTCCTTTCTAGTTGCTAAGCCGAATAAATCTTCAGCTTAAATGATTGAAATTTTGAGATTTTGCTACTGCAGCGTTCTAACATATGGTGGAAAAATGGATTTTTTTGATAAACCTATACAGGGCTAGCACACCCGTAGTAATGTTATTTGTGAGCTTGCTCTAAAAGCTTCAATACTAACGCTATTGTGATGAAACATTTGGGTAAATTGAGATTTATGGCCATTGTGTTCTACTATGGGTTGGTTTGTTCTATTTGAAGGGCTTGACTTTGGTGCATATATTTGAATGTAGTTACAAAACAAAGCATTGCATAGAAGTTTTGGTCCATACATTTTTTGTAGCTAGTCTAATAATTTTTAAGTTTGACATGGATAACAATTGATAGGTTCTTTGAAGCCTGCCATATGTAGCCAAGTCTAACATACCTGTTGTCTTGACTATATGGATGCATGGGAGAATTCTTTCTCGACTTAAAAAGGTTAAGCATGCTGCAGTCCGACTTTGAAAACGTTTGATAATTTAACTGGGATAGTTATGATACCTTCGTATAAAAACATTTGGAATGATACCTCATTTTTCTAATGCTGTACAATTATGAATCAAAGACTGAGTTGTTTTTGTACAAATCTTTGCCTAGTCATCTAAAGCCAATCGTTTTTTGAACATCATGTTCTCCGGTGTATATATTTAAATTGAAATAGCTACACACACCCCTAAAGACCAGGCCCTCCTGGGTAACTGGGTGGACCGGGACGTTGGCTTTAGATATTTCTTTTCTATAGGCTTTGATTGATCCACTGTCTATAATTCCTTGTTAGGTTGACATGTGTTAGCAGTCTCGCCTTGATTATAGACTGGATTCTTGCTCAGGACCTTTTGGCTCAGTCGGTTTAGGTAGCACGTTAATCCAATTTTACTCCCCATGCTTAATTCAGTTTATTCGGATGATTTCAGGAACATGTTACTTTTAAACAAACTACACGTATGAGGATTTTTTAAGAGATCAAGAGCAAATGCAGTATCATCTAAAGACTAGGAATGACAACCTTACTTTTTTAGAACTGGTTGCCAACGCCTAAAAACTCCTACAGGAGTAATGTCTTCATTGAAGACTATCTGATATTATATTGATAAGATTGACTTTACCTCTTCAAGCACCCTTTGACTTGGCACATCTTTGTTAATGCCTCATACTTGACTTTTGTTACTCTCATCTACTTGATAAGGCAGTAGGCCCATACACAGTGGGCCTACTGCCAACCCATTGTGTACGGCACTTGCGATAGGGCGGGTACACACACACACACACACACACACACACACACACACACACACACACACACACACACACACACACACTTGGTCACTTCATCTAACATTAACTGTTGCATCCAACCACACACACACACACACACACATACCTTCTGGCAATGCATTTTTACTTTGGTTCCACGTTCCCCATTGTGTATGGCACCCGAGATAGGGAGGGTACACACACACACACACACACACACACACACACACTTGGTCACTTCATCTAACATTAACTATTGTATCCAACTACACACACACATACCTTCTGGGAATGCATTTTTACTTTGGTTCCCCTAAATAACTCTTGGTTTGGCACTTCATCGGGTTGTAGTTGCTCTATCACCTCATCTGGAGGGGTTTTGATTGCGCTTTGAATCACTTTATCTGGCTATGAATAGTTACATCCAGCTATATGCACTCGATTTAAACATGAGTTGGTGAGTTAATTGATGCCTTGTGGGAGCTTATCTTGTGCTTACTATACACCTCCCTTAATGATGACTCCTAACTTTTGATATGCAATACAATGGGTAAGTAGAGTTGTCCACCATAAAAAATTTGTCTAGTAAACCCCACACCCATTTGGTTACCTTATGGAATGAACCCCTTAATATAACTCTCACTAGGTTTTTTTAAAACCCATTTTTTGCCTCATGGTTGGGCGAGAGTTAGGGCTTTTGATTTGGTTGGGAAACCTAGGATTTACCACTCTGTTGCGACGGGTCTCTTCCACTCATTCTACCTAGCTTGATGGTGGGTGGCTCGGAACGGATTTTTGGCGATTTTCTATTGGTATGTTACTAAGAGGTAAAACCTCCTACCCTCATATTGAGAAGGTTCAGTGCTAGGCAATTGCGGCACCTCCATAACTGAGGACTTTTGGTGTTTTCCCCTGCCTCTTCCTCTTCCACTATATAAGGTGAGGGATTTTTTCTCCTCCCTCACTTAGACTTGGTATAGGAAAGAATGCGTGAGTGAGGTTGGAATGTTACTTGGCTTTGCAATAGTCTACATCTGCTGTTACTTTGATGATTATTAGGATTGCTTCCACTTCAAAGGTTTTATTTATTCACCATCAATAGTGTGTGCTGTGCATTCTACCACATTGGGCTTTTACCTAATTGGCTTCTATTCTAAACTAGTCTTTTACTAATGTTAATTGATGAAATACTTGTTATAATCCGGTGCTGCAGGGATATTTTGAAACTTAAAATCCTACATTCCTGTTGTTACTAATTTTTTATATGCCTATAATGGGAAGACTTGGGCATAAAAAATGGTGAGAATGGTTCTTAACAGTGGTCTTTTGTATAGAAAAGCTGAACATTGGCCCTGTTTTGTGTTGGAGACATTTTTGAGAAAAGTTGATATACTTAATCTAAGCTTGGCAGGACCTTGTGTTTATGATGTATGGAATAAAAGATGGGGGATTCTAGCACTAGCTTTTGACCAACATATGGTTATTGATCTAGTCTTGTTGCCTTGTTAGCATAAACAGAGATTTTGGCTGGCTTATGGTTACTGGTCTGGTTTTATGGTGTTGTGGTATGGGGAAACCCGTTTGCATATACTTGCAGAAAAGACTGACCTTCAACCAGTTGATAATTACTGGCATAGTGTTTGAGTTTTGGCTTAAATTAAGTTCTTAGGTAAACCATATTATATTACCTTTTCAAGCTCTTACGTATGATACTCCCATGAGACGGGGGTATCCTTTTACATGCATACATATTCAAGTAGGCTGATTGGTTACTGGTTGTCTGGCTGTTGATGATACACTTGGCAATCATATGGCTCTTAAACTCTTTATTAAAAATTCTCTAAACACTTAGAGGTGGTGGTTTTACTAAAAAAATCTAAAATTATTTCTTTTATGATCTAGAAAAGAATGGGAGCTTTGCTCACCTGGTCTCTGTTGTCTAGCAAAATACAATATTGACTAACTATGATTCATATGGCTTGGGCACAAAACATGATGGATTTTTTTCTGTCCAACTATTATTGGTCCTTAGGCTAATGTAGTAAATTTTTGAATAGTTGCATTGCTGGCCTGCTCATTGAGCTTGAGAGTCTAGTAATCTAAACGTTGATATCTCTATTGATGGATTACTTGGGCACAAAATAGGATTGACTCTTGAGATAGTTTTTGACTCTTAATTATTGAGTGTATTTATTGGCATGATCTACTATATGGCTGTGATTATTGGGATGATTCTGAGTTGAACTTGGGTTTTCACTAGTAACAATCCTTCGATTTTTTGGCTAAGTTATTGTCATGTTGACATGGCAAGATCTTATACTTCTAGTATGTTGACTTTGTTGGATTCCTGTTGGTTGATAACTAAAGTGGAAGATCTGGTCTATGGATGGACCTTTGATCATGGTCCCTAGCGTTTGCTAGTATGGTATTTTTTTGATGGAACTGAATTCTACCTAATGACATGGCTCTGTTTACTCATTATCAGTTGGTGAGGAAGTTAATTTAAAAAAAAATAAAAAGGAAAAACTCCATCTAAAGCTTGTATCTGCGGGTATTACTGGGTATTTTTAGTAAAAAGTTTTTGGCAAGATCTACTATGTAATAGTCCTTGATCTTGGCTAAATCCTAGGAGATATGAGAACATGTATAGCACTAGATTACTTTGCTTTGTATGGTCGGAGATCTAGCTTTGATTGGTAACCTTATACAAACATACAAATTCACGGATTTGAGTTAAACCTTGGTTATTACTGTCATATTTTGATTTTTTGACTCTGATCCAATAAATCTTCTTATAAATTCTTAAGTCTCCTTTCTTGTTGCTAAGCGGAATAAATCTTCAGCTTAAATGATTGAAATTTTGGGATTTTGCTATTACAACTTTCTAACATATGGTGGAAAAATGGTTTTTTTTTTATAAACCTATATAGGGCTAGCACACTCGTAGTAATGTTATTTGTGAGCTTGCTCTAAAAACTTCAATACTAACCGTTGTTGTGATGAAACATTTGGGTATTCTAAGATTTGTGGCCATTGTGTTCTACTATGGGTTGGTTTGTTCTATTTGAAGGGCTTGACTTTGGTGCATATATTTGGATGTAGTTAGAAAACAAAGCATTGCATACAAGTTTTGGTCTATACATTTTTTGTAGCTACGACAGAAAGAAGTGCATAGAATTTTCTAACTTATGGATAAGGGGATACTTTTTTTCAGTAAATGGTTATTATAAAAACGAAGTTTTACATATGAAGCAATTTTGGCAGGAATACTTATGATGTAGAAAAAACTCAAGGTTTTAACTACTTAGGACAGTAGCTAGTCTAATAGTTTGACATGGATAACAACTAATAGGTTCTTTGAAGCTTGCCACACGTAGCCAAGTCTAACATATATGTTGTCTTGACTATATGGATGTAGGGGAGAATTCTATCTTGACTTAAAAAGGTTTACCATGCTGTAGTCCGACTTTGAAAACATTTGATAATTTAATTGGGATAGCTCTAATATCTTTGTTTAAAAACATTTAGAATGATACCTCATTCTTATAATGTTGTACAATTATGAATCAAAGACTGAGTTGCTTTTGTACAAAACTTTGCCTAGTCATCTAAAGCCAATCGTTTTTCGAACGTCATGTTCTTTGGTGTATATGTATTTAAATTGAAATAGCTACACACACCCCTAAACACCAAGGCCTCCCACGCAATTGGGTGGACCGGGGCACTGGCTTTAGCTATTTCTTTTGTATAGGCTTTGATTGACCCATTGTCTATAATTCCTTGTCAGCTTGACATGTGTTAGTGGTCTCGCCTTGACTATAGACTGGATTCTTGCTCACGACTATGGTAGTCTTTTGGCTCAGTTTGTTTTAGGTAGCAGGTTAATTCAACTTTACTCACCCATGCTTGATTTAGTTTATTCGGATGATATGAGGAACGTGTTACTTTTAAACAAACTACACATATGAGGATTTCTTTAAGGGACCAGGAGCAAAGGCAGTATCGTCTAAAGACTCTGAATGACAACCTTACTTTTTTAAAAATGGCTGCTAAGGCTTTAAAACTCCTACAGGAGTAATGTCTTCCTAGAAGACAATATCTGATATTGTGTTGATAAGACTAACTTTACCCTCTTCGAGGACACTTCGGCCCTGCACATCTCTGCTAATGCCTCATACTTGACTTTTGTTACTCTCATTTACTTGATAAGGTAGTAGGCCCATACACAATGGGCCTATTGCCAACCCATTGTGTATGGCACCTGGGATAGGGCGGGCGCGTGCACACACACACACACACACACACACACACACACACACACACACACACACACACACACACACACACACACACACACACACACTCACTTGGTCACTTCATCTAACATTAACTGTTGCATCCAACCACACACACACACATACCTTCTGGCAATGCATTTTTACTTTGGTTCTCCATTGTGTATGGCACCCGGGATAGGGCGGGTACACACACACACACACACACACACACACACACACACACACACACACACACACACACACACACACACACACACACACACACACACACACACACACACACTTGGTCACTTTATCTAACATTAACTGTTGCATCCAACTACACACACACACACACACACCTTCTGGCAATGCATTTTTCCTTTGGTACCCCTAAATAACTCTTGGTTTGGCACTTCATCGGGCTGTACTTTCTCTAGCACCTCATCTGGAGGGGTTTTGATTGTGCTTTGAATCACTTTATCTGGCTATGAATAGTTACATCCAACTATATGCACTCGATTTAAACTTGAGTTGTTGAGTTAAATGATGCCTTGTGGGAGATTACCTTGTGCTTTACTATACACCTCCCTTAAATGATGACTACTAACTTTTGTTATGCAGAATAGAGTGGATAAGTAGAGTTGTCCACCATAAAAATTTTGTCTAGTAAACCTCGCACCCATTTGGTTACCTTATAGGATGAACCCCTTAATATAAGTCTTACTAGGTTTTTTTAAACCCCTTTTTTGGCCTCGTGCTTGGGTGAGAGTCAGGGCTTCTGATTCGGTCGGGATACCTAAGATTTAGCACTTTGGCATGACGGGTCTCTTCCAGTCATGGTGCGTCACGATGAACAGATCTCATTCTGATAACCTAGCTTGATGGTGGGTGGCGTGGCACGGATTTTTGGCGATTTTCTCTTGGTATGATACTAAGCGGTAAAACCTCCATAACTGAGGACTTTTGGTGTTTTCCCCTGCCTCTTCCTCTATCACTATATAAGGTGAGGGATTTTTTCTCCTCTCTCACTTAGACTTGGTGTAGGAGAAGAATGCGTGAATGAGGTCGAAATGATGCTTGGCTCTGCAATAGTCTACATCTGCTGCTACTTTGATGATTATTAGGATGGCTTCCACTTCAAAGATTTTATTTATTCACCATCAATAATGTGTGTTGTGCATTCTACCACATTGGGCTTTTACCTAATTGGCTTCTGTTCTAAACTAGTCTTTTACTTAATCCGGTGCTTCAGGGATATTTTGGAACTTAAAATCCTACATTCCTGCTCTTACTAATTTGTTATATGCCTATAATGGGAAGACTTGGGTATAAAAAATGGTGAGAATGGTTCTTAATAGCGGTCTTTTGTATAAAATAGCTACAAAAGGGTCTTCTGTATTAAATAGCTGAACACTGGCCCTGTTCTATGTTGGAGACATTTTTGAGAAAAGTTGATATACTAAATCTAAGCTTGGTAGGACCTTGTGCTTATGATGTATGGAATAAAAGATGGGGGATTCTAGCAGTAGCTTGTGACCAACATATGGTTATTGATCTAGTCTTGTTGCTTTACTACTTAAAATTTAGCATAAACAGAGATTCTGGCTGGCTTATGGTTACTGATCTAGTTTTATGATGTTGTGGTATCGGGAAACCCGTTTGCATATACTTGCAGAAAAGATTGACCTTCAACCAATTGATAATTACTGGAATAGTGTTTGAGTTTGGCTTAAATTAAGTTCTTAGGTAAACCAAATTATATTACCTTTTCAAGCTCTTAGGTATGATACTTCCATGAGATGGGGGTATCCTTTTACAGGCATATATATTCAAGTAGGCTGATTGGTTACTGGTTGACTGGTTGTTGATGATACACTTGGCAATCACATGGCTCTTAAACTCTTTATTACAAATTCTCTAAACACTTAGAGGTTGTGGTTTTACTGAAAATTTCTGAAATTATTTCTTTTATGATCTATAAAAGAATGGGAGCTCTGCTCACATGGTCTCTGTTTTCTAGCAGAATACAATATTGATTAACTATGATTCATATGGCTTGGGCACAAAACATGATGGAATTTTTTCTGTCCAACTATTATTGGTCCTCTGGCTAATGTAGCAAATGTCTAGATAGTTGGACTGCTGGCATGCTCATTGAGGTTGACAGTCTACTAATCTAAACTTTGATATCTCTATTGATGGATTACTTGGGCACAAAATAGGATTGACTTGAGAGATAGTTTTTGACTCTTAATTATTGAGTGTATTTATTGGCATGATCTACTATATGGCTATGATTATTGGGATAGTTCTGAGTTGAACTTGGGTTTTCACTAGTAACAATCCTTGAAATTTTTGGCTGAGTTTCTTGTCATGCTGACATGGCAAGATCTTATACTTCTAGTACGTTGACTTTGTTGGATTCCTGCTGGTTGATAACTTACTTGGAAGATCTCGTCTATGGCTGGACCTTTGATCATGGTCCCTAACGTTTGCTAGTATGGTATCTTTTGATGGGACTAAATTCTACCTAATGACCTGGCTCTGTTTACTCATTATCTGTTGGTGAGGAAGTGAAATTTATTTTCTTTCAAAAAGAGAAAAAACTCCACGAAGTTCATCGCCTAATAAACCTCCTTATATGGTTTCTCAAGCTCAACCAGAGGAGATTATGCGGCAAGTGCACGAGTTAGTTGATGAGGGCATGGTTAGGCCTAGCTCATCTCCATTTTATTCACCGGTTTTATTAGTTCAAAAGAAAGACTGCACATATCATATGTGTGTCAATTATAGAGCACTAAATAAGATCACTATCAAAAATAGGTTTCCCGTTCCACGTGTAGAAGACCTTTTGATAAGCTACAAGGGTCTACCTACTTCTGTAGGATTGACCTAAAAAGTGGCTACCTTCAAATAAGGATAGTTGATCAAGACATTGTAAAGACCGCATTTCACACTACTTTGGTCTTTTGGCATTGTCATGCCTTTTGGCTTGACTAATGCACGAGCCACGTTTAATTGCTTGATGGAGAAGCTATTCAAGCCTCACCGAATCTTTACTGGAGTGTTCTTTGATGATATAATCATCTACTCTAATTCACTAGACGAACACAAGCAACACCTCCAGGTAATATTTCAAGTCTTACGAGAGAATAAACTTTATATCAATCGAAATAAAAGTAAGTTTTTCTTACAAGAGATTCATTATTTAGGTCACATTATCTCTCAAATGGCATCCAAATGAATCCATCAAAGCTAGAGGTAATAAAAGGATGGCCTAATCCAAGGAATCTACATGAACTAAGAAGCTTTACAGGTATGTGTGCATACTATAGACGCTTCATAGAAAATTTCTCACAAATTGTGGGACCATTACATGACCTAACAAAGAAAAACGTTAGGTATACATGGTCTACCAAGGAGAACAATGCTTTTGAAAAGCTTATGTCTCAACCTGTGCTTACACTGCCGGATCTCTCAAAGCCATTTGAGTCCAATGTGACGCTTGCGGTGATTGCCTTGGAGCTGTTTTTCTCCAAGAAGGGCACGCCATAGCCTATGAAAGTCGAAGGCTCGACCCTGTTGAGCAAGCTCTAGGCATATATGAAAAGGAACTCCTCGCAGTTCTACATACCTTAGACACGTGGAAGCACTATTTTTTGGGGACTCCTTTCATTTTGTGGACAGATCACAAAAGCCTTAAGTACTTCATGACGTAGAACAAGCTCTCCGACAAACAAATGAGATGGGCAGATTTCCTTTTGCAATTTCATTTTCATATTGCTCACATTGCTGGCAAGCATAATCAAGTAGTTGATGCACAACGCTAAACTTCTCTTTGGCCTATCAATAGCAAACGGATGGCCAAAGTGAAATAGATAACCTAACACTTCTTGATCCACTAAAAGCCTATGTAATGGAAGTAAATCAAAGGTTCCAATGGGAGAAGTACTTACCGTTAGTGGAATATGACTACAATAACACTATACATACCTCCACCGAAAAAGCACCTTTCGAGGTAATTGCGGGAAGATCTAAAAGTCCCCTGATACTTAAGGTATACGGGAAGATCTTCGTTGCAGTCGAGACCTACAAGAATCTTTCCAAAAGATTAAGGATGCTATCTCTATCTCACAGCAAAGGCGAAAGGCTACTGTTGATAAGCATAGAAGATCTCAAGGCTTTAAACAAAATGATTGGGTCTTGCTTAAATTTCCCAAGGCTCAATAAGGCACACAACGGGCAAGAATCCTATGGGACACCAAAAGTACTATGCTAAATTAGCAAAAAGGTACTATGGTCCCTTCCAGATTCTTAGATCAATCAATATGAGATAGCCTATCAACTCAAGTTTCCCAGTCATTGGCTCATACCCAATGCTTTCCATGTGAGCCTACTAAAGCCTTCCAAAGGAGAGCCACCTCAAGAACTAACTATTGAAGACCCACCAGCGATCGAGGACCAAGAAGAGGTCTTGCAGCCGCCTGAGTCCATTCTCCGACATGAAGACAAGATATTGAGAGGCGGTAAGATTATCCGAGGGTATCTTATTAAGTTTAAGAAGTATCCTTTTGACGATGCTAGATGGACGGAAGGCATACAATCAAAGGATAACCTAAACCTTGTCAATGCTTACAATGCTTCCCTAGAGTAAGAAAATGTAAAAATGTTTAAAACGAACAAAGTTTTTGTCTTATAAGACTCTCTTTTTCTTTATTGTGCACAAATGTTGAGAAGTATGCATGCTTAAACACCAACTAGAGCTTGTCACTCTACTATGGAAGATTGATAGGACTAATGCGCAGGCATGCTTGCGGTAGCTTAGGCTCTCAAGCACCAAATGGATTAGTCATCCATTCTAGAACGATGTCGTAGGGTAAAATAGGGATCCTCTACCCCGTAGAAAAAGGACTAATGACTAGGCTTTATCTTCTGTACCTCATAGTCGAGGACGACTATGATTTCAAGAGAGAGTCAATGTCATAATAACTAATATCTAATTCTCCTAAATGATTTTCTCATGTTAAACTGATCATTTAATATGGGGAAGTACCAGGGGAGAAAAGGCTAGAATATTGGTTAGGCTCGCAGACCGATCACAGTAGGGATACAAAGGGGGGCCATCTGCAAAAGGGCAATGTGCATCAATGGGCTTTAAAGACCCTAAGGTTCAGCCCATTAAGACTTGCAAAATGCTAAGGTTCCAAAATTCAAAGGTTATGTCCAATGGTCAAGCTTAGGGTAAATTGGATGCTTGTGGGAAGACTCAAAAGTCTTCCCACATCCCTATCCTTGAGGGGGCGAGCCCTTTTAATAAGGGATGAGAGAGAAACAGACACACACTCTTCCAAAGCTCCCTTTACACAAAGGGCATAGTGGACACATGTCAGCTGCCTAGCTTAGTTTCCCCCAAGGTGCATCCAAATCCTATTGGATCGCCATAGAGGTGGACCAATGAGAATTAGGTTTGAGTAAATTTTGTTTAATTAATTTGTAAAAACTTGATAAAAGAACCAATAGAAATTAAGCTCTCTAGAAGACTATTGGACAGTCTCCCTAGGGGTCCAATGAGCATTCAAAAGCCCAATGGCTTGCCTGATTCCTATTGGCCAGAAGACTAAGAGGTCCAGTGAGAGTTTAATTGCATTATTTAAATACCTAAATCTCTCACAAAAGGGGAAAGGGGGACACATGTCACAAGGCTATCACTTATGCTTCTTAATTGTCATTGGCTAAGCTTTGCAGGGGCCAATAGGATGCCAACATGAGTAAATAGCAAGAGGGGTCGACCAAGAGAGAGAGGGGGCTGATTTTTGCAAGGCATTATCTCTCTCACACACACACACACACACACACACACACACACACACACACACACACACACACACACACACACACACACACACACACACACACACACACACACACACACACACTCTCACACAAGCTCATGTGTGAAGTAAAGAAGACTATCTCCTTCTCAAGCTTTAATGGAAAGCTCATCATCTACTCCAAGCTTGTGAGAAGGGAGGCATACACCAACAACTCTCGGCTTTGTGATGCAAATCCAACCAAGAGCCAGGCTCCAATGCATGCTCATCTCCTCTACCATGCTAATTACTAAGCTATGCTAAGCTATTAAGAGTGATTATGTGAGGAGACATACTTCTTTTGCGTAAGAATGCTCCTTCTCAATCTACTCTCATACCCCGCTAGCTCTCACCATCTTCGAATGTGTGTGAGGTCTTGGGTTTGAGACCGTGAGGAATTGATGTTGTGTTTTCAAGTGTAAGCTTGGTGCTTGAAGCTTCCATCTTCATTGCACCAGCAAGTTATTGAAGGAACACAAAGTATTGTATTGTAAAATGTCTCCGTTGATGGGGGGAAACCTATAATACAAAGCCTTTTGGAGGGGGGACCGGCTCCATGTAAATCCGGTCCTCAACTATTGTCAATAGCTTAATTTCTCTCTCGTTTTGAAGTATTGTTCATGCCTATCTAACTAGGTGTTATGCTTTGTTTCTCTCTCTCTCTCTCTCTCTCTCTCTCTCTCTCTCTCTCTCTCTCTCTCTCCATCCAAGCACTCTTGCTATGCTCATTAGGAATCTAGTCTTAATGAAATGCTCACTATGTCTATGTTATTTTTTGCTACACACAACTTACTAGACCATTAAATGTTACATTTTGACTTCTCTTGAAGATAATTTTATTCACTACTTAGATGACGTGCAATCTTCTAGTGCTGCCTGGATACAACTGGAGAAGGCTTTTGGTGCTCAAGTTAAGTATTCAATGATGAGTTAAAAGATGGAGTTGTACTCCTTACTATGCATGCCGATGAAAACATTACATCTTTAGCTCACCGATTGAAGAGTATTAAAACTCAACTTGTTTATGTCGAAGCCCCAATGCCAGAAGAAGATCTCATAGCTGTTTTGTTAAAAAGTTTGCCTGATAAATTCCATCGGATTGTTACTGTTTTAAAAGAGAAATATCGGCTGCCCTCCTTGGATGGTATCATCAATTCATTGCAAGAAGAAGAAAGAAGGGTATCTTGTAACAATTCTCCCATTATTCCTAGTGCATATAAAATCTCCCTTGCAGTATCCCCCATCAGTTCTTCTGGTACTACCAGTGCCTATATAGTCGCTAATTATGCCTTTACCTCAGATTTATCTCCACCATCCATTGGTACCAGATCTTATGCCATTTGTGGATGCAACAATTAGTAGACAAAAGACTATTTCAAGAACATTCCTTGTGTTCATTGTGGTAAGGCAAACCATCCTTCAAATAAATGCTATCGAAAGGGTAAAAATCAGATTCATGTGATTGATGGAGACACCGAATCTCAAATACTTTTTGTTGACAACAATGATGTTTTTTAGATCAAATCTTTTTATGTTTTTCCTAGTCAAAAGAAATTGTACGGGCTATAGACATTGCCACACATGAGTGGTAAGACCTCCCAAACTATCAATTTTTTGTTCAAGTCCTATTTTGTTCTGCTATTAATGAGGTTACTGGGTACACCTTAAACCCAAACTTTGGCAGTGAACCAAAAACTCTATTTATTGATAGCTAATTTTTTAACTTACACCCTATCTGTTCAAGGGGGGGTTCACTATCATAGCACCAGGTTATGGATACACCAAAATCCTTGGTTGTGAGAGAATTTAAAACTCATGGTTGATGAATACACCAAAAACTCAAGGTATCATGAGAGTGATGTTCGGGCTTGAGGGGGGGATTGTTAGGTTTCCAAGCCCTATCAGCTTGTTGGCACATGCTCCTATGTAGCATGCAAGCAAGATCAGTTAAAAGTGGAGTTTACTTGGTTAAAAGGTTTTTATAGTTGTAAGGTTTTCTACAAAGCATATGCAATACAAGGCATTATTTCTTGGTGTCTAATCTCTCTCTCTCTCTCTCTCTCTCTCTCTCTCTCTCTCTCTCTCTCTACCTTCTACTCGCCATGGTCTCTGCACGCCTGCATCCACCCAAGTTTGCACTCAACATTGCTGAATTTAAGGCTAATTTAAATTAAATGCTACTTTCAAGATGAAAGATTTGGGACTGTTGCATCATTACTTGGGCATACAATTTAAGTAGTGTGATTTTGGTATTGCCTTGTGTCAAACAAGTTACATAGAGAAATTGCTATGTAAGTTTGGACTTGAGGAATGCAAGCCTATTGCCACTCCCATGGAAACAAGTTTGAGGTTGAGTCTTCATGATGCTGGTAATCCTACCAATGTCAATCTTTATCGTGGTGGCTGTTGGGTAGCGTGAGCTTTTGGGCCAGATGGTTTGAGATTGAATCTTTTCATGTAATTGATTCTGAGAAGGCGCAGAGCCTCTAAATATGTATCAAAGGTCTCTCTTCTGTCATTTTTGCATGATAGCACTGAGTAGAGAGAACCTTCATACTTTATACTTTGCTCAAGATATAATATAATAAGAAATACTAAAAGGGGCCATAGACTTTAGGGCCAATACCTTTGGGCACAAAACAATGTCAGGATGTGTGTCGTTCTCTAATAGAATTGTGATAAGATTTCTTTAAGTATTTTCTCATGTGTCACGCCAAATTACTAACTTGCGATGTCCAATTCTGTTACAGTGGTATCAAAGCTCAGTTTCTTCCAAGGAGAATCCGATCCCTTTTACCACAATGCACATGGATTCAGTCGAGTCTCGCAAGGATCAGAACAACCCACCTAACAACTCAGGCTCAGGTGAGAACATGGAATATTCAAATAGACAACAACCACCTTCTATTGATTCAAAAGAAGAGTACGGGCCACCCCGACCCACGAAGTATGAATGAATGGAGATGCAGCGTCAACATTGGCTGATGATCCAATATTCTAAAGATCCTCAATATGCAATTTTTTGACCAGGCACCCGATTGACGAGATGCATTCTCGATGCAGTATGGCCATCAATTCACCTTCGAAGTTAGCTTTGAAGAAAGCACATATTTTGTGGGTGTACACTGAAGATGAACTTGACGACGTAGTGGAAAGACAAGTGAATTCTCTTGAACACCAAGAAGCCTTCAAAGAAACAAGTAGATCAACAGATTACCTTGGCTACTTAAGTCATAAGTCTACTTTTGAAAATGCACAAAAGATAAAGAAGCGTGTACACTTTGAGGGTGTGCCTAGTTTGTCCTCATCCTCTTCTGATAGTTCCGACAACTCTTCCTCCTTTGATTCTAGTGATGAGGACAGAAAGGACAAGAAACAAAGAAAGACCCAAAGACACAAAACGAACAAGAAGAAGGCTACAAGGAACTGATTCCTCCAAAGATCTCGGAAATATTCAGATAGCTTCGAGGAGGATTCATCCTCCTCTGAGAGTTCGGACTCCGATGGATGGATGTTTTATTCTAAGAGGAAGCATTTTTATAAAGACAACCATTATGACTTTCTTGAGGAAAAGAGGAAGAAAACCAATGATTTCAAGGAGGGTGGAAAGCACTACGGTTTGATACTTTTTCTGGCTTCCAAGATACCCACAAGACCCTTGCCTTTATTGAACATTTTGACATGGCTTATTCGGGAGGGCACTATTCAAAGTACTCCAAGATCCGGAGGGCGTCATCATACTTGAAGGAAATCCATAGACTTGGTGGTCCACTCTTTCGTTATGAAAGGAAGCGCCGACAAAGTGGCTACAATTTAAGCAGATTTTCACTTCCTCCTGGCTCACTCAGGAGTACAAACGTGATGTGGTTACCACTTGGAATCATCTTTGGATGATCAAGGAAGATACTGTAGATACTTATTGCCAGACATTTTGGGACACTTTCCTACCGGCCTCTTCTTTTAAAAAGATCACTTTTAAGGAACAGATAGAGCGATTTTGCTGTGGACTACCCAAAGAGATACGAGATTACTGCTTACTACAGAAGTCCAAGTCCATACTTGTAACAATTGATGGGATATGCTAAGCAAGGGTTTGCTATGCATTCAAGTAATCTTACTTATCCACTGATCAACTTTTGACAACGACCGGATAAAATTTGACTAATGGTAACAGAAGAAGAGGAAATTTTTAGAAAAAGAAGGATACATGCCGCTGATTTACTGATAAACAATGAGCTGAGTATCTCAAATCTGAAAAGTGCTTTGACTATGGAGAACATGGACATGTGTCAGGATGGTTCCCTAAAACGACACCCAGAGGAAAATTAGAAGATAGGCCAGAGAGTTCTAGAGAAGCCGAAGAGCACGCAAAGAAAGGAAAGACGAAAGCGGGACTAGTATCAGACTGTGTGGGGACCGATCTTGATTAGATGGATGAAAGCACTAAACTTTGTCATGCATAGGAGAAAGTACGAGATCAAGAAGCCCTAATATTATTTGATAGAGGAGCTAAGACCAACTTATTTCATCCAAATTGGCAACTCGACTTGGAATTACACCCAAGGAAATGGGGCCACAAGCAGAGGCTGTTTTAGTGGCACCCGAATGGGATGTTGCCATTACACTTGACATTGGAAAAACTTGTTTGCATTGCTAGGGGTATTTAGGGCATGATGACTTTTACATCATGCCTTTGGAAGGGTGTTACATCCTTCTAGGAATCCCTTGGTTCTAGAAGAATAACTCCGTGGTTGATTATAGGGCCATGAAAGTTACTTTGAAGAATGAGAAGGGCCAAGAGATTGTACTTGATGTAAAGTTGAAGGTCGAGTACATCCCACTTATGTTGGCTTTGTTCATTTCCAAATTGATGAAATCTAATCTTTTTGTTTACTCGATCTTCTTGAAAGAGCTGAATGATGAACAAAGGTCAAATACGTTGTCGTGCTGTGACACGTACATAGTGGGAACGCATGCTACAAGATCTATCTTGTATTTTTTTAGATACATAATTATATTTCCTATAGTGTACATATGCATATTTAAGTATAATAATAAGCCTTCTATCTCATCCTATTATTTTTCTCAAGGGTAACATATCCTTACTTTACCATCAGAAAATACTATGGGAAAAGCATCAATAGCTCCGCCTCTTTAACTTGGGGCAAAAAGCATTGATTCTTTATTTCTACTATTTCATTATCATCTCACACCCTAGCTAGATCCTATATCTAGGGTAAACTCCAATATATATATATTCTATGTATTTTTTATACTTTTCTTATATTTCTTTTTAAATAGCTACTAGGAGAGAATCAAATCCTAGTGGCACACTAGGTGGCATGATTTCAAAGATACACTTATTTTAATGCATTATTGCAAGCATGATTACAAAACTTTGTCAAGGAGCAATGTCATGCTTTCATATGGCATGAGGTGTCCTTTGGAATTAAATGAAAGTTTAGGCTAAGGAGACCACATGAAGACTTTTGCTGCCATAAATGGACCCTATTTTGATGAATTTTTTACACAAGGTTCCAATCCGAATTGGAAAACGATTTTAAAATGAAAATCGTAGCTAATGAGCTGAAGTTTTTGCCCATATTTTTACTTTTTTATTTGGAGCAACGGTTGAGGAGATATGATCAAAATATTGGACCCCAGTCTGCCCACATCATGCAGGGACAGCTCATTTCCAACTTTTCCAATTCCTATTCACACTGGCTCCTCTCTTCTTGTGTAAACCCTTGGGGGTTCCCTTCACCTATAAAAGGGGACCTCTTCTTCCTTCGAAGGAACTGAAGCATTCAAGCAATTGATGAGAGGAATTCTCGAGGGAGTGAGTAGTAATGCCTAATTGTACTTAGCCATTAACATAAGCCCAAGCCTACACTTTCTCCTAGAGGGAGACTAGCCATTCTTGCAACAAGCTAACCTTGGAAGATCAACTCTAATCAAAGAAGGTCTTGCACTTGGTGTATCAATCAAAGTGGAATTATCCACTCTTCTTCTCTCTCCCATCAATAATGGTGCCGAAGGGTTTCAAGTAAGATGTGTTCTACATTGATGTTTTCTTGATTTCTTGTTGTTTTCATTTTCATCTCTAATCCAACATATATATCTATATATATATATATATATATATATATATATATATATATATATATATATATATATATATATATATATATATATATATATCTATATATATATATATATATATATATATGTATCTAATCTCATCTCCTTAACCAAACCTATCTCTCTCATTCTTAGTAATTCACCCTCTCTAGGTTCTCTTGCTACAGGTACATCTCTGCCCGCAGTATCCTTATTGCCTACGTGCAAGAATAGGGCTTGGTAGGGAAACTTCTCATCTCTTCACTTCTCTCATATCTACATTTCTCACATACTATCCTAGATGAATAACCCACATGATGATCATTTCTATCGCTTTCACTCTGTACGATCTATTAGAATTAACGTATGGATTAGCCAAAAAATACACTTTCAACAACGTATAGTGTTTCTCTTTGGCCCAGAAAGGCTTAATGAAATACTTCTATCACCGGATCCCATCATACTACCTCTCATAGACTATAACTTTTCTTTTGACGTAAGCGTAGTTATCTTGCTATGAACCAAGAGGATTTGTACACACAATTAATCCCAATCACTAGACAAAATATATATATTATGGTAAGCACAAAACTACAATTCCAAAGAACAATTCGTAGCCTATTTGGTCAGTCAAGATTGGATGCCATTAACTCATCTATTAACCCTTTCATATTACCCATGATACGATATGACCATAGCCTTGATGTTTTCATGTTCGTATTGTTTTGACATTATCTTTTGCGTTCTTTCTTTGTGTGTGTGAGTGCAAGAGAGAAAGAGTGAGTCTTCTTTGATTGCACTTCTTTCCAAACCCTAGTCTTCATGGCATCTATGGTTTAACTCCTTCATATAGTTTTTGTTGAGTTCTCTCACAAACTCTCAGAGCCATAAGCCCGGTGCTTTCCTGGCAAGACCACAAATTTCTCGACAACGTCCGATCTAGAAAAAGAACGACAAGGTTTTATACATGCAGAAGCTGACTATTTCTCTAAAGGCCGACCAGGCGAGTTACCTCCTTTTCGTCTTGAAGATCACACGATTGATTTGATTCATGGTAGTACACCACCGAACCGGCCACCTTACTGAGCTAGTCGAGCCCTTGTTCTCGCTATTTTCGTGATACATCATTACAACTTCAAGGATATGGTAGATAAGTATACCACCAATCCTTACTTTGTAGATATCTTTCATCGGATGAAGTGGGGAGATAGTTGCAGGCTATTCCATATGAGTCGGCTATTTGATGTGAAAAATGATGTTGTGTGCTATACAGCCTTTGAGGAAAAAGGTTTTGATAGAGTGCCACTGTCCACCTTTTTTTGGGCTACCGCGGCATTTATACCACCTTGAAGGGTGTTGATTGTTACTTCTACTGGCCGAGGCTCAAAAAGGATATGGACGAGATTGTTCGTGATTGTTTTGGTATGCCAAAAGTCAAGTTTGACAGGCATAAGGCGCCATGACTTCTATAGCCTTTACCCATGTCCTCCCGTCCCTAGGAAAGCATTGCCATGGATGATGGCATTTGGATAGTCATTGACAGATTCAATATAAGTAGGCCCACTTCCTCTCGGTAGAAGACAATTAAGCCTGACCATTTGGTGAGACTGTTTGTTTCACAAGTTTTTTGGTTACATCGCATGCCTGAGTCTATAGTCTCGAATAGAGAACCCCAATTCACTAATTTGTTTTGGAGTACAATCTTGAAGAACATTGGCACATGGATGCAGTTCTTATCCTCATTCCACCCACATATAGATGGGCAATTTGAGATAGCCAATTTACTGGTTTTGGATTTATCGAAGTCTTCAAAGTATTTGCCCTTAGTGGAATTTTCCTACAAGGACACGATTCATTCATCAAAGGCGAAGGCACCATTTGAATGCCAAGGTTTGTGAGGCTCTTGAGAAGTCTCAAGCACGGCATAAGAAGGCATTCGATAAACATCGACGTGACTTGCAGCTGAAGCAAGATGATTGGATGCTCTAACAACTTAAGAAGGCATGCCTGAGAAAACAAAAGGGAAAGGAGTGTCTTTTTCCAAAGCTAAGTATGTGATACTATCGCCCTTTCCACATTCAAGAGAAGATAAATGATGTATCCTTCAAACTGAAGTTGCCAGATATTTGGAATATTTACAATGGGTTTCATGTGTGTCTTTTGAAACCTTTCAAGGATGAGGTGCCAGTCAACAGGGAGCCTAAGGAGTAACCTGAAGTAGAAGAGAGCAAAGAGATACTCGTCCCAAAATATATCCTAGCTCACAAGGAAAGGAAAGTGAAAGGTAAAGTGATACCAAGTTTCTTAGTGAAATTCAAGAACTATCCAGCATTGGATGCGACGTGGATGGAGGAGGAGGATCGAGCAGATACTCCTTGGATACTGGAGCTTTACCTTGAAGCTTTTGATCTAGCTTTATCTATTCTAAGAGATCCTGCAGATCATTAGGGTTGAATCAATTGTAGACGAGATTGCACAAGAGGGGAGTCACTCCGCTCCTTTGTCAAAGGTTACCTAGATAGAATAAAGTCAATGAGTTTCCTTTGGATTTCAAGGATACTGATGATCTGACAGTATTCTGCTGTATGAATTTAAGAAATAAGTACTTTGAAATGGGGATTCCCAAAATGAATCTAATTTATGTGTGCTCTCATGTGGGTCGTGTCTGAGTGCATGTTTGAAAGATGAAATGACTGCAGCCTTTTGGTCTTGAGATTCAAATGAGATGATATCTCAATGGAATTTGTGATGTGATTGGAATGTTCAGTGTTTGTCGTCTATGTGCAAGTGTTGGATTTGTGTTGACTAGTGCGCCAATACTTATAGTCAATGTCTACTGCACTAGTTTTTTTGGCTTGTGTTTGATTTTGCAGGGATAATCGAGGGAGATACCCTTTGAGAAAGAAGCAGATGAAATTTTACCAATTCGCAAAAAAATTTGAGAGGCGTATTTTAAAGACTTTGAAGCCTATAAGTTGTACCAACTTATGGTACCTCTCCAAAGGGGCCGAAGGGGACATAAAGGATTAAAATTTGTGCACCAATGCTGATGTAGTAGTGCTGTATGGATGGCCCGCGTTTTACATTGATTGTTGACATGTCATCGTATGGGTTTTTGTGAATTGCACTGGCTGCTGAGCAATGCGAGCTTTTGGGTCAGAGGCTTTTGAGACTGAAGATTTTCATGTATTTACTTTTGAGAAGGTCCAGAGCCTATAAATATGTAGCAAGGGTCTCTCTTCTGTCAGTTTTGCTTGAGAGCATTGAGTAGAGAGGACCCTCAGACGTTGTACTTTGCAATGTAAAAATAAATACTGAAAGGGGTGCTAGACTTTGGGGCCAATACCTCTAGGCACGGAACAACACCGGGTAGTGTGTCGTCTTTTGTGATAAGGTTTCTTTAAGTATTTTCTCGTGTGTTGTGTCAGATTCCCGACTTGGTGTGTCCAAGTCTGTTACACAAGCCCTTTGATTCAAATGAAGCTAAAAAGTATGATTTCCCCTGTTAGGAAGCTCGTCATGAAACCTTGCAATATAGCCTTGAATTTGCATAGCAATTTCCTAGAGAACAACATTTGGCCGTCCACGGATTAGAATTAGGTCCCTCTTTTGCAGAAGAGGCATGTCATGGGTTGCATGAATCTAGATTGGAAGGGACCAACTTTGTGCAGTCAAATAATTTGCCAAGTGATTGATCTGAACTACTATATGATAATTTGCATCTACGTAGATTTATTAAGTCCATTGCTTCTAATGAAGAAGGGAAGGAAGACCTTAACAAATAGAAGGATACAAAGAGGGATCATTTTGCTAGAGATGATCCAATCTTGCCATGGAAGTAGCTTGTTATCAATGGGACCATGGGATCAATGCCAAGGCTTGCAAATATAATAAGCTCATCTCCAAGGTTTCGATAAAATCTTGACACAAAGGTGTTCAATATACCAAATATAATAAGGTAGAATCCCTTTCTGTCATGCATATATACTCGGAAGATGATTTGCGTGTGTGTACATGTGTGAATGCTCTCCCTCTCTTTGTAGTAGAGCACACATAAACCCAAAGTGGCTCATCAATGGATGTAGCAAAAGGTGATGGCCAATAAATGTGGGTGAGGGTGACATACTTTACAAAGAGAAATGTACTTAGCAGAAAGGGCTGGCTAGCCAACCCTTTATGCTTGATGCTCATTGTTGGAGCACTTGATGCTCATTGGTGCATACAGAACTACAAGTGCTAGCTGAAAGGTGTGGGGCCTTGAGTTTTACTCGCCAACTAGCCAAGGTAGTGAGTCATAAAGTGCTTGCCATGTCACCAAAGAAGTGTGAGGGGAGTTTTTTGAGGGCACCGACCACCCCTATGTGCTAACTGCACGAGATAAGAGAGAACATAACCTAACTATCATTAATTGAATCACATACATGGGGCATGGGGAGTGTTAATGCAACTCAATTCTTGAAGTGTGGTGGGAAAGTCTTCAAGATCTAATTCAAATGCTCACACATGTGACCTTTAATCATATCACTACCGCTCTTCTTTCTTTCTCTTCCTTCTCTCACACTTAACGTGGTATAGATCACATTTACGTAATTTTCATATTGTGATACTTAAAAGAGGGGGTGTATTAGAGGTTGCAATATCCTATTGGCAAAATATTTTAGTCGCACACTCCAACCATTTAGGCTCCATTGCAAGAGTCTAGAGAGAGGGGAAGTGTCTCTTTGTCTGTCTCCATATTATATATCTTTCTAGGGGTGTTTGAGGTTTGGGGTTTCCCTTTTACTCCCTCCTCCCAGATAATTCTCAGACACACCCCTACAAATTTTGGTTCAATGTGGATCTCATATGATTTCCCAAAATGGCCTTTCTTTGTTACGTAGTTGGTTCTGCACTTCATAGAGCAAATATGGTTGTTCAACCTAGTTTCTATTGTCCAAATGAGTCCCAACCCAAATAATTGGGCATTTAGGGATTAGGGAAAGCTCTCTGGATGGTCCCCTATCACAAATGCAAAAATGGAAAATACGTACATATTTACCTCCTAGTGCCTTTGATAGGTTCTTGGCTACTTGAGTAAATTGTTTCTTTTGTACATGAACTAGCAAATGGCCCTCACACCTGAGCCAAATGTCATTGAGATCAAAACCCATCGGTCAAGGGTCTCTACCCATTGACATTGGAAATGATTAGCCTCGAGCACCTCCCGGAGCTAGAATCTTGTAGATTCCATAGAGACATGTGGTCTCTTAGTCTTACAAATCTTGCAAAGTGGGAGTTATGTCACATGCCACTCAACCAAACATAAATCTAGATCCATAGAGCCAAAAGCTCTCAGCACATTCTCATGACTACAATGCATGAGCACTTAGCATGATCATGGCAACATAGAGCATAAATTCATGGGCTAAAAATCATTGATTAACATTGTAGGGCATTGGGGCAAGAAACCAAAGGTACGAATGTTGGTGGGTAATCCATGAGTGGATGAAGCAATATAGTGAAAACACAAACCAAAAATAAATGTCAATTCGTGGATGTATCTGACCTGATTAGGGCATGAAGTCTCCAAACATCATCTATTGACGTTGGGAAAAATGCATGAGAAGACTGAGCATGATATGAACCTAGAATTTCACTCTAACAAGGCACTCAAAATAACTAACTTACGAGCTAAATGTAAAAAAATACCTTACCGAAAGAAGACCAAATGCAACCAAAATAGAGTCATGAGGTAAACAGACCATGACAAACATCTGGTGAAGTCAGATCTCAAATTTGATAGGCACACCAAGATAGGCTGGATGACACCACAACATAAACCTCAAGAAAACTGATGATTGAAGCTATGGACCTATGCACTCTAAATAACTATGCTCTTGGAATCCAAAAATACTGAATGCATGTGATGAAACGAGCCTAAAAATGTCATAGGCAAGCACACTCACAAAGAGATTTAAACATAGACTAAGCATTGAAATTAAAAGTAATGACTTATAAATCACAAGAGGCTAGGAGAAGAAGCCCTGGAGAAGGTATTGTTAGTTATACAAAGTTTAATGATAAGGTTTATAACATTGTATTGTATACTTGGCCCAAAGATTCAAGTGGCCAACCAAAATGTGAACCTTTTACTAATTGTAGGGTCATTGCTGAACTCCTAGGTTGACTCATCATCTGTCATCAATAGTTACAAAGATATGTAGCAAATTACAATTGCCAGCTTAAATAATAGTTTTTGCAATTTTACAAAGGATTTCCAAAACAACAAAAAATATTAGAATTGGGAAATTTGAAGTGATGTCTAAATGTGTCTTCACTTGATCGCATCCATCTCACATTTTGCACCTCTTCATGAGCATCTTCATATTGGAATCTTTGTGGAATCTTCTATTGAAAGGGAAATCTTTTAATAGTCTCCCCTCCTTATTCTTCTTGTCCTCGACACGAGTATTTGTCTTTGTCATGCTTGGGGTATTTGTTGTCATCTGTTTGTTTTGTTGCTGAAGTTGACTTCTTTTTTGGTGTAAAGCTTTGTCACTACATCATTATTGGATCCACATGTTTGAGCTTTGTGTTATCCTTGAAGCTAGAGCTTGAACCTATACTTGTCATCATTTGTACATTAAAGTGTCTTGATAATAGAACATTGGTAGTAGCATTCTCCCCCCTCCTTTAGTGGTGTATATATATCCATGATGTGTACTAGATGGATTCATTGAGTAGGGGTATGATGTTGAGAGTGATGAGTGCTACAAGCTTTATTGAGAGAAAGGATAAAGACAAATCTCAACTAAAGGTGTTATTAGTCTAATCTAGGGTCTTTATACCTTGATAACCAAAGGGGAAAACCCCAGCGGGAAAAAAATTGCCTTTGGCTTGATGTGCATATAAGACTATAAGTACTTCAGTACTTCAAGAATTTGAGGGCATGATTTATCAACCAAATGTGAGTGTTCCCTTCATAAAATCCTTGTGTCTCAAATAGTTGGGACGATCCCATCCGCTGCCTGCAGTTCGCCACTGGCATTGGTTTGCATTTGCCTTGAGTTGTAGTAGTGCCAACTACTTTCTTTGGAATCCATATTTTCCTTTGTCTTGTTGGCTTGGACGTTTGTTTTGTTGGCCTTTTTTGTGACTGTGCATAATCTCCAAATGGGATATTTTGTCGATTCTTCTTGCTAGGTGCTTTTTAATTCAAAACCAAGGTGTACTCCCTTAGATGGGTAGGTAATTCCATGCAGTAATCTTTGGCAACCTAGCCCATATGTATTCACTTATTTTGAAGTAGCATTGTGCATTGATATAGTTTTGTGGGCAATCTCACCTAATTAGGAATATTCAGTGGTTGGCACATTGTGATGCAATATAGATGCTTACATATACATGCTACAATACATAACAAACAATGCTGTTAAGCACTCCTCCCAGAAAGAAAAACTTAAACATAAAGGTACAAAATTACTACCTCCTCACTCCCCCTGCAAATAACATAAAAAGGTTCAGGCCATAAGCTTAGAGGATTGATACAACTAAATGCTCCCCATACCATAGACTGTGTGGCTGAAGGCTCCAAATACATCTAAACGCTCCACAAACCATCAATCTACATCGTTCAAAGGTTTTCTCACTAGGTTTGTAAAAGTGCTCTAATACGCGCGGAAAGTAACCTATTACATGGGGATTTTTTCTATGAAGCCTTCTACTATCGTTATGTTGCCAAAATTGGCCTAGAGTAGGCAATGTTCATCCCAATATAAGTGGGACAGTGCATAGAGGTTTACAGGTTCTCTCCAAGACCGGAAGGGGTGCTAACCTTTGGGGCCAATAGGGTGTCATTGTCTACTTGGGAGCACTCTAGTTACCAAGTAGTGATTTGTTGTGAAGTGGTAATTCCAAAATTTGTGAAATCACTTTGTGTCATAAAGTACAGTAAAGTTAAACAACGTATAGATCGGGGGAAAGCCAAAGTTTACCGCCCTTTAGTGATGCTATAGGCCGGTTTCATGGCTTCGTCGCTTGGACAATATCACTTTTTTCTCAAGAAGTGAACCTTGGTTGGTTTTTGAAGAAGACATATAATAGAGCAACCTAGTGTTTTAGAATAGAGGATTACCAACAACAGCACCCCCATCGTTTTTGGGCCAACAATCAACCTAGCGCTTTTGGGTGGATCAACTAGCAAAGGCTAAGGCAAAGGCATGAGGCGACGAGTAGAAAGAGGAACGAGGTGGGCGAGGCAGCGCGAAGCAGGTGACTTGCACCTCGTGTGAATAATTTTTTTTAAAAAAATATTAAGGCATGCGATTGTGAACACTATTTGATCATGTGCTGGTTGGCTAGAGCCGTCCATGCAATCTTCCACGCCAACTGTGGGGGTAGAAAAGTTGATCGTGCTTGGACTTCTATTTCAACAAGGCAATTAGGTCTTCCCAAATGAAAAGCCTTTAAAAACATGTTACGTGCATAAGTGAAGGGTGAGTTTAGGAAATGAAGAGACCCATGGAAGTGGAAAGTAGAAAGGCTTCTTGTGTCCATATAAATAGAGATGGTTGAGTGCACTTTTATACATTTGTTTTTTTCTTTCCTTACTAGTATGTGACCCACGCGCTGCTGCGGCTAAAGAAACATCCTTTCTATTCTTGTAGGTATATCTTCTCGTCCAAGTGAAACACTATCAATAGTCTATTGCTACATGTATATTCTATTACATTTCTAAAAGTAATGCATTCCACAACCTCTTGAAGATTCTAACATATGTAAGATTCTACAAATCATTCTTTGATACCAAGCTTGGGAGCTTCTCATAGACATTGTTTTTCATAAGGTGCTAGCCCTTGTACAAAAAACTTAGGAGTGCTCTACTTCTATTGTGGTATACAAATCATTCTTTGATACCAAGCTTGGGAGCTTCTCATAGACATTGTTTTTCATAAGGTGCTAGCCCTTGTACAAAAAACTTAGGAGTGCACTTCTATTGTGGTAGAGAGAGAGAGAGAGAGAGAGAGAGAGAGAGAGAGAGAGAGAGAGAGAGAGAGAGAGAGAGAGTCTCCTCCTTTTGGTGTATCTTGGTTTAGCAATGCTACCAATGTTGATTATACAGATTAGGTAGTTAGCATGGTGTGGAGAGATGAAAGACGTCTGAAACCAATATAAAATAAAGCTTTTTTTGAAAATGGAGTGGGTTCTAGAATTGGTTTCAACAATAGGAATACAATTGAATTTAATGTCTCTACTCCACTCTCTTACTTACTTCTATCCTTGCATCTTTTTTATAAGCAAGACATGGTAGAAGTGAACATCATAACTTCTTATATGGCAAGAAGACCATCTTTCCCTTGGTCTACCTAGAGTTGACAAAAGTGCTACCAAGTTGAGAAGTACAAACTGGGTAAGCCAGCAAGCTTTTAAAGATGAAGGCCCAAATTGCTACAGTGTGTACTTATAAAACTTTTCATGTCTAAGAGTAGAGTTGTGAAAATATAAGGGCTCATAGTTTCCAATGTACCAAAAAAGCTTCAAGTTTCAAAGAGATGAGATGAAGTTCTTTTAATATTAAGAATGTGATTACATCTATGCTTCTCTCTAGATGCTTCTCTTGGATCTCTATCTATGTTCACAAGCATGGTAATGGTTTACGTCATCACCTAATCACAACAATACATAAGCAGCTTAGTATGATAAGGTGCACACTATTTGTGATAGAAATGAAAGCAAAATAAGGTTGCTCAATTGTTTATTTTTATAGGAGTTTTGGCCATTATGCTAAACTGAAGGACGTGGTGTAAAATTGAGGCTGTGACTAAAATAATGCATGCCAATGATCTCTATATATCTTTATCCTCTAATTACAAAACCATATTCCTCTTTGAGAGAGCAGATTGTATTCAACCAACTTGAGCCTATTTCCTTGCGCACAATCTACATTATACCAACCATTTGGCTTAATTGTTGCTCTGTTAAATGTGTGATTGGACATTGAGGCAATGTAGGACAACCTCTTTTTGTGTACACATTAGGTTCCTTGAAAATTTGAGAATATGATTATCATACCCTACTTGAGTACACACACATACACACACACACACACACACACACACACACACACACACACACACACACACACAAATACATACTATATATATGTATAAATATATACACATACATATATAGACACGTGCGTGTGTGTATACACACACACACAGAGCCACACATACATGCATATATGTGTAATTGTGTGTGTGTGTGTGTATATATGTGTGTGTGTGTGTGTGTGGGTATGTACACATATATATTCTTATATCAAAATTTGTCGCATAGGCCTTGAAGCCTCTTGTTGTTGTTATAGTACAATAACTATGACATTTAAAACTTTTCTCCTCCCTTCATGCCCCCTCCGCCCCCCCCCCCTCCCCCACCAAACCCTCTCTCTCTCTCTCTCTCTCTCTCTCTCTCTCACACACACACACACACACACACACACACACACACACACACACACACACACACTTGTTCAAAGTGTTGCTTACAGAAAAAAGAGCCTATCGTAAATAAGAGCAGATAAACCGCCTAGGTTCCTCTTACATCACGGTTAAGCCATCCATTACATGATCACACAAACAACTATCACAATAGAAACATATGGGTGGTCGTTCAGTAAGGGGCAGGATACGATTAGCTAATGCCACACTTAAACCTCTGGTTCGGGGAGAATAATCAAAGTATCCTCGTAAGTAGGGGCCAAAATGAGGACATAAGAAGAGCTTGTGATGAAGAATAAATTGTGCCAGTAGGAATAATCGCTCTGAGAACCCGCGCTTCATAGACTGCTCAATGTAATAGTACTTCGGACCTAAACCCATGGCATCTTTTACCATTGCCAGACTAATGTTCTTCTTGAAATGCTCTCGACCCCATAATGTTACTCTGGTGAGTTTATCTTGATATGTCCACCACTGTGTTTGGGCTACAGATGTTCCCTGGTTCGGAAAGAGGAGGCTGGCATATTTTTTGACAAATGATCTGCGAGCTAACTCATTAGTCTGCTGCAGGTGTTGGATTGCAAAAGCTAATATCAAATTGGTGTTTGTTGCCATGAAGGATAAGTGTAAAAAACCTTACTAACTTCCTGTACTAGTGTCTGATGCCACTCCAATGGCTTCCTTTCTCTTATACTAAATAGGGTATAACTATGCTATGCCCTGACTCGGGTTAAAACACCAAATAATAGGTATGTGGAAGATATGACCTATCCTTGATAGGTATAGGGAATAATGTTTAAGAATATTTTGAATACCTTGCATGTAGTTGCTTATGAAGTGATATAACCTAGTGTTAAAAACCCTTCATCTAGTACATATGTGCTGATGCCACTGGCTTTATACAAAAACAAGGAAATACCTTAGAACACCTAACTTGGGTGTAGGTAAGATTTTTTATAAAGGGACTTGGAAAAATATGCATTACCCCTTGAAATACTAATAGGCAGGGAATAATTGGTTCTTAGTACCTAAAAATATCATCGGGTATGGGGCCTTTAGCCTACCAAAGCTGTAGTTATCTGGAAGATATGACTTAGCCTTGATAGATATATGGAATAATGTTTGGTTTTCCTTTGAATACCTTGCATATAGTTACTTATGGTATTTTTTTTTGCATATAATCTAGTATCAAAAAACCCTTCATCTAGTACGTGTGTACTAATGCTACTCAGGCCTGCTCTACACAGTACGAGAAAATACTATAACGTTTTTGGCCTAATCCCCTTAAAAAAAGAAGAGAAGCACACCTAACTTATATTGTATAGATGTTGTGGTCTTTGTATAAGGAGAACTTTGAAAAATGTGTAGTACCCTTTGAAATACTAACTGGTTGTCTACAGTAGGATTGGAATAATTGTTTCTTAATACCATCATCAAAATTGGGCTGTAGCCTACCAGGGTATATTACCTCTTGTCTACCGCTCAGAACTTCTATGGTGCATGGAAATGCTGGCTTAAAATGGTATTTCCTTCTTAAGGGGAATTGGTAACTACTACTTCTCATAAAAGTTTAAATTGGACTAAGAGTGGGTCATTATCTTCTGCCTTCGAGATACTTAGTATTGACAACCCACACCCTACACGGCTATCGATCTACACGCCATGCCACGGCTTCTGCTTGGCTTTGTGCACCTGTGTCATCCTCTCGTAGCAGTATGACAGTATGCATATCTTGTGGGATTACGGGCTGACGAATCCGATCTTGTATAGTACGCTCTGTATTGAAACCAAGGCTATAAAAACTTGTGAGTATTTGCACTCACTTGGCATTTGTTTACTGTATATGGTAAGGGAATTTGTAAATGTTTTTACATTGAGGGGTGAGAACTGTTCTGCACTCGGATAAAATTGTCTTCTACTATCATCACAAGTGGGAAGGAAATCATCGTGGGGGCTGGACTGCCTACTACTCCGAGTTCACAGGTCGAATAGCTTGTAACTTTGTCTGCGTGGAAAATATTTTGTATTTGTTTTGGTAGTATGTTTTGATTCTGATGCGGAGATAATCTTTCCATACATGTTGTTGGGTTCTAACTTACAAACTAAATGAAGCATACGTACTAAGAATGATACCCTATGGGACATAGGATTGTTGTGGTGTTTCTCCTAGCTCATGACTGGTTCGTAACTATAAAAAACTGTAAAATGGTGCTTTGTTTTGATGATTAGGGGCATTTTTGTGATACATACCGTGGGGTTGTGGATCTGAGAAATGATTCTATTGTACTATGTCAGAGATCTGCTTAAAAAATCCGGGTTAAAGAGGACTATCTCTACCTCTGTCGTATTCTGTCTGGCTTTTGATTGGCTTCTAGAAAACTTCAATATGTATCTAATTGCAGGGCGAAGCCTGTTTTGCTGAGTGTGTGTTTTACACGACATGATGAAAAAAGTGACACCTTTATGAGATTTTTTATGGGTAAAGAATCAGGCTTGCACCATTAAAAATCCGTTTCCATAATATTTGAATAGCTAGGAGGCCTATCTTGACTTCTAAAAATAGATAATAATGACATGGATAGGGTTTTGTGTCTCTATAACATAAAAGTCCTATTTGAATAGCTAGGAGGCCTATCTTGACTTCTATTTGAATAGCTAGGAGGCCTATCTTGACTTCTAAAAATAGATAATAATGACATGGATAGGGTTTTGTGCCTCTATAACATAAAAGGCCGATAATTGGGGCACTCATGGATAGTGTACGGTAGGATATCTCTTAAAGCTGAAAAAAATTCTGCTCTAAACTGAGGAGCAATTTTTGCGTTCTCGGCATCATAGAAAACCTAATTACGACCATATTAATGACCCTGATATAAAGGTCCAGCCCGTGATCATTTGTATATTTGCCCTAGCTATGTGGTATACTAACAGGCTGTAAGGCATCTCAACTGAGGACTTTTATTCAAGGATAGCTCTATTCTATGATAGAAACCAATATTCTAAACAGTTCTCTAAAAAATGGGGTAGTGGCCTTAACTGCAAAATTAAGGATAAAAATGTGGTGAGCTACTAAATCCTAGGTGGCTAACATGGTGCACTAGGAGATGATTGGCAAGTATTCATTTCTAAGTATATATACTGAATTTTACTTTGCTCTCTAGTAGGAAGGAACGTAATATTTTGATGAAAATTTTTCTTCGATGATCTGGTTGTGTATGGAAGACTTGATCTTGGTTTCACATCTCGGTGTAAAAGTATTATAGCCTGTATTGTTGCTGGGGATGCCGTCTATCTTGTGTGGGTAATGTGTGCTGAATACTTTAGGTTCATTATACTCTTGAAAATGATTGGTTAAATACTTTAAATATAGACAATTCAATGCTTTATAGCAAGGAAGTGAGCTGCGTATTCCTAAGCAAGAAATAAGCAATATTGTGTGTATATTACAAACGTGGCTGACCTTGTTTCTGGGAATTTGCTGCCTTATGCTGTGATACCTAGATCTCTACTTATGTTGTCTAAAACCTTAACGGTATGTACTGGGTTTTAAAATTGAACAAAGGCCTTAAGAAAGTATGATAAAAATAAAAAAAACCCCCAAATGTATGTATGTAAAAGAACCCTTCCTCTATCACTTCTAGAGGAAAAATACCGAGTATTTTACTACATAAAATCTGTATGAGATACTTTTTTCTAAGTGTATATATATGGTGCTGTGAAGAATAAAAAGAAGAAGTATAGTATCATGTGAAATTATTTTTCAAAGGATCATATGGAAACACATAAAGAATTATTTGTTTTATCATTGTGACATGGATAACAACTGGGATGCCCATGCATCACCTGTATACGGTAAATAATTGCTAACTAAGCGTTTTCTTGTTTATTATGGGTGTAGGTGAGGGCTACCTTCTTTGATTAAAACAGGCTATTCTTTATGTTTTGGAATTGATGCTCGTTCGAATTGGGGGCAGCTCTACTACCATTCTTAGGGATTATATTTTTCCTATGATGTATTCTAGGTTATTGATACCATGTACAGAATTTATTTTCAAACATGCAAATAAATTTTGTGCATAACCCTTATACTTGTCTAGGATCAGGTTGTTTGTGAGTACTTGTGTTCGTTTGCGTATATATGTATTTAAAACAGTAACACACACACACACATACACACACATGTATTAGATGGATAGCAGTTTGCATGGCGCTCATGTGTGCATACACGTATGACTTGTCAGAGTGGTATAGTAGTTGAAAATTTGGCACTGCTGTTAAGGTGATGACCTCATGTCAATGCATGAAAAGAACGAGCAAACTCCTTTTTCTCAATTTCTATAAAGAAAAGTATAGATGGCTATGATTGCTCTCTCTCTCTCTCTCTCTCTCTCTCTCTCTCTCTCTAAGGTCTTGAACTTAAGACCATCGAATAGATCTTTGAGATCTCATTGGATCGCTCCTACAATATTTTAAATTCTTCTTTTTTCAAGTTGCATGTGTGTGTGTGTGTGTGTGTGTGTGTGTGTGAGAGAGAGAGAGAGAGAGAGAGAGAGAGAGAGAGAGAGAGAGAGTTAGAAGATGAAACAAAAATACTTTATTCTCACCCAAGTTGCCATTTATATCTTCTGGGATTGTTTCTATGGCATTAAAATTTTTATTCTTCTTCTTCTTCTTCTCTCTCTCTCTCTCTCTCTCTCTCTCTCTCTCTCTCTCTCTCCATAGATATTAAAGTTTTAAAGGCTTGTTGTGTAACTTTAACGTCGCTTTAGATTGTTCTTACATCAAACATTTAATTCTCTCTTTCTCCTCTTCTCCCTCCTGCTTGTTGCATCGTTCGTTCGACGCTAAAACATTTTTCTCTATGTGTGTGTGTGTGTGTGTTTGATTTTTTATAGGCACCTTTGCCTATCAAAATTTAGAAAATTTATTGATTTTTAAGCATTTTCCACGGTTTAACTCTTAAAAACAAAAAGGACAAAATATTCAAGAATTGATAAAAAGTACGTTAAGTGGGCAATCTCTCTCCCTATTCGGAGTGCCAATGTGAGGGTTGATTTTTGTTGGGCATTCTATTTATTTTCTATGGGTGAAAAATGTTAGCTACCCTTTTGAAAATACACTAGTACTCTAAGAAAACCATATTATCTTGGAAATTTGACTTGGCGTGTCAAATATAAATTTTGTATATCACGTGCGTTCAAGGACTATTTTTAAACTCCTTATCTACGAATTTTTGACAAATAATTTAGTATGTAAAAGAAAAATTCCAATTACATTTTATGGTACCTTTTTGTATGTGAAAATGTGAGAAAAAATTTTAATAACCCCTTCTGCTGTACTCACGTGGTAGTCGCATAAATATTAAGTGACCTCCCCCCCCCCCCTTTCCCCCCGAGAAATTTGAAGGGCTTGAAAGGTGTCCTTGGTGAGACGGAGCCCTATGAGCTCGAAATAAAAATCTCTCTCTCTCTCTCTCTCTCTCTCTCTCTCTCATATGCACGTACACGCACACGCATGCAATGCGACTCTCTCTCTCTCTCTCTCTCTCTCTCTCTCTCTCTCTCTCTCTCTCTCTCATGGTCAATAACATGGATAACTACTTCTTCATTTGCATGTATTTTCTCAAAGTGAAACAACTCCAAGTCGACACCACACGAGTTTTTTTTTTCAATCTCTTTAAAGAAATAAAAACTTTTTACAAAAATATATCAATATTGGTCTTGAAAACGACCTCTTGAAAAGAAAAAACCAAATATATCTTCAAAAATTAAATTCTCATTAAATAATAAAATCTCCACTAAATTTATCTCTTTTTTGTTATGTGTATTTAACCAATAAGTTTATTCTATGTAGAGGAGAAAGTCTTTGACTTTCTATGACTAAAGCACTTTCTACTGCTAAAGAAAAAGAAATTCTTTTGATTTTACATTCTGACAAAAGCTTAAAAGCTACTTGTTGTTTCTTACAATCGTACTCTTCCTTTTGCATTTTAGAGAGGTTTTCTCTTAAGTGAACAGTGAGTAGTGAGTGACACATGGAGGGTTTCTTCTTCCTTGAAAAATTTAAGCTACATTATAAAGAGTATAGAAGTATAGATTTCTCTTTAAGGTTTTCTTCTTTTTATAGTGTCCTTGTACTATGTAAGTAGTGAATATAAACTCACCCTTCACTTATGCACTCAAGATGTTTTGAAATGATTTTTTAGATCCTCCCTATCTTTGAAAAATAAAAAACATCTTTAAGTGCATTAGTGAAGGGTGAGTTTAGGAAATGAAAAGACCCCTCGAAGTGGAAAGTCAAAAGGCTTGTTGTGTCCATATAAGTAGAGACGGTCGAATGCACTTTAATACATTTGTGTTTTTTTTTTTTGCATATTTCTTTTTAGGGTTTTTTTTCTTTTTATAGTGTTCTTGTACTATGTAAGTAGTGAATATAAACTCACCCTTCACTTATGCACTTAAGACCTAATCAAGGAAGAAAATTTTTTTTAGCTCATGTCAACCAAGAAACCATTCGAGACTTGTATGAAAGTGACTTATTGTATTACATTGCAATAACTCATGCCTTAAGAGGCACTCTTTGCGTGTCTTATGGGCGAGGGGGAGAAGGATGATATTTCAGATGGGCGAGGGGGAGAAGGATGATATTATAGTTTTATGATTAGGCCACTCACCCATTATTATTGTTTTAATACACACCAAGCCATTGATGTATCACATTAGATCATAGTGAGCTCTCACCTTATTAGGTTAAAATTTGAACTCTCTACAACCCTAAAGTTTTTCACAAGTACTAAATGTATATGAGTTTGAGAGTTTAGATCTTAAAGGATTTATGCTTCAATTTTTCTTTATAAGACTGTTGATACTTCTGTTGCATATTCTTATTAGCTACAATGAGGAGAATGAGGAATTAGAACTAAAAGAATTGGTATAAATGGAAGGAAAATCAAACATCCTATGTCTTTCTTTTTGGCAAATGTTCAAAAATTGGGCAAATTTAAGTGTAAATGGATTCTGGCTTTAAATGTTTAAAAGAAGTTTGTGCTTTGGGCAAGATTCTGGCTTTAAGTGTAAATGGAATGGAATTTTGGCATTTTTTTTTTCAGAATTTTGTGCTTGAGCAATTTTTTTTGGTAAACTTCAAGTTTAATGAATGGAATTTCTTTTAGAAAGTTGTGCTAGACGTTGAGCTTTAAAAATCCTGATGATAGAAAAGGTATATTGCAATTGACTACTTTGTTTTCCTATGATTCAAAGGCCAGAAAATGTATTACATTTTATTTATTTTTTGGCCTAACTAACGGAGTGTGTGTTTTATATTCAAGGAAAACCAAGAAGTACAAATCATAACCCTGCTCAGCTCGAGGTAGGGCACCTCTGGATCATACCAACCAAACACCTCCTTCTAATACACAGTCCATAACCCGGCTTTTTACAGGAAAGCTGCAAACCCAGGTACAAATAGGGTTGAGCTATGTGCACTAGCTGCCGACCCACTCCCACCGAATCGGCCATGCCTAATGCACATAGCTGAACAGGAAACCTTCACATAGAACTAACAGCACCAAGACAAGCAAACAGATTTACTCGAACCAAACCCGAGAACGAGATTCACAAGCCCAACACACAAAGGCTGCTGACCTCTGCCACAGGCAGCCACCATTTTCGTAGGCCGTCGCCAGGCCCGAGTGTCCAAAAATGAAGAGGAGCAAGCGAGGACGGGAGCCGGCAAGGGTGTCACCAGCGCCTCGGAGTAGATCCCTGATGTCAGGGCCTTGCCACACAGCACCTGTTGGCACCGTCAAAGACACGGACTACAACAACTCCAAACTACCCTGCAACAGCCTCCTAAGGGGCATCCACCCATGAGCGCCACACATAGCTAAGTCTGTCAAAACCCTAAACCCCCCATACCTCACGCATCGCTCAAATGTATTAAATCTTCTAGTAATGTAGGTAGTTAACTTTCAGAATTAATCATAGCTTTATTTTTGGTGAAATCACTCTCTCACACACACAAAAACACACACACACACACACACACACACACACACACACACGGTCACTTCATTGAACATTAATGGTTGCATCCAACTACACACACACACACATACCTTCTGGCAATGCATTTTTACTTTGGTTTCCCTAAATAACTCTTGGTTTGGCACTTCATCGGGCTATAGTTGCTCTAGCACCTCATCTAGAGGGGTTTTGATTGTGCTCTGAATCACTTTATCTGGCTACGAATAGTTACATCCAACTATATGCACTCGATTTAAACTTGAGTTGTTGAGTTAACAGATGCCTTGTGGGAGATTAACTTGTGCTTTACTATACACCTCCCTTAATGATAACTCCTAACTTTTGCTATGCAGAATACAGTGCATAAGTAGAGATGTCCACCATAAAAAAATTATCTAGTAAACCCTGTACCCATTTGGTTACCTTATGGGCTGAACCCCTTAATATAACTCTTAATAGGTTTGTTTAAACCCCATTTTTTGCCTCATGCCTGGGCGAGAGTTAGGGCTTTTGATATGTTTGGGATACCTAAGATTTAGCACTTTGTCGCGACGGGTCTCTTCCACTCATGGTGTGTCACGATGAACAGATCTCGTTCTGATAACCTAGCTTGATGGTTGGTGGCTTGGCACGGATTTTTGGCCATCTTTTCTTGGTACGATTCTAAGCAGTAAAACCTCCTACCCTCATATTGAGAAGGTTCAATGCTAGGCGGTTGCGGCACCTCCATAATTGAGGACTTTTGGTGTTTTCCCCTGCCTCTTCCTCTTCCACTATATAAGGTGAGGGATTTTTTCTCCTCCCTCACTTAGACTTGGTATAGGAAAGAATGCGTGAGTGAGGTTGGAATGTTACTTGGCTTTGCAATAGTCTACATCTGCTGTTACTTTGATGATTATTAGGATTGCTTCCACTTCAAAGGTTTTATTTATTCACCATCAATAGTGTGTGCTGTGCATTCTACCACATACCTAATTGGCTTCTATTCTAAACTAGTCTTTTACTAATGTAAATTGATGAAATACTTGTTATAATCCGGTGCTGCAATGATATTTTGAAACTTAAAATCCTACATTCCTTGCTCTTACTAATTTGTTATATGCCTATAATGGGAAAACTTGGGCATAAAAAATGGTGAGAATGGTTCCTAATACTGGTCTTTTGTATATAATAACTTCACACTAGCCTTGTTCTGTGTTGGAGACATTTTTGAGGAAAGTTGATATACTAAATCTAAGCTTGGCAAGACCTTGTGCTTGTGATGTATAAAATAAAATATGGAGATTCGAGCACTAGCTTCTGACCAACATATGGTTATTGATCTAGTCTTGTTGCTTTACTACCTAAAATTTAGCATAAACAGAGATTTTGGTTGGCTTATGGTTACTCATCTAGTTTTATGGTGTTGTGGAATGGGGAAACCCGTTTGCATATACTTGCAAAAAAGACTGACCTTCAGCCAGTTGATGATTTGGAATAGTTCTGGCTTAAATTAATTTCTTAGATAAACCATACTATATTACCTTTTCAAGCTCTTAAGTATGATACTGCCATGAGATGGGGGTATCCGTTTACATGCATACATATTCAAGTAGGCTGATTGGTTACTGGTTGACTGGTTGTTGGATGATACACTTGGCAATTATATGGCTCTTAAACTCTTTTTACAAATTCTCTAAACACTTAGAGGTTGTGGTTTTATTGATTTTTTTTGAAATTATTTCTTTTATGATCTACAAAAAAATAAGAGCTCTGCTCACCTGGTCTCTGTTGTCTAGCAGAATAAAATATTGATTAACTATAATTCATATGGCTTGGGCACAAAACATGATGGATTTTTTTCTCTTTTACTATTATTGGTCCTCTGGCTAATGTAACAAATGTTTGGATAGCTGGACTGCTGGCTTGCTCACTGAGCTTGAGAGTCTACTAATCTAAACTTTGATATCTCTATTGATGGATTACTTGGGCACAAAATAGGATTGACTCTTGAGATAGTTTTTGACTCGTAATTATTGAGTGTATATATTGGCATGATCTACTATATGGCTGTGATTACTGGGATAGTTCTGAGTTGAACTTGGGTTTTCACCAGTAACAATCCTTGGTTGGACCTTTGATCATGGTCCCTAGCGTTTGCTAGTATGGTATTTTTTGCTGGGACTAAATTCTACCTAATGACCTGGCTCTGTTTAGTCATTGTCTGTTCGTGAGGAAGTTAATTTTTAAAAAAAAAAGAAGAAGAAAAAACTCCACCTAAAACCTGTATTCGCCGGTATTATTGGGTATTTTTAGTAAATAGTTTTTGGCAAGATCTACTATGTAATAGTGCTTGATCTTGGTCCTAGGAGATATGAGAACCTGTATAGCACTAGATTACTTTGCTTTGTATGGTTGGAGATCTAGCTTTGATTCGTAACCTTATACAAACATACATATTCTTGGATTTGAGTTAAACCCTGGTTCTTACTGCTATATTTTGATTTTCTGACTTTGATCCAATAAATCTTCTTAGAAATTCTTAGTCTCCTTTCTGATTGCTAAGCCGAATAAATCTTCAACTTAAATGATTGAAAGTTTGGATTTTGCTACTACAACTTTCTAACTTATGGTGAAAAAATGGATTTTTTTGATAAACCTATATAGGGCTAACACACTCGTAGTAATGTTGTTTGTGAGCTTGCTCTAAAAGCTTCAATACTAACCGTTGTTATGATGAATGATTTGGGTAATCTGAGATTTTTGGCCATTGTGTTCTACTATGGGTAGTTGGTTTGTTCTATTTAAATGGCTTGACTTTGGTGCATATATTTGGATGTAGTTACAAAACAAATCATTGCATACAACTTTTGGTCCATACATTTTTTGTAGCTACAAAACAAAGAAGTGCATAGAATTTTCTAACTTATGGATAAGTGGACACTTTTATTCCCAGTAAATGGTTATTATAAAAAAGAAGTTTTACATATGAAACAATTCTGGAAGGAATACTTATGGATAACAACTCATAGGTTCTTTGAAGATTGCCATACGTATCCAAGTTTAACATATGTGTTGTCTTGTCTATATGGATGCATGGGAGAATTCTATCTTGACTTAAAAAGGTTTAGCATGTTGCAGTCTGACTTTGAAAACACTTGAGGATTCAACTGGGATAGTTCTGATACCTTTGTATAAAAACATTTGGAATGATACCTCATTCTTATAATATTGTACAATTATGAATCAAAGACTGAGTTGTTTCTGTAAAAATCTTTGCCTAGTCATCTAAAGCCATTCATTTTTTGAATGTCATGTTCTTTGGTGTATATGTATCTAAATTAAAACAAACACACACACACACACACACACACACACACACACACACACACACACACACACACACTTACACTTGGTGACTTCATCTGACTATGACAACTTCATCCAACTACACAACATACACTTGAGTTTTTGATGTAGCAAGTAGGTATCTTGTCCTATGGGTAAGTGCCTTGCAGTATATACCTTGCACTTCTATCAATGAATAATTCTGGCTTTAGCTATGCATAATGGAGCTGTTGAATTTATTGTTCACTTCACCTGACTATGAGTGCTACATCTAGCTACACTCACACTTATAATTGATTTGTTTGGATTGCTACTTGCACTATTGATGAAGTTGATGGCTTCATTGTCTCATGGGTGAATACTTGGGATAAATACTTCTCCTCAATAGAGGATTTTGGCTCGCGATATGCATATTGGAGCTATTGAAGATCATGTCGTGTGGTGTTCACCATAAACCTTATACCTTATATACTCCGCTCTCGATGTAAATGGTTGGTGAGTATCATAAGCCTTTATGCTTAGACTAAATCCTGTGATTTATTTTGACTTGTGGGTGTACACCTTGAGTTTATACATTGCAATTACCTTCTAGGGTGTTTTTGATTGTGTTCTAGATCACTTTATCTGGCTGTGATGGCTTCATCTAGCTACACACACTCATTCCCACTTGATCTGCTGATTTAATTGATGGTTATTTTACCTAGTGGGTGATTACCTTGAGTCTTTACCGTGCACCTCCCTTAATGGGAGTTTCTGACTTTTACTATGCATAAAGTAGTTGATAATTATAGTGTCTTATGGATGTTTACCATGAGTTTTTATGTTGTATTTTCTTCAATGGATATAACAGCGAATGATTGCCATTAATTTTAATATTTTACAAGCCTTCATGGGCGTATCTGCATCATGCTATGCCTATTGAAGCTGATGGTTAAATTGTCTGGTGAGGGATTACCATGAATTTTTACCTTGAAATTCCTACCTCTGATTGGAATGATCTTCTAGGACCAATAATATACTTGACTTAAAAGCATTAGAATTTATCCTGGGTTTCCTTGCCTAATGTCCCCTTTATAGTACTATCTCTAAACTATTGGGAGGCTCCCAATTGGGACCCTTTCTTGGCAGCCTCCTCTCGCTATTGTACCTTGCCATCATCGCGATGATATACATCCTCTTTCTTTTGCACAACGCTCACATCTCTTTGCTTCCCCCATTTGTCGGGTGTACTACGCAAGGTCTTTTGCCTTGTCAGGTACATGGCTTCAATGCCCCTTCAATGGGCTTCCCTTTGTAGATTGTTAGACTTGCCTCGTCGGGTGCTTGTGGCATCAACGCCCCTTCAATGGCACGCACACATTAAAAGATGGTAAGATATTGGGCTACATATGCAGGTGAGGGATCTGTGCTCCCTCACTTAGACTTGGGTTTGTTTAATTGAGAGAGAGAGAGAGAGAGAGAGAGAGAGAGAGAGAGAGAGAGAGAGAGAGAGAGAGAGAGAGAGAGAGAGAGAGAGAGAGAGAGAGGTTGAAAGTGGCTTGGCACCGCATTAATATTGTCCTAATAATCAATATCTAATTCTCCTAGATGATTTTGTCATGTTAAACTGATCATTTAATATGGGGAAGTGCCAGGGGAGAAAAAGCTAGAATATTGGTTAAGCTAGCAGACTGGCCACAGTAGGGATCCAAAGGAGGAAAAATAGGGATCCAAAGGGGGGGCCATCTGCAAAAGAGCCATGTGCAACAATGGGCTAAAAAGACCCTAAGGTTCAACCCATTAAGACTTCCAAAATGCTAAGGTTCCAAAATTCAAAGGTTGTGTCCAAAGGTCAACCATGGGGGAATTGGATGCTTTGTGTGTGTTAAAAAAGTCTTTACAAATCCCTACTTAGGAGGGGACGAGCCTTGCTTGTAGGGGATGAGAGAGAAAGTCACACACACACACACACACACACACACACACACAAGCTCCGTTTACACAAAGGGAATGAGGGACACATGTCAGCTCCCTAGCCCAGATGCCCACAAGGTGTACCCAATTCCTATTGGATGGCCTTGGAGGTGGACCAATGAGAATTAGGCTAGAGTAAATCTAGTTTAATTAATTTAAAAACACTTAATAAAAGAATCAATGAGAATTAAGCCCTCTAGAAGACTATTGGACAGTCTCCCAAGGGGTCCAATCAGCATTCAGCAACCCAATGGCTTGCCTGATTCCTATTGGCCTGGAGGCAAAGGGGTCCAATGAGAGATTAGTTGAATTATTAAATTACCTAAAGCTCTCACAAAAGGGGAAAGGGGAACACATGTCAGAAGGCTATCACTTATACTGCTTAATTACCATTGGCTAGGCCTGGGGAGGTCCAATGAGAGTAGAGCATGAGCAAATAGCAAGAGGGGTCGACCAAGAGAGAGAGGGGCCTGATTTTTGCAAGGAATTATCACACACACACTCACACAATCTCATGTGTGAAGTAAAGAAGATTCTCTCTCCTTCTCAAGCTTTAATGGAAAGCTTATCATCTACTCCAATCTTGTGAGAAGGGAGGCCTACACCAACAACTCTTGGCTTTGTGATGCAAATCCAACCAAGAGCCAAGCTTCAATGCATGCTCATCTCCTCTACCTTGCTAATTACTAAGCTAAGCTATGCTAATATGAGTGATTATGTGAGGAGATGTACATCTTTCTCGTAAGACTACTCCTTCTTCCTGTCAATCTACTCTCATACCCTGTCACCATCTTCGAAGGTGTGTGAGTTCTTGGGTATGAGACCAGGGAGGATTAAAGTTGTGTTTGATAAGTGTTTTGTGTTGAGATGTCGAGCTCTACACCTTGAGCTGGCATCCACTACGGGTCTTGGCCGCTTACGGCATTTACTCACTAGCGCGTTAGGTGACCGACACGGAGGATCTCTGCCAGTGATTCTACAGCTGGACTACACTTATAGTGCCAGCCTAGTACGCTTCTAGCGAGTTCACACTTAGTGACCGCATGTACATATGTGCTACTTTTCAGCTTTAGCACTTAGTCATTTTGTACTCTCTTTTCTGTGAAGAAGAAGAAGAAGAAGCTTTCCATCTCTGTGTGCTTTGTGCTTGTCTTGTGTAGCTCTCTTGCATCCTCATTCTTTACATGGTATCAGAGCCTGGTGCAGGCAAGAGAGGCTAAGAGAGCAAGAGCATCACAATCCCTTCGTTCGCAATCCACGACCAGATGCCGAAGGCGCCTCGCGCAGCGAAATTTTTTTTAGGGGTTTTTCGCACAAGTTTCTGAACAGGTCTCCAAAGTGCAGTATACAGAGATTTACTGTACAAGTACAGTGGTTGTGAAACGCTTGATTGTGGACACTCGTTGAGTGTAGAAAGCGTTACAGGAACCACGATAGCAGGTTCAGCAGATTTGCAAGTTTTTACAGATTGCAGCTATTTTGTCTTAGTGCTTCAAGATGTCTGGCGGTTTCAGTCAGATTGTTACTGAGAAGCTTGAGAAAAATAACTACCCTGCATGGAAGTTCAGAATAACAAATTTCCTAAAAGGAAAAGGTTATTGGGACTATGTAGAAGGAGACAATGAAAAGGAACCAGAGATTCCCGAGGCAAATGCTACAGCAGAACAAAGGAAAGCTTTGAGGGACTGGCAACAAGGCCAGAGCAAAGTGATGTATTGGCTGTCTATGAGCATCACAGATGGCATGATGGGCTATCTACAGGATGCTGAAACCCCCGCCATTGCATGGAGAAACTTAGGCAGAGTGTTCGAGGTGAACACCAAGGCCAGGAAGCTTCAACTAAAGTCGGAGCTAAATCAGGTTAAGAGGAACAACCTCTCAATCAATGATTATGCCTTGAAGATCAAGAGTATCATTGAGGCTCTTGTATCTATTAAAGTCTCAGTGGAAGACGATGACATTGTCCGTGCATGCTTGGATGGTCTAGGAGATGAGTATGTACATTTTAGGTCTTCCATGAATACAAGAGACGACATCCCCGTGTTCCAAGATTTGATTTCTATGCTTATTCTTGAGGAGAAGAACCTTGACACATCTTCTTCTCATGGCAGAAATAATTTTGAACAGGCCTTCTATTCTAACTCCAACAGAGGTAGAGGTAGAGGTCGTGGTCGAGGCCCAAGGGGTTGCAGGGGCCAATTTCTGGAAGGTCAATCAAATCAAAACAATACAGGTGGCAGGGGAAACCAGTCTCAAGGCAGGGGGAGTCAAAGAGGTCGTGGTGCAGGATCAAGCAGGCAGCAACATACTCCAGATAGTAGAGAATGTTGGACTTGTGGTGAAAGAGGTCACATGTCACGTGACTGTCCAAAGGGAAAAGCAAGTAGAAAGAGAGAACAGGGCAACTATGCATCTACTAGCAGAGATGCAGATGACAGCAAAAACGAGCGCATGTTTGTTATGCAACATGTAATGAATACAATGACTGCAGAGAATTCCACCCAAGATGATGTTTGGTATGTGGATTCAGGTGCCTCTAATCACATGACATCTCGTGGAGAGTGGTTTAGAGATATGCGCAAACCAGATGTGTCAGGCTATGTGCAGACAGGAGATGACACAGCTCACCCCATTGCTCATGTAGGGGACATACCTCTAAATACGAAGAATGGGAAATCAAAGTACTTAGCAGATGTACTTCATGTCCCAAACATTACAAAGAATCTTGTTTCTGTTGGACAAATGGTTGAGCAGGGTTTGCAGGTTCGCTTCAATCCAAATGGCTGTTATGTAGAAGATTTCCAGAATGGCTGTAAGCTGATCACAGAGGGCAAATGTGTGGGCAGAATGTTTACGCTGAATGTAGACATGCCTGAGGTAAAAGCTGCATTATTTGCACAGGGCACAGGTGTTGTGGCTGATGTTGAAATTTGGCACAAATGCATTGGTCATGTCAATGAGCAGAGACTGCGCAGCATGCAATCAAAACAGATTGTAAAAGGTTTGCCCAAATTCAAGGTGGATGGTATGCATAAAGTGTGTGCAGCATGCCAGTTTGGAAAACAGTCAAAGGGCTCATTTTCACATGAGCGCAATGTATGTAAAAGGCCACTTGAGGTGGTGCACACAGATGTTTGGGGTCCAACCGATACTGCAAGTATACATGGTTGCAGGTATTATGTCTCTTTCATTGATGACCATACAAGGAAAGTATGGGTCTACTTCATGCGTAACAAAAGTGAAGTGTTTGGTCACTTTCAAGACTTCAAAGTCATGATTGAGAAGGAGACAGATATGCAAATCAAGACATTGAGGTCAGATGGAGGGGGAGAGTACTTCTCTAATGATTTTTCAGATTTTCTGCGAATGCATGGTATACACAGGCAGTTTACATGCAGATATACTCCACAGCAGAATGGGGTCGCAGAAAGGAAAAACAGGCACATTGCAGAGGTTGCACGTGCATTGATGAATGAGAAGAACATGCCTCATCATTTCTGGGCTGAAGCTGTAAATACAGTTGTGTACATTATGAACAGGACACCTACAGCTGCGTTGCATGATGTAACACCTGAGGAAAAGTTTACAGGTACAAAGCCTGATTTGGCACACTTGAAAGTGTTTGGCTGCATAGCTTACGTGCATGTACCAGATGAGTTGCGTAGGAAATTGGATCCTAAAGCAGAGAAATGTATTCTTGTGGGATATTCCCTTGAACAAAAGGGGTACAGGTGCTACAATCCTACTACACGAGAATTACGAGTGAGCAGAGATGTAGTCTTTGATGAGATGAGCAGCTGGTACAGTAATGCGCATGGCACTATTGGGGCTGATGTAAAAGATGATGTGGTTGTACAAAATGTGAGGCCACAGTCACAGGTTTTGAGTGGACCACAAGAGTCCTCTTCTCGTGGCTCTGTTGAGAAACCATGGAATGGTAGACTACGTACGCAGGTTACTCCACCAACATGTACAGGGAATGTATCACGAAAAGGAAAGGAAAAGGTTGATGAACCTCCCCTTATGGTTGATGCATCATCAGGTTTTTCACATGTAGACATGGATTCAGATGGTTCTGAACAAAGTCTTGATGAGGAATTTGGAATTCCGGCTGTCAGGACACCTGGTGTAAGGAAAGTACAAGAAGATGCTAGAGGGCAAAGGAGTGACCCAGGACCGCGCAGATCTAATAGAGTCAGAAATCTAGTTCAGAAATTGACTTATGATGGGTATCTAGCGCATCACCAAGCCTACATGGCTAAGGTGATACAGGATGTGGAGCCCACATGTTTTGAGGATGCAGTTGGAAATGTGCATTGGGATGATGCAATGAATGAAGAGATGGCTGCATTGGAAGCAAATGACACATGGGAGTTGGTGCCATTGCCAAGTGGCAAGAAAGCTATTGGCTGTAAATGGGTGTATAAAACCAAGCATAAGGCTGATGGTAACATTGAGCGTCACAAGGCAAGGCTGGTCGCAAAGGGTTATGCACAGACGTATGGCATAGACTATGAGGAGTCCTTTGCTCCAGTGGCAAAGATGACGACAGTGAGAGCTGTCATAGCAGTGGCTGCATCTAGAGGATGGATTATGCATCAAATGGATGTAAAGAATGCCTTCTTGAATGGTGAGTTGCAAGAGGAAGTGTATATGGATCAGCCACTTGGTTATGTCGATCCAGGTTACCCAGATTATGTATGCAGACTTCTCAAAGCTTTGTATGGTTTGAAGCAGGGCTCTAGAGCATGGTATGACAGGATTGCCAAGTATCTTGTCAGTATTGGTTTTAGGAGAGCTCATGCTGATCATTCACTCTATGCACGTGAGAGTGATGTGGGGATTGTGGTCATTACCATATATGTAGATGACCTTATTATTGTTGGTGACAATGCTATGGAGATTGACCATGTGAAGGGTCTTCTCAAACAGGAGTTTGAAATGAAAGATTTAGGCGAGTTGCGCTACTTTCTTGGCATTGAGGTGATCAGGACTCCAGAGGGTGTATGGCTATCACAGAGACAGTATGCTTTGGACATGTTGTCAAAGTATGGTATGGCTGATTGTAAGCCAATTTCTATTCCCTTGGATGTGAATGCAAAGCTGAGTGCAGAGAAGGGTGATGTTGTTGAGGATGTCAACATGTATAGGAAGATTGTGGGTAGTCTAATCTACTTGACTATCACGAGGCCAGACTTGAGCTACACAGTAGGCTTGGAGAGTCAGTTCATGCAACTTCCGAGGAAGCCACATTTGGATGGAGTACGACGCACACTTAGGTATGTGCAAGGTACTCTTGACTACGCATTGTTATATGCAGCAGATGCACCATTAGCATTGTATGGGTATACAGATGCAGATTGGGCAGGTAGCATTGTTGATAGGAGATCTACGAGTGGCTTCATGTTCTCTTTTGGGAGTGCTGCTGTTACTTGGAGTAGCAAAAAGCAGCCTACGGTTGCTTTATCGAGCACAGAGGCCGAGTACAGAGGTGCAGCAGTTGCGGCGTACGAGGTAGCTTGGCTACGCACATTACTTGAGGACTTGGGAGTGCAGGTGGACCAGCAGATTTTCATCCATTGTGACAACCTCAGCAGCATGCAGTTGGCTAGGAACCCAGTGTTCCATGCCAGGACCAAACACATAGAGGTCCATTACCACTACGTTCGAGAGCGAGTGTTGGCGGGCGACATCGACTTGGTCTACGTCAGCACAGAGGAGCAGATAGCGGATATCTTTACCAAGGCCCTCGGAGCTGAGAAGCTTCGACGTTTTCGGACTATGCTTGGACTCTGCGACATGCAGAGCTCGAGGGGGAGTGTTGAGATGTCGAGCTCTACACCTTGAGCTGGCATCCACTACGGGTCTTGGCCGCTTACGACATTTACTCACTAGCGCGTTAGGTGACCGACACGGAGGATCTCTGCCAGTGATTCTACAGCTGGACTACACTAATAGTGCCAGCCTAGTACGCTTCTAGCGAGTTCACACTTAGTGACCGCATGTACATATGTGCTACTTTTCAGCTTTAGCACTTAGTCATTTTGTACTCTCTTTTCTGTGAAGAAGAAGAAGAAGAAGCTTTCCATCTCTGTGTGCTTTGTGCTTGTCTTGTGTAGCTCTCTTGCATCCTCATTCTTTACATTTTGCTTAGTGCATGAAGCTTTCATCTTCATTGTGATGGGGGCTTTTCACAAGCCAAGTTCCCATACCCCTCTTCTCACGTCCCCACCCCATGAAAACCTCCTCTTAGGAAGGGAGTGAAAAAAGGCATTGGAAAAAATTAAGAAAAAAATAAAGTATGATTATGTAAATATATAAGAAAGGTAAAATAGGCCACCTCATGCCTGCGGGGTAGCCCATCCCCACCTTGCCTCCTTTTTCTTCACTGTTGCCCCGCCGTGTGTCCTTTTTCCTCTCCTCCACTCAAAAGGTCAACCTCCTCTCTCTTCCCCTTGTCCTTTCTCCTTTCTCTCTCCCCTCAAGCTACCCTACCTCTCACCAATAATGCATTATAACTCACCAATAATGCACCCTAACTCACATGCAACTTACCCTATCTTCCAAAATAGTATACCCCACCCCCTCTTTCTCTCTCCTATCATATCCCATGACCCAAATACCCCCCTCTCTCTCTAAAGGGCTCCATATCTCGTGTCTTGTAGCTAAATAACCTTCCCCACACTCACACACACTCAGTTTCACTGAAAAAGGTGTCCACAGACCCATCCCCACCCGGTGGTTACCTGATTTTTCTTGTGTTCACACACATTTGCACACAGATTCACCTCTGAACACACTCCCCTCTCTCCCCTCTTGTAATTACTTTATTCTCCATGTCACCTCTCACCTTTTTTCATCAACCCATCTCTCTCTCTCTCTTAGTCTCTCTCTCTCATGAGACTGTTGTTCTGGCACATATACACAGAGCCAGACAAGTGGGGCCCATAGTCACATGGCCTATGTAGATAATGATTTCTTCATTTCTAAATTCTAAAATTTCTCCCCCCTCCTCCCCTATATAAAGGGGGGTCACCATCACACTAAACACACACAACATCACCAAAGAGTACACTATGCACTGTGTGTGCCTAGTGCACACACACACACCCACACCATCACCATCACCATCATCGCAATCACCATGCTCGTCTTGAGCATGACCTCTACACACTTGGGCTATGGAAGATGAAGGGAAACTAAATGAAGGATGATGGCCATAACCCTCGTGCGAGTCTTCGCCATCAACTCCCACCTATCCGCCATGTGCTCTACCACTCTCTCCCTTCTCATTCCCCTACCCTATGCTCCCCATTTCATCGCCTTATTCTCTAAATAAAGCTTGAGTTTTTGTGAGTATGTTTTCCTGCAATGTTTTGCCCATGTGAGGTGTGCGGAATTGCCACCTAGTCTTGTGTTTGGAGTGAGCTTGTGTATGTGTGAAGGGTGTGTGGATTCGCCATCCTTCTGTGGTGCCTAAGTACTAAGCCGCTATACCCCCTCCCTCACTCACTCTCTCTCTCTCTCTCTCTCTCTCTTACTTAATCTCATTTCCCTTCCTCTTCATCATTACTCCCAAGCATCCATCTCTCTTGGATGAAAACTTTGTTATGGTGGTGTGTTGTTTGCGTCCTAGCCGCTGAAGCTAGGTGGTGCCCCCTATTTGCTTTACCATGACAGGCTCGAGGCGCGCCATTCGGTCCCCGGTGTTTTAGAGGCCGTCGGGGGTTCGGGGTTCGCTTTGCTTAAGAATTTACTTCTTGATGATGCATCTCCTTCCGAAAGGAGAACTCAAGAGCCTCCACCAAAGGAACGAGAAAGAAGTGAGTCTCCCGCCACCTCGGTGGAGATGGCTCCATGAAGACGGCGGGCTAAATGCTCTCCATCACCACCAAAGCGGCGAAGACCATCGCACCCTTCTCCACACCATAATTCAAAGAGGGATGATAAAAAGCAAGAGAAGAAAAAGGCGAGAAAGAGGACACCCTCTTCTCCATCTTCTTCATCCTCTTCCTCTTATGAAAGTGATGGTGAAGACGACGAAGATTAAGACAAGAAAAAGGCGAGAAAGAGGTCACCCTCTTCTCCACCTTCTTCAAATTCTTCACCTTCTGAAGAAAGTGATGGTGCAACCTTTGAACCATCAAAAAGAAGAGGCCATAGGAAATCCTATGCCGCATGGAAGAGGTCATCCAAGCTGAAGAAGTTCAAAGAGGGAGGGAAGAGCATCTCTTTTCGTACCTATGATGGCACCTTTGGTGCTACGGACAAAGTCTTGGCCTTTATCCAACAATTTGATGCGGTGTTTGGAGATGAGGGCTTCAAGGAGTCCTCTAAGCTACGCCATGTAGCTATGCACTTTCAAAAGTCCGCCAGGCAATGGTGGTCTAGCCTACGAGCCAACGGTGAAGCTCCGCGAACATGGAAAGCTTTAAGAGCTTCCATTATGAAGCAGTTTTTGGCCACCGATGCCAAAGACAAAGTACTCACCGAATGGCGAAGCTTAAAGCTCTTCCCCTATGAATCCATCCACAAATATGTAGACAAGTTTTGGGACCTACAACTCAAAGCCACTGTCTTCAAAAAGTTGGATTTTGGAGAGAAAAAGCAACAATGTTGTGCGGGCTTAACCGAAGAAATAGCGGAGTATGTCAACTCCCAAAGGCCACGTACCATATTGACGGTAATACACCATACTATGGTGGCCTCTCGAATCAATTTCCAAGGGGGGGCTAAAAGAAATAATAAGCCCACGGAAAACAAGGGTTTCAACGAGCCTAAGGGGAAGGACAATGTCCAAAAGTCTCCTAAGGGCAACTCCAACAAATCTAAAGAGAAGGGAGTTTACAAAGGTAAAAAAAAATTCTCTCCTGAAGAGCTTGAGTGTTATCAAAAGGATAACCGGTGTTTCAAGTGCGGCAAACAAGGTCATGCGTATCGCGCTTGTCCCCAAAAGAAGAACCACCAAGATCCTCCTAGGGCTACCTTGGTTGAAATCCAATAGGAGGAGACTCACCAAAATCACCACAAAGGATCTCCTCTATGCCATGCTTGGGGAAAGGTAAGAGAACATGATGCTTTTATTCTCTTTGACCCTGGTTCTAATCACAATTTTATATCTATAGAGTTGGCCACCAAGCTAGGCATACAAGCCTACGAGATGGGAGATGTCCTACCCGTAGACAGTGCTTTCAAGGGGCAAGAAGCTTCAGTCACTCCCTTAATCGGGAAATTGAGGCTTCATGTCCAAAGCTATGTGGACAAAGAGGAATTCTTTATCTCTCCTCTCAAGCATGAGGATGTAATCCTAGGGGCACCATGGTTTGATCGCCTGGCTGCCAATGTGAAATTCCCTGAAAGGAGAATCTCCTTTAAGTTCAGGGTAAAAGACATGTATATAGATGCTAAGGAAATGGGTAACACTATCCCCATTGTACATATACCAGCTTTCAACAAGTCAATAAAGAGCTCTATTTCCGTGTACATGATTTTTGTTAAAGATTCTCAAAATTAACCTAATGCTTTAGCAAAAGAAAATAAAAGCAACCAAAAGGAATTAGAGTCATCCAATTTTCTCAAGGGGTTTCAAGATGTTTTTATTGATGATATCCCTTGTGAGCTACCTACTAAAGGAGGTAATGATGACCATGCAATTGAACTTCTCCTAGGATGTTCACCGCCTAACAAACCTCCTTATAGAGTTTCTCAAGCTCAACAAGAGGAGATTATGTGGCAAGTGCATGAGTTAGTTGAGAAGGGCATGGTTAGGCCTAGCTCATCTCCATTTTGCTCACCTGTGCTATTAGTGCAAAAGAAAGACGGCACATATCGTATGTGTGTCGACTATAGAGCACTAAATAGGATCACTATCAAGAATAGGTTTCCCGTTCCACGGGTAGAAGACCTATTTGATAAGCTACAAGGATCGACCTACTTCAGTAGGATTGACCTAAAAAGTGGCTATCATCAAATAAGGACAGTTGATCAAGACATTGTAAAGACCGCATTTCGCACCACATTTGGTCTTTACGAATACATTGTCATGCCTTTTGGCTTGACCAATGCACTAGCCACATTCAACCGCTTGATGGAGAAATGTTCAAGCCTCATCGAACCTTCACTCGAGTGTTCTTTGATGATATTATCATCTACTCTAATTCATTAGACGAACACAAGCAACACCTCCAGGTAATATTTCAAGTTTTAAGAGAGAATAAAGTTTATGTTAATCGAAAGAAAAGTGAATTTTTCTTGCAAGAGATTCAGTATTTAGGTCACATTATCTCTCAAGATGGCATCCAAATGGATCCATCAAAGTTAGAGGTAATAAAAGGATGGCCTAAACCAAAGAATCTTCATGAACTAAGAAGCTTTATAGGTATGTGTGCATACTATAGACGCTTCATAGAAAAGTTCTCACAAATTGGACGGGACCATTACATGACCTAACAAAGAAAAGCGTTAGGTATACATGGTCTGCTAAGGAGAACAATGCTTTCAAAAAGCTTAAAGAAAAGCTTATCTCTCAACCTGTGCTTACACTACCAGATCTCTCAAAACCATTTGAGGTCCAATGTGATGCTTGTGGTGATTGCCTTGGAGCTGTTTTGCTCCAAGAAGGGCACGCCATAGGCTATGAAAGTCGAAGGCTCGACCTTGTTGAGCAAGCTCTAGGCATATATGAAAAGGAACTCCTTGCAGTTCTACATGCCTTAGAATCATGAAAGCACTATTTATTGGGGAATCCTTTCATTCTGCGAACGGATCACCAAAGTCTTAAGTACTTCATGACGCAGACCAAGCTCTCCGACAAAAAAATGAGGTGGGAAAATTTCCTTTCGCAATTTCATTTTCATATTGCTCACATTGCTGGCAAGCATAATCAAGTAGCTGATGCACTATCAAGACGGCCGAGAGTGAATGCGGTTTCCATAGCAACTCACAATGATCTATCTTCAATGATAGATGAGTATGCTATTGATCCCGATTTTAGAGATGTGATTTTAGCTCTTGCATTAGGGAAGAAAGAAGAACCATTTACTTTACAAGATGGTTATCTTCTCTATGGAAATAGACTATGTGTTACTAACTCACTACGTGAGAAAGTAATGTATGAATCTCATGCTCCACCTTATGCGGAGCATAGAGGGATTCAGTCTACCTTAAAGGGAATTGAAACATATTTCTATTGGCCTACCATGAAAGTGAACATACAAGAGTATGTTTCTAAATGTGTGGTATGCCAAAAGACAAAATTTGATAGAGGGAAGCAATTTGGATTGCTTCAACCCTTGCCAATCCCTAATTCACCATGGGAGAGCATATCCATGGATTTTATCTTTGGATTGCCTAAGTCTATCCATGGGAATACGGGAATATGGACGATAGTAGACAGGTTCAGTAAACAAGCTCATTTTATACATATCAAAAAGACTATCACAGCCCATCAAATGGCAACCCTCTTCATTTCACAAATTTTCAAGTACCATGGCTTGCCAATGTCCATAGTGTCGGATAGAGATCCTAGAATGACCAGTAATTTTTGGAAGGGTCTCTTTGAGAATTTAGGGACAAGGCTAAACTTCTCTTCGGCCTATCATCCACAAACGGATGGCCAAAGTGAAATAGCTAACCTAACAATTCTCGATCTACTAAAAACCTATGTAACGGAAGTAGATCAAAGATCCCAATGGGAGAAGTACTTACCCTTAGTGGAGTATGCTTACAATAACACTGTACATACTTCCACGGGAAAAGCACCTTTCGAGGTAATTGAGGGAAGATCAAAAAGTCCCTTGCTACTTAAGGTACATGGGAAGATCTTCGCTGCAGATGAGTATAGCTGGGACCTGCAAGAATCTTTTCAAAAGATTAAGGATGCTATCTCTATCTCACAACAAAGGAAAAAGGCTGCTGCTAACAAGCACAGAAGAGCCCAAGCCTTTAAAGAAAATGATTGGGTCTTATTAAAATTTCCCAAGGCTCGATTAAGGCACATGACGGGAAAGAATCCTATGGGACACCAAAAGTACTATGCTAAACTAGAAAAAAGGTACTATGGTCCCTTCCATATTCTTAGGCCAATCAATGAGATGGCCTATCAAATCAAGTTTCCCAATCATTGGCTCATACACAATGCTTTCCATGTGAGCCTATTAAAGCCTTACAAAGGAGAGCCACCTCAAGAACCAACTATTGAAGACCCACCAGCGATCAAGGACCAAGAAGAGGTGCTGCAGCCCGAGTCCATTCTCCGACATGAAGACAAGGTACTAAGAGGCGGCAAGACTATCCGACGATATCTTATTAAGTTTAAGAATTATCCTTTTGAAGATGCTAGATGGATGCAAGGCATACAATTAAAGGGTAACCTAAACCTTGTCCATGCTTACAATGCTTCCCAAGAGTAAGCAAATGTACAAAATATTAAAAATGAACAAAGTTTTTGTCTTATAAGACTCTTTTTTTCTTTATTGTGCACAAAAATGAAGTAATATGCATGCTTAGATCAAGTTTGCGGAGACGACGTCTCCCAAACACCAAGTAGAGCTTGTCACTCTACTATGGAAGATTGATAGGACTAATGTGCAGACATGCTTGCGGCAGCCTCAGGCTCTCAAGCACCAAATGGACTAGTCATCCATTGTGGAATGATGTCGTAGGGTAACATAGGGATCCTCTACCTGCTAAGAAAAGGACTCATGAATATGCTTTATCTTCTTTACACCATAGTCGATGACGACTATGATTTCAAGAGAGAGGTAATGTCATAATAATCAATATCTAATTCTCCTAAATGATTTTCTCATGTTAAGCTGATCATTTAATATGGGGAAGTGCCAGGGGAGAAAAAGCTAGAATATTGGTTAAGCTAGCAGACCGGCCACAATAGGGATCCAAAGGAGGAAAAATAGGGATCCAAATGGGAGGCCATCTGCAAAAGATCCATGTGCAACAATGGGCTAAAAAGACCCTAAGGTTCAGCCCATTAAGACTTCCAAAATGCTAAGGTTCCAAAATTCAAAGGTTGTGTCCAAAGGTCAACCATGGGGGAATTGGATGCTTTGTGTGTGTTAAAAAAGTCTTTACAAATCCCTACTTAGGAGGGGGCGATCCTTGCTTGTAGGGGATGAGAGAGAAATTCACACACACACACACACAAGCTCCCTTTACACAAAGGGAATGAGGGACACATGTCAGCTCCCTAGCCCAGATGCCCACAAGGTGTACCCAATTCCTATTGGATGGCCTTGGAGGTGGACCAATGAGAATTAGGCTAGAGTAAATCTAGTTCAATTAATTTAAAAACACTTAATAAAAGAACCAATGAGAATTAAGCCCTCTAGAAGACTATTGGACAGTCTCGAAGGGGTCCAATGAGCATTCAGCAGCCCAATGGCTTGCCTGATTCCTATTGGCCTGGAGGCAAAGGGGTCCAATGAGAGTGTAGTTGAATTATTAAATTACCTAAAGCTCTCACAAAAGGGGAAAGGGGGACACATGTCAGTGTTGGGGTATAGGCGCTTGTGCCTTGTCCGGTCGCCCAGAGTCTAGGCGCCCACTGACTTGTATACCTTATACATAGCATAAGTGTATAGGGGGCTGCTCACTCATGGAGTCTCCCCACCCATATCATTGTGTCGTGTGTCTCCTTCTCTCTCTCACTCTCCGTCTGTGGTGCTCTCCGATCCCCTTCAATTGGTATTAGAGCGACAAGTGTGAGAGAGTAGATGGACGGCTTCGCGATGAACTCGTCTGCTATGGCGGAGAGGTCACAGATCTGAGCAAAGAAATAGAGGAGGCTTGTGGAAAACCATATAGAGACTTACAGGAGAGCACTCAGGAGCTTCCTAGTGCTCACAGATCAATCCACAGTTCCTCTACAGATCAGCCCACTATGTACAACATTTTCCCTCTTCTCGGCAAGATCTGCAACGGCTACATCTACGATAGATTGGAGCTTGGAGCTTCCATAGACATGGAAGCATTGTGAGATTGATGCATTCAGCTCACGCATCAAGGTGGGAAGTGAGTTTGAGCCTTTCTATGAGCTCAAAGAAGCACATAAGAAAGTCGTTCAATTTTTGGCAGTTTGACAGCAGTCTACTGTTTTGCTCATAACTTGGGCTACAAAGCTCCGATTTCAAAACTTTTTGGTTCAAAACGGAGCCGGCTTCAAGCTCTACGACTTTGTAGGAGAAATCGCTTTCTGATTCGGAGTGCAGGTGGGTCTAAAATTAAAAACACAGAGACTATTTTTCAGGACAGTTTTGGGCTCTGTTGTTTTCTTTGCTGTAGACAGCTTACCCGTGCACATTGTAGGTAGCAGGCACATATGAGGTGTTACAAGATCGGGTTTGACTCCTAGGTACAGGTTGAGTCTAGTACTCCCACAGGTGTTGCCAGTTGCAGTTGAGTGGTTCTTCTGCAGTGTTGTGGCTTGTATACATGGTCTTTGAGCGGGTAATGCTCTATGTATGCTTATGTGGTGAGCAGTAGATCTTGTGAGCAAGTGCAGAGGTTGGTTGTGGATGATATGTATGGTCATCTATGGTACTCTTTGTGATTATTTGCTCGACACAGGTTTGTAGAGCTTATGCATGTATGTTGAGTGTAGTTTGATGCGCATTGATTGCTCATTGTATTGAGCTTGCAGGACAATGGTTATTTTGGGTTGATAGCCATTGTGCGTCAAAACTCTGGCGAAATTTTCCCAAGAGTTTTATGCGCATAAGTTGATGCAATCCAGGCTGTAATTGTGATTGCACTCATTGATTTGTGTGCGGTGTTCTCTGCAGGTGGGAGATTTGTGCGTGTGTATGCATCGATACCGCACAATGTGGGCTTGGTGATTAGGTCACGGTTTGACAGGCGTACAGTTATCTTGGCACACTCACAGGAGTGAATATTGTGATGTATGCTTGTGTGGCTACGAGCTAGGTAGCCGGATTCGAGTCATATTGACTTGTGATTTTGTGCAAGGTTTTGCACGATTATTGGTGCAATTTTGCATCAGGTTTTGAGCCATATTTGCAGAATTTTGTTGATGCGATTCGAGCCAGTTTAGGGCTGATTTGGTTGACATTTTCTACTCATTGTTGGTTGCTCTTTTGCGAGCATTATGGCCGATTTTTCATTTGACTTCCAACGTTATGGTTTGACACAGTTTGATGGTGCAGATCTTGTTGCTTGGAAGGAGCATATGCTTGTTGCATTGGTGGATTTGGGGGAGGATAAATCCTTGTGTGGTTTATCGGCGAAGCCCAAGTCTATGCGTGATGATGATTGGCAGGATCTTGATGAGTTAGCCATGTCTACGATTCGTTTGCATCTGCTTTATGGCAGAGTTTACATGCTATGTACGCGACATCCTTGTCTACAGGGGAGGCTAGTCCCACTTCTATGTCCATGGGAGAGATTGGTCCCACACGCAAGTCTCGACGGCATAGAGACTTGACATGTTGGCATTGTGGACATAGAGGGCACATTAGGCGTCGATGTTTCAAGCGTTTGAGACAACAGAGGCGACAGATGCGTGATGCAGATTTGGACATGACAGATGCTAGTGAGATCAGTACGGTGGTTACTGAGTATGCTTGTGATGACAATGTCACATTTACATCTAGCTTGTCTTCAGAAGATCTTATGTCTATGGATTGCATATCGGATTGCACATTGTCTTCACATTGGTTACTAGATTCAGATGCTACTTTGATTGGTTTAGCACGTTTTCTAGTGGGAGACTTGGTTGTGTGCACATGGCTGATGGTGTTGTGTATGACATTGAGGGTGCAGGGGACGTATGTTTGTCCCACATGCAAGTCTCAACGGCATAGAGACTTGACATGTTGGCATTGTGGACATAGAGGGCACATTAGGCGTTGATGTTTCAGGCGTTTGAGACAACGGAGGCGACAGATGCGTGATGCAAATTTGGGCATGATAGATGCTAGTGAGATCAGTACGGTGGTTATTGAGTATGCTTGTGACGACGATGTCACATTTACATCTAGCTTGTCTTCAGACGATCTTATGTCTACGGATTGCATATCGGATTGCACATTGTCTTCACATTGGTTACTAGATTCAAATGCTACTTTCCATGTCACGTCGCATCGTGAGTGGTTTAGCACGTTTTCTAGTGGGAGACTTGGTTGTGTGCACATGGCTGATGGTGTTGTGTATGACATTGAGGGTGCAGGGGACGTATGTTTGTCCTTGCCCAGGGGTATGAGATTTACCCTGCGTCATGTGCGTTATGTGCCAGATCTGAGACGGGATTTGATCTTAGTCAGACAGTTACGGGATAGTGGATGTCGGGTATCGCTGCTTGAGCGATCTTTTGCATTGCATTTGGGTTCGTTGGTGATTGCGAGAGGTGCTAGAGTTGGCACATGGTACCCATTGCACGTAGTATGGTGCAAGATGGTCGAGTCTCAATCTTGTTACAGCCATGCAGAGAACGAGAGACCCGGACAATCTCTTTTGCTCATGGGTTGCAGGGTGCTTTGCATGGAGTGTAGAGTAGTGAGCTCGTTGTGCACACAGTTGGGGCACGAGTTGAGCAGTCCCACAGAGAGGTGACAGAGTCGGACATGCATGCTTTGCTAGTGATTGAGCAAAGCAGAGAGTCAATTGTGCAAGATACTTCTATGTAGGATAGACAGGTAGAGCGGTCTTGCTCTAGTGAGTCACGACAGGAGGAAGTTGTGCAAGAGTCTATGCATAAGGAGTTAGAGCATGAGAGCTCTAGTGAGTCACATCAGATTGAGTGGTCATGTTTGCAGTGGATGATTGCAGAGGAGGCTGAGATGTCAGCGATTATGCAGTCATTCCTTTCTATGCTTGACAGTGAGCATGGGGGTATAGTTGTGCAGGATATGTCTTCCAGCAGACACCTAGAGCAGCTGGTTTGCTCTGAGGTTGCACGACAGGTTGATGCGTCTTTTGCGGGAAGTCAAGAGATGCATGTGGCTGACACGCCTTGTCAATCCGAGATGCCTATTTCCAGGGATATATATGTTGATGCATGCTCTGTAGAGCTAGCAGGGCCTGCTAGCATTGCATCGGCATTCGGTGGTCTCATGTATGAGATGCTGATCTTGAGACCGGATATCGCAGCTACAGTTGGAGCATTTGCAGTTGGGGTTGTCAGTCGTTTTTTGACTGATGATGGCATAGGGCACGAGGGAGATATACAGGTATTGCGTACATACTTGCAGTACGTGTGCGGTACGTCTGGTGGTGTACGGACTTACACGAGAGTAAGACAGCCGGATGCACACGATCACAGCCAGCCAATGGACATCAATTGAGAGCAGTTTTCTCTCGCCTTTTGTAGTCTTTAGACTAGGTTCTCTTGCTTAAAGGCACAGTCGCCTTTAAGTAGGAGGTTGTTGGGGTATAGGCGCCTGTGCCTTGCCCGGTCGCCCAGAGTCTGGGCGCCCACTGACTTGTATACCTTATACATAGCATAAGTGTATAGGGGGATGCTCACTCATGGAATCTCCCCACCCATATCATTGTGTCATGTGTCTCCTTCTCTCTCTCACTCTCCGTCTGTGGTGCTCTCCGATCCCCTTCAGTCAGAAGGCTATCATCTACTCCAAGCTTGTGAGAAGGGAGGCCTACACCAACAACTCTTGGCTTTGTGATGCAAATCCAACCAAGAGCCAAGCTTCAATGCATGCTCATCTCCTCTACCTTGCTAATTACTAAGCTAAGCTATGCTAATATGAGTGATCATGTGAGGAGATGTACATCTTTCTCGTAAGACTTCTCCTTCTTCCTGTCAATCTACTCTCATACCCTGCTAGCTCTCACCATCTTCGAAGGTGTCAGACGTCTTGGGTCTGAGACCGGGGAGAATTAAAGTTGTGTTTGATAAGTGTTTTGCTTAGTGCAGGAAGCTTTCATCTTCATTGCACTAGCTAGTCTTGAAGGAACACAAAGAATTGTATTGTACAATGTCTCTCTTGATGGGAGAAACCATAATACAAAGCCTTTTGGAGGGGGGACCGGCTCCATGCAGATCCGGTCCTCAATTGTTGTCAATAGCTTAATTTCTCTCTCTTTTGAAAGTATTGTTCATGCTATCTAACTAGGTGTTATGCTTTTTGTTGCTCTCTCCACGCAAGCACTCTTGTAATTCTCATTAGGAATCTATTCTAATGAAATGCCCACTATGTTCATGCTAATTTCCACTAGACACAAGTTTTTAGGCCATTAAATGTGACAATATACTTTCCTTGTGACTTGGATAATTATGGGGAAGGTTTTTGCTTCACCTATTTTATTGGCCATTGAATTCAACCCCTCACTTAGACTTTGGGTACTTAAGCTTTCTGTCTTGCTTTAAAAAGAGAGAGAGAGAGAGAGAGAGAGAGAGAGAGAGAAGAAGAAGAAGAAGAAGAACAAGAAGAAGAAGAAGAAGGAGAGAATTTTCACGTTGTAGGGAACTATCCCAAGAGACCTTAAAGATCTATCCGACGAGGAGAGTTGAACTCAAGACCTGTTATTCAAGAGGGAAATGGCATAACCAATCTACCACACTTGGGTGATAGAAGGGTTATACCGTTTTCCTCTTCTTATTAGAAAGTGAGTAATTTCATGGAATGATTCGGAGACATTCAACTTTACCACTCTACTTTCAACATTGATTGTGTGGCGGTTACCTATTCCTATAGGTTGTCATCTAGAAATTTAGTAACAATTTATATTGATGTGCTACTTAGTTTTTATGGTGCTTGTGGATCTTTTTTGGCTCAGGATATATGATTGGGTTGATACTTTAAGTGGCTAGTTTGATTGATCTGGTTGAATAACTTCTCTTGATACTCCTATGATGCTTTTGGAAGTATACTAGCTCATGATTGGTTGGCTGCTTTAATCGGTTAGCATGATTGATCTGATGTATGTTTGCTCTTGATACTCTTGTAAATGGTGGAATGAATTAAGGGGGGAATCATGCTCATTACCTTTGACTAGAGGTTTACTTCTTTTCAATTGAATATCTGGCTTGAACTGAAAAGGGCTCTATCACAAACACACAAGTTCAATTTGTCTTATATCTGATTTTGTTCAATTGGGGTGACTACTGGTCTTTTAGCCTTGCTATTTGCTGAACCACCAGTTCATTGGAAAACCTCTAATTAAATGGTTGAGGACTAGTATGGATATACATTAGTCTAAATGTGCTATTGGAATGAGGTGATACTTGAGGAATGTTTCGGATTATGGGGATCCAATTATGGGGCTTACATCTGATGGGTATTATTCTAATATAATGATATAGATCTTGGCTTGGCTATTGCTTCCTGTGTTGTTGGTTATGATATTTATACTCTAATCTTAATCTGATCATATATACAAGTTAATGTTTGTTTTTTTTTTTTGGATTAGTGACATCATGTTCAATAAGCTTATCCGACTTGGCAATTATTTTGGATGACTGCATGCCTAATGTTCTGGGGAAGAATGTTGTTCTCTGGGTAGTGTCTGACTAGGACAATCAAGTTTTACGTTACTTTTGGTTGCCATCTTACTATTGATGGTTGTCCTGCTAACAATTGGTTGCCATAATTGGGGAGGCTTTATCTAGAAAATTATAAAAACTTTTTGCTCCAATATAATTTTGCTACTCTCTTTGATTGTTTCAGACTACATTGCTTGGACATATGCTTGAAACCTACACCATGCCTACTATGCTACTGGTCTTGAGTTGTGCTTGGCCTTGGTGTGAATTGCTAAGACCTATTAGCATGGTTCATATTCTTAGTTGGTTACTAGCATTTATTGAATTATGTGCAGTAGTCATATCTCTATCTGACTGAGTGTAAGATTAGATAGGCTTTTGTTGGCTTTTTACGGATTCTGACTCTTGTATCAAGGATTCTTCTCGACCTAGATTTTGATGGGTGTTAGTTTGTTGCATATCAACATTGGCTCCGAGGAAACTTTTACAATAATGTTTGATACTATTTGGCTACCAATTTACTCATGAAGTCACGCTTTTTATGGATGGACACTAACTTCCCTTTAGCTACCCAAAAATGGGAGGTAGTTGGATTATGGCTAAATTTTTGGCACTTGGACTTAAGATGTGGTTGCTACTTGTGGTATGTTCGCTCAGATTTGGTTCTAATAACTGAAATATGGTCTACTTCAGTTTTAGCTCATTGTTTACAATACTTTGCTTTGGCTTTCCTTAGTTATTATTATTAGACATAGTCTCTCTATCAGCTCTCCTAACTTGACTTTAGAAAACTTTCTCCAACTGAGAAGTATTTGTCCCAATATTTGAATGGCTCGACTTTGGTCCATACATTATGTTGTAGTTACAAATCAAAGCATTGCATACAACTTTTTGGCTAACTTATGGATGGTTTGACATTTCTTTACAGTAAATAGTTACTATAAAAAGTAATTTTTAAGATCATATGGTACATTTTTGGTAGGACTACTTTAAAGAAAATATGGGAAAAACTTGGATTTGTCAAAAACTTTAATATTTAGGACAATAGCTAGTCTAATAATTTTTAAGTTTGAAATGGATAATAGCTGATAGCTTCTTTGAAGCTTGCCATATGTAGCCAACTCTAACAAATCTATTGTCTTGATTATATGGATGCAGATGAGAATTCTATCTTGACTTGAAAAGGTTTAGCATGCTACAATCTGATTCCCTTGATGATTCAACCGAGATGATCTCAACAACTCTACTACTTTTGTATAAATCATTAAAATGATGCCTTATTCTTACTATGTTGTACTTAAATGAATCAAGGACTGAATCATTTTTGTACATATGTTTGCCCAGTTATTTAAAACCAGTTGTCTTTTGAACGGTGTGTTCTTTTGTGTATATGTACCTAGTTTAATATAGCAATAGACACACACACACACACACACATATATGAATAAAAATAAATTAATAAATATACACACACACACACACATGCGCGTTAAACATAGTACATCCAATTTGTTGCGCAACTCATTAGGCACATATACATAGGCAATAAACCTAATAGAGAGAGTGTATTTATTTATATCACTTTGGTTGCATCCAACATATTTCCCATCTCATATGTCATATTTTAACTATAGTTGCTAGGGATAAATACTTCTACTTAGTATCTTATTTGAAAAGCTAAGCATCTAGCCCTTTTTTTATTATAGTTTTTTTCCTTTTAATTGAATGTAAAAACTTTTTCCTTCAGCTTTGATAGCAGTGGTTCCCTTCTGCAAAGTCAGTGATCAGCATTTATTTTAATAATTGGTTAATTGGTCCGATAGAAAAGAGAATAATTACTAATATTTAAACAATAAATGTTCCATTCCAAAAAATGGTCACTCACATGATGTTTTATTTTGCAATATGGCAATAATACTAAGAATTTGCTTGAAAATTCTTATGATTGTTGTTTTTGATGTTATGCTTCACGCCAAGCCTACTTATCAGCATTACATGTCGAGTTTTCACTTTGGACTTTAAGCAACATGGCCTCCATCACCTACCTCAACTCAAGGAGGATTGACTCTGTGTGGCTCACCCTATGTCTTACATAAAATCTTAAATGACTTAAAATTTGTATTTTAAACTAATGGACTTAGGCGATTGGACACAACTTGGCCGACTTAACCTGGATATATATATATATATATATAGCTTTGTTGGTGGAGCTGGGTGGCTAGGGGCAATTGTTAGAGTTTTGGCATCTCAAGTGAACTGGCCAAAGTGATCCCATTATTTGTTTTGGCTTTTAGGTATTTATTTTACTTATTTGTCAAAGTTCGGGTAGGGCAATTTATTGAGATGGCTACATAAGCAACCCTCAACCCCCATTGTATTTGTATAAGTTGAGAGCCACTTTCAACCCTTTTCCCCATGGCGACGTCTTGAGATGCACCATCAGCAAGGGCGACATTGTCACTAGGGAGCAGAGGGAAGCGGATCTGGGAAGGCCCTTGGTGATGTGCATTTTGAAAACATGGCCATGTGAGTTCATAGTGGGAAGTGCTAGGGCATTGGAGATCGTAGAGGTAGCACCTTCGATGGCGTTCTAAAAGCCACCCGATGGCACCCTATTCTTTTCTCTCTTGACGGTGACAAGGTGAGACTCTTGCCGACAACCCAAAGGTTTCCCCACCTTCCTTTTGCGTTTAAAATTCTACAAGTTGAGGGATTTTTTACGTGGCCTTTGGGCATTAGAGGTAACCTCTATGATCGACTGTCTAGATGTTTTGGAGAGCAACTTTTTTGAAGTCACCTCCTTGTGCATAGTGTGGCCATCCTTTGAGAGATGCGATGTTGATTGGCTTAGGGCGAAGCAGCTTGGTGGAATTGTTTTGGCACCACCTAGAGTGCAAGAAGGAATCCAAAAATTTTGAGATCTTGCAACTTAAGTATGCCCCCCCCTTGCTTGAGTGCCAGTGACATCAATGATCAAATCCAACAAATGGCTATGGATAGCAGATCCCCATTAGCGGCCTATACTCAACCACATTTCTCAAGGAAATTGAGAAAATGTTTGGCTCGAGATTGTGAAGCCAAAAGCAAATGGATGACTTCGCTAGAGGATAGAGGCAAAGGAAAGCTTTACAAGGACGACATTACCAGTACTTAGTTAGTTGCCTCGGTACCCACGAGGTTCGACAACAATCATAAATGTGACACGATGCTTTGTTTGGATCAGGAGTTTGAAGCCAAAGACAGAAGCAAGAACTCACGAAGAGACAAAGACAAAGGAAACCTGGACATAGATAATGGCAATAAAGATTTGATAGAGGAGATCAGCATGGCACACATGGTGGAAACTACAATGACCACGGCACCAAATTTATAGTCAAGAAGCAATTGCCGCCACTAGCTTTAGCCAGAGAGAGGCTTGTGAGCAGCACAGAGGGGAAAACAATGCTCCCTATAATAAATTTGGACCCTTGTGTTGGGAGTTTAAGTTATTGGTGTTTGAACCCATGGGTCGGAGTTCAAGGCACATGCATCTGGCAGGGAACCAATCAGATGTATCTAAAACACTATGGATGAGTGCATCAATCCATTGTTGTTGGCCAGATTATGGATAGGATGTGTTCCATAGCTCATTATCTGGGAGTATTTTGGACGTGATGTGTTTACAATTCACGAATGGGGATTCTTGGGTGTAGTGTGGTCTACTGTTCAAATTTTCTACAAGGCAACCGATGCTCAAGATGGCATTCTTCTAAGGTAAAAGTTGAGGATAACAAATCTGAGGCGTATCCAGTAGATCCGCTAATGGGGTGTCCATGGTAGAGTTTTGCCATGTCAAGTGAACTGCCCAAAGTGATCCCATCATTTATTTTGGCTTTTAGGTATTTATTTTACTTGTTTATGAAAGTCTGGGTAGGGAAATTTACTGAGGTGGCTATATAAGCAACCCTTAACTCCCATTGTATCAATTTATTCATTGCCAAGGTTGGTTGGTTCAAGTGACTCTCTCTCTCTCTCTCTCTCTCTCTCTCTCTCTCTCTCTCTCTCTCTCTCTCTCTCTCTCTCTCTCTCTCTCTCTCTCTCTCTCTCTCTCTCTCTCTCTCTCTCTCTCTCTCTCTCTCTCGCGTGCTTTCTCCCCTTGGTCTCTATGCTTCTGCATCATCAACTTTGACAACAACGTCTTTGGGTCTCCACACCGAATTGGTTTGCAAATTTTGTTGTAGATTTGAAGAAACAACTTTTAATCTCCTATAAAAAAAGGTAGTCTAGCTTCATGTTAAGGTCTGAAATCCATTTTCTGATTACACCTGCTCTAACAAGGTCAAGACATGTAGCACCCAAAGCATACAAAACATTCTTCCCCACCTAGTCTATGCACGTCCTCGAGCATGTTAAAATGTTGTTGAGGATCATTCGTGGGTCGTTGGCTTTGATGCTTCAAGTGATGGTAGTGTATGCGGTTGTTGGCATTGATAGCATGAGGTCACTTATATTGGGGATATCCTATACAGCTTGAAAGCATTTTAGATCGGGCTTGACTGTCTTTCAATGAATTTAGTCTATTGGGACCATCTTGGCTGGAGAGCAACTACGAGGGCCACATCATAATAGAAGTGCTTGAAAGCGCTAATCACCAAATCTTCTTATGGACATTTCCAAGCCCTTCACACCACTTTTAAGTGCTTGAAAGTATTGGAAAGTGCTTCAAATACCCACATACAAAAGCACATACACAAGCGCGTGCGTACACACACACACACACACACACACACACACACACACACACACACACACACACACACACACACACACACACACACACACACACACACACACACACACACACACACACGCGCGCGCGCGCGCGCGCACGCACACACACACACACACACGTGTCACTTTCATACGTGGCCTACTGTTCTAAGATTGGATACTTGCTGATATTGAACACTACATGGATGGTACATATATGTTAAAAAGGCTTTAAGTAGGACATGGATAACAACTGATAGGTTCATTAACACTTGTAATATGTATTCAAGGATAACGAATCTATTGTCTTGTTTATATGGATGCAAGTGAGGACTTTGTCTTTACTTAGGATATTTTTGGTTTCGCTATTGATGCAGGTGAGGACTCTGTCTTTACTTAGGATCTTTTTGGCTTCGCTATTGTCCATCACTGTCGAACCTAGCCTCTTTCACTTCAGGATAACTTGTTCTTGACTATCTTAAATACAAAACACTAGAGTGATACCTCATTCTCACTATGATGTACAAAAATGAATTAAAGACTAGGTTTTTTTGTGTGCTAATCATTGTCCTTTGTCTAAAGCCAGTTGTCTTTTGAACTGTTATGTTCTTGTGTGTATAAGTATAATTCTAAAAACAATAGCACACACGTCTTATAATATTACAATCTCATTTTAAAAAGGTCCTAAATGTTTGGGAAAATTACCAAAATACCCCTCTAATTCATGGAAATTTCTAAAATACCTCTCAAATTTTAGAAATTTCCAAAATTATCTTGTATCTATTTTGGCTGGTTTGTTCAAAATTTTCTAATCTTTATTCCTTTTTGAAAATTGATATCCGTTTTTGAGTGCTTAGCATGTCATTTGTCACAAGTTATCACGCAAAAAAGGCAATTATGTCTAAAGGAAGCAACTCATCTCCAAAGCCTACATAACAAACTCAAATTCCACTTTTAGCATCTTGTAGTGATAGACAATCAATTTTCTTGTGAAAAACTACAATTTTTTTTAATCTTTAGAGAAATTTAATCTCACAAGCAAGGGTATTTTGGGAATTTTGAAAAATTTGAAGGGTATTTTGGGAGTTTATGACAAAATACTGGGGATACTCTGTAAATTTTTGAAATTTAAGGGATATTTTTGGAATTTCCACAAATTAGCGGGGTATTGTTGTAATTTCCCCTAAATGTTTTTCTTACTATATACATGTGGTAGTGATGTGTGTGAACACACTAGGACCGCTAGGGCATTTTTCCCCTCTTTAGGAGGTTTTTTCCCCGTGCATTGTATATATGCCCATCATTCTAGGTCTATCTATCTTTCCATTGCACACTAAGTAACACACTCTCAGTTGTGTACCTTGAGCTTCCTTTGTCTTCTCCAAGCTGTGTGCGTTTCTCTGCAACCCTAATTCCAACAATTGGTATCATAGCAGGTTGCATCCTCTCGGGCTTAGTCGCCAGCAGCTCCAGCACACGCCTACTTACTTTCTCCGATTTCTGTGAGCTTTGGCGAGCGTTCACATGTCGACAAATGTTTTGGGATACCTCATATAGCTGAGTCTGCTCAGACTTTCGATTTGGGCTCATTCCGGCCTCTGTTTCCACTACAGCCAAGTCTGTGCAGGCAATTTTGTCATTTTGTGCAGAATTTTTTTCAGTGTCAAATACTGCATTACAGGTCCCATACAGTCTACTAGGGGTTGTGCTATATAGCACTTACTGTTCTCACTCAGTTTCTCCTCATTTCAGGCAGTTTTCACATAAGGTGCACGCATTTTCCATGGCTGATAACAACACATATGTGTTCAAGATGTTTGTTGCTGCTGAGGACAGATTGGATGGGGACAATTACCCTATGTGGGCTTACATGATGCAACATGTTCTTGTGTCAAAGGGTGTCTTGAATATTGTGCAGGGCATTGATGTATGTCCTGGTTCTGAGGATGTAGGCGATGTTGAGGATGTTGTAGGTCTTGCTGCTAGGATTGATGCTATTAGAGTTGTTTTGCCTACAATAGAACAAGCTCGTTGGGATGTAAAGGATGCGCACCATTACTCCTCACATTCGTTCAATGAAATCTGCAAATAGGCTTGGGATATTCTAGTAGGTCTTTATGCAAGCCGCAATGAGGCTAAAATTGCTTTGCTATGTAAAGAGTTGGAATCAAAGATCATGCATGAGGAAGATGATATGGACACTTTTCTTGCTAGTGTCAAGGATATCAATGAGCAACTTATTTCTCCAGGTGAAGTCATTTCATACAGTTCCCTAATGCAGACTGTTCTTGATGCCTTACCAGATTCTTACTAGACTTTTGCTAGTACTTGGAGACTTATGACCCAAGGAAATCCTGAAGTTGTCAAGTTTGATGCATTGTGCACATTGCTGTTGCAAGAATCACTTTCCAAAAAAAAAAGGTTTAGGCAGTGTGCAATTGAACATGCTTTTATTGCTTCTCAAAGAAAGGGTGGTAACAACAATGCATCCACTTCTTATGGTTCTGATGCGAGTGGAAAAAATTATGTTCCTAATGCTTCTATTGGAAGCAATTCATCTGGAAATTCTGGTGATAAGGGAAAAAAGAAGATGCGTTGCCATTATTGTAAAGCTAATGATCACTTAATCAAGCACTGCCCTAAGTTGAAGGCCAAAGAGGCTAAGAAGAAAGAGGGTGGTTCCATTGCAAATGCTGGTTCCACTACAAATGCTCGAGTCTTTTGTAAAAGGAGACTTTGATGCTGATGTTGGTGCAGAATGGGCTTTTAGTGTAGAGTGCAATTACAATCATCCTGTCCATGATGCACAGATTCACATGTGTGGTATTTCGACAGTGGTGCTACAAAGCACATTACCTCACATCATGAATTGTTCACCTCTCTTGAGTCTGTCCCTCATGGGAATTTAGTCACTTGTGCCAACAATGCCTCTTATCCGGTTTAGGGGAATATTGTGCTTACTCCTGCAAATGGAAGTTCTTTCACACTTGTTGATGCACTTTATGTACCTGGGATAAAGAAGAATCTTTTGTCTGTATCTGAACTTGCTAGACTTGGACTTGTAGTCAAATTTGTGGATGACAGATGTACAGTTCATGATCTCAGTTTTGGTGATGAAATTGTTGCATCTGGCCTTTTGTGCCATGGGCTGTATAAGCTCACTTTGTATGACAAGTGTGGTCCACAAAATTTTGCAAATGCAGTTGTAGATTCAAGGGCTGTTTCAGATGCAAAACTGTGGCATGCATGTTTTGGGCGGTTGAATTTTTCCAGTTTGTTGCGTTTGCAGAAATCTGATATGGTTGCTTCTTTGACGCCTCTTGAAGCACCTGTCATACATGTTTGTGAAGGCTATAGTTTGGGTAAAATGCAGCGTTCTAAGTTTCCAAAGGATGGTTCAGTTAGGGCCACATGTAGGTTGCAGCTTGTGCATAGTGATGTTTTTGGACCCATGCAAACTCAGTCCTTGGGCAATTACCTGTACTTTGTGACTTTCATTGATGATTACTCCAGGCATGCATGGGTATTTTTGCTTAAAGCAAAGTCCAAAGTTTATATGTGCTTGAAACAATTTTTGGCTATGGCTGAAAATGTATCAAAATGTACTATGGGTACCCTCTGTTCCGATTGAGGGGGGGAGTATATGTCTCATGAATTCAATGGTTTTCTGGCTAGTTGTGGGATAAAACACCAATTATAGTGCCTTATACACCTCAACAAAATGGTGTTGTTGAGAGGAAAAGCAGGTCACTTACGAAAATGGCACGATGTATGGTCAAAAGTCAAGATTTGTCGCATTCTTTTTGGCTTGAGGCCATCATGTGTGCCACTTATGTACTTAACACGTGTCCTACAAAAGCTTTGTAGTCTATTACTCCATATGAAACATGGCATGATAAAAAGCTTCTATTGAGCACATGTGTGTTTTTGGCTGTTTGGCATATGCTTTGGTGCCACAAACACAACACATAAAATTGGATGATAAGCCTGTAAAATGTATTTTTGTTGGTTATAGTGCTGAAAGCAAAGGTTACAGGTTGTATCATCCGCAAACAAAGCGTATTCTGGTTTTAGGGGATGTAGTGTTTGTGGAAGATTTTGTTCAACCCTTGCTGTCATGTACTAGAGACAGTAATGTAAGCTCACATGACATTTATGACACTTTGTTGCCTCTTTTCAACTGTGGAAGTTTGAATGTATGGTACAGCCTATGGGGGTTTCCGAAAATGTTACAGATTAGCCTATTATTGATGCAGATATACACGATGTACTTGATGAGGAAAGGGCTGAAAATGAGCAGGCTAGAGGTATGCCAAAATGGCTGGTGCATACATTGCATGACAGTAAATTGGATGCACCTTTGTCTAGTCGTACTCGTTCAAGCTCTCGCCATGCATCAGATTGTTATGCGTTGGCTGTGTCTAGCTTACATGATGTTGAGAAACCTCTTTCTTTTGATGAAGCACAGAATTCAAAAAATTGGATGGCTGTCATGCAATAAGAATATGATGCACTTATAGAAAACGACACATGGACTTTATGTGGTTTGCCTCTTGGCAAAAAGGCCATTGGTACAAAGTGGGTTTACAAGTTGAAATGCAAGCCGGATAGTGAGATCGATCGCCATAAGGCTCGACTTGTTGCAAAGGGTTGTGCACAACAAAAAGGTCTATATTATGAAAAGACTTTTGCTCCCACTTGTTGTATGACTACTGTGCATTTTCTATGTGCATTGGCAGCTCATTTTGGTTGGGATGTACATCAATCAAACATTATTACTGCTTTCTTGAATGGTGACATATTTGAGGAAGTTTATGTAACGCAGCCTCGTGGTTTTGTCAAGAAAGGACAAGAGGACAAAGTGTGAAGATGTAAGAAGGCTTTGTATGGGTTGAAGCAATCTCCTCATGCTTGGTATGAGAAAGCTGACACTCATTTGTTCAAACGAGGCTTTCGTAACAGTCCAATAGAAAGCACATTGTATGTAAAGCGTGAGGGTGATGTACTTCTCATTGTGGTTCTTTATGTAGATGATTTGCTCACTGGACTAAATGAGAGACATATTTTTGAATTTTAGGCTGATTTGAATGCGACTTTCAAGATGAAAGATTTGGGGCTGTTGCACCATTACTTGGGTATACAATTTAAGCAGTGTGATGGTGGTATTGCCTTGTTTCAAAAAAATTACATAGAGACATTGCTATGTGAGTATGGAATTGAGGATTGCAGACCTATTTACACTCCCATGGAAAGAGGTTTGAAATTGAGTCTTTATGATGCTGGTGATCTTGCTAATGTCACTCTTTACAAAATTGATGTTGGATGCCTCATTTATGTATGCAACACAAGGCCGGATATTCAGTTTGCAGTCTCACAGGTCAGCAGATTTATGCATAGCCCAGGGTCTAAGCATTGGCAGGTTGTCAAGAGGATTTTCCACTACCTTAGTGGCACTTTATATCTTGGCTTGTTTTATCCCAAGGGGGATCATTACCGCCTGACTTACATGCTTTTTAAGACTCAGATTGGGCTGGTCGTTTTGACACACGAGTGCCCACAAGTTTTTTTTGTTTCATGCTTGGCAGTTCATGTATATCATGGTTGAGCAAGAAGCAACCTACTATGGACACTTCTAGTTGTGAGGCTGAGTGCAGGGCGGTCTTCACAGCTACGGGTGAGTGTGTATGGCTTAGACGCCTTATGGATGATTTGGGTGTTGGACAGGACACTGCCGACGCTATCTACACTGATAGTCAGAGCGCATTGGTAGTTGTGGGGAACCCAATTTTTCATGCTCGCACAAAGCACATTGAGGTGCATTACCACTTTGTCAGGGAGAGGCTCTCAGCAGGAGATATTAGCTTGGCTATGTGCCAACACAGGACAACCTTGCAGATCTTTTCACAAAGGCAAACTAATGTATGTGTGTGTACACGCACACACACTACTCACAAGCACCATCTACATGGTAGCCCCTTGCTTTAGGGTGAGGCTTCCAATGCTGGCGATGTTAGTTGGAATCTCCCTCGGGATATGCACGTCTAGATAGGAACCCTTTGTAAAGAATTTTTAAAGCCAATCTGCGAACCCCCCCCCCCCCCCCCCCCCCTCTCTCTCTCTCTCAAGTCTACACACATATAGATTAATACACGTACACAGACACATAGTTAGCCTTAAAAACAATGAACAAAGATCCAACGGAAAACAAATGAAAGTGGAGAGAAAATTTGGGATACACAAGTAAAAGTTTGTCATCTGACTCAAAGAAGAAAAGGAAAAAATGTACACCTGAGGCCCCCTCACAGTAGAGCGTCTTCATGTGATGACAAAGGTTGAGCACAAATGCAATTTGCTCGTGGGCCTTTGAATTTTAGCGGACGCGCTCAGAAAGTGTTTGGGATTCTATATTTCTTTGTTGAGGAGGGATAAAAACTCAAGAGTCCACCTATTTGAGAACCTGCTAGTTGTCCCCAAAATACAGGGCAAGAAACCACATCAATACCAATAGCCAAAAACCCAAGACCCTTTCACATTTATGGATATGGATATGATAGTCACAAAAAATGAGCAGATGTGCAATGATGGGGTCATGGTCTTAAAAGAGATTTTATCTAACATAGATAAATTGAGGTATTTAGCTTGCATTGTATTGGCTATCAAATGGTTTGGGGAGTGGCTTCTTTCAAAGAGTGGGCAAGATGATGACGATGATGAAGAAGATGCTGGAAATAGGGATGCAGGGAAACACACATAGATTGGAGAAGACAAAGGAAGCTCAAGGCACACAACATAGAGTAGTATTACTTAGTGTGCAATGGAGAGATAAGATAGCCCTAGAGTGATGGGTGTATATACAATGAACGTGGGAAAAACCCTCCTAGTGAGGGAAAAAATGCCTCGGCGGTCCTAAGTGTGTTCACACACATCACTACCACATGTATATGGTAACAAATACCCCTTGGGAGTGATGTAGTGAACGAGAGTTGGCACATGTGTGTAGTGATGTGTTCACACACATCACTACCACATGTATAGGGTAACAAATCCCCCTTGGGAGTGATGTAGTGAACGAGAGCTGGCACATAGAGTATAGGGAAGTACCATGCCATGAGGAAGTGATCAATCCACAAAGGGGAGTAAGCCCAAATCTTTGCAGAAAGCTTTGAACTTCTCACAAGACAATGCCTTTGTGAAAAGATCTGCAAGGTTGTCCTGTGTTGGCACATAAGCCAAGCTGATCTCTCTTGCTGAGAGCCTCTCTCTGACATAGTGGTAATGCACCTCAATTTTCTTTGTGTGCGAGCATGAAAAACTGCATTCCTCGTAACTACCAATGTGCTGTGACTGTTAGTGTATATGATGTTGATAGTGTCTTGTCAAACACCCAAATCATCCATAAGGCGTGTGAGCCATACACACTCAATTGTAGGTGTGAAGACTGCCCTTTACTCAGCCTCACAAGTGGAAGTGGCCACAATGGGTTGATTCTTGCTCAACCATGATATGCATGAACTTCTGAGTATGAACAAAAGCCACTTGTGGACACTCCTGTGTCAAAACAACCATCCCAATCTAAGTCCAAAAAAGCATGTAAATCTAGCAGCAATGATCCTCCCTTGGGATAAAACAACCCAAGATGTAAAGTGCCACTCAAGTAGCAAAACATGTTGCAGGTTTTGGTGCCAGGGTTGCTGCTGCCAGAGCTATTTTAGTTGGGATATTTTGGCTGGTCTTTATGCAAGTCGCAATGAGGCTAAAATTGTATCGCTGCGTAAAGAGCCGGAGTCAAAGATTATGCATGAGGAAGATGAAATGGACACTTTCCTTGCTAGTACAAAGGATGTCAATGAGCAACTAATTTTTGCAGGCGAAGTCATTTATGACAGTTCTTGGTGCAAACTATTCTTGATGCTTTGCCAGATTCTTACCAGACTTTTGCTAGTACTTGGAGACTTATGACCCAAGGAAATCCTAAAGTTGTCAAGTTTGATGCATTATGCACACTGTTGTTGCAAGAGTCACTTTCCAAAAAAAAAAAAAAGGCAAAAATGTGTGCAATTGAATAGGCTTTAATTGTTGCTCAGAGGAAAAGTGGTAACGACAATGTAGCCACTTCTCATGGTTCTTCTACAAGTGGAAAGACACATGTTCCTAATGCTTTTTTTGTTAGCACTTTGTCTGGGAATTCTCGTGAAAAGGGAAAAAAGAAGATTGTTGCCATTATTGTAAAGCTAATGATCACTTGATCAAGCAGTGTCCAAAATTCAAGGAAAAAGAGAATAAGAAGAAAGAGGCTGGTTCCACTTCAAGTGTAGCAATTGTAGAATTTTCTGTGGAAGGAGATTGTGATGCTAATGTAGATGCAGAATGGGCTTTTAGTGTAGAGTGCACTTATTATCCTTATGTTCATGATGTATGTATGTCAGTTGCTATAGATGCTCATGTGTTGTACTGTGACAGTGGTGCTAAAAAGCACATTACCTCTCATTGTGGCTTGTTTTTCTCTCTCGAGGATGTCCCTCATGTGAATTCAGTCACTTGGGCAAACAATGCCTCTTATTCAATCAAGGGAGTTGGAGTGATTGTGATGACTGTTGCAAATGGCAGTTCTTTCACACTTGTTGATGCACTGTATGTACCTAGGATAAAAAAGAACCTTTTGTATGTATCTGCACTTGCTAGACTTGGTCTTGTTGTCAAATTTGTGAATGACAAATGTACAATTCATGATCTTAGTTTTGGTGATGAAATTGTTGCATTTGGAATTTTATGTCATGGGCTATATAAGCTCACTTTGTATGACAAGTGTGGGAAAATTTTTACAAATGTAGTTGTGGATTCAAAGACTGTTTCAGACGCAAAACTTTGGCATGCACGCTTGGGCATCTAAATTTTGCCAATCTACAATGTTTGCAAAAATTTGATATGGTTGCTTCTTTGCCACCTCTTGAAGCACTTGTGAAGCATGTTTGTGAAGGCTGTATTTTGGGTAAGATGTAACATTTGAATTTTCCAAAGGATGGTTCAATAAGGGCTACATGCAGGTTGTAGCTTGTGCATAGTGATGTTTGTGGGCCTATGCAAACTCTGTCCTTCATGACTTTCATTGATGATTACTTCATGCATGCATGGGTGTATCTACTTAAAGCTAAGTTCAAAGTGTTTACGTGCTTCAAGAAATTTTTGGCTATGGCTAAAAATGTCTCTAAATGTACTATGGACACCCTTTGTTTAGATCGAAGGGGGGGGGGGGTATATATCTCACGAATTTAATGCATTTCTGGCCAGTCATGGGATAAAACACCAATGTACAATGCCGTATACACCTCAACAAAATGGTGTTGCTAAAAGGAAAAATAGGTCGCTTATAGAGATGGCATGATGTATGATCAAGAGTCAAGTTTTACCACATACGTTTTGGCTTGAGGCTATCATGTGTGCTACTTATGTACTTAACAAGTATTCTACAAAAGCTTTGTAGTCTATGAGTCCATATGAAGCATGACATGATAGAAAGCCAACTATTGATCACATGTGCATTTTTGTTTGTTTGGATTATGCTTTGATGCCACAAACGCAACGCAGAAACTTGGATGATAAGACTGTCAAATGCATTTTTGTTAGTTACAATGGTGAAAGCAAAGGTTATAGGTTGTGCCATCCGATCCCTTTTACCATGACACACATGGATTTAGTCGAGTCTTGCAAGGATCATAACAACCTAGTTATCCACTCAGGGTCAAGTGAGAACATGGAATATTCAAATCGACGACAACCACCTTCTATTGATTCAGAAGAAGAGTACATCCCATCCTGGCCCACGGAGTATGAATGAATAGAAATGCAGCGTCAACATCGATTGATGCTCCAGTATTCTAAAGATCCTCAATATGCAATTTTTTTGACCAGCCACCCGATTGATGAGATGCATTTTTGATGCAGTATGGCCATCAATTCACCTTTGAAGTCAGCTTTGAAGAAAGCACCTCATTTGTGGGTGTACACTGAAGATGAACTTGATGATGTTGTCAAAAGACAAGTCAATTCTCTTGAATACCAAGAAGCATTCAAAGAAACACAGTAGATCAGTAGATTACCTTGGCTATTTGGGTCATAAGTCTACTTTTGCAAATGCAAAAAGATAAAGAAGCGTGTACACTTTGAGGGTGTGCCCAGTTTGTCCTCATCCTCTTCTAATAGTTCCGATAGCTCTTCCTCCTATGATTCCAGTGATGAAGACATAAAGGACAAGAAACGAAGAAAGACCCAAAGACACAAAAAGAACAAGAAAAAGGCTAAGAGGAACTAATTCCACTGAAGATCTCAGAAATATTCAGAAAGCTTCAAAGAGGATTCATCCTCTTCTAAGAGTTCGGACTCCGATGAAACGACGTTTTATTCTAAGAGGAAGCATTTTTACAAAGCCAACCAATATGACTTTCTCGAGGACAAGAGCAAGAAAACCAAAGATTTCAAGGTGGTGGACAAGCACTAAAGTTTGATACTTTTTTAGGCTTCCAAGATTCTCACAAGACCCTCGCCTTTATTCAAAATTTCGACATAGCTTATTTGAGAGGGCACTATTCAAAGTACTCCAAGATCCGGAGGGCATCATCCTACTTGAAAGGAAATGCATAGACTTGGTGGTCCACTCTTTTGTTATGAAAGGAAGCACCGACAAAGTGGCTACAATTTAAGCGGCTTTTCACTTCCTCTTGGCTCAATCAAGAGTATGAACGTGATGTGGTTACCGCTTGGAATCATCTTTGGATAATCAAGGAAGATAATCTAGATACTTATTGCTAGACATTTTGGGATACTTTCTCTTCTTTTAAAAAGATCACTTTTAGGGAATAGATAGAGCGATTTTGTTGTGGACTACCCAAAGAGATACAAGATTACTCCTTACTACAGAAGTCTGAGTCCATACTTGTAACAATTGATGGGACATGCTAAGCAAGGGTTTGCTATGCATTCAAGTAATCTTACTTATCCACTGATTAACTTTTGACAACAAGGACCGAATAAAATTTGACTAATGGTGATTGAAGAAGAAGAAATTTTTAGAAAAACAAGGATACATGCCCCTGATTCACTAATAAACAATGAGCTAAGTATCTCAAATCTGGGAAGTGCTTTGACTGTGGAGAACATGGACATGTGTCAGCATGGTGCCCCAAAAAGACACCTAGAGGAAAATCAGAAGATAGGCCAAAGAGTTCTAAATCAACCGAAGAGCACGCAAAGAAAGGAAAGACGAAAGCGGGATTGGTATCAGACTGTGTGGGGACCGACCTTGATCAGATGGATGAAAGCACTAAACTTTGTTGTGCATGAAACAAAGTACGAGATCAAGAATCCCTAATATTATTTGATGGAGGAGCTAAGGCTAACTTTATTTCATCCAAATTGGTAGCTCGACTTGGAATTACACCTGAGGAAATGGGGCCACAAGTAGAGGTTGTTCTAGCGGCACCCGAATGGGATGTTACCATTACACCTGACATTGGAAAACTTTGTTTGCATTGCTAGGGGTATTCAGGGCACGAGGACTTTTACATCATGCCTTTGGAAGGGTGTTACGGCCTCCTAGGAATCCCTTGGTTCTATAAGAACAACGCTGTGGTTGATTATAGGGCCATGAAAGTTACTTTGAAGAATGAGAAGGGACAAGAGATTGTACTTGATGTAAAGTTGAAGGTCGAGTACGTCCCACTTGTGTTGGCTTTGGTCGTTTCCAAATTGATGAAATCTAGTGTTTTTGTTTACTCGATTGTCTTGAAAGAGCTGAATGATGACCAAAGGTCAAATATGCATTATCTAGAAAAAGAACGACAAGATTTTATACATATGGAATCTGATTATTTCTCTAAAGGCCAACCAGGCAAGTTACCTCCTTCTTGTCTTGAAGATCACACGATTGATTTGATTCCCGGTAGTACACCACCAAACTCGCCACCTTACTAAGTTAGTCGAGCCCTTGGTTCTGGCTATTTTCGTGATACATCATTGCAGCTACGATGATATGGTAGATAAGTACACCATCGATCCTTACTTTGCAGATATCTTTCATCGGATATAGAGTGGGGAGACAGTTGCAGGCTATTTGATGCAGAAAACAATGTTGTGTGCTTCACAGCCTTTGAGGAAAAAGGTTTTGATAGAGGTGCCACTGTCCATCGTTTTTGGGCCACCGAGGCATTAATACCGTTTTTGGGCCACCGAGGCATTAATACCACCTTGAAGGGTGTTGATATTTACTTCTACTGGCCAAGGATCAAAAAGGATATGGACAAGATTGTTCGCGATTTTTTGGTATGACAAAAGGTCAAGTTTGACAGGCATAAGGCACCATGACTTCTACAGCCTTTACCCATACCCTCTCGTCTCTAGGAAAGCATTGCCATGGATGATGGCATTTGGATAGTCATCAACAGATTCAGTATAAGCAGGCCCACTTCCTCTCGGTAGAAGACAATTAAGCCAGACAAGTTGGTGAGACTGTTTGTTTCACAAATCTTTTGGTTACATCGCATGCCTGAGTCTATAGTCTCGGACAGAGAACCCCAATTCACTAGTTTGTTTTGGAGGACAATCTCGAAGAACATTGGCATACGGATGCAGTTCTCATCCTCATTCCACCCACAGATAGATTGGCAATCTGAGATAGCCAATTTAGTGGTTTTGGATTTATGGAAGTCTTCAAAGTATTTGCCCTTAGTGGAATTTTCCTACAACAATATGGTTCATTCATCGAAGGGGAAGGCACCATTTGAAGTAATCAAGGGTGTTAAGAAGGTTCCTCCGTTTCTAAGCAACAAAGATAAGATTTTTGAAGTGGATCAGTACACGAGAGATTTGGACACTACCTTTTCCAAGGTTCATGAGGTTCTTGAGAAGTCACAAGCACAACATACGAAGGCATCCGATAAACATCGATGTGAATTGCAACTGAAGGAAGATGATTGGATGCTCTTACAATTTAAGAAGGCATGCCTGAGAAAACAAAAGGGAAAGGAGCGTCTTTTTCCAACGCTAAGTATGCGATACTATGGCCCTTTCTAGATTCAAGAGAAGATAAATGATGTATCCTTTAGAGTGACGTAACCAGATACTTGGAATATTTACAATGATTTTCATGTGAGTCTTTTGAAACCTTTCAAGGATGAGGTGCTAGTCAACATGGAGCCTGAGGAGTAACCTAAAGTAGAAGAGAGCAAGGAGATACTCGTTCTAGAATAGATACTTGGATGGAGGAGGAGGATCTAGCAGATACTCCTTGGATACTGGAACTTTACCTTGAGTCTTTTGGCCTAGCTTTGTCTATCCCGAGAGATCCCGTAGATCAGCATGGTTGAATCAGTTGTAGACGGGTCTGCACAAGAGGGGAGTCACTCCGCTCCTTTGTCACATGTTATGTAGATAGAATAAAGTCAATTATTTTCCTTTGGATTTCAAGGATACTAATGGACTGACAATATTCTGTTGTATGAATTTAAGAAAGAAGTACTTCGAAATGGGGATTCCCAAAATGAATATGATTTATGTGTGCTCTCTCATGTGAGTCGTGTCTAAGTGCATGTTTGAAAGACAAAATGACTGCAGCCTTTTGGTCTTGAGATTCAGATGAGATGATATCTCAATAAAATTTATGTGATGTGATTTGAATGTTCAGTGACTGTCGTCTATGTGCAAGTGTTGGATTTGTGTTGTCTAGTGCGTCAATACTTAGAGTCAATGTCTACTGCACTAGTTTCTGGCTTGTGTTTGATTTTGCATGCGTAATCGAGGGCGATGCCCCTAGAGAAAGAAGCAAATGAAGTTTTACCAATTTGCAAAAGTTTTGAGAGGCCTATTTTAAAGACTCTGAAGCCTATAAGTTTTACCAACTTATGGTACCTCTCTGAAGGGGCCGAAGGGGACATAAAGGATAAAAATTTGTGCACCAATGCTGACGTGGCAGTGCTGTATGGATGGCCCGTGTTTTACACTGACTGCTGACATGGAATCGTATGGATTTTTGTGAATTGCACTGGCTGCTGGGCAATGCGAGCTTTTGGGTTAGAGGCTTTTGAGATTGAATATTTTCATGTAATTGCTTTTAGGAAGGTCCAGAGCCTATAAATGTGTATCAAGGGTCTCTCTTCTGTCAATTTTTCTTCAGAGCATTGAGTAGAGAGGACCCTCGGACGTTGTACTTTGCTCAAGTTATAATATAAAAATAAATACTAAAAGGGGCACTAGACTTTGGGGCCAATACCTCTAGGCACGAACTATGTCGTCGGGCAGTGTGTCATCTTTTGTGATAAGGTTTCTTTAAGTATTTTCTCATGTGTTGTGTGAGATTCCCAACTTGGTGTATCCAAGTTGTTACACAAGCCCTCTGATTCAAACGAAGCTAGAAAGTCTGATTTCCTTTGTCAGGAAGCTCGTCATGAAACCTTGCAATATAGCCTTGAATTTGCAAAGAAATTTCCTAGAGAACAACGTTTGGCCGTCCACGTAGATTAGAATTAGGTCCCTCTTTTGCAGAAGAGGCATGTCATGAGCTGCATGAATCTGGATTGGAAGGGACCAACTTAGTGCAGCCAAATAATTTGCCAAGTGATTGCTCTAAACTACTATATGATAATCTGCATCTATGTAGATTTATTAAGTCCATTGCTTCTAATGAAGAAGGGAAGGAAGACCTTAACAAATAGAAGGATACGAAGAGGAATCATTTTGCTAGAGATGATCCAATCTTGCCATGGAAGCATCTTGTTAACAATTGGACCATGGGATCAATGCCAAGGCTTGAAAATATAATAAGCTCATCTCCAAGGTTTCCATAAAAGCTTGACACAAAGGTGTTCAATATACCAAATATAATAAGGTGGAAGCCCTTTCTGTCATGCATATCTGCTTGCAAGATGATTTGTGTGTGTGTACATGTTTGAATGCTCTCCCCCTCTCTGTACTAGAGCACACATAAACCCAAAGTGGCTGATCAATGGATGTAGCAAAAAGTGATGGCCAGTAAATGTGGGTGAGGGTGACATACACAAAGAGAAATGTACTTAGCACAAAGGGATGGCTAGCCAGCCCTTTATGCTTGATGCTCATTGTTGGAGCACTTGATGCTCATTGGTGCATACAAAACTACAAGTGTTGACTGAAAGGGGTGGGCCCCTGAGTTTTACTCGCCAACTAGCCAAGGTAGTGAGTCATAAAGTGCTTGCCATGTCACCAAAGAGGTGTGAGGGAAGTTTTTTTAGGGCACCGACCGCTCGTATGTGCTAACTGCACAAGAGAAGAGAGAATGTAACCTAACTAGCATTAATTGAATCATATACATGGGGCATGGGGAGTGTTAATACAACTCAATTCTTGAAGTGTGGTGGGAAAGTCTTCAAGATCTAATTCAAATGCTCACACATGTGACCTTTAATCATATCAATCATATCACTACCGCTCTTCTTTCTTTCTCTTCCTTCTCTAACACTTAACCTGGTATACATCACATTACGTAAATTTCATATTGTGATACTTAAAGGGGTGTACTAGACGTTGCAATCTCCTATTGGCAAAAGATTTTAGTCGCACACTCCAACCATTTAGGCTCCATTGCAAGAGTCTAGAGAGAGGGGAAGGATCTCTTTGTCTCTCTCCATATTATATATCTTTCTAGGGGTGTTTGAGGTTTGAGGTTTCCCTTTTTCTCTCTCCTCCCATATAATTCTCAGACACACCCCTACAAATTTTGGTTCAATCTGTATCTCATATGATTGCCCAAAATGGCCTTTCTTTGTTACCTAGTTGTGGTTGTTCGACCTAGTTTCTAATATCCAAATGAATCCCAACCCAAATCATTGGGTATTTAGGGATTAGGGAAAGCTCTATGGATGGTCCCCTAGGGGCAAATGCAAAGGTGGAAAATACTTATGTATTTACCCCCTAGTGCCTTTGATAGGTTCTTGGCTACTTGAGTATATTATTCCTTTTGTACATGCACTAGCAAATGGCCCTCACACCCGAGCCAAATGTCATTGAGATCAGAACCCATCGTGTCAAGGGTCTCTACCCATTGACATTGGAAAAATGATTAGCCTCGAGCACCTCCCGGAGCTAGAATCTTGTAGCTTCCATAGAGACATGCGGTCTCTTAGTCTTACAAATCTTGCAAAGTGGGAGTTATGTCACATGCCACTCATTGAACCAAACATAAATCTAGATCCATAGAGCCAAAAGCTCTTAGCACATTCTCATAGCTCCAAGGCATGAGCACTTAGCATGATCATGGCAACATAGAGCATAAATTCATGGGCTAAAAATCATTGATTTACATTGTAGGGCATTGGCGCAAGAAACCAAAGATATGAATGTTGGTGGATAATCCATGAGTAGATGAACAAGATAGTGAGAACACAAACCAAAAATAAATGCAATCCGTGGATGTATATGACCTAATTGGGGCACGAAGTCTCCAAACATCATCTATTGATGCTGGGGAAAATGCATGAGAAAATTGAGCATGATCTGAACCTAGAATTTCACTCTAACAAGGCACTCAAAATAATTAACTTACGAGCTAAATCTATAAAAATATCTTACCGAAAGAAGACCAAATGCAACCAAAAATAGAGTCATGAGGTAAACATGCCATGGCAAACATTGGGTGAAGTCAGATCTCAAATTTGATAGCCACGCCAAGATAGGATGGATGACACCACAACATAAACCTCAAGAAAACTGATGATTGAAGCTATGGACCTATGCACTCTAAATGACTATGCTCTTGGAATCCAAAAATACTGAATGCATGTGATGAAACGAGCCTAAAAATGTCATAGGCAAGCACACTCACAAAGAGATTTAAACATAGACTAAGCATTGAAATTAAAAGTAATGACTTACAAATCACAAGAGGCTAGGAGAAGAAGCCTTGAAGAAGATATTGTTAGTTATACAAAGTCTAATGATAAGGTTTATAACATTGGATTTTATACTTGGCCCAAAGATTCAAGTAGCCAACCAAAATGTGAACCTTTTACTAAAATCGTAGGCTCATTGCTGAACTCCCACGTTGACTCATCATCTGTCATCAATAGTTACAAAGATATGTGGCAGATTACAATTGCCAACTTAAATAATAGTTTGTGCAATTTTATAAAGGATTGCCAAAACAATAAAAAATAATAGAATTGGGAAATCTGAAGTGATGTCTAAATGTGCTTTCACTTGATCGCATCCATTGCACCTCTTCATGAGCATCTTCATATTGGAATCTTTGTGGAATCTTCTATTGAAAGGGAAATCTTTTAACACTCTCCCCTCCTCATTCTTGTTGTCCTTGACACGAGTATTTGTCTTTGTCATGCTCATGATAGGGGACCGGAGCTAGGGTGGGTGATGGCTTATAGGCATGGCGAGGAGCTGGTTATGCAGATAACGAGAGAGAGAGAGAGAGAGAGAGAGAGAGAGAGAGAGAGAGAGAGAGAGAGAGAGAGAGAGAGAGAGAGAGAGAGAGAGACTTGGTACAGCAACAAAAACAAAACTACCTGCTATATTGATTAAAGTCTATTACATATATAACCACAAACTTGTATCATGCAAACTCCACTAAACCGGTGGTCTATAGCTGCATGTACTATGAGACTTGTTCCCATAGGCTTAGACACCAGACAAAGGGCTTGAATCCCCAACAAACCCCCCCTCAAGCCCAAAGCATTGACTATGGACTTGATATAGACCATGGCAGAGTCATTCACCTGAAACCATGAGTAGAAGTCCCCCCCTTGACAATAACATAGGTGTGTGTGTGCACTTTCCCTCAAACAACTATCAGCGTGAGACAAACCAGAACTCGACCAAACAACAAAGGGTGGTCTTACCATTTTTATTTTCATGGCAGTGTGTACATTTTATTGACAAATGATTGACATAAAGTAAACATAAAGACAAACTGTAAAAAACTACAGGACATCACTTTCTACGAGAAGCATAGGTGCTTCACCATGTTCATCACCTTCAACCACATTGTTCTGTCGCTTATTCTTCTTAAAGTATTTTTTCGAAAGATGATTAGTCTTTCCACAGTGGGTGCAAGGATTTTTGCTGAAACAATCCTTGGTTTGATGATTGCTGCGTCCACATATCGCACAAGGTCTAGTGCTGGTAGTAGGCCTGGTTGAAGTTGTATTACCTGGTTGAAGTGCAACCACGAGCTACATATGCAGTCGGTACGAAAGAGCTAATTCGTGGTACTCATTTCTCTTCTTCTTGTGATGGGGGCTTTTCACAAGCCAAGCTCCCATACCCCTCTTCTCTCGTCCCCACCCCATGAAAACCCCCCTCTTACGGAGGGAGTGATAAAAGGCATTGGAAAAAAGTAAGAAAAAAATAAAGTATGATTATGTAAATATATGAGAAAGGTAAAATAGGCCACCTCATGCCTGCGGGGCAGCCCATCCCCACCTTGCCTCCTTTTTTCTTCATTGTTGCCCCGCCGTGTGTCCCTTTTCCTCTCCTCCACTCAAAAGGTCAACCCCCTCTCTCTTCCCCTTGTCCTTTATCCTTTCTCTCTCCCCTCAAGCTACCCCACCCCTCACCAATAATACATTCTAACTCACCAATAATCCACCCTAACTCACATGCAACTTATCCTATCTTCCAAAACAGTATACTCCACCCCCCTTTTCTCTCTCCTATCATATCCCATGACCCAAATATCCCCCTCTCTCTCTAAAGGGCGCCATGTCTCTTGTCTTGTAGCTAAATAACCTCCCCCACACTCACACACACTCAGTTTCACTGAAAAAGGTGCCCACAGACCCATCCCCACCCGGTGGTTACCTGATTTTTCTTGTGTTCACACACATCTGCACACAGATTCACCTCTGAACACACTCCCCTCTCTCCCCTCTTGTAATCACTTTATTCTCCATGTCACCTCTCACTTTTTTTCATCAACCCATCTCTCTCTCTTAGTCTCTCTCTCATGAGACTGCTGTTCTGGCACATATACACACAACCAGACAAGTGGGGCCCACAGTCACATGGCCTATGTAGATAATGATTTCTTCATTTCTAAATTCTAGAATTTCTCCCCCCTCCTCCCCTTTATAAAGAGGGGTCACCATCACTAATGACACACACAACATCACCAAAGAGTACACTATGCACTGTGTGTGCCTAGTGCACACCCACACACCCACACCATCACCATCACCGCAAGATGAAGCGTAGCTAAATGAAGGATGATGGCCATAACCCTCGTGCGAGTCTTCGCCATCAACTCCCACCTATCCGCCATGTGCTCTACCACTCTCTCCCTTCTCATTCCCCTACCCTATGCTCCCCATTTCATCGCCTTATTCTCTAAATAAATCTTGAGGTTTTGTGAGTATGTTTTCTTGCAATGTTTTGCCCATGTGAGGTGTGTGGAATTGCCACCTAGTCTTGTGTTTGGAGTGAGCTTGTGTATGTTTGAAGGGTGTGCGGATTCGCCATCCTTCTGTGGTGCCTAAGTACTAAGCCCCTATACTCTCTCTCTCTCTCTCTCTCTCTCTCTCTCTCTCTCTCACTTGATTTCATTCCCCTTCCTCTTCATCATTACTCCCAAGCATCCATCTCTCTTGGATGAAAACTTTGTTATGGTGGTGTGTTGTTTGCGTCCTAGCCGCTCAAGCTAGGTGGTGCCCCCTGTTTGCTTTACTATGACAGGCTCGAGGCGCGCCATTTGGTCCCCGGTGTTTTAGAGGCCGTCGGGGGTTCGGGGTTCGCTTTGCTCCCGTCACTTGCAATGAATTAACAATACCATACAAAGAAGGCAGAGGATCCTTCTCCTTTAAAATGGTGGCAATTTGATGAAATTTTGCAGGTAGGCTATTCAGAAAAATGGCTATAAGATCTTCATCTCGAACAAGAGCTTCAACATGAATTAGCTGAGTGCAGATGCTTTTCACTCTGTTAGCTAAAGCCGCAATATTTTCATCTTCACACATTGAAAGAGAATACAACTCCATTTTAAGGCTCATTTGGAGTATTTGGCTTTAGGACCAAACACTTTCTCTAGTTCCATCCGAGCAGCATTTGTAGATTGCATATCATCTAGATAATGAATAAAATCATCTTCGAGAGATGTCAGAATAATACCTAATGCCTGCTCATCCTTGCGTTATTGCTCGGCAGATAACACTGTGGTAACTGCAGCGGATGTGCCTGCGTCGTCGGTTGATAGCGGCTTGATGACGCTCCACAAATTCTTGCGCATCAGATATCCTTTTACTTTTATTTGCCAGGTGTGGAAGCCAGATCCATTAAATTTATCGATCTTTGATGCCATGTTGAAGCCTTTTAGAAGCCTGATAGACAATTTATGTTATTGGTTATTGCCGGCTTAACTTTCGGTTATCTTCATCTTCATCTATCTTTGCATGCATGTACTAAGCTACTGCAAAAATTGTCAAAATTACTACAATTGACTAATTTTGAAACACGCCTTCAAATATTTATGAGCCAATGTACTACTGAGCCGAGCACGTATGGGGTAACTTACACCTTGTCAAGTGGGAATACCCGCTTGTATAAAGACTCAAGACCAAATTGGGTGGCCACATCAATGCAATGTGAAATAAGTAAACAAAAAATCGATCTCTGTATTGCAGAGATGGCGCACAAACGACAAGTCAAAGCAAAGATACGCTCACAGGCTGTAGAGGCCGACTTAGCAGGGGCGACTGAGTTGACTTGTCATCAGAAAGGTACGGCATTCGTGTTGCTGATGTTTGTGCTCGGTTTGTTGCATATCGACATAGTTGCTTCCCATTCTACAAGCGACTGTTCTCACACTGTCTCAACTCAAGCCGAAGCCGGGTACGGGTTCTAATACCAAATGATAGGGGGGACCAAATCTAGGGTGGGTGATGGCTTATAGGCATGGCGAGGAGCTACTTATGTAGATAACGAGAGAGAGAGAGAGAGAGAGAGAGAGAGAGAGAGAGAGAGAGAGAGAGAGAGAGAGAGAGAGAGAGAGAGAGAGGGAGAGAGTGCTATAAGCGGGAGCGAGGCTGCCCTGCACAATACTCAAAAGAACACGCTGCAATCCATGAAAAAAGCACAAATCGACATACCTCGAATCACACAACGCATAATCCAAGTTGTACACGATCAGAGACCGAAAGAGAGCGTGATAGAACGAGAGAGCACGTGCAGGCGCACCTTCTAGAGCGGAGTGCTACGCAGGCGCGGCAAGAGAGAACAGAAGAGAGGAGAGAAGAATAACACAGACACTGGGTGCAATCTCTCCCCGTGCAAGAGTGACCATTTCCCTCTTGCACGTATTTGTTATATAGATTTCTTGAATGGTCAAATTGGTTACAAACTGGTCGGCCGGTCATAAATGGCCAAAGCTCATAAAAGAGCATTTGAATAATAAAATGTACAATGTATATACTTTCATTCGCATAGGCCTAGCTCGGTCCCAGTATTTTCCACCTGTCAGCTGCAACAAATAATAAAATATCAATTCCATAACATACCTCTCCGTTGGAAAGCAACTGTCCTCAGTTGCGAAGATAAAAATCTGCAAACAATACTTGTCAAAAAGAATGATTAAAATCTGTATCAAATAGTAAAAAAAAATCCATAAAATTAGACAACATTGCTTATGCCTGCCGTCATCCACATACTACCTATTCTAGTGTCCCATACCACTAGAATAAGCAGTATATGTCATACCCTAATGAATCAGGATATCATTGGTCACACTCATCATCAATCTCATAATGTCAAATCTCATCACATAAACACTGCCATAATAATCACCAGATACCAAATCCCAATCAAATTCCAATTCCATAGTATAAGTCTAAATCCAAATCACTTTCATTATGTACCCGGGTAACAAAATCATACCAGTTGCAGTGGTGGCCAGCCACTGCAGCATGATTTTGTGATCGGTGTTGCCTAAATCGGCGAATCTACACTCGATGTGCTGCCTAAATCGGAGAATCTGCATTTGATATAAGTTCAAAAAGCGTGAATCTGTAGTTTGTTGTTGTGCTGCCTAAATCGGCGAATCTGCACATAGATGAGCATTGACACCCTGCCTAAATCGGCGGATCTGTGTGCTTGTGACCAATGGACTAGACAAGGCATAAAGGAGAAAAGAAAAATAGTTACTATGTTGACATCGCAATGCAGTATATCAAGGCACTTACAAATTTTGTGTACAATCCCAAAACACCGTGGCTCACATGAGTAGCTGTAGGGTTTATTGACAAATCATCAAAAAAGTACTTGTAGTACAATTAGAAGCCATGATCGAAGCATTTGATGGAGTATTCAGTGAGCAAATAATGTAGAGAAATGAAATTTAAAAATAAAAGTGATGTATCTGAGATTCCATTTGATAAGTATCGGTGATGACATGAGAGATGTTGGGTTGCCTAATCTATAAAAGATCGTTGGTAAAGCAATTATAAAAAGGGGAGTGAGGTTAATGTACATACCTTGAGGGTACACTGCATCAAAATTATATGAGCCAGTGTGTTTGTGGAGAGAGATATGATCGTAACTTGCATCTGAGGCGTGTCAAATAGATTTGTAGAAGCTAAAGAGAACTGCGACTATCAAACTTGCACCATAGTATAATTAACAATTCCAAAATATGTTAATTTTGTGTTAGTAATTTGAAATAAAATAAAAGACTATGTGGTATGTTGAGAATTTGATTCAAGATTAGTGTGAGATCACATATTTAGAACATACATTGTTAGCACTTTGATTCAACCATCGGAAAATAAATTAACTGAAGCTGGAACACAAATTAAAAGTTAGCCATAGTCTTGCGAAAATGGAAATGTGAGAAAATGTTGCAGTCCTAACGAAATAGCACAGATAAACAAAAACCATGAACAAGGCATAAAAAAATATAAATCAGGAGAGCTAATTGGATTTTATAGTGCAATGTGGGAGACAAAATTACATTGAGGACTGACAGACGTCTACGATGATTAATCGTGACTGATTGGACAAACAACCCAAAAGTAATTTGATCTTGAGCTGCCTTTGCCTAAAAGGCTTTATTATGACAAAATATGTGTTAAGTAGAGCTAGAACTAGGGATGAGAATATAGATTTTTGGTTCTCTTTGGCGGTCGGAGAAGAGATGATGATTTTATGTTGAGCAGGGGACGTTGTGATGAAAAATGCAGTTTTATGTCGGGGCTAGTGTAGGCATAGACTAGAAAATCTAGAAAAATGACAAGTAATGAATAAATAAAGAAATTAGAGGGGTTTTTTATCACTGTAGATACGGTGAACTTCTGCTTCCCAGTTGTAACCTGCAGCAATTGGGGTCATTTCTTTCCAGTCAGAAACGGTTGTGTTGTGGTTCTTGAGACTGCCATGGGCCATATTCGAGGCGAGAAAAATAAGGTTTATGGTCATCGTACCAAGCATCGGGAAGGGTGAGATTGGTAATGGGGATGTGTTCACGTGCGTGGATTTCGGCTCTATGTTCTGATTGATGGTCAGAGAGATAGGGTGAATGAACATCCCATTGATTACCAATGCAAACGTCGCGAAAATCCGCAGACATACGTGGTTTGTGATAAGTATCATACATGATGAGGATATTGTGGGGGTTATTACATAGAATTTTACCAAAGACATTGTGGAAGTGGTCGGGTGGTACACAATGAAAAGACTGATAGACATTATGCTTGACAGACCTGTCCCAAACTTTAAACATAACAATAGGAAAACAGCCCCACTGTTGATTGAAGATGAGTGCTTTGCGAGCCCGAGTGGTCTCCACCATCGGCGAGTGCAGTAAGTCAAAGGCATTAATGTAAAGAATTTTATTGGTGATGTGGATTTCTCCTGTGCGAATTTTTGCTTTAGCCCACTCGATGTTTCCGGGGCGAGGTGTGCCGAGGTCCGGAAGTCCACGAAATTGTGGTTGCCCTTCAACATATTCATGCCAAGCGCGGAGAGTGTTGGGTACCAAATAATCTGTAATTGAGCGACCAGTGGGAAAGTAGCGACAGACTTCAATACCCCAGCAGATGTCATTGCCGACGGCGTAATCTTGCAGAATAGAAATCCTAATGTCGTGGAGAGCCATGAAAAAAAAATGATTCGACACACGTAATCGAAGCACTTTTGAAGAAGTTGGCGTGTGGAGCACCACCTGATAATTGGGGTGGTGAGCACGAAAAGATCTTCGTCAATGTCCGATAGTGAGTCAAGACCTGCCGCAAAAGCTTCCACAAATTGTACCGTGTGCTGAAGAGCGTGCTTAATCAACAAGGCAAGTGGTTTCCTTAACGTGCTCAAATAGTGCCTTGTCTCCACAAGCTGTAGCGATACTAGAACAAGAAGAGTACCTGCGTCTGCAAAAGAAAGAGAGAGAGAGAGGGATACTGATTGATGCCCTATGCATGGTGTGGGCAACAGAGAGGATGATGTGGTGGGTTGGAATAATTAGCTTCGCATCTGGTTGGCAGTTGGTTATTATTATTATTTATAAAAATAAAAATAAAAATTTAGCAGTCGTCCCTTTTTTCCATTTTTTGTGGTGGTGTGCATCGCGCCATGCGAGGGGTGGGAGGGAACGTGCTGCAGCCTTGTTTTCTGTGGTTGTTGCCAGTATAAGGTGGTCATGCAATCTAGTGATGTGGTGGGCACCACGAGATGGATTGGTTGCACCTCAAAACTATGGGTGCCACTGATTTGCTGGGTGGGCGACGCCATGCAGGCAACTGAGAGAGAGAAAGAGAGAGAGATATTCACTGCCGCACGAAAGTGACGAGGACCTGCTGCATGGTGAGCAACTGGCCGTCGGAGAAGGGGATACTGGGTTGGTGGGGGTAGGGAGAAAGAGAGAGTGAGAGGGTGATTCGGATTGCAGAGAGAGCTGGAGTCGCTCGTTAAGTGACAGTAGAGGGGAAAAGTGAGAAAGAGAGGGAGTTGGCTAGTGGTCGCCATAGCATGAGAGAAAGAGAGAGTAACTGGGTGGGTGGTTTACCACCAAAGAGAGAGTGTGAGAGAGAGAGAGTAAGAGATACTGCATGACATGCAACTAAAAAAAAGACACTGCGTCGCAAAGGGCTGGGACTGGGGTTCAGTGCGAGCCTCAGAAGGAGTGGTAGCGGCGGCATGCAGTTCTTTCAAAAAAAAGTGGTTGAGTGATGGCTAACGCGCATTGCTCCTCTGCTTATCCTACGTACCATGTAGCCATTCACATGCGAACTTCAGTTTTTCCCACTGTCGTGTGTGATAAGGAGTGGATGAGGAAGATGGGCAAATCAGGGCCGCCTCTGGTCTGGGAACGTAGTGGAGGAAAGCGTCGACCTCTGAACGCCTTCTTTCATTCTATTGGTGGATGGGATGGATTCCATGCACAATTTGGATGATAGCTAGCAAATTATTTATTTTGTTGGAACTCAACACTTATAATGCGGACATTCTACGATGGCGACCGGAATTGTTTCAATGAATTAATATCTTTTGCCCTAGGGTAATACAGAGGAATTTCATTGGCCGATTCCTTCTTCTTCATCATCATCAAACACTCTAAACGTACTCCTATGTTTAAATACCATAATTAATCTTGTTCAAAGATGATCCATTACCCATCCGATAGACTCCTCTATGAGCGAAAACAAAAATCCACTATGATTGAAAAAAACAAAAATCCTCTATTGCCTTGCTTAATCTATCTATATACACAAATGATAGTACCATTGCATAAATTAATCCTCTATCGTATGCAAAATCTTCATCCAATCACGAACATCTAATGACACATGCAACCTAGAGTGTTCAATTGATACCTCGAGATCGAGGAATTTTAAGGAGAGATGCAACATAGCTATCAGAAAAACAAACTTCCAATACAAAATAAAGGTGTACTTAGCTTTGATACATGAAAGTGATATTTCCTTTCTTCGCCATGATTTGAATCCTTGTTTGGAGATGCTCACTCTGAATAAGCTCCAGGAGCCTAGCTTGTGCTTTGATACCACTGCTACACGCGGGAGCGAGGCTGCCCTGCAAAATACTCAAAAGAACACGCTGCAATCCATGAAAAAAGCACAAATCGACATACCTCGAATCACACAACGCATAATCCAAGTTGTACACGAGCAGAGACCGAAAGAGAGCGTGATAGAACAAGAGAGCATGTGCAGGCGCACCTCCTAGAGCGGAGTGCTACGCCGGCGCGGCAAGAGAGAACAGAAGAGAGGAGAGAAGAATAACACAGAAATTGGGTGCAATCTCCCCCCGTGCAAGAGTGACCATTTCCCTCTTGCACGTATTTGTTATATAGATTTCTTGAATGGTCAAATAGGTTACAAACTGGCCGGCCGGTCATAAATGGCCAAAGTTCATAAAAGAGCACTTGAATAATAAAATGTACAATGTATATAATTTCATTCGCATAGGCCTAGCTCGGTCCCAGTATTTTCCACCTGTCAGCTGCAACAAATAATAAAATATCAATTCCATAACAGAGAGAGAGAGAGAGAGAGAGAGAGAGAGAGAGAGAGAGAGAGAGAGAGACTCGGTACAACAGCAAAAACAAAACTACACGCTATATTGATTAAAGTCTATTACATATATAACCACAAACTTGTATCATGCAAACTCCACTAAATCGGTGGTCAATAGCTGCATGTATTATGAGACTTGTTCCCACAGGCTTAGACACCAGACAAAGGGCTTGAATCCCCAACAGCTCGGGGTATATGTTGTCATCTATTTGTTTTGTTGCTGAAGTTGGATTCTTTTTTGGTGTCTTTGTTACTACATCATTATTGGATCCACATGTTTGAGCTTTGTGTTATCCTTGAAGCTAGAGCTTGAACCGATACTTGTTGTCATTTGTACATTAAAGTGTCTTGAGGATAGAACATTGGTAGCAACATTCTTCCCCCTCCTTTAGTGGTGTATATTTATCCATGATGTGTACTAGATGGATTCATTGAGCAGGGGTATGATGTTGAGAGTGATGAAGGCTACAAGCTTTATTGAGAGAAAGGATAAAGAAAAATCTCAACTAAAGGTGTTATTAGTCTAATCTAGGGTCTTTACACCTTGATAACCAAAGGGAAAAAACCCAGCGGGAAAAAATTTGCCTTTGGCTTGATGTGCATATAAGATTATAAGTACTTTAGTACTTCAAGAATTTGAGGGCATGATTTATTAACCAAATGTGAGTATTCCCTTCATAGAATCCTTGTGTCTCAAATAGTTGGGATGATCCCATCTGGTGCTTGGAGTTCGCCACTGGCATTGGTTTGCATTTTCCTTGAGTTGTACTAGTGCCAACTACTTTCTTGGAATCCATATTTGCCTGTGTCTTGTTTCCTTGGACGATTTTTTCCCATTGATTTAATAGAGACTTGCATCCATCTTTGTTTTCACAATGTTGAACTTACCCGTGTTTATTCAAGAACTCTACAACTCTTAAACTTTGCATTGATGTCTCTGCGGATATGGATACTTCTTCTTCTAAATTTGTGATTGGAGGCTATCATAAAAGTATTCACGTGCCATAAGACATAAGATTCTTGGTGGCACTTGGATCAAGCAATGTTGAACATGTCAACTTGAATCCTCTTTCACTTTACATGATGAACTTGATTGTTTGAAGTGTTGTATCATTCGTCATATCATTTGTGTTTTCTTCTTTGCCTTCGCTTTCTTGGACTTCTTGATAGGAACATGATCTTTTATTTTCATATGACGCGTGCTTGTCTACTTTCTATAAGTGTGATATAGTTGAAGAAGCATCCTACTTTTGAAGTGTTTTAGTCTCTTGACTAGGCTGAGTGTCTAGTGAAAAAGAAAAGAGGTTTATTTGCAACATTAGCACCATTGATATCTATATCATCATCATCATTGATGAATGAACGTCAATAATCATTTTCCTTCGCAAAGTGAATCAAGCTATGCTTGTATGAATTGCAAAAGTAGGGCTTGGGTCACGCTTTGAAGAAGAATACATACCAAAGCCTTCTCCGAAACTACAAGTAGAGCCTCTAGAATGGGTTCAAACGCTAGGAACTATGGATGTGTGTGCGAATGAAATTGCACCAATAAATATTTGTGATTCAGATGGTTATGATATAGTCCCAATTTGGATGGTCAATGCCATTTATGACATGATGAGATCTCAGAAAGACAAGTTGCAGCAAGGAAGTGCATACAAAAACTAGAGGTGGACTAAGAGCCGCAAGAAGATGCCCAAGAAAACAAAGAAAAATATGAATAAAATCGACAATCAAAGAGCACAAAGTGAAGAGATCAAAGATTAGCATCAGCCAAGAGGATCCATATGAAGAGATGAGTAGATAGTAACAAATCCAATTAACCAAGTTTATGCACAAAAAAATTAAGTGCTTGCTTATGCTTTGGTGGATTCAAGAGCACGTACAAATCCTTTTAGCTATGAAGTATTCATTCAATTGAAAGGGGTTCAACTACAAGAATCCAAGGCAAAAATGAGAAACTTCATAGGGGATCATGAAGGTGTTTGTGAAATGGTGGAATTACAAATGTTTATAAATGGACTTGCCTACCCATAAATAGATTGGGAAAATACAAGCCTTACTCATTCTTCTAGAGATGAACCTTCCTCAAAGGAAAGAACTGCAAGGGTATTGAGAACCCTTCCAGAGAAAGTGAGTAAAGGTGGCTACGACCAACTCATGGTTAAAACCGCCACACACTTCAACATCAATATTGCCTGAACAATGGAAGCAACAAGAGTTGTAACCAAGTATGCTAGAATGGTGAGACCCTCACCGGTACAAAAATGGGTTAAGAAGCCTTTCACAGGTTCTGAATACCTATGTAAACATGCAAAAGTGTTTACGAGTGGAATAGGTAACTGATTTCCATACTCAGTTCGAAGGTTTTGGATTGATCTTAGACAATAAATCTTTGATGTGGTTTCAAAAATACTCTCTCTCTCTCTCTCTCTCTCTCTCACACACACACACACACACACACACACACACACACACACACACACATCCTTTACCATTCGTGATCAAACGATTTCACTACTGCTCTCTTGCCATCCAGCTAAAGCGCGTGTCTTGAAGAATGAGCTCTTCGAGAAGAACGGGAATGCAGCCTGTGCAGGATCTTCCCGACGAGTGCGGGGCGCTGATATTGTCGAGGTTGAAGTCTAAGGTAGACAGGGATGCAGCTGCTCTCACCTGTCGGAGATGGCGCTCTTTGGAGGCCCTCTCTCGTCGTTCTTTGCGCGTACAGCAGCCGAACGTCTCTGAGGAGCAGTGGCCTCGTATTCACCTCTTGGTGCTACAAGCCCTCCACTCCTTCCCCAACATCCTCTCCCTGACCATCGACGGTGGCCTCTATGACCTTTGTTATTCTTTCCCGCGCGTATTTAAACACAAGGGTTTTGCCCGCCTCACGTCCTTCGACCTCTTTATCCCCAAAGATCAAATGAACGATCATCTCTTGCAATGCTTGGCCCTCGGATGCCCCTCCTTGACGAACCTCTTCTTATGTACCTCATACATTACTGATGCAGGTATGTTCTCCCTTGCTCATGGTTGCCCCCTCTTGCGTGTTCTTGATATGTCCCGCTGCTCGATCACAGACAAGGGCATTGATGTGCTACTCTCCATATGCGTCGACATGAGAGAATTCTCGGTCGAAGAGTGTGATATCAAAGGATGGGGGTTTCGCCACGGGAAGCTTCTAGAAAAGCTTATAGCAACAGATTGCTATATTACTGATGCAGGGCTAGTGGAAGTTTTGCAAGGGGCAACATGCCTCAGAATGCTGGATCTTTCATATAATCGAGGGAGGCCCGGGTTCTCATCAATTGGGGAGTGCTGCAGGGAGTTGGAGTCCTTGAACCTCACGTCGTCGGTTACTCTTGATGATGTTGCGCTGGAGACAATTGCAGACGGTTGCACAAATCTTAGAGTTCTGGACGTGTCCTGGTGTGACTATGTCACTCCTGAAGGATGGGAAGTTCTTGCTCACTCATGCAAGAAGCTCAAGGAGTTAGCCGTAACTGGATGGGAGGGGTTTAATCCTGACTGCTTACTTGATATCGAGGATGGATGCCCTAATTTACGTGCATTGAAAGTTTCAGATCGTTTCGCAGTTCACCCATCTCTTGCACGATTTAGGGTATCTCGTCCAGCTGTGGATGTGCAGTTTTATAATATAGATAACCATTTGACTTCTTGAAGGTTGGCCCTAAGCAATCGAGTCTCCAAAATTTAGTCAGGAAAATGTTTTGATGGTGGATAGCCAATGTATCGCAGTCTTGAATATGAGATGTTATGTTAGGACTACTCGTTACGTAAGTGACGAAAATACTTTCCATTGCAACTACGCCACTCTGATGCAGGTCTCACCATTCAACAGGATTACTGCATTTATCTTCTATTTGGGTTATTTTTAGGCATTAAAATGCAGGGAAGCATCTGCTATCAAAGTATTGTCAGCTATGCAAAAATTTTAGTTGTGCCATGTGTTCTGCATGCATCAGATTTGGCTGGAATGTTGAGACCATTGGATGGTCAGTTATCGCAGATTCTGTGGGTAATGTGGATGGTGAAGCAGAGACATAAAAAAGGTTGGAGTGTGCTTGTCATCATGTTGGTCACATAAATTTAAGCAGTAGCTCATTTTAGTGAAGTCTTTAAGGTAGCCACCTATGTCGGGGAAATAAGGTGGTTTGAATCGCCTTGCAAGAGGCGACAACTACACGAAGTATCAGCGGTTTCTATGGTTCCAATATTGAGTATTGCAACAACATCATAAGTTTCTGCAGGCGAGCTGGAGCTGCAACGGGGTGGCAGGGGGCCGCCGGCCCCGAAGTATTTTCCCACTATGATTCCCACATTGCAGATTGACAACACCATGAGCTAATGCAGGAAAAGCATATCTAGCCCCCTACCCCCCACCAGGGAGAGCTAGCTATGTCGACAGAGGTTCATGATGTTGAGCATTGTAGGGAGACATAAGGGAAACGACGTAAAGTTACATTTGAAGTTTGTGCTCTCTATTATTGCTATACTGAGATGTCGTAAAAGTGTTATGGTTGTAATTATTTTCATACAGACTAGTCATGTTTGCAATGACTCCTCTCTGACGAATGCCTCTTGGACTTTGTTTGTATTCCTTCAGATGTTGCTTGGTTTCTTGTGCACCGTCTGTAGACAGTGGGAACAGAACCTAGTCGCATACTAGTACAGTAGTTAGGAACTGGCAGTTACCGGCGGATAGAGTTATCACACTACAGTTAGATCCCAGTTCAGGTACCTATAAATAGGACCCGTTACTTCATTTTGTGGGCTAGTGATTCCAAAGTCTAGTGTTACCCTTTTTGTGCTCATTAAGCATATGCTCCAAGCATCATTTAGCTCTCTCGTGGCGGCATCTGATTTCAGTTGTACACTTTCAGTATCTGAATATCTACCAGATTCAGGTCTAGTCTCTTGTCTTTTGTTTCCATTTCAGTCTTTGTCTGGTGGTCTGCTATTTGAAGTCTTAATCGGAAGTATGTATGTCTGATCTGATCCAACTAATTGGAACTCTTGAACTTGGAATAGCCTTTAGAAGTGACCAGCTCATTCTATTGTTTGTTTTTTCCATCAAAGTCCAGGGTTGGGGGCAACCAATCTGAGCCATGCATTTACCGCAGTTTCCTGCGCAGAATTCGTGTCGGTTGGATGCAGGCCAGCTCAGCATACGGAATGTTAGGCGACACATGTAGCTTGCGCACCAATGATTGCTTGGCACATCAACATGATTGCTGCGACCTCAACAACCATAATATCTATGCCTCCCCCCAATGAAAGCATGCCAACTCAGCGTTGAGAAATTGGAATTGAGATAACGAACCTGTGCCGTCTGTGAATGTGATTCGTGACTGTCGTCTGTGCAGTATTGATGCAGTGTCCCTTCGTGTCATGCGGCATGCCACTATTGGCCCCCACTCCCCTCGACCCTTGATTCCCGGGAAAGGTCGCTTAGTGACCATTCGTGTAATTAGTGCTTCCGGCCTCCACCGGTTGCCCTGATAACGGGAATGGTCACTAAGCCACCATTCCCTATGCCATAAAGCTCATGTAGGTTTACAAGGATACGGCATTCTTGTGTGAATCTGAGGATGAACCCATGTAGGTAGTGTACTGCTTTTAAGCTGCACATTTGCAACCGGTTGTCTTGATTAAAGGTGGACGCTAAGCACCAAAATTTAGTTAGGAAAAGGATTTGATGCTGGATAACCAATCCATCCTGTTTTGACGTGCAATATTATGTTGATTTCTTGATATGGCTTCTTGTTATGTAAGTGAAGATGGTGCTCTTCATTGCGACTAAGTTCTTTTGGTGCAGGTTTGACTATGTGACAAGATTACTTTATCATCTGCTCTTGGGTTTATTTGTAGAAAAATTGTGACCAGCAAGTGTCTTCAATCATTTTAAAAACAGAGCAAGAACTAGAGCGGTGTTTGATAGCAAGACTTCATGCCTCGAGGCCCACTATATGGAAGGCATTAAAATGCAGGGAAGCATCTGCTACTAAAGTTTTGTCAGCTATTCAGAAACTTTAGCTATTCAATTGGATGCATCAGATTTAGCTGGAATATTGTGACCATTGGATGGCGAGATATCTTGGAATCCTTCACAATCATTGGATAATGTAGACAATGAAGTGGAGATTATAAAGCTAGCTTGCAATGCGCTTGATATTATGTTGGTCCTGTAAATAAAAGCAGTAGCTTATTTTGGTCAAGTATAGGTGAGCTGGAGCATAGCTAGCTAGGTGTGGTGGGGGGCAAGGGGGCTGCCTGCTTTGAAGCAGGGGCACAATAGCCCTCTACCCCCATCGCACCTAGCGAGATATGTGGAGCCTCGTCTGCAAAGTCTCATGAGGTTCAACACTACATGGAAACACAAGGAAAAGCAATGTGTTTGTTCACATGGCAAAATGCCCAGAACTTGTTGTGGAGCCTAGTGATGTGAAACCGGGACGGGCACCACGTGCCAATTGAAAAGAACAGACCGAGATAGACATTTAGCACTTCAAATAACTGAATAGAAAGACAAACACAATCCACAGGAGACACGGATTAGTGGAGTTCCACACCCAAATTGCAATGGCCTCAAACGATGGCACCACTTTTTGTATTTCTTCTTATTGTTTCAACAGGTTACAACTTTGTGGCTCTAAATTGCTTCTCCACGTGGTAGAATCCACAGAGAGTCCACATCACAAATTTAAAGGCCCTTGGCCATCCAAAAGTAATCTACATGAAAAGCATAAGTCTAAACGCGATTGGTTCAAAAGCATGCACCTAGAGGGTTGTTTGTACAACGTTGCTAGGTCATCAATTGTCAGCATAAAATACGGAGATGTTCGTACAACTGGCCACATCATCAATTTTTACACAAGTTATTGTTGTGTGTGCTTTTTTTAAGGGTTTAGGTTCCTCAATCGGTTCTCATTAGTCTTTTGGGCTTAGGATCTTTAATTTTAAGCTATTTGGGCCACTGGGCAAGGATCTGTAAGTTGGTAAACCTTTTGTGCTTCTCCTTCTTCTGCTAGTATTTTAGGCCCCTCACCCAAGATCTGCAGGTTGGTTAAGGTTAGGCTTAGGAAGTTTTAACCCTTTGAGTCTTTAGTGGCTTGACACGTCAAAAGTTTGTGACATCCCCCCCTCGTCCGTGATTATATTTGCAAAACAACTCAAAGTTAGATAAAAAAATATCAGAGGGTTATTTAGAGGGTCAATCCAAGGGTCATTCAGTTTTCTCATTCGGTATCCGAGCTCTTGATATTATGGCGTAGTAAAATTAGCAATCACACCTAGATTGCACTGATCTTCAGAGGGGTGTCTAGATACACTAAAGTTACATACCCATCCAATCTCACCTAATTAGGAATATTCAGTGGTTGGCACATCACGATGCAATATAGATGCTTACATATACATGCTACAATACATAACAAACAACGTTGCTAAGCACTCCTCGCAGACAGACAAACTTAGACATGAAGGTAGAAAATTACGACTTCCTCACTCCCCCCGCAAATAACCTAAAAAGGTCCAGGCCATAAGCTTAGAGGATTGATACAACTCAATGATCCCCATACCGTAGACTGTGTGGCTTGAAGACTCCAAATACATCTAAACGCTCCCTAGACCATCAGTTTTCGTCGTTCAAAGGTTTCAAGCTTACAACTTAGTGCTCCCCACACCATCGACTTGCGTCGTTTAGAGGTTCCACATCAAGCATGAACACTTTGCCTAGGAAAGCCCAAGTTGAAGAATTAAGAAGACAACATCAGAAAGAAAGCATTCCCTAATCGACACCAAAAATCATTTGTATTTCAAACAGTATTTCAAATAGTATCATTAAGCAAAGTTCAAAAAGTGCTTAAATACAAATGAAACTTAAAAAGCATCCTTGGTGTATCTCGATCAATCACGCTAGAGAAGACGAGTGGCTTTCAATCTTGGACCTGCACCAATGTTAGGGTTAGGTTCCTTCCATAACATTGTAGCACGGTCAATAAGCTCCTAAATAGTCAAAATTGGTTTGGATGGACAAAATTCCTGTAGCGGTGATGTTAGTCCAATGATATAGCGAGATCACATTGGGCCTCCAAGATTATCAACTTGAAGAGAGACACATGAAGATAGGTGGATAGGAATTTCAAGTTTTAATGTGTTAGGGTTTCAATTGCAATCATTTTTAGGATACCTCACACTGCCAGAAGCTGCCGTGAAGATGTCATGTAACCTCGAGCAAAAAGTTTCTTGAAAGCTTGCCAAGTCCTTGGAGTGTGCGGCTTGGTAGCTATAGACATTCACCGCTGCATGGCAATGTCTCTGAGAAAAGCGGTGGCTTGAAAGATCTTTGATTCTTCAAAGTAGTCCCTCTTGGCATAGATGTTGTCAAACTGTTGCAGGAACTATTAAACTTTCCTTGTATGTTTCTCTCGCATAAAGGAGAAAAAAAACTTTCTTTGAAATTTGGAAACGCCATCTTGCTTTGTCTCCTCTTAGGAGGATTGGTATGCTTTTAAAAAAGCACACGATTGAAACTTTGATACCATTGAAATTTGGGATGGTGTAATGTGCAGCGGAAGTGAATGCTGGTGTATGGCTCAAGGATGAGTGATCAATGAGTGCTCAAGGTTCCTTTTACTGAGCGGAAGGGAAATCCTTCCTTACTTAGATGAGAGAATGTGCAATGACCAAAACAAAGAGAGAGTGGAAAACTGAGTACAAAGTGCATGAAGGTCCTAAACACACACACACACACACACACACACACACACACACACACACACACACACACACACACACACACAGAGAGAGAGAGAGAGAGAGAGAGAGAGAGAGAGAGAGAGAGAGAGAGAGAGAGAGAGAGAGAGACGACACCAGATGGGGTCCCAAACCGCCCTCCAAGGGCCCCCCTCTCTATTGCTAGAGAGGTATTTGCTTTAGATTGCACAAGTTTGGTACAATGGTTCTAAATACAATGGTAGTTGTCGATGACGATGATGACTATTGATGATGACGACGACGGTGTTAATGTGGAGGTCGATGCTAAAGGCTGATCTGATGAAAATAGAAAATGCTAGGTGCTCTGATGGAATCTGGGTCGTACAGTGGAGCTAGTGGGTTGATCTCGCGTAGAAGTGGCAGAGGACGGTTGAAAACTAACAAACGTTGGCTCGTTTATGGCCTAAAAACAGAAAACGTTGGTGGATCTGGGTTCTACCGTGACGGGGTGACTGCGGCGAGGATCTGATGCGTGATCTGCCAGGCTACTACTGAAAACTGAAAACGTTGATCAGTTGATCCAAAAAGGCTGATGTTCTTGCCAAGGAAAATGTTGGAGGAATCTGGTTCATGCCGGTACATCTTAGTACCGCTGGTGTTCTTGCTCCTCTATGTCTTCTTGCTCCTTCTAGCATCGAATGGGCGTCATATACAGCTGAATAAGTGTGGGTCGAGCAGTAGCAGTTTTAATCCCAGTATTTATAATGCCAAAAATTCACTTATTAAATAAATGACTATAAAAGGTGATTTATATTCAGTTGGGAAAAAGGTTCATGCAGTGGAAAATGCTCATGCTGAGTACTTAATACTAATGTTAATGACATGAATTGTGCAATCAAAGGGTATGAAACTACTCTAAGTGCCTGGACATGCACGTCCTGTGTACAAGCTTACAAAGATGCCATAACACTTCCTAGGCTACCTAAACCCTAGCAGTAGGTACAATTTGTCCACATGCACATAGGGTTAGATGTGCATGTGAAATCCCACCCTTCTCAAGGTAAGATATTGGTACCGAGCTGTATGGATTCCATATTGTCTGCCAACAACTCATGGGAGTCTACGAAGAACTCTTTGCCGGCCCACTCGAGCTTGCAATACTTGAACTTCAGGAAAGTCTGTAGTGCTTGCTCCTTTGGGGCACGCCGAGGGCGACAGAATAATCTCTTTCGGCTCCAATGCTCCCCAGGGAGGTCACCTAATAAAAATGTAACATATCACGTGAGTTCAACATAAGGGTATTTAAAGTTCTTGAAACTTACAGAAATATATATACAGAAGGGCATTAATTTTTCAAATTTGAAAAAAACTTACAGATTTTAAAAGAAAAGGGTACATTATATTCCTATCAAAATTCACAGATAAGGGGTTTTACAAACATGTCTTGAACGCACGTGATATGGTAGTTTTACACATAGTGAACCCCCCGAGCAATGCTCCAACTTCGTCTACGATATTGAGTTATGGGGAATCCATGAAACCACTTTCAACACAAGATCATAAACATATCTGTCCCTTGTCGAGTGACTGAAAAAGGACTATTCTTCCTAAATGATTGTGCATGAAATGCAAATGAACAAAGTGATGGAGTGCCGAACCGCAAGAGTGGACTATTCTTCCTAAATTGTGTATGGAATGGATGACCCTTTGCATCTGCTTTTCTTTTTGCAGGGCTCTCTTCTTCTGTGTGGCTCACCCTATCTCTTACATAAAATCTAACTAAAAATGACTTAAAAATTGTATTTTAAACTAATGGACTTAGGCGATTGGACACAACTTGGTTGACTTAAGCTGGATATCTATATATATATATTTTTCTAAGAAGAATCTTTTGGCTTCTAGATCCATCTGTGTGTACTTTGGGCTTTGTTGGTAGAGATGGGTGCCTAGGGGCAATTGTTAGAGTTTTGGCATCTCAAGTGAACTGGCCAAAGTGATCCCATTATTTGTTTTGGCTTTTAGGTATTTATTTTACTTATTTGTCAAAATTTGGGTAGGGCAATTTATTGAGATGGCTACATAAGCAACCCGCAACCCCCATTGTATTTGTATCAATTGAGAGCCACTTTCAACACTTTGCCCCATGGCTACGTCTTGAGATGCACCATCTGCAAGGGTGACATTGTCACTAGGGAGTAGAGGGAAGCGGATCCATGAAGGCCCTTGGTGATGTGCATTTTGAAAACATGGCCATGTGAGTTCGTAGTGGGAAGTGCTAGGGCATTGGAGATCGTAGAGGTAGTGCCTTCAATGGCGTTCTAAAAGGCACCCGATGGCACCCTATTCTTTCTCTCTTGACGGCGACAAGGTGAGACTCTTGCCGACAACCCAAAGGTTTCCCCACCTTCCTTTTGCGTTTAAAATGCTACAAGTTGAGGGATTTTTTATGTGGCCTTTGGGCATTAGAGGTAACCTCTATGATCGACTGTCTAGATGTTTTGGAGAGCAACTTTTTTGAAGTCACCTCCTTGTGCATAGTGTGGCCATCCTTTGAGAGATGCGATGTTGATTGGCTTAGGGCGAAGCAGCTTGGTGGAATTGTTTTGGCCACCACCTAGAATGCAAGAAGGAATCCAAAGATTTTGAGATCTTGCAACTTAAGTATGCCCCCCCCTTGCTTGAGCGCCAGTGACATCTATGACCAGAACCAACAAATGGCTATGGATAGCAGATCCCCATTAGCGGCCTATGCTCGACCACATTTCTCAAGGAAATCAAGAAAATGTTTGGCTCGAGATTGTGAAGCCAAAAGAAAATGGTGACAACTTTGCTAGAGGATAGAGGAAAAGGCAAGCTTGACAAGGAAGTCATTACCAATACAAATAGTTAGTTGCCTCGGTACCCATGAGGTTCGACAACAGTTATTAATGTGACACGATGCTTTGTTTGGATCAGGAGTTTGAAGCCAAAGATAGAAGCAAGAACTCACAAAGAGACAAAGACAAAGGCAACCTGGACATAGATAATAGCAATAAAGATTTGATAGAGGAGATTAGCATGGCACACGTGGTGGCAACCACAACGACCATGGCACCAAATTTATAGTCAAGAAGCAGTTTCCGCCACTAGCTTCAGCCAGAGAGAGGCTTGTGAGCGGTAGAGAGGGGCAAACAATGCTCCCTATAATATATTTGGACCCTTGTGTTGGGAGTTCAAGTTATCGGTGTTTTAACCCATGGGTCGGAGTTCAAGGCACATGCATTTGGCAGGGAACCAATCAGACGTATCTAAAATACTATGGATGAGTGCATCAATCCATTGTTGTTGGCCGGATTATGGATAGGATGTGTTCCATAGCTCATTATCTTGGAGTATTTTGGACGTGATGTGTTTACAATTCACGAATGGGGATTCTTGGGTGTAGTGTGGTCTACTGTTCAAATTTTCTACAAGGCAACCGACGCTCAAGATGGCATTCTTCTAAGGTAAAAGTTGAGGATAATAAATCCGAGGCGTATCCAGTAGATCCGCTAATGGGGTGTCCATGGTAGAGTTTTACCATCTCAAGTGAACTGCCCAAAGTGACCCCATCATTTATTTTGGCTTTTAGGTATTTATTTTACTTATTTATCAAAGTCTGGTGGGTAGGGAAATTTACTGAGGTGGCTATATAAGCAACCCTTAGCTCCCTTGAGGTTGGTTCAAGTGAATCTCTCTCTCTCTCTCATGCTTTCTCCCCTTGGTCTCTATGCTTCTGCATCATCAACTTTGACAACAACGTCTTTGGGTCTCCACACCGAATTGGTTTGCAAATTTTGTTGTAGATTTGAAGAAACAACTTTTAATCTCCTATAAAAAAAGGTAGTCTAGCTTCATGTTAAGGTCTGAAATCCATTTTCTGATTACACCTGCTCTAACAAGGTCAAGACATGTAGCACCCAAAGCATACAAAACATTCTTCCCCACCTAGTCTATGCACGTCCTCGAGCATGTTAAAATGTTGTTGAGGATCATTCGTGGGTCGTTGGCTTTGATGCTTCAAGTGATGGTAGTGTATGCGGTTGTTGGCATTGATAGCATGAGGTCACTTATATTGGGGATATCCTATACAGCTTGAAAGCATTTTAGATCGGGCTTGACTGTCTTTCAATGAATTTAGTCTATTGGGACCATCTTGGCTGGAGAGCAACTACGAGGGCCACATCATAATAGAAGTTCTTGAAAGCGCTAATCACCAAATCTTTTTATGGAAATTTCCAGGCAATTCACACCACTTTTTAAGTACTTGAAAGTATTGGAAAGTGCTTCAAATATCCACATACAAAAGCACATACACAAGCGCGTGCGTACACACACACACACACACATGTCACTTTCATATGTGGCCTACTGTTCTGAGAATGGATACTTGCTGATGTTGAACACTACATGGATGGTACGTATATGTTAAAAAGGCTTTAAACCTGAAACCATGAGTAGAAGTCCCCCCCTTGACAATAACATAGGTGTGTGTGTGTGCACTTTCACTCAAACAACTATCAGTGTGAGACAAACCAGAACTCGACCAAACAACAAAGGGAGGTCTTACCATTTTTATTTTCACGGCAGTGTCTATAACCCGTACATTTTATTGACAAATGATTGACATAAAGAAAACATAAAGACAAACTGTAAAAAACTACATGACATCACTTTCTATGAGAAGCATAGGTGCTTCACCATCTTCATCACCTTCAACCACATTGATCTGTCACTTATTCTTCTTAAAGCATTTTTCCAAAGGATGATTAGTCTTTCCACAGTGGGTGCAAGGATTTTTGCTAAAACAATCCTTGGTTTGATGATTGCCGCATCCACATATCGCACAAGGTCTAGTGTTGGTAGTAGGCCTGGTTGAAGTTGCATACCTGGTTGAAGTGCAACCACGAGCTACATATGCAGTCGGTACGAAAGAGCTAATTCGTGGTACTCGTTTCTCTTCTTCCTACAATGAGTTAACAATACCATCCAAAGAAGGCAGAGGATCCTTCTCCTTTAAAATGGTGACAATTTGACAAAATTTTGCAGGTAGGCTATTAAAAAACATGGCTATAAGATTGTCATCTAGGATAGGATCTTCAACATAAATTAGCTGAGTGCGGATGCTATTTAGTTTGTTAGCTAAAGCCGAAATATTTTCATTTTCACGCATTGAAAGAGAATACAACTCCATTTTGAGGCTCATTTTGGAGTATTTGGCTTTAGGACCAAACACTTTCTCTAATTCCATCCGAGCAGCATTTGCAGATTACATATCATCCAGATAATGAATAAAATCATCTTCGAGAGATGTCAGAATAATACCTAATGCCTGCTCATCTTTGCATTATTGCTCGACAGATAACGCTCTAGTAACTGCAACGGATGTGCCTGCTTCGTCGCTTAATAGCGGCTTGACGACGCTCCACAAATTCTTGTGCATCAAATATCCTTTTACTTTAATTTGCCAGGTGTGGAAGTTGGATCAATTAAATTTATCGATCTTTGATGCCATGTTGAAGCCTTTCAGAAGCCTGATAGACAATTTATGTTATTGGTTATTGCTGGCTTAACTTTCGATTATCTTCATCTTCATTTGTCTTTGCATGCATGTACTAAGCTATTGTAGAAACTATCAAAATTACTACAATTGACTAATTTTGAAACACGCCTTCAAATATTTACAAGCCAATGTACTACTGAGCTGAGCACGTATGGGGTAACTTACACCTTGTCGAGTGGGAATACCCGCCTGTAAAAGACTCAAGACCAAATTGGGTGGCCACATCAATGCAATGTGAAATAAGTAAACAAAAAATCAACCTCTGTATTGCAGTGATTGCGCACAAACGACAAGTCAAAGCAAAGATACGTTCAGGGCGAGCTGTAGAGGCCGAGTTATCAGGGACGACTGAGTCGAATTGTCATGAGAAAGGTAGGGCGTTCGTGTTGCTGATGTTTTTGCTCGGTTTGTTGCATATCGACATGGTTGCTTCCTATTCTGCAAGCGGCTATTCTCACACCGTCTCAACTGAAGCGGAGGCGGCTGGGTACGGGCTCTGATACCAGATGATAGGGGGGACCGGATCTAGGGTGGGTGATGGCTTATAGGCATGGCGAGGAGCTGCTTATGCAGATAATGAGAGAGAGAGAGAGAGAGAGAGAGAGAGAGAGAGAGAGAGAGAGAGAGAGAGAGAGAGAGAGAGAGAGAGAGAGAGAGAGAGAGAGAGAGAGAGAGAGACTCGTTACAGCAGCAAAAACGAAAATACACGCTATATTGATTAAAGTCTATTACATATATAACCACAAACTTGTATCATGCAAACTCCACTAAACCAGTGGTCAATAGCTACATGTATTATGAGACTTGTTCCCAGAGGCTTAGACACCAGACAAAGGGCTTGGATCCCCAACAGTTTGGGGTATATGTTGTCATCTATTTGTGTTGTTGCTGAAGTTGGCTTCTTTTTTGGTGTCTTTGTCACTACATCATTATTGGATCCACATGTTTGAGCTTTGTGTTATACTTGAAGCTAGAGCTTGAACCTATACTTGTCATCATTTGTACATTAAAGTGTCTTTAGCATAGAACATTGGTAGCAGCATTCTCCCCCCTCCTTTAGTGGTGTATATATATCCATGATGTGTACTAGATGGATTCATTGAGCAGGGGTATGATGTTCAGAGTGATGAGGGCTACAAGCTTTATTGAGAGAAATGATAAATAAAAATCTCAACTAAAGGTGTTATTAGTCTAATCTAGGGTCTTTATACCTTGATAACCAAAGGGAAAAGACCTAGCGGGAACAAAATTGCCTTTGGCTTGATGTGCATACAAGACTTTAGTACTCAAGACTTTTAGGGCATGATTTATTAACCAAATATTAGTGTTCCCTTCATAGAATCCTTGTGTCTCAAATTGTTGGGATCATCCCATCTGCTGCTTGCAGTTCGCCTTTGGCATTGGTTTGCATTTTCCTTGAGTTGTAGTAGTGCCAACTACTTTCTTTGGAATCCATATTTGCCTTTGTCTTGTTGGCTTGGACGTTTGTTTTGTTGGCCTTTTGTGATTGTGCATAATCTCCACAATTCAAAACCAAGGTGTACTTCCTTAGATGGGTAGGTAATTCCATGGAGTAATCTTTGGCAACCTAGGCCATATGTATGCGCTTATTTTGAAGCAGCATTGTGCATTGATATAATTTTGTGTTGAAACCCATCCCATGATGTTATAGTGTTGAGGTGATTCTCGAGAGGGTATGCAAGCTGGGTCTTCTACTATGATGTACTCTTTAGAATTGGCAGTTGTAGTTCCTTTGGAAGGGTATTTGGGTTATCAGACCTTTTTTCAAGGTTTCTTTTGTGTTTTTGGGAGTGAGTTCTTTGATGCTAAGAAGTTATAGTTTTCTAGAGAAGAAGTTTTGATTCTGGTTGCTAGATCAAAGGATGTTGAAAGCGGATGTTTCCTGGTAGGTTGATATGCTTCGATATCCCTTTTAGCTTTACCTTTTGATTGAGATATTGTTACACATTGGCTTCTTGTGTTTAGGTTTCTCTAGAGCTGAGGTGGTCAATGATGGTGAAGAGACCTTGTCAGTGCAAAAGTCGATTTTTTCCCATTGATTGAATAGAGACTTGCATCCATCTTTGTTTTCACAATGTTGAACTTACCCGTGTTTATTCAAGAACTCTAAAACTCTTAAACTTTGCATTGATGTCTCTGCGGATATGGATACTTCTTCTTCTAAATTTGTGATTGGAGGCTATCCTAAAAATATTCACATGACATAAGACATAAGATTCTTGGTAGCACTTTGATCAAGCAATGCTGAACATGTCAACTTGAATCCTCTTTCACTTTACATGATGAACTTGATTGTGTGAAGTGTTGTATCATTCGTCATATCATTTGTGTTTTCTTCTTTGCCTTCACTTTCTTGGACTTCTAGATAGGAACACGATCTTTTATCTTCATATGATGCGTGCTTGTCTACTTTCTATAAGTGTGATGTAGTTGAAGAAGCATCCTACTTTTGAAGTGTTTTAGTCTCTTGACTAGGCTGAGTATCTAGTGAAAAAGAAAAGAGGTTTATTTGCAACATTAGCACCATTGATATCTATATCATCATCATCATTGATGAATGAACGTCAATAATCATTTTACTTTGCAAAGTCAATCAAGCTATGCTTGTATGGATTCCAAAAGTAGGGCTTGGGTCACGCTTTGAAGAAGAATACATACCAAAGCCTTCTCCGAAACTACAAGTAGAGCCTCTAGAATGGGTTCAAACGCTAGGAACTATGGATGTGTGTGCGAATGAAATCGCACGAACAAAAAATTGTGATTCAGATGGTTATGATATAGTCCCAATTTGGATGGTGAATGCCATTCATGACAAAAGGACAAAGATGAAAATTATGTGCCAGTAATTGATGAGATCTCAAAAAGACAAGTCGCAACCAGGAAGTGCATACAAAAACTAGAGGTGGACTAAGAGCCACAAGAAGATGCCCAAGAAAACAAAGAAAAATATGATAAACATCAACAATCAAAGAGCACAAAGTGAAGAGATCAAAGATTAGCATCAGCCAAGAGGATCCATATGAAGAGATGAGTAGATAGCAACAAATCCAATTAACCAAGTTTATGCACAAAAAAATCAAGTGATTGCGTATGCTTTAGTGGATTCAAGAGCACGAACAAATCTTTTTAGCTATGAAGTATTCATTCAATTGAAAGGGGTTCAACTACAAGAATCCAAGGCAAAAATGAGAAATGGTGTTTGTAGGTGTTTGTGAAATGGTGGAATTACCAATGTTTAAAAATGGACTTACCTACCTATAGATACATTGGGAAAATAGAAGCCTTACTCATTCTTCCTCAAAGGAAAGAACTGCAAGGGTATTGAGAACCCTGCGAGAGAAAGTGAGTAAAGGTGGCTACGGCCAATTCAAAGTTAAAACCGCCACACACTTCAACATCAATATTGCCTGAACAATGGAAGCAACAAGAGTTGTAACCACGTATGCTAGAATGGTGAGACCCTCAGAATGGTGAGACCCTCACCAGTACAAAAATGAGTTAAGAAGCCTTTCACAAGTTCTGAATACCTATGTAAACATGCAAAAGTGTTTACGAGTGGAATAGGTAACTGATTTCCATACTCCGTTCGAAGGTTTTGGATTGATCTTAGACAATAAATCTGTGATGTGGTTTCAAAAATATTCTCTCTCTCTCTCTCTCTCTCTCTCTCTCTCACACACACACACACACACACACACATCCTTTACCATTCGTGATCATACGATTTCACTACTGCTCGCTTGCCACCCAGCTAAAGCGCGCGTCTTGAAGAATGAGCTCTTCGAGAAGAACGGGAATGCAGCCTGTGCAGGATCTTCCCGACAGGGCGATTGTCGAGGTTGATGTCTAAGGTAGACAGGGATGAAGCTGCTCTCAGCTGTCGGCTATGGCGCTCTTTCTCCCTGACCGTCGACGGTGGCCTCTCCCGCGCGTATTTCAACACAAGGGTTTTGCCCGCCTCACGTCCTTCGACCTCTCCATCCCCTCAGATCAAATGAACGAGCATCTCTTGCAATGCTTGGCCCTCGGCTGCCCCTCCTTGACCAACCTCTTCTTATGTCCCTCAGATGCAGGCATGTTCTCCCTTGCTCATGGTTGCCCCCTCTTGCGTGTGCTTGATATGTCATGCTGCTCGATCACAAACAAGGGCATTGATGTGCTACTCTCCAAATGCGTCGACATGAGAGAATTCTCGGTCGAAGAGTGTAATATCAAAGGATGGGGGTTTCGCCACGGGAAGCTACTAGAAAAACTTATGGCAATAGAGTGCTATATTACTGATGCAGGGCTAGTGGAAGTTTTGCAAGGGGCAACATGCATCAGAATGCTGGACCTTTCATATAATCGAGGGAGGGCCAGGTTATCATCAATTGGGGAGTGCTGCAGGGAGTTGGAGTCCTTGAACCTCAGGTCGTCGGTTACTCTTGATGATGTTGCGCTGGAGACAATTGAAGAGGGTTGCACAAATCTTAGAGTTCTGAACGTGTCCTGGTGCAACTATGTCACTCCTGAAGGATGGGAAGTTCTCGCTCACTCATGCAAGAAGTTCGAGGAGTTAGCCGTAATTGGATGAGAGGGGTTTAATCCTGACTGCTTACTTGATATCGAGGATGGACGCCCTAATTTACGTGCATTGAAAGATTCAGATCGTTTCACAGTGCATCCATCTCTTGCACGATTTAGGGTATCTCGTCCAGCTGTGGATGTGCAGTTTTATAATATAGATAACCATTTGACTTCTTGAAGGTTGGCCCTAAGCAATCGAGTCTCCAAAATTTAGTCAGGAAAATGTTTTGATGGTGGATAGCCAATGTATCGCAGTCTTGAATATGAGATGTTATGTTAGGACTACTCGTTACGTAAGTGACGAAAATACTTTCCATTGCAACTACGCCACTCTGATGCAGGTCTCACCATTCAACAGGATTACTGCATTTATCTGCTATTTGGATTATTTTTAGGCATTAAAATGCAGGGAAGCATCTGCTATCAAAGTATTGTCAGCTATGCAGAAATTTTAGTTGTGCCATGTGTTCTGCATGCATCAGATTTGGCTGGAATGTTGAGACCATTGGATGGTCAGTTATCGCAGATTCTGTGGGTAATGTGGATGGTGAAGCAGAGACATAAAAAAGGTTGGAGTGTGCTTGTCATCATGTTGGTCACATAAATTTAAGCAGTAGCTCATTTTAGTGAAGTATTTAAGGTAGCCACCTATGTCGGGGAAATAAGGTGGTTTGAATCGCCTTGCAAGAGGCGACAACTACACAAAGTATCAGAGGTTTCTATGGTTCCAATATTGAGTATTGCAACAACATCATAAGTTTCTGCAGGCGAGCTGGAGCTACAGCGGGGTAGCAGGGGGCCGCCGGCCCATAAGTATTTTCCCACTATGATTCCCACATTGTAGATTGACAACATCATGAGCTAATGCAGGAAAAGTATCTGAATATCTACCAGTTTCAGGTCTAGTCTCTTGTCTTTGTTTCCATTTCAGTCTTTGTCTGGTGGTCTGATATCTGAAGTCTTAATCGGAAGTATGTATGTCTGATCTGATCCAACTAATTGGAACTCTTGAACTTGGAATAGCCGTTAGAAGTTACCAGCTCATTCTATTGTTTGTTTTTTCCATCAAAGTCCAGGGTTGGGGGCAACCAATCTGAGCCGTGCATTTACTGCACTTTCCTGCGTAGAATTCGTGTCGGTTGGATGCACGCCAGCTCAGCATACGGAATGTTAGGCGACACCAGTAGCTTGCGCACCAATGATTGCTTGGCACATCAACATGCGGAATCACTCGATTGCTGCGACCTCAACAGCCATAATATCTATGCCTCCCCCCAATAAAAGCATGCCAACTCAGCGTTGGGAAATTGGAATTGAGATAATGAACCTGTGTCGTCTGTGAATGTGTGTCGTGACTGTCGTCTGCGCAGTATTGATGTAGTGTCCCTTCGTGTCACGCGGCATGCCACTATTGGCCCCCACTCCCTTGGACCCTTGATTGCCGGGAATGGTCGCTTAGTGACCATTCGCGTAATTAGTGCTTCCGGCCTCCACTGGTTGCCCTGATTACGGGGAATGGTCACTAAGCGACCATTCCCTATGCCATAAAGCTCATGTAGGTTTACAATGATGACAATGGCCTAGTGTGATCCGGCATTCTTGTGTGAATCTGAGGATGAACCCCTGTAGGTAGTGTACTGCTTTTAAGCTGCACAGTTGCAACCGGTTGTCTTGATTAAAGGTGGACGCTAAGCACCAAAATTTAGTCAGGAAAAGGATTTGGTGCTGGATAACCAATCCATCCTGTTTTGATGTGCGATGTTATGCTGATTACTTGATATGTCTTCTTGTTATGTAAGTGAAGATGGTGCTCTTCATTGCGACTAAGTTCTTTTGGTGCAGGTTTGACTATGTGACAAGATTACTTTATCATCTGCTCGTGTTTATATGGATGCAGGTGAGGACTCTGTCTTTACTTAGGATCTTTTTGGCTTCGCTGTTGATGCAGGTGAGGACTCTGTCTTTACTTAGGATCTTTTTGGCTTCGTTGCTATCCATCATTGTCGAACCTGGTCTCTTTCACTTCAGGATAACTTGTTCTTGACTATCTTATATACAAACCACTAGAGTGATACCTCATTCTCACTATGATGTACAAAAATGAATCAAAGACTAAGTTTTTTTTTGTGCTAATCATTGTCGTTTGTCTAAAGCTAGTTGTCTTTTGAACTGTTATGTTCTTTTGTGTATAAGTATAAGTCTAAAAACAACAACACACATGTCCTAATGTTCAAACACTGTATATGGGACTATAGAGATGTTACCAATCTTATAATAATACAATTTCATTTTAAAAAGGTCCTAAATGTTTGGGAAAATTACCAAAATATCCCTCTAATTCATGAAAATTTCTAAAATACCTCTCAAGTTTTAGAAATTTCCAAAATTATCTTCCATCTATTTTGGATGGATTGTTCAAATTTTTTTAATCTTTATTCCTTTTTGAAAATTGATATCCGTTTTTGAGTGCTTAGCATGTCATTTGTTGTCACAAGTTATCTCGCAAAAAAGGCAATTATGTCTAAAAGAAGCAACTCATCTCCAAAGCCTATATAACCAACTTAAATTCCACTTTTAGCATCTTGTAGTGATAGACAATCAATTTTCTTGTGAAAAACTATAATTTTTTTTAATCTTTGGAGAAATTTGATCGCACAACCAAGGGTATTTTGGGAATTTTGATTCACTTGATCGCATCCATCTCACATCTTGCACCTCTTCATGAGCATCTTCATATTGGAATCTTTGTGGAATCTTCTATTGAAAGGGAAATCTTTTAACACTTTCCCCTCCTAATTCTTGTTGTCCTCGACACGAGTTTTTGTCTTTGTCATGCTCGTGATAGGGGGGCCGGAGCTAGGGTGGGTGATGGCTTACATGCAATGGCGAGGAGCTCGTTATGCAGATAACGAGAGAGAGAGAGAGAGAGAGAGAGAGAGAGAGAGAGACTCGTTACAACAACAAAAACAAAAACAAAACTACACACTATATTGATTAAAGTCTATTACATATAATATAACCACAAACTTGTATCATGCAAACTCCACTAAACCGGTGGTCTATAGCTGCATGTATTATGAGACTTGTTCCCATAGGCTTAGATACCAGACAAAGGACTTGAATCCCCAACAACCCCCCCTCAAGCCCAAACCACTGACTATGGACTTGATACAGACCATGGCAGAGTCCATTCACCTAAAACCATGAGTAGGAGTCCCCCCCCTTGACAATAACATAGGTGTATGTGCGCACTTTCCCTAAAAAAACTATCAGTGTGAGACAAACCAGAACTCTACCAAACAACAAAGGGCGGTCTTATCATTCTTATTTTCGTGGCAGTGTCTATAACCCATACATTTTATTGACAAATGATTGACATAAAGGAAACATAAAGACAAACTGTAAAAAACTACAAGACATCACTTTTTACGAGAAGCATAGGTGCTTCACCATCTTTATCACCTTCAACCACATTGATCTGTCACTTATTCTTCTTAAAGCATTTTTCCGAAGGATGATTAGTCTTTCCACAGTGGGTGCAAGGATATTTGCTAAAAAAATCCTTGGTTTGATGATTGCTGCATCTACATATCGCACAAGATCTAGTGCTGGTAGTAGGTCTGGTTGAAGTTACATACCTGGTTGAAGTGCAACCACGAGCTACATATGTAGTCGGTATGAAAGAGCTAATTCGTGGTACTCGTTTCTCTTCTTCCTGCAATGAATTAACAATATCATCCAAAGAAAGCAGAGGATCCTTCTCCTTTAAAATGGTGACAATTTGACGAAATTTTGCAGGTAGGCAATTCAAAAAAACGGCTATAAGATCGTCATCTAGGATAGGTTCTTCAACATAAATTAGCTGAGTGCAGATGCTTTTCAGTCTGTTAGCTAAAGCAACAATATTTTCATCTTCACGCATTGAAAGAGAATAGAACTCCATTTTGAGGCTCATTTTGGAGTATTTGGCTTTAGGACCAAACACTTTCTCTAATTCCATCCGAGCAGCATTTGCAGATTACATATCATCCAGATAAGGAATAAAATCATCTTCGAGAGATGTCAGAATAATACCTAATGCCTGCTCATCCTTGCATTATTGCTCGACAGATAACGCTCTGGTAACTGCAACGGATGTGCCTGCTTCGTCGCTTAATAGCGGCTTGACGACGCTCCACAAATTCTTGTGCATCAAATATCCTTTTACTTTAATTTGCCAGGTGTGGAAGTTGGATCAATTAAATTTATCGATCTTTGATGCCATGTTGAAGCCTTTCAGAAGCCTGATAGACAATTTATGTTATTGGTTATTGCCGGCTTAACTTTCAGTTATCTTCATCTTCATCTGTCTTTGCATGCATGTACTAAGCTACTGTAGAAACTGTCAAAATTACTACAACTGACTAAGTTTGAAACACGCCTTCAAATATTTACAAGCCAATGTACTACTGAGCCGAGCAGGTATGGGGTAACTTACACCTTGTCGAGTGGGAATACCCGCTTGTAAAAGACTCAAGACCAAATTGGGTGGCCACATCAATGCAATGTGAAACAAGTAAACAAAAATTCAACCTCTGTATTGCAGAGATGGCTCACAAATGAAAACTCAAAGCAAAGATACGCTCAGGGCGAGCTGTAGAGACCGAGTTATCAGGGACGACTGAGTCGAATTGTCATGAGAAAGGTAGGGCGTTTGTGTTGCTGATGTTTTTGCTCGGTTTGTTGCATATTGACATGGTTGCTTCCCATTCTGCAAGCGGCTGTTCTCACACCGTCTCAACTCAAGCGGAGGCGGCCGGGTACGGGCTCTGATACCAGATGATAGGGGGGACCGGATCTAGGGTGGGTGATGGATTATAGGCATGGCGAGGAGCTTCTTATGCAGATAGAGAGAGAGAGAGAGAGAGAGAGAGAGAGAGACTCGTTACAGCAGCAAAAACAAAACTACACGCTATATTGATTAAAGTCTATTACATATATAACCACAAACTTGTATCATGCAAACTCCACTAAACCGGTGGTCAATAGCTGCATGTATTATGAGACTTGTTCCCATAGGCTTAGACACCAGACAAAGGGCTTGAATCCCCAACAGCTCGGGGTATATGTTGTCATCTATTTGTTTTGTTCCTGAAGTTGGCTTCTTTTTTGGTGTCTTGGTCACTACATCATTATTGGATCCACATGTTTGAGCTTTGTGTTATACTTGAAGCTAGAGCTTGAACCTATACTTGTCATCATTTGTACATTAAAGTGTCTTGAGCATAGAACATTGGTAGCAGCATTCTCCCCCCTCCTTTAGTGGTGTGTATATATCCATGATGTGTACTAGATGGATTCAATGAGCAGGGGTATGATGTTGAGAGTGATGAGGGATATAAGCTTTATTGAGAGAAAAGATAAAGAAAAATCTCAACTAAAGGTGTTATTAGTCTAATCTAGGGTCTTTATAGCTTGATAACCAAAGGGAAAAGACCCAGCGGGAACAAAATTGCCTTTGGCTTGATGTGCATACAAGACTATAAGTACTTGAGTACTTCAAGGCTTTGAGGACATGATTTATTAACCAAATATGAGTGTTCCCTTCATAAAATCCTTGTGTCTCACATTGTTGGGATCATCCCATCTGCTGCTTGCAGTTCGCCACTGGCATTGGTTTGCATTTTCTTTGAGTTGTAGTAGTGCCAACTACTTTCTTTGGAATCCATATTTGCCTTTGTCTTGTTGGCTTGGACGTTTGTTTTGTTGGCCTTTTGTGATTGTCCTTAATCTCCATAATCTCGAGAGGGTATGCAAGCTGGGTCTTCTAGTATGATGTACTCCTTAGAACTGGAAATTGTAGTTCCTTTGGAAGGGTATTTGGGTTATCAGACCTTTTTTCAAGGTTTCTTTTGTGTTTTTGGGAGTGAGTTCTTTGATGCTAAGAAGTTATAGTTTTCTAGAGAAGAAGTTTTAATTCTGGTTGCTAGATCAAAGGATGTTGAAAGAGGATGTTTCCTGGTAGGTTGATATGCTTCGATATCCCCTTTAGCTTTACCTTTTGATTGAGATATTGTTACACATTGGCTTCTTGTGTTTAGGTTTCTCTAGAGCTGAGGTGGTCAATGATGGTCAAGAGACCTTGTCAGTGCAAAAGTCGATTTTTTCCCATTGATTGAATAGAGACTTGCATCCATCTTTGTTTTCACAATGTTGAACTTACCCGTGTTTATTCAAGAACTCTAAAACTCTTAAACTTTGCATTGATGTCTCTGCGGATATGGATACTTCTTCTTCTAAATTTGTGATTGGAGGCTATCATAAAAGTATTCACGTGCCATAACGCATAAGATTCTTGGTAGCGCTTGGATCAAGCAATGCTGAACATTTCAACTTGAATCCTCTTTCACTTTACATGATGAACTTGATTGTGTGAAGTGTTGTATCATTCGTCATATCATTTGTGTTTTCTTCTTTGCCTTCACTTTCTTGGACTTCTTGATAGGAACACGATCTTTTATCTTCATATGATGCGTGCTTGTCTACTTTCTATAAGTGTGATGTAGTTGAAGAAGCATCCTACTTTTGAAGTGTTTTAGTCTCTTGACTAGGCTGAGTATCTAGTGAAAAAGAAAAGAGGTTTATTTGCAACATTAGCACCATTGATATCTATATCATCATCATCATTGATGAATGAACGTCAATAATGATTTTCCTTTGCAAAGTCAATCAAGCTATGCTTGTATGGATTGCAAAAGTAGGGCTTGGGTCACGCTTTGAAGAAGAATACATACCAAAGCCTTCTCCGAAACTACAAGTAGAGCCTCTAGAATGGGTTCAAACGCTAGGAACTATGGATGTGTGTGCGAATGAAATCGCACGAACAAAAAATTGTGATTCAGTTGGTTATGATATAGTCCCAATTTAGATGGTGAATGCCATTCATGACAAAAGGACAAAGATGAAAATTATGTGCCTTTAATTGATGAGATCTCAAAAAGACAAGTTGCAACCAGGAAGTGCATACAAAAACTAGAGGTGGACTAAGAGCCACAAGAAGATGCCCAAGAAAACAAAGAAAAATATGATAAACATCAACAATCAAAGAGCACAAAGTGAAGAGATCAAAGATTAGCATCAGCCAAGAGGATCCATATGAAGAGATGAGTAGATAGCAACAAATCCAATTAACCAAGTTTATGCACAAAAAAATAAAGTGCTTGCTTATGCTTTAGTGGATTCAAGAGCACGAACAAATCTTTTTAGCTATGAATTATTCATTCACTTGAAAGGGGTTCAACTACAAGAATCCAAGGCAAAAATGAGAAACTTCATAGGGGATCATGTAGGCGTTTGTGAAATGGTGGAATTTTCAATGTTTATAAATGGACTTGCCTACCCATAGATAGATTGGGAAAATACAAGCCTTACTCATTCTTCATCAAAGGAAAGAACTGCAAGGGTATTGAGAACCCTTCTAGAGAAAGTGAGTAAAGGTGGCTACGGCCAACTCAAAGTTAAAACCGCCACACTTTTCAACATCAATATTGCCTGAACAATGGAAGCAACAAGAGTTGTAACCACGTATGCTAGAATGGTAAGGCCCTCACTAGTACAAAAATGGGTTAAGAAGCCTTTCACAGGTTCTGAATACCTATGTAAACATGCAAAAGTGTTTACGAGTGGAATAGGTAACTGATTTCCATACTCAATTGGAAGGTTTTGGATTGATCTTAGACAATAAATCTTTGATGTGGTTTCAAAAATTCTCTCTCTCTCTCTCTCTCTCTCTCTCTCTCTCACACACACACACACACACACACACACACACACACACACCCCCCATTCGTGATCAAACGATTTCACTTCTGCTCTCTTGCCACCCAGCTAAAGCGCGCGTCTTGAAGAATGAGCTCTTCGAGAAGAACGGTAATGCAGCCTGTGCAGGATCTTCCCGACGAGTGCTGGGGCGCTGATATTGTCGAGGTTGAAGTCTAAGGTGGACAGGGATGCAGCTGCTCTCACCTGTCGGCTATGGCGCTCTTTGGAGGCCCTCTCTCGTCGTTCTTTGCGCATCCAGCTGCCGAGCGTCTCTGAGGAGCAGTGGCCTCGTACTCACCTCTTGGTGCTACAAGCCCTCCACGCCTTCCCCAACATTCTCTCCCTGGCCATCGACTGTGGCCCCTATGACCTTTGTTATTCTTTCCCGCGCGTATTTCAACACAAGGGTTTTGCCCGCCTCACATCCTTCGACCTCTCCATCCCCTCAGATCAAATGAACGATCATCTCTTGCAATGCTTGGCCCTCGGCTGCCCCTCCTTGACCAACCTCTTCTTATGTACCTCACACATTACTGATGCAGGCATGTTCTCCCTTGCTCATGGTTGCCCCCTCTTGCGTGTTCTTGATATGTCATGCTGCTCGATCACAGACAAGGGCATTGATGTGCTACTCTCTAAATGCGTCGACATGAGAGAATTCTCGGTCGAAGAGTGTAATATCAAAGGATGGGGGTTTCGCCACGGGAAGCTTCTAGAAAAGCTTATGGCAATAGAGTGCTAAGAATTACTGATGCAGGGCTAGTGGAAGTTTTGCAAGGGGCAACATGCATCAGAATGCTGGATCTTTCATATAATCAAGGGAGGCCCAGGTTATCATTAATTGGGGAATGCTGCAGGGAGTTGGAGTCCTTGAACCTCACGTCGTCAGTTACTCTTGATGATGTTGCACTGGAGACAATTGAAGAGGGTTGCACAAATCTTAGAGTTCTGAACGTGTCCTGGTGTGACTATGTCACTCCTGAAGGATGGGAAGTTCTCGTTCACTCATGCAAGAAGCTCGAGGAGTTAGCCGTAATTGGATGCGAGGGGTTTAATGCTGACTGCTTACTTGATATTGAGGATGGATGCCCTAATTTACGTGCATTGAAAGTTTCAGATCGTTTCACAGTTCATCCATCTCTTGCACGATTTAGGGTATCTCGTCCAGCTGTGGATGTGCAGTTTTATAATATAGATAATGATTTGACTTACTGAAGGTCGGCCCTAAGCAATTGAGTCTCCAAAATTTAGTCAGGAAAATGTTTTGATGGTGGATAGCCAATGTATCCCAGTCTTGAATATGAGATGTTATGTTAGGACTACTTGATATGCCTTCTCGTTACGTAAGTGACGAAAATACTTTCCATTGCAACTACGCTACTGTGATGCAGGTCTCACCATTCAACAGGATTACTGCATTTATCTGCTATTTGGGTTATTTTTAGGCATTAAAATGCAGGGAAGCATCTGCTATCAAAGTATTGTCAGCTATGCAGAGATTTTAGTTGTGCCATGTGTTCTGCATGCATCAGATTTGCTAAGGTGGTTTGAATCGCCTTGCAAGAGGCGACAACTACACGAAGTATCAGCGGTTTCTATGGTTCCAATATTGAGTATTGCAACAACATCATAAGTTTCTGCAGGCGAGCTGGAGCTGCAGCGGGGTGGCAGGGGGCCGTCGGCCCCGAAGTATTTTCCCACTATGATTCCCACATTTCAGATTGACAACATCATGAGCTAATGCAGGAAAAGCATATCTAGTCCCCCTACCCCCCACCACGGCGAGCTAGCTATGTCTACAGAGGTTCATGATGTTGAGCATTGTAGGGAGACATAAGGGAAACGACGTAAAGTTACATTTGAAGTTTGTGCTCTCTTTTATTGCTATACTGAGATGTCGTAAAAGTTTAATGGTTGTAATTCTTTTCATACAGACCAGTCATGTTTGCAATGACTCCTCTCTGATGAATGCCTCTTGGTCTTTGTTTGTATTCCTTCAGATGTTGCTTGGTTTCTTGTGCACCGTCTGTAGACAGTGGGAACAGAACCTAGTCGGATACTAGTATAGTAGTTAGGAACCTGCAGTTACCGGCGGATAGAGTTACCACACTACAGTTAGATCCCAGTTCAGGTACCTATAAATAGGACCCGTTACTTCATTTTGTGGGCTAGTCATTCCAAAGTCTAGTGTTACCCTTTTGTGCTCATTAAGCCTCTGCTCCGAGCATCATTTAGCTCTCTCGTGGCGGCATCTGATTTCAGTTGTACACTTTCAATATCTGAATATCTACCAGTTTCAGGTCTAGTCTCTTGTCTTTTGTTTCCATTTCAGTCTTTGTCTGGTGATCTGCTATTTGAAGTCTTAATCGGAAGTATGTATGTCTGATCTGATCCAACTAATTGGAACTCTTTTGTCTGGTGATCTGCTATTTGAAGTCTTAATCGGAAGTATGTATGTCTGATCTGATCCAACTAATTGGAACTCTTTTGTCTGGTGATCTGCTATTTGAAGTCTTAATCGGAAGTATGTATGTCTGATCTGATCCAACTAATTGGAATTCTTGAACTTGGAATAGCCGTTAGAAGTGACCAGCTCATTCTATTGTTTGTTTTTTCCATCAAAGTCCAGGGTTGGGGGCAACCAATCTGAGCCGTGCATTTACTGCACTTTCCTGCGTAGAATTCGTGTCGGTTGGATGCACGCCAGCTCAGCATACGGAATGTCAGGCGACACCAGTAGCTTGCGCACCAATGATTGCTTGGCACATCAACATGATTGCTGCGACCTCAACAGCCATAATATCTATGCCTCCCCCCAATGAAAGCATGCCAACTCAGCGTTGGGAAATTGGAATTGAGATAACGAACCTGTGCCGTCTGTGAATGTGATTCGTGACTGTCGTCTGTGCAGTATTGATGCAGTGTCCCTTCGTGTCATGCGGCATGCCACTATTGGCCCCCACTCCCCTCGACCCTTGATTCCCGGGAAAGGTCGCTTAGTGACCATTCGTGTAATTAGTGCTTCCGGCCTCCACCGGTTGCCCTGATAACGGGAATGGTCACTAAGCCACCATTCCCTATGCCATAAAGCTCATGTAGGTTTACAAGGATACGGCATTCTTGTGTGAATCTGAGGATGAACCCATGTAGGTAGTGTACTGCTTTTAAGCTGCACATTTGCAACCGGTTGTCTTGATTAAAGGTGGACGCTAAGCACCAAAATTTAGTTAGGAAAAGGATTTGATGCTGGATAACCAATCCATCCTGTTTTGACGTGCGATATTATGTTGATTTCTTGATATGGCTTCTTGTTATGTAAGTGAAGATGGTGCTCTTCATTGCGACTAAGTTCTTTTGGTGCAGGTTTGACTATGTGACAAGATTACTTTATCATCTGCTCTTGGGTTTATTTGTAGAAAAATTGTGACCAGCAAGTGTCTTCAATCATTTTAAAAACAGAGCAAGAACTAGAGCGGTGTTTGATAGCAAGACTTCATGCCTCGAGGCCCACTATATGGAAGGCATTAAAATGCAGGGAAGCATCTGCTACTAAAGTTTTGTCAGCTATTCAGAAACTTTAGCTATTCAATTGGATGCATCAGATTTAGCTGGAATATTGTGACCATTGGATGGCGAGATATCTTGGAATCCTTCACAATCATTGGATAATGTAGACAATGAAGTGGAGATTATAAAGCTAGCTTGCAATGCGCTTGATATTATGTTGGTCCTGTAAATAAAAGCAGTAGCTTATTTTGGTCAAGTATAGGTGAGCTGGAGCATAGCTAGCTAGGTGTGGTGGGGGGCAAGGGGGCTGCCTGCTTTGAAGCAGGGGCACAATAGCCCTCTACCCCCATCGCACCTAGCGAGATATGTGGAGCCTCGTCTGCAAAGTCTCATGAGAACAGACCTTGTTGTGGAGCCTAGTGATGTGAAACCGGGACGAGCACCACGTGCCAATTGAAAAGAATAGACCGAGATAGACATTTAGCACTTCAAATAACTGAATAGAAAGACAAACACAATCCACAGGAGACACGGATTAGTGGAGTTCTACACCCAAATTGCAATGGCCTCAAACGATGGCACCACTTTCTGTATTTCTTCTTATTGTTTCAGCAGGTTACAACTTTGTGGCTCTAAATTGCTTCTCCACGCGGTAGAATCCACAGAGAGTCCACATCACAAATTTAAAGGCCCTTGGCCATCCAAAAGTAATCTACATGAAAAGCATAAGTCTAAACGCGATTGGTTCAAAAGCATGCACCTAGAGGGTTGTTTGTACAACGTTGCTAGGTCATCAATTGTCAGCATAAAATACGGAGATGTTCGTACAACTGGCCACATCATCAATTTTTACACAAGTTATTGTTGTGTGTGCTTTTTTTAAGGGTTTAGGTTCCTCCGTCGGTTCTTATTAGTCGTTTGGGGTTAGGATCTTTAATTTTAAGCTATTTGGGCCACTGGGCGAGGATCTGTAAGATGGTAAACCTTTTGTGCTTCTCCTTCTTTTGCTAGTATTTTAGGCCCCTCACCCAAGATCTGCAGGTTGGTTAAGGTTAGGCTTAGGAAGTTTTAACCCTTTGACTCTTTAGTGGCTTGACACGTCAAAAGTTTGTGACATCCTCCCCTTGTCCGTGATTATATTTGCAAAACATTTCAAAGTTAGATAAAAAAATATCAGAGGGTCAGTTAGAGGGTCAATCCAAGGGTCATTCAGTTTTTTCATTCCATATCGGAGCTCTTGATATTATGGCGTAGTAAAATTAGCAATCACACCTAGATTGCACTGATCTTCAGAGGGGTGTCTCGATACACTAAAGTTACATACCCATGCAATCTTACCTAATTAGGAATATTCAGTGGTTGGCACATCATGATGCAATATAGATGCTTACATATACATGCTACAATACATAACAAACAACGCTGCTAAGCACTCCTCCCAGACAGACAAACTTAGACATGAAGGTACAAAATTACTACTTCCTCACTCCCCCCGCAAATAACCTAAAAAGGTCCGGGCCATAAGCTTAGAGGATTGATACAACTAAATGCTCCCCATACCGTAGACTGTGTGGCTTGAACACTCCAAATACATCTAAACGCTCCCCAGACCATCAATCTGCGTCGTTCAAAGGTTTCAATCTTACAACTAAATGCTCCCCACACCATCGACCTGCGTCGTTTAGAGGTTCCACATCAAGCATGAACACTTTGCCTAGGAAAGCCCAAGTTGAAGAATTAAGAAGACAACATCAGAAAGAAAGCATTCTCTAATCGACACCAAAAATCATTTGTATTTCAAACAATATTTCAAATAGTATCATTAAGCAAAGTTGAAAAAGTGCTTAAATACAAATGAAACTTAAAAAGCATCCTTGGTGTATCTCGATCAATCACGCTAGAGAAGACGAGTGGCTTTCAATCTTGGACCTGCACCAATGTTAGGGTTAGGTTCCTTCCATAACATTGTAGCACGGTCAATAGCTCCTAAATAGTCAACATTGGTTTGGATGGACAAAATTCCTGTAGCGGTGATGTTAGTCCAATGATATAGCGAGATCACATTGGGCCTCCAAGATTATCAACCTGAAGAGAGACACATGAAGATAGGTGGATAGGAATTTCAAGTTTTAATTTGTTAGGGTTTCAATTGCAATCATTTTTAGGATACCTCACACTGCCAGAAGCTGCCATGAAGATGTCATGTAACCTCGAGCAAAAATTTTCTTGAAAGCTTGCCAAGTCCTTGGAGTGTGCGACTTGGTAGCTATAGACATTCACCACTGCATGGCAATGTCTCTGAGAAAAGTGGTGGCTTGAAAGATCTTTGATTCTTCAAAGTAGTCCCTCTTGGCATAGATGTTGTCAAACTATTGCAGGAACTATTAAACTTTCCTTGTATGTTTCTCTCGCATACAGGAGAAAAAAAACTTTCTTTGAAATTTGGAAACGCCATCTTGCTTTGTGTCCTCTTAGGAGGATTGGTATGCTTTTAAAGAAGCACACGATTGAAGCTCTGATACCACTGAAATTTGGAATGGTGTAATGTGCAGCGGAAGTGAATGATGGTGTATGGCTCAAGGATGAGTGATCAATGAGTGCTCAAGGTTCCTTTTACTTAACGGAAGGGAAATCCTTCCTTACTTAGATGAGAGAATGTGCAATGACCAAAACAAAGAGAGAGTGGAAATTTGAGTACAAAGTGCATGAAGGTTCTACACACACACACACACACACACACACACACACACACAGAGAGAGAGAGAGAGAGAGAGAGAGAGAGAGAGAGAGAGAGAGAGAGAGAGAGAGAGAGAGAGAGAGAGAGAGACGACACCAGATGGGGTCCAAACCCCCCTCCAAGGGCCCCCCTCTCTATTGCTAGAGAGGTATTTTCTTTAGATTGTACAAGTTTGGTACAATGGTTCTAAATACAATGGTACTTGTCGACGACGATGATGACTATTGATGATGACGACGACCGTGTCAACGTGGAGGTTGATGCTAAAGGCTGATCTGATGAAAATAGAAAATGCTAGGTGCTCTGATGGGATCTGGGTCGTGCGGCGAAGCTAGTGGGTTGATCTCTCGTAGAAGAGGCAGAGGACGGTTGAAAACTGACAAATGCTGGCTGGTTATGGCCTAAAAACAGAAAACGTTGGTGGATCTGGGTTCTACCGTGACGGGGTTACTGCGACGAGGATCTAATGCGGGATCTGCCAGGCTACTACTGAAAAATGAAAACGTTGATGGTTAAAATTGGTTGATCCAAAAAGGCTAATGTTCTTGCCAAGGAGAATGTTAACGGAATCTGGTTCATGCCGGTACATCTTAGTACCGCTGGTGTTCTTGCTCCTTTATGTCTTCCTGCTCCTTCTAGCATCCAATGGGCGTCATATACAGCTGAATAAGTGTGGATCGAGCAGTAGCAGTTTTAATCCCAGTATTTATAATGCCAAAAATTTACTTATTAAATAAATGACTATAAAAGGTGGTTCATATGCAGTTGGGAAAAAAGGTTCATGCAGTAGAAAATGCTCATGCTGAGTACTTAATACAAATGTTAATGACACGAATTGTGCAATCAGAGGGTATGAAACTACTCTAAGTGCCTGGACATGCACGTCCTGTGTACAAGCTTACAAAGGTGCCATAACACTTCCTAGGCTACCTAAACCCTAGCAGTAGGTATAATTTGTCCACATGCACATAGGGTTAGATGTGCATGTGACATCCCACCCTTCTCAAGGTAAGATATTGGTACCGAGCTGTATGGATTCCATATTGTCTGCCAACAACTCATGGGAGTCTACGAAGAACTCTTTGCCGGCCCACTCGAGCTTGCAATACTTGAACTTCAGGAAAGTCTGTAGTGCTTGCTCCTTTGGGCCACGCTGAGGGCGTCACATAATAATCTCTTTCGGCTCCAATGCTCCAACTTCGTCTACGATATTGAGTTATGGGAAATCCATGAAACCACTTTCAACACAAGATCATAAACATATCTGTCCCTTGTCGAGTGACTGAAAAAGGACTATTCTTCCTAAATGATCGTGCATGAAATGCAAATGAACAAAGTGATGGAGTGCCGAACCTCTCACCAAACACATGCTAGAAGTGTGATCTGATCTTGACTTGTTGTCCTAAAGAGATCAACTATGGCAAAGCACAATGGAAATACCAATTTTTGATGGTTAATCGTGCTCGTGCTTTCTCTATGATTGTGTCATGCCAAGGAATGAACATGCAAAGGAATGAACATGCAAAACCTACTGACAAAACACACCATAGAAAAACATTGCGAATTCCTTGAATGCAAACTGTTTATCCAAGTACATTATCCAGTTCAGTCATAGAAATTCTTCTATTAAACCACATCGTCTTTGTCCTATGCAACATTAGGGAAAAAAAGGGTGGAAAAGACTGTTTGTTAATCTAAGGATTAAGGAATAGTCCAATTTTCATTTGACACGTATACAAAAGTGCATCACAAGAAGGTACATATGGAGAACTACATCAGTTACCAGTTCCCACCATAAATTCACATGATTGGGAAGCCCTTGATGCATGTACTATATCAAGCTTCAAATCGAAGATCAAAGAAGACATCCTTAAAGCTATGTCTCCGGGTAGGATATCAAGAAGGATTAAAGTTCAATGGTTCTTGCCTATACATGTCTTTGTGGCATGTTTTAAAACAATGGACTTGCCGAGGACAAAGACGATGTGGCTCAATAGAAACGTTCTATGACTGAACTGGATAATGTACTTGGAGACGGATGGACCCAAAAAACTTTCCATATTGGTGATAATATTAGTTGTAGAGTAAGCCCAAATTCTATGTCTATCTCATATCAACTATGTCGTCAATCATTATTTCTCGGCTATGACTATAGGAGATGGAGAAGCAAGTTAGGTAGTTGGGTTCCTCTTGACTCTCAGGAAAATTGTCCAGAGCTTGAACTAAAGGTCATAGTCCATCCACACACTGAGCATAGAAGCCTTATAGTAACAATAAATTGGAGACTACAAGATGTTAGAGAATATCTTGAGTTTCTTGATGAAACATCTCCTAAGTATAGATTCGAAGTGGATGGAATTTTTGTGAGCACCAAAATGGAGAATTCAACCTCTTGCATCACATGCCTTTGCCCAAAAAGAGTTGTATTTGAGCCACTTGCAAGGACTTGAAAAAGCCAGAGTTCAATGCTATAATAATTGCATTTGGAAATATACATGCCTTTTCTACCTTGTTGTGATCATTATTTATGTTTTTTTAAATTTACATGACACCATGATACGCAGTTAAGAATAGAATAGTTGATATTAAATTTTGAAGTACAAAATTATGAACCGCCAAAGGGTGTATGTTCATATGGACAAAATGAACAAAAGTGTACATAACTTTTGTGAATTAATCAATCACGAAACTTCACTTTCCTTTTTTCCTGATAGGATCTTGCATCCTCAGAGACCCTTTTTCTTTTGTGTTCAGGAGGGGGTGACGTTGGTTCAAGAGGGGGTGGTGGTGACTTGGGCTCCTTAGGGCTTGGAACGGGAGACTTGGTAGTGTGTTCTATGGGGGTTGGTGCTTTGGGCTCCTAAGGAGTGGTTGGCTTGGGTGACTTAACAACTTCTTTGGCAACATAAATGATAGTTTGAAAGGTGAGCACGGTGCCTCCCCCTTACTGTTCTTAACTAAACGACACTTTTGAACCTTGAATTTCAATGGTGAATGGAATGGATGACCCTTTGCATATGCTTTTCTTTTTGCAGGGCTCTTCTTCTTGGTGGGCCTCTTCCTCTTGGCAGGGCTTTTCTTTGCATGGATCTTCTTTGTAGGGCTCTTCTTTGCAGGACTCCTCTTTGAAGGGATCTTCTTTGCAGGGCTCTTTGCACGGCTCTTCTTCCTGTGATCCCTTTTCTTTGCATCCAAACCCTTGGTGGCTCTACCTTTCTTTGGTAGAAAAGGAGACTCTGGTTCATCTGTAGTTGGTGCCATAGGAGAGTCTGGATCATTTGGGTTTATTGATATTTCCAAAACCATGGAAACAACCTTCTATCTCACCCACATGACCAAAGACTCTAGATATTCATGTAACTGTAGCAAATAGAAAAGGAAAATAAAGAACATGAGTACATACATAAGTTAAGAAGTCAAAACAAATCAATGGAACATGGGATGCACACTTATAGTGAGTGTAGTCATCTTGCACCTTGACTAAAGATATCTCCATGCATTGGCAAGCACCCTCCATCCACAAGATGTTGATGAGTTTGTTTGTAAAGGCACTTTTTGACTGTAGTACTTGGAAGCTTCTATATTGTAATCCTTAATTGTGGTACTCAGGTGATCAACGATAAGTTTGCCAGCACTGCAAGAGGACATCAATCAAAAAGCTACTGATAGAAAACAAGGGGCCATCAAGCATAGAACATACTTCAGACTTACAATTTACTTCTCCCATGGATACTTGACAGTGAATTCATATATATAACATCTTTTTCCAAAAGATTGAAGATATGAAGACTCCAATGCCCTCTACAAGAAAATAACAATTAGCTAGGAATACCACATAATATAAAAAATTGTTAGGAGTTAAGACTTACCCTTCAACATATGGGTATATTATGTAATTGCAGGTCAACATATCAAATCCTTCAAAAAAACTTGAAAAGCTTCCTTGCTTGTTGAATAGGCACTGTGCCACTATAGGATCAAGTATGGATATTTGCATAGCTATAGCCTCTGGAAGATCCCTCATAAGACACTTGAAGTCAAAGAACATACATCCCCCAATGAGGCCCTTGTAGGCGCATATGCACTAATGATTAGCAAAGAGGCAACACATACATGAGACAGATAAAGAGCACCAACCTCAATGTTGAGTTTTACAAGAATACTTGTGTCTTGAGGGAATATTTCTAAGTACACTTTATCATCCCCATACATGGAGACATCCATAACCATTTGGCCTGTAACTTTTTCATAGAGGAGAGAGTTGGATGCTCTTAAAATTTTTGCTTGCTCTGTAAGGATAGCATCTTCTCATATCATGTAAATCTCTTTGCCTACTTTGATATCCTTCGCCTTTCTTGTGTCATATTGATGTGTAACATCTTCAATGACAACCCCTGACTTCTTCTGCTGCATGGGAGGGGGAATATTTAAAATTTGATAGGCCCTAAGATCCTCACTAGGAATTGGCTGCAGAGCCTTATCAAACTTGTACCTCAACCTTGACACAAGCACAAAATACTTGCTCATCAGTGTGACCCTGTGAGAAAATGCAACTGCAATATAGCTATCATTCACAAAGTCTATTAAGAAATCCTCAGCAGCCTCCTGAAGGCACATCAAGGCTTGAGATTGCCACCTTATTGAAACAAAAGTTTTGATTTTCGTCATGCTCACCAATCTATCTGATATCTCTTTGACAAATCTCATGAAGGGTAGCCTAGGAATAAGAAGACAAGTAGATTTTTGTGCTTTCCTTATCTCCTTTAGAGATTTGACTTGATAATTCATTCTCTTTCTAGCAATAGTCCTCTCACGAGGTTGTGTAAGTGGCTTCTCCTCCTCTTTCTTCTCTGAATCTGGCTTGAATGATTATTGCTAGTTGTCATCATCTTTTTCTGAATCCTTTGATATTGGTAAACTTTTCTTGCAGTTTGATTTGTCTTTGCCATCTGATAGTCGAAAAGGAGTAAGCCCGAAAAAATGCCCGAACAACGCAATAGGAGGTGCTTGTAACTTTTCAAACCATGTGCTATTGTGTCGTGCAGGAAGATGAGATGAAAGTGTCACACACTTTGAGATTGCTCAACCGACACGATAAGAGGTGCTTGCAACTTTTCAAACTATGCGCTATCGCATCATGCGAGCCTGAACAATGCGATAAGAGGTGCTTGCAACTTTTCAAATCATTCCTTATCGCATCGTGCAGGAAGATGGGAATAAATCATCACACCTTGTAGGATTGTGGTAACAAGGTGATAGATGTTCACGACAATGTAGTGCCGTGCCGTGGAGGGTAATGATAAAAAGTGCACATGCTCAAACAAAGCGATAGAATGTACTTGCACTATTCAAGACCACACCTTATCACGCCGTGGAGGATTACTTACAAACATAATGGGACAAGGCGATTATGAAAAGGCTCTGCAGAACGACGCGATGTATGGGGGATGGGGTAAGGACGAAACGCGATGTGTAGGGGATGGGGTAAGGACGAAACGCGATGTGCGAGGGATGGGGTAAGGATGAAACAATGCAACCGGATGATTTGAGAGGGGTAAGAAATGAGAACGTGACATGGAAGTTTTATACTTTTGATCGTCCGTACAGTGACCATTTGAACTTTTTCACGTGGCTCGTGTGCATGCGTGACACTTGTCACCTACGATCATTTTTGAGTGCCATATATTAACTTAACTTTTTCCATTTTCTCTCCCTTCCCACACCCTACGATAACCCCTTCCGGTATGATTACACATGCTCCCCCGAATTTTTTAGCCCTTTTTTAGTGCTTTATAACTTGTTCCACATGACACAAGTAGGTGATGTTGAATGATTTGGGTCATAAGACGATCACGCCGTTAAGGCTTCAACTCAGATCTCTTCTATCCTTTTTACCCATTAGTTTATCAACCCCTTTAGAGAACTCTCATCCCCTCACCTTTTGCATTTGTTAACACCATTCCTCCCTATCATAGACTTCCTCCAACATATCCCCATAGGGGATCTCCACATTGATCCAGCCTGCTTCTATGCATCCATGCCTGGATAGGTCATGCCTCATCTCAGTGCCCTGAATGTATCAGCATCTTTCAAAATTGGTTGATGGATAAACATGTTCTCATTTTGGCTTAACCCTAGCACATGCAGATAAATAAATACAAATGTTTAAATGCAAGGTATGGTTTTTGCTTTGTCACCCGTTCCATGAAGTCTCAACATGTGCACAATGGCTGGTTGCTAATACAAACATTATACAACCCCACATGACCATCTTCACTTTTGGTCTCTACTTTGAAGACCTTATGAACACCATCTGCCCCACATATCTCTTCTACAACCTTAGCTCTCATTGATAGCGCTAGACTAATCTTGTGAGCAACGTCCTCGAAAATGGAAGTCTGGTACCATACACACACACCATCTCGCACTGTGGCTCGTGCACTGCCTTGAGGAGTGGATGTATCTTTTGACTTGAAAGGAGAACAGGTTATATTTTGTGTAGGAAAAACCGACGTTACAGTAGACATTCCTTCTTTCTTGAACTCCACTTGATACACCCCTTCATCATCATCTTCCACATTGATAACCTCATTTGGCTTGCGTTTTTGCCTTGATGTCTCCTTATCTCCCGTCAATGGAGTCGGCTGTTTATACATTGGAGTGCCCTCGGTAGCCTTGTTCACTGCTCTTATTACTTGACTGGGACTTTTTTCATGGCGCTCAGCAAGCTTTTGTATCGATGGACCCTTCCCAATGTGTTTTCCATGGCTGTATGAAATGGTCTTTGTGCTCTATAAGATGAAATTTTCTAGGGGTTGTACATGCATCATATAATGAAATGCGTTTACAAAAACCCTCCCCTGCTAGCCAGCTACCATGCTTGCTCTTGACGAGGTTTGTGCGTGGAGTGTTTGGTCCATCAAAGCCTCTTTCTACGCACGTCATAATGCCACCCCAATGTGAAATACAAATTTCCCACCAACTAAGCCATGAATCCATGAATAGAATGTTATGGCCTATGCAATGATCGTTATGCCACCATTGGCGTATCAGACAAGCCTCTGCTGCTGCAGCCTCTTTTGTTGGTGCTTGCCTCCACTTCTCACACATTTCTTTCTGTATGTGTTGAGAAGCTTGTGCCACATACTTCGTTGTGTGTTGATTCAAGCTTTGCTTCCAATGGAAAAGACAAGAACGCTATCGACCGCTCATTGTATTAGTCTTGTCGCCACCATTGAAAACATTTCGAATTGCATTCCAATTTACTTGAGCTTTGCCAGCCATAGAAGCCAAAGAAATTAGCTCTTTCACACCCACATGATAAAAGTGGAGCATGCGAAATGCATGTATTTCAGATGATTTTCAAGGATAATGTAGGCGCCAAGTGGAGATCTATGTAGATGCAAAAAGCTTTTAGCTCCCTTCTAATGCATGGAAATCCTAGAAAATGTGGATACATCTTAGGATGATAAAGTTCTTTAGATAAGAGATCCTTTTTTGTTAGCAACATAATAGCACATGAGTTTTTGACCACCTTAAAGCTTGAATTCAATAGTGCAAGAGCGAGAATATAGTAGATAACGATTACAAGAAAGGCAATTCAACAATCAAGAGGAAGTCCAATATCTAGTTGTCCAATATCTAGTTGAAGTGTACTAGACACGGATGCTTTCAAAGTTGGAAAGTTCTCATTTGAGAACTGTAAAAACTAACAAATTCATCATGCATTAAGGGATTTTTCTTTTAGCACTTCCATTCCTCTCGCTAGAAAGATTCACAAGGCCATGCAAAGCTATAGTCCCTACACTCCAAAAGGTAGCCAGTGGTAGATATAGAAACAGTTTAGACAACTCTTGATGGATATATGATTGGATTGGGGATGAAACAAAATATGAATAGTGGTCAAGGAAGACAAATTCGTACCTTGGTGGTGGCAAAGCTGACTTTTATTGGAAAATTATTTATCAGAAAAGCTAATCGTAGGAGAGCTTGCTTCTTAGTTAAACAAATGGACAAGAATGATCAAGCTACCAACACATGAGTGTGAAGCCAAAATGTCAAGAATACCATAAAGAAAGAAGCCCCCTACAATTGTATAACTAGTATTGAAAAATTCTTGATCAAAAGAGGTGATCATAGAGAGCTTGCCACTACTCATAGTGATATTAGGTTTGAGGGGAGGTTAATTGGCACATGAAGGGAATGCAAATACTCCAACTAAGGCCACCCACTTTTAGTGGATGCCTAATTGACCACTCTTATTACTTGCTATTTACTTGATGAGCCCAAGGCTCTCTTTCTAGTATCTCAAAGAAGAAGCCACCACGTGGCATTAATTTTAAATTTTAAAAAAACATTGCTGTTAGGAAGATCTCAAACAAAAACTACGATGTAAAAAGCTACCTAAAAATCACTCTGCGTTGCTCAAATGCTGGAGAGTACTTGGGATGCTTGGCGACGCGATGAGGACTCTCAAATATCAGATATTTTGTGCGATCAACCCATGATAGAGATCTGTTCTAGTACTACTGAAACAGAAGATATCAGATTTCAATCGATGATCAATTGGCCTAATCTAGAGTGGACAAATCACCAAAACTCATTGCCTTTGTAGTCTTGTTTATCACATTTTTTTGATGATGCTATCACACTGTTGGCGATGCAGACTGCAGAGGCCAAAGAAATGGAAAGAGTAAATATCAAAGTGGACATGAGGGCATAAAATCTTAGCAAGATAAATTACACCTAATTAAGCTTATGATGGTTATCCTCGAGTAATTAAGCCAATGGCTTCAGTGATAGTTGCTTGCACTTTTAGCAAAGAGTGTGAGGGGATTAGTGACAAAAAGCTCAATGTCGAGGGAAAGGCATTGGGAAATATTGCCACTTATGATGCAAGTCATGGTCTGATGAGCCGTTGGCTTCAGCCGCACTCCTCATCCAACTCTGTTGATAGCCAATTTGATGAGGCAAGCATTTTGGAACGATGTGCAAACAAACAAAAACATCTCTCATGACCAATTCAATGTAGAATATGGTGTATGCGGGAGTTGGTTAATGTGTAGCTCCAAGGAGATGCAGCAACATTGCAGTGGAAATCAAGTAGTCAATCATGCAGGTGCCTATTGCTACCAACCAGGCTCAAAAGAATAGTCAAAGAGCAGAAGTGGAAGCTAATTCTTTTTTCCATACAAAGAGATTTGATGCTGGAGATGCCAAAGAACACGAACGACAAAGTAATGGCATTTTTGGAGATAGGCATACCAATATGTCAGCACCTATTAGCCACTAGCAACGGTTCACTTCTGCCCATTCAACAACTCGGTGGGATATTAGAAACTTTACAGACAATATGGACAATACTACGGCCTATAAAGAGCTTGACCTTGTGAATCTTTACTTTAGCTCTAAATAATTGATACCATACTAGGTGTCTAAATAATTGATGCCATACTATATACGTCCTTTTTCTCACGTACTAGGTGTTAGTATGAAGTTCTCAAGACCTAGAAGATTATAGTCCTTTTGCTGCAGACGGTGAAGGATTCTGTGATAAAGCGATTGAAACAAATCTTTCAAATTGTTTGCCTTATCTCAAGAGCCTTCATGCTGCGTGCATATGAAATATGCATCCTTGGCCATGTAATGAGACTTTTCCAAGTCTTGGGTGTTCCATATGCCTGGGTTTCCATACTTTTGAATGAAGTATGGCAAGTTATTGAAAATGATGTGCTCCAAATAAAACAAGTTGTCAAACATTTTAAACATCCTCTTAGTTCTTTTTATTTAAAAAGGTGCTTTAAGAATGCCATGTAATGAGTAAGCTGAGTTTCACTCCATGCTGTCTTAAATGATTTCTTCAATCGTTGAAGGCTCTCCTTAAACTTGTTGAGATCATTTTGTGACCAATCATCTTTGTCACACATCTAAAATAGCACATTGAGTGATCACCACACATCACCCTTGACATTGTGAGTTATTGGTTCCTAGTCCTTCACTACCATATGTATATTTTTCCATTTTTGAAACTCAAATTTACTGACATAGGTGGTGGACCGATATGTCCTTCCACGCTTGGCTAGCTTCTTATCTTTCATGCATGTTGGTTTAGATAAGAAACAACGTACCTTGACCCCACCAATGGATGGTTTGCATGGTACATCTTTATCATTGGTTGACCTTTTCTTGTCCCACTGGATTTTCACATTGCCCCCATGGAGACCCATATATGAAAAACTAGTTCAAGGGGCTGTACAACAACATGTCGTTCAATTGACTTCTTGATTTTTCAAGCAAACCCAATGTACATATACACCAACTTCTCCACAACTTTGCAAAGACCATGCATTGTACAAATGTGAACATTAACAAGTGGATTATCTAGAATTGGGAAGAAATTAGGATCTTCATTGTGACGAGTAGGAGACTTTATCCACCACCTTTGGGCCCATCATCTTTGCAGGCTCCATGAAATACAAGCATGCAGACTTTGCCATGGCACCTATTCCACAATTATACATGCACTTCAATGTTTTGAGGTCACCTACAAGATGCCATTGGACTTGAAAGTCTCTCCTCCCATCTACAACCAACACCTCTCCTTGATTCATTTGTCTATCAACTATATCCGGATTAGGGGTTTGATGTAACACCCAATATAAAATGTCATGGTCTGCTTTCTTTACATGCAAAATTAAATCCTTATGAGATGTGAAATTAAGTCTAAAATTAAATCAAAAGCGAGCTTGCCGGAGTTGAAGAATACATAGAAATGGATGATCTGAAAAGCACCAAGCTACCATATGTTTGTTTCTAATTGAACACTGAAGTATGAAGGATCATCAGTAGGGAATTTTGTAAGAGCTCTATTCATTAGTGTTATTGTGACCCGCTCTAGCTTTTTCTCTTTAAGAATCTAACACTCATCTAGCTTCAAAATGAAATGTAGAACGCCACGAGTCACTTCAAATGTTACATATTGTAGAACTCAACCATTCTAGTTTGCAACAAAGTGAGTTCCATGAAGATATTGTTGTACTCATCATAGGTTATAGTTGTTCCTTGAGATCTATAAATACCATCAATATGAAATGGACATCCAATGAAGTTTGTATGTGCATGGTTGAGTTGAATTCTCTCTTTCCAAACACTTGTTGTTGTTGGTAAACACTTTCATAAAAGGAGTGACCTTGAGGAGGACCTCCCAGAATTTGTTGACGTAGTTGGACACATCTTCATTCTTCTTTTGGGAGAGATAATCCCATTCTTTCTTCACATTAGTGTCAAAGTTGGGGAAAGTAACTGAGCATATAATTTTTTTTGGAACTCCTCCCAATTTGTGGGTTCAAAATTTTCCATGATTGTGGTAAGCCACCAATTTCTAGTTGTATCCTTTAGATACACCACTCTTCACACACACAAGAGCGGGAAATCATAGAGGAGAGAGAAAGTGGGATAAATTGAGACTTGAGAGAGGAGGCTGTGTGTGTGTATGTGTAGAAACTTCTGCAGAGCCCTCCCAAATGGTAACACTAGCCTCTTATAGGCCTAATGTATGATTTATTTTTCCATTTGGTGCTTCATGTGTGTGTGTGTGTGTGTGTGAGAGAGAGAGAGAGAGAGAGAGAGAGAGAGAGAGAGAGAGAGAGAGAGAGAGAGAGAGAGAGAGAGAGAGAAGAAAGATAGAAAAACACTGGTTGTTGCAATTTTCTTATGCTAGGAGTTAAGTTTTATATTTTTTATTGAATTATACACCTTTTAGATTGGCTCGGATACTTAGTCCAAAAGATTTTTAACTTTACGCTTAGAAACGAGTGTTAAAACTCATTTTTTTTTGGCCAATCTAGGGTATTAGTGACTGGAAAATTTCATGTCTCTCTTGGCTAAGTTTGACGGCTCCCACCGAGAAGTATTTGCACTGTGTTTGATCAGCCATTTTCTTGGATAGCCATCATAAAAATATTAAATTATAGCTTTTTTGAGCAAACTAGGGACACCACCTTATTCATGTGCTTGTTGTGAATTGTTTTGCACTATGTTTGTCTATTGTTCTACTTATCATTCTATCCAAACATGGATAAGTTTCCAAATGGCACATTGTATCAAAAAATTTAACCGAATATTTACTTAATTGGTACCAATAAATCCATTCTTTGTGCACAAATCAATTTCATTTATCTATAGCAATAGCTAAAAATATTCCAGCTTTTGATTGCGTAAATGGAATGCACGCACATTCAATACCTCAATGAAAACTCTAATGACTCAAATGGAAAATGTGGCCGTGAAAACACTTCAAGATGAAGCACCTTCAGGGCTCATATGATGCATCTTTGGATCCATCTTGGTGAGGGGTTACTGATGGCCACCAAGGGGTAGATCTGAGACCTTCAGGGCTCATATGATGCATCTCTGGAAAATGTGGCCGTGAAAACACTTCAAGATGAAGCACCTTCAGGGCTCATATGATGCATCTCTGGATCCATCTTGGTGAAGGGTTATTGATGGCCACCAAGGGGTAGATCTGAGACTGAGTTGTGCTCCCTATATGAGAGAAAAGAAGGGCTGGAAGCTGGTTGCAAAAATGCAACCAATCCATCGTGCAAAGCAAGGTTGAAAATGCAAATGATGATGAAGACAATGATGGACAACAATGGGAGCACTCAATGTGGCAAGGGAATGGCCGTGAAAAATCTCAATGGGCTGCTAAAGTACCGGGTTGTAGGCGAGATGCTAGTGTTAGCAGATCAGGGCCATTTTCGACTAGAGAAATGGCTGGAAATTGAAAATTTAGGGTTGAGTTGCAAGAGCTAGGGCTGATTTGCAATCTAGAGCAAAAATGCTAGGGCTACATATACAATGCAAAACACTGGACTGATCTTGTCACAAACTACTTACGTGTCAAGCCACTAAAGATCCGGTGGGTTGGTTTCCCAAACTCCATCCTAGCCAACTTGAAGATCCCAATCCTAGGGCCTAAACCCTAAGAGAAGAATCAATAGAAGTAGCAAAAGGAGTTTTACCAACTTTCAAAGCCTTGCCGAGTGGCTTATGTTTAAGGAGTTTCCATCAACTTATGGGACCCCGTCGGATGGGACCCCTAGTCACTAGGGTTAAAATAAAGCAGGGCATACACATAGAAGACTTCTGTAATCAACTGATAACGTGGCATGATTGTACGGATAGTCCCCCAAATTGCACTGGCAGTTCCAGGTTTCATGCTAGTGGCTGCTAACATGGCATACTTGTATGGATGTTTAAAATTTAGGTTGCCAGCTTTTACTAGATGCTTTTGAGTTTGATGCTTTTAGATGTAATTGCTTTGGGGCATAGGGAATTTAAATATATGCCATGGACTCATTCTTTGGCATGCTTTCACATGAAGGTGCATAGGACATAGTACCGACATTGTACTGAGTTCAAGCAATATAAAGAAATTCCAAATTTAAGGGGTCCTAGGGTTTGTGGCCAGTGCTTTCTTGGGGTGGAATTTTGCCACTCCCCACCTCGTGTGTCATGTATCTCTTTCAATTTAGTTGTTATTTCAAGTGAAAAAGGTTGTTCAGTTAGTTCTTTTTCCGTTGGTAGCTTAAGTTGTGTGCTTTTTTGAAAGCATACCAATCCTTCAAGAGTAGATAAAGCAAGGTAGCACTAGGAGATTTTATAGATTCTTTTTCCACCTTTTTTTGAGAGAAAACCGGACACACGTGAGCTTACAAATGGAAGCTATGCATTTGGATGAAGAAGAAATGACAAGAGAAGGAGAAGATGAAGGAGAAGGGGTTTTGTTTTCCGTACAAAGCACAAAAAAACATGCTTTTTAACGTTTTTCTATGTTACAAAGGCCTCTAAAAACTATTCAAGGGTTGAGAATTTGAATATATAATAGAAGTCAAAGTTGATCCTCTCAATGATCCCTACACATTGACGTGAGCGGATTTTGATTCCATTTTTTTTGAAAAATATGGATTTTCAATAGCAAATTAGGGTTTTTGTAGCATGGATGAAAATTATGTTTTGGGTTCTTTTTGCAGAGAGCGGGTATGGAGCAACTGGGAGCATGGAGCTACAGATCCACTCAATGAGGAGACCATTTTCTTGAAATTTTGCAGTTGAAAATAATGTTTGGAAATTATTTGAAATGGATTTTATCTGTTGAACTTGTATTGGTGCTGATTTGAGAGAGAGAGAGAGAGAGAGAGAGAGAGAGAGAGAGAGAGAGAGAGAGAGAGAGAAAGAGAGAGAAGATAGAAAAACACTGGTTGTTGCAATTTTCTTATGCTAGGAGTTAAGTTTTATATTTTTTATTGAATTAGACCCCTTTTAGATTGGCTCGGATACTTAGTTCAAAAGATTTTTAACTTTACGCTTAGAAACGAGTGTTAAAACTCATTTTTTTGTCCAATCTAGAGTCTTTCTGACTGGAAAATTTCATGTCTCTCCTAGCTAAGTTTGACGGCTCCCACCAAGAACTATTTCCATTGTCTTTGATCGGCCATTTTCTTGGATAACCATTGTGAAAATATTAAATTATAGCTTTTTTGAGCAAACTAGGGACACCACCTTATTCATGTGCTTGTTGTGAATCGTTTTGCACTACGTTTGTCTATTGTTCTACTTATCATTCTATCCAAACATGGATAAGTTTCCAAATGGCACATTGTATCGAAAAATTTAACCGAATATTTACTTAATTGGTACCAATAAATTCATTCTTTGTGCACAAAAATCAATTTCATTTATCTGTAGCAATAGCTAAAAATATTCCAGCTTTTGATTGCATAAATGGAATGCACACACATTCAATACCTCAATGAAAACTCTAATGACTCAAATGGAAAATGTGGCCGTAGAAACACTTCAAGATGAACCACCTCCAGGGCTCATATGATGCATCTCTGGATCCATCTTGGTGAGGGGTTACTGATGGCCACCAAGGGGTAGATCTGAGACTGATTTGTGCTCCCTATATGAGAGAAAACAAGGGCTGGAAGCTGGTTGCAAAAATGCAACCAATCCATCGTGCAAAGCAAGGTTGAAAATGCAAATGATGATGAAGACAGTGATGGACAACAATGGGAGCACTCAATGTGGCAAGGGAATGGCCGTGAAAAATCTCAATGGGCTGCTAAAGTACCGGGTTGTAGCGGAGATGCTAGTGTTAGCAGATCCGGGCCATTTTCGACTAGAGAAATGGCTGGAAATTGAAAATTTTGGGTTGAGTTGCAAGAGCTAGGGCTCATTTGAAATCTAGAGCAAAAATGCTAGGGCTACATATGCAATTCAAAACACTGGACTGATCTTGTCACAAACTACTTACGTGTCAAGCCACTAAAGATCCGGTGGGTTGGTTTCCCAAACTCAATCCTAGCCAACTTGAAGATCCCAATCTTGGGGCCTAAACCCTAAGAGAAGAATCAATAGAAGTAGCAAAAGGAGTTAAAATAAAGCAGGGCACACACATAGAAGACTTGTGTAATCAACTGATAACGTGGCATGATTGTACGGATAGTCCCCCAAATTGCACTGGCAGTGCCACATAGCAAATATATATCATTCCAAGTTTCATGTTGGTGGCTGCTAACATGGCATACTTGTATGGATCTTTAAAATTTAGGTTGCCAGCTTTTACTAGATGCTTTTGAGTTTGATGCTTTTAGATGTAATTGCTTTGGGGCATAGGGAATTTAAATATGTGCCATGGGCTCATTCTCTCGCATGTTTTCACATGAAGGTGCACATGACATAGTACCGCCATTGTACTAAGTTCAAGCAATATAAAGAAATTCCAAATTTAAGGGGTCCTAGGGTTTGGGGCCAATGCTTCCTTGGGGTGGAATTTTGCCACTCCCCACATCGTGTGTCATGTATCTCTTTCAATTTAGTTGTTATTTCAAGTGAAAAAGGTTGTTCAGTTAGTTCTTTTTCCGTTGGCAGCTTAAGTTGTGTGCCTTTTTGAAAGCATACCAATCCTTCAAGAGTAGATAAAGCAAGGTAGCACTAGGAGATTTTATAGATTTTTTTTCCACCTTTTTTTGAGAGAAAACCGGACACACGTGAGATGACAAGAGAAGGAGAAGAAGAAGGATGAAGAAGAAATGACAAGAGAAGGAGAAGATGAAGGAGAAGGGGTTTTGTTTGCCGTACAAAGCACAAAAAAACATGCTTTTTAACGTTTTTCTATGTTACAAAGGCCTCTAAAAACTATTCAAGGGTTGAGAATTTGAATATATAATAGAAGTCAAAGTTGATCCTCTTAACGAGCCCTACACATTGACATGAGCAGATTTTTATTCCAATTTTTTTGAAAAATAAGGATTTTCATTAGCAAATTAGGGTTTTTGTAGCATGGATGAAAATTATGTTTTGGGTTCTTTTTGCAGATAGTGGGTATGGAGCAATTGGGAGCATGGAGCTACAGATCCAACTCAATGAGGAGACCACTTTCTTGAAATTTTGCATTTGAAAATAATGTTTGGAAATTATTTGAAATGGATTTTATCTGTTTTGAACTTGTACTGGTGCTGATTTGAGATTGCTCGGTTCTTGTTTTGATATTGGTTTCAATGTTTTTTTGGGAGGAGTTTTGATACTCATGGCTCGGGCTTTCTCGGGAGGAGTCTTGAAAAGAAGAATTGATGCTTGATAAGGTTTGAATATACTCATGAACTGGACCCTTGTGGTTATTTTCCCGGGGGGCGGGGGGGTGCTGATGACTGTTTGCAAAGTGTTGTTTTTACTCATGGCTCAGACCCTTGTGGTTATTTACGAGGGGCAGTATTGTATGTTTGTGTTCTTATTACTCATGGACCAAACCTACACTCTCTCTCAACATATGAATCTTCATAGCAATACTCGTGTGAGTCCATGAATAAGTTACAAGTACAACTAAAGAGGACAATAATCAAATCATCACTTTAATCATCATCTGGTTGTAGACCAAAAATCATTACAATGTCATAGCCCACTCTATGGTCACCATTTAGACAGAGAGAAAGATCAAAAGCGTTAGGTCGGGTTGAGGGATTGTTTCGCTTGCCACTCTCAAGGTGGGTAAGTACATTGCTTAAAAAATCCCTTTTGTTTTGCTCTTGCGTCATTGACACGCACTTCAAGAGTCATTTACAAGTATGACACATGGAGAAGATATCCATGGCTTTATTCCAGGGAGGGGGATTGGTAGATATGCATTCTGGGGCAGCCATCGAACATCTCTCTCGGCCTGCTTTCTAGTTTCTATTTGCAAGTCACGGAGAGGAGGAAAGCATGTCATTGTTTTGACTTTGTACATAACTCCAATCCACAATGCCTCCATAGAACTTCTTCTATCCAAAGTGAAGCATCATGTTGGGGGAGTGAAGGTCATTGTGGAGATAGTCGTGCGCATGTAGATAATTTAGGATCTAAAGAAGAGCGTTTATTATCTGCAAAATTTTATTTTGGACAGCTCTATTGTTCCTTTAGTGGTCACATAATCACAAATGACAGGTTGACTACCATCTACAATGCACTCTTTTATCCACTGCTCTACATGGCCGCCATTCCAAAAACGTGAAATGAGCATTGGACGCTCTATGTGGCGGACCATGGCAAGTGGATAAATAATTCCGCAATGAGCGATGTCCAAAATTGTGGCTTCGTCTTCAACCTGTTGATCCACTATGGGTCCATGCAAGTGGACTTTGAAGATCTTCGCTGCATACAGTGGATCTTTAAATACAGGATGCGTGACACCTACACGCTTCACATGTGCCCATCTTCCTTCTCCCAGCTGTGGAGCTTGTATGTTGAAGATTGCAGTTTCTGGTAAAAGATGCAATACAAGGGGGAGCTGAGACTGATCGAGAGTGAGAGTGGCACTAGCAAAGTAGACTCTATTCTAACGGTAGCTCTTGGCTCTTTAGTAGCATCAAAAGAGATGGCTTCCACTCTCGTGTGTTTTGCTGCTCTTTCCAGCTTCTCCTTGCTCTTGAAATCAATATACAAATGCTGCACAAGTTGTATGCGAGTAGCTATGCCTGGCAAAGTAATGATTTCAAGATATTTTAGATCCTGAGAAATATTTGAAATCTGTCTAATAGACTGCTTGATCATGTTCAATAATGAACCTGATGTCATTAGAGATATGCCAAATGCAACGGGCGTGAATGCGAGCTGAAGCTGCTCAAATACAGACTTTGCTAAGGCCTCTATGAACTGGTAGTAATGTTTTGGAGCAAAGGGGTTTAGGCAACGATGAAGCTCAGGCTCTATGTGATGAAAGTGATGTACTATCACTTTGAAGGCAAATGTTCGTTGATGTTTTGTCAGCTTAGTATCCACCATATTTGCAAGACATAATTTTAAAACATAAACGTTGTCAAAGGAGAGGGGAAACTATCAAAATCGTGTCATGATCCTAATCCATAAACAATTGACATAATTTATAGCAAACAATGATATATTATGATTGCAATCCATACATTGTACAATAGAGAGGAGAACACATAAAGAGAGAGATGGAGAGAGGTGAACAGGCAAGGAGTGTGAGGGATGCTCATCACAAGAACTGGACCCTGTTATGTGCATTACATAATACACGTAAACGATCAAAATGTAATGTGAACAACCCAACTTGTGTGAGGTATGCTCAACACAAGTCCGGGACGTTTTTGTAATGTTGATTGATAGTTTAATCAATCTAATCCCTAATGAAGTGTGTGGAACGCACACCACAACCATCAGCGGACATTTTAACAATCTCAAAATGTGGTCAAACATCATAAATATTTACATCCAAGACAACACCAAGTCATCTACTGATGAGTGGAGTATCTACGGATTTGAAAATGCAAGGGCAAGGCATGTCATGCTAAGATGAAGAGGGCATAGATATGCATCTCTCCACTTTTAGGTAGACAAACATATCCCTCATATCTCAATGTAGTAAGAATGATGATGTGACTTAATCTAATCCCTGATGAAGTGTGTGGAACTCATAACACAAACATCAGCAGATAACTTAACAATCTCAGATGCATGCCAAATATCGTATGTATCTATATCCAAGACAACACCAAGTCATCTAGTGTTGATGAACAATGATGTGTCTTTGGAGTTTGAAGCACAAGAGTAAATTGTGCGTCACATACAGATGAAGAGGGCATAAACTATGCATCTCTCTACTCTCTATTTGACAAGCAGGACTCTTGCGTTTCTACATGGTACAAGCAATCATTTGTACTTATAACAAGAGTGATTTGTTCATTTATTGGATCATTGGTAGAGGAAGTATGGACGATAGGATGGTGTGTCCTTGTGCGCATTGCAAGCATCAGATCTTTTGAAAACAATAAAATTGTGATCAGCATATACGCAATAACGACCTCTTTCCCATAGAGCAACTACAAGATCTACGTTATTGATCTCATGGTCCGGAGGTAGTAGATTAATCCGTTAAAAGAATATGCAGTAAAAAAATTAGGAGAGTAGAATTAAGTTTACTATTTACATTTAGCATGAAGAGAGAAATATGATGTAAATGCATAAAGATCTAAGAAGGCCATACAAGTAGATATTGCTCCAATTTTATCCTAGAGAAGACGATTATCAAATGAATATCCATCGATGGAGTCCACCCCACCAGTATCTGATTCCACATTTCAAGAAGTTGAGATGGAGCAGATGTTAGATGCGTTCTTTGACATGGATCCCATCATTGAAAACCTAGAAGGTGACGACATTCAAGGTGACATTGCGAACCAACCTCAGTCATGCCGTCCATATCGAGGGCATGATAGCAACAATAAAGAGGGAGAGATGATGCAGACTCTTGCATGTATGTCTCAGTTCTCCGTACCACTTTGACAATGCTTAATCTACAGTCTGTCTACAGGTGGTTTGACGCCTCCATCATAGAGATTTTTAGATAAATATATTGTATCTTAAGCATGTCTAAGTCCAATTTATGGATCAATAATATAATTGTCGTGTTCACTTATTGATGTAATGACAAGTTGCTCAATAAGAAAATCTTGTTGGAAGGCAATCACATGTCCCCTACACGTCCAACCACTAAAAAGATTCTTACTAACTTGGGCTAGGATTATCATCAAATACATCCATACCCTAATGATAGTATACTCTTTTGCAATGAGTATGCAAATTTGGAACATTGTCCCAATTGGGTATTGGGGATCAAACAGGTATAGAGAGGACACACAAGGAAAATTTTTCTGTGAAAAGATCCTTTGACACTTTTCTATTTTTCCAAGATTAAAGAGCATGTTTAGGTGCAAGTTTTTAGCTACTTTGATGACATGGTACTCAAATACTAGATCGACAGATGATGTGATGCGGATACCTGCTGACTCTTGTGCATACAAGCACATAGAGAAAAGATGGCCTACATTTAAGGATGAGCCTTGGTGTATCCGTTTTGGTGTGGCAATGGATGGAGTAAACCCATTTGGGTTACAGATTTCTTCAAGGAGCACGTGGCCTATTTGCTTGGTTAATTATAATCTTCCACCATGGCTAGCTATCAAGAAGGGCCATCTATGGTTGTCACTGATCGTCCCAGGAAAGTACAAAGCAAAGAACATGAACATCTATCTGGCACCACTTATAGAAGAGCTCCATATCTTATAGACAGGGATCGATGCGGTTGACATGTCTCAACCAATCGGATGAAAAAATGTACATGTGCAAGGCATTCTCATGTGGATTATGCATGATTGTGTTAGATTCTTCATCTCTAGATACTCCGCACCCTGCCTACAGGCTTCACACACATCACGTGCACTGGCCCTTGGTTGTGGGTTGGCCACCTGTACACCTGCTGGGTAGGGATCTTCAGGCACATTTAGGGTTTTGCTCAACACTTTGCCCTTGGAACTATTCTGATCCTTTTCCATTTTTTCCACATTCATGGGTATTTTTGTGCATTGTCATTGGGGCTTTTGGTCTGTCCTACCTACTCCCTATTCTCATATATATAGGAGGGGGGGGATGCACTCTCCCATTCATCTTGCCATCTTGTCTTGTACACAACAGTTTTTCCATCTAGAGTTATTGGGGCTTGCCAGCCTTTTCCATCTGTCTCTTGTGTGTCCATTGCCATTCTCTCTCTCTCTCTCTCTCTCTCTCTCTCTCTCTCTCTCTCTCTCTCTCTCTCTCTCTCTCTCTCTCTCTCTCTCTCTCTCTCTCTCTCTCTCCACCTTCTTTCGCTGCTCATTCTGACAGATTGGCCAAGCTTCGGCAAGTGTTTAGGTAAGTATCTATGAAATCGTCATGTATATACTATTCCTGGCTATGCCAACGCTTTTATTTTAATTTTATGATTTTTGAGGCTTAAGTTACTCAAGAATCATGCATGTCCAAAATGTGGTCCTCAACTTGGCTTCCACGGCTCTGATCATTTGAGCAAGATAGTTTATGAGGAGCATGGTAGATTTTTTCCTGAAGGACATGAGCTACGTGGACGGTGGCGTTAGGGCAAGCTTCATCCAAGAAAGTAGGAGTAGTGCCAGGGATGAGAACATAGAGACTAGCCAGCTTGAATACTTTGGCTACATCCAAGACATCTTGAAGATTATCTTTAAAAAGTTTGATATTTTTATCTTCGATGTCAAGTGGTTCAAAGTTATTACCAGCGGCCGTAATGAAACTGTGCGCAAAGTTAAGAGTGGTTTCTCTATTTTTTCATCTATTTACTTCTACTTCTCTTTTATTGTGTGAATTTACACATACATTTTTTTCAAAAATAAAATTGATTACCTCTTTTCTTTTATTACTGATTTTAGCTTTAATGCATATACTTTTTTTAAATCTTTTATTTATTCTTTCAATTTTATATTATTGCTCTTGTTGCCATGAGGAATGAGTTGGTTGAGGGAGTCAAGCTTCCATATCGATGAAAATGGGAGGAGATGCAAACAACAGCTGGGCCGCCATGAGGTGGAAGCTACCATGGATGGGAACTGAAAGATTTCCAAATATTGTCATGTGCAGTTGCTTTTGACAACACTCTCCCCTTGTGCCAATGATGATACTAGGCTCCAAATGGTCAACTATGATAGCCCCCCTGCATTTGTGCACGATCTTCTTCCATGCTATAACTTCAGACATATTTGTAACTCTTGTTAGTTCACTTGTTTAAATTCCAACGTTAGATTACCGATGTCGCGATGGCGAACGTCAGTATATGTGTAGGTAAATATGGAGGGAGATCAAGTTTGTAAAAAAATTAATTTTCAAATTTTTGGTGCTTATACCGGCGCCTATATTGATGTGTATATCGGCACGCATATCGATGCATGTATCAACACATATACTAGCATATGTACCGACGGATTCTGCAAAAATAGAGTCGAGGGTTTTTCCTGCACATTTTGCTCCTTAATTCTCTTCCTCTCTTGCCCTCCTCTTCCTCACTTGCTGTAGATCTGCTGCCTCACGACTTGCCGGAGTTGAGTTTTTCACTCCTAGGCTACTCCCCATCAACAAGGTAAGTTTCTTTTCAAGTTTTCTTGTAGGTTTGTGCACTTTTGTGTATGTGTGCGTAACATAGTGTGTATATGTGTGTGTGTGTTTTTGCAGGTTTGAGGATATTTTTCTAACTGTTTCTTGCTCAAATAGGCCGCATGTGAGTGCTCTAACATTCTTTTTTATTGTATACACACATACACACACACATTCATATAAACATGCATGCAAGTAAATAAAAATGCACACAAAACAATATAAACACACTATATAGGATGGACACACATTTTTCAATTTAAAAAAAAACGTTATTTTGTAAGTAATATTAATTAAAAATCATCATTAACTAAGAAAAAAGATAAAGACAATTTTTCATTAAAAAAAGATTTATTTTGATTTATGCTATTTTATAATTAGTTTTATTATTTTTGTGTGAATAAATTTAGAAATTAAAAAATTATATTGTACTTTTTGTAATTGTGACTTATTGTCTAGTTTTTTAACACTAACCGTTTAAGTAATAAGTGGTTTCATCTCTTAGGGCTGGTCCGCATTTAGATCGATGAAGGTTAGTTTCTTAATTAGAGCACCTAGCTGCTTACATATTATATTGTTTAGCTGAACCTGCTTGGTCCTACACGCGACTCAATTAGTTTTGTTATTTAGTCACTTAGCGACTTAGGGCTAGTCGTGTAGGTTTAGTCGATATTCAAACTATTTATTAGGGCTTGTCACTTATAGGTAACCGCTTAGGTATTTAGTCGCTTACCACTCAAGAAGGACTACTCTGTATTTAGGCCGTTGAAGCCTACACGCTTAGGGCTAGCCGCTTAGTGTGAGTCGCTAAAAAATAACGCAATTGGATGTCAATATTGCACACAGACTTCAAAAACGCAAACATATTGTAGAAACAGACTTATGTCAAACCCTAATATATAGGCATTGCACAATAAAGACGAGATTATTACCCGATGGCCCTGACCTTTGTGCACCTCTAGACCGAGCTGTGTGGAGATCGGGCATGGCTAGAGAATGTGAGGTTGTTAGAGCTAGCAACAAATGGTAGAAAAACCGCAAAAGGACTTCAAAAATGCAACTGACTTGTGTACTTAAAAAACACAAACGGACTTCTACAAACGAAGTAAAATAACACAATTGAACTTCAATAGCGCACACAGACTTGTAAAACGCAAACAAATTTCAAAAAAGACGTATGTCAAACCCTAATATATAGGCATTGACCAATAAAGACGAGGATATTACCTAGTGATCCTGATCTTCATGCACCTCTAGATCAAGGTGTGCAGGGATTGGACAGGGCTAGAGAATGTCAGGTTGTTAGAGCTAGCGGCAAATAGAAAAAAATTTGCAAACGGACTTCAGAAACCCAACAGTCTTAAGCAGTGACTAATGTACTCCAAAAAAGCTAAAGGACTTTGACAAACAAAGTAAAATAACACAATCGGAATTCAATAGCGCACACAAACTTAAAAAATACAAACAGATTTCAAAAAAGACGTATATAAAACCCTAATATTGATAGCCGTATTTCAGCTTTTCATAATTTCCATAGTAAGCTACCTCACCCTATCAAATCACTCAAACACTATGGCTATCCCTACCATTTCACTATATGTAGGCGTGTGTGAGTTAGGGAACTTTTCCCATATCTTCTTGAAAACCATTAATTAGCTAGTCACTGGGCTAGTTGAGCCAAAAAAAATAAAAAAAAAAAGTATATTACGGCCCATTTGTGTGTAAATATTTCATTGTATATAGAGCCTAAATAAAAGGATTTTTAATAATTATTTTGGTATTTATTTAAATATTTCTACCTATGGTGTGTTATTTATGCTATGTATATTGCCTCAACATTACCATATTTTTTCTTACCATTTTGCATACTCTTTATTCCATATAAAAAAAACATTCATGCAAGCTTCTCTTATTTTTGGTGTAACTCCATCCCAACAAAAATCCAAAAAAACTAGTTCTATTTATGGGTATATATTTTCACTATTGTGATTTTTTCCTTCCTACATCTATTCTCTATTACTCTCATAAATTAGACCACCAAAAATATTCATCTTTTTATGGTAAACTTATAATGAGAGAGATTTATTTTGACCCCTTTATATTTTTTCCACCTATATTATTTATATTTGACATGTACATATTTTTTTTAGACCCCTCAATATTTGATTTTCTTAATTGTACTATTCACTTATATCATGATCTCAACAATATGTTCAATTATAGACCTACCAAATAAGGTCAAGGGTATGTGGAATACATGCATTCACCATGGGGAGCTCACTCTTGAAGGTATTCAAAAGAATCATCCAATGAAGGACCTCACAAGGACCTTGTGCAGTGGAAAAAACAGTCGGTTTTGCTGAATTTTTAAAGATCACATGCTCCCCGAATTTGAAAAGGTGACACAAACAAAAGTTGTAGCTCGTGAACTGAAATTTCACCTCAAATTTTTTCATATTTTTTTGAGCTACGAGCTGTGAGCTATGATTTTATTGGTGGACCCCAGTTTGCCCATGCTATGCAGCCACACTCCCTCTTCCACTTTATCATTTTCCTCTTTCACACACACTCCTCCCTCTCCTTCCCACTCCCAAAATTGCAACTCCCATGTCCTAATTCACCCTCTTCACCATTGCCACATCTCTCACACCTCCATAGCCTTCATCCTCCATTTCTACACCCTATGTGTCCCCCTTTCTCTCTACATATATGTCCATATTACCATACTCTCTTCAACTTTGTAAAGAACTTCAAAAAATCAGCAAAAATCCAAGGATAACCTCTGCAAATGAAGGCTTTTATCATGAATTTTCCAAGGTTTGAAATAACATAGCTTCATCGACACACGCTGCTTCGCCATGCTGACTGCTTCTTCTACCGGTGTTGTAAAGAGGTGAATGTCAATTTCTCCAAGATTCAACCTTGCTTTACAAGCTTATCCTTTCTTTAACTTTTCTCATCATATATCTCACCATTTGGTGAATGATTTTGTAAATATTTTTTTGTGATAATTACTAACTACTAACCACTAACCTTATTGTAAAATGCACCCTCTACTAGAGTAGACACTCCCAAATTATTCACTCAATCCTCTCTCCTTTCATCCTCGATAATTCTCTTCCCTTGAGCCCACATCCATGTGACTCGAAGTACAAGAGAGACCCACCCTCATTAAAAAAAATATAAATATGCATATTCTTTTATTCCTTCAAATAAACTTGATTAGGCCTAATCCTAATCGGGGCTTCTAAAACCTATAAATAGAGCCCTTCTCTCCCTTGTAAATAATCACATGATCACACTACACCACACCATTCTCAACACATAACACACCAATCTTCAAGCCTAGTTGTGTAGAGTGTGTGCATTGTGAGTACTCTATTCCATCACTACACATAGGTGCATGGAGAAGCTTGAAGTTAGTTATGCCATCTAGAGGAGTTGAGTGATATTATAGTCTGCAATCAAACTTGTAGCCTACTCGTGTCCATAAATAAGATTCATAGTTTTTGGTGCAATTGTATACTGCAACTAGGACTCTTCTCTCCAAGTTGACTTGATAAGTTGGCTCATCAGGTGGTTGAAGGTATATTGTCCTTGAAGTTTGTTGTGCCATTTCATGCTTGGTGGTTTGAGGGCTTGTTTAATTGTTTGCCTAAAAGGTAAATTGTAAGAGGGTGCTCGGTGAGAGGGCTCCCGTGACCCTAAGACAATTTGTGTATTGGCAACAAGGTCAAGTTTTATGTTGTCTCTCTATTTCTCATCAAGCTTTGTGTGCATCTAGTATTTAAGGCTAAAACTGAGTTGCTCAAGTGGATTTGTGCTCTTTACCTCTCTCTGGCATACTGAATGTTTGTGTTTGGTGTGTGTGGTTATCTTGCATTCCCCTCTCTTGTGCGTTTGAGTACAAGGAGATATCACGTGCGTCCTAGTTCGCGTCTACAGGTAGGTGGTGCCCCTTTTCTTGTTTGGTTTCTGGCTGTGGGTTGTTGTTGTCTCTGATTGTGCTTGCCCCAGCCCCAATTGAGCAGCACGGGAGCTTCGAAGGGTGTTTAGAGGCCGCTCTTCTTGTTGCCCACCCCGGACCGCCTCAAATTGGTGCCCCCACTGAGGTATGACTTTGTGCTTATTGTTGTTGTATTGCATGAATGCTTGAATTTCAGCATAATCAAGTAGATTATATGAATCATGAAAACTTGTATGACCGAGTTTAATTTCAAGGGAACCAAAATTGATCTAGAATACGGTTTGGATTAGCATGGCATAAGAAAGGAAAAAAACATTTTCACATAAGAATCTAGAATTCATGTTGAAAGGCTTTTCAAAACTTTGTGTAGTTAGTTGATGATTGTTTGGAACTAATCTTTGTGTGGTTCTAGCATTGAGAGACCATGACACGCTATACCTTTGATGATATCCCAATCTTCTTCGGGAATCTAGAAGAAGATGTTGATGATTTTCTTGCTGATTTTAGAATGGTTTGTCGTATCCTTGCTAAAAGGGATGACATTGAAAAAGGGGATTTTCTATTGCTATGCCTTAGAGGCAATGTTGAGCAATGGTTTTGGAGTATGTCTTCTCAGATTGAAGATGGGTATACCCAAATTTCCAAAGCTTTGAAGACCAGATTCTCTAAATTTCCAACAAGAGAGACAACATGGGCTTCATTAGGGAGACTTCAACAACATGGTGAAGAATACTATGCTTATGAGGATATTTTTTCTCGTCAATGGGGAAGATGTGGGTTTAGTTCTACATTTCCAGATTATGTAAAAATGGAGCAATTTATTTCGGGTTTATCTCCTTTCCTAAAGACTAAGGTTACTTGTAGTGGACCCTCTACCTTTGAAGAAGCAGTCACTATTGCCCGAAGGAAGTTTCACAAGTACTTCTACATCAAAAATGGTTTCCATCATGCTGGAAGAACCAACCACCATGAAAGTGTTTCTATCAAGGAGTCATCTTCTTTGCCATACTTGTGTTCTTCTACTCCGACAAATGTTGAAGAAGTTACTTACATGCCAACTGATTATTCAAGTGCTAAAGTGTGTGGCCAAGATTCAAATGTGGAATCTCTTTCTTCTACCTTTATCACAAGCATGCAAAAATCGACACAAGATATCTCAAATGGCATTGATGATTCAATAATGGATACATCCAACCTTTTGGCGGAGGATCAATTTCTAGTCCGAGCAGACGAAGCTTTTGTGCAACATGACTCTATGGAGAATGAAGACCTTGAAGGTAACCTTGATCTTATGGAATGTTCTGAGAGTGTATCTTGTCTAAAAGAAGAGAGTGAAGAAGAAGATGAAATCATAGGTGGGGATATCATAGACCACTTTGATAATAAAGAGATGATTGTGTACATGGAATGCCAACTCCAAAACAAAGTAGAAGAGTGTGAGTTGAATCCATGTGAGGATAATCTTCAAGAAGTGTTTGAGGATGTTGAAAAGCATTGGTATGACCCATGTATGTTAAGCATGGAGGAACCTATCATGCAAGAAGCCAAAGTTTTCACAAAATCAAACAGTAATCCATCAACCTTTGAGGTGGTACAATGTGAGGAGTTACAACCTTGCCAAAGGGGGGGCTTAGAAGGGAATGAAGAACATGGGAGAGTAGTAAAAGATAAATTCATAAAAGGAAGCTATCAGAAGGGTATCATTCTCTCTAATGGTGTTTTAGTGGGTGGCTCTTCATTTGTGGGACAATATCTTAGCAGGAAAATCCAAGCTTTTGAAGCCCCAATCATCTTCACATTGGGTTTCACCTCTTCAAAGTCAACTTCTCCTCTCTTCACATATACCTTTCATCGGGGACACCATACCTTCTTAAGTGGAAGAGGACATGAATACTTGGTGATGAACATATGTTTCCAAACCTTCTACATTTGGTTCTTTGGTGTATGGAGGTCGCACATTGTGATGCTTTTGGTCTTCATCATAGATGAAAAACTTGTTAATTGCTACATGTGGATATTTCATCAATCAGTACCAAAATCTATTCTCTTCCAATGTGTTGGAGGCAATAGAAACCTTCGTCTATTATCTACTTATGTGGTAAACTATTTGCAATATCTTCCAATAGAAGTTGGAAGCATGCATCAATATTTCCTAAATCATGAAGGTCATAGAATTTTTGACTTGATGAGCCTACCCAAGTTGAATGAATTTTATGAGCTACAGTTCAGGAATTTGCTCATACAAGCTCTTGAAGATCGTAGCAGATACATCAACCTTACACAGGAGGAAGAGCAACCAATCTTTTATATCACATTCATAGTGATAGATGCAATGATGGAAAAAAATAAAATCTACAAGTTTCTTCAACCAAAATCAGTAAGTGATTCCATACCATATATCTCTCTTTGGGAAAGATATTTCAAGATCTTTGATCCTGGGGGGTGCTTATGAAAACTTTCTCAATGGAGGAGGTTTACTCCGTCACTTCATTACATCCTGCTATTGGCTCTAAGAACCTTTCATATCACACAAGGTTTTTCTAATCATACAACGAAGGCTCTTCAAAGATGAGAGCAGACAAAGACAGACGTTACACAATCTACATGTTATGATCGGATAAATGGTACATGAATGTACCATTATCTAAGGGGGGGGCTAATGATAGCCGTTTTTCAGCTTTTCATAATTGCCATAGTAAGCTACCTCACCCTATCAAATCACTCAAACACTATGGCTATCCCTTCCATTTCACTATATATAGGCATGTGTGAGTTAGGGAACTTTTCCCATATCTTCTTAAAAACCCTTAATTAGCTAGTCACTGGGCTAGTTGAGCCAAAACAATATAAAAAATATAACTATATTACGGCCCATTTGTGTGTAAATATTTTATTGTATATAGGGCCTAAATAAAAGGAATTTTCATAATTATTTGGTATTTATTTAAATATTTCTACGTATGGTGTGTTATTTATGCTATGTACATTGACTCAACATTACCATATTTTTTCTTACCATTTTGCATACTCTTTATTCCATATAAAAAAAACATTCATGCAAGCTTCTCTTATTTTTGGTGTAACTCCATCCCAACAAAAATCCAAAAAAACTAGTTCTATTTATGTGTATATATTTTCACTATTGTGATTTTTTCCTTCCTACATCTATTCTCTATTACTCTCATAAATTAGACCACCAAAAATATTAATCTTTTTATGGTAAACTTATAATGAGAGAGATTTATTTTGACCCCTTTATATTTTTTCCACCTATATTATTTATATTTGACATGTACATATTTTTTTTAGACCCCTCAATATTTGATTTTCTTAGTTGTACTATTCACTTATATCTTGATCTCAACAATATCTTCAATTATAGACCTAGCAAATAAGGTCAAGGGTTTGTGGAATACATGCATGCACCATGGGGAGCTCACTCTTGGAGGTATTCAAAAGAATCATCCAAAGAAGGACCTCACAAGGACCTTGTGCAGTGGAAAAAACAGTCGGTTTTGCTGAATTTTTAAAGATCACATGCTCCCTGAATTTGAAAAGGTGTCACAAACAAAAGTTGTAGCTCGTGAGCTGAAATTTCACCTCAAATTTTTTCATATTTTTTTAAGCTACGAGCTGTGAGCTATGATTTTATTGGTGGACCCCAGTTTGCCCATGCTATGCAGCCACACTCCCTCTTCCACTTTATCATTTTCCTCTTTCACAAACACTCCTCCCTCTCCTTCCCACTCCCAAGCCTGCAACTCCCATGTCCTAATTCACCCTCTTCACCATTGCCACATCTCTCACACCTCCATAGCCTTCATCCTCCATTTCTACACCCTATGTGTCCCCCTTTCTCTCTACATATATGTCCATATTACCATACTCTCTTCAACTTTGTAAAGAACTTCAAAAATCAGCAAAAATCCAAGGATAACCTCTGCAAATGAAGGCTTTTATCATGAATTTTCCAAGGTTTGAAATAACATAGCTTCATCGACACGCGCTGCTTCGCCATGCTGACTGCTTCTTCTACCAGTGTTGTAAAGAGGTGAATGTCAATTTCTCCAAGCTTCAACCTTGCTTTACAAGCTTATCCCTTCTTTAACTTTTCTCATCATATATCTCACCATTTGGTGAATGATTTTGTAAATATTTTTTTGTGATAATTACTAACTACTAACCACTAACCTTATTGTAAAATGCACCCTCTACTAGAGTAGACAGTCCCAAATTATTCACTCAATCCTCTCTCCTTTCATCCTCAATAATTCTCTTCCCTTGAGCCCACATCCATGTGACTCAAAGGACAAGAGAGACCCACCCTCATTAAAACAAAATAAAATGCATAATCTTTTATTCCTTCAAATAAACTTGATTACGCCTAATCCTAATCGGGGCTTCTAAAACCTATAAATAGAGCCCTTCTCTTCCTTGTAAATAATCACATGATCACACTACACCACACCATTCTCAACACATAACACACCACTCTTCAAGCCTAGTTGTGTAGAGTGTGTGCATTGTGAGTGCTCTATTCCATCACTACACATAGGTGCATGGAGAAGCTTGAAGTTAGTTATGCCATCTAGAGGAGTGGAGTGATACTATACTCTGCAATCAAACTTGTAGCCTACTCGTGTCCATAAATAAGATTCATAGTTTTGGGTGCAATTGTATTCTGCAACTAGGACTCTTCTCTCCAAATTGACTTGATAAGTTGGCTCATCAGGTGGTTGAAGGTATATTGTCCTTGAAGTTTGTTGTGTCATTTCATGCTTGGTGGTTTGAGGGCTTGTTTAATTGTTTGCCTAAAAGGTAAATTGTAAGAGGGTCCTCGGTGAGAGGGCTCCCATAACCCTAAGACAATTTGTGTATTGGCAACAAGGTCAAGTTTTATGTTGTCTCTCTATTTCTCATCAAGCTTTGTGTGCATCTAGTATTTAAGGCTAAAACTGATTTGCTCAAGTGGATTTGTGCTCTTTACCTCTCTCTGGCGTGCTGAATGTTTGTGTTTGGTGTGTGTGGTTATCTTGCATTCCCCTCTCTTGTGCGTTTGAGTACAAGGAGATATCACGTGCGCCCTAGTTCGCGTCTACAACTAGGTGGTGCCCATTTTATTGTTTGGTTTCTGGCTGTGGGTGTTGTTGTCTCTGATTGTGCTTGCCCCAGTCCCGATTGAGCAGCACGAGAGCCTTGAAGGGTGTTTAGAGGCCGCTCTTCTTGTTGCCCGCCCCGGACCGCCTCAATATATAGGCATTGACCAATAAAGATGAGATTATTACCCGATGGTCTTGATCTTTGTGCACCTCTGGACTGAGGTGTGCGAGGATTGGGCATGGCTAGAGAATGTGAGGTTGTTAGAGCTAGCGGCAAATAGTAGCAAAACTGCAAACGGACTTAAAAAATGCAACAATCTTCAGAAATGACTTGTATACTTTGAAAATGCAAACGGACTTCAACAAACGAAGTAAAATAACACAATCGGACTTCAACAACAACACATACTTCAAAAATCCTAATATATAGTCATTGACCAATAAAGTTGAGATTATTACCCTGTGGTTCTGATCTCCGTGCACCTCTAGACCGAGGTGTGCGGGGATCGGACATGGCTAGTGAATGTGAGGTTATCATGTATTTTCATATAGTTAGTAGTGTGTACTTATAACAAGAGTGATTTATTTATTTGTTGCATCATTGGTAGATAAAGTATGGACGATAGGATGATGTGTCCTTGTGCGCTTTGCAAGCATCAGATCTTTCAAAAACAAAAAATATGCGATCAACACATACGCTGTCGAGAAATTTGCGGTCTTGCCAGGAAAGCACCGGGATTTTGGCTTTGAGAGTTTGTGAGAGAACTCCAAAAACTATATGAAGGAGTTAAACCATAGATGCCATGAAGTATAGGGTTTGGAAGGAAGTGCAATCAAGGAAGCTTCATTCTTCCTCTCTTGTACTCACACACACAAAGAAAGAACACAAAAGAGAATATCAAAACAACACAAAGATGAAAACATCAAGGCTATGGTCATATCGTATCATGGGTAATATGAAAGGGTTAATAGATGAGTTAATGGCGTTCAATCTTTGCCGAACAAACAGGCTACAAATTGTTCTTTGGAATTGTAGTTTTGTGCTCACCATAATATATATGTTTTATCTAGTGATTGCAATTAATTGTGTGTAGAAATCCTCTTAGTTCATAACAAGATAACTACACTTACATCAAAAGAAAAGTTATAGTCTATAAGAGGTAGTATGATGGGATCCGGTGAAAGACGTATTTCATTGAGCCTTTTTGGATGAAAGAGAAACACTATACGTTGTTGAAAGTGTATTTTACGGCTAATCCATACGTAAAACAACAAGAAATTAATAAAATATCAATGTAAAACACATCTTACTTGACAAACCCTTTGGCACCATTTTTGATGGAGAGAGAGAAGAAGGAAGAATTCAACTTTGATTGATACACCAAGTCCAAGACCTTCTTTGATAAGAGTTGTCTTCCAAGGATAGCTTACAAGGATGGCTAGTCTTCCTCTAGGAGAAAGTGTAGGCTTAGGCTTATGTTAATGGCTAAGTATAATTAGACATTACTACTCACTTTCTCATGAATTCCTCTCATCAATGGCTTAAATGGTTTTCAAGGAAGAAGAAACCCCCTTTTATAGGTGAAGGGAACCCCAAGGGTTTACACAAGAAGAGAAGAGCCAGTGTGAACAGAAACTGGAAAAGTTGGAAATGGGCTATCCCTGCATAAAATGGGCAGTCTGGGCTCCAGTATTTTGATCATATCTCCTCAACCGTGGCTCCAAATAAAAACGTAAAAATATGGACAGAAAACTCAGCTCATTAGCTACGACTCCCATTTTATATACTTTTTCCAATTGGGATTGTAACCTTGTGTTAAAAAATCATCAAAATAGGGTACATTTTTGGCAGCAAAGTCTTCTTGTGGTCCCCTTAGCATATACTTTTATTTGATTCCAATGGACACCTCATGCCATATGAAAGCATGACATTGCTCCTTGAAAAATTTTGGTAATCATGCTTGCAATAATGCATTAAAATAAGTGTATCTTTGAAAATCATGCCACCTAGTGTCCCAATAGGATCTGATTTCTTCCTAGTAGCTATTTAAAAAGAAATATAAGAAAAATATGAAAAATACATAGAAAATATATATATTGGAATTTATCCTAGATATAGGATCTAGCTAGGGTGTGAGATGATGATGAGATAGTAGAAATAAAGAATCAATGTTTTTTGCCCGGAGTTAAAGAGGTGGAGCTATTGACGCTTTTTTCATAGTACTTTTTTACGGTAAAGTAAGAATATGTTACCCTTGAGATAAATAATAGGATGAGATAGAGAGCTTATTATTATACTTAGATATGCATATGTAGATATTATTATAATTACGTATCTAAAAGGTTGCAAGATAGATCTTATAGCATGCTTTCCCACTATGTACGTGTTACAACACGACATCCACCCCCTCTAAACTTGCACATCCTCCGGTATGTGCCACATTCTCTCTTTGTAAGATCAACCTCTTGTACATCTTCCTTGATTTCTTCTTCACTAGATGATTCCAAAGCTTCATCTTCACTTTGATCTTCACCTGTGGTTTGCTCTTCCTCCTCATCAACATCTTCTGGATCATTGTCTCCTCTTCTCTTAAACATTTTGATCCTTTTTCCTGCAATGGGAATCTTTACTTCTGTACCATCTAGTTTAGACAAGCTGTAAGTAGCATTTTCATGCACATGCTCTACAACATTCGATCCAAACCATCTTTTTGAGAACTTACGCATGACTATATGCTGGTTATCAAGGCTACTATCATATACTAAAACCCAGTCACCTTTGTCAATTGCTTTGCTCCTGAGCCGATGTCGCTTATCAAAGTAGTCCTTGTTTTTCAACCTTTTATTTTTGAGTCGTTCTTTTGCAGCCTCAATGTCTCCAGGTCTTCTCTCTAGTTGCCTTATGTGCAATGCAAGGAGACCTTCCCTACTAAGCCACTCTTGCCAAGGTAGTACATTCCATGTGGGAATTGTATCTTCAATCACCATCACTGGCTTTTGACCATACATTAGCTCCACAAGAATGTAGCCAGTTACTGAGCTATGTGTTGTACGGTCAGCCCATAAAGCATATGGTAACAATTTTGGCCACTCACCAACTCTTCCTTCGCAAGCCTTGGCCAAAGCTTTGATGATAGGAGGATGCCCTCTTTCACTCTTTCCATTGCCTTTAGGGTTGTAAGCTGTAGTAAGAGAAAGCTTGATTCCTAATCTAGAAAAGAACTCCCTTACTTCTTTGGCATCCAGTTCACCTCTGTCTGCAGTGATCTTTCCCACACAACCATAATGGAAAATCACCTCATCAAGAAGGAATTTGCACACAGCTTCTGTGGTTTTAGCTCTTAATGCTCTTCCTTCAACCTGATTAGTTAGGTCCTCTTGTGCAAGAACCAAGTATCTCATTTGCCAGAGTCCTAAAGGCATTGTGACTAGATCCACAACCCATTTATAGTACACGGCTAGTGGATATGTAGGGTGCAATCCATCATGATGTCGAACATTTGAATACATTTCACAAGCTACACATGACTCTACAAATTGAGATACATCTTTATACATACCCTTCCACCATTATTTTTCTTTCAACTTGGAGAAGGTTGCCCACACACCTGTGCATCCAGCCCATATACTCTCATGGAACTCTTGCATGAGCTTTACTTGAGTCTCTTTTTTACATATAACCCTTTGTGGTGTTGCACCCTTTTGTTTAGGATGCTTCCACAAGTAACCATCCATCAAAAGTAACCATATGCTTTCTTGTGTATCCTCTTGAAGATCTTTCAAGAACAATTCAAGTGGATTAGTCATGCAGACATTGTTACCTTTGACATGAGAGATGGAATAGAACTTTATGCCCACATCATCTTCCTCATCAATCATCTGTGACTCATATTCATACCTTGCCCTTGATAGCATATCTGCCATTGTATTGTCTTTACCTGCAATGTGCTTAAACTCAGGGTTTAAGGACTTAATGTAGGCAATCCACCACAACATAGCAATGTTTGGCGTTGAGCAGGTTGTAATCATCCGAAGAAGTGGTAGACAATATGTTTCGACAACCACACATGCACCAATTAGATACTCTTTCCCATTTTTCAAGGCTATAACCATACCCCATAACTCTCTCTTTATCTGTGTCTAGTTTCTTTGGCGAGCACTCAATACCTTTGCTCCAAATCTCACCACATACCTGTGTCCTTCTTCGTCATCTTCCCCTATTGCCCATCCAATCCCTGTAGGACTGGTGTCTACTATCACAATTACTGGCCTTTAACACTCACAGTCTACCTTTCTCAAAGTTGGTGCTGACTCGAGCAACTCCTTTAGTTTTTTCATGGCTTTTACATGTGCTTTTGTCCATTTAAACTTTTGATTCTTTGTAAGCAATTGATAAAGAGGATCAGCTACATGCATATAATGTGGAATCCAAATAACATAAAAGACACATGCTCCCAGAAACATTCTAACCTCAGTGATGCTAGTGCATGTTTCTTTCATTCTTTGGATGGCATCTACCTTTGTTAGACAAGGTTTCCTACCATATGGCCCGCACATGTGCCCCACAATGAGCACTTCATTGACACCAAACATATACTTTTTCCTTGACAATGTAAGATTCACTTCTTTCAACCTAGACAAAATTTTATCACAATCATTTATGTGATTTACCACAAACCTGCGACATCCCTTGAAATCCAAAGATTCATCTTTCTCACTTTCTTCACATCCTTTGATAGGAAAATTATCAATGAAAGGCATTGTGATTTGAGGAATAAAGTCACGTAAGACCTTATTCATCCCATTCATCATATGTGCAACCAAGTTGGTTGCTCCCTGTGGCAAGGTACACATCCTTACCAAACCTAAAGGTGTCCTCATGGTTGTCAAGTCTCTGCTTTTGATTGCAAGCTGAAATTGATCATACCTTGAGTAGAGATCCCCCATTGAGTAGATTGCCCTCCCTGCAAACGCCTTTGCAAACCCATCCACAATTGGACATGTACCTACATTTCTAATTGTCACCTTGTTCATTGGTTGCATATCTTGGATGAAGCGTAGAGAACCATTCTTCTTTGGAACTGTGAACCACTTGTTTGAGTATGGAGCACAAGAAGGCTCCAAAATTCCCATTTTGATCTTCTCATTAAGTAGATCCACTAACTTTGGCAAATGAGCCTTTGGAACTGGAATAGGCAGCAGATTCCAAGGCACATGAGGTATTCTGAAAATTACCATAGGAGCTACAATAGAAGGATCAACACATCCTATCTCATGTGGCTCAAATTCAAAAGCCTTACCATGCTTTGAAAGCATTTCTTTGAAGCACTTTGTCTCCTCCTGTGCTAGAAACTCCTCACAACCAATCTGCAACTCTTGAAAAGACTCCTTTGTGAAGATATGCCCAATCTTTTTAGGATTCCTTAAACTTGGTTGCAAAGAAGTTTGCTCAATCTTTTCCCTGTTGTTGGGTGGTAAGGGTGAAGCTATTGATTTCACCTTCTTTGCTACACTCTTGTATTTAGTTTCAACATGGACTTCTGGGCCAACTGTTTGGTTTTCTTTAAAGGCTTCTATTACTTGATACATTTCCATAGAGAAAATTTCCACAACTTCATTTTCAAGATGCAAACTAGACCCCATTATAGCATGAAGCTCATCCATAGTATCTTCAAAAGAAACTTGTTCACACAAACCCAAAACATTTTTAGTAGGCTCTACCAGCCCACTCTTTTTCATGCCCATTTGTACATTATGTACATATTGTCTCCCACATCTCTTCAAATATTCAAGTTTTGTAAAGCATACTGATCCATTCCTTGTTACCAAGGAGCCCGTTGAGAAAGTTTCACCTATTTTTGGATCAGGCAAGACACTTTTTCTTTTTGTACCACTGCAATCCCGCTTTACAATGGTACTTGGCCAAAATCCATCATTTCCCTATGGTCATGAAACTCTTTGCTCACCTTTGGTAGAGGATGCTCTCTAAGATTGTCATGATTTCTTTCACGGTTCACACAAACTGTGAGAAATTGGATAGCACGTTTACCATCTTTGCTGTGTATCCTAGCATATGTTGAACCATCATTCATCACCTTTGTTTCCATTCTAACTCCCACAATGTAGGGTTGTCCAAGGATGAGATGATATATCTGTACTAGGAAGTTTTGGTCAATATTTACATCATCTATTGTCACCTTCACACCTGGACATGCTACATACAATTCACGAGATGAATTGTTTGCCACTTTTACCATCCAACCATGATATGTGTCCATCGGCCATTTACACTTATTTTAGAGACTCTTTGACATTATGTTTATTTCTGAACCATGGTCAATCAAGGCAACAAATGGCTCTTCAAGATCACCTACCTTGACCAAAGTTTTTCTAGTGGCCCTTGCCCAGTGACTTCATGAATAGTAGCTCCTAGGAATAGCTTCAACTTCTTCATCATCATTTGAGAAATGCACTTGATTCACTCTCCCACTAGATTGGTAGCATCCTACCACAGCTCCATCATCCTCCTTATTTTGTGACTGCATCCCTTGTGTCTTCAAGGTTTCTCCATCAATCTGTGGACGAGCAACCTCAGCAAGAGTTTGCCTCTTTCTCTTGATGATGTGAATGATATCCTCGTGGAATTCACGCTTTGCAATGCCAAGGAATTCTCCCAGAGTGAACTCAATCTTGCTATTCAAAATCCTTTCCTCCAAGACTTTCTTTAAATCTGTAGCAACCTCAATATCAGATTGTTGTTTATAAGTTGGGCCTTTTGTCTTACCTTTTGTTGGATCTTTCTTCTTTCCTCTTGTAGACTCCTCCATGAGTACTTCAGGTGGAGATTCTCCTTGTGTCGAGGGTGTTTGAGAAGGCATTGAGTCGCTTCTTCCCCCACTTCTAGAAGATCTTTTTGATGGTCCTTCAATAGCATTCTCAAGTCTGCGCTTCTCTTCTACAATAGACTCATTTTGTTGGCATTTTGTAATGTAGGCATGCACTGACAATGAGTCCACTGGATCATTCCATCCTGTTTCTAGACATACAAAATCCCCTGCCTTATGTAGAATCTCTTTTGTAAGCTTTTCCTTTTTAGCTAATTGCATGAAATTTGGCCAAATTTGACCATGATGGTCACTCACCTCTTCATCACTAAGATGCTCAATTTTTACTCCATAAGTAGCTGCCTCAACTGAAGAGGTGGCATGGTTAGTTGCCATATTTTCAACTAAGGTTTGCATTCCCCCCTTCCTAAAGTTAGTTCTCAAGGGTAGACCTATCTCTCGTAAGTGTATTTTACCATCCTTAAAAAAGACAACATCTTTTGACAAAGCATCACTAAAATCATCACAATCCCTTCTTACATGGTTTGTACTATCACACCAAATACATCTATTAACAAACCCTTCTTTGGGCTGTTGCCTTTGCCTAGGAAGTGGCCCTGACGGTTGGCCTTTTTCTTCAAGCTTTGCAAGCTTCACCTTCAAGTCACGCATTCCCTTCACAAGCTCATCTAGCATGGACTCATCAAACTTAGGAGCGATAAAAGTAGGCTTTACCATTTTGTTAGAAGTTGAGGTGGAAGGAGTTGTAGTGTTTATCACCATCTTGTCCCTTCTTCTTTGTTGTTTGGCAAGCAGTGAGACAACACCTTCCACCTCATTCCAGTCTGTCTTTAGTCCTTTCTCAGCATCTTTATCTTCAAGAAGAAGCTCCAAATTTTTTTGAAACTCTTTACCTGCAGCTTGTAAGAAAAAATCTGTCTTCTCTGCATCTAGTGTGGCCCTTTCTATCCTGGTGAGTTGTGCATAGTGCCGCTCAAATTTCCTAACTAGCTCTATTATTGATAGTCTTTGCTTTGGCTTGACTACCCATTCTAAGAATGTCCTTTTGGTCACTCTCTCAGAGTCCTCCATGAAATATTCCTCCTTTAAAGCTACTTTGAGTTCTTCCTAATTTCTCCCATGCCCATCTTTAATTCCCCTAACATGTTCTCTAATTTTTGGAGCAACAAATAGCTCAAAGATTTGAATCGTCTCACCTTCTGACACGCGATGTAGCTCCATCTCCTTCACATACTCGCGTAAATACTTGGCTACATCTTTGCCATTCAACTGATCCATTCTATTGACGACTGCTTGTATGGCCTTCGTTGCTGAAATATCCCTTCTTTCAGTGGCATGTTGTTGTTGCATGAACATTGAAAATGCTTGAAAAATTTTCATTGTCTTTGGGTCAAAATGCATACCCTATTGCTCAACATGATCACCCATGGTTACCCACAAATTCTCACCCTGGCAGTTTCACGTCGGATTCACCAAAAATAGGTCAAGAAATTTGCGGTCTTGCCAGGAAAGCACCAGGCTTTTGGCTGTGAGAGTTTGTGAGAGAACTCCAAAAACTATATGAAGGAGTTAAACCATAGATGCCATGAAGTATAGGGCTTGGAAGAAAGTGCAATCAAAGAATCTTCATTCTTTCTCTCTTGTACTCACACCACAAAGAAAGAATACAAAAGAGAATATCAAAACAACACAAAGATGAAAACATCAAGGCTATGGTCATATCGTATCATGGGTAATATGAAAGGGTTAATAGATGAATTAATGGCGTTCAATCTTTGCCGACCAAATAGGCTAAGAATTGTTTTTTGGAGTTGTAGTTTTGTGCTCACCATAATATATATGTTTGTCTAGTGATTGGGATTAATTGTGTGTATAAATTCTCTTGGTTCATAGCAAGATAACTACACCTACATTAAAAAAAAAAGTTATAGTCTATAAGAGGTAGTATGATGGGATCCGGTGAAAGAAGTATTTCATTGAGCCTTTCTGGGCCAAAGAGAAACACTGTACGTTGTTGAAAGTGTATTTTACGGCTAATCTATACGTTAATTCTAATAGACCTCACATAGTGGAAGCGATAGAAATTCTCATCATGTGGATTATTCATCTAGGATAACTCTAGTATGTGCAAAATGTACATATGAGAGAAGTGAAGAGATGAGAAGTTTCCTTCCCAAGCCCTATTCTTGACCGTAGGCAATAAGGATACTGCGGGGAGAGATGTACATGTAGCAACAAGGAGAACCTAGAATTTGTAGAGATACTGAATTTCTAAGAGTGAGAGAGATAGGTTTGGTTAAGGAGATGAGATTAGATATATATATGTTGTATTAGAGATGAAAAGAAAACAACAAGAAATCAACAAAATATCAATGTAAAACACATCTTACTTGACAAACCCTTCGGCACCATTTTGGATGGAGAGAGAAGAAGAAGAAGGAATTCAACTTTGATTGATACACCAAGTCCAAGACCTTCTTTGATTAGAGTTGATCTTCCAAGGATAGCTTACAAGGATGGCTAGTCTTCCTCGAGGAGAAAGTGTAGGCTTAGGCTTATGTTAATGGCTAAGTACAATTAGGCAATACTACTCACTTTCTCATGAATTCCTCTCATCAATGGCTTGAATGTTTTTCAAGGAAGAAGAGTTCCCCTTTTATAGGTGAAGGGAACCCCCAAGGGTTTACACAAGAAGCGAAGAGCCAGTGTGAATAAAAATTGGAAAAGTTGAAAATGAGCTGTCCCTCCTTGAAGTGGGTAGACTGGGGTCCAGTATTTTGATCATATCTCCTCAACCGTGGCTCCAAATAAAAATGTAAAAATATGGACAGAAAACTCAGCTCATAGCTACGACTCCCATTTTATATACTTTTTCCAATTGGGATTGTAACCTTGTGTAAAAAAATCATCAAAATAAGGTACAATTTTGGCAGGAAAAGTCTTCTTGTGGTCCCCTTAGCCTAAACTTTTATTTGATTCCAATGGACACCTCATTCCATATGAAAGCATGACATTGCTCCTTGACAAATTTTTGTAGTCATGCTTGCAATAATGCATTAAATAAGTGTATCTTTGAAAATCATGCCACTTAGTTTCCCACTAGGATTTGATTTCTCCCTAGTAGCTATTTAAAAAGAAATATAAGAAAAATACATAGAATATATATATATTGCAATATATCCTAGATATAGGATCTAGCTAGGGTGTGAGATGATAATGAGATAGTAGAAATAAAGAATCGATGCTTTTTGCCCCAAGTTAAAGAGGCGAAGCTATTGACGCTTTTTCGATAGTACTTTTTGACGGTAAAGTAAGAATATGTTACCCTTGAGATAAATAATAGGATGAGATAGAAAGCTTATTATTATAATTAGATATGCATATGTACATTATAGGAAATATAATTACGTATCTAAAAAGTTGCAAGATAGATCTTGTAGCATGCGTTTGCACTATGTACGTGTTACAACACGACAACGCAATAACAATCTCTTTTGGATAGAGCAACTACAAGACCTGCGTTATTGATCTCATGGTTCAGAGGCAGTAGATCAACCTTTGCAAGTATAGATTGCTCCAACTTCATCCCAAATAAGAAAATTTTCAAATGTACAGCCATAGACTGAGTCCACCCCACCAATATCCAATTCCACATTTTAAGAAGTAGCAATGGAGTAGATCTTAGATGCATTCTTTGATATGGATCCCATCATTGAAAATCTAGAAGGCAACAACAATCAAGGAAACACTGCGAACCAACCTCACTCATCCCGTCCATATCAATGGCATGATAGCAACGATAAAGAGGACGAGATGATGAAAACTCTTGCATGTATGTCTGTTTACAATGGTGAAAAAATATTAGTTCTCCGTATCTCTTTGGCAATGATTAATTTACAGTCTGTCTATGGGTGGTTTGATGCCTCCGTCACAAAGCTTTTCAGGTAAATATATTGTATCCTAAGCATGACAAAGTGAAAATTACATTTCAATAATATGATCATTGTGTTCACTTGTTGATGTAACGACAGTTTTCTCAACGAATAAATCTCGTTGGAAGGCAATCACATGCCCCCTACCCGTCCAGCCGCTAAAAAGCTTCTTACTAACTTGGGCTTAGATTATCACAAACTATATGCATGCCCTAATAATTGTATACTCTTTTGCAATGAGTATGAAAATTTGGAACAATGTCCCAATTGTGGATCAAATAGGTATAGAGAGGACACACAAGGAAAATTTATCCTTGCAAAGGTCCTTCGACACTTTCCTATCATTTCAAGAATGGAGAGCATGTTCAAGTGCAAGTCTATAGCCGCTTTGATGACATGGCACTCAAATACTAGATTGGCAGATGATGTGATGCGGGTACCTATTGACTCTCGTGCATGGAAGCACGTAGAGAATGTGGCCTATTTACTTGGTTAATTATAATCTTCCACCATGGCTAGCTATCAAGAAGGGCGATCTGTTGTTTTCACTGATCATCCCAGGAAAGTACAAAGCAAAGAACATGGACGTCTATCTAGCACCACTTATAGAAGAGCTCCAAATCTTGTGGACAAGGATCAATGTGGTTGACATGTCCCAACCAATCGGACGATAAAATTTACATGTGCAAGGCATTCTTATGTGGACCATGCACGATTGGCCGGGCTTTGGTGAGTGTTTAGGTAAGTATCTTTGAAACCCTCACATACATGCTATTCCTGGCAATGCCAACACTTTTCTATTTTAATTTTATGATTTTTCAAGCTTGAGTTACTTGGGTAATCATGCATGTATGAAATGTGGTTCTCGACTTGGCTTCCGCCGCTCTGATAATTTGAGCAAGATAGTTTATGAGGAGCATGGTAGATTTTTGCCTAAAGGAGATGAGCTATGTGGACCAAACATATGCAAACATGACACGCATCCACTAAAAGCGAGTGATTGGAAAAACATGTGGGTGGAGAGGGGAGATTTCATGCCACCCAAAATGAAAAGACTTTCTATTTTCCATGAACTCCCGTATTGGAGTGACCTATTGATTAATCATCTTCTTGACCCAATGCATATCTTTAAGAATGTGGGAGAGATCATATGAAAAACCATCACTGGAAAAAGGGAGGGCAAGGCAAAGAGATGACCTATCGGCTGTGGGTCAAATGCCAGAGATGTAGCCTCGACTTAAACCCAATGGAAAGTTTGCTATACCAAAAGGTCCATGGATTTTGAGTCGTGCAGAAGAGCAACAAGTGAAGAAAACTATATCTTCATTCAAAATTTCTAGTGGGTGCATGCGATTTGAAAATGTCTTTTACGGATGAAAATCTTAGTGGTCTTAAGTCACACGATTGGCACAAATATTTCCAGTTTATCTTACCAATTGCCATAAAGGATTTTCTGACAAATTTAGAAGGACAATATATAAAATTAGTGATTTGGTACACTGGATCATTTCAAAAGAGATAAGAAAAGGTTGGCTCTATGTTGTTCAAGTTGCTCCAGGAAGCAAGCAAGTGTGTGAAGGATTGGAAGTTGAGGTCGAAGAGATTCATGAACAAAGTGCACGGCCAACGGATGATGTAAGTTTGGATTTTGAGCTGGAGGTCAGTGGTGAGCAGATGCTTAAACCTAGAAATAAGTTTTCAAATATTGAAGTTGATCCGGAGGTCGACGAAGAAGTAGAGTTTGTTGATGAAAATGTAGAAGTACAGATTGAGATAGACATCTTTGGTGCATCGGTTCTCATAGAAGATAAAAGATTGACTAATGATTTTTGCTAGAAACTCTTTTAATTAGTCTACAATATTGGATAGATTTAATAAGGTGTTGCAGCTTTGTTTTTTTGTTATTTACATTGCTTAAGCTTTTCTTTTGTAAACTATGTTATTTGTGTATCTGTAGCCATGGACGATGACAACGATACATACTCTCCTAGTTTTAGTTTTCTTGTCACTCCGGTCGGCTTGTCACCCCAAAAAATGGGCTCCTTTTTGTCACAGTTCACACCAGAGCAGGTTAGTTATGCACAGAATCTTTGGGCAGCTGATCCCTCTAGACCTACTATGCTGCCCCTACGCCTAGGACTAGTGTACCCCCTATATCAACCGGCCCTACACCTCAGTCCAGTGTGCCCCCTACACCAATGGCTGATTCATCTTCGAGACGAGGTAGGCGTCATTCTGGAGGCGGTGGTTGTTATGGTAGCAGTTCTATCAATGTGTCCACACCATCAAGAGAGCATCCACCACTCTCTTCAGTAGATAGCACACCACGTACACCTTGGGGATCACAGAAGATGATCAAAGCAAGGTGTACAAGAGTAGGGAGAGGGCTATTGTGGCGGATAGGGTTGGAAAGGCCATGCAATAGAGGATTTGGAAGCTCGATACAATTTAGTTTTTCCACTCTATGATGGAGATTTGGGATAATCAAGATGATGAAAGAAAGGATTACATCGTCGAGGCCATTCACAGAGAGTACAGGCCGATAGAGGGGCACGATCCAGTCTCAAATGATTGGATTTTGAGCATGGCAATTTCCACAATGTCACACCATCAGTCAGAGGCGAGAGACATGTACAGAGACGATAGTCCAAAGCCGGCATGGTTGGGTGTAGAGGAGTGGGCGGGGATTGCACGAGAGACATAAGACAATCTTGAGAGATTTCGGCAAAAACAGAGTGACGCAGCCAAAGCACATTTGGAGTCTACTAGAGCATCACATCTTGGGAGTGGAGGCTACGACACAGTTTGGCATGAGTTTGTAAGTATTATACGTATGCTTTAAATTGTCAAAAATGTATATGTTATTTGAAGATTTATCTTATGATTAAACCATAATTTTGCAAGAAGTTATCGTGAAACACCCTCCCACGAGAGGAGAAGTATGGGTACAAGCATGGACTTGTGGCTCTTTTGACCCAGCTACTACAGGAGGAGGGAGAGGATGTTGACTGAGAGGCATTACCATAAGGAAGACATCCTCCATATATGTTTTTTTTTGTAGTTGTGGTCTTCTTGATACAGTTGTACTCATTCATTGTATAGATGTACAATTTCATGCTTTTTGGTTATGGTTTTGCATTCCATTTACAATTATGATTATGGTATGACAATCAGATTATGGTTATGGGTTTTGCAATTATGGTATGGAAATCACGGTATGGTTATGGTATGGCACAAAGTTTATGGTTATTGTTTGTCAATCAAGTTATGGTTATGGTTATAGTTTTGCAATGATGGTATGGCAATCATGTTATGGTTAGGGTTTGGCAATCAAGTTATGGTTGTGGTTTTGCAATGATGGTATAGAAATCATGTTATGGTTATGGTTTAGCAATCAAGTTATGATTATGGTTTTGCAATGATGGTATGGCAATCATGTTATGGTTAGGGTTTGGCAATCAAGTTATGGTTGTGGTTTTGCAATGATGGTATGAAAATCATGTTATGGTTATGGTTTAGCAATCAAGTTATGATTATGGTTTTGCAATGATGGTATGGCTATTATGATTATGATATGACAAACAGGTTATGGTTATGGTATGACAAACAGTTTTCAAGTCATGTTTTAATTATGGCTAGAAAATATTCATGCCATTGTGCCTATGGTTTGGGAGTCGATGTTATGGTTATGCTTTTGGGAACTTGTCATGTTTAAGATTTTGATTTTGTGGTTTTGTTATGCTTACAATTTTGCTAATATGTACTCACTCGCTCTTTAGTGTCAAACTGTAGGCGGAGTGCAGTTGCTTGTGCATTCTTCCTTTGTGTAGAGAGGGGTCTTTCCCGGTGTTGGAGTACATGCAGGATCAGTTCCCAGCCCTCTCTCCAAAAAATTTTTTGCAAGTTTTGCCGCCGGTACGGGTATTAGTATACAAGTTATTATACCCCTCGAAAAAGGCATCAGTATGGAAAAATTAGTTTTCGACACCTATTTGGAGCGCAAATACCGGCGTGTGTTCCATTACGTGTTCCGATGGTATGATGTCGACGACTATTCCAACTCTTATTCCAGGGCTTTTTACTTTTAAAGCAAGCTTTGAGTTGTCATCATCTGCATCCATTTTCACGCGGTGTGTTGTACTGGTTCTTTGTATTTGCGAGTGGTTTGCATTTAAAACTCCTGCTATGAAAGTGTCAAGTGTTTTCAAAGACATGTGTATGCATGGTCTACGTGATGAAGTGCTTGGTGTCTGTTGCGGTTAGTTGTATACAACTGAATGTGTAGATCATTCCTAGCTATTCAAATGTGAACATATAAAATTCAAGTGTGCTAATCTAAATTGAAATGCAGTATTTTTGGAATGCATTACAACTGATATGCATCCTCATGAGATGCCCTTCCACACATAACACACTTTAGCAGAGATGCATTAACATGAGAAGCCCCTGTTCACATTGTCAAACAACATATTTCAATCGGAAAGTGTTATTGCTAGAAGCTGCATTTCAGTGCTTCAAAATCTATTCATGCTTGAGGGTATGCATGCAAGGATAAGCTTGAGAGAGAGAGAGAGAGAGAGAGAGAGAGAGAGAGAGAGAGAGAGAGAGAGAGAGAGAGAGGAGGGGAGGTTGGTGATGTGAAGACCACTAAGGAAGGCCGCTAGATCAGGCCATGAACAAACACACACACACACAGAATAGGTTGGCGAGATGAAAGCCACAATAGAAGGTTGCTAGAGGGCATGAACAGATATAGATAGATAGATAGAGAGAGAGACAGAGATAGAGATAGAGAGAGAGAGAGAGAGAGAGGAGGAGGAATAGATAAATAACTTTTGTTGAGTTCAAAACTTTAAATCTACAAAGGATATTTAGGATAATAATAAAAGGATAATGATATTTTGTTGTGTCCATGACTCAGTATATGCCCACTCCAACCATTGAGCACTGATGGCCTAGCCTCAAAATCTTTCTCTCTTCCTTGTGTGCCATTGTTATCATGCCATAGGCTCTATCCTAAATACCCTTTGTAGATGACCGAGAGGATGTATGAAGAAAGGAAGTTTTGAACTCAACAAAAGTAATTTATCTATTCCTCCTTCCTCTTCTTCTTCTTCCTCTCTCTCTCTCTCTCTCTCTCTCTCTCTCTCTCTCTCTCTCTCTCTCTCTCTCTCTCTCTCTCTCTCCACATACATAATAGTGCTAGTGTATAGTCTCTATAGTGTGAATTACACACCATGATGTGGTGCCTGATGATGTACGCATCATGTTGGTGCCTATTGATGTACTCATCATTTAACAATAGAGTCCACACACTTCGTCTCTCTCTAAAACACACACACACACACACACACACACACACACACACACACACACACACGTGATAGATACAGACTCAACACATATGATAGACACAATCACACCACATTCCTTTCTTGCATGTTCAATGCATGGAAGCAAGAGAATTAGGAAATGTTTTTATATAAAATCAGCCCGTACAAAATCACACATGCGACTCTTGTGTGTGTGTGTGTGTGTGTGTGTGTGTGTGTGTGTGTGTGTGTGTGTGTGTGTGTTCCCCCCTACCCGTGCTGCATAACTAACATATAGCCCCAGATTTTTAACCAAGAGCCAACCACATTTATAAAAGACCATCTCCTTCCCAATAGCCACCCTATTCTAAAAGAATGCATGCGAATGCGTACTTGTGCGCACATATGCACACACACATCAATATAGTGTCCATCAATGCGATGAGATTAAAAAGCAAGGACTCTGCAACAATACAAAAAAGAGCAACAACTAACATGGCCAAGAGCTAGGCATAGAAGCGCGAGCAAAATTATTATTACTACAAGGTTTTCCCTAAGTTTCCATCACTTTTTCGAAGCATCTCCACACTTCCTCTCGAATGATGTCCCTTGTCACCGCAATTATTGCAATGCCGTTTTGCTTTCAAGGCTTCCAGCTCGGCATCACTCTTCTTGTCTTTGGTGGTAGGCAAGTGGCGCGACACGGGAGGCGGTGGGAGATCAACGCAAAAGAAGAGAGAGAGAGAGAGAGAGAGAGAGAGAGAGAGAGAGAGAGAGAGAGAGAGAGAGAGAGAGAGAGAGAGAGAGAGAGAGAGAGAGAGAGAGAGAGAGAGAGAGAGAGAGAGAGAAAGAGACAGAGCAGGAACAACAACAACAACAACAAGATCGATGTATAGATTCAAACCATGTTGCATGCATGAATCTTTGATAGTAAGGATGAAAGGTATAAGGAGTGGTTTGGGGTTACTTGTATCACCTAGCTCGATTGAAGCTAGCTAGATTTTGTGGAATTTTACCTTGCATCCAATTTTACTGAAATATATCCCCACAAAGCACTTGCAATTGCCCCACAACGAACATGCAATTCCCCAATGAAGGTGGAATGGTGCTTGACAAAGAACTACTGTTGAGATGTAGGTAATTGATTCTAGGGATGAGATCAAGCTCGGAAGGGATAGTACTTGTGGGGAGGTTTCCTGAGAGAGTGCCATAGTAAGTCACCACAATTTGCCAACATGAGTGGAATGCTGCCATTTATGAGGTTTACATTGAGTACGAGAAGCCTCAGCCAGGTTGCTCGAATGCAGCTGAGGGGATCTTCTCCTTAATCAGATTAGCCTCCAAAACAAAGTGTTGCAGGTATGGTAAGACTAGAAATGACTGTGGAAAGGGGCTATTTGTAAATTGCAAGTAACGTGTGTTGCAATTAGGTTATACATCACATGCTATTACCTTGTTGACATACACACTAGATGCTATGCCCAAATGGTGTGCTATGATTAGATATGATATTAGGGCCATTGCTTTTTGGAAAGTCACATATTTCTTCCATGTATGGTACATGAAAGATTCTTGCCTACATAGTCTTGTGCATTTTTATGCATTCTTCTTGTTCACCCCAATTGTCATGTATAATCAAGACCCTAATGGCTAGAAAACAGAGGTTCTTGAAAAAATTCAGCATGTAGACACATAAAAGATATGATTATTTTGATTACTTCACAATCAACTACATAACAAGATGTGGTTTTAGTTCAAGATGTGTGTTTATTTGATCAATTTTCTTGATACTAATTTTTTTTCTTATATGGTTACTCATGCATTGAAAGTAGCTTCTATTGCAAAAGAGAAGCTAAAGCTAGGCCATGCAATATTTGTTTTGGGGTACCATAGCCTTCTTGGTAAAGATCTCCTAGATCATGCCATCCAAATGTCTCGTGAGGATGGTTTGACATGGAGCAAAGTCATTGTAAGTTTTCTATACAAGCAATTGAGGTGGCTTCTCATCTCATGGATTTCACATGGATTTGACACTCATGGTTTCTTTTTATTTAGAAATTGCCCATAGATGTGGACATTTAGTATAGCTTTATCACTATACAGAGGCAAAATTCTTTCAAGTGGGAGATGAGAGATGGACCCTTTGGAGAGTCCATGGTGCATGTGGGTGTGTCACCGATGATTGTGAAGGTAGTCTATTTTCTGTTTAGTCCATTTACGAATGTCAAGATTTTCAAATGGAGTAATGGGTCACAAATTTCTAATTTTTGTTACTCTTAACTTGAATTGAAAGTAATGTTGACATGTGGTCTTCCTAAACAAATTTGGAGGACTACAAAGATGACACGGAATGAGACAAGTGGCGTTCCAGTTGATGATAAGATGAATTAGCTTAGAGTTGAGACACCATATTTGTGTTTATAAATTACAACATAATGCTCATGAAGTTTAGAGATCTGGTTATGTAATTATTTTTCCATGTACTTGTTTTTATTCTCTTTTGACAATAGAAACACACTTTTCATCTTTTTCTTGAGTTACCTTCTGGAATCAAATCAAGTTTTAGTAGTGTTTTGAGAGCTCTATCCTTGTCATGTTTGCTATTTCTATATGCTAGTTATGTCTTTTAATATATACCAGCAAACAAACTTTTATGTCGCTGAGGTTGGTAACTTGCTGTGACATATTTATATCCTAATGGCATTTAAGACAAAATGTTTTGACTTGTTGTTCATGTCTTGTTGTTATTATTTACTTTATTGATTGGAGTCTCCAACTCTTTTATGTTAGTGCTTGTCGGCTAGTCCGAAGCACTATGCCTGCATTCAATGAAATTTAGGTTCATATTTGAGCCCGCTATTAGCATAGAGGCATGTCTTTTGCCAAATTATCCACTTTGTCTTGATTGAATTTTATCTTTATAGCCTGGTAGCTACTCAAAATTTTTCTCATTGCAAATCATGTATCTATACTATCCACTAATCAAACAATGTGGATTTATGAAAAAATCTAGGGTGTTCTCATATATTGATAACAAAAATTCCCAAATTTTTGCTTTGAAAATCATGGTCCAATGGATGAGATTTTTCATTTTCAATCAAAAAATTTACACTACAAATCGGTATATGTGAGCATTGGTGGAGGGAGAGAGAGAGAGAGAGAGAGAGAGAGAGAGAGAGAGAGAGAGAGAGAGAGAGAGAGAGAGAGAGAGAGAGAGAGAGTGTCTACAATGGCGTCGACTACAAAGGGGGGCAACAATAGCATCTACAATGCAAACGAAAGAACACGACCAATCCAGGTTCTCTGTAGTATATACTCAGCATCCCCCTCCCCCCTTCTATCTCTATCCCTCTTAATTCTTCCTTTGCCCCTTGCTCATACTCCTTGATGTAGAGTTGGTGGGCGTTGAGCTATTATTTACAATCTTGATCATGGGGTTACCTACATTTTCATCTAAAAGGGTGGCTATATATGAGTAAAGCAATATTATTCTTGTACATAACGTTTCAAGCCTTTATCTTTAAGTGTCGTCGCCAAAGGCACTGCCATTGTACTAGCTATCGTAAATATCATTGGCAGATGACCAAGAGGATGTATGGGGAAAGGAAGTTTTGAACTCAACAAGAGTCATTTATCTATTCCACACAAGCACAAGCCTCTCTTGAGGTTGCCAATAGTCTCCAATTGTAGCTCTAGCTTCCATGCAAACAGAAAGAAGGCAAACTGCACATACATGTTGCCATGCTCATCCTTCGCCAAAAAGAATGTTCGGAAAAAAAACTTTGGAAATATGTGCCGTTTAATTTTTGTGGCTTTAAGCGAGGTTGATGGATCAACAACCACCAACCAAGGCGCACGTCCTTCTCATAACAATCTGTTCTACTCTATTACGGAGAAGAAGATTTCGGGCAGCCACATGGTCAAAGAAAAATAAAGCAGAGCTAGTGAAACCTGAGGATGTCGAGGGGAAGGCAAACAAGCAACAACGGCTTGGAGGAAGTGGGGGAGTGGGGACAAGAGTGTTTGCTTGAGAGAGAGAGAGAGAGAGAGAGAGAGAGAGAGAGAGAGAGAGAGAGAGAGAGAGAGAGATTAAGTTCCTACGATGGCGAGCTATAGTTGACAGGCAACTGAGTGTGTGTGTGTGTGTGTGTGTGAGAGAGAGAGAGAGAGAGAGAGAGAGAGAGAGAGAAAGAGAAGAAAATTTCAGGCTACTACGTGGGCATCTCTTAGCAGCAGAGAGGGTGTAAGCAAGCACCTTTATCCTCCTTTGCTCCTGCAATGTACTGCTGTTTCTTTATCTCTACCCTGTGTGACCTCGAAACGCAATCTTTGTCCACCACCAGTTGGGCACACACCACCTCATCACATCAGGTGTCATTCCAACTGCCTCTGCCTTCCACCTAGGCTTCCTCAAGCTATCACTTGCATGACCTACATTGCCGCCATGACAAATAGTTGTTGCGCTTCATCTATATCACCTTTAGTTAAATACTTGGGTTGTGTGTGGTTACTCTGAGTTGCACCCACACTAAGGCTGGGTTCAAAGTAGGCGGCGGCAGTACGCAGGTGAACCCAACAGCATGTCAAATGCTCCCACATGGGCATGCGCGTTCACAGTAGGCGGCGGAAGTGCGCATTGTTTGCTGCCAGCGCATGGAAGGGTTGCCCCCTTTTGCTTCCCCCCCCCCCCCCCCCCCCCCCCCCCTTTTGCCCAAGGTACTTCCACCCTCCACGGTGAAGAGCTTGTTAGCGAAATTTCTTTAAAAAAGCCTTAAAAAAAAGTGACTACAAGGACGTTGAAGCCTTTCCAAAAATAATTAACACACCACCACCAACCCATATACACACAAAATGCTTTCTTTCACTCTTTGTTCCGTCGCCACCCAATGTTCACACTAGAAGATGGAAGAAAACATAGCCACTTTTCGTTCCACCCTCTATGTGAACAATTGGGTGGTGGAAGTGTGCATTCTGCAGCTCTACCACCCGGAGAAGCACCTTTAGGAGTGTGTCCTCCATCTCCTCGATGTGAACCCAACCTAAGGCCTCTCTCTCGCTCTTTGAGTGAATGGAAGAGGAGGAGGAGAAGTTGGTTGTAGGGAGAGGGTGGCAAAGGATAGATTATACCAGGCAATAAACCATCCCGCTCAATGCGAGAGAGAGAGAGAGAGAGAGAGAGAGAGGGGGGGGGGGGGGGGGGAAGGGTTGAGTACACCATTTGGCTGTCCCTCCATGAGCTAGAATGTAGTGCTCTTCCTTCTCTGTGCCAAATTATTGAAGTGGTGGTAGCTCTCAAAAGATGTCTTCAAAGGTCAAGCCCTTTGCGGTTCAAAGCGTGCGTGCGTGCGTGTGTGTGTGTGTGTGGGGGGGGGGGGGGTGGGGGGGGAGAGAGAGAAAGAGAGAGAGAGAGAGTGAGTGATGCATCGTGGGACAGAGCCACAGTGTGTGATGATCGACGGAGCACACAAATTTGCAAGCACATGGGGACATCACGCGAACAGGCGGTTGGGCTGCAAGGAAGCGTTGCCTACACTCGCTGGTAGCTGCATGGAAAGCACGCTTTACCAATAATGGCATGGCATATAGGGGCGGATCATTGCATGGTAAGCAACTCACTCTGGCAGTGACGATGTGGGCAACTGCATGGCAAGCATGTCTTTGTAGTACTACAACATCGACATCTACATGGAAAGCAGCGATGTCAAGGGTAGCAAGGGTGGGTGCAAATCAACAACTCCCTCAAGGATGACACTTCTATAGGGATGGCATCAGAAACTGCATGGAAACCATATCGGCGGTGGGTGCGTGCACGTGCAAATCAGCTCGCATCATAAGCAAGCTTCACAAAGAGGAATACTTACACACCCTGTGGCCGTGGACGCCCTTGGAAAATGGAGTAAGCGCCATTAATATGTCAAGTGCCAGAAGCAGCTTTGTGGTACACTTTATAGTTTGACAGCAATTGAAAAATGGATTAAGGGTCATTAGCAACAGCACTAGACGTAGTCTTTGTAGGCTACCAGTACTAGCTTGGTGAATCTCGCACACATGGAGAGCCACAGAGAGTTTCAACCTTAATGCAGAAAAGGCTAAAGGTTTTTGCAATATGAGCAGACCATTAGATGTAGATTCAAAATGAGTTAGGCGATCAGCAAAGATGAGGAGTCGTGTTCTAAAAGGCTCTATGGCAAGCTTACAGAGTAGAAGATAGTAAGCAATGGTTGCACAGATAGCTAGCATCTAAGCATGTGGAGATCCTATGATCTGGCAGCCAAAAGTAAGGGCGGTAATTGGGTTGAGTTTTTGTAGCGATCAGTCAATAGGCCGCAAGGGGAGTGGTTGCATGTCGCCGTGGGTGTGTGTTAGTGTTTGCAACGGGCTTACTCACCATGATTGGGCGGTCATCGTGGATGTTGGTCATGACACCCAAAAGAAAGTTGTACAACAACTGGGCTGATGCTTAGCTATGAGGGTGATAGGGCAGGTGATTATTATGGTTCACAACATTCATTATTCTAAAATATAGGTTTTAACTCAAGATCTTTAGGTTTTATCGCCTCTTTTGTTTGCTATTTAGAACCTCTCTCTCTCTCTCTCTCTCACAGAAACACACACACACACACACACACACAAATCCTGTCGTACCACCCTCACGGCTCAGAGCATTTGAGTAAACTAATCTCTAATCCTAATCATATTTAATATTTTGTTTGACCTAATTTTTCCCTCTTTGCTCCAAACTACAATGGGTAAATTTGCCCAGTGTTCCTCCTCAACCACCTAAGAATGATGACTTGAGTGCTCAGGAAGTCTTTTAGGCGTGTCATCTTCACCATAAAGTTGAATATAGACTTGCAACCAATGTTTAAAGGAGCATCTTGGTGGTTGAGATTGAAGGTTGATTTGGGCAACTACTCAAGCTGGTGCTACTACACTCGTAAGGAAAGGGCCACTACACTCGTAAGGAAAGGGCCAACAAGGCAGTAGTGTTGGTGCATCTAAGGACAATTGAAGGCAAAAAGGAAAATAGAGATGCGCTACTAGAGTACCGAGTAGCCTCTATTTGTTTTGGGAGTACCAAAACCAGCATCTCTTCTCCTCCTCCTTGACTCCTCCTCCTTCTCTCTCTCTCTCTCTCTCTCTCTCTCGACCAACACACACATGCACACATGCATGCAAAGGTAGCTACTTCTTGTTTTTGCTTTTGCAAAAGGCCAACAATATCTCTCAAGGAGTATATCTACAAGAATGGCTATGAGCAGCTACAAATAGAGACCACATTGCACTGTCAAGTCTTGGACGGAGAAAACATAGCACCTAAACAACACCATGGTGGCTTAGAGAGCATCAAGAAGGGCAAAATGACATGTACAAGATCACGGTGTAGCCCATGGCAAAGCTGTTGGGTGAGTCTATCTTTGAATAAAGAATATTTGCCGAGGCTATGGGCTTTCTAAATGCATAAACGTTTTGATGTAAGATGATCCCTTTTTTAAAGGTTTTAAGAGCTCCTCATCTTTTTTCTTGGTAAGTTTTTTGACAGAGTAATCTTATGTGGCATCTTGCCAAAAAGAAAAGAGTACTAGCATGGCTGAATGGAAAGTGAAATATTGCATTCAAGGCAATTGGGGAGCACATTTGACATTCGTGATGGAGCAATGCGACACCATTCGTTCCTTGACTCACATAATTTGGAAAAGTACTTTCCACCTTCGATGACCAATCTAGCTACTACTGTTATTGTTAATGCTTGGGGCTAGGGAAGCATCTCAATATGCACCCTTCTGGGCTTGCCTTGCCTTGCCACGGCCAAGAGCACCAAGCTCTAATACCAGGTGTTAAGCTTGAGAGCTATGGAGGATGATGGCGTGCAGCCATGGCATGAGAGAAAGCAAAAGAACGAGTGCAGAGAAGGAGAGAGATATTTGACACTGAAAAAACTCACGCTGTGTTGATTATTTGAAACCTCTTTTACATGATATAAAGCAACTAACTAGAGTTGTTGCATGCACCTAAAAAGAACTAGTGTACAACTCTTTATCACAAGAGGATGCTCCCATGGGCAATACTGGGCTTGAACCCAACAGGTATACTCCCCCCCCCCCCCCCAAAAACACACACACACACACACACACACACACACACACACACACTCATTGTGTGAAGTGAAAAGTGCAAGAACTCCATCTCCTTCTCCAAGCTTGTTGAGAAGTTGAGAGCCTACACCAACACTCTTGGCTATGGAATGAAAATCCAACCAAGAGCCATGCTTCAATGCTTAATCTTACCATCTTCTTCATCTTCATTACTATGCTATTATGCTATGCTAAGCAAGAAGAGTGATGATAAGTGAGGAACTATTTATTTCTCCTATGGAATGCTTCTTCTTCCTCTTCCCTACCCTCATTCCCCGCTAGCTCTCTCCACCTTTGACGGTGTTTGAGGCCTTGGGACTTAGGTCATGGATGGTTAATGCTTTTACAAAGTTTATGTTATGCTCGTGATGCATGAAGCTTTCCATTTTCATAGCATCACCAAGGTAACAAGAAACACAAATATTTTATTGTACCAAGTCTCTATTGATGGAAGAATCTATAATACAAAAGCCTTTTGGAGGGGGGACCGGTTCCAAGTAGATCCGGTCCTCAACTGTTGTCATGGTCTCTAATACTCTCTGTTGCAAAAGTATTGTTCATGCCAAGTTAATTAAGTATAATGGTTATGTTGCTACCGCTAATTAAGTTCACCCTCTATGTTCTCCAAGTAGTCTCACAAAAATGCTCAGTGTAATTCTCCTAATTTTGTTATCCTCAAAGTTCATAGGCCATTTCCATTACATTGGTATTAGAGCTATTGGTTTCTCTTTTCTTGCTTAAGAAGAGAGGTCCTTAAGTTGTCCATGAAAGGTTGGATCTGCTCATTGCAACAGGTAAGTGGTACATGGATCTATTATCTTGGTTGAAAAGGACTTAGTTAGAGGTACACCATTGGGAACTATAATCTTAATAATGGAGTCTCTCGGGGCTTGCCTTTGGCTTAAGCATTATTGAGCTACTAGCAACCTCAACAGGAACCATAATCAAGCGAGCAATGTTAGACCCTCTCCACTATTCTTTGCAATCAACAAACTCTAAACCACAGGTGTGGCTGTTTGAGAACTAATTTTCAAAGGTAAAGAAGAGTAGTGACTAAGGTTTTTGAGGGTACCAAAGCACAAGGTAATTCTATACATAAGTTTAATTAGCATGGCTAACAATAACCAAGAGAGTAGAATGAACATTGATAACTTTGATTTTTCACATGAAGGTGCTAATGATAATGCCCCCATGTTTGTTAATTATCATGTTACTAAGTTGCATCAAGCTATGGGAAACCCTACTTTGCAAGCCAAAGTTACTCAACAACTTTGCGCTTATGGGATTTTCCTTCCTCTCAAAGAGGAGAGAGAGCTTAGGAGGTCTCTTGACGAGACTCTCAAAAGAAGACTCTCTCCCATAAGAGAGGAGGAATCCAAAGAATGAGAAAGAAGCGAATCCCTAAGTTCCTCTAAAACGGTCAACCCATAGTCCTTCTCCTCGTCACTCCAAAAGGGAAGAGAGGAAACAAATGAAGAAAAAGGCAAGAAAGAGGTCACCCTCTTCTCCTTCTTTTTCACCTTCCTCCTCTTCCAAAAAATCAATAGTTATTCTCCTAGAGAATACAAGAGGAGAGGACATTGCAAAACTTACTTGCATGGTGAAGGTCCCAAAAGCTCAAGAAATTCAAAGAGGGAGGAAAGAGTATCTCTTTTCTTACCTATGATGGCACCTTTGGTGCCACCGACAAAGTATTGGCCTTCATGTAACAAGTTGATGTGGCCTTTGGAGATGAGGGCTTCACGGAATCCTCCAAGCTATGCCATGTAGCTATGCACTTCCAAAAATCTGCTTGTCAATGGTGGGCTAGCCTTTGTGTCAACAGCGAGTCCCCAGAGACATGGAAAACTCTACGAGTTTCCATCATGAAGCAATTCCTTACAAGCAATGCAAAGGATAAAGTGCTTACCAAATGGCGGAGCTTGAAGCTGCTCTCCAACGAGTCTATCCACAAACATGTGGACAAGTTTTGGGATTTAAATCTCAAAGATATAGTCTTTCAAAGGATAGACTTCACCGAACAAAAGCAACAATTAATTTGTGCGGGATTACCTGAGCCGAGTATGTCAACTCACAACGGCCTAGCACTATCACCGAAATCATCCACCATAGTATGGTTGCTTCAAGGATCAATTTCCAATAAGGGGAGAGAAGAAATTTCAAGCCCATGGAAAACAAGGATTGAAATGAAGCTAAAGGGAAGAGCAATGCTCAAAAATCTTCCCAAGGCAATACCAACACCAACAACAACAAGGCCAAGGAGAAAGGGGCTTACAAAGGTAAAAATAAGCTCACTCCTAAAGAATTAGAGGCCTTTTGTAAAGACCATAAATGCTTTAAGTGTGGAGAGCAAGGACATGGTTATCGTTCTTACCCCAAAAGAAATGTACACAATGACACTCCTAGAGCTTCCATGGTTGAAGCTCCAAAAGAGGAGGATACTCATTGGAAAGGCTCATCCCAATCCTATGCTTGGGAAAAGTAAGGGAGCATGATGCCTTCATCTTGTTTGACCCCGACTCTACTCACTGCAACTTTATATCAACGAAGTTGGTCACCAAATTGGGCATTCAAGCTTTTGAGATGGGAGATATTGTAATTGCCGATGGAGCTTTCAAGGGACAGCAAGCCTCCGTTACTCCCTTGATTGGGAAGTTGAGGCTTCATGTCCAAAGCTACGTCAAAAAAGAAGAATTTTTAATCTCTCCTATCCAACATGAGGATGTTATCCTAGGGGCACCATGGTTCAACCGCATGGTTGCCAACATGAAGTTCCCTGAAAGGAGAATCTACTTCACCTACAAGGAAAAGAGCATGTATATAGATGCTAGTAAATCGGGTCGTACTATACCACTGGTGATTTTACCTACTTTTGATAAGTCAATGAAAAGCTCAATTTCTACGTACATGATTTTTGTCAAAGAATCCACTAATGACGCTAATGTTTTATAAAATGAAAATGGTAGTAATCAAGAAGAGTTAAACTTGTCTACTTCTCTAAATGGATTCCAAATGGATTCCAAGATGTTTTTATCGATGATATCCCTATGGAATTACCTCCAAAACGAGGGGATGATGAACATCAAATTGAGCTCCTACCAGGAATGTCACCGCCCAGCAAGCCTCCTTATAGAGTTTCTCAAGCTCAATAGGAGGAGATTAATAGACAAGTGCATGAACTGTTAGACAAAGAGATGGTGAGGCCTAGCTCCTCTCATTTTTGTTCTCCAATCCTTTTAGTGCAAAAGAAAGATGGCTCATGAAGTATGTGTGTGGACTATCGAGCACTAAACCGTATCACTATCAAAAACAAATTTCTTGTACCATGGGTAGAAGATCTATTCGATAAGCTACAAGGTTTGACCTACTTCAGTAGGATTGACCTTAAAAGTGGCTATCATCAAATAAGGATAGTGAATGAAGATATCGTAAAGACCGTGTTTCATACAACATTTGGTCTTTATGAATATTTAATCATGCCTTTTGGCTTGACTAATGCATCGGCCACATTCAATCGCTTGATGGAGAAAATATTTAGACCCTACCACAAGTTCACAGGAGTGTTCTTTGATGATATCATCATCTACTCCAAGTCCTTGGAGGAGCACAAGCAACATCTCCAGGTAATTTTTCAAGCTTTGAGGGAGAACAAGATTTTTATCAATCAAAATAAGAGCGACTTCAAGAGATTCAATACTTAGGTCATATTATCTCTCAAGATGGTATCCATATGGATCCATCAAAGTTGGAGGTATTAAAAGCATGTCCTAATCCACGGAATCTACATGAACTAAGAAGCTTTATTGGTATGTGTGCATACTATAGATGCTTCATAGCCAAATTCTCTCAAATAGCAAGACCATCACATGGCTTAACAAAGAAGAGAGTTAAGTACTCATGGAATGCTAAAGAAAAAATTCTTTTGAAAAGCTCAAAGAGAAGCTTACCTCCCAACTAGTCCTTATGCTTCCGGATCTCTCAAAGCCATTTGAGGTCCAATGTGATGCTTGTGGTGATTGCCTTGGAGAAGTTTTGCTTCAAGAAAAGCATGCCATAGCATATGAGAGCCCTAGACACATGGAAAAAAGGCTTTTAGCTATTCAAGATGCCCTAGACACATGGAAACACTATCTTTTGGGGACTCCATTTATTTTGCGAACGACCACCAAAGTCTCAAGTACTTCATGATGCAAACCAAGCTTTGCGACAAACAAATGAGGTGGGAAAATTTTCTTTCGCAATTTTATTTTCATATTGCTCACGTTGTTGGTAAGAATAATCAAGTGGCTGATGTACTTTCACGATGACGACCAAGAATTGATATGGTGTCTATAGCAACTCACAATGACCTATCTTCTATGAGAGATGAGTATGCTATTGACCCCGACTTTAAAGACATAATGTCAGTCCTTGCATTGGGGAAGAAAGAAAAACCATTCACCTTGCAAGATGGTTATCTTCTCCATGGCAATAGGCTATGTGTTACCCACTCCCTTCGTGAGAAAGTCATGTATGAATCCCATGTTCCTCCCTATGTGGGGCATAGAGGCATTCAACCTACTCTTTGAGGATTAGAGACATACTTCTATTGGCCTACAATGAAAGTGAACATATAAGAGTATGTTTCAAAATGTGTGGTATGCCAAAAGACTAAGTATGACAGAGGGAAGAAACGTGGATTTCTCCATCCATTGCCAATCCCTAATTCACCATGGGAGAGTATATCCATGGATTTTATCTTTGAATTACCCAAGTCTATCCATGGGAATACGGGAATATGGACAATAGTCGACAGATTGTTTAGCAAGCAAGCACACTTTATTCCTATCAAAAAGACTATTAAGACACACCAAATGGCAACCCTCTTCATATCTCAAATTTTCAAACACCATGGATTGCCAACATCCATCGTGTCAAATAGAGATCTTAGAATGACGAGTAATTTTTAGAAAGGTCTCTTTGAAAATCTAGGTACAAGATTGAATTTTTCTTCAGCCTATCACCCACAAATGGATGGCCAAAGTGAGATAGCCAATATTACAATACTTGATCTATCAAAGACTTATGTTACAGAGTAGATAATGCTCACAATGGGAGAAGTAATTACCCCTTGTAGAGTATGCATACAATAATATTGTCCATAATACTACGAGAAAAACACCTTTTGAGATCATAGAGGGAAGACCTAAAAGTCCCTTGCTACTTAAAGTACATGGGAAGATCTTCGTTCCTCATGAGTATAGTCGTGACCTACAAGAATCTTTTCAAAAGATTAAGGAGGCTATATCCATCTCTCAACAAAGGAAAAAATTGTTGCTGACAAGTACAAAAGGGCCTTAACATTCAAAGATAATGATTGGGTTTTACTTAAGTTTCCCAAGGCTCAATTGAGGCAAACGACGGGAAAAAACCTTACGGGCCATCAAAAGTATTATGCTAAACTAGCAAAAAGATACTATGGTTCTTTTCAAATCTTGAAGCCAATCAATGAGATGGCTTATCAACTCAAGTTGCCCAACCATTGGCTCATACACAATGCTTTTCATGTGAGCCTACTTAAGCCCTAGAAAGGAGAGCCACCAAGTGAACCAATTATTGAAGACCCTCCCAAAATCAAAGACCAAGAAGAGGTGTTGCAACCCAAATTGATTCTTCAACACAAAGACAAGGTACTAAGACATGGTAAGATTATCCACCAATGGTATCTTATTAAATTTAAAAACTATCATTTTGAAGATGCTAGATGGATGCAAAGAATACAGTTTAAGAATAATATGAACCTTGTCAATGCTTACAATGCTACACTAGAGTAAGCAAATGTAAATGCTTTCTAAATGAACAATGTTTTTGTCTTATAAGATTAATCCTCTTTTGTGCACAAATTTAAATAGTATGCATGCTTAGAATCATGTTTGTGATGATGGCGTCACTCAAACACCAAGTAGAATTTTTCACTCTACTTTGGAGTATGATATGGACTAAAGAGCAGACATGCTTGTGGTAGCTAAGTCTCCCAAGCACCAAATGGACTAGTCATCTATTTTGGAATGATGTTGTAGGTTAAAAAGGGATCCCCTACCTGCTAAGATACGTAGACTAATAATGACAAAGACTTTATCTCTTTTACCTCATAGTCGAGGATGACTATGATTTCAAGAGAGAGGTAATGTCATAAAATCTAATATCTAACCAACCCAAATGATTTTCTCATATTCAACTAATCATTTAATGTGGGAGAATAAATAGGAACAAGGGTTAGAATATAGACAAGTGCTTATGGATCTGTCTCAACACGGGGCCAAGGTTAAAGGGGTCCAAATGAGAGATGGTATGTTAAAGAGCAATGCTAACCTAATGGAGCTTAAAGACCTTAGGGTTAGCTTCATTAAAGATCTCCAAAAGTTAGTGTTAAAAATTCCTTGACCTTAGGCAACAAGCTAGGGCTGACCTTGAGGTGGGAATCCTACCCAAACATGAGGTGCTTGTCGTGCTTATTGTCTAAGGTGCTTAAGGTGTTTGTGTTAAGTATGGAGCCTGATTTACCCTTTGTAATTTTATGTGGTAAAAGCCGGAATATTCTTTTTTGCCAGAATATTATGGCCGGATGGCGGCCGGAAAGTGGTCGGAAAACAACCGGTCGGTTGGCCGGTGGTCGGTAGTCAATGGCCGATGGCCGGTGGTCGGAAGTCATTGGTCGGTGGCCGGTGGTCGAAAGTCAATGGCCAGTGGCCGATGGCCGAATTCAAAAGCGGACTTGTCTTCTCAAGGGCGGCCACACATGGGCGGATTGGAGGGTCCGATTTGGACTTATTCACACAAGGGCGGCTACACATGGCTGTCTCTCATAAGAGAAGGCAGCCCTTTTGGCCTATAAAAGGAGGCCATTTCTACACACATTTCATAGTGTGAAGTTGATGCAACAAGGTGAGTGTGAGGTGGTGAGAGTGAAGCAAGGCAGGAGCTCCATTAAGGATATAATCCCTTTGTAAACTACTTCTTGTTTTGAAGTACTAAATCCATTGAGTGGCTGCTTTCCCGTGGACGTAGCCCACATTCGGTGAACCACGTATATCGTGTGTAATCTCTATCTCTCTCTCTACTCTGTAATCTCGTGTATATAAATCTGTCCCTCTCCATTAAGTAATCTGCTCAATTATCTATTTAGCTACGTCTTATTTCCTAACAATTGGTATCAGAGCAAGGTTTGCTCGTAGCTAAATTATCTCAAGGAAAGGATTCCTTGAATTGAGTGGGAGTTATGGCGGAGGAAGGGAAGCTCAAGATTGAGAAGTTCAACGGCAAAAAGTACCAACATTGGAAGATGCAGATTGAAGACTATCTCTACCAGAAGGACCTCTATTTGCCACTAGGCGGTCTTGCGAAGAAGCCCGCAACAATGGCAGATGAAGCATGGATTGTCCTTGATCGAAAGGCACTGGGAACAATCCGGTTAAGCTTGGCGTCAACAGTGGCCTTCAATGTTTCGGAGATGAAGACCACGGAGGATTTGATGAAGTCACCTGACGACTTCTACGAGAAACCATCGGCATCCAATAAGGTATTTCTTATGAAGCACTTGTTCAATCTAAAGATGGCAGAGAATGGTTCAATTGCAGAACACCTAAATGACTTTAACACAAACATAAGTCAACTTCGATCAGCGAAAATCAATTTCGATGACGAAGTGCGAGCTCTCCTTATACTATCATCTTTACCGGATAGTTGGGATAGCCTTGTGATGGCTGTAAGTAATTCTATCTCTGGCACAAATACTCTTAAGTTTGATGATGTTGTGGGTGTTCTCCTAAGCGAGGAAATACGAAGGAGAAGCACAGAAGAATCATCAAGTGCTGCACTATCAGTGGAAACAAGAGGAAGGCCTAAGGAGAGGTTCAAAAACCAAAAGGGTCGTGATCGCTCAAGGTGGAGCAAGTCACGCACAAAGTCAGTTCTTGAATGTTGGAACTGTGGCAAGAAGGGCCGCGTCAAGAAGGATTGCTGGTCCAAGAAGAAGAAGGAGACGGAGTCTCAAGACAACAAGCCAACATCGGAGGCCAATGTGGCAGGTAAAGTAGAGCAAGATGCTCTAATTCTCTCATTAGACAATGTGTCTAATTCCTGGATAGTAGATTCCGGGGCTTCATTCCATGCGACACCACACAAGCAACATTTCCAAGAATACACCAAAGGTAATTTTGGTTATGTATACTTGGGAGATGATGAAGCTTGTGAGATTGTCGTCAAAGGTACAGTTTCTGTCAAAACTGCTAACGGAAATGAATGGAAGCTTAAAGATGTTAAGCATGTTCCTTCTCTTCGCAAAAATTTGATCTCTACAGGACAATTGGACGATGAAGGTCACAACATTGCATTCTGAAACAAACGGTGGAAGATCTCAAAGGGATCTTTGGTGGTTGCCAAGGGTGAAAAAGTCGGTGGTACACTTTACTTGTGTACTGTTAGCACGCAACCTTCAGCTTGTGTAGCCACTACAGAAGTTGACAGTGCGGTGTGGCACTACCGACTTGGGCATATGAGTGCCAAAGGAATGCAAATCCTTCAAACAAAGAAGCTTCTACCAGGTTTGAAAGAAGTGGACTTAGAGTTCTGTGAAGATTGTGTTTATGGTAAACAAAAAAGGGTAAAATTTCAAAAATCAAGAAATGAAAGAAAAAATAAAAAACTTGAGTTGGTTCATTCTGATGTTTGGGATCCTGCAAGTACACCATCACTTGGTGGCTCATTGTACTATGTAACATTCATAGACGATGCGAGTAGAAAAACATGGGTTTATGTCATGAAGAATAAATCCGATGTATTTTCTATATTTCAAAGGTAGAAAGCCTTTGTGGAAAATGAAACAGGTACCAAGGTTAAATGCCTCAGATCTTACAATGGAGGCGAATATTGCAGCCAAGCTTTTGGAAGCTTTTGTGCTAGCAATGGCATTCGGAGGCAAAGGACAACCCCAAGGACACCTCAACAACATGGGATTTCGGAAAGGATGAACAGGACAATCATGGAACGAGCACGAAGCATGCGGCTACATTCAGGCCTACCGCTTGAGCTTTGGGCGGAAGCTGTAAGTACGTCTGTGTACTTAATCAATCGGTCACCCTCAACGGCATTGGATGGGGGAGTTCCAGAAGAGGCATGGACAGGTAAACCGGTGAATTATGCATTTCTCAAAGTGTTTGGGTGTGAGGCTTTCATGCACATAGATAGAAGCCTAAGATCAAAGTTAGATGCAAAGTCCAAAAAGTGTTTCTTCATTGGCTATGGAGAAGGAGACTTTGGGTATCGCCTATGGAATCCTGAAGATGGTAAAATCTTAAGGAGTAGGGATCTAATTTTTAACGAACAAAATATGTACAAAGATTACTTGGAAAGAAAACAAACAAAAGAAACAGGTGATGAGTACATGGAGCTTGAGGACGGTGAAGACTCAAGGACTGCAAATGGTGACAATGTGCAACAACGTCAACCAAATGAGGAGCCTCAACCTATTCCCCGAAGATCTACAAGAGCAAGTAGACCTCCAGAAAGGTTTGTTCCTTCCTCCAACCATCTCTTGATCTTAGATTCTGGAGAGCCGGAATCATATGAAGAAGCTATGCAACATGAATCCAAAGAAGAATGGACGAAGAGCATGCAAGTGGAGATGGACTCACTACATCGCAACCAAACATGGGAGTTGGTTGAGTTGCCTAAAGGTAAGCGGGCACTTCAAAACAAATGGGTGTACAAGCTAAAGGAAGAAGAAGGTGGGAAGAAAAGGTACAAGTCTAGGCTTGTGGTAAAAGGTTTTTCTCAAAAGAAAGGTATTGACTTCAATGAAATATTTTCTCCTGTTGTAAAAATGAACTCAATTAGGCTTGTCTTAAGCCTTGTGGCTGCTCATGATCTAAATCTCGAGCAAATGGATGTAAATACGGCATTCCCTCACGGTGACTTAGAGGAGGAAATCTACATGCTTCAACCAAAGGGGTATGAAGTAAAAGGTAAGGAGAAAATGGTTTGCAGATTAAAGAAGAGCTTGTATGGTTTAAACCAAGCATCAAGACAATGGTACTTGAAGTTTGATCGATGGATGTTGGATCATGGATTCACAAGATGCAACTCGGATCACTGCGTCTACACGGAGAATTTGGGATATGGGAAATTCATCATCCTAATGTTGTATGTTGATGACATGTTGATTGCAAGTGCTAACATGCAGGACATCAAAGACCTAAAAGAGGAGCTGTCCAAATCTTTTTCAATGAAAGATTTAGGTGTTGCAAAGAGGATACTTGGTATGAAAATATCAAGGGACACGACGAAGAAGACAATAAAGCTATCTCAAGAAGATTACATCAAGAAGGTACTAGAAAGGTTTGCAATGCAAAATGCAAAACCAGTTTCTACACCTTTGGCTGGTCATTTTAAACTAACGAAGGATATGTGTCCAAAGACACAAGAGGAGATAGCCTATATGTCTAAAGTTCCATATGCTGCAGCGGTAGGTTCTCTAATGTATGCTATGGTCTGGACAAGGCCAGACATTGCACATGCAGTGGGAGTTGTGAGTAGGTTCATGGACAACCCAGGTAAAGAGCATTGGCAAGCTGTGAAGTGGATACTTAGGTATCTAAAAGGGACAACAACAAATGCTTTGTATTTTGGAGGAACTGATATTTTTCTAGAAGGGTATGCTGATGCAGATATGGCAGGTGACAAAGATACTCGAAGGAGCACTACTGGCTATGTGTTCACGGTTGGAGGCACAGAAGTAAGCTGGGCTTCAAAGCTGCAGAAAGTGGTTTCACTTTCTACCACGGAAGCAGAGTATGTAGCAATGACGGAGGCAAGCAAAGAAATTTTGTGGCTTCACAGATTCTTAGAAGAGCTTGGATTCAAACAAGACAATTGTGTCTTGTACAGTGATAGCCAAAGCGCTATCCATCTTGTGAAGAACTCATCCTTTCATTCAAGGAAAAAGCACATTGAGGTGAGATATCACTTCATACGCACTCTTTTGGAAGAGGGACAGCTAAAGCTAGGAAAGGTGCATACAAGTGAAAATCCTGCAGACATGTTTACAAAGGTGGTCAACAAGGAGAAGTTGAGCTTTTGCTCATCTTCAATCGGCATTCAAGGATAAGAAGCCAGAATGGAAAGCAGTCACAGGTTTGGTTTGGAGATCAGTCTCCAAGTGGGAGATTGTTAAGTATGGAGCCTGATTTACCCTTTGTAATTTTCTGTGGTAAAAGTCGGAATATTCTTTTTCATCGGAATATTATGGCCGGACGACGGCCGGAAAGTGGTCGGAAAACAACCGGTCGGTTGGCCGATGGCCGGTGGTCGGAAGTCAATGGCCGGTGGCCGAATTCAAAAGCGGACTTGTCTTCTCAAAGGCGGCCACACATGGGCGGATTGGAGGGTCCGATTTGGACTTATTCGCACAAGGGCGGCTACACATGGCTGTCTCTCATAAGAGAGGGCAGCCCTTTTGGCCTATAAAAGGAGGCCATTTCTACACACATTTCATAGTGTGAAGTTGATGCAACAAGGTGAGTGTGAGGTGGTGAGAGTGAAGCAAGGCGGGAGCTCCATTAAGGGTATAATCCCTTTGTAAAATACTTCTTGTTTTGAAGTACTAAAGCCATTGAGTGGCTACTTTCCCGTGGACGTAGCCCACATTGGGTGAACCACGTATATCGTGTGTACTCTCTATCTCTCTCTCTACTCTATAATCTCGTGTATATAAATCTGTCTCTCTCCATTAAGTAATCTACTCAATTATCTATTTAGCTACGTCTTATTTCCTAACAGTTTGTAGGAACCTTGCCCAAGCTTGAGGTGCTTCTCATGCTTAAATGACTAAGGTTCTTGAAGTGTTCAATTCAAACATGATCTCTGAAGAAGCACAAAAGACACATGTCAAGATCCTCCCTATTTGACCCTCATGATGTGCTCAAATCCTATTGGATAGGCTTTAAAGGGGTCCAATGAGAATTTAGATGCATAAAAAGAAATAATTAAGCTCTTTCTCTCAAAGAGGAAAAAGAGGACACATCTCCAAATGATATAATTAATTAATGTGAGAGAGAGAGAGAGAGAGAGAGAGAGAGAGAGAGAGAGAGAGAGTGAGGTGGACCAAGCATGAGAGTGGGTATACCCCCCACTCTCTCCCTCTCTCTCTCTCTCTCTCTCTCTCATTGTGTGAAGTGCAAAGTGCAAGAGCTTCATATCCTTCTCCAAGCTTGTTGAGAAGTTGAGAGCCTACACCAACACTCTTGGCTATGGAATGAAAATCCAACCAATAACCATGCTACAATGCTTAAGCTTACCATCTTATTCATCTTCATTACTATGCTATTCTGCTAAGAAGAGTGATGATAAGTGAGAAACTATCTTTCTCCTATGGAATGCTTCTTCTTCCTCTTCCCTACCCTCATTCCATGCTAGCTCTTTCCACCTTTGAAGGTGTTTGAGGCCTTGGGACTGAGGTTGAGGATGGTTAATGCTTTTACAAAGTTTATGGTATGTTCGTGATGCATGAAGATTTCCATTTTCATAGCATCACCAAGGTCACAAGGAACACAAACATTGTATTGTACCGTAAGTCTCTCTTGATGGGAGAATCTTTAATACAAAAACCTTTTGGATGGGGGACCCCGGTTCCAAGTAGATCCGGTGCTCAATTGTTGTCATGTTCTATAATATTCTCTCTTGCAAAATTATTATTCATGCCAAGTTAATTAAGTATAATGGTTATCTTGCTATTGCTAATTAAGTTCACCCTCTATGCTCTCCAAGTAGTCTCACAAAAATGCTCACTCTAATTCTCTTAATTCCTCTATTCTCAAAGTTCATAGGTCATTTCCATTACAGATAATAGCAAGCGAGTCCTTGCCGAGTCCCCCTACCATCAAGAGCATTAATGGTATTTATTTGGATTTGATGTCCCACACAGAAATGATATTGTATTGGTATGATATATAGCATATACCCCCCCCCCCCCCCCCCCCCCCCCCCCCCCCCCTTCCCCCCAACCCCCAAACACACACACACACAGACCAAAAGTAATAGTAATGCCATTATAGGTTTTTGCAGGTCTGTTGCAAATAGAGTTGTTTTGCCTACGACTAAGCAATCTTGTTATGATGTAAGAGATTTTCATGCCATGCATTGATTGCATTCTCTATGAAGCACAATATTACTCCTCACATTCACTTAGTAGAATTAGTAAAACAGGCTTGGGAAACTCTAGCTAGTCTTTGTCCAAGTTAATTGAGGCTAAAATTGCATTGTTGCATAAGGAGCTAGAGTCAAAGATTATGTAAGATAAAGATGACATGGACATTTTTCTTGGTGAAGGATATCAATGAGCAACTCATTTTTTTGGTGAAGTTATTTCTAGCAGTTCTTTTGTGCAAACCATACTTGATGTGTTGCCAGCCTGTTAGCAGACTTTTGCTAGTACTTGGAGACTTATGACCCAAGGAAATCCTCAAGCTTTTAATTTTGATGCATTATGCAGATTTCTATTACATGAGTCACTTTCAAGAAAGAAGAAGTCTAAACAATGGGAAGTTTAACAAACTTTTGTTGATGCAAATGGTAATAGTGATGTAGCCACTTTTCATGGTTCTTCTATGAGTAGCAAATCACTTTTATCTCGCACTTCTACTGGCAGAAACTCGTCCAAGAATTTTGGTGAAAAAGACAAGAAGAAGATGCATGGCCATTATTGCAAGGCTATTGATCACTTGATAAAGGAATGTCCAAAGTTGACGGCAAAAGAAGCCAAGAAGAAAGAGGTTGGATCCACCAGTGTAGCTATTGTCTAATCTTTAAATAATGGAGATTGTGATTTTATGTAGATGTAGGGTGGGCATTTAGAGAAAAGTGTACTTATGATCCTTCTCTCCATTATGTATGTATGTCAATTGCTATAGAGTCACATGTTTGGTACTTTGATTGTGGTTCTACAAAGCACATTACTTTGCATTGTGATTTGCTTGCCTCTCTCAAGGGTGTCCCTCATGGGAATACGGTCACTTGTGCCAACAATGCCTCATATCCGATCAAGGGAGTTGGAAAGATTTTGCTAACTACTGTGAATACTAGTCCTTTCACACTTCTGGATGCACTCCATGTACCAAAGATTAAAAAGAACCTTTTTTTTTGTATCTACACTTGCAAAACTTGGTCTTCTTGTCATATTTTTTAGTATCAAAAAAGAAAATTTTGTTTATATCTACACTTGGTCTTCTTCTTTCACACTTGTTGATGCACTCTATATACCAAAGGATAAAAAAGAACCGTTTGTTTGAATCCACACTTGCAAGACTTGGTCTTATTGATGTACTCTATGGACCAAGGATAAAAACAGAACCTTTTGTCTATGTACCAAGGATAAAAAAGAACCCTTTTTTTGTATCTACACTTGCAATAATTGGCCTTGTTGTCAAATTTGTGGATGACAGATATACATTTCAAGATCTCAATTTTGGTGGTAAAATTGTTGAATCTAGCATTTTGTACCATCAACAATATAGCTCATTTTGTATGACAAGTGTGGGTAGAATTTTTCAAATGCAGTTGTGGATTGAAAGACTATTTCAAATGCAAAACTTTGGCATGCAAGTTTTGGATATATGAATTTTGCCAATTTGTTGCGTTGGCATAAATCTAATATGGTTGCTTCTTTGCCGTCTCTTGAATCACCTTCTAAGCATGTTTATGAAGGCTATATTTTGGGTAGGATGTAGTGTTCAAAGATTCCAAATGATGGTTTAGTAAGGGTGTAGATAGCGGGAACTACCTCTATAGAGGCACCAGTACATAGTCGGATTACTAGCTATTGGTAGTAATTACGACCAATAAATATACAATGCACAATCGATCAAAACCCAATGTACCTATAAAAAGGACCCGCCACTTTTGTTTTTGTTTTGGGGACTTTGTCACTCTATCACTAGTCAATTATTTTGTCTTGTTATTTTTAATCGTCGAGATACCACTCTAGTCGTAATCAAGCTTTGTTGTAATCTAGCACCCATTGCTCATTTGTACTTCTATCTCATTATCTAAATACATCAGTTTTAGTGTCTTGTGTTCAATATTTGATTTCTCTCTTCCAGTTCAGTTATTTATTTGGTTTCCTCTAAATTTTGAATCTATTTGTCATGTTTGATCTGATCTAAAATCTGACTCTAAAGTTCTAAACTAAAATAATTGTCAGATTGACTAGCTCATTCCATTTTGGCAATCATGGTGGTGAGCTTAAACACTTGATAGAAACCAGTCTCCCAATTGGAATTCAGATTCAACTAAACGTTCACAATTCCACCAAGAGGTTTAATGAGAGGAAGAAGATCCACTAAATCCTCATCACCATATCAACATGGTGGCTGGAGAATTGGAGCAATGAGGGAGTTAATTTCAACCCTAGAAGGAGAAGCAATGAGGGAGTTAATGTCAACCCTGGAAGGAGAAGCAATGAGGAGCTGAGGGACTCCCAACATTCTTTTTTGTCCAAGAGAAGGTATTTAAAGAGATCTGAGAGACGCTCTCATTTGCATGGGTCTCAAAAGTTGGATCTGAAGAGCAACAAAAAAGTATAGATTGATGCCAATCATGGTAAGGGCATACTAGGAGGGTAGTGTCACATGTAAAACTAGATCAGAGAAATGAACTTGATACTATGACTGAAATGGACAATCACTATAATGACAGATGGGATGCTGGTATTGATCATTACAGTAAACATAGGCATAGGGAGAAAAACATTTGATCATAAGAAATGCGAAGAATGAGAATCAAATCACCACAGGTCTAGACATGGTGAAATATCTAGTGAATTGAAGATTTCCTTTGCAACATTCAAAGGTGGTAGAAAGGATTACCCAAATGTACACATAGAGGCCTTTGAATTATATGTAGATGTGAAGGATATTGATGAAGATGAGTGGGGTGAGTATTTCCCACAAACTCTAAAGGATGCGGCCAAGAAGAGGTATTACCACTATCCATCATGCAAACTTTGGACCTAAAACAAATTGAAAAAGGAATATCCTCTAGAATACGGTGAGAATCGTGGGGTGAAGATATACTGCACGAGTTAGACAAGATTAAGCAAGGCAAGTTGTTAGTGAGAAGCTATGTTGAGAAGATCAAGGATCTCACTAGACGATTGAATGAACCTCTTTTAGATAAGAGGATGCATGCATGGTTCTAAGTGGATTCAAGAGTAGAAAACTAAGAGAACAAGAGGTACTAGCACCAACTAGGAAGCTTAATGATCTGGTACAAAGAGCTCTAAAAATAGAGCAACTCGAAAAGAAGGAAAAGGCCCAAGGGGAGAAGAAATTGAGTGAAAAAAAATCATCAATTGACGAGTCCAATTTCACTTTGTCCAAAAGTGAGTTAGAGGATCAATCAAAGAGTAAAAACAAGGGATCATAGACTAAGAAGATAGAGGCAATGTCGAATCACTTATTTGAAATGTCAAAATTAGGAGTATGATTTAGAAAGGTGGAGACGTAGTGTACTAAGTGTAAGTCATAAGAACAAAGGTTTAATGAATGTTGCTAGTGTACTTATTGTAACGCTTTTTGACATCTGTGGAATAACTACAAAATTAGAATGCACCATTTCAAAAATGAAAAAAATGCATCTCTAACAACGTTGACAAACCCAAAACCAGCAAAGCAAGAGGGGATGCCAAAGAATATGGAGAATGAGGCTAGTACCAACAATATGCTACGAAGAGGTAGATATCAAAATTTGGCTAGTGGGAAGAGTTGGCTTTATAAGGTGTAATTTTAGTTTTTATACATGTGGAAAGTATGGACACTTTGTAGCTCAGTTCCCACAAAATGTTAAAGCTAAAGTGCCCAAAAGTAAAATGGCAAACCTAGTTCTGATGCGAGTGATCACCATGAGCATTGGGGTTGTCATTAAGGAACTACCAAATGAGTTGATTAACCAAATGAACCAAATTGAAGAGGCTCAGAGGTGGGAGAAGCAAAGAGCCATCTTGAAGGCCAAGGAGATAGATGAATGGCAAGAGAAAAGGACACTAGCAACCAAGATCATGAAGGATCTAGAAAGAAGATGTAAGATAAGCCTAAATGCCTGGAGGCTAAAACTATCCAAAGGCTTTTGCCAAAGGTTCTAGAATTTTTGGAGAGGAAACTCCTAGAGAATGAATCTAGTAAGATGGATGCTAGGAAAGAATTTGAAGAACTAGAAAGGGGCTGAAAGGAGTGTTTGGAGAAGGATGTCTGACAAGTAAGGGTAGACTTGGTTGAGGCAGATCAATCAGATGTGGGGATGGAAAATTGTTACAATATCCATCAGCTAGAAGATGCAAGAGGCTAGCAAAAGCATGGCATTGCGAGTATAGCTATTGGAGGGGAGATCCTTGAGTTATGATAGTAGCTTTGGGAATGAACAATACTTGATTTTTGTTAAGCTCTAGGAGAGAATTCAGAGGCTTACCATTGAGCTGGATGATATCAGAAGAACTTTACCAGAGGTTTCTATTTTTATCAAAAATCAAAGCAAGAAGGAATCAAATGCAATGTCTATGGATCTATCTAAGATTAAAGATGATGAAGTGGTGATCATCCAGATTGATTACAAGCTTAGGAAACAGTGAGAGCCACTATCATGAGTAATACTAGATGGCGGTGCTGGTGTTAACATATTGGGAGAGTATATCAAACAGAGGTTGGGAATTCAAGATATGAAACCAACTCCTTTCAAGATGCAAATGGAAGATCAGAGGATGTCTAGGCCAACGATTTAGTTGAAAACCTTCAGATCATAGTAGACTCTTAGAAATTCAAAACTAGTTTTCTAGTATTAGATGTGCAAGGAGCATATAGTATGCTATTGGAAAGGCCTTGGCTCAAAAGTGCATGATCCATACATGACTATGCAGGCCAAACAGTAACAATTCAAGGACCCAATAGGTGAATCTAGAAAAAGACAAATAATATCAAAAGGTTGAATGAGGGCAATGAGACCAAAAGAACTATGTAGGAAATATGGAACAAAGAAGATCAAATGAATGTTGGCATCCATAAACATGTTTCTATAGCAAAGGTAGACTTAAATGTAGTACTTCTAGATCGGGAGAAGGTAGAGAGACAAGAGCAAGAATGTCCAAAACATTTAACTTAGTCTAATCTAGATGATAGACTAATGGATCTGGATGGCAAGCAGTTAGAAGAGAAAGGAAGTCAAAATGTCGGGAATGCAGACTAGATGAGGAACATAGGGATAATCAACAACAGAGTGCAGATATACGTGGTCAGAGTAGAGTATAATTAGATCAAGAAGCAAATTCAGTATGTCTATGTTGAGCAGTTGGCAGTTATATTTTTTCGATTTGTTTATGATCATTTTATGCACATAATTTTTTTTTGATGTTATCACATTGTTATGCCATTTTGAGTTCATGCTCCTCATACAAGAAAAACTCTGTCAAAATTTCCTAGGTTTCTTACCTCTCTCACATAGTGGTGAACTTTATTCCCACATTGATGGGCATACAATTGTTTGGACTTGAATAAGTATTCATATATCCACTCTCATAGGAGTGCATATGAGATGTATTCTTGTGTGGCTATGAGTTATAGGTAGCAGGAATGAGCTTGACATTTTCAGTTAGCTATTCCAGGTTGGCAGTTAGAATTAATTCTGATCAATCAAGACTTCAAATCAGACAAGAAAAACTGAAAGATAAGAGTGAAATTGGAAATGATACTACTTACTGGAACTAGAAATGGAAATGAACACTGGAACTAGGATTGTATATTCAAATCGGAACAAGTACAATGATAAGACATCAGTGTTTTGTATGATATGGATTACAAGAGAATAACAAATCCAAGATATGAGATACAAGGGATTAGGATTAGGAATGAACTCAACCCCTATTTATAGGCTTTTGAATGGACTTTGGCTGATTGTGCACCGTACCAAGTACTGTGGTAGCTACCCATAGTATTGTCTCTAGAAGCTTCTAGAGATAGCTGCCAGCTAAGTGGTCGTTCCCGCCTTCTACATTCCTTTTCTCTCTTTCTTGAATTTTGGTATATAACAAAAATTTAGAAAATATTTATCAATTATTAGTCCATTTGACCCGCTTTTTTTCTGGCACCTTCTTTTGGGAGGTTTGTGTAGGACTTTGAATGTTTGTGGGTCACTGAGACTAGCATTCTCCTTTTGAATTAGTTGGTACAAGGCCTCTTGATCCAACTGATCCGATCTGTCTGTCTCCATCTCAAAGTCGTATGGAGTGATCCATCCTAGGTTTTTGTGTCTAGGTCATACATTGTTCATTTGTCCCTGGTAAGCCAAGATATGGCTAGCTTGTGAAGGTAGGATGCGGGGTGCATCCATCCCTAAGGTAATCGATGATTTCATTTAATTTTGGCTTCAAAAAAAATTTGAGTCATCTCTCTAAAATATGAATTGAGGTTCAGAGGAATCTTTGTTAGCTGGTTCCTTCTCAAGGATCTTCAAGGCTCCCACTGCAAGCTGCAGTAGCTGATTTATAATCTTGATGAGTCTATGGCGTATATACACACTCCATTGGCCCATTTTTAGTTGAAAATTATTGAGTCCTTTGATCACCTCAACTACCTAGTCCTTCTTCAGAGCTTCAACAACCACCTGATTACAAGTCATCCACTCAGTGTTGGCTAACTCATACCAGTCACGGAGATCATCCATTATCTTGATGTAATTTTGTTGGTCTGTTGGTTTAGGATTTGTGGGATAGAGTGCTAGAAAAACTATGGGGAGCTCCACCTCCTTGGTTGGAATGGCATACACTAGCATTGGGGAATCTAGAACAAACTCCAAAAAGTTGAGGACCGTTTGGTTTTTGTGTTGCATGATTTTTCTAGTAATTTGAACCAAATGAAATAGGCTTATGAGATTGATCTCCTATTCCCTTAGGGTCATCCGAGTCTTTGGTCCTTTGTTGCTGGTAGCATTGTTTTCAAGGAGAGCCTTGATCCTCTGTAATACTCCTCTAGCACTCTCCATTTTAATGGGCATCTCTTTAGTTTGAATTGTTATGTCCATCATACACTAATAGGTGGGTTTGGTGCCGAGTAGCATCTCTAATTTCAAGCCCAAAGACTTCAAGTTGTCAATGGAAAAGTGTTTCAAATAGGGTTAACCATCCATCATCAATGGTTATATACCACTTTGTGACTCTTTCCAGCACCTATATAGAACTTGGATGTGGGGGAAACTTACAAAATAATTGATTGTGGTAGCTCATTTCCTTCCATCCAGTACTATCCTCTTGGCTCCCACATATGGCATTTGTGGCTATACACCACTCTGGGACTCTTTCCAATACCCATATACAACTTGGATGTGGAGGCAACTTATAAACTAATTGATTGTGGTAGATCATTGCCTTCCAATCCAGTATCATCCTCCTAGCTCCCACATACCATATTTGGACCTCTCCATATCAGAGTATACAATTTTATCGTGTAAGAATTCATGTATCTGGAGAGCCTTTTGCTTTCTCATGCTTTTGTTGAGTGTTAACAACTCAGTGAATTTCATGTGATCAGACTCAAAATCAGAGTCAATGACAATGTGCTTACCCTTAACATTTGTCTGATAATGCTGAGTAGTTGGCTATCCAGCCTTCTAATGGTTGGTTAGTAGCTTCTGCTACTGGGAGTCAGCATCTTTAGATGGCTGTTGGTTTCCAATGTTTCAATCTTTTGCATGATCCAAACTTTGGTCTCCAGTGGGTGTTGAGCTTCCTACAGTTGGGCCTGGGGATGAATTATCATCATCATCGTCAGCATCGTCCCCTTGATGGTGAAGGTACATTGATTCATCCTCCTGATCATCCTCATCTTTATCATAATCTTCATCTTTGTTTTTATGATTATTCAGATACTCAGAAATGGCCTCGTTGACTAGTGCAATAGTTTACTCCTTGGCTATATCTTGCATGTCTAATTGAATGGATTCTATGAATGTTTCTAAATATTTCAGATTGAGCGTTAAGCTCCCATCCACATCCACTATCTGAGCCAAAGAGTGGTAAATGTATTTTTCATTGATGGCCTTCTTCAATAAATCATGATTCTCATGAAGGCTCTTGTAATCATCCCTTTTTGCATTCAACATGGATTTGAAGCGCTTGGCTCACTATTGGGAAATATTATTTTCTTCCTCCATCGTAACGTTTTTAGTAGTGAGCGTGTTGAGCTTCTTCTCCAGGGTTGATACCGTCCTTGCACTCTGCTTTTGTTCAAGTTGGTAACAAAGAATTGCCCATTCAATCTTTTCTTTTCTTAGTGCTTTCAAATTTGTGTGAGTCTTATGTAATGCCACTTTCACAGTGTCTAGCTTAGTGTTGGAGACAAATGTCTGGGCTTCCATCATTTGCCCTATTGAGTTGACGATGGTATTCCATCCAAATTGAATGGTCGTTGCACATCCTTGGGTGATGGTATTGGGCTTAGTCATGCTTTCAAATTTGTGTGAGTCTTATATAATGCCACTTTCACAGTGTCCAGCTTAGTGCTGGAGACAAATGTATGGGCTTCCATCATTTGCCATATTGAGTTGACGATGGTATTCCATCCAAATTGAATGGCCGTTGCACATCCTTCGGTGATGGTATTGGGCTTCGTATGATCAGTCTTGTATATTGTTATGGGAAATGCATAAGGTAGTAAATCTCTATCTGGTTCTTCATGACCAATCGCCCATTTAGAGGTTTCTTTTGGAGGCATTGGAGCCAGTCCAGTTTGACTATGGGAAGTTGTGTATGATCTGTGTTTGAAGCCTACTTTATAGCACTTCCTAATGCTTGATTTTTGGCTTCATCTTGTTTGACATTGGTCTGGGTTGGATCAACAACGGTTGTCTGAGGTTTATCAGCTATCTCTTTGGGCTTGGCAGGTGCAAGTTTGTCCTTTTGTAGTGTCTACTAGAGGGATAGATGTACTAGTTGGTTTTTGTTTTTGTATCTGAAATTTATTTAGCAAATATGAGGTTTTGGATTTCTTGGCTACTGATCCTGGATCTGTTTGGGTGCTGATCTTTTTGTTCTAGCTATAGCTTTGCCCTTTTCTATCAATTTCCTCTATTTTTGTATCTTCAAAAGATGATAAATTTATCTTTGGTGTTGTATCCCATGTTGCTTTGTTCCAAGCAGTTTTCCTAGTATAAGAATTTCCACATGTACCAAGCCTCAAACAGGTTTCGAGACTTGGCCTTCGTCATATGTTGCAGAACACTGGTATACAAAAATTGGTTGATATTGAGTCAAGAATTTTGGTTGGATAGCAGCATGGCAAACAACTCTGTAAAAATGTATGCTGGGTTGTTCTTCAAGCTGATTACTTCGGTGATAAACTTGTACATTGGTGTGCCACCATCAAGATGCAAGCATAAATGATTGCATCTATAGAGATACCCTCGATTTGTATCTATTGAAAATATCCCAGAGCTTCTTGACCTTGCTCCCATTTGGCATATCCTACACCCAATGAATTCCAAGAGACAATATCTTGGATAGCTCCTTTAGCACTTTCTGTGCTTTTTGAAGAACACCACATTCGGCATACATGTCAACCAAGGCATTGCCAAGCACGATGTTTTCTTTCAACAACCCGTCACTAACAAGTTCATTGTGACTTCCTTTGTTGATATTAGCATCTTGAGTGGTGACACATGCCTTTTAGATAGAAGCATATGTGATTGTTGTGGAGAGATTCCCTCACTTTGCATATTCTAAAAACACCCCAGAGCTTCTAAGCCCTACCTCTATTCGTCAACATATCCTACAATAAATGAATTCCAAGCCACATCATCCCAGACAGGTAGCTCTTCAAGTGAGTTCTAAAGAAACCACATTTGGCATACATGTCAAACAAGGCATTGCCAAGCACGACATTTTATTTCATCAGTCCTTGACTAAAAATATCATGGCGAATTGTTTTGCCCATATCAACATCTTGAGTGGTGGCACACGCCTTCAAGATGAAAGTATAAGTGATTGCATCTCGAGAGATGCCTTTGCATTTGTTGAGCGGAGGACCACACATATACATTTTTGCTCACACTCATGTTTTTGTAAACACTTATTGTAATAAATGTCTTTTCGACATTTCATTTTTTTCATGGAGCTGATTCATTGTAATTAGCGAGACTCAATTGAGTTTCCAGCTTGTATTCCCCAAGTAGTTTCACCTGCTTATGTAATTAGATTAGAGATGTTTTCACACCTCCAAGGCTGAGGTATAAGAGACAATTTTTGTAAACCTAAGAACACAATTTTGAATCATTAATCAAGGTGAGTTTTTGAGCGCAGTGACTGTGTCTGAGAGAGAGTGAGAGAGAGAGAGAGAGAGAGATTCTATCCTCTTGCTACGCGATCTACGGAGCCGCCATTGGAGAAGAGACACCACCATTGTGTTAGCAACGGCGAGGGCTACGCACCGATAACAAACATGCGTGCATTCGGCTACTACGTGAGGTGAGCTCCCACGAGCTTCTATGTGAGTTTTCTCCCTACCTGTGTGTCGGAATTGAGCGTGCCATATATCTATAGAACCGCAGCGAGTAGAGCTACACATTAGTACCATCGGAGTTGAGATTCGGTCACCTATATTTTTTTGGCCTGTCTTCATATGCGTTTACCGCACGGAGTGGTTACAGGTTGAGATTTTATTGTAGATTCATAGGGTATTGTCCTTACCTAGTGTAGAGACCCCCCTTTGAGTTTGAGGCTGATTCGATGACTCTAGATCATGTTTCGGATAGCATTTGTTCGTAGTACGGATTTCAGTCACTTGTGTATTTGAGAACTTCGATTTGATTTCCTTGGTAGTGATTGTCATTAGAAGGTCGAGTAGGTGATTTGACACCCACCTGTTTGTTTCCATACGCGTGCGGGTCAAGCTTCGTCCTCGTCTGACATTCTTGTTTGTCGGTTGAGTTCTCGCTATCATAGCCACCGCTAGCGACGTAACCGCCACAACATTTGGCGCCGTTGCCAGGGAAGAGAGCCGTAAGTAGGTGACATTAGACTAATCCTACGAGGTGATTTGTTTTGTTACTTTATATATTTTAGTTAGAAAGGTCTAGGAGTGGTGGACTCCGAGGATCTTTGAGAGGAACTAGGAAACTTGTGGTATTCCTGGGTCTTTCGTGTTTGACAATTTTTTTAGTTTATATAAGATTGATTGTTGTTGGTGTTGAGTGGTTGTTGAGATTGAGGTATTTACTAGTCCGTGTGTGGCAATGAATCTCCTTATACTCACAATTGCAAAAACCCATTTTATGATTAGAAGTAGCTTAGGTAGGACTTGATTTGATCCTGATCTAGAGCTATTAATCAGTGATTTATTTGCTTGATGTGTTTGTTTGCATGTTAGATCACTAAACCGTTGATTTGGTAGTGAAACTTGCATAAACAAAGTTCAGAGAAACTTTCTGTGAGACTGAGTGTTGATGAGCACTTAGGAGAGCTCTTGGAAGAGTTCTGTGTTGAAAAACTAAAATTCTGCAACATTAGACATCATACGCGTATGATGTCTTAGGCGCTAAACAGAGACCAAAACAAAAAATTAGACATTACCAGAGTGTTCAAAAGGGGGGTTATACCCTGAGATCAACTTAAAACAAGGGCTTTAACAACTCTAGAAACTCAAAATACCAAGTCAGAGTGCAAAAAACGCAAAGAATAGGGAAAATTGATTCAGAGCTCATTTTTGCATTCAGACTTGATAAAAACACTTGAAACTCAAAGATAAACACTTGGAGAAGCTTAAAATTGAAAATTGGGCAAATCTGTGAAAAAAGACATCATACGCATATAATGTCTTTTGGCACTTGCTGAAGTGATTTTTCAAATTTGACTTGACAACATTGTTACAAACACTGTGAAAAGCTTAAATATTGAATCTTGACCAAAATTGAGCAAAAAGACATCATACGCATATGATGTCTCTAACCTAATTTTAGGCATTGATATTTTGCTAACACAGATCCTTTGTACTAGTTGTCTAGAGCTTGTATTTCAAGTTTCATGTCATTTGGATCACATCTGACCCCAAGTAAGTCAAAAATCGAGAAATTGCCAAGAAAAGCCTAACCTAGCTTATTTTTGCATTCAGACTTGATAAAAACACTTGAAACTCAAAGATAAACACTTGGAGAAGCTTAAAATTGAAAATTGGGCAAATCTGTGAAAAAAGACATCATACGCATATAATGTCTTTTGGCACTTGCTGAAGTGATTTTTCAAAATTGACTTGACAACATTGTTACAAACACTGTGAAAAGCTTAAATATTGAATCTTGACCAAAATTGAGCAAAAAGACATCATACGCATATGATGTCTCTAACCTAATTCTGGGCATATTTTGATATTTTGCTATCACAGATCCTTTGTACTAGTTGTCTAGAGCTTGTATTTCAACTTTCATGCCATTTGGATCACATTTGACCCCAAGTAAGTCAAAAATCGGGAAATTGCCAAGAAAAGCTTAATCTGGCCATAACTTGCACAAACAGAGTTCAAATTGAAAAATATCTCAAGAGTGAGCAAAGCAAAAATATCTAAAATCTGTGAAAAAAGACATCATACACATATAATGTCTTTTTGAGCAAATCTGATACAAAATTTTCACTTGAGGTAACCGAAGTCTTCCAACTGACAAAACAAAACATTTGACCAACTATCATTCAGTTTGGATCACTTTTGATCACAGAGAATTGGGATAAACAAACTGCCGAGACTGAAAAGTTAGATTCCTCTAGGGGAATTGATGAATTTGAGATCCGGTAGATATCTCCAGAATAACCAACCGAGACAAAGAGAACAAGCGAGTGTTATATCAACCGAGGAGAGTGTAAACCAAGGTGTAGTACAACCGTTAGAGCCGATCCTTGAAGAAAGTATTTTCGATACTTCTTCAGAGAGATCTTACGAGTATTTCACGAAACACTTGGGACATTTAAACCTAAACGAAAGAGAAAACATGGCAGTAGGACCATCAAACCCTTTAGCCACAATGAAGCTATTGTTCATAAAGTATCAATACGACAATGAGCAAGGTGCTAAGATCTACAGAGATGGTATGGACCGCTATTGTGTAAAGATAGAAGATAGACCGAGTGAGTTCAAGGACTTAGTGCCTGTGAGCTATAGCGGAGATAGGTACCTAGATGATGAAGGTATCATGTACTTGGTAGTCCTGAATCCTAACATTGTGGACAAGTGGAAATTGATGGGCACGAAAGCCAATGTAGATGAGAAACCAGCGGAGAAAGCACCAACAATGAGCTTCCCCAATGCAAGATTAAGGCGAGAAAACAAAACTTTGAGAATCAACACAGACAACGTCTACGTGGGGTTATACAAGTATAATAATGGAGGGGAAGATCTCTATTATAGATGCAAGGAACCCTATCATTAGGGGAATTTTTCTGCCCTCTAAGGAAGTTTGACCAAAAGATTCTCTCAAAAGTTGGGCGTCCGGTAATTTTTTTTGCAAATGAGCTCCAAATCTGGCGGACCTTGCATATTTAGATTCTACTCGTCGAGCTCTTTCCGGTGATATATGGGTTGATAGGGTTTGGAGGTCGGACGAGGAAGTTATGCAAAAGATACCTTTTAGCCTAGCAAAAGGTTCCGTTTGCTAGGCTAAAAGGTTCCGTTACGGAACCTTTTGCTAGGCTAAAAGGTATCTTTTGCATAACTTCCTCGTCCGACCTCCAAACCCTATCAACCCATATATCACCGGAAAGAGCTCGACGAGTGTAACGGAACCTTTTGCTAGGCTAAAAGGTATCTTTTGCATAACTTCCTCGTCCGACCTCCAAACCCTATCAACCCATATATCACCGGAAAGAGCTTGACGAGTAGAATCTAAATATGCAAGGTCCGCCAGATTTGGAGCTCATTTGCAAAAAAATTTACCGGACACCCAACTTTTGAGAGAATCTTTTGGTCAAACTTCCTTAGAGGGCAGAAAAATGACCTCAAAATTCCCCTAATGGTTGATGAGTTGACAGAGCGAAAAAGACTTTATGTCTTCACCTACACAGAGGTATCAAAAACGAAGATTGTCGCATACGACAAGTATGGAAGACGGCGGCAATCAATAAAAAGGAGTTGGAAGGATATACGTACTTTGGTGGACCACTCCACTATTATTATGTCACTCCAAGCCCACTGAGACCAGCACCTACAACTGTCATGCCAGACCCGATGGCAACAGAGGGAGAGAGGACTCATGTAACTGAATCTTTCAGTTGACCTCATTATTCTATGCCAAGCCCCATGGGAACATTACATTCCAGAGAATCAATGGCTACGAATCGAGGTAGTGTAGTTCCTATCTCTACACATACCGCAGTAGGTCCGATGTTTGCAGCAGCACCAACACATTTGCCTCCTAGTAGTAGATTCGTGGCAAGGGAGCCAACTAGAGCAGCCCATGAAGTCCATGACGCAAGAGAAAGTTTTAGTAGGGATATAGGAGCAATGAGATTGGTGGCAGACAATAGACACATGAGACCATCTCAAGTGGCCAAGTGTATGCCAAAGAAGTATAGTGGCTCAAGAGATCCGTATGCACATGTCTCACTCTTTAAGCAAGTCTTAAGAGCTGAGCAAATAACATATTTCCGCACACAATACGAAGGATTTGGTCTTACTTTAGAAGGGACGGTGTCTAGTACGGGAAGGACCGCAAGATGATAGATTATCTGTCCTCTTTATAGAAGGGCTGAGAAATGACACTCTCAAGAAAGACTTGCACCTGAAAGCTTGTACAAATTTTGAGCAAGTGACTAGAGAAGCATTGTACTTAGTGGATAACTGTGTGTTTTATGGAGAGGTGACAACGGATACTGATATCTCATCCAGTAGCTCATCATCTGTAGCTAGCGAGACCACCACTAAGAAGAATGTCCAAACAACAACAGTGCCGAACATGGAACAAATGATAGAGGATGCTATAAGGAGATTAGCCCCATACCCTAAACCAATGCCAAAACTAACAAAATGGTGTGCGATTGAACAAAAATGGTCGAATCACTCAACAGAGGAGTGCTATTACAACAAGGGTTATGTGAAGGAGCGTCAGTATGCGCCTCTAGCTCAAATAACACCACCTCAGGTACATCCAGTACCTCGATACCCAACGGGAAACGTACCAGGACCTATGGGGATAGAAAGACCACAGTCGGTATTGGGGAAACAACCACCTTTACCAGGAGCGAGACCAGTGGGCATTAGATATGCACCCACTCTAGAGAATCAGGAAGAACAAGCTTTAGTGCATGTCCAGAATTATTACGAAGATTCCGGTGCACTCATGGCTCCTACTGTGTATTACCCACCTGAAGAACCAAAACAACCAGAACCTTGGAGCATGATGGGAAATGTTGGACCACCAACAGCCACACACGCCTCAGATGAAGAGAGGTATAGCTTGGATGCAAGAACACTTATGTTCATAGCTCATGGAGGGTTGTCACGCCAAAGACTAGCTTACACACAAAGAGCAAATCAAGGGACACAAAGACCTACATTAGGACCCTGTTATAAGTGTGGAGGTGACCATTTGATGAATGTTTGTCCACACACAGAGATCATTAGAATATATGCATATTGCACAGAGTGTGGTGTCACTCACTTCATTGAGGATTGTTCAAAGAATCCTAACACAGTGCAAAAGACGACATTGAACATGCTAGAGTTGATCCTTACTAGCAGTGGGTCTAAAAATGAAACTCTGATTCCAAAGCAAGTTGTTACTAGAGCTCAAGCAAAGAAAACCACTAAAGAACCAGAGAATGGAAAGTCAGAGACTGGATTGGCTAGTCAAGGACGACGAAGCCATAGAAACACATGGAAATCTAGGAAAGTACGCATGAAACTAAAAAAAGAACAGCAAGATGCAATTCTAGCTTAGGAATTAAAACAAACAAAAGATAGATTAGAGAAACTTGACAGTCAAAATGGAATATGGGAAATGGACTCTGAAAAGTCAAAACTGAAGATCGTCAAAGAGACAACGAGCGTGAGCTCAGGGGGATCAGTGTTAGTCGACAAAGTACACGAACCATTGGATTCACTGATGAGAGCTTACGAAGCGATATTAAAGGGCAACCAAACACAAGAACAATGGTGGTTGACTTATCCAAATGCGGAATTGAAAAAGCAGAGACTCGAAATGTGTCAGAGAATGATCGAGACTGCACAAGCTTTGTTAGAACCACCTAGAGAACCAATGAATTGTGGAGCAGAAAACCCAATTCATCAAGAGACTATCCTCTCACGGGTAGTTGAAAATCCTAACAGTGCACAGAAGCCTAAAAAAATACACGGGGATGAACGAATAATGATGAACACAACAAATCAAGAAATAGAGAGTTTTCATCTTGTGATACAGAGGTCTTACGGAAGAGATGAGGATTACAATGAGTTTTGGAAACAAGTGAGAGAGGCAAACTTTGCAAACAAGCTGAGTTGTCAAGCTCATCAGAATAATGGGGAAAAGGACTTCAGGAATCCTCCCATAGAGGAATTTGAGTCAGGATCTCAAGTGGACTTAGATTTGCATTCTTACTGGGGAGATGGAGGCTCTGTTAGAACAGTAGAGAGTAAACCTCATTCACTGAATACCTTACCTTCATACTTAGGAGAATACGAAGCAAAATCTGAGATTAGAGCACTTCCCTCACGAGGAATCTCTTCAGAAAAAGTTATGGACTCGCAAGGATTGATAGAGATTTTGTCAACACTAGTGACATGCACTATCACCCTAGCTGAGCTTTTGAGACTATGACCAAACATGTGGGCAACTGTAGGAAAATGCTTGGAGAAATTTGGAATAAAAGACCCGACTGCAAAACTGCAAGAGGGCATACGAGAGCTGAGTAAGCCACAAAAAAACGCTAAGCACGTACCTTTGAACAAGGTCGGAGAGTATTGCGAAGGCGAAGAGGGGAATACAACCTTATCAGTTGAATTCCAGGGAGTTAACACGATGGCAATACTTGACAGCGGGGCTGGGGTAGCCATTGCTACGAAAGAAATCTGGAAAAAATGGGAAAAACCGGCGATAAGAAAAACGAGGTTGAAACTCCAACTAGCGGATGGACATATGGAGAGACCTTTGGGACTATTAGAGAAAGTTGTAGTGACTTCGTGCAGAATTGAGTACAAGCACAGCTTTGCTATTGTTGACTTTAGCAAAGAGAATAACTATGATATTATACTTGGAAGACCGTTCATGAGACAGTTGAAAATGGTCCAGGATTGGGGTTACGACCACATATACTTGAGACATATGGAAACCACTACTCGTGTGAACCTAAAAGACCATAGCTACAAGGATGTGAACCGAACACCAGTTGAAGAGTTTGATTCAGCTACTTTGGCAGCATTAAAGTTTCCAGCTTGGTTAGGCAAACCCAAAGAGTTATGGATGTGTGGAGCTTCGAACTGTGGAAGTCTGAAGCGCGAAGAATGTGTTTTAGAAAGGGCAATTGAAGATGAAACTTATATAGGTGAACTCTTTTCAGAGGATGCACTTGAGCCATTAGAATGGACACACATTCTAGCAACCCTAGATGTTTGTGCAATTCAAGATGGTCCCACAACGAAGTTCTATGATAAAGATGGATATGATGTGGTTTCGTACTTCATGATGAGAGCTGTACTCGAAAAGGAGACTGAAAAGATTGATACACCAGACAAGGAAGATGAAGAGGAGATATTTCACGACATTCCCGATCATCCAGAATGGGGAAATGAAGTTGACAATGAGTCCACAGACAACTCAAGCGAGAACGAGGAAACCATAAAGGATGTTAGATTCTACAACTTCCCAAATCAGACTGAAAAACGCTAGAAACGCTACAGAGAAAAGAGAAAAACAAAAGGGGTTAGAAACAATCCGATGCCTAGGATAAGAGGGAAAAACCAATTCCTAATGCTAGTAAAGGCGGAAGATTGTGTCAAGGACAAGATTTCTGGAAGAATGAGAGGAAATGTAGAAACAAGCTCATGGAAAGACAAACGAAGCTCAAGAAATCAAGTTCAACCAAGTGAAATGAAAACCGAAACAGATAAAGCGGAAAAGAACATGAGAAACAAAGAAAACAAAGAGTCCAAATTAGAATGCCGAAACAAGTACAAAGAGTTAAAGAAAACTTGAAAGAAGTTTGGACGACTGAAATTGAGAGTGGTGAGGACGAAAACACCAATATCAAGGGAAACATGGATGTTCCCTCTCACCACAGGAAATTTACGATAGAGGATAGGAAGGTGATATTTGAAGGAGTACGAGCGGAAGTGCGACGCGAGAGAGAGTGCGAGAAGAAGAGCACGACGATATGGTAAACTCGCTCTACTGTAATGTGTAGAGCATAGTGAGTTCTTATTAGGTTTTTACAAAAGACTATGTGTACATACCTGGCGGCCCGCCCACTTACCTGGGAGACCACATTGGGCTTTATACCCCAACAACCTCCCACTTAAAGTCCAATGTGGTACTTTAAGTGTGAGAGAAGCTACTATACAAGCTAATATACAAGAGATGTAGAGAAGTGATGTACTACCCTACACCTAACTGCTTGCGAAAATGCACAAAGCTCTGTGAGGGAAGTCCTTTTGTAAGTAGATCAGCAGGAGTTTCTGTGGTGTGAACTTTGACAAGCTGAAGTTGCTTATCCTCGAGCATTTCCCTGATGAAATGATACTTCACATCCACATGCTTTGTCTTTGAGTGATAAACTGGATTGCGAGCCAATTGTATAGCACTTTGACTATCACAATATAACACAGGCATCTCTTCTTTGATTCCCAAATCTGTTACTAGTCGATTAAGCCAAATTGATTCTTTGCATGCCTCTGATGCTGCAACATATTCAACCTCTGTAGTAGACTGAGTAACACAATCTTGTAATCTAGAACGCCATGATACTGCTCCACCAGCCAATGTAAAGACATACCCTGACGTAGACCTACGGTTGTCTAAGTCACCTGTATAATCTGAGTCTGTAAAACCCTTTACACTTAGCTCCTGACTCCCATAGCATATACGCATACTCTTTGTAGCTTTCAGGTATCTCAATATTCCTTTCACTGCCTCCCAATGTTTCCTTCCTGGGTTTGACATGTATCGACTTACTACTCCCACTGCAAATGCAATGTCTGGGCGAGTAGAAATCATTGCATACATCAAACTACCCACTGCAGACGCATATGGAATCTTATCCATTTCAGCCTGTTCTTCTTCAGACACAGGACAATCTTGTTTGCTAAGTTTCACATATGGTGGCAATGGAACACTCAGTGCCTTTCCCTTCTCCATATTGAAACGTTGCAAAACCTTGTCAATATACTCTGTTTGAGATAACCAAATCAACTTCTTTGATCTGTCTCTCTCAATGTGCATACCAAGTATATGACTTGCCTCACCCATGTCTTTCATGTCAAACGATTTTGCCATCTTTGACTTCAAAGCTGAAATTTCTTCCAAGTGCTTGCCAGCAATCAGCATGTCATCCACATACAAAATAAGGATCAACCAACTACCATCCTTAGCCTTCTTTGTATATAGACAGTGATCGAACTCACTACGTTTGTAGCCTTGAGAAAGCATAAACTTGTGGAATTTATGGTACCATGCCCTCGGTGATTGTTTTAAGCCATAAAGACTCTTTAACAACTGGCATACCCAATCTTCCTTGCCTTTCTCAACAAACCCTTCTGGTTGCTGCATGTAAATTTCCACATCTAAATCACCATGCAAGAACGCTGTCTTGACATCCATTTGGTGCAACACCAAATCTAATATGGCAACCAATGCAAGGAAGCATCTCAATGTAGTCATTTTTACCACCGGAGAGAAGACTTCATCAAATTCAATGCCTTGTTCTTTCTTAAAGCCCTTGGCAACAAGCCTTGCTTTGTACTTTGGCTGACTATCATGAGCGGTGATCTTATACCTGTAAACCCATTTACAAGGTAGAGCCTTTTTGCCCTGTGGTAATTTCACTAGATTCCATGTCTTGTTTTTATGCAGAGCTGTCATCTCTGACTGCATGGCCAATTGCCAATTTTCGGAGTCCTTCATTTGCACTGCTTCCTTGTAACATGAAGGCTCATTGCAATCAGCCAACATGACATAGTTCATAGATGGAACAAACCTATCAGGAGGTCGCGTGACACGTCCAGATCTACACACAATAGGTGGCTCAGGCCCAGCCACAACCTGTGGTTCCACTCTATCCTGTCCTTGCTCCTCTTGCTCCTCAACCCTCTCTGGTTTAGAATGATATTTGGATTCATTAAAGTGAACATCATTGCTACAGACAACCTCTCTGGATTCGGGATCCCAAAGTCTGTACCCCATCTCACCAGAATTACCATAGCCTAGAAAGATGCACTTTCTACTTTTTGGCTCAAGTTTGTTCCTAAATTCCTTTGGAACGTGAGTATATGCCTCACAGCCAAAGACTCTGAGATGCTTGTATGAGGGAATTTTGCCTGACCATACCATCTCTGGCACTGAATCCTTCTGCAAAACCTTGCTAGGAGATCTATTTACAAGATGAACAGCTGTTGATACAGCTTCAGCCCAAAACCCATTTGGCAGATGTGCATTAGACAACAAACTTCTGACCTTCTCTTGTATGGTCCTATTCATCCTCTCAGCAACACCATTTTGAGGAGGATTGTAAGGAGCAGTAAGTTCACGTTTTATACCTTTTGACTCACAAAAGTCCTAAAAGGACTTTAAAACATACTCTCCACCATTGTCAGTGCGTAAGCATTTAAGCTTCTTGCCACTCTGATTCTCCACAAGTGTCACAAACGTTTTGAAAACACTAAACGCTTCATCGTTGTGCTTGAGAAAGTAAACCCATACTTTCCTCGAGTAATCATCTATAAATGTCATAAAGTAAGAAGCTCCCCCTAGAGATAGGTTAGGCATAGGTCCACACAAATCACTATGAACAAGTGCCAATTGTGTATCTCTTCTACTGCTTCTATGCTTATGTGGCTGCTGTGTTTGCTTACCATATAGACAATGTTCACAGAATTCAAAATCATTAAATGAAAAGCCAGGCAAATAACCAGAACGAGACAAGATTTCCATTCCCTTCTTGGACATATGTCCTAACCGGCTATGCCACAAAGAAACGTTCGGCTGCTCGGTTACATTGATTACATTTTTAGAGACATTTGATACATAAATCATGTAAAGTCCTCCAGAATTTACTCCATGTGCTACTGTCATAGAACCCTTGGATATCTTCCACATGTTCTGTCCAAAAGTGGTGACGTAGCCAACATCATCAAGTAAACCTGTGCTGATCAAGCTCTTTGTAATTGCGGGAACATGTCTCACATTCTTCAGCGTGAAAGAAGAGCCATTCTGAAACTTCAATTGAACATCTCCAACACCTAAGATCTCACATGTCTGCCCATTGCCTAGCCTAACATGATCTTTAGTGGTCACATAAGAGGTAAACCACTCCTTGTTTGGAGACACATGAAGTGATGTCCCTGAGTCTATAATCCAATCACTCAGTCCATTTCCATCAGATGTTGTAAGAAGAGCTGAGTCCATTGTATTCTTCAAGAAGTAGATGTCTCCTGACACTAGACTGTCATCCTCTGCAACAGTGTTTGTCACATTTATTTCTTGAATCTTCACTGAGGACTTGTTCTTCTCACCATGGTCTTCCGCTTTCTCTTTGCCTTTTTCTGCTTTCCATTCTCTGCAGTCTCTTTTCATGTGACCCTTCTTGCCACAATGGTAGCATTCTATGTCACTCTTGCCTTTAGCACTGTGGGACTTTCTACGAGACTGATTCCTCTTTCCACCTTTGTACTTTTCTTTGGTCCTTCCCCTGACAACTAAGGCTGTTCCTTTGCCTTACACCATTGTCTTTCTATTGGTTTCTTCAGTAATCATACTTCCTTCTACACCTGCTATGTTCAAACCATCTGGAGGTGCAGAATTACTCAAAGCTGTGCGAAAAGTGTCCCAACTTTTCGGCAATGTGATCAACAGGAACATATCTCTAACAGGTTCATCAAACTTGACACCTTGAGCTGACAATTGACTGTAGTTTGTGTTGAATTCATTTAGATGATTGGACATAGGTGTCCCTTCTTTCATCTTCAAGTCAACAAGCTTCTTAAGCCAGTATACCTGTGAAGCTGCACTCTGCTTCTCGTAAAGATCACTCAGCTTTAACCATGCTTGATAAGCCGACATCTCGTCTGCTACATTGAAGTAAATGCTTTCTGCCAAAGTCAGCATAATGGTAGAAAGTGCCAATTCTTCCATTTCGTTCCATTCATCTTCGTCCATATCTTCTGGTTTTATCCCCTTGAGCTTTATAGGTTTTATCTGCTTCTTTTGTACCAACACGTGCCAAATCTGCTGCTTCCACAATGGGAAATTGGTTCCATCCATCTTCTTGATATTGTAAAGAGCAGTGTCCTGTGATCCAGCCATAGCTACGCTTCACAGTAGTTTACTTTCCTGGGAAAAATTCGGCAGAGTTTTCCCTGTAAACTGACCTCTGAACCAATATCAACCTGTCAAATGAACCAAGAAATCTTCAGGTTCTGCAAAAATTTTGGCAGAGTCTCCTTTGTAAAATGGCTCTGGTGTACTAAAAATAGATCAAAAAACAGGTCAAAAAACACTGTCTCTCTGACACTGTAAGCTGCGGGTAAACCTGTCCTGCACCTGTACTGTCTCTCACTGTCCTGTCACTGTCCTGTAAGCATAGACTGCGACAATGCCTCAACGGCAGTAAAGCAAAGATGCAATCCCAACTGTCTAACTCACAGTCAATACATCCTAGCTGCCTATCTAAGGGTGCTCGAGGGATCGCTCCAAGACCTGTATCACCGAAAGGATCTCAACATTCGAGAATCCCACAGCTCAATAAAACCTCACTCGACCCTCAACAAAGGCTGCAGTAAATCTGACAGTACATAGACTTCCCACAAAGTCATACATCCACAAATTTCCCACTGTATGTTGTAACCGCTGTGGCGGTTGTTTGCTGCGTGACTCACAGCCAGCAAACCCTCAACAGACATACATCATCTCTGACAATACATCCCATGTGGAAGTACCTGCAATGTCAGGATGAAATCTGGAATATCAAGCAGCAAACACAAGCTACCTGATGAACTAGTGGATGTCGCCTATAGTCTGTGTGTAGATGCGCCCGTGTCATATGTGACACGCCTCCAAGAACTGTGAGCCGTCCTTCGATGTGTAGACAACCACGAATCAGCACTCTGGGAGTGTCGATATCCTCAACACCTGCAGTCGTATGCCGAAAACCCCAAATTTGCAGAGTCGGATCTGCACCCGTCGAGACCACGTAGTTGAAAATGGCCTGCGCAGACCTTTGTCGAAGCCAAACGGTGGCCGAGATGACCTCAGAATGAAATTCTGAGAACACCAGGCCCTTCGGGCTCGCCCAGAAGATTTGGGGCCGTGTCTTCGCCTATCGAATTTCACTCCAATCTGAGCTGGTGATTCTAGCCTCCTGTAGTGCTGCCCCGAGCCTCGATCTGAGCTCTGATACCAGTTGAAGGAGTACGAGCGGAAGTGCGACGCGAGAGAGAGTGCGAGAAGAAGAGCACGACGATATGGTGAACTCGCTCTATTGTAATGTGTAGAGCATAGTGAGTTATTATTAGGTTTTTACAAAAGAATATGTGTACATACCTGGCGGCCCGCCCACTTACCTGGGCGACCACATTGGGCTTTATACCCCAACAATATTAACCCAGCCTATTAGAGAAAGAAAGGAGAACGAATCCTATGATGGACCGGAGGACGCTAAAAAGGTTGATTTAGCAGCTCCAAGAGAGGAACCAAGACCGGTATACATAGCTACAGATTTGTCTCCGAAAGAAGAAGAGAGACTTTTGAGTCCTCTCAGAGAATATAGGGATGTGTTTGCATGGTCGTACAAGGACTTGAAAGGAGTCGATCCATCAATATGCCAACACACTATTCCATTGAAACAAGACGCTAAGCCTAGCAGACAGAGATCATACACATTTGCTAAGCGAATCAAAGAAGAAATAGACAAGCTAATGGAAGCAGAATTCATATATGAGATTGAACACACGGACTGGGTATCTCCGATTGTGGTAGTGCTTAAGAAAAATGGGAAACTCCGAGTGTGTGTCAATTTGAAGAAAGCAAATGTTGCGACAATCAGGGATTCATTATCCCTCGCCAATAACTAATCATGTTAGAATGTGTATCGGGGAAAAGAGAATATTCCTTTCTAGATGGATTTTTAGGATATAATCAGCTTGCCATTGCGTCAGAGGATCAACACAAAACAGATTTTGCAACAGAGTGGGGAATTTATGCGTATCGAGTTATGTCGTTTGGTTTAACCAATGCTCCCGCAACATTCCAAAGGCTGATGACACATGCTTTCAAAGAGTACTTGAGGTTGTTTTTAGAAAGATACATGGATGATTTGTGTGTACACTCTCTTCTGAGAGATGAGCATCTAGAACACCTAAGAAAGGTATTCGAGAAATGTAGGACATATCGCATAAGTCTCAATACTGAGAAGTGTGTGTTTATGGTCCGACAAGGCAGAATCCTCGGACATATTGTCTCACATAACGGAATATCCACAGATATGGAAAAGATAAAAGTAATAGTGGATATGCCTAGACTAACCAATGCGAAACAAGTGCAGAGATTTATGGGACATTGTGGATATTATAATTTACATGCACGCTATACTAAGCCAACCACTTTACAGGCTAATAGGGAATTTCGAATGGACAGAGGAGTGTGAAGAATCCTTCAAGAAACTGAAAGAGGCACTCATTACTACTCCAGTCTTGAAATCACCAGATTGGGAGAAGATATTCCATGTGCATATAGATGCTTCGGCATATGCAATAGGATGCATCCTGGCTCAGCCAGAAGAAGGAAACATGGATTTTCCAATCTGCTATGCTAGTCGACAGCTCAACAATGCTGAAAGGAATTACACAACAACAGAGCGAGAGAGATTAGGAATGATTTATTCTGTGAAGAAATTTTGGGATTATCTTGTAGCCAATAAGTTTGTGTTTTTCATAGATCATCAAGCCTTGCTCTACCTAATGAACAAACCATGCAATACGGGACGGATAGTGAGATGGTTCATCATCTTGTTAGAATTTGACTTCACGGTAGTAGTAAAGAAAGGAAAGACACATCTTAGAGCGGATCACCTTTCAAGGTTGACGAATGGAGAAGACCCTATATGTGTAGATGACGACATGCCAGATGCATACTTATTCAACATAGAAATGATACCAAAGTGGTCTCAGGATGTTGTTAGTCTATTAACCTATGGAGGAGTGTTTGATAGAAAAGAATACAACCAGTAACAAGTTACTATTCAGCAATCCAAAAATCTTCAGTTGATTGCAGGAAGGTTGTATCACTTAGGAACTAATAACATTTTAAGGTTATGCATCAATCCTGAAGAATATAACATATATCTACGAGAAGCACATGTTAAGGAATGTGCATTTCATTGTTCAAGAAGGAACACGTATAGGAATTTGTTACAAATGGGAGTCTAACGGCCAGGAATGAAAGAGAGTGTACATGAATATGTCACAGTATGTATTACATGTTCGTCAAAACCGCCAGCTGAGTATTCAACATTGTATCAGATAATGATCACTCCTGAATGGAGTCAATATATTGTTGAATATCACACAAATAGAACTTTTCCAGAGGGAACCTCAAAAGCGCGTATGAGAGCTGTACAGACAGAAGCGGGATATTAAGCTTAAATAGGAAATCAACTCTATAAGAGAGGAAAGGACAACCAGCTTAGGATATGCGCCTCAGAGTCAGAGTATGTGATAATCCTAGAGAAAGCTCATGGAGGAGTAGGTGGAGGCCATTTCTCAGGTGATAAGAGAGCAAAAATTGTCTTAGCTATAGGAATATGGTGGCCGACATTACACATGGATGCTGAGGAATATGTAAAACGATGTGATGACTGTCAACAGACAAAAGTACCATTGAAAAGAGATGATATGCTGCTTAGACCAATGATGGGAGCAAGAGACTTTGCAAAATGGGGGACTGATTATGTTGGACCTATCTCACCTCCTGCATACACGACTCATGCACAATACATCATTGTGACGACGGACTATCTAACAAAGTGGGTTGATGCAAAAGCAACTCAAAAAGCAGATGCCAGGACCACGGCAAAATTTTTGTATGAATACGTCTTTGTATGATATGGATTACCAATAGAAATTGTGAGTGATCGAGGCACACACTTCATAAATGAAGTGATAGAGATCCTTCTAAATGAATTCATGGTAATACATCGTAGATCATCTCCATATCATCCACAAGCCAATGGACAAGCTGAAGTGATGAACAAAACCATATGCACGGTCCTTGCAAAGATTGTATCTGAGTCGAGAACTGATTGGGACCAGAAATTGCATTCGACATTATGGGCGTATAGGGTAGCATATAAAACATCCATAGGAACGACCCCATACAACATGGTTTTTGGTTTGAATGCTATTTTACCAATAGAATTTTTAATTCCAATGCTGAGAGTAGCTAAGGAATTAGAGTGGACAGGCTATGAACTTTCAGATAGAATAGACGACCTTGAAAAGCTAGATGGGCTTTGCTTAAAAGTCATGGCTTCAATCTACGCTCAAAAAAGGCGACAAAAAGAGTTCTTTGATAAGCATGTGCAAACTAAAGAGTTTAAGATTGGGGACTTTGTCCTAGTATACACTCTAAAACAGCATGCAAAAAAACTTAAAAAGTGAGGGATGGGACCTCTTGTGATTAAAGATCTATCACCAAGTGGGGTCGTCAAGCTTGCTACATTAGACGGAGAAGAAATGTCAAATTGGATTAGTGGATGCAGATTGAAGAAGTATCATGTGCCACTAACCCAAGAGATGCTTCTCAAAATACATCAAGATAAGCTGCGACTTCAGAAAAAGAAAAAGATTGTTGAGGAAGCACAAGCGGAAGCAAAAGAAAGAATGGAGAAAAGAAGACTACTGCGTTAGGACAGCGCAATGAAGGAGCCTTACAAATAAACGCAGTCAGTGTTTTTGAAATGGGTGAAGACAAAGTAGAACCCATCATCGAGGTCAAAGTGGGTACAAACCAGGTTAAAACCAGAGCACTATTGGATTCAGGAGCACAAGCTAACCTGCTTTCAGTCAGTTTGTACAAGCAATTGAAACATGACACTAAGCTGCAAACTACCAAACATGAGTTGAAGAGTTATTCAGAACACTCAATTAAAGCAATCGGATGCACAGTACTCCACATACAGATAAATCAATATGTGTATCCTCATATGTTGTATGTGGTTGAAGACAAAGCTACGCAACATCCGTTGTTGCTAGGACAACCATGGCAAAAGCAGTACAATCGATGATTAATTGGAGCTCTAATTCAGTTAACATCAAATATGAGGAGGAAAGTCAATCAATTCCATTCTCCAAAGCAACCGACCATGTGCAAGATGAAGAATCCAATGACAAGGGTAAACGACCTCAAGAGGTAAAGAAGGAGCAATGGCAACCAAAAGCCACTTCTACACAATCGGAATGCTCCTCAAAGAAGAAATCTCATACATGGGTAAAGAAGACATAAAATACAAGCACAGCTCAACCGTGCATAAAGACAGACTCAAAGTTGGTATGGAGGCCAAAGAAGGTTGTGCCAGAGAGAACAAAGGTGGAAAACAAAGTCTTCAACACCAGACAACAGAGTGATTTCAGACAGTCAAATTCAGTGAAACAGTTCTAGATTCCAAAGAAGTTGATGACAGCACAAAGCCATAGCAAGGAAATTTGGATTCCAAAGATTTGTAAGCAGAAACTCCCTTCAGTACAATCAACAGAGAATCCTAAGTACTCAAGGGCAGAGACATCACAACCTAAAGTCAAGCAAATTTGGGAAGCAAAAAAATTGTGGCAAGCACAGGCAAATCGCAAGCAAATTTGGATTATTGAAAAGGATAACAATGTAAAGAAGAATCCTGATATTGATTCTACTCCAAAAGTGCTACAGACAACCCAAATATTGCCCAAAAACCTGACAATCAAACAAAGAGCGGCATTATTGGAAATATTGCTATTTCATTGCTCTGCAATTGAATTGACCAGGCATGACCACAACAACTACAATGCTTCACCCTCAGACACTTCATAGTCGTCTGGGAGGACTCAGACTAGGAGGGGGGGAGGTATACAGGTATACAGGAACTACAAGCAATAAGGACAAAAACAAAAAAAGAAAATGATATTACAAGGGAAGTGTCTTACATGATTTCGAATTTTTATGTTTGATTGCGGATATTGATAATATATATGCCCTTATATACTTTGTTTTGCAATAATAAGAGATCAAATGTTGAATTTGAGTCTCTAAGTTTGTAAATACGACTAAATATGCGTGTTTTTGGAGCCAAAAAGTGGAAAAAATGGTAATCCAAGCCGAGAAACCACAAATAAGTGTGTATACATATACACAAGGTTACCAGCTGATTATTGTGTATTTTTGGAAATTTTTGGGTTCAATTTGCTATTTTTCTTTATTTTTTAGGATTTTCTTAATAAAAGTAAAAGAAAAAGAAAAACGCAGGAGAAACGAGATCAGAAAAAAGAAAACAATAGATGGTGATGATCCTAATGACAAGGGCAACCCATGGTAAAAATTGGGTACAATTCGGAAAAAGTTGCGGAAAGCCCGAAATGGCAGAATTTTGGCAAAGTGGATAGATTTCTTAGAAACAGGTCAAACGGAGACCAAATTGAGAAATTTCAAATCCTAAAGTGCATTTCACGACGAGATAGGAGCACATGTAAAATTTGGTAACAAGTGGGCCGGGAAGTCCAAAGTTAAGTATTTTTTACCTCACTTACAAGCTCATTTGCACTATTATCTACTTGGAGAGAGCCAAGAGCACACAGGAGCGTCCGACCTTCTACAGCCTTCTACGACTGCTACAAGAGCTCAGAGGACTCTAGATATGAGAGGTAGACTCGTTGCCATAAGCTTTTGATGCTTACCACTAACTTTTGTCGCAAAAACTAACCAAAATAAAGAAACAAGAGCAGACGGGGAAATGGGTAGAATGCTAGGTAGAGGCACAACCACCTAACCAAACCATGCAAGAACCAATAGGTGGCTTACCCTAGTGTAGAAGATGAGTTCCTAACTCTCAAAGCTCGAGAAAGACCAACTAGAAAAACCCTAGGTCAATAGAGCCTGCAAGCGGCAAACAGGAAAAAATTGTCGAAACGACAAAAAACTTCACAAGAAGCTTAACAACATCAAGGACAATGCAACCATGGAGTATCTCCAGGTTTGGACCACCAAAAGTGGGTCGAAACAACCGATTTGGCGACAGACACACAAAGCGTCATTTTGGCATAACGGCCAAAATGGACGACCGATTGCCATGAAACTTCACTAGCAGCTTCAAATAGCCATCAATGATACATGTGTACAAGCAAAACCCAAGAGAAAGCCGTTTCACTTACCAATGGTGAAAAAGACGCTTTCGGGCAACCAAATGGCTAAAGGTGGAAAAGAAGGAACCAAAGTCCGAGTCCAACCACATAGACGACTTCCCAACACCTCAAATAAGCTCGGGATCCAACTCTCGAGGAGAACGATCGAGGAAAATCAACTCCAACACCAAAAGACGACTTCGGAGACTGAAATGCCTACAAAGGGGGCTTTTAACTAAACTGATGATTTTTAAGGTTGAAAACTAGTTAGCAGGGCTTAGGGCACTAGCACAAACCATGCTTTGCACAAAAAGCTTTTTTTATCAAGAATAGACATCATACGCGTATGATGTCTCACAGCATGATTTTCACATCATCTTGAACACATGAATGCATAGCCTCTTTCTATATGCTAACAACATCAAATGTACAAAGTATCGTGAGATTTGGAGTTGAAAAACCAATTGGAAACTAAAAAGACGCAAAGTAGGGCATAAAACCGACTTATGGCCCTAAATTTGCCAAAACAGCTGCAAACTCAATGAAACTTTGTAGGATTGTTGTTCAACACATGCACAAGCTATCTGGAACCAAAAAGTACCATTTTGGCCAAAAAGACATCATACGCGTATGATGTCACTTTGAACATACAAAGCCAAAATTGATCATTTCTCATCATATATCCATTATATATATCAAATACATGCCACATATGAAGTTTGGTACCATTTGGTCAAGGGGATCACTCCATTAGCCCAATTAGCGAAAAATCCTCTATTTAAGCCTAATCTTGCCAAAATTCACCATACTCAACTTCAAGTCAAGATTTGAGTACACACAGTCCTTTACTATCATATGAGGAGCCCACAGAACCAATCTCATGCAAAAATGACACAAAAGACATCATACGCGTATGATGTCTCCAGAGCCAATTTTGGTCCAAACTATACCCAAATTTCATAAAATCATTGTCTAAGCCTATATAAAGCCAAATCCAAGCTTACAATGCAGAATGGTTCAATTTTACCCAAAAAGACATCGTACGCGTATGATGTCTCCCTACTTGATTTTTGCATTTTAGAGTTGCAACCACCACACAGAAGTGATCTACATGCCATTTGAGAGCCAACCACCAAGTTTCATCCAATTTGGATCACAAAATCCAATTCCCTCTCAATATCTTGCAAAGAGCCTGAGTAGGACTAAAATGGCCATAACTTGACCAAATGGGACCCAAATTCAAATCCAGGCATATAGAATGGATGTATGCACTATCAGCTACAAGCACAACCAATATCAACCCATTTTGACACAAAAGACATCATACGCGTATGATGTCTCCAGCATGATTTTGCACCCAAATTGCACATTTTTCCACATGCATTGCATCCTTAAGCCTTGAATAGCTTATGTTTCAAGTTTTAAGTCATTTGGATAGTTAAAAGCTTAATTTCGGCTTTCAGTACTGAAAAAGACGCTAACTTCTAAAATTGGAGTTACAGGATCCATGGATTCGGGGAAGTCGTCAGCAAAGAGAAAGAGACCAACACTCAAGGAAGCAATAGCAGAAGCTGAGCCATTTTCTATTCCCCCAGAGACTCTCAAGCCCACAAAGACTTGGGTAGAAGAAGCAGTGTTAGAAGAACAGGGGATAAAGATATACCAAGGTACTTTCAGAGACCCACGGGGACAAACAGTGGATATCCCAATGATTCCCCAAGAACTGGTGGACTACAGCAGAACAGAGGAGATAAGCAGATACCTGGAAAGGGCAGATCTCCACAGTTTTTTCACTTCCAGACCATCAGGAGTAGACACTCAAAGAGTGTGTGAGTTGGCAACCACCATACAGAAAGACGGAAAGGCTACACTCACAGTCTTGGACGGCAAAAAGGTTGAAGTGGTTATCACTCCTCAGCTCATTGCAGATGCTCTGAAGTTGCACAACAAGGGATGCTCAGTCAGAGAAAGACAGGAAGCCATAGAAGGGTATGGGCCAAAGAAGCAAAATGCCACCTATGAAGACATGGCAGATCCGAGAGCGGCAAAGCTTTGCCGGCTCTACAACCAGTTTTTACACATATGCAGCAAAAGGCCACAGAAGTATACCACACCACCACATGATGTTGCCACAACAATCACTTGGGCAATAAAGAGCAACATCCCGAAGGAAGTCAATTATGCTCAGCACATCCATGAGCAAGTAATTGCTTTGCAGAATGAGAAGCCAAAGTACATTGGAGGAGCCGAAGTGTTGACTAAGATAGCTTTTGAAGCTATCGGAGCAAGGGACCAGTGGCCAAAGGGTCCCTCGCAAAACCAATGGCGAAAAGAGATAGATGAAGATGAAGACCAGCCAGAGGTCACAAAGAGAGTGTCAACAAGGGCAAGGCGGAAACTAGAAATTGTTTCCGAGCCAGAAGAAGAAGAAGACGAGTCCCTCAAGAAGAAGACCAAGAAGAAACCCGCTCCAAAGCAAACTAAGAGCTAGAAATCCGCCAGAATGGAGAGGCTGATTGAACAGTTTAGAGCCGAGCGAGCTTTAAAAGGAGATTTTGAGGAAAAGTGGGTACCAGACCCAACAAAAGTCGGAGCCAGCTCAACAAGACCAAATATTGATTAGTACGATCAATATATCAAGGCTTATGAAGAATCAGAAGCTATCTTGGAGAAGCAACCAGTAGAGCCTTACACTGAATCAGAATTTCAACACCTTAAAGCTGAATTAAAAAGAGGTGACAAGGGCAAGGGCAAGGTAGAGGAGCCAAGTCCTGAAGGAAAGGAAAAGATAGTGGAGGAGACGACTACTGAAGTTGAGGTGGATGTGCAGAAAAGCCCGAAATACAGCAAGAGGAGAAGGCAACGGATCCAATTCAAGAGAAGAAAGAGCAATATGATGCTCTAATAAACACAGGATATACTCAAGAAGAGGCCCTCAAGATTGTGTATGGCATTGCCTTAGCACAGGAAGAACAGAGAGGAATGAAGAGGAGGACCAAGAATAGATTCGACAGAGAGCAGAGGTTAGTACCTGAGAAGGCAGAGGATGAGCTTGAAGATGAGGATGAAAGAGATATCCAGAAAGTGCATCAACTATTGCAGCAGATCAAAGCCCGATCAAAGACAATGAGGGACAGCAAAGAAGAAGCAGAAAATGAAAGAGATGGACTAATCCTCCAACTTGCTGATGCTTCAAGAGAGGTGGCCAGTGCACAAGAAGCCAAAGAAAGAATTGAAGATGAATTGGAAGCTACAAAGGACGAGCTCATTGAGCTACGAGAAAGGATGGAGCTGCAGGAGAGAACAATCCTAAGGCTTAGATCCACACCAAAAGCTAGTAGAGAAGGAGTAGAGCCAGAGGGATCAATAGTCCCCGGTCTGGAAGATCAAGTCAGGAGCTTGCAAAGAGAATTGCGGCTAGAGCAAGTGCAGAGATTGCACATTGCGGAGGGTTCATTGGCTGCAGAAGAACGACTTACATCAAAGAACCAAGCACTGAGAGCGGAGAATGAGACCCTCCAAAAGCAGCTCCAAGATCTGCAAGACAAAATGTTAAAAGATACAGAGGTTCATCAAGAAGAAACAGGCGGGGCAACCGTGGAGCTACCAGAGACTGGGGAAGCCACAACTAGTGAAGATCCATCCCCAACACAAGAAGAGACCACAACATCAAGACCTATCAAGGAGGAGGAAAATAGATTGCACGAGCAGATAGAGCAGGCAATAGAGGAGAGTGCAAAGGCGGCCATGGAGTGGGAAAGAAGACTCGTGTTCTCCATCGGACTTCAAGGGTTGGATACTAATGTGCTGCAAGAATAGTGGATGCAATCTACATTGCCCCTTCCTCTACTAAATTTTGAAGTGCTGAAAACAAAGAAAAGGCTAGAAGAGGAGCAGTATGTCACGCTATACAAAGGAGACATCACAAAAGAGGAGGAATCAAAGAAGATAGTAGACTCCCAGCCGAGATGGAGGAAAGGGTGGTTGACAAAGTACCCAACCTACCTAATCTATTTGGTGGAGGCACCCAAGGAAATTAGAGAAGATGCAACATTTTGTCTAGTGCCATGAGTCAGGAGTTGGCAAGAGCATGGCAGAATCACAGCAAAGAAGCCAAATTGGCTTAATTACCCCAGGATGCTAGGACCGAAGGTGGGAGAGAGAATAAGTAAGGCCTACATGGTGAAAACCCTAACGGGCACCATTAAGCTCTTTACTGGCTCTCCTGACCTTTTGTGTCAAATGCTCAAAAAGATTTGCAGAACATTATTGGCTTGCATTGAAGTGTTCGTGCCGAATAAAGCTACCAGCTCAACATTGTTGTCAACGGCCGACACAGTGGCAGATATGATGTATGATCTAGCCTTGCAGCCATCTCCAAAAGTATTACACCTCTTTTATCAGAGAATCATGTTTATGCCAAGCTTCCACATGCAGGCCTTTGAGGAGGCATTCTACATTGGTTTCTTTACTCGTGAAAGTAAGATATTTGGCCCTACACTGACCATTGGAAACCTGAGATACGAGTCACATCTTCAGATGCTGAAATCAATGGGACTCCACTAAAGACAAAGCAAGGATGTCATGTCAGGGACGACATGAACGCGGAGGGGGGGAGTGTTGAGCGTAGGACCACACATATACAGTTTTGCTCACACTCATGTTTTTGTAAACACTTATTGTAATAAATGTCTTTCCGACATTTCATTTTTTTCATGGAGCCGATTCATTGTAATTAGCAGGACTCAATTGAGTTTCCAGCTTGTATTCCCCAAGTAGTTTCACTTGCTTATGTAATTAGATTAGAGATGTTTTCACACCTCCAAGGCTGAGGTATAAGAGCCAATTTTTGTAAACCTAAGGACACAATTCTGAATCATTAATCAATGTGAGTTTTTGAGCGTCGTGACTGTGTCTGAGAGAGAGTGAGTGAGAGAGAGAGAGAGAGTCTATCCTCTTGCTACGCGAGCTACGGAGCCGCCATTGCAGAAGCGACACCGCCATTGTGTTAGCAACAGCGAGAGCTACGCACCGATACCAAGCGTGCGTGCATTCGGACGCGAGGTGAGCTCCCACGAGCTTCTATGTGAGTTTTCTCCCTACCTGTGTATCGGAATTGAGTGTGCCATATATCTATAGAACCACGGCGAGTAGAGCTACACATTAGTACCATCGGAGTCGAGATTTGGTCACCTGTATTTTTCGGCCTATCTTCATACGCGTTTACCGCACGGAGTGTTTACGGGTTGAGATTGTATTGTAGATTCATAGGGTATTGTCCTTACCTAGTGTAGAGACCCCCCTTTGAGTTTGAAGCTGAATCAATGACTCTAGATCATGTTTCGGATAGCATTTGTTTGTAGTACGGATTTCAATTACTTGTGTATTTGAGAACTTAGATTTGATTGCCTTGGTAGTGATTGTCATTAGAAGGTCGAGTAGGTGATTTGACACCCACCTATTTGTTTCCATGTGCCTGCGGGTCAAGCTCCGTCCTCGTCTGACATTCTTGTTTGTCAGTTGATTTCTCGCTATCATAGCCACCGCTAGCGGCGTAACCGCCACAACAGCTTTGCATCAGTTGAAAATAGCCTAAAGCTTCTTGGCCTTGCCCCCATTTGATATATTCTGTGATCAATGAATTTCAAGAGACAACATCACAGACAAATAGCTCCTCAAGCATTTTTTTATGCATTTTGAAGGACACTACATTTGGCATGCATGTCAACCAAGGCATTGCACTCCCTCTTTCCCTCTTTGTCTCTCTTGCTTGCTATTGCTATTGCTGCTTTGCTCACTTGCCTCACCATGTTTGTCAAAAGTCTTTCACTCATAATATCGACGTGAATTATTTGCCCATATAAGTGTTTTCCGTAGAGTCACAGCTACTTTAATTTGATAAGATAATTGAAAGGTTTTAGTAATCATTGAAGTAGAAAACTTTTATAACCTCCCTGATATTTTTCTAGATATTTATCGTTTAAGAAAAAAATAAGCTTAAAAAATAGCATAATTGAATTTTAAAGCAGGTAAGTGATGGGGAGGGCCATCACTAACCTACTAAGGTCTAAAATAGTAGCAAGGGGTGCTAGAGGAGGTGAGGGACTGCCTTGGAGTGTAAGGAACTGCTAAATGCAGACCCTGGTTGCCAAAAACATATAATTAGACCCCCTAGGCTTCACAAATTCACTCACGCTCCGAGATATCACCAACTCTCTCTAGCATAGAGAGACTCTACCCAAAAATCACTAGAGAGAAAAACTCTAGTTGATTAATGAAGGTAATTAATGCTAATCCCTGTTAATTACTAAAAACATAGTAATCTATATTTATTTTTTGAATTAATCTAATAAATTGGGAAGATTAAACCTCTCTCTAATATAAATTTCACTCTTAATACAATACCTTGCTGATTATTCAAATTATGATTAATCTAATTAATCATTAATCCCTATTAAGACTAAAATTACTCAATTTTGGACTTAGTCAAGATAAAATATATCATTTAATCTTACATAATTACACGATAATTATCAAAGCTTTTTTAGACTATTAGAGGTATGGAAACATTATGTCATAATTTTTTTATATAATTATGCAAAAATTAGTTGTTTTAACATAAAAACTAATGGAAAACTTAGCAAACAACCTTAATAAATCACAAGATAATTATCAGAGCTAGAAAAAATTGTTAAAAACACAAAATAATTATCTCAAGATTAGAAACTAATTTAGCTAATTAATTAAAGTGAAACTATCTAATTTTAGCTATAAATTGAAGGGGAAAATTAGTTAATTAGCTTAGATAATTTTATGGTAATTATCAAAGATAGAAAATACTATTAGAAAATTAAGATAATTATCTCATAGATAGAAATTTAGTTTAGCTAATTAATTAAGCTAAAATTATTTGAGTTTAGATGTAAATTTAAGGAGAAAATTAGTTGATTAGCTTTTATAATTACATGGTGATTATAAAAGATATAAAACACTATTAGAAAGCCGAGATAACTAGATCATAGAAACAAAATTAGTTTAGATAATTAATTAAGCTAAAAATATTTGATTTTAGCTTTAAATTGAAGGGGAAAATTAGTTAATTAGCTTAGATAATTACATGGTAATTAGAAGAGCTAGAAAAAACTATTAAAAAGCTGGAGTAACTAGATCATAGATAGAAAAATAGTTTAGTTATTTAATTAGACTAAAATTATCTTATTTTTGCTATTAATTGAAGGGGGGAATTAGTTAATTAGCTTAGATAGTTACATGGTAACTATCAGAGTTAGAAAACACTATTAGAGAATTGGGATATTAGCTCATAGACAAAAACTTAGTTCGGATGATGAATTAAACTAAAATTATTTGATTTTGTCTCTAATTAAAGGGGGAAATTAGTTAATTAGCTTAGATAATTACATTGTAATTATCAAAACTAGAAAACATTATTAACAAGCCAACATAACTAGATCATAGATAGAAAATTAGGCTAGATAATTAATTAAGCTAAATTTGTTTGATTTTAGCTGTCCATTGTAGGGAAAAACTAGCTAATTAGCTTAAAAATTATGTGGTAATTATTAGAGTTAGAAAACACTTTTAAAAACCTGAGATAATTAGATCATAATTACTTATCTATTCAAGTAATTATTTTTTGTTCAAATTTAATAAAGATAATTAGTAAAAATAATTAAATGGTAATGAGATACTTATCTGAGTTAGATCTAAGTGTAAATAACTTATGATAATTAATTCATAATTACATAATTAGTGTAAGTAATTATCTTAGTCCAAAAATCCTATTTTTGACTAAAATTTAATAAAGATAATTAGTAAACATGATCAAAAGTTTATGAGATATTTATCACAAGTAGATCTAAGTGTCATTAAATTGAGATAATGTGTTCGTAATTTTTTAAATAGATCAAGTATTTATCTTAGTCCATAAACCCTATTGTGATTGAAAATCATTTAGGATAAATAGTAAATCTATTTTGAAGTTTTTGGAAAACTTAGTGAAGGTGCAATATTGTGGTGTGTGGGTCTCTATGCGTGTCCGACCACCTAGTGTGGGAGGACACTTGTTAGGATCTTGGCATGTGTAACTGACTCTATTCTCTTTATAAAAGAGGCTGCCTACTCAATCGCTTATGCAAACATTAGGTCGCTATCCCAATGCAATGGACAAGATGAGGAAGGATTAACTGAGGATTGGGTGCAAAATTCTTGCGACATTCATCCATTCCAAAAAGGGCTTGGTGTGATTGTGAGTTATTGAACTAGAAAGACTTTTTCTTGGGGGATAAAAATAAAAAATCTTGATGCAAATAACAGAATGTGGAAACACTATGACTTATTATTCATGAGGTAGCTCCTATCGGCAAGAAAGGCACCTCTGCAACAATGTTGCAGTAACTCCTTTTAGGGTATCCTTCTTTTTTCAACTTGGTTTATTTCTTCACTTCGAGGTTTGTCGCCCTCTAGCAGTACTCTCAAGATCCTGCTAATATGTGGACTGGAGTCTGCAGGAATATGCAAAAAACAGTCTTGAAAATCCATTAGCATCACATTCACATGTTTGCACAGGGCCAGGTACAGCTCTCCTTCTAGCCTTGGAGGTTTAGGCTCCATCTTTTGTTGTTTCCCTGCTAAGATGATAATTGGACCAGTTGTGGTGGACGACTCTCCTATTAATGGAAAATTTTGCCGCTGGATTTGCTCTGCATACCTTGAGCAAGAGTGTTGGCGTCCATGTTCTTCTTGCTCTTCTTCTTTGCTAGCGACTCCTTGGCGGGCATGTTGTCTGCTAGTGGCTTGTAGTTGAGATCGATGGGTTGAAGAGGGAGGACCGTGTAGATTCTTACATGGCAGCACAAGAGATGGCAGAGTCAGTGAGAAAATGTTGCACAGGTGAAGTTGATGGCCGAAAAATAACAAGTGGATGGAATATGCAGGTTGTACAGAATGCGGGCAACACAGAAACCGATAGCAGAGCTCGCTGCAAAGGTTTAGTCAAACTGATAGTGCAAGTAGGAGCTCGTAATCTGGGTATGGAAGTTGAGGTCGACTCTGTGTGCTTACATGAATTATTGCATGCGCAAGAGCGTAAATGTTAGTGAACGTAGCTATGGTAGTGCCACGCGTGAAGCAGGACGAACGCAAAGCAGCAACAATAATGCAAGGATCGGCAGCTAGAATGGGTATACAGCTATGACTTCATACACGCTCATGTATGACGTTGATGGAGAGAATAGAGTAAGGAACTCCTACCCCAGCTCATAGATGATATTCACCATAGCTACGTGCAGCGACTCAAAAAGTGATCACCAAGAAAAACTTCCTAACTACCTAAAGCCTGCCCATCTCCTCCACCAATGTGATGTGCTTGTAACAAGAGACGAGAGAGAGAGAGAGAGAGAGAGAGAGAGAGAGAGAGAGAGAGAGAGAGAGAGAGAGAGAGAGAGAGAGAGAGAGAGAGAGAGAAAGAGAGAGGAGGGGGGGGGGAAGAGAGAGACACCTGCTTGAAACTAGCTTGCCCCTCTATGAGTAGGCAACCTCTTTTATAAAGAGAAGAGAGTGAGTTACACATGCCAAGATCCTAACGAGTGTCCTTCCACACTAGGTGGTCGGAAATGCCTACAAGACCCACACACCACAATATACTACTAGGGAGTTTAGGTGATAAATTATGATAAATATCAAGTAAAGAAGAAGCCTTAGTTAAAAGGGAAAATTTGGGAAAAAGATTTAAAAAATTATGAGATAGTTAGTGGAGCTTAAGAATACTTGATAGAAGCTAGGATAAAAATGTCTTATGTACATAAACAATCAATAAATTATTAAGTTAAAAGTATTACCAATTGTGGCTACAAATTGCCAAAGCTTTTTGGTGAAAAGAGCAATTAAGTAAATCACTAGGGTAAAGTCAAGTTTGATATTTTACCTAATAACCCAGCAATAGGCCTATGGACGAGAGCCTTTGGGCCCTAGAGCTTCAGTAGATATTCGACCAGTCCCAAGTGGGTGTTCATTATATATTAAGCTATAAATAATGTTGGAATTAGGGTTGTAGGAAAACACACACAGCTTGGAGAAGACAAAGGAAACTCAAGGCACACAACATAGAGTGCATTACTTAGTGTGCAATGGAAAGATAAAATAGCCCTAGAGTGATGGACGTATATACAATGCATGGGGGAAAAAACCTCCTAGCAAGGGGGAAAACACCTCGACGGTCCTAAGTGTGTTCACACACATCACAACCACATCTACATGTTAACAGATCACCCCCTGGGAGTGATGCTATGAACAAGAGCTGACACATAGACTATAGGGAAGTGTCATGCCCTCAGGACATGATCAGTTCACAAAGGGGAGTAAGCCCAAAGCTTTGTGGAAAGCTTCAAACTTCTCACAAGACAATACCTTTGTGAAAATATCTACAAGGTTGTCCTATGTTGGCACATAAGCCAAGTTGATCTCTCCTGTTGGAAGCCTCTCCCTGACATAGTGGTAATGCACATCAAAGTGCTTTGTGCGAGCATGAAAAACTGGGTTCCTTGCACTTGCCAATACACTCTGACTATCAATGTAGATAGTGTTGGCAGTGTCTTGTCCAACACCCAGATCATCCATAAGGTGTCTGAGCCATACACACTCATCCGTAGCTGTGAAGACTGTCATGTACTCAGCCTCACAATTGGAAGTGTCCACAGTAGGTTGCTTCTTGCTCAAGCATGATACACATGATCTGCTGATGGGAGCAAAGCGAACCCCGAACCCCGACGGCCTCTAAATCACCGGGGACCGAATGGCGCGCCTCGAGCCTGTCATGGTAAAGCAAACAGGGGGCACCACCTAGCTTCAGCGGCTAGGACGCAAACAACACACCACCATAACAAAGTTTTCATCCAAGAGAGATGGATGCTTGGGAGTAATGATGAAAAGGAAAGGGAATGAGATCAAGTGAGAGAGAGAGAGAGAGAGTGAGGGAGGGGGTATAGCGGCTTAGTACTTAGGCATCACAAAAGGATGGCGAATCCGCACACCCTTCACATATACACAAGATCACTCCAAAACACAAGACTAGGTGGCGATTCCGCACACCTCACATGGGCAAAACATTGCAAGAAAACATACTCACAAAACCTCAAGCTTTATTTAGAGAATTAGGCGATGAAATGGGGAGCATAGGGTAGGGGAATGAGAAGGGAGAGAGTGGTAGAGCACATGGCGGATAGGTGGGAGTTGATGGCGAAGACTCGCACGAGGATTATGGCCATCATCCTTCATTTAGTTGCTCTTCATCTTCCATAGCCAAGGGTGTAGAGGTCATGCTCAAGACAAGCATGGTGATTGCGGTGATGGTGATGGTGATGGTGTGGGTGTGTGTGTGTGCACTAGGCACACACAGTGCATAGTGTGTTCTTTGGTGATGTTGTGTGTTTTTGTGTGATGGTGACCCCTCTTTATATAGGGGAGGAGGGGGGAGAAATTCTAGAATTTAGAAATGAAGAAATCATTATCTACATAGGCCATGTGACTATGGGCCCCACTTGTCTGGCTGTGTGTATATGTGCCAGAACAGCAGTCTCATGAGAGAGAGACTAAGAGAGAGAGATGGGTTGATGAAAAAAAGTGAGAGGTGACATGGAGAATAAAGTAATTACAAGAGGGGAGAGAGGGGAGTGTGTTCAGAGGTGAATCTATGTGCAGATGTGTGTGAACACAAGAAAAATCAAGTAACCACCGGATGGGGATGGGTCTGTGGGCACCTTTTTTAGTGAAACTGAGTGTGTGTGAGTGTGGGGGAGGTTATTTAGCTACAAGACAAGAGACATGGAGCCCTTTAGAGAGAGAGGGGGGTATTTGGGTCATGGGATATGATAGGAGAGAGAAAGAGGGGGTGGGGTATACTATTTTGGAAGATAGGGTAAGTTGCATGTGAGTTGGTGCATTATTGGTGAGTTATAATGCATTATTGGTGAGAGGTGGAGTAGCTTGAGGGGAGAGAGAAAGGAGAAAGGAGAAAGGACAAGGGGAAGAGAGAGGGGGTTGACCTTTTGAGTGGAGGAGAGGACAAGGGACACACGGCGGGGCAACAGTGAAGAAAAAGGAGGCAAGGTGGGGATGGGCTACCCCGCAGGCATGAGGTGGCCTATTTTACCTTTCTTATAAATTTACATAGTCATACTTTATTTTTTTCTTACTTTTTCCAATGCCTATCACTCCCTCCATAAGAGGGGGTTTTCATGGGGTGGGGACGAGAGAAGAGGGGTATGGGAGCTTGGCTTGTGAAAAGCCCCCATCATTAGCCCTCCCCTTTTGGCTAGAGGCATTCATGTCTCTAGCTCATCTGTTTGATCATTATCGTCGGAGGTGGCCGCTGATGGTGTGTCCTCATCTGGAATGTCAATTGGTGGAGCCTGGTCAAATCGATGAAAATAAGGTTTAAGTCGCCAACCATTTACCTAGGTTTTATGAAGTTTTCCATCAGCCTCCATAAGCTGGTAGCTTCCATTGGCATACTTTTTCCTGATGATGAAAGGACCTTCCCATCGGAGTAGGAGTTTCTTATCCTTGCGCGTGTCGAAGCGATTGTCGTAGCGGAGCACCAACATTCCTTTCTCCAATTCTTTTTTCCGGAGATGCTTGTTAAAACTAAGCCGTCTATGCTCTGCTTGTGCTGCATAATAGTTTATTGCTTCTTCTCTGTCCAGCTGCAGTCTTTCCAAGTTGATGATGTGATCTCTCAAATGCATGTTGGGCTGTTGAAGCTGGCTTGCCATTACTCTGAGACTTTGTAGTTTCACTTCAATGGGCAAGATTGCTTCCTTACCAAATACTAGATGATACGGTGTGAATCCCAAGGATGTACGAAATGAAGTTCTGTAGGCCCATAAAGCTGGTAGTAGATACTTATCCCAGTCTCCAGGATGATTGTTTACCTGCTTGGTAATAATTTTAGAAACCATTCCATTTACCTTTTCAACTAGGCCATTACATTGAGGGTAATATGGTGAAGAGTGCCTCCTTGTAATGCCCAGTTTCTGCATTAATTCTCCTACCAAGTCTGCTCTGAAACCTGGTCCTCTATCAGAGATGATCTCTAAAGGTGTGCCAAACCTACAGCATATGTGCTCGTAGATAAATTTAGCTACCTCTACCGTTGTGATTCTAGTGGTGGTTGTAGCCTCTGCCCATCTAGTCATGTAGTCGACCCCCATGATAATGTAGAATTTTCCTGAGTTGGCCCTAGGTAATGGCCCAATGGCATCGATACCACATTTTTCAAATGGGCCATATGAGAGAATAGGTGTCTGTGGTTCAGGCATAAGTGTCCTAGTGCCGGCCTTTTGACACAACTTACACGTTTTGCACCAATGGTGTACATCACGGTTGAGGCTAGGCCATATGAAGCCTGCCTGCAAGATTTTCCTACTTGTTATGTGTAGGGCAAAGTGACCACCACAAACCCCGTCGTGACAGCTAGCAATTACTCCCGTGATTTCGTGAGAGAGAGGGACCTTCCTGAGTATTTGGTCCTTACCCTTACAGTACAAACCCTCATTGATGAGTCGATACCTTGTGGCCTTCCGCGTCAGCCATTGCTTCTGTCCCTTTGTTAAATCTGATGGGCATTCCCCTGTTTCCAAAAAATGCATGATGTCAGGCAAGGCATCACTTCCTTGAAATAGAGGGAGCTTTAGTTTTATTGCTCCAACCACCACTTCCTGTAGTCTTTCACTTGCTAGGGCATCTGCTTCTTGGTTTTAAGCCCTTGGGATATGGTGTATTTGAACTTCTTCAAACTTACCCAACAAGGTTTTTACACCACTTAAGTGAGTCCTTAAACTAGGATTCTTGCATGTCCATGCTCCATTTACTTGCCTTACCAGAAGTAGAGCATCCCCAAATACATTAAGGCGTTGTACACCTTGTGAGACGCACCATTGTAGACCCTTGGTTAGTGCTGCATACTCAGCTTCATTGTTAGAATGTGAATCTAACAATTGGCCCAACGAAAATACCTTTGTCCCTTTGTCATCAAAGACCACTATGTCTGCAGCTGCTTTGTCGGACGCTCGCTTGTAGGCTCCATCAAAGTAGAGAGAGTATGCTCCTTCTACCATCGGTGGTACTGGAGGTAATCGTACCTCTCCTTCCTTAGATTGCTTCTCCTTCCTCTCAAAGACTTGGTAGGTCATGAGTCCCCCCAAACTTGCCCTTGTTGTGCTTTCTACCTGTACCGTGTAGTCAAACTCTTGCAGACGAACTAGCCATTTAGTAATTCTAGCAGACACATCCATGTGTTGTACAACATAGGGAAATATTTCATCCGTGGTTAGAATCACAAATTGCTTAGGCAGCAAATATGACCTAAACTTTGTAGTTGCAAATCTAAGAGCTAGGACTAAGTGTTCCACATGGGTGAAACCTTTCTCTCCTGCTGTCATCATTCGACTAGAGAAGTAGATTGGCCTCATGAAAGATGTCACCGTATCCTTTTGGAGTAGCACAGCCCCCAATGAGTCATCACCAACACTTGAGGTGACATAGAATTTTTCATCCCACTTAGGTGGTGAGATAGTTGGCAGAGTGGCTAAGACCTCCTTTACCTTGTTGTAGTGATGTTCGCTTTCCTCGTCCCAAGTGAAAGTTGATCTTTGAGTGAGTTGTTGCAGTGGTAGAACAAGTTGTGATAGTAGATGTATGAATCTACTTAAGTACCTCACCTTCTGTAGAAAAGAGACCAGTTGACGTGCGGTCGTTGGTGAAGGTAGGGCTATGAGTGTGGACACCTTACTTGGGTCGGCGTTGATACCTTTTGCTGAAATTTCATGGCCTAGTAGAATGACTTTACTCTCCCCAATGTGGCATTTATCCACATTTAATTGCCCACCTAGGCTCTACAACCTAGCCGAACCTTCAGTTACCTTTTCTAAATGTGAAATACGGGAGCTATATATACAAAAATCATCAATAAACACTCTTATGGATGTTCCAAAGAACGGTTGAAAAACATATGTGACATATCTTTGGAATGTGGCAGGTGCATTTGTGAGACCAAATGGCATAACCCTGTATGCAAAACAACCCCATGGCGTGATAAAAGTGGTTTTTAGCTGATCTTCCAAGGCTATGCATATTTGAAAGTATCCAGAATAACCATCACAGACGGTATAGCATTCAAAACCCACTACTTCATTCAGAATTTCATCCAAGAAAGGGAGAGGAAAGTGGTCTCTCTTTGTAGCTGCATTTAGTGGTTTGTAGTCAACACAGACCCTCCACTTACCATTCTTTTTAGGCGTCACCACTACGGGTGACACCCATTCTGAGTTTTCTACAGGATAGATGAATCCCGCCTCCAGCAGTTTCCTTACCTCGGCCAAGAGTGCCTTTTCTTGTATGACCCCCAGTCGTCGTAGCTTTTGCACAACTGGTTTTACCCCTTTCTTCAGCTTAATATGATGTTCCACCACTGTAATGCCTGTGATTCTTTCATAGTTGTCAATGAACAGGTTAGGAAATCCCATCAACATTTGCAAAAAACTATCTTTCTCCTCAAGTGTTAATTCAGTAGACAACATACCCTTCAACCTACTTCCTCGTAGGCCAGGTGATTTTCTCTCCTCTTCATTGGGTTTCCCTTTTGGTGATGGATCACAATTTGTGCTTACCCTTTGTGGATCCTTCATAATGATACCCATCACATCAATGGAACTGTCACTTTCGTCGGTGGATGTGGTCTCCTCCTCAGAACTGGAAGATTCGCTAGTGGTTTCATCTGCCGATGTTTCCAGATTCATTTGCTTCTGCTTGCCAATCCTCATGTCGTAGTAGATTGTGTCCCCTTTCTTATCGGTCATGTGTAGAAGGCCAGTACCCCAGTCCTGTTTTGCCTTCATGGCCATCAACCATGGCCTTCCCAAAATTAGTGGATAGCCCTCCCCCTTAGTAGGCATTACAAAAACATCTACCTCTACCTTAGTGTTGAAAGCTTTTATTTTCACGGCACTTACCACACCCACACACTTTACTTTTGCGTTGTTTGCCATCTTTGCCTTGCATGGAGAAGGCCTGTCAACCTCGAGCCCTAATCGAAGCATCATAGCTTCGCTCATTACACAGATTTGTGCACCTCCATCAATGTAGGTGTTTCCAACCCTCTTTCCTTTTATGTTTACGTCGACAATTGGAAGGATGTCATCCATGTTGCATCCCAAAATTGCTCCGGCTACCTTTGTTTTGGAGCGTCTTGTACTTACCATTTTAGACCATTGTTGCCTTACTTTTGGTGCAAGATGTAGCAGTTGTGGCCATGTAATCTTCGGTCCTTGCTCTTCCACATCCAATGTTAGATCATAGGGCTTAGAACTTTCCCCTAGCTGGAAGTCGGTGATGCCCAATTTCCGTCGTGGCCTAGATGGCCTCTTGCTAGTTTCTCCTCTCATGCTTCTCTCATCATCTGATTGTGTAGCTTTCTCCCTCCTAGCTCTTTTCACAGTCATGGCTTCAAGTGGTTCTAAAAAGGTTACCTTCTCCTTACCCTTGTCCCTCTCCTTTGCTCTGGGTGGATCCACTACTACGGCTTTTCCTTTCTCTTCTAGCCTTATGATGTTTACAGGGCGATCAGGTGGTGGGGCTGGTGGAAGAGGTGGGATGGATGCTTGTAGTGGTGTCTGGGGTGGACGTAGAATTTGTGTTGGTGGGGGTGGTGCTCGGGGTGGGGGTGTTCTTTCTCTAGGGGGTGACAATTGGTTCCTCCTACCTCCTCTATTATAGTTTTGTCGTGGTTTGGGACAGTAGTACATACCGTGACCGTCTTCTCCGCAGTTGTAGCAATGATACTCCCTATTTTGTCGTCGTGCTCTTCCAGGGTCTTGATCTCTTTCTTGACTCCTCCCTTGCTGTATTAAGTGGACAGACAAATTCTGCAGTTGGTCAGTAATATGGGCCAACATATCTTGTTGGTCATCTCTTACCCCAAGAGCCGGTGGTGGTGGTATGGTGGTTGTCGTAGTTGCTGGTCGACGCGATGTTCCTGCTTCTGTTGACTCGGTTTCTTTGGCTTTCATTCGCAGCTTCTTGTCCTTAAGGCGAGCAATCTCAACGGCTAACTCGTACGTAGCCGGGAATCTACCTTTCACCTTCTCCTTGAGAAGCGGCCATAAGCCATGCGTGAACCGATCTTTTTTTAGGAAATCGGGTGCAGCTTCCCCCCTTGCCAGTGACTCAACCCACCGTTCCCACAAATCCACAAATTTGGACTCATAGGTGGCATATTCTAAAAGACCCTCCTGCTTCAAGTCTCTCAACTTGTCCCACAACTTTTCTGAAGTGGTACCTCCCCCAAAGCGCCTCTTAAAAGCTGTTTTTAAGGGTTCCCAGTCATCCTTGGGTGCTTGTGGAAGTGCATTGTACCATGATCTAGCTTCTAGCTTCATGAGATGCTTAAAGATTCTAACCTGGGATTCATCCGTATCTTTGTTGCTCACTACACATGCTACTTCAAAGTCATCTAGGAAGTCTGTTACCAAATCCTCCCCCTTCTTTCCTTTAAATGTTGGAAATGCTACACTTGCCATGATTACTGAGAGAGAGCTAGAAAGACACACTGCTTAACTTGCAAAAGATTTTTTCTTCTTTACAAGGAGGCGTGTATACCCTCTTATACTAGGACATAGATTAAAACTTGCAAAAGATTTTTTCTTCTTTACAAGGAGGCGTGTATACCCTCTTATACTAGGACATAGATTAAAACTTCAAACGGTACATTGCCTTGTACCAAAGGTAAGACAAATGGTTGATCTGATGCCAGAACCTCAAAAAATCACTCCCCACCCAGCATGGTGTCAATGACGTGCTAGTAGTGAGCTTTCAAATCCAGTATTACCTTGATTGAGCGTACACGTGTTGGTATGTGTGATCTGTCTTGAGGTAGGTTGTACTGATTCATGTGAAGGTTAGAGGTGCTTAGTCACTGTCCAAGCTTGTGGGAGAGGGTGGTGTTCTTTCCTGAAACAAACTCAGTAGATCCCTAGTTTCTCTAGTGAGAGTGTGAGCCAATGATTCCGTTATCTGTGCTGCAGCATCAGGTGCGACTTGAAAACTGACTGTGATAATTACCTCGGTGACTTGAGTTACCCGATTCTCAAAGTAGAATAGTGTTGATTCTCTATTATGTAGAGCTCCTTCCATTTTGTTGTTGTCGGTTGGTTGTAGGTTGCGGACATGGTTTCCACCTTCTCCTTCTTCTTCTTGGCACTTGGCCTATGTATATCCACTGGGTTTGGCGTGTTGGTTGACTCTCCCAGTGCAAATCGATTACCGTTACGCCTGGCACTCGAGCTTCGATGGAGATGCGGAGTTCGTCTAGTTGTGCTTGGAGCTCTTCTTCTTCTGTCGTCCAATTAGCAAATCCTGCTAGCCATTCATCCATTCACAATAGATTAAGGGTTTCAGTCTTGTAAACTGAAGGGTTTCATGAAAAGATCCTCCGTGGGGGCACCAAATGACGGGAGCAAAGCGAACCCCGAACCCCGACCCTCTAAAACACCGGGGACCGAATGGCGCGTCTCGAGCCTGTCATGGTAAAGCAAACAGGGGGCACCACCTAGCTTCAGCGGCTAGGACGCAAACAACACACCACCATAACAAAGTTTTCATCCAAGAGAGATGGATGCTTGGGAGTAATGATGAAAAGGAAAGGGAATGAGATCAAGTGAGAGAGAGAGAGAGAGAGAGTGAGGGAGGGGGTATAGCGGCTTAGTACTTAGGCATCACAAAAGGATGGCGAATCCGCACACCCTTCACATAAACACAAGCTCACTCCAAAACACAAGACTAGGTGGCGATTCCGCACACCTCACATGGGCAAAACATTGCAAGAAAACATACTCACAAAACCTCAAGCTTTATTTAGAGAATTAGGCGATGAAATGGGGAGCATAGGGTAGGGGAATGAGAAGGGAGAGAGTGGTAGAGCACATGGCGGATAGGTGGGAGTTGATGGCGAAGACTCGCACGAGGATTATGGCCATCATCCTTCATTTAGTTGCTCTTCATCTTCCATAGCCAAGGGTGTAGAGGTCATGCTCAAGACAAGCATGGTGATTGCGGTGATGGTGATGGTGATGGTGTGGGTGTGTGTGTGTGCACTAGGCACACACAGTGCATAGTGTGTTCTTTGGTGATGTTGTGTGTTTTTGTGTGATGGTGACCCCTCTTTATATAGGGGAGGAGGGGGGAGAAATTCTAGAATTTAGAAATGAAGAAATCATTATCTACATAGGCCATGTGACTATGGGCCCCACTTGTCTGGCTGTGTGTATATGTGCCAGAACAGCAGTCTCATGAGAGAGAGACTAAGAGAGAGAGATGGGTTGATGAAAAAAAGTGAGAGGTGACATGGAGAATAAAGTAATTACAAGAGGGGAGTGAAAGAGAGGTTTTTCATATACACCTGATGGCATGGTAACACATTAGGATGTCTGGTTGTTTAGGATTCTTACTCTTTTCTTACATTAATTTTTGGTTCAATCATCATTTAACAACTTGTTTAAGTGGTGGGATTTGGAACTTCTTTGGACTTTGAATTGCTTTGGACCCATGATGGTTAAAAGTTCTTTTATTGATCGGAGTGGTGACTCCTAACTTATGGCTTGCTATAATATGTTCGGAGGAGTGATGACCCCCAAGCATACTTGTAGGTCAGGTTTAAAACTCTCTAAAGCTTCTCAAATTTATAAATCTTTGGAATTGGTAGCCTTAATCTAAATTCTTAAAAGGAATTAAAATTTTAAAATCTTAACATTTTCATGAGATTGAAAGCATGACAATTCTAAAATCTTTGTAAATGGCAAAACAATTTCCTGGAAATGACTTACCGTTAGATATCATTCACCAAGCCCGGTGGGCTGGTGACATAGATAACAAATGTGGGTGGATCATGACACCTGTCTTCCAACACTCATAAAGTATGTACTTATGTTTTTTTTGGTGTTGATGGTGGTAGGTAATAGTCCTCCCACTTCTGGCTACTAGGGTCTTGTTGGTGATGTCTTGGGAGTCATCGGGATACTCGTCATTCGGATGAAACTCTCTACACTATTTAACTTTGGTTCTGTTCTGTTATGATTGTATAATAACTTGGACTATGGTCTATTCAATTTGGAATGTTATTCCTCATTTGTGTCTATGATGGTTTTGTTTCTCTGGCTCCAATGCTCTTCAACAGGTTCTTATTGTAACACACACACACACACACACACACACACACACACACAATATAGTGTAGATATATGACCCTTTGCCAATCACACATGCATATGCACACATAATATATAATACCATTAACATATAGAAACAATAAAGAAAGTTGCACACATGTTGAAGAAGGATACCACAGATTTACTAATCCATTAACTTGGCACATGCAACTACCTCATTAGCAGACGAATGACAAACAAAGATTGGAGGTGGATGAGGACTCCAAGCAGAACACAAAGTTTTTTAATAAAGCCGTATGGCTTTTTCTTTGTAAAATAATTCCCGCATGGAACACTTTGGTATTTATGGAAAAAATCATCAAAAAAATGTACACCACCTTTTGAATAAGTAAAATCCCAATGTTAAACATATTATTTCATTTGGTTTTAATAAATTAGTGGAAAGGGATGATCCTAAATGGCTAAGGTGGTATTTTTAGCAAGCCTGTGGGTGGCTACACTTGCACTAAGGAAACTATTTGCACATGGCCAGTTAAGGCATTGAATTCAAGATCTTTATATAAGTCTTGAACGCAAGCTGCGTAGTCACTCAGAGCACACATGCACTTCATGGTAGCACAAATTCCAGGAAACTTCCTTGCGTAGGCTTTTGAGGAGAATGCACAACTTCTATTTGCAAGTAGTAGCGCACGCCCTCTATTGGAAAACAATAATAGCGTAAGTACCTTTGTTGGCAAGTAATAGCGCACCTCTGTTGGCATGTAATAAGGCACCCACTGCGGTCGCATATCCGCAAACACACACATACACCATCATTCGGGTGGCTCGTGAGCATATTGCACAAGCTATAGCAACTGGAGATCTCTTGGCTTGATATGCAACCTCTCTCACCCCAACGGGCAACTGGTACATACACCAACCAAATTAGCCAAAGACAACACAAAGAGCCTCCAAACACATACAAACGAGCAAGGTAAATGATTTTTTTTCTAAAACCACATACACAATGGTAATCGCAATGGTAACTGAGTTAATTGTTAACAGAAGCTGCTAAGACCGAAGACGTACGGATGCACATCGAGGATGAATACGAAGAAGTAGTAAAGATTGGAGTTACACATTTTCCACGTTTTCCCAAAATGGTCACGTATTGTAAATTCCCAATTTATTTCAAGCCATTCTAATATTTCTAATGTGTTACGGGCTCAATGGGAGTTCCAAGTTGTAAAGAATAGGTCACTTACTGTGCCTAGGTTGCAGATTCAGTAAGTGGTGAGCCTTAAACGCCTTGGGCGCCCGGACATTGCATATTTTTAACCTAGGTATATAAGGCAGTGTGTAAAAAAAATTAGGGTTCTCAAGTCATTTGTTGAGAGCACTCTTTGGTGAGAGCTCTTGAGGTGTGTGGCTATGGAGTTCTTGAGCTTCTCCTTGCTCATGAGACTTGATTAACACTAATCAATGATTCATTCTCTCACTATGCCTCTCTCTTACTTCTTATGATTGCCTATGATGCTTAGATTAAATAGATCTTAACTAATTAGTGGTTAATTCCTTTCTAATCTTGTGTGATTACCCTCTTTTTCTTGTGTGTGCATGTAAGTTTGATTGGAGTGTGGTGCTTGATAGATCTATGTGTGTGTGCTTGCGATTAGTGTGTTGCATGATAGGATTAGTGTTGTGTGCATCCTGCAATAGTAGTGTGTGTGATTGGGTTGATTAGAGGTGAAGAGAAGTGGATATGGAGATTGCCCTTCATTGCGGCTTAGCTCCTCCATAGGCCGGGAAGCTCACCTTGTAGAGTTAACCATTTGTGTTGCCACGATTAGCTCACTAACCGTGTGAGTGTTTCCATGCCCTAGCCAGGTAGCTCATCCCTCCGGATTGATAATTTTGTTGGTCATTGGAGCTATTGCAACGATGGGACCCCCAACATTTGGCACTGTTGCCGGGGACGATGGACTACGCTAGTGTAATTGTGGCATAAAAGAATGCGTTCCCTCACTAATTTCACTACTATTTTCACTTGTGTGTTTATGTTTTTTGGATTTTGAATGTGTGTGCATGAAGCATTGTGTTCATAATTCCCTAATGTGTGACCATATCTTGCCAATTGTGTGTTTACACACTCTAATTTCTCACTAACCCTTTGATAATTTGACTAATTTTTGCTAACTTACTAATGTGCTATGAAGGATTGGAGCAATCGACCATCCAATTGATCTTCAACGGAAAGGTAATTAAGGTGGTATTCTCAACCTCCCTAGAATCTAGAGATGTGTAGAATTGTGTATATATCCCACCATGATGCAATGTAATGTGATGCAATGTAATGCTATGCTATGTTGATGCAATGCAATGTTGATGTTAGGGATGGAAAATTTTACGATTTTTCATTTTCACGCCGTCGTAATGCCAAAATTTTTAAGAATTGGCGGCGCATGAATTTGATAAGTTTCAATTGCTAATTGATGAAAATGTGTTGCTAATTGGGTACCTAATCGAATTAATTGCATGCTTGGATGGTCAATTTTAGGTATGTGCGCACTAATTTCAAGTGTGTGTGCATTCTAATTGAGTGTGTGCATGCTAATTTTATGTGTGTGTGCACTATTTTGCCCATGTTTGTGCACCTAGAAATCAATGTGTGCGTTATGATTTTTGAATTGTGATGATTGATTGGTATTGTGCTCATGCCTAACTATTGATTTGTGAAGTCACATTGCAAATCCGACAAATTTAACCCTTTTGTGTGCGCGCCTAAAGATTGGTAAAAACTGCCAATTTTTTAGTGTGTGTGTGTGTGTGTCTAAAAAAGTGTTTAATTTGCATGGTTAATTCAATGTTTTGATTGCATAATTGATGTGTGTAATGATGAAATGCTGCGTTTTTGTGCTCAAAACAGTGATTTACACACTCTAATTGCGTCAATTTTTGACCTATTTTTATCGGTAATTTTGCCGGTTTAATTGCTTAGTCATTGATTTTATTGATAAAATTGTTGGCAATTGAATTGATGTGATTTGTGCAATTTTATTTGGTTGCACCATTTCCCAATGTGTGAACAATTTGTAAATTTTTTTGGGGTATTTTTCGGATAATTTTTGGTAAAATTTTACGAATTTTTGCATTAATTTTTGGATAATTCCATAAAAAAATGATTTTGCAATCTTTACGAGCTATTTTGTGTGTGCGTATTTACGGTATCATTTTGTTTGCATTTGTGCCCTTCGTGGTCGAGTTTTGAGCGTTTTACTATTTTCGGGAGTCGGGTGGACAATTTTGTCAAAATTACATTTACGATAAAATCCGCTATTTTCGGTGTGCTTTTGCGTATCAGAAATGCTTTGTTGTGAATGACAATGGTTTTCTAAGATTCCTAGAATTTTTTGGACTTTTTTGGCAAATTTAGGGATTTTCTAATGATTTTTGGAGTTTTCGGCTAATTTTCGGCCTATGTTTGGTGTTTCTTGAAAATTTGAAAATAAACAATAAAAAATAAATAAAAGGAAGCGGGTTTCGGGCTTCGGTACCGTGCCTTGCGGCACATAAAATACTTCTCTTCTTTTTCTTCCTTGACCTTGTGTGACCCAACCCCTACACACAAACACACACAAAACAAACAAAAGAAGAAAAGAAAAGAAAGGCAATACACACACAAACAAACTCACAAAGTCACAGACAAACATACACACACACACTTTTCTCTCTCGCGCACACACAAGAGACCCCAAAAAAAAAATTAAAAAAATCAAAAACTCAAAAAATAATTTTTTTTTGTTTTGTTTGCTTTACTTTGTCTTGTTTCTCTTCATTGCATTGCACATACATCAAACATCTGCACACGTTCCGTTCACACACATTTATGCACGAATAGACGCATTTAGAGCTTCGAGAGTCAGATTTCATCCGATTTTGTCAATTTGAGCCGTTTTTAGCAAATTCGAGTCAGATCACACACATAGACCTTGTTTGACACGGATTTTGATTTTGGGTCTACGATTTATCAAATTACACGTTTTAGAGATGTTTCACGCGCAATGTTGCATTCTGGCTTGATTTGACCGCAGCGTCTTACGATTGACCATATTTGACATCGACTTGTGATAGAGATTCGTTTTGGCCTTGATATTGACCAGATTTAGCTAGTTAGAGCATGTTCATATGCGAGATCTCGATTTGGGCGCTTTTGGTTACTAGATCTACATTGGGCTACGACTTTGCTCTAAAAAACCCAAAAAAAGAAAATATAGAAACACCGGGAAAATCTCACATCGAGAAAACAACGAAAAAGCCAGAAACAACAAAAAATCAGTAGAAAAAAAAAACAGAGAAATGCAAAAACAGTTTTGGTGATCATTCGAACCGAGGTCATCACAGTTGTAGCACAGATCTGGACATTGTTCCCATAGTTCAGACAAAGAACGCCAGGGACTAAAAGTCATTGTGCAAAATCGAAATTGGCAAGTGCAAGCAATTGCATTGTAAATTGAGCTTCCAATCGGACGAACAGTGGCACAACTCACATGTGATTGCAGATTAGGCTAGTATGAGTAGCAGAAATTTTGGTAATCGATACGAAAATCTGCTAGCAGACGGTTTTTACAGAACCAGCCGACATGGACTCAAATCAAGCTGTGAGTTCAAGTACAGCAAAGCAAGCCAGTAGCAATGGTAGCACAAGCAAAACTGCAACAGAGCAGATTCTACAGCTTTATGGCTACAATGGGGATAAGATTTTGTACACAGATACAGAAGGCCATAGATATCTAATGAGCAGTAAAAGCAACACAGAAGCCAAGATCTTATTGATCAGAGTAAAGCCAGATTCAGAGAACTCCCAGATGTTCACAGACTTCAGTGGAGCCAGGTATTGCAAGCTTAAAGATGAAGTGCAAAAATTTGACCAAAGTGGTTATCTAGAAATTTGCAAAAGCCAGCAAAGCATACATTTGGTGCATATGCAATCGGGGACATTGTACATGGGATTATAGTGGTCAGATCTATAGTCGAGAGTTAGTAATGGAAGATCCAACAAATCAACCAATAGAAGCAAATCTAATTGGAGAATCAAGCCAAAGATGGTACAAAGGTCAAGATGGAGCACTCTATAGCTTGATGCTTAGTGTTTTGAAAGAAGATGTCGACAACTTAGAAAGCATAGAAGCAGAAGCTTCTCAGCTAGAGCTTGACATGACAGAACTAGATGAAATACCACTAGTCATGGCGTATTGCTCAGATTATGGACGAAAAGGCGGACATTTTCTTGAAGATTGTCCAAGAAATCCAGACAACAAGGACACATCAACTGCCAAGCAAGGCACATAGCAAATTGGAAATGAGAATCTCGATGTAAGCGCATTTAACTCGTCACTTAATGCAATCAGATGATTTTGCATTACCATTAGAAGCACCAGTGAAAGCATTGCAAGTTCAAAATGAGCATAAAGATGCACAGGCACCTGAAAAGCTTAAAATTGATTCTTTGAACAACAAATTCCTGCATGAATTTAGTAAAGGTGTCGAGATATCACCAAAGGATGAAAAGACTGTTAAATTTGCAAATGATTTTGCATCCACTGACACAAGTGTGCAATCACTCACAAGTATAAGGGACACATCAAACAGAATGATGTTAACATTGTATGGTACACATCATTCATATGCACACTATGTAGACCAAAAAGGGAAACTGTACAAAAAGGATCAACCAGTGTTTGAATGGACCACATACCAGCTCATAGAAGTGCGTGCAATGATAGATCAAAAAGGATGGTTCATTTCAGAAGAAAGAATCTATTATAGCCCATTGAAGGATATCACCCAGGTGAACTTAGAAATCTGTTCAGAGCAAAACTCTCCTCCATCAGAGATCAAGCTTCGATGTTGTGACCAAATGAGCATATATTTTGACCAAAACAGTCGTAGATATAGACGAGAGTCGAGCATCTATGATGCCTTGGGTCCTGAAACCACAGAAGCTCATATCATAGGAGACCCATGGGATAGACAATATCAGGGCAAAGATAATGCTATCTACAGCTTAACTTAGGGAATCATTTGTCATGTTTCAAAAAGATACATAAGAAACTATGCAGAAGGTTTACAGATGCAAACCATCAAAACTGCTACCCAAAGTGTGTCTTCACAATCCCAAAAGGTGAGATTGAACCAAAGCCAAACAGTTTTGAACTCTTATAATGAAGCAGGTTATAGTGATCACCCTAGGAAGGGGGGAGCTGTAAATCCATCAAGCTCAGCTCATGTACCAGGAAATGCTGCAGCAATTAGAAACCCTAGGGTTTCTAGCCAACATACCTCTTCAAAGCAGAAACCATTGAAAGATCATATGGTTGTTGGAAGATTCCAATTGACCCAGATTTCATCAGAGTCTACAGATAAATGCTTCTATGAAGATCATCAAGGACAGAAGTTTCAATTGATCTCCACAAATCAAAGTCATAAGCCAACAAATCCAATAGTGTTTAAACAGTTACATGTGATCAAGCTCACATATGCATATCAAGATGCACATGGTAACAAATATCAGCAAGGTCATGACCTTGTACAAACCCCTACGGATGGCCCGACTGAAGTCAAAGACTATCTGAAGATGATGCAAAGCCTCAAGCTGCCAGAACAGGTAGCAGATAAGTCAAAGTCAATGAAAGCTAAAGTCCAGAAAGCTACACAAAGGTCACCACCAAAATCTCCTCCAAAGAGACAGATTCTGCCAGAAAGTACAATGGATCTTCTAAGATCAAAGGTTACTCAGATGCAGGAGGACAATGCTCAACAATTGCGAAAAAGTGCAGTATCACATCCAATGGAGTCAACATCAATTGAAGCAAGTGACCAAAGCAAAGAAAATGCAGATAAAGTTCAACGAAAGGACACTTCCACAACAAAAGTAGTCAATTCAGACACAAATCCTGAGACGATCAAGTGCAACATTGTTGGTGAAAACGAAGAAAAGCTGTCAAGAGAAGTAAAGCATATTTTTAGTTAGACAAGAACCTCATGTCTTTTCGCACTTGGAAAAGATGTGGCCAACCACAGCTAGGGGATGCTCCTGAATTTGTGAGCATATCAGGAAACAAACGAGCAGAATGCTGGGGAATCATCTCCACCACCAGTGAAGTAAGTTCACAAATCATCACAGCTCAATTCCACGTGATCACAGTAAAGGATATGCCAGATGACATCATAATGGGAATGCCAATGGCCCATAAGATGGTAGACATACAGAATGCAAACAAGATGCAGTCATCACAGACAACAAAGAAGGAAGACCAAGATTGGTCACCCACGGACAACAACACAAAGTCCTCAAGCACAATTAAAATGGAGACCGATGCCAAAGCAAAGATTATTGAAGATGATTCATCTCCATCGAACGGAACTTCAGAAGAGCTTAAAGAAAATTAGGGAATAGCAAGTGTAGATCAAACAAAGCAAAGAGAAACCAATGAAGCTCTTGAGCAGAGAATGCCATCAAAGCTAGAAGTAAAGAAGAACGGGGTTGCAGACAACCAAGAAGCAATAGAAAGTCAGATTGGAACACAAAGTCTCAAGTCACTCTCCATCGAAACACAATTAGATCAAGATGAGACCATGGCAAAAGCTGAACAAAGATCTTCAATAGAACCAAAAATGTGAGATTCAGAGTTACAGAAGTCACAAGGATCAAGGACAAATCTCGTAGACAAGGTGAAGCAAAAGTGGACCTTCCACCGACTAGCAAAGAAGTTGTGACATCATATGCCTCTACATCAAAGAACCCTTATGGATCAGCTTCTTCAAGCAAGTCAAGCTTTCAAGACTTAAAGTCAATTGCTGACCCAACGGAAACCTCAAAGGGGACATCCAAAAAAGCAAAGGTATATTAGCCAAAGTACTCAAGAAAACAAACGAAAGTCAAGCAAGTGTTAGTTCCGAGCAGTTTAGTCAAAGTCAATGATCCGGTTTGGATAAAAGACAAGAAATCAACACAGAAAGACAAACACATGGGATGTATAGCATCACAATGGAGCTTAAAAGAACAAGAGTACTATGGAGGTAATAGACATATATGGGTGCCAAAACCGAAGGTTAGGGAATATGAAGTAACTTCAAGTCCCTCCCAAGAAAGAAGGCCCACAAGGTATCAACCTCGACAATATCCCAGGATACCTAAGAAGCAGGTATACAACAAAACCACATTGAAAGATGTTAAAGTCAACCACAACTCTCAAGAGGATACAGAAAAAAGATGGATCTCGAAGAATCTTCCTCTTGGACAAGGATTCTATACAGGCTATACAAAGATTTGGCTACCTGTCAACCACAAGCCAACAAATGCAACTACATCAAACCTGCATGAAGATCTCAAGAAATCAATAAGACCTAGAACGAAGCAAAGTCAACAATGGAGATACAAAGGTCATCAAGAGATTTGGATTTCTAAGTCTTCCAATGCTCCTAGTCAAAAGTCAAATGTTAACGATCAACAGAGGCCTACAACATCAAAGACTTCTTCCAACAATAGGCCCAATTGGAGAATCAAACAAATAATGGAGTCTTCACAGTCAAAGAAGGACAACCCAACTAACGTGAATGCCGATTCAAAGATGATAAAACAGGTATGGGAAAAGAAACCTTCAATGCCAACTTGGTCCTTCACCAATCCTCTTTTTGAGGATTCAAGCTTCCTTTTACCCGAAGAAATGTTTGTAGTAAGCTCAAGAATGTAAAAAGTCAAGTCGCCAGGGTACAAAAAAGACTCTTTGGCATAGTCAGAGTCGGGCTGCTGAGCCATGAAATGAGCAAAGCATTAGTCCCAAAGCTTCAAGTCATATTAAACTCTGTGCTAAGAGTCGTAGTTATTAGGCTTACACTCAAGCTGGAAGAGTTGAGTATATCTAAAGTCATGATGCTCATGCTGGATGAGATGAGCATAAGAGTCGAAGTCTATTAACTTACAATTGGTGGAGTGTCGTGGAGTCCAACACTCACGCACAGTGCATAGTAAGATGAGAGCACATATCCTCGTCAACGAAAACCATTCTTAAAGGGGTGCCAACTTGCAAAGCCATGTCAAATGCTTTTATAGCTACACCATCTTTCTGAAGAACCCCTCAAAATCATTCTTGCATACCATATTGTTTTCCATGCATTTCTGTGTATGTATAAATAGGATGTCCCATCATCGGACATATGCATTAGACACTCTTTTTTGCTTCCACCTATGCACCTTGAGTGGACTACAACAAGCAAAACCAATGTTCCATCATGATACCCTCTCATATTTGCTGCTTTTTAATTCCATATCTATCAGCAAATAATCCCTGCAGTACTTTATTAATATTTCCCATGCTAATAAGTACTCCAATGATGCGCATATCCCAAAGGCATTTTTTTCCCACTGGGTTTTTTCCCTTTGGTTATCCAGGTATTAGACCCTAATTTAGAACCTCATCATTTTACTTCCCTTGTACATACTTTTCATAAATAAATAGAAGCCTCCTCATTATGCTATTACAAAAGACAACTGCAACATCATCTCTCACCTCAGACATATTCGGACCGATGAAGATGCTGCAACAAATTGAACCTCATCAACAAATTCGATGACAAAATGAAGACGATCAGCCCATCAACAACCAATCAAAAACCTTCCACAACCTCCACGGACACCTTTCAATGGTGCCCGAGGACGGGCACTAAAATAGGAAGGGGGGAATGTTAAGTGAGTCAACATTAGTTAACAGAAGCTGCTAAAGACCGAAGATGTACGGATGCACATCAAGGATGAATATGAAGAAGCAGTAAAGATTGGAGTTACACATTTTCCACGTTTTCCCAAAATGGTCACGTATTGTAAATTCCCAATTTATTTCAAGCCATTGTAATATTTCTAATGTGTTATGGGATCAATGGGAGTTCCAAGTTATAAAGAATAGGTCACTTACTGTGCCTAGGTTGCAGATTTAGTAAGTGGTGAGCCCTAAAGGCCTTGGGCGCCCGGACATTGCATATTTTTAACCTTGGTATATAAGGCAGTGTGTAAAAGAAATTAGGGTTCTCAAGTCATTTGTTGAGAGCACTCTTTGGTGAGAGCTCTTGAGGTGTCTGGCTATGGAGTCCTTGAGCTTCTCCTTGCTCATGTGACTTGATTAACACTAATCAATGATTCATTCTCTCTCACTATGCCTCTCTCTTACTTCTTATGATTGTCAATGATGCTTAAATTAAATAGATCTTAACTAATTAGTGGTTAATCCCTCTCTAATCTTGTGTGATTGCCCTCTTTTTCTTGTGTGTGCATGTAGGTTTGATTGGAGTGTGGTGCTTGATAGATCTATGTGTGTGTGCTTGTGATTAGTGTGTTGTATGATAGGATTAGTGTTGTGTGCATCCTGCAATCGTGGTGTGTGATATTGGGTTGATTAGAGGTGAAGAGAAGTGGATATGCAGATTGCCCTTCATTGAGGCTTAGCTCCTCCATAGGCCGAGAAGCTCACCTTGTAGATTTAACCATTTGTGTTGCCACGATTAGATCACTAATCATGTGAGTGTTTCCATGCCCTAGCCGGGTAGCTCATACCTCCGAATTGATAATTTTGTTGGTCATTGGAGCTATTGCAACAATGGGACCCCCAACACACACACACAAAAGTGTTTTTTCATGCCTAGGTACACACACATTAGGGATTTTAGGATAACTTCAATGCATGTACACATAAGGTAATTGGTTGTTGTCTCTAAGAACCACACACCTGGTTAGAGATACATGAGAAGGGGTTTCAGACACGGATACACACACATAAAAGGGTTAAAAAATATATATAAATCATCACAAGTACAGTGTGGTCACCAACAGAAAGAGGCTGAAAAACCATTTTTTAGTCATGTAAACATAAAACGCACATGTACATGTATGTTTTTATAATTTTTTTTTAATTTTTTAGACTACACACACATAGGCATGCACACAAGCATATATATAAACAACACACAGGAAGTTTTTTCACATATACACATACATTAGTAGATATGCAATTATACACGTAGTATAGTGCTAAAAGTAAAACATGGATGATAAAATATAGTGATAATCATTATCTAATACCTAGCATAAAAATATCAATTGAAGGGTGTAGCAATGACGAGATTGTAGAACCTTGGACAAATAAACAAATACAAGAAAAGTAACACGAATGACGACGGAAAATAGTAACCAGGTATTGCGGTACATAAAGTTCTACTTTCACTTAGTTTCCTTTATTTTCATGTACTTTAACAAGGCGGTTATGTTACATTAAGAGTTTTTCTTTGGAAATATTTTGAAGTGAAACCCCCCTATTTTTGTGAAATAGCAAGCATAAATATAGATATGGATAAAGACATGAAGCATTACTTATGACAACCTCTTGTGGGGGCAAAAGTCAATGTTTACTTTTGTTTTTTTTTTTTGAAAAAAGATTGATATTACAAACAAGATGCTGTTGAATTTTTTACAAATTAAAGAAATTGGGTGACTTTGCATGGTAAAAAGTAGCTGTATATGCCATATAATGTAGCAATAGAGGGATTCATATAGAGGATTTAAAGAAATCAATAAATGGATCAACAATTAGGTCTATTACATAAAGATATTAACCACATGTGTATAATTATCTGTTGATAAGCAGGGATATAGGCAGATGGCTAGGATGTGCATCACTCAGGACACATTTAAGTACAAAAAATTCAAAACAAGCTCATGGCTACACATAATAGGCCAAAGAGAACCAAGCCAATAGCAATTAGGAACCATATCTCAAAACCATGTAAACCCATTAAATTTTTCAAAGACCGTAATAGACCATACTTACATAGGTGAGCTAAAGAAAACATAATATATATATTTAAGAGTATGGTTGGGGTTTGGGATGTGACAGCAATAACAAGCAGTGGGGATTGCTTGGATACCTATCACCCATTTCGTACAAATTAGTTCTAATGAATTGTACTTGTGGTTGGTTGGCAGGTAAAGATTCTTGCTCTCATCTGATAGGAGTTCCGGCTTAACCCCCTACTTTGTCATGTATCAAAGTATCTTGTAATGAATTTTTTATATCAAGAAATTATTTTTTGTTTGTTCTTTACACAATATGCTTTTGCAAAAAGTATATAAGTCCCTTAGTATATGATTCTGAATGATGGGATTTTAAATTGAAACACACACAAAATTTCACGAGATACCTTTGGTCGGGTATCCATCATATATTGAGAAAACTTAATGCTGGTATGATAATAATTCAAATGGTTTGTCTAATACTTATATGGTGATTGATTCAGGCTTTTTGGATTCCATCTCTCATCTGTTTGGGATATGGTATAGAAGAAGACATTCCTGTTCCATCAATTGGTACCCAATGTATAATTTCTTGTTTCAACGGTGTGGAATTCCACAAAAAATTGCTTGATTTTGAGAAACAAGCTATAATCACCCACTTTATATCTGTCTTAAAAACAACTTTTGTCAATGATGGCTCTCTTTATTGATTCTTTCTAGAAAAGATAAGGATAAGCTTTTGGAGGCATTTAGTACCTTCCTAGCCAAATTACCCATTATTGATGCTAAAGATAGCTCAAATCTTGATTTTTATTTCACTTCTCTACCCACTATTGTGAACAAGTTGTATTTCATCAATAACCTCCCCGCTATCCCTATAGAAATTAAGCACTCAGAAAAGATTATGAATCCCCTTTAACGTTTTAGTAGATGCAAACAGTTTATTCCCAAAAAGAGTGGTTTCTAAACTCTTTTCGGAAGTAATCCCACTTCTATCACCGAGTCAAGTCCAATAGGATGCTATTCGACTTGAACACAAGCTCTGGGAATATGAAATATTAAACCATCAGGCACCATTTACAATTTCCTTGCTAGGTTTGCTTTGTAGCATTCCCATGGACATTGTAGAGCAATGTAAAACCCTTGCCTTAAATTCCAAACATTTCTTATCACGAGATGTCCTCTTTGAGCTTAAGCAGGTCAAATTATTCGATGTAGATGGTAAAAAATGTCCAAGCTCTTCAATCATTGCTCGCACCAAGGGACTCTCTCTTGTGGACATGGCAAAGGATCAAAAACGGTTTTTGAGAAATTGTTGGAATTCTTATAGACCCTTCCTCAAATGCCAATGCAAAAGAGTTGATCCAAATTCCAATTGTTCTTCTTCAATCATTTGGTTTGACCAATTTTTGTGGTACGTATTCCAAAACTTACCAAGGTTCTTTCAATTTTCATCAGGACCAGCCCAAGTGTATGCCTTTATAGCTTGGATAGCTTCATTTCCAACAGAATTAAGGCATGTTGTAATCATTTATTATCAATTTCATGAGCACATGCTAGAAGCAGCTAAAGGACTAGTCCTTTACACACCAGGGGACTCCACTTCTTTAAAAGCTACACAACACACCAGTATCCAACACATTTGAAACCTTACTCAAACCTCCAAAAGGTAAGGAAAAATTAAAGAAGATCACACACACACCAAGCATCATGATTCAACAAGTAAGACTCCCAAGGCAGTTCAGAAGATCTGAGGACTACGGAGACACTCCCAAGGCACTTGAATACTCAAATTTTGAAGACTAAGTATGCTCACTTACTACAAGAAATAATGGTTTGCTACATCTTGAATGCAATATTAAGATGCATGGGAGATTTATTCACATCTTGTTTTGTAACAGATATATAGATTTTGTCAACCCTAAAGTATTTTTTCAAACAATGATAAATGATTTTTGACATCAATAAGGATTTGTCTAAAATGAGGATTTGTTTCGGTTGGAACCATACTCTTTACAACCAACTTTGGTATTTGCCAAGGAGTTTGATGAAACACAACCATGTGGATGCTTAACACATAAACGGTTCTCTAAATTTTTAGTTGACTTAGAACCCTTCGGAAAACATGTAATCACCACAAAACCTAACATAGCTAGACATAAAATTTTCCAAGAATTTATCAGAAAAGGATTAAACCACATTCCATTAGTACCTGTAAACCCTCCCTCAATAGTAAGAGAACTTAGCAAAGTATGGAAGGCTTTATGTACCCTCTTAGGATGTGAGGATAGTAAAGCTCATCACAATTATATTCATAGTTCAGTTAATGAGACCTTTTCTCAAAAAATTCCTTATCACAGGCAAAACCAAACTTCATGGTACAAAAACACAGACTTGATGGATGAAATTCAATATATTTTACAATATTTACTTATCTGTGGACTAGATAAGTAAGCACAAACTCTGATGTTCATATGTAAAAAACTCATTCAACTAGCAGCAAGAAGAAGATTAGAAACCCCTGAATTTCGTCTTCTCTCCTCAAGCGAAGAAGAAATTTGTCAAGCCATAGGGTCTTATACCCAAGAAATTGGGTTAGAAACACCATTGGAGTACTCTCTCCCGTATCTTATGGGAAATTTTAAAATTCACAAAACGGACTTTAGATGGATCACTAATGCACATAATTGTGTATTTACTCCTGCTACAACTATAATCACTAAATTACTCAAAGGACTAATACAAGGATTTATAGAGTACACCGAAATCATACATAAAGAGCTACACACTTTTTCTGGGACACAAACTAATGGGTATTGGATGATCAATAATCAATATGTTTTTTTGATTAATCTACCAAAACATATCACAAACATTCATTCATTTGCCGTAACATCCTATTATAAAGCTATCCCTCATAAAGGCACGCATGGATTACTTGAGGTATTTGACAACATTATTAAACTCATAAAAACTTTTGAAATATCTTGGCTTTAATAAATACCGCAAGCAGATTGTGCTTACCAAAAAGAAAAATGAAGTAGTCTAGACATTTGAATACTTACACAATATAAATGAATTTGTCCTTGACAATTGCTTTACAAAATTAGGCAAACATATTTATTGCCAAAAAAAAAGGTATACCAATGGGGTATAACTGCTCTCCATTATGGTGTAATTTGTATTTGACATGGTTTGAAATTGAATACATAAAAAAGTTATCTTGTCTTACACGGTGTGAGCGGGATGGAAACACACAGAACGCCTCTATAACGACCCGACACACACTCTTGGGAAGATACACATACACACTATGGGGCACCACTCGGCTTACACAATCCACCTGGCCGAGACAAGGAACACACCTATGGAGTGAGAGGAGAGAGACTATCCACTTGCCCACTCCACACACACACACACACACACACACACACACACACACACACACACACACCCAAAAACTCAGCTCAAAAGAGGAGAATTTCTGATGTTAAGATACTATAGATCTTGGGCCAACACCAATGGGACAAATAGCTCACACAATATGGGTAAAATATGCCAGATACAATCACAAATTGGAGCAGAAGCTTCGTTCATAGGAGAAACTTACACAACAAAAACAACAGAAAAAGAGTGAGGAATTTGGCAAAATGGACAGCGCCATCGCGTCCGGAATGGCCCAAAACCCTAGTCTACAATGTCAAAGTGCTCAAATCCGACCTCGGATGAGCAGTTTATGGCCAAAACATGCTCCAAAATGAGCAAAAACACACCTGCGGCTGTTGCTCCTCTCTTCTCCACGTTTTTTTCTGGTCTTCTCTCTTGTTTTTCAGTTCCCACACTTATCTTTATTACTTGGGCACCCTTGGCCTTTTAGATGACCTCAAACGGACCCCAAACAGGCCAAAAATTGACCTCGTAGTGCATAGTTGTCACCTTTTTGCATCATCCGCACACCTAGCACTCAGCTTTTTCCAATAATGCGTCTCACAACCACATGAAGTGGCCCCAAAATATGGTCCTCATGATGGCCTTTCTGCATAATTATCACAAGAAAACATCCACGTTGTGTCCGTACTCATCCATGTGCAAATATTGACGCCATTCGGCCTCCTGACGCCACTAGATGCCATCTGATGCACTCGCTTACCTCATGTCGTCGGCCCGCGGATAGCTTCCTCGAGAATTTTTACGTGCTAGAAACTCCTCATTATTGTAGAAAAAACACACTGGTACTGGTAATAGTGAAAATCGATGCACTATGTACACCTTGTCCTACTTGTACACATGTGGGCCCCACGTAACCACTTGGCTCTGGAAAATGGGCAATCCTTTATTTTATGCACCATGCATAGGTATGTACACATGCGCAATCCCTTGCTCCAAAAAACTCTTGACAATGGTATCGTCAGTATGATATAATGAAAGCCTTCTTATATTCATGGAGATATATGGATGATCTATTATTTGCCAATAATCCCTTTATTTCGCAATGTCTAACCCACAAAAAACCCTTGTCCCATGAGGACTCCTTTACAATTTACCCTTTAGACATTATTGGGATCAAAGCCACACACAAGGGAAACCAAGTCACATATTTAAATACATATATCCAATTGTGTGAATTAATAGAAGGGGGGTATGTTACATACACCGCATGGAAAAAAGACAAATTACCGTGTCTGAACTTTCATTTATTCATGCAGCCAGCAATCAGCCAAAAAATATGGCATGTAATGTATGCATATCACAGGTTCTTCCCATACTGTACAATGCATCCCAAGAGTCAAATGCTATAACAGACTTAAATAAACTTATTTCTATGTTTGTAAAGAATGGTTTAAAAACAGAGAAGATAGTTACATGCATTACCAACTTCATTGAAGAAAACAAATTTCCTGGCATTAGATTTACCATCAATACCTTAAAACATAGAATTGGTAGAGGATAGGTCCACTTGGTGGCCTATCCTCCACCAAGTGTACCTTTTCTCAAGGATGGGGGAGGGCCACATACACACACACACACACACACACACACACACAATATAGTGTACATATATCACCTTTTGCCAACTACACACACACACACACGCATATGCACACATAATATATAATACCATTAACATATACAAACAATAAATAAAGTTGCACACATGTTGAAGATAGGATACCATATATTTATTAATCCGTTAACTTGGCACAAGCAACTACTTCATTAGCAGACAAATGACAAACAAAGACTGGAGGTAATGAGGACTCCAAGCAGGACACAAAGTTTTTTAATAAAGCGTAAGGATTTATCTTTGTAAAATAATTCCTGCATGGAATAGTTTGGTATTTATGGAAAAAATCATCAAAAAAATGTACACTACCTTTTGAATAAGTAAAATCCCAGTGTTAAAGATATTATTTCATTTGGTTTTAATAAATTAGTGGAAAGGGATGATCCTAAATGGCTAAGGTGGTATATTTAGCAAGTCGATGGGTGGCTACACTTGCACTAAGGAAACTACTTGCACACGGTTAGCTAAGGCACCGAATTCAAGATCTTTATATGAGTCTGGAATGCAAGCTGCATAGTCACTGAGAGCACACATGCACTTCATGGTAGTGCAAACTCAAGTAAACTGCCCTACGTAGGCTTTTGAAGAGCACGCACAACTTCTATTTGCAAGCAGTAGCGCACACCCTCTATTGGCAAGCACTAATAGCACAAGTACCTTTGTTGGCAAGTAATAACGCACCTCTGTTAGCATGTAATAGCGCACCGGTTGCAACCGCATATCCGCAAACACACACACACACACACACACACACACACACACACACACACACACACACACACACACACACACACACACCCCTACTTTCTCATCATTTGGGTGGCTCGTGAGCATACTGTGCAAGATATAGCAACTGGAGGTCTCTTGGCTTGATAGGCAACCTCTCTCTCTCTCACCCCAACGGCGGCAACTGGTGCATACACCAACCAAATTAGCCAAAGACAACAAAGAGAGCCTCCAAACACATACAAACGAGCAAGGTAAAAGGTTTTTTCCAAAACCACACACACAATGGTAATCGCACACGGAAAAGTGTTTTTTCATGCCTAGGTACACACACATTAGAGATTTCAGGATAACTTCAATGCATATACACATAAGGTAATTGGTTGTTGTCTCTAAGAACCACACACATGGTTAGAGATACATGAGAAGGGGTTTCAAACACCGATACACACACATAAAAGGGTTAAAAAATATATGTAAATCATCACAAGTACGGTGTGGTCACAATAGAAAGAGGTTGAAAAACCATTTATTAGTCATGTAAACATAAAATGCACATGTACATGCATGTTTTTATAAAAAACGAATTAATTTTTAGATTACACACACATAGGCATGCACACAAGCATATATACAAACAACACACAGGAAGTTTTTTCAGATATACACATACATTAGTAGATATGCAATTATACACGTAGTGTAACATTAAAAGTAAAACATGGATGATAAAATATAGTGATAATCATTATCTAATACCTAGCATAAAAATATCAATTCAAGGGTGTAGCAATGAAGAGATTGCAGAACCTTGGACAAATAAACAAATACAAGAAAAGTAACACGAATGACGACGACAGATAGTAACCAGGTAATGCGGTACATGAAGTTCTATTTTCACTTAGTTTCCTTTATTTTCATGTACTTTAACAAAGTGGTTATGTTACATTAAGAGTTTTTCTTTGAAAATATTTTGAAGTAACCCCCCCCCTATTTTTGTTAAATAGCAAGCATAAATATAGATATGGATAAAGACATGAAGCATTAGTTATGACAACCTCCTATGGGGGCAAAAGTCAATGTTTACCTTCGGTTTTTTTGAAAAAAGATTGATATTACAAACAAGATGCTTTTTGAAAAAAGATTGATATTACAAACAAGATGCTGCCAAATTTTTTACAAATTAAAGAAATTGGGTGACTTTGCATGGTAAAAAGTAGCTGTATATACCATATAATGTAACAATAGAGGGACTCATAAAGATGATTAAAGAAATCAATAAATGGAGCAACAATTAGGTCTATTACATAAAGATATTAACCACATGTGTATAATTATTTGCTGATAAGCAGGGATACAGGCAGACGGCTAGGATGTGCATCACTCAAGACATATTTAAGCTACAAAAAATTCGGGACAAGCTCATGGGTGCACATAATAGGAAAAAGAAAACCAAGCCAATAGCAATTAGGGACCATATCTCCAAACCATGTAAACCCATTAAATTTTTCAAAGATCGTAATAGACCATACTTACATAGGCGGGCTAAAGAAAACATAATATATATTTAGGAGTATGGTTGGGGTCTGGGACGTGACAACAATAACAAGCAGTGGGGATTGCTTGGATACCTGTCACCCATTTAGTACAAATTAGTTCTAATTAATTGTACTTGTGGTTGGTTGGCAGGTAAAGATCCCTGCTCTCATTTGATAGGAGTTCCGACTTAAACTCCTACTTTGTCATGTATCAAAGTATCTTGTAATGAATTTTGTATATCAAGAAATTCTTCTTTGTTTTGTTCTTTACACAATATGCTTTTATGAACAGTATTTAAGTCTCTCAGTATATGATTCTGAATGATGCGATTTTAAATTGAAACACACACACACACACACACACACACACACACACACACACACACACACACACACACACACACACACACACACACACAAAGTGGGCAGATTTTTTGCATGAAGGGATTCTGGACAGATATGATCCGAAAGCTCATATGAGAATAGCTATACAACCAATATGGAATTTGGTGGGTTACCTTTCGAACATATTACAGGCATCGATGGTTGTTGAGATACCCACATCGCTACACAAGGAGAATGCAACCTTTGGATATACTTTAAAACTGGAGAATACCACACACAGGTAAGTGCATTGGCACCTACTCGGTAAATTCTAAATTTTTAATAATTGTTTATTAAATGATGTGTTATTTCCTCGAGCTAATCAGGCTCCGTACAAATTGTATGTTGTAAACCTTGGAGCATGATTTATTAATAACTGAATGTTATGAAAACATGGTATGTATATAAACATCATGCCTCAAAACCTTAGATGAGGGTTTGTATAATAGTAAATAGATGTTTAGACTTTTTAATTGGCATATATGGGAATTTTTGGGGTCTCGGCTCCTAATATGTGTAGATTCAATTGATTATTTTGAAAAACTGGAATTGTAGACATACACAACAAACAAATTTTGGTGGTGTTTACATCTGCAAGCAAATATTTGGAAAATTGGCTTGTTGAACACTTACAAAAAATTGAGTTTGAGCATAATGGTTTCTTGAATCTTGTATACACTACATGAGCATTGATCCTTAGTGAAAATTTTAAAAACTTGTTGACAGATTAGAATCGCTATGCATAAGTGTTAGATTGAGCATTTTGACTTAAGGTTTAGCTTGATGGTTTTTGACTAGAAAGTAACACATTTAATGGTTTTACTTTTGAATCATGTAGCTTCGGATTGGGTACTGAAATCCTTAAACCTCTTGTGAGGATCTCAGCAGAGATGGCATGGATTGGATATTTGAGAATTTGTCCATTTTACAAAGGAAATGCTGCCCAAATTTGTACGTTTTAAAGATTGGTAAAGTAGAAGATGGAATAATACATAAGATAACGTTTGAACTTGTTTTCCTTTTTTGGTGCCGTTAACCTTCTATGAGGATCTCAGCAGAGATGGCTTTTGACTGGAAGTTTGAAATTCTATTCGCTATGAGGTTGGGCCTGATGACTTCAAGCTGACAAAAAACGTGACCAACATCATAAAGTTACTTTGGTATACACGGGTCGAGACCCTGAAACTTAAAGAAAACTCTAAAATTCATTTTACTGAATGAGGTTTAAAAGCATTTCTTGAACTCATACGTTTTGTGGTTGACAATACTTAGTTAAAGGAATGTTGGTTTTTTTACCATTGATGGTGGTAAAAGAAACATAAAATACTTTTTATTGAATAGAAGGATAACTTTTCAAATTAGTGTTAGTGTTGTACTTTGAAAACACCCCAATGCGTTAAAAAAGGGTCTTAATCCTCATGTGAGGGTCTCGGATGAGATGGAATTTGACTAGACTTTTGAAAACTGATTCAAATTACAAAAGAGATGCTATCTGATTTTTTCTAGAAATAAATGATGTAAACAGCGTTGCAAATAAATGGCTCATTTTTTAAACTTCATAATTGATCTAGGTTAAGTTGTTAGTTTTTGTTGTAATTTTTGACACCAATAACAAGGGGAGGGAGTCGTTGACACCTGTCTTCCCAAGTAATGCCAATACTAGCAGGCTTATGTTTCTTGGATGGTGACAGGTAAGAGATTCTTTCCTTGGGATTACAATGACCACTGTAGCAACAACAAAAGATCATCGAGTATTCGGTTATAGATGACAGATCAACGTTGTTGGTGGCTGCATCGTCGTGGTGCTTCCCTCAACTAACCTCCCGCTAGCATACTAACATCGCTAACTCCAAAGTTTGCCATGCACCATGTGGTGGTCGTACTTTATCATGTAACCCCAATGTTAGGAGCAAGGCTGGTAATAGCCAAGACCACCATTTGTAAGTATCATCATCATCAATAAAAGTGTGCAATTCTATCATGATCTTTAAGTCCACTCTCTCTTCTCTTTAGCCTTGTTCTCCCCATATTTGTGGGATGATTCTCCCTTGTATATCACTCTACTTGTGCTTCATCAAACGCGCCATCACCAGTCAGTCATGATGTTACTATATCATCATTTTATGTTGATTACCTAGATGGAATCTCATTCCTGCCAACCTAGGTCATCTATGTCTGCGTCCTAGCCGCACTTATGCTAGGTGGTGCCCCGTACAGCTATAGGATAACCCCTATCTTGAGATGATGCTCGGGGAGTTCAGGCTATGTGTGGTGTAGAGGCCACCCCACCTGGGATGTCATTTCTGAACATCATTTTCTTGGCGCCCCCAGCGAGGATCCTTTCCTGAAACCCTTTAGTTTACAAGACTGAAAACCCTAACCTTTTGTGGATGCATGAATGGCTAGCAGGCTTTGCTAACTAGACGACATAAGAAGAAGATCCCTAAGCACAACTGGACGAACTTCGCATCTCCATTGAGGCTCGAGTGCCATGCATAATAGTAATGGATTTGCAGTGGGAAAGACAACCGGCACATCAGACTCAGTGGATATACATAGGCGGGATGCCAAGGAGAAGAAGGAGGAGGTCAAGACCATGTCCGCAACGTGCGACCAACCCGCAACAATAAGATGGAGGGAGCTCTGTACAATAGAGAGTCAACACTATTCTACTTTGAGAATCGGGTAACTCAAGTCACCGAGGTAATTATCACAGTCAGTTTCCAAGTCGCACCTGATGCTGCAGCACATATAACGGAAGCACATGCTCACGCTCTCACTAGAGAGACTAGGGATCTACTAAGACTGTTTAAGGAAAGGACACCACCCTATTCTACACGTTTGGACATCGACTAAGTACCTCTAAGATTCAAATGAGTCAGTACAACTTACCTCAAGGCAGATCACACATTCCGATACGAGTACGTTGAATCAAGGTAATACTGGACTGGAAGGCTCACTACCAGCACATCATTGACACCATGCTAGGAGGGGAGCACTTCTTTGAGGTTCTGGCATCAGATCAACCATTTGTCCTACCTTTGGTACAAGGCAATGTACCATTTGAGATTTTAATCTATGTTCTAGTATAGAAAGGGTATACACGCCTTCTTGTAAAAAAAAAAAAATTGGTTGTAAGCTAAGCAGTGTCTCTTTCTAGCTCTCTTTCTCAGTAATCATGGCAAGTGTAGCATTTCCAACATTTAAAGGAAATAAGGGGGAGGATTTGGTAACAAATTTCTTAGATGACTTTGAAGTAGCATGTGTAGTAAGCAACAAAGACACAAATGAGTCCCGAGTTAGAATCTTTAAGCATCTCGTGGTACAACACACTCCCACAAGCAACTAAGGATAACTGGGAGCTCCTAAAAACTGCTTTTAAGAGGCGCTTTGGGCGAGGTACCCCTTCAAAGAAGCTGTGGGACAAGTTGAGAGAATTGAAACAGGAGGGTCTTTTAGAGTATGCTACCTATGAGTCCAAGTTTGTGGATTTGTGGGAAAAGTGCGTTGAGTCACTGGCAAGAGGGGAAGTACCCGATTTCCTAAAAAAGGATCGATTCACACATGGTTTGTGGCTGTTGCTCAAGGAAAAGGTGAAGGGTAGATTCCTGGCTACATATGAGCTAGCCATGGAGATTGCTCACCTTAAGGACAAGAAGCTGCGGATGAAAGCCAAAGAAATCGAGTCAATAGAAGCAAGAGCATCACGTCAACCACCAACTATGACAACCACCACTGGATCTTGGGGTAAGAAATGACCAACAAGATATGTTGTCCCACATTATTGATCAATTGCAGAATTTGTCTGTCCACTTGATACAGCAAGGAAGGAATCAGGAGAGAGATCAAGACCCAGGGAGAGCACGAGGACAAAACAAGGAGTATCACTGCTACAACTTTGGAGAATATGGTCACCGTATGTACTAATGCCCCAAACCACGACAACACTATAATAGAGGAGGTAGGAGAAACCATCTGTCACCCCCTAGAGAGAGAACACCTCCACCCCGAGCATCAACCCCACCAACACAAATTTTATGTCCACCCTAGGCACCACCACAAGCACCCATTCCACCTCTTCCATCGGCACCACCACCACCACCTGATCGCACTATAAACATCATAAGGTTAGAAGAGGAAGAAAAGGCTGTAGTAGTGGATTCATCCAGAGTAAAGGAGAAAGATAAGGGTAAGGAGAAGGTAATGTTTGTAGAACCATTTGAAGCCATGAATGTAAAAAGAGCTAGGAGAGAGAAAACTGCACAAGCTGATGATGAGAGAAGTATGAAGGGAGAGACTAGCAAGAGGCTATCAAGGCCACGATAAAAATTAGGCATCACCGACTTTCAGTTAGGGGAGAGTTCTAGACCCTATGATCTAACATTGGATGTGGTAGAGCAAGGAACAAAGACTACATGGCCACATCTGCTACATCTTGCACCAAAGGTAAGGCGGCAATGGTAAAAAATGGTAAGTACAAGGTGCTCCAAAGCAAAGGTAGATGGAGCAATTTCGGGTTGCAACATGGATGACATCCTTCCAATTGTCGACATCAACATAAAGGGTAAGAAGGTTGGAAACACCTACATTGATGGTGGTGCAAAAATTTGTGTGATGAGTGAAGCTATGATGCTTCGGCTAGGGCTCGAGGTTGACCGGCCTTCTCCATGCAAGGCAAAGATGGCAAACAACGGAAAAGTAAAATGTGCGGGTGTGGTAAGTGCCGTGAAGGTAAATTCCTTCAACACTGAGGTAGAAGTAGATGTTTTTGTGATGCCAACTAAGGGGGAGGGCTATCCATTGATCTTGGGAAGGCCGTGGTTGATGGCCATGAAGGCAAAGTAGAACTGGGGCATTGGTCTTCTACGCATTGGACTGGGGCATTGGTCTTCTACGCATGCATACATTGTTACTTCTTTGGTGACATATATGAGGAAGTTTATGTAATGTAGACTTGGTTTTTGTCAAGAAAGAACAAGAAGATAAAGTGTGCAGATGTAAGAAAGATTTGTACAGGTTGAAGCAATATCCTCATGCTTTGTATGAGAAATCTGACACTCATTTGGTGAAACAAGGCTTTCGTAACATTCCAGCAGAAAGCACATTGTATGTAAAGCGTGCGGGTGATGAAATTCTCATTGTGGTTCTCTATGTAGATGATTTGTTGATCACTGGACCAAATGAGAGACATATTGCTGAACTTAAGGTTGATTTGAATGCTACTTTCAAGCTGAAAGATTTGAATGTCTTGTGTCAGAATAGTTACATAGAGACATTGCTATGTAAGTTTGTACTTGAGGATTGCAAACCTATTGCCACTCCCATGGAAATAGGTTTAAAATTGAGTCTTCATGATTTCGAACCTGCCGATGTCACTCTTTACCAAACTACTGTTGGATGCCTTATTTATGTATGCAATACGAGGCCGGATATTCAGTTTTCAGTCTCATAGGTCAGCAGATTCATGCATAGCCCAGGGTCTAAGCATTGGCAAGCTGTTAAGAGGTTTTTTTACTACTTGAGTGGCACTTTACATCTTGGCTTGTATTACCCCAAGGGGATATCATTGCCGCCAGACTTACATGCTTTTTTGGACTTAGGTTTGGCTGGTCGTTTTGACACATGAGTGTCCACAAGTTGTTTTTGTTTCATGCTTGGCTATCAAGATAATCTTTTGCTACTTGAGTGGCACTTTACATCTCGGATTGTATAAGGGGATATCATTGACGCCAGAGTTACATGCTTTTTTGGACTCAGATCTGGCTGGTCATTCTGACACACGAGTGTGCACAAGTTGTTTTTGTTTCATGCTTGGCAGTGATGGGGGCTTTTCACAAGCCAAGCTCCCATACCCCTCTTCTCTCGTCCCCACCCCATGAAAACCCCCTCTTATGGAGGGAGTGATAAAAGGCATTGGAAAAAGTAAGAAAAAAATAAAGTATGACTATGTAAATATATAAGAAAGTTAAAATAGGCCACCTCATGCCTGCGGGGTAGCCCATCCCCACCTTGCCTCCTTTTTCTTCACTGTTGCCCCGCCGTGTGTCCCTTGTCCTCTCCTCCACTCAAAAGGTCAACCCCCTCTCTCTTCCCCTTGTCCTTTCTCCTTTCTCCTTTCTCTCTCCCCTCAAGCTACCCCACCTCTCACCAATAATGCATTCTAACTCACCAATAATGCACCAACTCACATGCAACTTACCCTATCTTCCAAAATAGTATACCCCACCCCCTCTTTCTCTCTCCTATCATATCCCATGACACAAATACCACGCTCTCTCTCTAAAGGGCGCCATGTCTCTTGTCTTGTAGCTAAATAACCTCCCCCACACTCACACACACTCAGTTTCACTGAAAAAAGTGCCCACAGACCCATCCCCACCCGGTGGTTACCTGATTTTTCTTGTGTTCACACACATCTGCACACAGATTCACCTCTGAACACACTCCCCTCTCTCCCCAAGAAAATGGGTAATACCATACCCATTGTGCATACGCAAGCTTTCAATAAGTCAATAAAGAGCTCTATTTCCCTGTACATGATTTTTGTTAAAGACTCTCAAAATGAATCTAATGTTTTAGCAAAAGAAAATATACACAATCAAAAGGAATTAGAGTTATCCAATTTTCTCAAAGGGTTTCAAGGTGTCTTTATTGACAACATCCCTTGTGAGATACCTCCTAAACAAGGCAATGATGACCATGCAATTGAACTTCTTCTAGGAAGTTCACCACCTAACAAACCTCCTTATAGAGTTTCTCAAGCTCAACAAGAGGAGATTATGCGGCAAGTGCATGAGTTAGTTGAGAAGGGCATGGTTAGGCCTAGCTCATCTCCATTTTGTTCTCTTGTGCTACTAGTGCAAAAGAAAGACGGCACATATCGTATGTGTGGCGACTATAGAGCACTAAATAGGATCACTATCAAAAATAGGTTTCCCGTTCCAAAGGTAGAAGACCTATTTGATAAGCTACAAGGGTCCACCTACTTCAGTAGGATTGACCTAAAAAGTGGCTATCATCAAATAAGGATAGTTGATCAAGACATTATAAAGACCGCATTTTGCACTACGTTTGGTCTTTACGAATACATTGTCATGCCTTTTGGCTTGACTAATGCACCAGCCACATTCAACCGCTTGATGGAGAACCTATTCAGGCCTCACCGAACCTTTACTGGAGTGTTCTTTGATGATATCATCATCTACTCTAATTCACTAGACGAACACAAGCAACACCTCCAGGTAATATTTCAAATTTCTAAGAGAGAATAAACTTTATGTTAATCGGAAGAAAAGTGAATTTTTCTTACAAGAGATTCAGTATTTAGGTCACATTATCTCTCAAGATGGAATCCAAGTGGATCCATCAAAATTAGAGGTAATAAAAGGATGGCCTAAACCAAGGAATCTTCATGAACTAAGAATCTTTAAAGGTATGTGTGCATACTATAGACGCTTCATAGAAAAGTTCTCACTAATAGCAGGACCATTACATGACCTAACAAAGAAAAACGTTAGATATACATGGTCTGCCAAGGAGAACAATGCTTTTGAAAAGCTTAAAGAAAAGCTTATCTCTCAACCTGTGCTTACACTACCGGATCTCTCAAAGCCATTTGAGGTCCAATGTGATGCTTGTGGTGATTGCCTTGGAGTTGTTTTACTCCAAGAAGGGCATGCCATATGCTATGAAAGTCGAAGGCTCAACCCTGTTGAGAAAGCTCTAGGCATATATGAAAAGGAACTCCTCGCAGTTCTACATGCCTTAAACTCACGGAAGCACTATTTATTGGGGACTCCCTTCATTCTGTGAACGGATCACCAAAGTCTTAAGTACTTCATGACGCAAACCAAGCTCTCCGACAAAAAAATGAGGTGGGCAAATTTCCTTTCCCAATTTCATGTTCATATTGCTCACATTGTTGGCAAGCATAATCAAGTAGCCGATGCACTCTCAAGATGGCCGCGAGTGAATGCGGTTTCCATAGCAACTCACAATGATCTATCTTCTATGATAGATGAGTATGCTATTGATCCCGATTTTAGAGATGTGATTTCAGCCCTTGCACTAGGGAAGAAAGAGGAACCATTTACTTTACAAGATGGTTATCTTCTCTATGGAAATAGACTATGATCTATCTTCTATGATAGATGAGTATGCTATTGATCCCGATTTTAGAGATGTGATTTCAGCCCTTGCACTAGGGAAGAAAGAGGAACCATTTACTCTACAAGATGGTTATCTTATCTATGGCAATAGACTATGCGTTACTAACTCACTCCGTGAGAAAGTAATGTATGAATCTCATGCTCCTCCTTTCGTCCATAGGATTAAGCCCCTTTAGAATACTCGCAAAAGAGATGCCTAGTTTGAGAGAGCCAAAAGTGGCAGCCACCTTGTTAGCATCCGTACATGGTGCCTTGAGGCACTCTCGCCTTGAGTTTCTTCACCTCAAACACAAATCCTTATGGTTGCTCTTTTACTTTGATAGGGAGAATCTTCTCCGTTGGAAACTCATTACCTCCTACCCGAGTGGACCCTTTGTTAGTGCTTCACCCATCGTAACATCGCCATCGATGATCGTGGTGCCAAACCATCCCCTTCGTCCATTGGCCCTCTATCTTCCTTCAACATTAGTCTCTTTGTCGCAAGCATCTGCAAGAACCTTGTCCCCCTCCAAGGGTAGCATCTCTGCATCCATGCTAGACTCCTTCAAGGAGCGGTATAAAGTGGCAGGGTGGAGAAGGTCGAAAGAGTCTCACCCTAGTGGGAGCGCTTCTAAGAAAAGGGCCAAAAAAAAGAAACACCTAAGATGACTTCCAAGATGAGATGAATCAAAAGGTCGAGCTAACACCAAAGATAAAGCTAGGTCAAGGTAATACAAATGCCCATAAGATGAAGGAGCGACAAGGCTTGGTATTGTTACGGTGCTCCTACAAGAACCCGAGAGGGTGCTCAAAAACCACACCGTGCCCAAAACTTGCAAGAGATGAACACCCACACTCTCACCCTCCAAGCAAGGACTCAAGCCCGCCCTACAAGTTGCGCAAGTAGACTGCCAACCCTATTTGTGCATGCATCAGGGGAGAAAAACAAGTGTGAGCTGTCTCAGGATACTGTCACTCAGGACACCATCACTCATTGTTCACTACCTATCCTCAGAAGCAGAAAACCTTCAATGTGTGGCTCAAGACACCATCGCTTCAGCATCACTCTCCAAGACAACGAAGGTACAAGGGTCAATTTTAAGAAAAATGGAGGCATGGCATTTCAAAAGAATCACAGAAAAGGATTGAGGCAACTAGTGAGATGGCTGCACAGCCTTCTTAGAGGAGGTGTCTATGATTCCTAAGGAACATGTCATGTTCCACACATTCACTAAAAGCTATTATGATGTACACGTCAAAGGTGAGCCAAGTTGTACATGTCTAAATTTTAAAAAAAAGGGTGATAGTCCAAAAGCCATTCATTGCTTGTAAGCACATGTATTATATGTGTATGTGCATACTTTGGGCCTACAACCTAAGCAACACATAGTAATCCATCTTAAATTGACCTCAATGAATGTTTCTTTCATGCTCAGCCTAAACTCGAATTGCCCTCCCTGTTGTGTGAACCCTAAAGCCTAGAGTTCTTTATTACACAATGCAATTTTAGAGTGGGTTTTGTGTCGAATGGTGTAGCAAGAATTTTACGAATTTTTTTTTTTGGTTTATGACAATTATTGCATTTATCTCAAAATGTGCTTCATTGCTTCCCTAAAATTTTACTTCACGAGTATAAAATTTTAGGATTAATCCATGCTGAAGTCAATATATAAGTGTCATATTTTGTTTCAAGAAAATACTATAAATTCTCATGCTTGAAATGCAAAATTTTGGGGGTTTATGTAACAATAAAACTCCAAACTTAATAATCGTGGAAAGCGTAAGTAATCATGTCAATAATAAAGTTGAGATGAGGTACTTACCTTGACTTACCCGATGAAAATTTACCCATCAATTGAGAGTGGCTTTTTTTTCAACTAAATATAGCTCAATACAGCAAAATAAAAAATATTAAATTCATCCTTGTATAGAGCTAAGAGCTAGTCAAGTCGGAGTTTATGTGAATGGACTTTGAGAGAACAATCCAAAGCTTTCATGGGAGTTGGCTTACTATTTGAACCTCCTTCTTCACATTGCAAGGAAACCCTGCTTTCCTTGCAATTTGGTGTAGCAATACTGGTAACTTGAAATTTTGCCATTGTAAGACTAGACAACACTTCTCTAGACCTTGCAATAGGTCAGAGTTTAGGGGCAATAGGTACCTCCATCGCTTGCTTTTTGATTGCCTTTGTGTGGTCCACATCATAATTGCAAAACCATAGCCATTGCGCTATGTTTTTGTCTTTGTAGGATCCTTTATATCAAAGTTATGGTGCAACCAAACCAGTGCCACGAACTTTAAGAGTGTTATCACAATTTTTATGCCCAGCACACTAAAACGCTTCCTAACACAATGAACAAGCATACTACACAAAGTCCATTGTTCACGGGGAACATCATCTTCCTCTATATACATTGAGTTATCCACATTCCATGTCAAATACTCATTTGCGGGGATACAATCTATATCAATCTCCTCTTCTTCAATTTTGCTTGAGTCCATGGTTTTAAATCTAATATGTCATGGACAACCTCAAAGTTTGCATTGTTATGACTCCATTACATATTCTAAGCAATGAGAACTAATGGCGTTGCTTGTATCCTCTCTCTCTCTCTCTCTCTCTCTCTCTCTCTCTCTCTCTCTCTCTCTCTCTCTCTCTCTCTCTCTCTCTCTCTCTCTCTCTCTCTCTCTCTCTCTCTCTCTGCCCCCCCTTCTCTCTATCTCTCTTCCCCTTCTCTATATCTCTCCCTCTCTCGCCCTCCCCCTTCTCTCTCTATCTCTCTCTCCCTCCCTTCTCTCTCTCTCTCTCTCTCTCTCTATATATATATATATATATATTTATTTATTTATTTATTTATTTATTTATTTATTTATTTATTTATTTATTTATTTATTTAATATATCCCTCTCTCGCCCTCCCCCTTCTCTCTCTATCTCTCCCTCCCTCCCTTCTCTCTCTATCCCCCTTTTTATATACCTCTCTCTCTCTCTCTCTCTCTCTCTCTCTCTACACACACACAGAGGAAAAATTACCAAAATACGCTTGTAGTTTGTGAAAATTCCCAAACTACCCCTCAAATTCTAGAAATCCACAATGTACCCTTGCATCATTTTTGGATGGATTTGCCCCAATTTTGCATAATCTAATGTTTATGAGATGATTGAGATCTATCTTTTTGCGTCTTAGACAAATTTATTCACCAATAATAAACTCACAAATAGAGGCATCTGTGTTTAGGGGTAATGAACAATTTCTTCTAAAGAGCCCTCAATACCATCTAAAATTCTAGTTCTATTATCTTGTATTGAGGAGAACCAAGCTTTCTATAAAATGTTGCAAAAAAATTTGTGAAGGGGTGATGAACAATTTCTTCTAAAGAGCCCTCAATACCATCTAAAATTCTAGTTCTACCATATTCTATTGAGGAGAACCAATCTTTCTATGAAAAATTGCAAAAAAAATGTTTTTAGAGATGTTTGTGAGGTTAATTAAGGTATTTAGGGAATTCTGGCAAAATTGAAGGGCATTTAACTCTGCATTGCACCCTCTAGGTAGCTTGCAAGAGCACTTGTGATGATGGGTTGTGGATTCCAATTATCCTCCCCCCCCCCCTGTGTGTGTGTGTGTGTGTGTGTGTGTGTGTGTGTGTGTGTGTGTGTGTGTGTGTGTGTGTGTGTGTGTGTCTATCTCAGCCATACACATACTACATCACATGTAACTTTGGTCCCATAGGTCATATTTGACCTCCGAGGACGTTAATAAAATCTCTCTCTCTCTCTCTCTCTCTCTCTCTCTCTCTCTCTCTCTCTCTATCAAGTGATAATTGAGTCTATACATATTTGTACTGAACCAATATGGAATATAATGCCTCGTGAAAATCCAAGATAGAGCTATATTTGACAAATAAAATTACTTTATTGAGCTTGTGAATATGCAATCCTCTGACTAGCATAGCCGCATTGTTGATATTACATCCGTTTTCGATTAAGGATTGCACTCAGTGGGTGTCCCATAAGTGCATTACTAATCAAGTAAGCCACCAACAAGTTAAGGAAGGGAGAACATAGTGTCAAGTTGATTGCATAAGGGTTCAACTGTATCAAAACCAAATTGTGCAACATTCATGATCTTTAAGTAAGCATTCTCATTTTTTGGCAATGCTATGACTAACATGGTGAAAATTTTATATAATCATACCACATAATATCTTAAGTCGATAGCACAAGCATGAACTTCCACTTGCTGCCAGGTATACTCTAAGAATGGTGACATCTTCAACCAACCTATCCACCCTTAACTTCAGACTTGTTATGAACCTCAATGAGCTTTCCCTCAACACTGTAATCTCCAACCTCTACATTTTCTAGTACTACAATAGCACTCAACTCAAAAACCTTCCATGAACCAATAAGTTCTTAGGGCTTGAGACGTGAATGTTGAGAGAACAACTTTAGATTTTTTCCTCTTGAATCACTGATAAACTTCATGTTATGTGGTCCCATCCACTCATCATTGTACACAGCCACACGAGGTAATGTTTCCTTTACAAGGGGCAACCCAAGGCCTTTTTATGATCAAGCTATTCCAAGATAGCTACATCCTTACAGCACACATGCTCACAGAGTGATTGTGATGCCTCAGGATATCAATACCCTTAGGTTGTTATGCTTCAGGTACGACAAAACACTTGCACCAGTCCTTTTTTATAAGAGAATGGATAGCATTTTGACAATCCCGCCGATCAACAAAGTCAAGGTGAAGGATGTGAGCACTGCCAACACACATGTAGCACACATTTGAATGTGAAACAGTTTCAAGAGTAGGTGGAGGAAGAGGAAGCGACCTTGGTCGAGTCAAATGACCTGGCAATGCTAGTGGCGATTGACAAAGTCAAACACAAAACCCTACTTTTCTTAGGTCCCAATTTTGACATTGTACTTTTTGTATGGGAACAGATGTTCTATTTTTCCTTTAGCCCTCAAGAGATAACCATGTTCTCAGATGGTATGAGGGATTTGACATACCAAATTATAAATTTCAGTCTCTAGTACGTAAACTCTGTGCGTAACTAACATGTTTGGGCTACTCATTACTTTTTACCAGCATTGGCATGCTCTGGGTTGCATTTATACACCCGTATCCTAAAAATTATACGTATAAAATGCTATTATATGTCGTAATCCCGGAGAACGTATAAATACTTTAAATTTTTTTTATCAAAAAGTGTAGTTATTAAAAAATGCATCGCCAGTTTTGATCAAAAACGCGGATGCCTCTTGCATTCTTAGTTTCAGAGAGACCACCACTAGGAAAGACCAATCAGCTCCACTATGACCACCAGTAGCCAAAGAAATATTCAGGTATAAGTTTGCGCTTAATTTCATGAGTACTAACTTGTTTTTGTGTGTTGTGCCAGACTTGTGTGGTCTAGCAGTTGCTCTCTCATCATAGAGTGGGCTTGCAGACTATAGGCCACTTCGTGATGTGTATCCATATGGCTCACTTTAGAAATGAGCCAAATTTAGTGTCTCTTCTTGTGGTGTCTAGCCATATGGCTCACTCTGGGGGGGGGTATAGGACAAACTAAGATTCTTACTAGTGTGGTGTAGTCATTCATCTCTCACCGCAGAGCTAAGTTAGAATTTAGTGGTCCACTCATGGAGTGCAGTAGACACGATGCTACATCTCTCACTTTAGAGTGACCTATAGGGTTCACAATTTTAGATCAAGACACATTATCGTTTGTACTACTTAGGAATGTGAGGGTGATGCTCATCAAACAAGGAGTGGAGAGATGCATACTTCATGCCCTCTTCATCTTTGTGTGATGCACTAGTTACCCTTGTGTCGCAAACGCCATAGACACATCATTGTTCATCACTAGATGACTTGGTGTTGTCTTGTGTGTAGATACATACGATGGTTGGCTTGCATCTAAGATTATTAAGCTGTCCATTGGTGGTTGTGTTTTGAGTTACACACACTTCATCGGGGGCTAGATTAGGTCACATTATCACTAGTACTACATAGAAACATGAGGTGCTACACTCATCAACCTAAGAGTGGAGAGATACATACCTATGCCCTCTTAATCTTACTATGTCTTGTCCATTACCCTTGTACTTTCTAATCTATAGATACACCATTGTTCATCACTAGATGACTTGATGTTTCTTGCATATAGATACATAAAATGGTTGGCCTACATTTGAAATTGTTAAGCTATCCACTAATGGTTGTGATGTGAGTTCCACACACTTCATTAGGGATTAGATTGATAGAACTATCAATAAAAATTACAATAGCATCCAGAACTTATGCTAAGAGTACCTCACACAAACTGGGATGTTCATATGTACGCTTCTTTGACCCTTTACGTGTGTTCTCTATCACTCTACATTTCCCCTGTGCACATAACAAGGTCCAATTCTTGTGATGAGCATGCGCCATGCTCTTGGCTTGTTCATCTCTCTCTCTCTCTCTCTCTCTCTCTCTCTCTCTCTCTCTCTCTCTCTGTGTGTGTGTGTGTGTGTGTGTGTGTGTGTGTGTGTGTGTGTGTGTGTGCTTTGTCTATCTTTAAACTTTTAATCATTAATTGTATGGCGTCTATGGTTTGCAATCATAACATAGTGTTTTTGGTTACAAATTATGTCATAGTGTTCACAATCATGACCTAATTTTGATAGTTTAAATTCATATCATAATGTTTATGGTTTACAATTATATCTTTTAAACATGGCAGACACCAAGCTTGGTGAAACATCAGCAAAAGTCTGTCTTCAAGGTTATAGTGCACCGATTTCATCACATGTCAGAGACTCAGCTTCGTCATTGTCTAGACCCTACAACTTTGGAGTATTATTACAATTCACAAAGACTTTAACCAAGTCTGTATTTGAGCAGCTCCATATCGTATGCCCATTGCTTTTGACATATCACTCATGACATTAGGTTCATTATTGAGCATGCTCAAGCAGACTATTGGACAGATTGTAAATGGGCAGAGTGCAAAGAGTTTTCAAAAGCTAAAAAATCATGATATCACTACTTTGCCGAGCATAGCTACTCGCATGCAACTTGTGCAGCAATTGTATATTGTGATCAAGATCAAGGAGAAGCTTGAAAGATCAGCAAATCATGCGAGAATGGAAGCCAGATCTTTCAATGCTACTAAAGATCTAGGAGTTGCCATTAGAGCAGAGTCTGCTACTATTACCACTATTGCTTTATACCACTCACAGCTCCCCCCTATTTTAAATCTTTTGCCAGATATTGCGATCTTCAACATACATGCTTCATAGTTGGGAGAGGGAAGATGGGCACACATGAAGCGTGTGGGTGTCACCCATCCTGCCTTTAAAGGTTCATTATATGCTGCAAAGATTTTCAAAGTCCACTTGCATGGACCCACGATGGATCGGTCAGTTCAAAATGAAGCTACAGTTTTGAACATCGCCTATCGTGAAATTATTTATCCGCTTGCCATGGTTCATCACATGGAGCTTCCATGTCACGGGAATCGAATAATAGATATCGATAGCAAAAGATAGAGAAAGAGATCTTTGTATTGATGAATCTTTGTAGAGTTTTGATACAACAGAGGAGAAAAATATATGGACGCACTCCGTTGTACGGAGCTCGAACCTCCCGACCACCCCCGAGCTTCAGTTCGCTTGCATGCAGCGTCTCACTCGCACTCGCACTCGCACTCTCACTCTCATTCTCACTCTCACTCGCACTCGCACTCGCAGAAGAAGAGATCGGCGAATGATCCCCAAACGCACCACCCGTCGTGCTTTTATCCTTCTTTTCCTCGAAAAGCCTGCACGATTTTCGTACCGAGTATACCTGCGAGAATAATATAAGAACGTGATCGCTAAGCGATCCGTAAAGGTTAGATTTTTATCATGACACTTTGCACAGATCCTGTTTCACACATTGATTTCTGCATCGCCTACAAAATAGCCAAAAGAACATACTCGTGCAACCAATTCAACGTGATAATCAAAGTAAAAAAAAACATAATTATATACCTTCATAATCTCAATTGTCATACTCTATCATGAAGAAACAATCCACTTCTTGGTTGATAGCAGGGAGAGCTATATGATGTTGTATGTCTGTCTGTTCTTGTGTATACTACACTGCTGCTGCCTTCTGTTTGTTTTCATCATAACTTCTACAAACGAACTCAGAACAGAGCAATTCAGGTACTCAAAACGACGGGAATAGGTCTGGTCTACAAGGTAACGCGGACAGAATTACGAAAAACGTTTCTGTTTGGCTAAAAACGTAACTTTTAGGTCGCAACTCATAAAAGCTCTATTTTTGGGTCTCCACTACTTTTACAACTTATTTTAAGCCTACCCATGCATTTTAAGCTAAAACACATAAATATAAAATATTGATATTAATAAAAATCTCAATTTTATTGTTCATAGACAGACTATCTGTTATTCATTAATCTTTATCAAATCCGTCTTTAGTGTATTATTTAAAAAAATATATATGTTCTCTCTTAATATCTCAACTCATTCGTATAAGCTCTATTTAATAGACTATTCAACAATCTTTCAAATCGTGCTAACGAAGGATATGCCCTGCTACATTCTTTTCGACTTTAAGAACTTCAAAGACTAGTCCTATTACATTCTCCCCTTATCAAAATTAACTCTGTCCTCAGAGTTGGTTTAAAGAGAGGAAAATTCTCTTTGCAAAACACTAAGATCAATCCATGATGCATCCTCTACTGGATAGTTCTGCCACTTAACCAAAACTTCCACAATGTCTCTATTTCTCAGATGTTTAAAACGCCTATCTAGTACTAAGTCTGGTTCTACAGTCAATGGTCCGTCATCTTTCAACTTAGAGTTGTCCTCTAAAACATGATGCACATTAGGAACATACTTTTTCAATAAACTCACATAGAATACATGATGCACTTTAACATGAGAAGGCAATTCCAATTTGTAAGCTAATGAACCAATGCGCTTCAAAATTTTAAATGGACCAACAAATCGTGGAGACAATCTTCTATCATTTCCAAGAATCAATTGAGACTTCTCAGGAATAACCGTTAAAAAACCATATCACCAGTTTCATACTCCACAACACGATGTTTCTTGTCATAATACAGTTTATGTCTCTTTTGAGATTCTCTAATATTCCCCCTGATTTTGGCCAACTCGTTATCCATTTTCTCAAGCATCTCACGTGACAGTTCTACCTTATTCCTCGAGCTAAGAAAATTTATAGATGTGGGACAGTTATAGCCATACATTGCCTCAAACGGAGTCATCCTAATAGATGAATGATATGAACTGTTGTATGCAAATTCAAGCAAAGGCAAATATTCATTCCAATTAGATTGGTTTTCATTGACATACATTCGTAACATATCTTCTAAAATACGATTCACCCTCTCCGTTTCCGCATCGTTTTGAGGATGGAAAGCATTAGACATGCGTAACTGGGTACCTATAGAGTCAAAAGTCGCTCTCCAGAAATGAGAAGTGAACTTAGAATCTCTGTTAGACACTATGCTCTTGGGCATGCCATGCAAACGAAATATCTCTTTCATAAACAAGTATACAATGGTCAATGCAGTATAAGTTATTTTTACAGGAAAGAAGTGAGTTTGTGTTGTGAGTCTATCTACCACCAGAAAGATCGAATCATACCCTCCACGAGTAGTAGGAAGTCTAATGATAAAGTCCATGGATATACACTCCCACTTCTGTAAAGGAATGTCTAAGGGTTGAAGGTCACCAGGCATCCTCTTATGCTCAATCTTAACTTGTTGACATTGAAAGCACTCACACACATAATTCTTAACATCCAATTTCATACGCGGCCAAAAGAATAAGGTTTTAATATTTTCATATGCCTTATTTAATCCAGGATGACTAAAAAAAAGGTGAATTATGACACTCATGCAGAATTTGACTCTTAAAAGAAGAATTTGCAGGAATACACAAGCGGTCATAACAATACAGATTTCCCTTATACAAGTGATATCTATTTTCATACATCTCACCAATATTCTCACGCAAGAATTTCAAAATAGGCATATAAAAGGAATCATTTTCAACTTCAGTATGTATCTCATCAATCAAATTGGATCGCACAACAGTCAACAAATTACACATGGGCCTACGACTCAATGCATGTGCAACTTTATTTTCTTTTTCACACAAATACTTCAAATCAAAGTCATACTCAGCCAGCAATTCAATCCATCTTCTTTGTTTGTTATTTAACAATGGCTGAGTGAAAATATACTTCAAGTTTTGATGATCAGTACACAATTCAAATTTTACACCAAGCAAGAGATGACGCCAATGCTTCAATGCATGAACAACAGCAAGCAATTCTAGATCATGTGTTGCATGGTTCAATTTATGTCGTCTTAATTTCCTAAACTCATATGCAACCACTCTTCCTTCTTGTGTCAAAACACAACCTAATTGTTAACCACTAGCGTCACAGGACACAACAAATGGTTTGCCCATCTCAGGAACTTTTAAAACATAATTTTCCGCTATTTTAGCCTTCAAGGTCTCAAAAGCAGTCTCACAGCTAGAAGTCCACACAAAACCCTTGTCTTTCTTGGTCAATTCGGTCAAAAGACTTGCTATCTTAGAGAAATCTTTAATGTGTGCTCTCTCATATTGTGCTAGACCCATAAAGCTTCTTACATCTCTTACTAACATAGTCTTAACTTTATCAAGATCAATGTGAATCCCCTCTTTAGAAATCACTCTTCCCAATTACACAATCTGATCCTTTCCAAAAGAATACTTACTTGCTTTGGCATACAATTTATGTTCACGCAAAACCTCAAATATTTTCTTTAAGTGCAATGCATGATCTTCTTCATTCGTAGAATACACAAAAATATTATCCAAGAATACCAGAATGAAGTCATCAAGATACGGGTGAAAAATATTATTCATCAAGCACATGAAAGTTGTTAGTGCATTAGTCAAACCAAAAGCAAGAACTCTAAATTCATAATGTCCATAACGTGTACGAAAAGAAATCTTTGGAATGTCCTCGACCTTAATGCGGATTTGATGGTAGCCAGAACGAAGATCAACCTTTGAAAATATTGTGGCACCACTCAAATGACTAAGCAGTTCATCTATGTGAGGAAGAGGATATTTGTTCTTAATGGTCTTTTTGTTTAATCTCCTATAGTCGATGCATAACCTATATGTACCATCCTTTTTCTTTTGGAATAACACAAGACTACCCCAAGGAGATACACTAGGTTTAATGAAACCCTTTTTCAAAAGATCATCAAGTTGTATCTTGAGCTCTTTAAGCTCATCAATATTGAGCCTGTATGGAGATCTGGAATAAGGTGTCGCTCCTGGATATAGATCTATGGCATGGTCTACTGCTCTAGGCGGAGGTATACCAGGAAGATCGTCCGGAACACATCCTTAAGTTCATGTAAGAGATCCTCTATAAATTCTCGATTTGTCTCTTTATGTTTATCCCTAGATTCTCTTTAATCTCATTAGCAAACACAAGCAACGTCTCACACAAGCAAACACAAGCAACGTCTCACACTCTTATCTAAGTCACCTTATCAATTCCATTGCCAAAACTAGATTTAGAATCTCTTTCTTTCCACAAAGAGTGTGACTTATCATCATCAAATGATTAAAGATATATTTTTCTTTCTTAACAATCAATCAAAACATGATTTCCAATGATCTAATTGATACCAATGATAACATCATGCATATCAATGTTTATGTTATAGAAATCATCTTTATGATTTCGACTCTTCAAAGAAAAAAAAATAAAATTTTCTACTAACTCTTTCGTGGAACTATTATTACCACTAGTTAAGTCCACAAGTCTTTTAACTTCTCGATTTAATTTCAAGTTTAATTTCTCAATCAATTTAGACGATAAGAAGCAATGAATACTATCCAAATCAATTAAGAAATTCAAATTTTAATCTCAACTTCTACGCATAAATTTGATCTCACAGAAGCTTTCAAAGGACGTATCAAAGACATAAAACATCACAAAGAAGGGGTAGATGACTTACCTTTATCGTACGCATCGCCAAAAAGTCTCCAATTGAGCCATCTTGGTACGTATTGTCTTATCGGTCACCTTGCTCGAGCATTTGAAAGTCTCGTGGTCGTGTTCTCGATATTGAAAGTATAATCCAAATCTTTGAGTTCTTCAATCCACGCTTCTAAATCTTCGCATATCTTTCTTATGCCATCAAACTCTTTAAGCTTAGCCTTCGTTAAGAATGATTTGGTTGTCGCTTCTCCCATATCGTCATCGTTTCTTTTGGCGGTACCCCAGCGTCGCCACGATGATTATTGTTTCCAGGTGGATTAGCATGGTTTTCACCTTCATGTTGGCCATCAAGGTCTACATAGATATCAAGCTCTCGTGCTGCTTTGCCCCGCAGAGCCTCAGCACGCTCCCGATTTGCAATTTTCAGATCTTCTCATAGTCGTCGAATCAAGTCTTCTTGCTCCTTCATCCTCCTCTCGTATCCTTCCATGTCCAGAATCAACCGCTTGCTCTGATACCAATTGTCACGGGAATCGAATAATAGATATCGATAGCAAAAGATAGAGAAAGAGATCTTTGTATTGATGAATCTTTGTAGAGTTTTGATACAACAGAGGAGAAAAATATATGGACGCACTCCGTTGTACGGAGCTCGAACCTCCCGACCACCCCCGAGCTTCAGTTCGCTTGCATGCAGCGTCTCACTCGCACTCGCACTCGCACTCTCACTCTCATTCTCACTCTCACTCGCACTCGCACTCGCAGAAGAAGAGATCGGCGAATGATCCCCAAACGCACCACCCGTCGTGCTTTTATCCTTCTTTTCCTCGAAAAGCCTGCACGATTTTCGTACCGAGTATACCTGCGAGAATAATATAAGAACGTGATCGCTAAGCGATCCGTAAAGGTTAGATTTTTATCATGACACTTTGCACAGATCCTGTTTCACACATTGATTTCTGCATCGCCTACAAAATAGCCAAAAGAACATACTCGTGCAACCAATTCAACGTGATAATCAAAGTAAAAAAAACATAATTATATACCTTCATAATCTCAATTGTCATACTCTATCATGAAGAAACAATCCACTTCTTGGTTGATAGCAGGGAGAGCTATATGATGTTGTATGTCTGTCTGTTCTTGTGTATACTACACTGCTGCTGCCTTCTGTTTGTTTTCATCATAACTTCTACAAACGAACTCAGAACAGAGCAATTCAGGTACTCAAAACGACGGGAATAGGTCTGGTCTACAAGGTCGCGCGGACAGAATTACGAAAAACGTTTCTGTTTGGCTAAAAACGCAACTTTTAGGTCGCAACTCATAAAAGCTCTATTTTTGGGTCTCCACTACTTTTACAACTTATTTTAAGCCTACCCATGCATTTTAAGCTAAAACACATAAATATAAAATATTGATATTAATAAAAATCTCAATTTTATTGTTCATAGACAGACTATCTGTTATTCATTAATCTTTATCAAATCCGTCTTTAGTGTATTATTTAAAAAAATATATATGTTCTCTCTTAATATCTCAACTCATTCGTATAAGCTCTATTTAATAGACTATTCAACAATCTTTCAAATCGTGCTAACGAAGGATATGCCCTGCTACATTCTTTTCGACTTTAAGAACTTCAAAGACTAGTCCTATTACATTCCAATGCTCATTTCACATTTTTGGAACAACGACCATGTAGAGCATCAGCAATCAACCTGCCATTCGCGATTACATAACCACTGAAGGAACAATAGACCCATTCTAAAAGACCATTTTGTAAATTATTCACGCTCTTCTTCAAACCCTAAAGTATTTGCATGCGCATGACTACCTCCATAATGATCTACACTCCCGCACCATGATGCTCCATTTTGGATAGAAGGGCATCTATGCACAAAGACAAAAACTATAGTCCACTTTCCTCCTCTCCATGATTTGCAAATAGAAACCATGAAGCAAAGTGAGAGAGATTTTTGATGGGCCACCCCCAAATGTATATCGACTAATTACCTCCCCCCCCCCCCCCATCCCCCGTGGTCTAAAGCCATGGCCATATTCTCCATGTGCTTTACTTGTAATTGGCTCTTAAAGTGTATGCTAGTGCCCCATGAGCAAAACAAAAGGAATTTTTTGAGCAATTACTTACACACTTTGAAATAATCCATCAACCCAGCCTGGCGCTTTTGATCTCTCTCTCTCTCTCTCTCTCTCTCTCTCTCTCTCTCTCTCTCTCTCTCTCTCTCTCTCTCTCTCTCTCTGTGTGTGTGTGTGTGTGTGTGTGTGTGTGTGTGTGTGTGTGTGTAAACGGTGCCTAGAGAGTGGGTTACGACATTGTAATGACTTCTAGTCTAGGACTACCTGACGCTTTTGATCTCTCTCTCTCTCTCTCTCTCTCTCTCTCTCTCTCTCTCTCTCTCTCTCTCTCTCTCTCTCTCTCTCTCTCTCTCTCTCTCTCTGTGTGTGTGTGTGTGTGTGTGTGTGTGTGTGTGTGTAAACGGTGCCCAGAGAGTGGGTTACGACATTGTAATGACTTCTATTCTATGACTAGCTGATGACTAAAGTGATGATTCAATTTTTGTCTCATTTCTAGTGGAAAATGCATTATATTATTGATTACGTTATTTTATCTCTTTTTTGTAACATGATGGTAGGTATAACTATATAAGTGGTTTTAACATGATGACTTATTGACTTCACCCTTGAGCTTTCTAATCATGACATGTTCGCTTGATTTGTAGATATGGAAGAAGAACTCAACACACTAAAGCTCAAGTGATATTTAAAGAAGAGAGGGAGCATTATGGGAAAGAGAAGAACCTCGCAGCTATTTTCGGCATCAAAGAGGATGAATCTTGGTTGCAAGGCAAGCCACTCAGTCTCAAGGAGTGCAGGAAGCTATGCCCAAATCACTTTGTGCAACAAGAATTATTTTTGAATCAGTGGCAATCGAAAAGATACATCTCTAATGAAGTTGTCATATTTGCAGAACGAAAAGCTAGCACAAGTATTGATACGAAGATTCATACGAAAAGAGAGGTGTATGAAAAACAATAACCAAATGGAAATCTACTTCATACAGCAATGTTATGTCTACGACATCCTAGGGAGGTAGGTGGATTGATCAGACCGCCCAGGAAATGCTATCGCATTGCAAAAAAAGTGACAGCACACAATGCCAATAACCCAATGCATGCACGCAAATTCCCTATAGTTCTACTTCTTGAAGAGTCAGAGACACTCATTGAATTAGTGAGCCAAGGACAAGACCTTGCAAGCCAAGGAGAGACACCTAAAATGCTATATGGTCGAATCCTTGAGCTTGAGATAGAGCTAGAGGAAGCCCAAGCAAAGCTTGAACAATATGCCTCTTTGTATGGACCTATCCTAGACGAGGGTGGTCCTTTGCAACAAGGACCTACAGACTAGTCTTCTGAGCTCAAAAGTTCTGAGTTCCAGATAGATGACCTACTGGACTAACTAGAACAATCATTGGCTTAAGTCACACCCTCACTTCCACTTGTCTCTTTTCTCAAGAAGCCAATGTGTTTTATCAAAGTTTTTGTAATCTCAGAACTACATTTTTCCCTCTCATATCCCCCTTTTATATTTTCAAAAAGACAATGTGCTATATCAAATTGTAATTGTGAATCTTATTGCAAAATTGTTTGTAAAACGAGCGAGAGAGAGAGAGAGAGAGAGAGAGAGAGAGAGAGAGAGAGAGAGAGGTAAACATCAAGTAGCCATGCATTGTATTCCATCATGCACACTGTTATCAAAATGAGCAAAAATTACAAGGTTTAAGTAACATATCATTGTCTCCATCAAACACACTAACCATATTGTCTACATCCATATCTGAGAATTTTGAGGATATCTCCCATTCCATATCATAGTCGTCGTCAACTTATGCATCAATAGCTTCATGGGTTTGGAAGACACCATAGTGATTTTGCATTGCTCTTGTTGCAATGTTTTGAGGATTATGGATAAATCTCATATTGTAGAAATCATCCACCAAATCAACAGCCCGTTAAGGATGAAGCCAGTTTTATTTTTTGGTATACATAAAGTCAAATTCCAACCAGTTTCTCTCATAGCTTCCACTTGATGTAGCAATTAATAAAACCCTTATTGCAATGTGTTGCAGATCCACTTTCTCCCCGTCATACTCCTTCCACCATAAAGGCGCATTTGTTTTGTCAATGGCATCTATATGCCGATCCTAAAACATACCAATTTTGTTAGCATAATCAACTCGTCGATGAAAAGCTACTTTCCCACCCTCATGCCCCAAGATTTGGAAGCACATTGTTTTGAAGTTGGCCATCTCTTCTTTATTGGCAGACTATTGATGCATTTGGAAGTTAGGATCCAATACAAATGCTACACCATGCAATCGTGTATGCAACTGCACCCATTGCTTGTTGGCAGCTGTGATTATGGTAGCTTTTTCCTTTGCACCAAAGCAAACGTGCTCTCTTACCTTACGTAAGGCCTCTGACATATACCAATAAATTTGGCCAAAGATAAAAGAGTCTTTATAAAGAGTTTGCAATAGATCTACAAATGGTTTTTCCAGACTGACAATCCTCTCTACATTACACCAAAAAACTGGCAAGTTGACAAGCTGTACATATCTTGTAGTTGCATCCTGATAGCTAGGATACTTGCTCAGACATACATCCCATCATCTATTGACTACAGTTTTAATCAATGCATGCTATATTTCTTCCAAGGTGGCAAGAACATAGTATGTGGTAGCAAACCTTGTTGCACAAAACATCTATGAAGTTTTATTAGGTGACTTTGTTTGAGAAAGAGCATACAAAAAATTTTGCTCTCTATAATAAATTTCACCACATGGTTTGCATCCAATAGAGTTTTTTTATGCAATCCATTTTACTAATTTCCTTTAGAAGAAAATTAAGAGTATGCTACACATGGCACCCAAGTAATCTCTGGGGATACTTAGCTTGGATAACCTTTCCTACAACCTTGTAGTTGGATGCATTGTCTGTGACGATTGTAGTCACATGCTTTGATCCACTTGACCTTGTTATTGCACGCTCGTACACCCTTCTAGATAGTCACTCATCTTCTCTTTCAACGAGGTGTCAAAACCTTCTACAAACATGGACCCTCTAGGGCTGATAAGCATCAGATTGATCATCGGCTTCTTTTGGCAATTAGTTCATCCATCTAACCTTATACTGCAACCATATGCATGAACAAACTCTACCACCATGGGCTTGAGGATGGGTTTCATATTGTCTTTCACTTTATCTAGATACTCAGTGTGCATCTTGTTGTAATCAGGAATCACAAACCCTTTCTTGGCCGTGCTCATCAAAGCATTTTGCAATATGAAGTTTCATATAGCATTGAATGGTATACCACGTGCCAATTTTACTACCCTCAGTGCAATGGGTTGGTTGAAAAGGTGAATGGAATGATATGTAAGATCATTTCTAAGCAGGTTGCAGATCGACCAAACGATTGGGATCGTCATTTGACCGTAGCTCTATGGGCATACAGAACATCTTTCAAATTATCCACTCAATTCACTCCTTTTCATTTGGTATATGGACAGGAGGCACTCCTTCCTATTGAGGTGGAGATTGCAAGCCTACGCATTCTCTCACGGGGAGCAAAGAGGCCAAAAGAAGCTTTGCAGGAAAGAATTTTAGATCTTCAACGACTTGAGCTTGATAGAGAAGAGTCCATCGACTATTACATTGCCCAAGCCACAAGCCAAAGGGACAAAATCAACAAGAAGCTCAAGGGGAAAGGATTGAAGGAAGGTATGTTGGTTCTTCGCTATGATAACTGACTTGATACTCGACTTGACAAAAAGTTTTTGCAAAGATGGGAGGGACCTTTCATGATAAAAACAAAGTTTGGGAATGGTAGTTACAGATTAGCAGATTTATCAGGAAAACTCCACAAGACCAAAGTCAATGGATGGAGATTAAAGCCCTACTTTCAACGTATCAATCCGTTGATAGGAAGTCATCTACCTACATCGTCTAAGCTCCAAATTGGCATGGCTCCCTTCGGCTTGGCAAATGCTCCACCTATTTTTAAAGCTTTGATGTGCAAAGAAGAACCAGCCTTGGAATCTCAACATACCCAAGGCAACCCTCCCATCTCCGATTTATGGGATTAAGGTAATGAAAAGCAGGTCTAATGGAGTAAAAGAGTGTATATCACTCCTCCTTTTTTTAGAAAAAAAAGAAAAAAAGAAAGAAAAGAAAAAAAAAACTCTTTTGTTTCATCTAAGAGCATGAATGATCCTAGATGAAGGGGGAGGGCTAATATGAGTAGCGTTAAATGGTAACCTTGCATTTGCACTACATTTCTACTCAAATGTATATATTTTTTATCAAGTTTTAACCTAGTGTTCATTCTCTCTTTTCGTAATAGCCTTTTTCCATACAAACACCTTACCCTTCTTAGATCTTTATGCATTTACATCATATTTCTCTCTTCATGCTAAATGTAAATAGTAAACTTAATTCTACTCTCCTAGTTTTTTTACTGTATATTCTTTTAACTAATTACCTTTACTAATTTAAATAGCTATCTACATCCCATAATTTGTAAATAAATCATTTATGGGCACTTATCTTACCCATCTTCTCTCAAGGGTAGGGTTAACCTTGTAGGCCTTCGCTTCCCCACCACTATGTGACCCAAGTCTTGGATCATTTACTTGTGTTGGTCAAAAAATCTTAAATATAATGTATATCCCCAATAAATCAAACTTTATTGGAGCCTACCTCGTTTGTTTAAAATGGATTCCCTTTTGAAAAAGCATGCTACACCTTGGATGCATGCTAAAGGGCCCCTACAAGGAGACTTGGTTCAAAAGGTGTTTTGGATGAATCTTGAACGCCTTATCTCGTGGGTATACTTGAGGAACACTCCAAAATCAGCTTAAACACTTTGAGAAGGTCAACTTTGCCTTTTACAGCACCCAATTCTGAGTTACAAGCTGAAAGTTATGGTGAAAACAAGGTGTTGCGGACACTGTTACTGCAGGTCAAAGTTACAATCAGGTAAACCACAAAGGTGAAAAGTTTTCTTGACTTCTCCAACATTCTAAAATACCAATGGGGAGTTAAAAGAGGGGTCGGCTCAAGATGCTTCCAGAGACACAACAAACAAGATGGGGACACTCTGCAGGAGCCACTGAAGGGACATCATGGTGGGGCCCACATACATTATCAACCCTTATGGAGCCTCCACGACCTAAAAGGCTATTTTTAATGAAAAAATAAGTCCCTTATTTGCATAATTGAAGGAATGGTCAAAAGGGAACCTAACTATGGTTAATTACCTACCCTAATCAAGTTTAACCTAACCCAAGGTCTTGTACAGCTATAAAAAGGCCCTTTGGCAAGCACAAAAATACACACACCTACTCCATTGCTGCAAATAAGCTCCTCTAAGGTTAGGGAAGCCCTAATCTCTCTCTCCTCTTGTCTCCCTATCCATTTCCTAAGCTCGCTATCATAAGCGGCGCCATAGAGAGAGCATCAATATGCTATTGCTACCATTCTCTTGCAAACATTTCTCTTACCATACTCATCCCTAAATAAGGATTGTAGATTCTATATGAGAGCAAGGATATCAAGTTCAATGATCTATCTCATGGTTTGATCAACAAATTATTGCAATTGGGGTGTCGTCGTCACATTTTTGCTCTAAACGCATGTAAAATTGGTAAGCATATCTTGGCAGCTTCTCATATTTTGTGCTCATTGGGTTGCTTGTTTGTTGAGAAAGTTTTTGTGCACCATGGTGTCTATTTTCTTGGCTTCTCTCCTTATGTTGTGTGTAAGTAAGTCTTGGGGCTGCATAGATGGAGAAGAGCTCTCTATGCATGCCGCCTTATGTGTGTAAGTAGTCTCTTCTTTTGGGAAAGGAAAGGAGTTGTCAAGTATTTGTGCATTATGGTGTTTTGAGTTTTGAGGTTTTGTGCTTGCTTTTCTTAGAAGTATATGAGCACTAATATGGTGAAGGTCAATCTTTGCATGTGAGTTTGTGCAGTGTTCAAAGGGATTGCTTAAGGAGTGTGTGTTGAATGGTTGAAGGGCATTTTGTGTTGAAGCACATAAGGAAGGTGTGAGTGTGTGTGTGTGTGTGTGTGTTGTATATGGTTTGTTTTGGTTTCCTTCTTTCTCCATAAAAGAGGGTGGTGCCCCTAAGAAATATGCGTGTGTAGGGTCTCACGGAGTGGTTGTCTGGTGGGAGCCTTGAGTTGAGCCCCATCTCAAAAAATCCGCTCTCATAAAAGTGGTGCCCCCACGGAGGAACTTTCCTAATTGCCTTCTATTCTCCTCATGAACAATAGAGTTGCACCATATGCTTTTCATTTTTCACAACGCATCAGAATTAACTTTTGTGTAGATCGCAAATTTTTTTACCAACAACGCATTGTTTTTATGTTTGGAGCAGAAAGACTTGGTGAAATCTTGGCATCTCCAAATCCCATCATTCTTCCATTCATTAATTATGATTATTCATTTGATATCCATGTTTTTATTTTGTTTTGAGGCAGGGACAAGAGGCACTTAGATAGCGATCCACTCAAAGGAAACTTTCTTCAAGAGAAAGAAAAAGGAGAACACATTGTCACATGAACCAACCTGGAGCTCCTTCTCCTTTTACACCCATAGCTCGTCAATCTGTGCACATCATAATTGCTACAAAATTTAGATTTCAAGCAACCATTAGGAGAATTTTTGGACCCACTCGCCTTAATGAAATTAATGTCTCAATCAACCCTTTTATTTTTCCTATGATAAATTATGAACTAACACTTGATGTATATATTTTCATTTTGATGTGATCACTCATCGTAGTCAAAACTTTGTGGTACACAAACCTCCTTGTATTGTAAAAATGTCAAGCACTTTTCCTACCTTTCATTCTAAAAATGGTGAGGATGCACAAGAATTTCTGGATAATTTGGAGATGGCACACCTCATCTCTGGGAGAGATCAAGAAGAGGTAAAGCTGCGTGCTTTTCCACTCGTTCTCAAAGGGGAGGCTAAGGCATGGTACGAGGCCTTGCAACCTCAAAACAAAACCAATTGGGAGAGGCTACGTGCAATTTTTCTTGCCAAATTTGGGCAAGGAGATACTCCAGAGGGTCTTTGGAAGTGTCTACTTCAACATAAACAGGTATTCCTTGAAGACTACCCCTCTTATGAGGCCGTTTTCCTTAACCTATGGGATAGATGGAAGGCTACCTTACAAAACCAAGGTGGTGCACCAAACTTTCTAAAGAAAGATAGGTTCATGGCTTGCTTGTATCCAATTTTGAAGACCAAGATAGAGTTAAAATTCCCATCAACATTTGAGGAAGCACGTGAGGTGGCCATGGTCAAATTCAAGAAGTTAAATTTTCAAGCACATAGAACAAGGGACCTAAATGAAGTCATTGAGAGGGATTCTTCACCAAGCATGGGAGCACAAGTTAGGGGCTCTCTTGCCCAAACTTCACAAATAGGGGAAGGATCACAACAAGAGATCTTGCAAAGATTAACTCAACAACTAGAGAGTCTCACCTTGAATCTAGTGCAGGGCCTACCCCAACAACGACAACCAAGAGAAGGGAATCGCAATCAACGACGTCAAGCACAAGAGTTGAGATGCTGGAATTGCAACGAAGTTGGTCATGGCATGTATAATTGCCCTCACCCTCGAAGGCTTCCAGGGGACATATACCCTCCTAGACCCCCTCCGCTCATGGTGCAGCAAGAGCATGCTCAAGCCCCGCAAATTCTTCGTCGACCACCACCACCTCCAGTGGCAAACATCCCTGCTGTCCCACCAGTGGAGGAAGAGAGGGGAGTAAATGTCATAAAGCTGGAAGAGGAGATAGAGGTGAGCCCTATACATTTTGATGTTATGCCAGCAGAAAAGCGCACAAGAGCACACAACAAGGATGAAGACACAAGGAATGAAGAGTCAGAACCTGCAAGGAAGGAGAGGAAGAAAAAGTCAAAGAAGGAGGAAGGAGGCAAGAAGCAGAGGTCAAGGCGAAGGGAGATCGGCATCAACGATTTTCCATTAGGAAAGAATATGGAACCCTACAACATCTTAGAAGATTTGCAAACTCAAAAGCCCAATATTTCTTGGCCTCAACTCCTACATCTATCACCCAAGGTGAGAAAGCACTGGTCCAAACTTGTAAGCACAAGACTCCCAAGAAAGAAAGAAAAGGTGACAGTAAAGGCATTGACTTCAAAGCCACAACAAGATGTGGAACCTATTGTAGATGCTTATGTAAGGGGTAGGAAGGTATCCAATGTGTATGTTGATGGTGGAGCACAAATGTGCGTGATCACAGAAAGAGCCATGAATAGACTAGGGCTTGAAATCACTAAATCCTCTAATTGTCAAGCTAGGCTGGCCAACAATGCAAGTGTGAAGTGCCTAGGGATCATCGAGAATGTAAAAGTTTCTGTATGTCATATAGATGCACGTGTGGACATGTATGTTATGCCAGCCAAGGGGGAGGGCTATCCCATCATCCTAGGGAGGCCTTGGCTCATTGCTGTAAATGCAGATCAAAAATGGGGACGAGGACAATTGATTCTCAAAAAGGGGCAACATGTAGTATACGATTGGCATGAAGGAAAGCAGCTCGACATCAACTATGAGACCACGGCTGATGAACAAAGTGAAGAGAGTTTTGGCTCAAGCGACGAGGAAGGTTCAACCACTACATCCAATAGCGAAGAAGAATCATCTTTGGAGGTAATGGGAATCATCTTCAACACATCAAAAACTCCATCAATAGAGGTTGGCCCAACAAAGGAGCAAACAAAGGATGACAAAGGTGACCACAAGCACTTTGAAGACTTTGAAAGGATGCTTGCAAAAGATCTTACCCCTGAGGAGAAGCGGTCCTACATCGATATGCTCAAGAGGTATCCCAATTTGTTTATCACTGATTACTCACAAATTAGAGGTGTGGATGTTATAGAGCATGGCATAGAATTAAAACCAGGTACTAAACCTGTGGCTCAAAAGCTAAGGCGCCTAGGAAAAATACAACAAGAGGCACTTTTGACAGAGGTTAACCGACTCCTCAAAGCTGGTTTCATTTACCCTGTGTCTAACTCTGAGTGGGTGTCCCCAGTTGTAGTAACTCCTAAAAAGAACGGAAAATGGAGAGTCTGTGTTGACTACAAACCGCTCAATGCTGCAACAAAGAGGGATCATTTTCCTCTTCCTTTCCAAGATGAAATCTTAAACGAAGTAGCCGGCTATGAATGTTACACAGTGTGTGATGGGTATTCAGGGTATTTTCAAATCAGAATAGCAGAAGAAGATCAATTAAAAACCACTTTCATCACACCTTGGGGTTGCTTTGCCTATAGAGTGATGCCATTTGGGCTCACAAATGCTCCTAGTACCTTTATAACGTTTACAACTCTTGTCTTTCAGCCCTTCTTTGGAAAGTCAATTAGGGTTTTTATGGATGACTTATGTATCTATAGTAGCCAAAGACTTCATTGCCAAAAAGTTGAGGAGGGGCTTAGGAGGCTTCATCAATTTGGGGGACAGCTTAATCCTGAGAAGTGTCACATTGCAGAGTCACAAGTGGTATTGCTAGGTCATGTGGTTTCTTTGCAAGGAATTCAAGTGGATCCATCAAAAGTAAATGCTCTCTTGTCACTACAACCACCAACGACAACCAAGGAGCTCATGACTTTCAACCACAAAGTAAGGTACATGTCTCGTTTCATTCACCTTCTAGCGGAAGCTATTGCACCTTTGCACAAGCTAGCAAACAAACCCACATTTGAATGGAGAGAGGAACACGAATTATGCTTTACTGAAGTAAAGGGTATTCTCAACTCTCTTCCAACAATAATGCCACCAAATCCAAAGGATACATATTACATCACGCCAAGTGTAGGAATGGAGGCCATCGGTGTAGTTCTCATGAAAAAAGACCCAAAAACATGCTACATGAGGCCAGTATACTTTGCAAGCAAAGTCATGACCGCTGCAGAGAAGGGCTACACCGATATGGAGAAGGTGGTATTCACAATTATGTTTGCGGTAAGAAAGTTCCGATCATATCTCTTACCTGCACCATTTGTCATTCTCACCATGGAAAACAATTTACCATATGTTGTGCAACACATGAGCCTCTCATCTAGGATAGCCAAATGGGTTCTAGAACATCAAGAGTTTGAATACACTTTTCTTGTGGAAGATAGCACAAGGGCAGGTCTTGCAGACATTCTCACATACAAAGTGAGGGAAAGGAAAGAGTCACCAAAGGCAGGAGACAAAGCTACACCACAAACTAATGAGGAGGAGATGGACAATGCACACATTTTGTGCTTTGATGGAGCTTACCGACGACAACACGATCAGGCAGCAGGGGGGGTTCTTATTCTAAGTCCACAAAGGGAAGTTCTTGTTAAGAAAGGTATCACCTTGGAAAATGTTCATTCTAATAATGAGGCTGAGTATGTCACCTTAAAGTTGGGGCTTGAAGAATGCAGAAAACTTGGCATCGAAAGACTTATAATAAGAGGTGATTCCTTACTAGTTATTAGGCAAATCCAAGGGATATGGAAGTGCAAGAACCCTACTCTAGTGGAGTGGCTTAGACAGGTGAAGGCTTTGATAAAGAACTTTGAAGCTACACAGGTACAGCATGTTGTGAGAACCCTCAACAAGGAAGCAGATTATCTCGCCAATGAGAAACTTCAAATCATGGTGGGAGGTGTGAAGCTCTACGAACCAAAGTACCAAGGCCAAGAGGAATTGAAGGACATCATATTTTTCCTCCAAATAGGTGAGTGCCCTAAACACTTGGATAAAGTGCAAAGGCATAGGTTGGTAAAAAAGGCAACTCCTTACCAACTCATAGGAGATGATCTGTATCATAAAGGGAAAGATTTGGTGCTAAGAAGGGTTCCCTCTGTTCAAGAAATAGAGAGAATCCTCTTTACATGCCATGATGATGTCTGTGGGGGTCATTTTTCTCATGATATTACAAACAGGAAGATTTTGCAAGCAGGGTTTGTTTGGCCAAGTCTACACCGTGATGTCCAGCATTGGTGTAAGTCATGCAAAGGATGTCAGATTGCTGGAGATCGACGACTCACTTACGAACCTCGAGTTCCAATAATTTCGTATGGTCCTTTTGAGAAGTGGGGTGTGGATGCAATAGGCCCCTTACCTCGCACATCTACCGGGAAGGTCTTCATCATTGTGGGAGTAGATTACATGACACGATGGGCAGAGGCAGCAAGTACAACACGAATTACAGCCGAGGAGGTATCAAAATTTATCTTTGATCACATATGCAATAGATTCGGCACACCATTAGAGATTTTGTCAGATCGTGGTCCAGGGTTTAGAGTAGAGCTCCTAGATAATCTTTTGGCAAAGTTAAAAGTCAAACATTTGCATTCTACACCTTACTACCCTCAGTGCAATGGGTTGGTTGAAAAGGTGAATGGAATGATATGTAAGATCATTTCTAAGCAGGTTGCAGATCGACCAAACGATTGGGATCGTCATTTGACCGCAGCTCTATGGGCATACAGAACATCTTTCAAATTATCCACTCAATTCACTCCTTTTCATTTGGTATATGGACAGGAGGCACTCCTTCCTATTGAGGTGGAGATTGCAAGCCTACGCATTCTCTCACGGGGAGCAAAGAGGCCAAAAGAAGCTTTGCAGGAAAGAATTTTAGATCTTCAACGACTTGAGCTTGATAGAGAAGAGTCCATCGACTATTACATTGCCCAAGCCACAAGCCAAAGGGACAAAATCAACAAGAAGCTCAAGGGGAAAGGATTGAAGGAAGGTATGTTGGTTCTTCGCTATGATAACTGACTTGATACTCGACTTGACAAAAAGTTTTTGCAAAGATGGGAGGGACCTTTCATGATAAAAACAAAGTTTGGGAATGGTAGTTACAGATTAGCAGATTTATCAGGAAAACTCCACAAGACCAAAGTCAATGGATGGAGATTAAAGCCCTACTTTCAACGTATCAATCCGTTGATAGGAAGTCATCTACCTACATCGTCTAAGCTCCAAATTGGCATGGCTCCCTTCGGCTTGGCAAATGCTCCACCTATTTTTAAAGCTTTGATGTGCAAAGAAGAACCAGCCTTGGAATCTCAACATACCCAAGGCAACCCTCCCATCTCCGATTTATGGGATTAAGGTAATGAAAAGCAGGTCTAATGGAGTAAAAGAGTGTATATCACTCCTCCTTTTTTTAGAAAAAAAAGAAAAAAAGAAAGAAAAGAAAAAAAAACTCTTTTGTTTCATCTAGGAGCATGAATGATCCTAGATGAAGGGGGAGGGCTAATATGAGTAGCGTTAAATGGTAACCTTGCATTTGCACTACATTTCTACTCAAATGTATATATTTTTTATCAAAGTTTTAACCTAGTGTTCATTCTCTCTTTTCGTAATAGCCTTTTTCCATACAAACACCTTACCCTTCTTAGATCTTTATGCATTTACATCATATTTCTCTCTTCATGCTAAATGTAAATAGTAAACTTAATTCTACTCTCCTAGTTTTTTTACTGTATATTCTTTTAACTAATTACCTTTACTAATTTAAATAGCTATCTACATCCCATAATTTGTAAATAAATCATTTATGGGCACTTATCTTACCCATCTTCTCTCAAGGGTAGGGTTAACCTTGTAGGCCTTCGCTTCCCCACCACTATGTGACCCAAGTCTTGGATCATTTACTTGTGTTGGTCAAAAAATCTTAAATATAATGTATATCCTCAATAAATCAAACTTTATTGGAGCCTACCTCATTTGTTTAAAATGGATTCCCTTTTGAAAAAGCATGCTACACCTTGGATGCATGCTAAAGGGCCCCTACAAGGAGACTTGGTTCAAAAGGTGTTTTGGATGCATCTTGAACGCCTTATCTCGTGGGTATACTTGAGGAACACTCCAAAATCAGCTTAAACACTTTGAGAAGGTCAACTTTGCCTTTTACAGCACCCAATTCTGAGTTACAGGCTGAAAGTTATGGTGAAAACAAGGTGTTGCGGACACTGTTATTGCAGATCAAAGTTACAATCAGGTAAACCACAAAGGTGAAAAGTTTTCTTGACTTCTCCAACATTCTAAAATACCAATGGGGAGTTAAAAACCACTTGCATGTGGAGGGGTCGGCTCAAGATGCTTCCAGAGACACAACAAACAAGATGGGGACACTCTGCAGGAGCCACTGAAGGGACATCATGGTGGGGCCCACATACATTATCAACCCTTATGGAGCCTCCACGACCTAAAAGGCTATTTTTAATGAAAAAATAAGTCCCTTATTTGCATAATTGAAGGAATGGTCAAAAGGGAACCTAACTATGGTTAATTACCTACCCTAATCAAGTTTAACCTAACCCAAGGTCTTGTACAGCTATAAAAAGGCCCTTTGGCAAGCACAAAAATACACACACCTACTCCATTGCTGCAAATAAGCTCCTCTAAGGTTAGGGAAGCCCTAATCTCTCTCTCCTCTTGTCTCCCTATCCATTTCCTAAGCTCGCTATCATAAGCGGCGCCATAGAGAGAGCATCAATATGCTATTGCTACCATTCTCTTGCAAACATTTCTCTTACCATACTCATCCTTAAATAAGGATTGTAGATTCTATATGAGAGCAAGGATATCAAGTTCAATGATCTATCTCATGGTTTGATCAACAAATTGTTGCAATTGGGGTGTCGTCGTCACATTTTTGCTCTAAACGCATGTAAAATTGGTAAGCATATCTTGGCAGCTTCTCATATTTTGTGCTCATTGGGTTGCTTGTTTGTTGAGAAAGTTTTTGTGCACCATGGTGTCTATTTTCTTGGCTTCTCTCCTTATGTTGTGTGTAAGTAAGTCTTGGGGCTGCATAGATGGAGAAGAGCTCTCTATGCATGCCGCCTTATGTGTGTAAGTAGTCTCTTCTTTTGGGAAAGGAAAGGAGTTGTCAAGTATTTGTGCATTATGGTGTTTTGAGTTTTGAGGTTTTGTGCTTGCTTTTCTTAGAAGTATATGAGCACTAATATGGTGAAGGTCAATCTTTGCATGTGAGTTTGTGCAGTGTTCAAAGGGATTGCTTAAGGAGTGTGTGTTGAATGGTTGAAGGGCATTTTGTGTTGAAGCACATAAGGAAGGTGTGAGTGTGTGTGTGTGTGTGTGTTGTATATGGTTTGTTTTGGTTTCCTTCTTTCTCCATAAAAGAGGGTGGTGCCCCTAAGAAATATGCGTGTGTAGGGTCTCACGGAGTGGTTGTCTGGTGGGAGCCTTGAGTTGAGCCCCATCTCAAAAAATCCGCTCTCATAAAAGTGGTGCCCCCACGGAGGAACTTTCCTAATTGCCTTCTATTCTCCTCATGAACAATAGAGTTGCACCATATGCTTTTCATTTTTCACAACGCATCAGAATTAACTTTTGTGTAGATCGCAAATTTTTTTACCAACAACGCATTGTTTTTATGTTTGGAGCAGAAAGACTTGGTGAAATCTTGGCATCTCCAAATCCCATCATTCTTCCATTCATTAATTATGATTATTCATTTGATATCCATGTTTTTATTTTGTTTTGAGGCAGGGACAAGAGGCACTTAGATAGCGATCCACTCAAAGGAAACTTTCTTCAAGAGAAAGAAAAAGGAGAACACATTGTCACATGAACCAACCTGGAGCTCCTTCTTCTTTTACACCCATAGCTCGTCAATCTGTGCACATCATAATTGCTACAAAATTTAGATTTCAAGCAACCATTAGGAGAATTTTTGGACCCACTCGCCTTAATGAAATTAATGTCTCAATCAACCCTTTTATTTTTCCTATGATAAATTATGAACTAACACTTGATGTATATATTTTCATTTTGATGTGATCACTCATCGTAGTCAAAACTTTGTGGTACACAAACCTCCTTGTATTGTAAAAATGTCAAGCACTTTTCCTACCTTTCATTCTAAAAATGGTGAGGATGCACAAGAATTTCTGGATAATTTGGAGATGGCACACCTCATCTCTGGGAGAGATCAAGAAGAGGTAAAGTTGCGTGCTTTTCCACTCGTTCTCAAAGGGGAGGCTAAGGCATGGTACGAGGCCTTGCAACCTCAAAACAAAACCAATTGGGAGAGGCTACGTGCAATTTTTCTTGCCAAATTTGGGCAAGGAGATACTCCAGAGGGTCTTTGGAAGTGTCTACTTCAACATAAACAGGTATTCCTTGAAGACTACCCCTCTTATGAGGCCGTTTTCCTTAACCTATGGGATAGATGGGAGGCTACCTTACAAAACCAAGGTGGTGCACCAAACTTTCTAAAGAAAGATAGGTTCATGGCTGGCTTGTATCCAATTTTGAAGACCAAGATAGAGTTAAAATTCCCATCAACATTTGAGGAAGCACGTGAGGTGGCCATGGTCAAATTCAAGAAGTTAAATTTTCAAGCACATAGAACAAGGGACCTAAATGAAGTCATTGAGAGGGATTCTTCACCAAGCATGGGAGCACAAGTTAGGGGCTCTCTTGCCCAAACTTCACAAATAGGGGAAGGATCACAACAAGAGATCTTGCAAAGATTAACTCAACAACTAGAGAGTCTCACCTTGAATCTAGTGCAGGGCCTACCCCAACAACGACAACCAAGAGAAGGGAATCGCAATCAACGACGTCAAGCACAAGAGTTGAGATGCTGGAATTGCAACGAAGTTGGTCATGGCATGTATAATTGCCCTCACCCTCGAAGGCTTCCAGGGGACATATACCCTCCTAGACCCCCTCCGCTCATGGTGCAGCAAGAGCATGCTCAAGCCCCGCAAATTCTTCGTCGACCACCACCACCTCCAGTGGCAAACATCCCTGCTGTCCCACCAGTGGAGGAAGAGAGGGGAGTAAATGTCATAAAGCTGGAAGAGGAGATAGAGGTGAGCCCTATACATTTTGATGTTATGCCAGCAGAAAAGCGCACAAGAGCACACAACAAGGATGAAGACACAAGGAATGAAGAGTCAGAACCTGCAAGGAAGGAGAGGAAGAAAAAGTCAAAGAAGGAGGAAGGAGGCAAGAAGCAGAGGTCAAGGCGAAGGGAGATCGGCATCAACGATTTTCCATTAGGAAAGAATATGGAACCCTACAACATCTTAGAAGATTTGCAAACTCAAAAGCCCAATATTTCTTGGCCTCAACTCCTACATCTATCACCCAAGGTGAGAAAGCACTGGTCCAAACTTGTAAGCACAAGACTCCCAAGAAAGAAAGAAAAGGTGACAGTAAAGGCATTGACTTCAAAGCCACAACAAGATGTGGAACCTATTGTAGATGCTTATGTAAGGGGTAGGAAGGTATCCAATGTGTATGTTGATGGTGGAGCACAAATGTGTGTGATCACAGAAAGAGCCATGAATAGACTAGGGCTTGAAATCACTAAATCCTCTAATTGTCAAGCTAGGCTGGCCAACAATGCAAGTGTGAAGTGCCTAGGGATCATCGAGAATGTAAAAGTTTCTGTATGTCATATAGATGCACGTGTGGACATGTATGTTATGCCAGCCAAGGGGGAGGGCTATCCCATCATCCTAGGGAGGCCTTGGCTCATTGCTGTAAATGCAGATCAAAAATGGGGACGAGGACAATTGATTCTCAAAAAGGGGCAACATGTAGTATACGATTGGCATGAAGGAAAGCAGCTCGACATCAACTATGAGACCACGGCTGATGAACAAAGTGAAGAGAGTTTTGGCTCAAGCGACGAGGAAGGTTCAACCACTACATCCAATAGCGAAGAAGAATCATCTTTGGAGGTAATGGGAATCATCTTCAACACATCAAAAACTCCATCAATAGAGGTTGGCCCAACAAAGGAGCAAACAAAGGATGACAAAGGTGACCACAAGCACTTTGAAGACTTTGAAAGGATGCTTGCAAAAGATCTTACCCCTGAGGAGAAGCGGTCCTACATCGATATGCTCAAGAGGTATCCCAATTTGTTTATCACTGATTACTCACAAATTAGAGGTGTGGATGTTATAGAGCATGGCATAGAATTAAAACCAGGTACTAAACCTGTGGCTCAAAAGCTAAGGCGCCTAGGAAAAATACAACAAGAGGCACTTTTGACAGAGGTTAACCGACTCCTCAAAGCTGGTTTCATTTACCCTGTGTCTAACTCTGAGTGGGTGTCCCCAGTTGTAGTAACTCCTAAAAAGAACGGAAAATGGAGAGTCTGTGTTGACTACAAACCGCTCAATGCTGCAACAAAGAGGGATCATTTTCCTCTTCCTTTCCAAGATGAAATCTTAAACGAAGTAGCCGGCTATGAATGTTACACAGTGTGTGATGGGTATTCAGGGTATTTTCAAATCAGAATAGCAGAAGAAGATCAATTAAAAACCACTTTCATCACACCTTGGGGTTGCTTTGCCTATAGAGTGATGCCATTTGGGCTCACAAATGCTCCTAGTACCTTTATAACGTTTACAACTCTTGTCTTTCAGCCCTTCTTTGGAAAGTCAATTAGGGTTTTTATGGATGACTTATGTATCTATAGTAGCCAAAGACTTCATTGCCAAAAAGTTGAGGAGGGGCTTAGGAGGCTTCATCAATTTGGGGGACAGCTTAATCCTGAGAAGTGTCACATTGCAGAGTCACAAGTGGTATTGCTAGGTCATGTGGTTTCTTTGCAAGGAATTCAAGTGGATCCATCAAAAGTAAATGCTCTCTTGTCACTACAACCACCAACGACAACCAAGGAGCTCATGACTTTCAACCACAAAGTAAGGTACATGTCTCGTTTCATTCACCTTCTAGCGGAAGCTATTGCACCTTTGCACAAGCTAGCAAACAAACCCACATTTGAATGGAGAGAGGAACACGAATTATGCTTTACTGAAGTAAAGGGTATTCTCAACTCTCTTCCAACAATAATGCCACCAAATCCAAAGGATACATATTACATCACGCCAAGTGTAGGAATGGAGGCCATCGGTGTAGTTCTCATGAAAAAAGACCCAAAAACATGCTACATGAGGCCAGTATACTTTGCAAGCAAAGTCATGACCGCTGCAGAGAAGGGCTACACCGATATGGAGAAGGTGGTATTCACAATTATGTTTGCGGTAAGAAAGTTCCGATCATATCTCTTACCTGCACCATTTGTCATTCTCACCATGGAAAACAATTTACCATATGTTGTGCAACACATGAGCCTCTCATCTAGGATAGCCAAATGGGTTCTAGAACATCAAGAGTTTGAATACACTTTTCTTGTGGAAGATAGCACAAGGGCAGGTCTTGCAGACATTCTCACATACAAAGTGAGGGAAAGGAAAGAGTCACCAAAGGCAGGAGACAAAGCTACACCACAAACTAATGAGGAGGAGATGGACAATGCACACATTTTGTGCTTTGATGGAGCTTACCGACGACAACACGATCAGGCAGCAGGGGGGGTTCTTATTCTAAGTCCACAAAGGGAAGTTCTTGTTAAGAAAGGTATCACCTTGGAAAATGTTCATTCTAATAATGAGGCTGAGTATGTCACCTTAAAGTTGGGGCTTGAAGAATGCAGAAAACTTGGCATCGAAAGACTTATAATAAGAGGTGATTCCTTACTAGTTATTAGGCAAATCCAAGGGATATGGAAGTGCAAGAACCCTACTCTAGTGGAGTGGCTTAGACAGGTGAAGGCTTTGATAAAGAACTTTGAAGCTACACAGGTACAGCATGTTGTGAGAACCCTCAACAAGGAAGCAGATTATCTCGCCAATGAGAAACTTCAAATCATGGTGGGAGGTGTGAAGCTCTACGAACCAAAGTACCAAGGCCAAGAGGAATTGAAGGACATCATATTTTTCCTCCAAATAGGTGAGTGCCCTAAACACTTGGATAAAGTGCAAAGGCATAGGTTGGTAAAAAAGGCAACTCCTTACCAACTCATAGGAGATGATCTGTATCATAAAGGGAAAGATTTGGTGCTAAGAAGGGTTCCCTCTGTTCAAGAAATAGAGAGAATCCTCTTTACATGCCATGATGATGTCTGTGGGGGTCATTTTTCTCATGATATTACAAACAGGAAGATTTTGCAAGCAGGGTTTGTTTGGCCAAGTCTACACCGTGATGTCCAGCATTGGTGTAAGTCATGCAAAGGATGTCAGATTGCTGGAGATCGACGACTCACTTACGAACCTCGAGTTCCAATAATTTCGTATGGTCCTTTTGAGAAGTGGGGTGTGGATGCAATAGGCCCCTTACCTCGCACATCTACCGGGAAGGTCTTCATCATTGTGGGAGTAGATTACATGACACGATGGGCAGAGGCAGCAAGTACAACACGAATTACAGCCGAGGAGGTATCAAAATTTATCTTTGATCACATATGCAATAGATTCGGCACACCATTAGAGATTTTGTCAGATCGTGGTCCAGGGTTTAGAGCAGAGCTCCTAGATAATCTTTTGGCAAAGTTAAAAGTCAAACATTTGCATTCTACACCTTACTACCCTCAGTGCAATGGGTTGGTTGAAAAGGTGAATGGAATGATATGTAAGATCATTTCTAAGCAGGTTGCAGATCGACCAAACGATTGGGATCGTCATTTGACCGCAGCTCTATGGGCATACAGAACATCTTTCAAATTATCCACTCAATTCACTCCTTTTCATTTGGTATATGGACAGGAGGCACTCCTTCCTATTGAGGTGGAGATTGCAAGCCTACGCATTCTCTCACGGGGAGCAAAGAGGCCAAAAGAAGCTTTGCAGGAAAGAATTTTAGATCTTCAACGACTTGAGCTTGATAGAGAAGAGTCCATCGACTATTACATTGCCCAAGCCACAAGCCAAAGGGACAAAATCAACAAGAAGCTCAAGGGAAAGGATTGAAGGAAGGTATGTTGGTTCTTCGCTATGATAACTGACTTGATACTCGACTTGACAAAAAGTTTTTGCAAAGATGGGAGGGACCTTTCATGATAAAAACAAAGTTTGGGAATGGTAGTTACAGATTAGCAGATTTATCAGGAAAACTCCACAAGACCAAAGTCAATGGATGGAGATTAAAGCCCTACTTTCAACGTATCAATCCGTTGATAGGAAGTCATCTACCTACATCGTCTAAGCTCCAAATTGGCATGGCTCCCTTCGGCTTGGCAAATGCTCCACCTATTTTTAAAGCTTTGATGTGCAAAGAAGAACCAGCCTTGGAATCTCAACATACCCAAGGCAACCCTCCCATCTCCGATTTATGGGATTAAGGTAATGAAAAGCAGGTCTAATGGAGTAAAAGAGTGTATATCACTCCTCCTTTTTTTAGAAAAAAAAGAAAAAAAGAAAGAAAAGAAAAAAAAAACTCTTTTGTTTCATCTAGGAGCATGAATGATCCTAGATGAAGGGGGAGGGCTAATATGAGTAGCGTTAAATGGTAACCTTGCATTTGCACTACATTTCTACTCAAATGTATATATTTTTTATCAAAGTTTTAACCTAGTGTTCATTCTCTCTTTTCTTAATAGCCTTTTTCCATACAAACACCTTACCCTTCTTAGATCTTTATGCATTTACATCATATTTCTCTCTTCATGCTAAATGTAAATAGTAAACTTAATTCTACTCTCCTAGTTTTTTTACTGTATATTCTTTTAACTAATTACCTTTACTAATTTAAATAGCTATCTACATCCCATAATTTGTAAATAAATCATTTATGGGCACTTATCTTACCCATCTTCTCTCAAGGGTAGGGTTAACCTTGTAGGCCTTCGCTTCCCCACCACTATGTGACCCAAGTCTTGGATCATTTACTTGTGTTGGTCAAAAAATCTTAAATATAATGTATATCCCCAATAAATCAAACTTTATTGGAGCCTACCTCGTTTGTTTAAAATGGATTCCCTTTTGAAAAAGCATGCTACACCTTGGATGCATGCTAAAGGGCCCCTACAAGGAGACTTGGTTCAAAAGGTGTTTTGGATGCATCTTGAACGCCTTATCTCGTGGGTATACTTGAGGAACACTCCAAAATCAGCTTAAACACTTTGAGAAGGTCAACTTTGCCTTTTACAGCACCCAATTCTGAGTTACAGGCTGAAAGTTATGGTGAAAACAAGGTGTTGCGGACACTGTTATTGCAGATCAAAGTTACAATCAGGTAAACCACAAAGGTGAAAAGTTTTCTTGACTTCTCCAACATTCTAAAATACCAATGGGGAGTTAAAAACCACTTGCATGTGGAGGGGTCGGCTCAAGATGCTTCCAGAGACACAACAAACAAGATGGGGACACTCTGCAGGAGCCACTGAAGGGACATCATGGTGGGGCCCACATACATTATCAACCCTTATGGAGCCTCCACGACCTAAAAGGCTATTTTTAATGAAAAAATAAGTCCCTTATTTGCATAATTGAAGGAATGGTCAAAAGGGAACCTAACTATGGTTAATTACCTACCCTAATCAAGTTTAACCTAACCCAAGGTCTTGTACAGCTATAAAAAGGCCCTTTGGCAAGCACAAAAATACACACACCTACTCCATTGCTGCAAATAAGCTCCTCTAAGGTTAGGGAAGCCCTAATCTCTCTCTCCTCTTGTCTCCCTATCCATTTCCTAAGCTCGCTATCATAAGCGGCGCCATAGAGAGAGCATCAATATGCTATTGCTACCATTCTCTTGCAAACATTTCTCTTACCATACTCATCCTTAAATAAGGATTGTAGATTCTATATGAGAGCAAGGATATCAAGTTCAATGATCTATCTCATGGTTTGATCAACAAATTGTTGCAATTGGGGTGTCGTCGTCACATTTTTGCTCTAAACGCATGTAAAATTGGTAAGCATATCTTGGCAGCTTCTCATATTTTGTGCTCATTGGGTTGCTTGTTTGTTGAGAAAGTTTTTGTGCACCATGGTGTCTATTTTCTTGGCTTCTCTCCTTATGTTGTGTGTAAGTAAGTCTTGGGGCTGCATAGATGGAGAAGAGCTCTCTATGCATGCCGCCTTATGTGTGTAAGTAGTCTCTTCTTTTGGGAAAGGAAAGGAGTTGTCAAGTATTTGTGCATTATGGTGTTTTGAGTTTTGAGGTTTTGTGCTTGCTTTTCTTAGAAGTATATGAGCACTAATATGGTGAAGGTCAATCTTTGCATGTGAGTTTGTGCAGTGTTCAAAGGGATTGCTTAAGGAGTGTGTGTTGAATGGTTGAAGGGCATTTTGTGTTGAAGCACATAAGGAAGGTGTGAGTGTGTGTGTGTGTGTGTGTGTGTTGTATATGGTTTGTTTTGGTTTCCTTCTTTCTCCATAAAAGAGGGTGGTGCCCCTAAGAAATATGCGTGTGTAGGGTCTCACGGAGTGGTTGTCTGGTGGGAGCCTTGAGTTGAGCCCCATCTCAAAAAATCCGCTCTCACTAACATGAATATATTTCGATGGGGCTATACACTTTTCCACCTTGCCAGGGACTTTACACAAACGCTCTTTGATTCTAATCGCATTACCACTGAACTCGTGGCCATAGGACTTGCATTTTAATTGAGATGTATTTTTTCAAGCATGCAACTCGTGCAGATAACTTCACTCGTGTCCTTTCATCATGTTACACAAGGATAATCTACTAGCAGCAGCAAATTTAACTATCATTTTCAAGGTCAAAAACAATTTAAGTATCAAACATCAATGCTCTATCTATCAATCTAATGATCAAAATATATCCACATTATCTATTAGACTCACACTCTATGTACCAATCTCATGGTCAAAATCAATCTATAGTATGAATTTACATTAAGCAACAATGGTCTATCATTCTCTATGTATCAACTCATTACAATCAATCCACATCGTTTCAAACGTTGTAAGACATAATGATTTAAAACAAAACCATTTAATCATATTGTGTTCACATCCTACTGCATCAATTTATATAAAGTGCAAGCTTTTGGCTTTCACAAACTATGATAATCGATAATCTTAATCACTTATAAAAATTAATACATATAAATCACATCATTTTACATTGCACTATACCAATTTATCTAAAGTGCAAGCTTATGGCTTTCACACATTATGATAATCGATAATATTAATCAAGTCTTGGAAATGATTATCATTACAAAATGCACAAGCCACAAGAGCTACAAGCGACATTGCTAAATGATAATCAATCACATACCTTGACAATTACCATATCTATTTGAAGTGCGAACATGAAGTTCTCACAATCCACAATAGATCTTTAAGTGCTTATCTATTTGCAGTTCAAGCACGTGTATGATCACCCAATACGATAAATCTTGCAATCCAAATAAAGATAATTAGATATCAATATATGTGGACATGATATTCCTAAAATTTAATTCCAGTGAGAGCATAGTGTGATGGCTCTATACATGACAAAAAATGTCTACTTATGTTCACTTTGAAGTGAGAAAATATATGCACATCAAAATTGAACACTAATTTAAATAAAACTAACCTCTATTATGTTATATTTCTCAAAGTGATTACCTCATGTGAGAGTATACTCTACAGACAATGGCAATACCCTAAATGGATGAAGTGTCCCAAGTCTTGTTTTGGAGAAGTCTCAATGCTCCCATGGAACAATGTGGACATGAGCCACCTGATTTTGTAGGATTATTGTTAGATGAGATAGAGGCAAATTAGCTGGCAATAAGGATAGTGTACAATGGAGGCCCATGCAATGTTATGGAAAGCAGAGAGCACTCTTACCTTTTCCATTGGAAGTTTGGAAAAGTACACCAAAAAGTAAGTGCTTACACGAAAGCAAAAAGAGCATATTGGAATATGTGAAGCATGGCGACTATCAACAATTGTAGAAAAGGCTACACTTCAAGCTATATATACCAAAGAATGATGGTTAGTTCATGTCCCAACAGAGAACATAGATGCACTGCAATGATGGTTCAAATGGTGGGAACAATGAATTGAACGTTGAGGGAAACATTGACAGAATATGAGTTTATGGTTGCTTTCTTTGTGAGTTGAGAAAAGACCTTGTAGTACAACTCCGTGTTGGCTTTCATGTGTGCAGGGAAGGGGAGAAGCAAGAGAATGTGTTGTGTGGGTAGACTACACCTCCAAGTAGTGAGGAGCTTCTTATTCTTTGGTCTATGAAGAATAAGGTTAGTGTGGTCAATGGATGAGTAATCAACCGCACGGGCTGTGGACAAAGGCATAACGCTCGCATAATTCCTTTACCCCAACAACCTCCCACTTAAAAGCGATGCATCAATGAGTGGGACCTACTAGCTAAACTATTAGTTTATACAAGAAAACAAGTGAAAGACTCATCCTACACCCACTGGCTCACTCACTCAATTTACATACAGATGTATTGGCTCTAGAGATAGGCGAGAGTGTGAGTATCCAAGCTAGAGCCTACATCTAAATCCCACAAACAACTTTGTATGGTCTGCATAGATCCACAATGCATCATGCTAGTGCCAATCATTGTACAATACACAATCCCTGATGCACTGCAGCTGCTAGGTCGGCCTCGATAGTAGTAGGTCATACATGAGATGCCCAAACATTGATGAAAACTACCCAAACCTGGTTGTCCTAGCCTCCCTTGTGCTATCCACATGCACTGCATCATCAAGATGACTCATCATGTACGGCTGTGTCATCATCTACATAGAATGGCAATGTCCCTCTCACCCATAGGCAGAATTGTGTGTCTTGGCATCAACTCATCAACCTCTAGCATGAGCATATCAAAGAACCCCATGTCCATCATCTATGCATGTGTCTCTAGGGAGAAAACCCACTCTACCTATGTCTGCATAGACTTTGACAACACCTATTGTGTCTCACTAGAGCATTGCCGCTCTACCTCTGTCTCTACAAAGACCACTGGCATGTCCTACATAGCTAAATGATTCGTCCCATGAGAATGATAGAGCTCACTAGCAAAGGAGACACATCTCGTCTCTTGCTCACAATGCATGCGAGAAACAAAACCGAGACTATTCCATCTCATACCTCATAAACATGCATAGGATTTACCAAGCCACTACGGACTCCCTTGACAATCATTAGTGATCCGCAATGCATCTGGGAAGAGTTCTCTCTAAGTAGTTCCTGACGCCCACAATCTGCTAGTTATCTCACTGAGATCAAGCTATGTCTCAACTGAGGAACATAGCGCACATGTTGTAGCCTATAGGATGCACCACTAGATAATGACAAGCAAACATCTCCGGCACCTGCAATGTCAAACACCGAACCATTGGCCAAGTGTATGTTAGGAAATAAGACGTAGCTAAATAGATAATTGAGTAGATTACTTAATGGAGAGAGACAGATTCATATACACGAGATTATAGAGTAGAGAGAGAGAGAGAGAGAGAGAGAGTACACACGATATACGTGGTTCACCCAATGTGGGCTATGTCCACGGGAAAGCAGCCACTCAATGGCTTTAGTACTTCAAAACAAGAAGTAATTTACAAAGGGATTATACCCTTAATGGAGCTCCCGCCTTGCTTCACTCTCACCACCTCACACTCACCTTGTTGCATCAACTTCACACTATGAAATGTGTGTAGAAATGGCCTCCTTTTATAGGCCAAAAGGGCTGCCCTCTCTTATGAGAGACAGCCATATGTAGCCGCCCTTGTGCGAATAAGTCCAAATCGGACCCTCCAATCCGCCCATGTGTGGCCGCCCTTGAGAAGATAAGTCCGCTTTTGAATTCGGCCACCGGCCACCGGCCATTGACTTCCGACCACCGGCCATCATCCATTGACTACCGACCACCGGCCAACCGACCGGTTGTTTTCCGACCACTTTCCGGCCGTCGTCCGGCCGTAATAGTCCGGCGAAAAACAATATTCCGACGAAAAGAGGCCTTTAAAGTTGCCCCTGATTCTTGTCCGTGAAAATTTTGGTTTCCGATGAGTGATTTTCCTTCACGCACGATGGCTTCTCCTCATAATGGGGGCCTTACAAATGTGCGCTTTTACCACAGAAAATTACAAGGGTAAATCAGGCTCCATACTTAACAGTGTAAACAACCAAATCTTCCACTAGAGAATGTGTTGAACCACTCACAATGTAATATGACATGGAAAATTGTATCTTCATCTAGCAATCAATGGGGAGAAGTGTCACGTCTCAAAGACATGTAAGCAGGAGGAATGCTAAAGGCAAATGTGACATCACAATCACTGCTATATGAGTCCACCACCCTAGCATGTGTCAAAACCTCATCTACACAATCACTGGTATATGAATCCACCACCCTAACATGTGTCAAAACCTCATCTACATCACACATAGATCTTCGTTGCTACCTCATACGTTTGAAATAGAAGCACCTAATGTGCCATGTGTGAACACAATGCCAAAATCAACGGAACCTAATGTGCCATGGGTGAATACAATGCCAACATCTCATATATCGGCTAGAACGAGACCTCCATCTCTCATGAGTAATCTCTGAACTATCACACATGTCAACTACCATGCGTGAAAGTCAAAGTGGAGTGTATAATGCATTGGTAGGCAATGACAAACATACATCTCATGTGCCCTCTATGTCACACATTGAACCATCAGAGAGTCGCACACAACCAAGTCTCTCACTTGAAAAACTATGAAACCACTCACGACATGGTGTGACATGGAAAGCAGCATTGCCATATAGTGACCACTGTGGAGAAAGTGTGCTATCCATAGATATCTGCAAGAGATATACCCAAAACAAGCGCGACATCACCATCACTAGCATATACCACCACTACAATTGCCTCTCTAACATGTGTTAAAGTTGTGTTGGAATTAGGGTTGCAGAGAAACGCACACAGCTTGGAGAAGACGAAGGAAGCTCAAGGCACACAATAGAGAGTGTGTTACTTAGTATGCAATGGAAAGATAGATAGCCCTAGACTGATGGGCGTATATACAATGCTCGGGGGAAAAAACCTCCTAAAGAGGGGAAAAATGCCCTTGCGGTCCTAGTGTGTTCACACACATCACTACCACATGTATATGGTAACTAATCCTCCCTGGAGTGATGCGGTGAACAAGAGCTGGCACATGAGTAAAGGGAAGTGCCATGCCCTGAGGACATGATCAGTCCACAAAGGGGAGTAAGCCCAAAGCTTTGTGGAAAGCTTCAAGATTCTCACAAGACAATGCCTTTGTGAAAAGATCTGCAAGGTTGTCATGTGTTGGCACATAAGCCAAGCTGATCTCTCCTGCTGAGAGCCTCTCCCCGACATAGTGGTAATGCACCTCAATGTGCTTTGTGCGAGCATGAAAAACTGGGTTCCTCGCAACTGCCAATGCGCTCTGACTGTCAATGTAGATAGTGTTGGCCACTAGTGTCCTCTCCAACACCCAAATGAGCCATAAGGCATATGAGCCATACACACTCAATCGTAGCTGTGAAGATTGCCCTGTACTCAGCCTCACAACTCGAAGTGGCCACAGTAGGTTGCTTCTTGCTCAGCCATGATATACATGAACTACCAAGCATGAAACAAAAACCACTTGTGGACACTCGCGTGTTAAAACAACAGCCCAATCTGAGTCCAAAAAAGCATGTAACTCTGGCGGCAATGATCCCCCCTTGCGATAAAACAAGCCAAGATGTAAAGTGCCACTTATGGTAGCAAAAAATCCTCTTGACAGCCTGCCGATGCTTAGACCCTGGGCTATGCATAAATCTGATGACCTTTGAGACTGCAAATTGAATATCTGGCCTCGTGTTGCATACGTAAATGAGGCAGCCAACAGTAGTTTGGTAAAGAGTGACATCAGCAGGATCGCCAGCATCATGTAGACTCAACTTCAAACCTGTTTCCATGGGAGTGGCAATAGGTTTGCAATCCTCAAGTCCAAACTTACATAGCAATGTCTCTATGTAACTTTTTTGACACAAGGCAATACCACCATCACACTGTTTAAACTGTATACCCAAGTAATGATGCAACAGCCCCAAATCTTTCATCTTGAAAGTAGCATTCAAATCAACCTTAAATTCAGCAATATGTCTCTCATTTGGTCCAGTGATCAGCAAATCATCGACATAAAGAACCACAATGAGAAGTACATCACCCTCACGCTTTACATACAATGTGCTTTCTGTTGGACTGTTACGAAAGCCTCATTTACCCAAATGAGTGTCAGCTTTCTCATACCAAGCACGAGGAGATTGCTTCAACCCATACAAAGCCTTCTTACATCTGCACACTTTGTCTTCTTGTCCTTTTATGGAAAAACCGCGAGGCTACGTTACATAAACTTCCTCAAATATGTCACCATTCAAGAAAGCAGTAACAATGTCTAATTGATGTACATCCCAACCAAAATGAGCTGCCAATGCACATAGAAAACGCACAGTAGTCATACGACAAGTGGGAGCAAAAGTCTCTTCATAATCTATATCTTTTTGTTGTGCATAACCCTTTGCAACAAGTTGAGCCTTATGGCGATCGATCTCACCATCCGGCTTACGTTTCAACTTGTAAACCCACGTTGTACCAATGGCCTTTTTGCCAGGAGGCAAATCACATAAAGTCCATGTGTCATTTTCTATAAGTGCATTATATTCTGATTGCATGGCAGCCATCCAATTTTCTGAATTCTGTGCTTCATCAAAAGACAGAGGCTCGTCAACATCATGTAAGCTAGACACAACCAAAGCATAACAATCTGATGTAGAAGATGCATGGCGAGAGCCTGAACGAGTACGACTAGACAAAGGTGCATCCAATTTACTGTCATGCAAAGTGTGCACCAACCATTTTGGCATACCTCTTGCCTGCTCATTTTCAGCCCTTTCCTCATCAAGTACATCATGTACATCTGCATCAGTAATAGGTAACATTTTCAGAAACCCCCATAGCCTGTACATTTGCCTCATTGGAAGTTACATTCGTATTTCCACCACTAAAAAGAGGCAACAAAGTGTCATAGATGTCCTGTGAGCTTACATTACTGTCTTTAGTACATGACAGCAAGGGCTGAACAGAATCTTCCACAAACACTACATCCCGTGAAACCAGAATATGCTTTGTTTGCGGACGATATAACCTGTAACCTTTGCTTTCAGCACAATAACCAACAAAAATACATTTGACAACCTTATCATCGAATTTTCTGCGCTATATTTGTGGAACCAAAGCATATGCCAAATAGTCCAAAACACGCATGTGCTCAATAGAAGGTTTTCTATCATGCCATGCTTCATATGGAGTAATAGACAGCAAAGCTTTCGTAGGACACCTGTGAAGTACATAAGTGGCACACATGATGGCCTCAAGCCAAGAAGAATGCAGCAAAGCTTGACTTTTGACCATACATCATGCCATTTTCGTCAGTGACCTGTTTTTCCTCTCAGCAACACCATTTTGCTGAGGTGTATAAGGCACTGTACATTGGTGTTTTATCCCACGACTAGACAAAAATGCATTAAATTCATGAGACATATACTCCCTCCCTCGATCAGAACGGAGGGTGCCCATAGTACATTTCGAGACATTTTCAACTATAGCCAGAAATTGTTTGAAGCACATAAAAACTTCGGACTTCCCTTTAAGCGGAAATACCCATGCACGCCTAGAGTAATCATCAATGAAAGTCACAAAGTAAAGGTAATTACCCAAGGACGGAGTTTGCATGGGCCCACAAAAATCACTATGCACAAGCTGCAACCTGCATGTGGCCCGAACTGAACCATCCTTTGGAAACTTAGAACGTTGCATCTTACCCAAATTATAGCCTTCACAAACATGTTTGACAAGTGCTTCAAGAGGTGGCAAAGAAGCAACCATATCAGATTTCTGCAAACGCAACAAACTAGCAAAATTCAAATGACCAAAACGTGCATGCCAAAGTTTTGCATCTGAAATAGCCCTTGAATCTGCAACAGCATTTGCAAAATTTTGTCCACACTTGTCATACAAAGTGAGCTTATACAGCCCACGGTACATAAGGCTAGATGCAACAATTTCATCACCAAAACTGAGATCATGAATTGTACATCTATCATCCACAAATTTGACTACAAGTCCAAGTCTAGCAAGTGCGGATACAGACAAGAGATTCTTCTTGATCCCAGGTACATAAAGTGCATCAACAAGTGTGAAGAAACTGCCATTTGCAGCAGTAAGCGCAATCTTTCCAACTCCTTGAACCAGATAAGAGGCATTGTTGGCACAAGTGAGTGAATTCCCATGAGGGACAGACTCGAGAGAGGTAAACAATTCACGATGTGAGGTAATGTGCTTTGTAGCATCACTGCCGAAATACCACACATGTGAATATGTAGCAACTGACAAGCATGCATCATGGACAACAGGATTGTAAGTGCACTCTGCGCTAAAAGCCCATTCTGCATCAACATCAGCAACACAGTCTCCTTTCACAGAAGACTCAACAATGGCTGCATTTGTAGTGGAACCAGCATTTGCAGTGGAACCACCCTCTTACTTCTTAGCCTCTTTGGCCTTCAACTTAGGACACGACTTGATCAAGTGATCATTAGCTTTACAATAATGGCAACGCATCTTCTTTTGCCCTTATCACCAAAATTTCCAGACGAATTGCTGCCAGCAGAAGCATTAGGAACATAAGTTTTGCCACTCGCAAAGCAGAACCATAAGAAGTGGCCGCATTGTTGTTACCACCCTTTCAACTGCACACTGCCTAGTTCTGTTTTTTCTGGAAAGTGACTCTTGCAACAGCAATGTGCATAATGCATCAAACTTGACAACTTCAAGATTTCCTTGGGTCATCAGTCTCCAAGTACTAGCAAAAGTCTGGTAGGAATCTGGTAAGGCATCAAGAACAGTCTGCACAAGGGAACTGTCTTAAATGACTTCACCTACATAAATAAGTTGCTCATTGATATCCTTCACACCAGCAAGGAAAGTGTCCATATCATCTTCCTCATGCATAATCTTCGACTCCATCTCTTTACGCAGTAAAGCAATTTTAGCCTCATTGCGACTTGCATAAAGACCTGCTAGAATATCCCAAGCCTGTTTTGCAGATTTTGCTGAACGAATGTGAGGAACAATGGTGCACTTCACCGACAACGCAATCAATGCATGAGCCTGCACATCCTTTACATCCTAACAAGCTTGTTCTGCCGTAGGCAAAACAACTCTAATAGCAGCAATCCTTGCAGCAAGACCTGCAACATCCTCAACATCGCCTACATCCTCAGAACCAGGACGTACATCAATGCCCTGCAAAATGTTCCAGACGCCCTTTGACACAAGAACATGTTGCATCATATAAGCCCACATAGGGTGGTTGTCCCCATCCAACCTGTCCTCAGCAGCAAACATCTTGAACACATCTGTGTTGTTGTCAGCCACGGTAAATGTTGCACCTGATGTGAAAATTGCGAGAAAAGAGGAGAAACGGAGTGGGAACAACATGTGCTATATAGCACAAACCGTAGAAGACTATGAGGCACCTGTTATGTAGAAAACGGCACTGACAAAAATTTTGCACAAAATGACAAAATAGCATGTGCAATACTGTAGCCTGTAGTGGAAACGGAGGCCGAAATGAGCCAGAATCAATAATGTGAGCAGACTGTGCTCTACGAGCTTACCCGAAATTTTTGTCGACCTGCAAACGCTTGCCAAAGCTCACTAAAATCGGAGAAAGTGAGCAGGCATGTGCTGGAGCAGCTGGCGACTAAGCCCGGGAGGACGCAACCTACTCTGATACCAATTGTTGGAATTAGGGTTGCAGAGAAACGCACACAGCTTGGAGAAGATGAAGGAAGCTCAAGGCACACAATAGAGAGTGTGTTACTTAGTATGCAATGGAAAGATAGATAGCCCTAAAGTGATGGGCGTATATACAATGCTCGGGGGAAAAAACCTCCAAAAGAGGGAAAAAATGCCTCAGCAGTCCTAGTGTGTTCACACACATCACTACCACATGTATATGGTAACAAGTTGCATCTACATCTTGCTACATTGCCTTGGTTGCCTCATGCATCTGAAGCAACATCGTCTAATGTGCCCTCTATGACAAAATGCCAACATCTCAAGTGTTGACACGAATGAGCCCATTGTCTCACATGAGTCGTTGTCATGGACTCAAAGCTCTCACACATATCTCATTCACCACACTTAAGAATGCTTTGACTAATGCACTTGTGCTACAACTGCCTGATTTTTATCTACCATTCTTTGTGGTACACATCATATATATGAAGAACCACCCACATTTGTAGGTCAAGAAGAGCAACTTATCCGTGACCAAATAGTTGATCATCAAACCACCACTACTCATTGGCATGGTTTATAATCGTTATCTTTTGACTTGTAAAGGGCACCCTAGAGAAGCTGCTAAATGGATGCCTGAAATGTTTTATGAAACGTTCCAATAATTAACATTGGATTTTAGTCAAAGTGAGATTCTTTATTGCATAGGATTCCTCCTTGCATAGGATTCCTTGGATTCCTTTTATCTCCTATTTAAGAAATGGTTTGTGTGCTTTTTTTTTTGCATCCATTTAGAGTGTGTGTGTGTGTGTGTGCGCGCGCGCGCTTCTAATTAATCTATTGTGTGTGTGTGTGTGTTAGTGTATGGCAAAGAAATTAATCTAGTGTGTGTGTGTGTGTGTGTTGGACCTTAATCTACCGTTGGGCTTCTCAGTGACCATTGGGGTCTCAATCAACATTATCGCACACCCACACGGAGGTATGTTTTGGTATGCTTGTAACTCATGTACACTAATGCTTGCATTAGTGTGTGCTCGGGCAAGCATTAGTGTGAAAACACACTAATGCATGCACAAGCACACACTAATGCAAGTGTTAGTGTGTGCTTGTAACGCATGCACACACTAATGCTTGCATTACTGTGTGCTTGTGCACTAATTAGTGTGTGAAAACACACCAATGCATGCACACACACACACTAATGCAAGCATTAGTGTGTGCTAGAGAGGTATGCACACACTAACGCTTGCATTAGTGTGTGCATGGGCGCAAATTAGTGTGTGGAAACACACTAATGCAAGCATTAGTGTGTGGAAACACACTAATGCAAGCATTAGTGTGTGTGTGTTAAACACACTAATGCATGCACAAGCACACACTAATGCAAGCATTAGTGTGTGCTTGTAATGCATGCACGCACTAATGCGGGCATTAGTGTGTGATTGTGCACAAAATAGTGTGTGAAAACACATTAATTTATGCACAATCACACACTAATGCAAGCATTAGTGTGTGTATAATGCATGCATACACTAATGCTTGCATTAGTGTGTGATTGTGCACAAAATAGTGTGTGTGCGCGTGTGTGTACAATGTGTGTGTGCATGTTAGTGCATGTGTGTGTATGCATTGTGTGTGTGTGTGTGTGTGTGTGTGTGTGTGTGTGTGTGTGTGTGTGCAATGTGTATGCATTGTGTGTGTGTGTAGAAGAACGAGAAGAAAGAGAGAGAGTTTGAGCACTTACAGTCGTGACCTCGATCGCTTGGATATGGTGGGGATGGAGATGAAGAGAGTAATAGAGCTTGGAGATGGAGAGGGAGAAGGAGAGAGATCTTGGAGATGGAAAGGGAAACAGGCCCGCGCAGAGAAGGAGCTCGTTTTTGAATTTTTGGCATTCAATTTCGCGGGGGCACGTAGGTGCCCCCTTTACATAAATAACTTTGTTGGAAATTTTACCACGTCTTTTCCAGCGCATATTACTGCGTGCATTACCGCGAAAATCTCTGATTAGACATTAAGGTTCATCGACTGGATGACCTCTTGTACCCACCTCTTTATCTTACAGTCCCCTCTATCTTTAATGAGTGTCAGTCATGTCAGTACCAACATTCTTGCTTCTTCTTTTTCTTATTTTATTTTTTCTTATTTAGTGTGTGGTCGTGTGTGCAGGTCGATTGGGATGACGTGGATCCGTCGGTTGGCACGGAACAAACTTGATGGTTGAGCGAGCAACTACCATGTCCATGTACACGATGTAAGCATGTGATTGCACGGCTTCGGCGTATATGCTTGGCTCACGTGGATGATTATGGACTATGGGACGATCCGAGAAAACGCGCTCGAATGGAAACTAGTGATCCAAGGGTTTTGGCATCCATTGATGTCGCTCCCCATTGGAGTGTGATTAGGGGCGGAGGCGTGAGGAGGACAGAAGAGCGATTGCGCCAGGAAGCAGTCATGGGAGGGGGGTCACACCCGCCGTCCGATGTGGGTGGGTCCACACGAGCGCATGCGCATCCTACATCCACCACATATGGGGATCTCCCCACCACCCCGCCCCACATGGAGGTGGAGGAAGATCATTTGCACAATATTGTAACATTTAATGGCCTAATAACTTATGTGTAGCGGAAATTAGCATGAACATAGTGGGCACTTCATTAGAATAGATTCCTAATGAGAATTACAAGAGTGCTTGGGTGGAGAGAGCAACAAAAAGCATAACACCTAGTTAGATAGCATCAACAATACTTTCAAAAGAGAGAGAAATTAAGCTATGGACAACAGTTGAGGACCGGATTTGCATGGAGCCGGTCCCCCCTCCAAAAGGCTTTGTATTATGGTTTCTCCCATCAAGAGGGACATTGTACAATACAATTCTTTGTGTTCCTTCAAGACTAGCTAGTGCAATGAAGATGGAAACTTCATGCACTAAGCAAAACACTTAATAAACACAACTTGAATTATCCCCGTTCTCAGACCCAAGACCTCACACACCTTCGAAGATGGTGAGAGCTAGCAGGGTATGAGAGTAGATTGAGAGGAAGAAGGAGTATCTTACGAGAAAGATGTACATCTCCTCACATAATCACTCATATTAGCATAGCTTAGCTTAGTAATTAGCTTGGTAGAGGAGATGAGCATGCATTGAAGCTTGGCTCTTGGTTGGATTTGCATCCACATGCCAAGAGAGTGTTGATGTAGGCTTCTATCTCACAAGCTTGGAGTAGGTGATGAGTTCTCCATTAAAGCTTGGGAAGAGATAGTCTTCTCTTTCTTCACACATGAGCTTCTGTGAGTGTGTGTGTGTGTGTGTGTAATAATGCCTTGCAAAAATCAGCCCCCTCTCTCTCTTGGGCGAGCCCTCTTGCTATTTGCTCTTGCTGAAGGCTTATTGGCCCTCCCCAAGTCAAGCCAATCACAATTAAGTAGCATAAGTGATAGCCTTCTGACATGTGTCCCCCTTTCCCCTTTTGTGAGAGCTTTAGGTAATTAAATAATTAAACTAAACTCTCATTGGACCCCTTTGCCTCCTGGCCAATAGGAATCAGGCAAGCCATGAGGCTCCTGAATGCTCATTGGACCCCTTGGGAGACTGCCCAATAGTCTTCTAGGAGACTTAATTCTCATTGGTTTCTTTTATTAAATGTTTTTAAATTAATTAAACTAGATTTACTCTAGCTTAATTCTCATTGGTCCACTTCAAGGGTCATCCAATAGAAATTGGGCACACCTTGTGGGCATCTGGCCTAGGGAGCTGACATGTGTCCCTCATTCCCTTTGTGTAAAGGGAGCCTGTGTGTGTGTGTGTGGCTTTCTCTCTCATCCCCTACCTTTAGGGCTCGCCCCCTCCCATGTAGGGATTGCAAAGACTTTTTCAGTCACACACAAAGCATCCAATTTCCCCTAGGTTTGACCTTTGGACACAACCTTTGAATTTTGGAACCTTAGCATTTTGGAAGTCTTAATGGGCTGAACCTTAGGGTCTTTTTTAGCCCATTGTTTGCACATGGTTCTTTTGCAGATGGCCCCCCCTTTGGATCCCTATTTTCCCTCCTTTGGATCCCTACTGTGGCCGGTCTGCTAACTTAACCAATATTCTAGCTTTTTCTCCCCTGGCACTTCCCCACATTAAATGATCAGTTTAATATGAGAAAATCATTTAGGAGAATTAGATATTGATTATTATGACAATATGGTTGAGGATCTTCTTGCACGTGAGGCGGCGAATGAGTGTGAGCCTGAGTGTGCATGTGAAGAAGCCGCCCAGAAAACTAAAGATTCATTGCTAGAGGCAGCACACACTGCTCTTTACGAGGGATGCTCCTACTCCATATTACGAGCGTCTCTTGAGATCTTAAATATTCAAGCAATGTTTGGATGGAGCAATGCAAGGGTCGATGCACTATTGAGGTATGTTTAAGTGTAATAAGCGTTAGTTATGAGTTTTGTTCGTGGTTATATGCAATAACGAGTGTTCTTTAATTATGTCATAGGCTATTAGGCAAGATGATGCCTATAGGCAATCATCTTCCAGAAAATCGAAGGAAGGCACGACAGGTGGTGACAGGGCTTGGGATGGACTATGATCGCATACATGCATGTGTCAATGATTGCGTGCTATTCCGCAATGAACATGCAGGGCTTGATGCTTGCCCCGAGTGTGGAGAATCAAGGTACAAAGAGGGAATACAAGGGACCACAATACCTCACAAGGTTCTTCGTCATTTCCCCCTCATTCCCCGCATCAAGCACATGTTCAGCACCAAAGGAACAAGCGAGCTTCTTACATGGCATATGAAAAATCGCTCCACCGATGGGGTTATGAGAGTGCCGACTGACTCGCCGGCATGGCAACACATCAAGCAGACATGGCCGGAGTTTAGAGAAGAGCCTCGTCACTTGAGGCTTGGTCTGGCTAGTGATGGGGTAAACCCATCTGGGCATCGGTCTACCTCATGGAGTACTTGGCCAGTGGTTGTTGTGAACTACAACATTCCACCATGGGAGTCAACCAAGAAGGGGAACATTTTGCTCTCTCTTCTAGTCCCAGGAAAACACAAGGTGAAGAACATGGATGTATATTTAGCACCTTTGATTGAAGAGCTTCAAGAGCTATGGAACGGCATAGATGTTTTTGATGTATCAAGACCACTTCGTGATCGGCGCACAATGATCAAGTGCATTCTCATGTGGACCATGCGAGAGATTTCTGGTAAGCTTATACTTTGTGACGCTCTTTAATATCTTTGCATTGGTCACTTATATGCGGTTATGTCTTTTGTTTTTGTAGGACTATCAACATCTGGACATAGTGCATGCCCAACTTGTGGACCCTCACTCGTGACAGAGAGACCCGCTCTACTTGGTAAGGTCCTCTACCCCAATAACCATCGCTTCTTGCCGCCCACACATCGATCTTATGCTCCACCGTGCAATGGGATGGAGCCACTCCATTGTACCATGGCCGATTGGGCAAGACATTGGAACGAGCATCACAACACATTGCTTTCTCCCAATGATCCACTTAGGGGTATGTCTAAGTACTCTTATTTCTTATCACTACCCTATTGGGCTTCATTGAATCCAACACCTATTGGATCCAATGCATGTGTTCAAAAATGTTGGGCAAGCTATATGGGATCACATAGTAGGCAAGAAAGATTCATTAGGGGCTAGAGAGGACATGAGGGCCATAAGGAGGCTCCCTCCTTCGGCCACACCTCACATGGGTGGTCCTCAGGGGAAGATGGTTCTTCCAAAGGCACCTTGTATTCTATCAAGGGTGGATCAAGAGCGGATGAAACAAGTCATTGCATCCATCCGTACTCCAACAGGTTATATGCGTTCGTTCAAGGGTGCCTTCATTAAAACTAAGAAAGGAGGATCCACACAACTGTATGGGCTCAAATCCCATGATTGGTACAAGATTCTTCAGGTAATGTGTGTGTGTATATGTGTGTGTATGTGGTTTAGGATTCTGGATACTAATAAGTCTTTTTGTTTGTGCAATAGTTTGTGCTTCCAATTAGCATTAGTGGATTTGCGGACATGAAGGTAAAGGCTGCAATATTCAAGGTGGGAGAAGTTGTCAGGTATAGCACATTTGATCCTCCCTCCTAAACTTTACTTTGAAGACTAACTTTACTATGAATATTATGAAGGGTTTTTTGGTTACAGGTTTGTGCATTCCAAAGAAATCGAAGTTTCAGCCATTCCAACAGCTCGACTTCTAGCGATTGAAGCAACTTGTGCTATTGAGGATGCATTCCCACGTTCTATCCTTGTTAGCCAAGTTCACCTATTGCTCCATCTTGTTGAGAAGATATCCATTTGTGGTGTGGTTCACTCCAAGTGGATGTTCTTTCTTGAGAGGTTCTTAAAGACCTTGAAAGACTTTATAAGGCTATGGTCACAACCAGAGGTATTCATCGATCTTAAGCCTTAAACCTTATTAGGATTGGATTGTATTCACAACGCTTTTTATTCGTTACTTTAATCACTAATGGTTTCATGTGTTCAGGCAAGCATGGCAGAGGGTTGGATTGTACAAGAGGCTTTTGTGTATGTCTCTCAATATCTTTTCACAATAGACCCATCATTGCCTCGTTTAAAGACGGAGGAAGAGGATCCAAAAAAACACGCAAACATTCCAAGTGGGAAAGGTTCTCTCTTGATTTTGGATAGGGAATTTCAAGCCATAGTCAACAACCATTGTCTACTCAATGCTCCCATCATGGGCAAATGGGTGGATATGTATGTGGAGGTGCATACAACGAGAGAAAGGGAGAGGGAAGCATGGAAGAGGTCGCATGGCGGTAGGTGAGCACCTCCCTTTCCTAAAGAGCTTGCCAAATACCCTGATCTAATTCCAGTTGGGTGGATACACAATGCCATGACCAAGGCCAAGGCACAAGGAGAACAAATAAGCCCTAAAGAATGGGAGTACGCGCGAGGATGTCTACCAAGGGTAATATACTCAATGTGTTTAGTGTGTGTGTGTGTGCGACTGTGTGTATGTGTGTGGGTGTGTTTGTGTGTGTGTGTGTATGTGTGTCATCTCTCTCTCTCTCTCTCTCTCTCTCTCTCTCTCTCTCTCTCTCTCTCATCTATCCTGATTGGTTTTTGCAGGCCTTCACATTCAACTCTATGTGGTCCGAAGGACGTCATTTTCGAACCCGCAAGATAGATGAGCATCGAACCACTCACGATAGTGGAGTTATGGGCAACTTTGACACGACAACACAAGAGGTGAGGGGATGTGGAACAATAGAGATGATAATCAAAGTGGATTTCAGAACATTTCACAAATATCTCTTTGACTGCCGATGGTTTGCGGATGAGGTTAAGAGACATGAGAATGGGCTCTATATGGTAGACTCCGGGCAATTTCATCACGGGAAGACCGACAACTTGGTGCAACCTAGTAGTTGTGAGCAGGTAAAGTCCATGTGCAACTCACTAAAACATTATATGATACATATAAAACTACATTCATGTTGTTGTTTGCTCTATGACCTACATGTGTTTTATGTGCCTTGTATGTATCGAAAACGACTTTGGTATGTTGTTCCAGTCACACCATGGAGCAGATCTATCTTTGCAGATACGAACATAGAGACTTTGGTAGATCCCACCATACCATCTCAAGAAGACGCTAATGACGATGATGTAGTTGAGGTTGAGGAGAACCAACCATTCCCAATAACCAACCATAGTGAGAAGGAGGATGAGGATGGAGAGGATGATGATGATTCAATAGGAGAGGCTGTAGAGGATGAATCAATAGATTTATTTGTTGATTTAGCTACCATGGGGTTGGACATGGATGTAAGCACTTGTAGAGATCTCTTGGAGGATAAAAATTATAAATATATTTTGGATTTTGTCTTCTTTCTCTACTTATGTTGTACAAAAGGGCTATTTGTTTATGAACACAAGACAATACAATTTTGATCATCGTTCGCTTGCCATTTTCATATGAATGCATAGTTGACATAAGATTTTGAGGTGGAAACAAAATATTTTTTGATATAGAATCTCATGGAGTACAAATGAGTAGAGTAGGAGAATCATACCAGTAGGAGAATCATACCAATAGATGAGGCAAGCAAAGAGAAGAGAGGCACTAAAAATCCCAATGAGAATGGGATTTCTTTACACTCCATGCAAAATCTTTTTGATTTTGTCTTCTTTCTCTACTTATGCTATACAAAAAGGCTATTTGTTTATGAACGCAAGACAATACAATTTTGATCATCGTTCGCTTGCCATTTCCATATGAATGCATAGTTGACATAAGATTTTGAGGTGGAAACAAAATATTTTTTGATATAGAATCTCATGGAGTACAAATGAGTAGAGTAGGAGAATCGTACCAATAGATGAGGCAAGCAAAGAGAAGAGAGGCACTAAAAATCCCAATGAGAATGGGATTTCTTACCAGTAAATTGGATGCACCTTTGTCTAGTCGTACTCGTTCAGGCTCTTGCCATGCATCTTATGCATCAGATTGTTATGCTTTGGCTGTGTCTAGTTTACATGATGTTGAGGAGCCTCTGACTTTTGATGAAGCACAGAATTCAGAAAATTGGATGGTTGCCATGCAATCAGAATATGATGCACTTATAGAAAATGACACATGGACTTTATGTGATTTGCCTCCTGGAAAAAAGGCCATTGGTACGAAGTGGGTTTACAAGTTGAAACGCAAACCGGATGGTGAGATCGATCGCCATAAGGCTCGACTTGTTGCAAATGGTTATTCATAGCAAAAAGGCATAGATTATGAAGAGACTTTTGTTCCCACTTGTCGTATGACTACTGTACGTTTTCTATGTGCATTGGCAGCTCATTTTGGTTGGGATGTACATCAATCAGACATTGTTACTGCTTTCTTGAATGGTGACATATTTGAGGAAGTTTATGTAACGCAGCCTCGCGGTTTTGTCATAAAAGGACAAGAGGACAAAGTGTGCAAATGTAACAAGGCTTTGTATGGGTTGAAGCAATCTCCTCGTGCTTGGTATGAGAAAGCTGACACTCATTTGGTCAAACAAGGCTTTCATAACATTCCAACAAAAAGCACATTGTATTTAAAGCGTGAGGGTGATGTATTTCTCATCGTGGTTCTTTATGTTGATGATTTGCTGATCACTGGACCAAATGAGAGACATATTGCTGAATTTAAGGCTGATTTGAATGCTACTTTCAAGATGAAAGATTTGGGGTTGTTGCATCATTACTTGGGTATACAGTTTAAGCAGTGTGATGGTGGTATTGCCTTGTGTCAGAAAAGTTACATAGAGACATTGCTATGTAATTTTGGACTTGAGGATTGCAAACCTATTGCCACTCCCATGGAAACAGGTTTGAAGTTGAGTCTACATGATGCTGGCGATCTTGCTGATGTCACTCTTTACCAAACTGCTATTGGCTGCCTCATTTATGTATGCAACACGAGGCCGGATATTCAGTTTGCAGTCTCACAGGTCAGCAGATTTACGCATAGCCCATGGTCTAAGCATTGGCAGGCTGTCAAGAGGATTTTCCGCTACCTTAGTGGCACTTTACATCTTGGCTTGTTTTATCCCAAGGGGGGATCATTGCCGCCAGACTTACATGCTTTTTCGGACTCAGATTGGGCTGGTTGTTTTGGCACGCGAGTGTCCACATCAGGTTTTTGTTTCATGCTTGGAAGTTCATGTATATCATGGTTGAGCAAGAAGCAACCTACTGTGGCCACTTCAAGTTGTGAGGCTGAGTACAGGGCAGTCTTCACAGCTACGGTTGAGTGTGTATGGCTCAGACGCCTTATGGCTGATTTGGGTGTTGGACAGGACACTGCCAACACTATCTACACTGACAGTCAGAGCGCATTGGCAGTTACGAGGAACCCAGTTTTTCATGCTCGCACATAGCATTGAGGTGCATTACCACTATGTCAGGGAGAGGCTCTCAGTAGGAGAGATCAACTTGGCTTATGTGCCAACACAGGACAACCTTGCAGATCTTTTCACAAAGGCATTGTCTCGTGAGAAGCTTGAAGCTTTCCGCCAAGCTTTGGGCTTACTCCCCTTTGTGGATTGATCGTGTCCTCAGGGCATGGCACTTCCCTTTACTCATGTGCCAGCTCTCGTTCACCGCATCACTCCAGGGGGGGATTTGTTACCATATACATGTGGTAGTGATGTGTGTGAACACACTAGGACCGCCGGGGCATTTTTTCCCTCTTTAGGAGGTTTTTTCCCCCGTGCATTGTATATACGCCCATCACTCTAGGGCTATCAATCTTTCCATTGCACACTAAGTAACACACTCTCTGTTGTGTGCCTTGAGCTTCCTTCGTCTTCTCCAAGCTGTGTGCGTTTCTCTGCAACCCTAATTCCAACAAAAAGCCATTTTGATCCTTCTCTGTGATAATAATCCTAGATAGCCCTTTACAAACTATTGAAGGCTTATTTGTCATCTTTTAGTCCACATGTCTCATGGAAAGGCTAATTTTATTCTCAGTCATGGAAAAAAAACTTAATGCATACCTCTTGATCTCTTTTCACAACATCTTTTTCATTAGAAATCATATGTTGTGGTAATTTGCGACAAATGCACAATGCCTTCCTTTTGATCACCAAAGCTCGTAAGCTATACAAAGCAGCCATGATCCATAATACACAAAACCCTCTTCGGTAGACATTGAACAACTTAAGTTCCTATGGCTAGTGCCCTTTTGAAGAGCAAGGGTTTCTATAATGTCGATCACTCCTGCTTCGATCTCTACATTCATCATCATCGTCATTGCCAACATACCCATTGTATCTATCCCTGTCTGTGATCATCATGCTCTTAGTGAGTCATGTGATCCTCATCCTTGTGGCTACAGTCTCTTCATCGTACATACCTTCTCTCATGTACCACCATTCTACTACGGTCTCCATCTTGTGTCAATCATGTCTACTATGATATCCACCATCATTTCTTCTACGCCATCATGTCAACTGTCGCGTTCACTTCTGCTATCATGTCTACCATCACCACTATGAGTAAGATCTCTCTTCAAAGCAAGGGACTTACACGGTCCTATTGGCATCCTCACAAAAGCACAAAAATTTATTGATGAAGTTGACTAAAGCAGGAGATGGCTAGAAGGAGGAAAGGTAATTAGAAGGCAAAGCAAGGAAGGCATATGAGTCAATGCCAAAAAAGCATAGGAGTATTAGTTTATATATATATATATATATATATATATATATGTAGTGCATAAATACTATATACAGTGAAATACCTCAAAGGACTTTACACTCCGATAGAGTCACCTTAATAAAGCTTCATTGTTCATTCATTAATGGTTGACGTCCTCTGAATGTTCCATGAGTTTTTTAATGTTCTCATATCTATAGAACCGATTCTCGCACTCATCATCTCGAGATCCCCCTTGATTGTTCTTCAACTGGATGTAAGCAAGAAATGTGAGCAATTGTTTGAGATTGATTCATATCTCGTATAACCTTATACATGTTGCTTCTTACCTTTTCTTGAATTGTACAAGGTCCCACCCATTTATGGATGAACGTTTCGGAATTGTTTTTCCTTCGTCGCAAAAAGTAAATGTATACTTTTTTTCCTTCTGTGTACTTAGTAGAAATACGCCCTCCATCATAACAACGTTTGTAGCATTCTTGAGCTTTTGCAAAATTATTCTAAATTGCATGTTGCAATAGTTGTTGCTTAGCTTGTAAGTGAGCATACCATTGATTAGCATCATGATATTTCTTTTCAATCTGCAAGAATGGTAATTGTGGTGGAAATATCGGATCACGTCCATAAAGTGCACGAAAAGGGCTAATCCTTGTAGAACTTTGTACGGTGCATCTATAAGCAAGTAGTACATAAGGTAGCATTTCATCCCAATTGCTTCGAAGAGGGTCTACAAATGCCTTCAACATTTGCTTAATATTCTTATTTAAACACTCACACAGCCCATTAGTTTGAGGATGGTATGGTGATGCAAACTTTTGTTCAATACCTAAGCATTTCAAGACCACTTTGAGTACTTTAGATTTGAAATTTGTTCCCTAATATGACAAAAGTTTTGTCGGGCATTCATGCCGTGCTATGATTTCCTCTAAAAATTTTGTGACTGCACCTGCTGAAGCCTCAAGTAGAGCTTGTGCTTCACACCACTTTGTGAGATATTCAGTGGCTACTATAATATATTTGTTACCCCCTGCTGAAGTTGGAAAAGGTTCGGCAATGTCCCATGAGACCATTTCAAATGGATTTCCTACCTTGATAGGCTCAAGAAGCCCTTGTGGTTTTCAAGTGGGTTATTTTGTTGTTGCACATATTTCACATGAAGTGAGAACTTCATGTACCGTCAATCTCATTTTTGGCCAATAAAAACTTTGTCGCAACATTGACAGGCACATGTGGAAGCCTAGATGTCCATATAAAGGGTGGAAATGAAAATAACTATTTCCTTTTGTAATTTTATTCGGATTCAAGGACCAAGTAACTCTGTGTTTGCGGCAAAATATAAAATCCCATCCTTAATCAAATAGCATTGCATGCTTGGACATTTTTTGCATCTTTAATCTGTTGGACAATATCTTGGATAACAAAATCAGTCGACTATGCTTGTGCTAGCTTTATCTGATTCATATCTAATGGGAATGACTGATGTGCTGCTTGTACTTCCAACCTAGACAAGGAATTTTCTACGGTATTCTTTTTTCCCGACACGTATTGGAGTTTGAATCAATAATCTTGTAATGCCAGAATCCACCTTAAAAGCCGACCAGGGGGGTGTTGTTTTCTTTTAATTGCAATTAAGGGTTGATGGTCAATTTCTACTGTTAATTGCAATCCATGCACGTATGCGTGTAACTTTTGCAAAGACCATACCACTGCAAGTAGTTCTCTTTCTCTTGTTGAATAATTCTTTTCAAACTTTGGCAGATAAAAGCAATCGGCTGCCATGTTACTTGTGCATCCTATTGCATCAAAACTGATCCCAATCCAGAATTAGATGCGTCCGTTCTCAATAAAAATGGTTTCTTAAAATCTGCATTGGGGAAAAATTGGACTCTCAAAGGGGCCCTATAAGGAGTTTTGACTTTGCCTCTCTTGTCCAAAGTGTGCAACCTGGTGAAGTACATAAACGCTTTGTCAAAACCCTATCAACCAACATATCATTGGAAAGATCTTAGAAAGTAGGTTCTAAATCCCCAAAGTCCGATTGATTTGTAAAATTTATGGCCTCCCCACTGAAGTTGAAATGTGGGGAGAGATTCCATATATAAGACGGAGTTGTCACATAAAAAAATGGAATCTTCTAAAATATAAAAAATCTGATGGCATACTATATATCAATGGATAGATCTTGATGAGTACATTTTTTACCATATAGCCATTTTGGACAAGAGGAAAAAAGTCAAAGTCCTTATAGGGCCCATTTGAGAGTTCAAAATTTTCCTAATGGATGTCTCAAGATGACTTTTTCCATGATTTGAGATTTCAGCTTCTCGGATGCTTTTTGATGCTTGTCTTCTCATTGAAACGTAGTTTTTTTCTTCAATAGTTCATGTAAGGGGTTAGCTGTAGCAGCTAGTGTGTGTATAAATCTACATGAAAACTTTAGTAATCCCAAGAATTTTTGTACATCTTTAATATTTTGTGGTTAGGGAAACTTTTTATCACCATTACCTTCTTGGGGTCCACACTAATGCCTTCCTTAGACACTATGTATCTAAGAAATCTGAGTTTTGTCTTAACCCGTTTGCACTTATGCAGCTGAATATTGAGGCTGTACTTCTGTAGGCGATGGAGCACCTCTTCCACCACTTTTGCATGCTCTTCCCATGTCTTTGTATGGATTAGAATGTCGTCCAAATATACCACAAGTACTTTCATGCCAATCAAATAAGAGAAAATAAACTTTACCAAGTGTTGAAATGGCGCTGGAGCATCTGTAAGTCCAAATTCCATCACTATGAACTCATATAATCTTCTGCTCTTTCTGAACACTGTCTTTGCTCGATCTCTAACGTTGATAGGTATTAGCCAATATCCTGAAGCTAGGTCAAATGATGTAAAGTATGACGATCCCCCAAGTTGATCCTCGGGTAGGTCACCTAAGAAAAATGTAACGTATCACGTGAGTTCAACAGAAGGGTATTTAAAGTTCTTGAAACTTACATAAATATATATACAGAAGGGATACTATTTTTTAAATTTGAAAAAAACTCACAGATTTTAAAAGAAAAGGGTACATTTTATTCCTTAAAAAATTCACAGATAAGGGGTTTTACAAACATGTTTTGAACGCACGTGATATGGTGGTTTTAAACATAGTGAACCCCCCGAGAGTTGATCAAGCAGATCATCAATTCGTGGCATCGGAAAGACATCTTGTACTGTCACTTTGTTCAGCGATCGAAAGTCGATACAAAATCTGTATTCACCTATGTCTTTTTTTACTAGATGCGGTTCGGATGCCCAAGAACTTTGTGAAGGTTGAATCACTCCCTTGCATACACTTCTTCTTACTACCTTGTTTATTATGTCATTTTCCTTCGGGGATCTTCGACGTTGTGCCATTTTGATAGGTATGGCATTACCTGTTCGTATTTCATGTTGGACTGGAGCACTTGTGACTGAAAATTGTCTGTCTTTTGGGATTAATTATGGGTATTTCTGCAATATACTCATCAACTCTTGTTTTCGACTATCATCTATCTGGTTCAACACTTGCATACACTGGAACTGCTGTGTTTTTTCAAATTTCTTCAACGGAACATACTTTCTTCCTAGTAACTTCAAACACAAACTCGAAAAATCTAGAATGGCTTTAAATTTAGTGAACCAGCCACATCCTGAAGTTATTGGAAACAACTTTTTGGGCAATACATATTATGAATGACAATACTCATTGCATCCGATCTGTAACTTATGCTCTATCACCTCATCTGTTTTGTATACTTTTTGGTGGTCACCAAATAAAACTGAGATTAATGGTGCCTGATGTTTGCGAAGCTGCAGTCTTTGTACCAATTCTTCACTTATAGATGATATTGATGTACCAGAGTCCAACAAAACTTGAACTACTTCCCCACACTAATTATCTCCTTTTCTGGTACACTGTAGAGGCCTGCAAATGTGAGTGTGTGGCATCCAAAATCCACCCGCTCAAATGTTTTTCGAGACTGATGCCAAATTAGTTGCTTCATCTACAATTTGTGCATTTTGTATTTGTCTTCTAAGGGCGCCTACAATGTCGTGATATATGTCCAAACATATTGCAATTGAAGCATCTTGGTCTCCCTTGGGCGTCCTGAGTTGGAAGTCTTTGTTGAGCGTTTTGTACGTCAATATCCATGGAAACAACTTCATTTCTTTCCACAATCCGATTATGATCCAGTATGGTGTTCAAATCATAATTACTCCCCTCGATCCTTTGAGCAATTTTGATCGTGTCTGCAAATGTTGATGGACCTTGGTGTTTTGCTAGCGTACATATGTCATGCCGCAACTGTTGCCATTAAAAATGTAACTTCATATCTTTGCGGATAAATTCGTAACAAGATTTGTTTAAGACGAACAACAAATCATAACACTAGTTCATGTTGTGATTGTTTACACCTTTGTAATTGAGATAAGGCACTTTTTTGTTACATCTTCTTGTGCAAAATCTTTAATTAAATATTGTTTGAATGTTTCCCAGTCTTGTTTAACATAACCTTCTTGTTGAACATACATACCATGTAGCTGTCAATCCCTCCAGTACTTTACAGACCTCAATGATTTTTCGTGAATTATCCCATTCATGGTAGGTAGCCATATTCTCAAAGTGATCTAACCATGATAACATATCTTCTGTCTTCAACCCAGAGAAAGACTTTAGTTGCACCCAATTATCGCGATTGTGTTGTTTTGACAAGAATTTGTTGAGTTTGCATTTGTTGATTCGCCATTAATGTCATCAACATTTGATTGCTGTGTTGAAGTTGTTGAACTAGATTAAGCACTAGATTGTCACTTGTTACAATTGAAGTTGAAGGTGTGACACCCATGAACTCCGTAGGGAACTCGGTAGTCATTTTAATGATTTAAAGATAAATATGTGATCATGAATTTATCTTTGCTGATTTGTTTTGTTCTGGACTTGCCTTGTTGTGTATCTTCCATTTCGGATCCACCATTTGGAACGGTCTATAGCCCGCCATCTCCACCAATAACTCTCTCATGTGAAATACCTCAAAGGGCTTTACACTACTAACGTGATCAGGGAGAGACAGAGTAGAGAGTTAAGCAGAGGTGTGATTCTTATTTATTAAATTGACCAGGAGGTCGAGATGGGCAAAATTAGAGGGGTGTAGGTGTGAGAGAAACGGGTGTGGTGAAGCCGTCTGGCCATGGCGTGGTGTCGGCTACAGGTTGCTCCCTGGAGCGCTCGCTGGTGGCACTTTGATCACCTCCACAAAGATGCGGAGTTGTGTCTGGTGAAGCCTATAGCAGATACGAAGGGGCGTCATTGTTGGTGCTGATTGGACATCCACGTTGGCGTCCGCACGTCATGCACACATCAATATTATAAAATTAATATTGGTAAGAAATTTCTACACACCTGTGAAACGCTCGAAATTGTTGTCCATATGGTAACTCGCATCCTATGTTTAAGCCTATTATAGGCTATCGTTTAAATTTGGAGAAATCAATCTCTGTTCGTCGCAGCGAGGTGCCATGGCTTTCAAGGAGGCAGACCCTTCTTTAGGGTTTCTAACTCGCAAAGAAACGGAGGTAAAGCTTCCGCGTCCAACTCGAGTGAAAAACAAAACGCCAGCACAAATTCAGATAACTGCGGAACAGATTCTTAGAGAAGCGCGCGAGAGGCAAGAGGCTGAAATCCGGCCACCCAAGCAGAAAATCACTGACTCAGAAGAGCTTAGAGAGTATCGACTTCGTCGCAGAAAGGAATTCGAAGACCAAATTCGTCGGGTTCGATGGAATATTGGTGTTTGGGTGAAATATGCACAATGGGAAGAGTCTCAAAAGGATTTTGCAAGGGCACGATCCATATGGGAACGTGCTATCGATGTCGAGCACCGGAACACGGCTCTGTGGCTCAAGTATGCAGAGATGGAGATGAAGCATCGCTTTATCAACCATGCACGAAATGTGTGGGATCGTGCAGTGACACTTTTACCTCGTGTGGATCAGCTATGGTACAAATACATACATATGGAGGAGATGCTTGGAAATCATGCTGGTGCGCGCCAGATTTTTGAACGGTGGATGAAGTGGGAACCTGATCATCATGGGTGGGCCGCCTACATTAAGTTTGAGCTGCGATACAATGAGGTGGAAAGGGCTAGGAGGATATATGAGAGGTACGTCGAATGCTTACCCACTGTCAAAGCTTGGGTGAGGTATGCAAAGTTTGAGGTGAAGAATGGTGATATTGTAAAGGGTCGGGCCTGCTATGAGAGGGCCATCGAACAGCTTGGAGAGGATGGGCAGACAGAAGAACTCTTTGTTGCTTTTGCCCAGTTTGAGGAAAGGTGCAAAGAAACTGAAAGGGCACGTTGCATTTACAAGTATGCATTGGACCATATTCCTAAAGGACAAGCTGAGGATTTATACAGGAAGTTTGTTATTTTTGAGAAACAGTATGGGGATACAGAAGGAATTGAGGATGTGGTGCTGGGCAGAAAGAGATTCCAATATGAGGAGGAGGTGAAGAAAAACGGGCACAATTATGATGTGTGGTTTGACTACTCAAAGCTAGAAGAGACTGCTGGTAACAAGGAGCGAATTCGGGAGGTTTACGAGCGAGCTATTGCCAACATACCACCTGCACAAGAGAAACGTTATTGGCACCGCTACATTTACCTCTGGTATGGGCAGCTCCTGTGCACTGGTTTCGTCATTATTCATTTAAAGTTCTATTTTTTATCTTTATGTATTGCTTGTAAGCTAGCTTGCTCCTATTTTTTTCACAAAAGGTGCTAGAACCAGGTTTACTATTTGTAGCAAGGTTATTTGACATGGCTGGATTTGGAGGGTTTTGTTCTTGCAAGGACAGCCGAATTCTGATGTTGTTGAGAGTGTTGCTCTTTCATGTTCCTTCTTGTCACGCAAGAACCCTGTTGTTTTTGCACGTGATAGTCCTTGTTCGAAGAGCCACACTCTCCCTCCAATCTAGCTTGACTCCGATAGGACCCTTTGATACTAGAGAACACCTGCAATGCCATGTGCATATACAATGCAATTATGGAGAAGAGAGGTCACTTAGGTAAGAAGAGAGAGACAGACGCCAGAGATGTTGAAGAGGGGGCGATCAGCCCCCCATGACTACCATGAGCAGAAGACCCAATACAATCAGATGTGTGTGGAAGTGGGTACCCCCCTGGCCCCATAATAGGTGCCCAAGGGGAGGTAGGGCAAGGCCCGATAAAAATGCCCACGACCCAATAGAAAAATGATATATGGAAATATATGTGGGCGCCTGGACAAAAGTGGGCGGCCGGCCCCAAACTCGGGCTGCCGGACCAGGTACAACCTAGACTATGGGTGGCCAGCCTGGAGACATACTAGCCGTACAAGTATGCCCTAGACCTGTGAAGCAGCAGAGTGGTGTAAGTCTAACACCCCCTCTCAGCACCTGATCTTGAACAAACCGTGTGAAGCCGAAGATGTGAGGCAAATGATGAAGATGTCTGCTACAGTGTCCACTGAAGGACAATACTCCGACGAAATCCGCGAGTGTAGCAGCAGTCTGGGGTGTCACGACCGCCAAGAAATCTCCGTGGTAAAGTGCAGTCACGAGCAGTGTAGTAAACTGCTGTACTCCGCCGATACAGGGTGATGATGTTGCAGGAAGGTCCCGAACTGAGTGTGAAAACAACTCCTTGTCATGAAAGAAGTGCCAATAGATTTGCAAGTGTCCTGCCCGATAGGATCTGTGGTGTCTGTAGTCAAACTGTCTGGAGAAAATGGAGAAGCCTAGGAACCGTCATGGGCATGACCGGAAGCTTGTCATGCATGAACCTGCAACCCAGTGTGGCTAGGTGGCTAAGCGGTGAAAAACTCCAGGAAGGCCAGATGTAGCAATCTACGCTGTAAACGTCCTCCGAATCAAGGTAAGCGAGATCAAGCAGTCTGCATTGTAGAAGCTACCGTAAGTTGCAACAGTCACTTAGAGACCGCACGGACACCACCGGATGGTGTCCTGTCAGTAGGTAGGGCAATCCAAGATGAGGGAAAAACAGACTCAACAGTCTGCACTGTGAAGGGCGTCTGAGAAGAGGTGTGGTCAGACCAAGTTGTCTGCACCGTAATCATGCTGTAGAAGTAGGGAAGCCAGACTGAGACGTCTGTGCTAAGGAAAATCTGGGAATCAGTGGCCAGACCAAGATGTCTGCGCCGACTTGCTTGTAACTCCTGCCTCCAGTCCTCCGATGTAAATCAAAGCATAATCCCGCCAACAATGCCACTAGACATGGTCGGGTCGGTGTGGCTCTCAAGATGAATGAGCTGGGAGTGGTTTACTGTCCAGGTCGGGGGAGGAGTTTGCTATGAGGTTACCAAGGATGAGTATGAGCAAGGTAAAAATCCAAAGGATCAAGAGTGTGAAGGAGCAATTGCACTACCGTCCAAGCCAAGCTCTAGGTGACTCCGGAAGTAGTCGCATGAAGATACCCGATCTCCCACATCTCGTGGGTAAACCCTCCAAGAGAGTCCAAAACACTGAAGGACCACTCCAAGCTGTAGATCCAAGTAATGCACCTGTACAAGAAGAGATCCATGATCCTCTCCCTAAGTCCATGTAGATGCTCCTGTGTAAGCAAGTGATCTGACGTATCGAGGTCAAGTGGTAAGTGTTTGTCCACCCAAGATGCTGGTGTCTTCTCTGGGAATGTCGGAATCCCATATGCCATGAGCATGGCCATATCTCGTGTGGCAGGCTGTATGGATTTCCGCGTTTTGCGTTGCCTGATGACGTGGCAGGCTGTACGGATTTCCGTAAATTACACTGACAGCTTTTGGCATTGCTTTTTGGACCAGAAGCTTTTGAGTTTTAAAGGCTTTTTACTGTAACTGCTTTTCAGGCCAAGGGCCTTTAAAAGGCTTCCTGGAGAAGGTGCAGAGTCTCGAGTACCGGCTTGTATTGTGTTGATGCAATATAAAGAAATACCGAAAGGGGCGCCAAGGTTTGGGGCCAATACTCTCTGGGGTGGAATTTCGCCACTCCGTGTCGCGTGTCATCTCTCTCTCTCTCTCTCTCTCTCTCTTTCAATTCAGTTGTTATTGAATTGCTAAAAGTCTGTTCAGTCTGTTCTTTTCTATTGGCACATGGTGCTCGTCTTGTGACAGTGGTATCAGAGCATTAGGTGTGTGCTTTTCTGAAAGCATACTGGTCCTACAAAAGAGCAGACAGAGCTATTGGAGCTTTATTCGGCCTTTGACCCCATACTTATTAGCCACTCCCACGTTTACTTCATCGCGCATCGGGCGGGCTCCCGTCTTCACCGCTCCTGTCTTACAGGGCATAAGCCATTAAGATCACTTGCAAAAGAAGGATCCAAGATTTGTTTCGAGTCACTGTTTTTCTCAGAGGCAGTGTCATTATCATGTAGATGTTGATAGCTACCAAGCAGCATACTCCAAGTACTTGGCAAGCTTTCAAGAAAATTTTTGCCTGAAGTTATATGGTTTCTGACATCTTCCTTCAGAGTGCAACTTCTGGCAGAGTGGGGTATCTTGAAATGCTTGCCATGGAAACCCTAGCAGATTATAACTTGAAGTTTCTCGACATCTCCCAGTAGATGTCTCTTCACGATCAGATGACCTTGGAGGTCCAGTGCGATTGCTATCTTGGGACTACCATCGCCGCCAAAGAAACATTGTCTGTCCAAGAGCTGATGGACCGTGCTGTGCTCGGCTACGACCTTATGGAAGGAACCTAACCCTAATTTTTGATGCAGGTTTCAGGATGGAAAGTCAGTCGACTTTTCGAGCTTGACTGATGTCGAGATTGCTTTTTGAGTTTGACTTCTGTTTGAGAACTTGTTTGGTGATCTTGTTTGAAATAGATGGTATCTGTTTTGAACTTGTTTTGGTGCCGATTTGAATTGTTTGACTCTGGTTTAATACTGGTTTCATTGATTGGTGATTTTACTCCGGGTGGAGTAGTGAGAAATGATGTTTGAGAATGCTTGTTCGTACTCATGGCCCGGATCCTTGTGGTTATTTGCGGGGGGGAGTATTGAATGATTGAAAAGTGTTGTTTTTACTCATGGCCTGGAACCTTGTGGTTATTTGCGGGGGGAGTATTGAATGATTGAAAAGTGCTATTTTTTTACTCATGGCCCGGACCCTTGTGGTTATTTACAGGGGTAGTATTGTTGTTGTTACTCATGGCCCGGACCTGGATGGTTATGCGGGAGGAGTATTAAGAAGTCTGAGTAGTGGTTACTCTCAGCACCTCCAAACGACGCAGGTTGCGGTCTGGGGGGCGTTTGGTTGTAAAAGGCCTCTATATCTCATGGCCGGACCTTTTTAGGTTATTTGCGGGAGGAGTGATGAGGGAGTCGTTGAACAGCTCATGGCCCGGACCTTGATGGTAATTGGCGGGGGGAGTGTTCATCGGCGGCTTTATGTTTCTATGTCTTGTAACATGAATATGTAAGCATTTGTGTTGCATTGTGATGTGCCAACTACTGAAAATTCCTAATTGGATGAGATTGCCTGGGTATGTAATTTTAGTGCATCAGGACACCCGTGGAAGATGAGTACGGTCTCAGTGTGATGGCTACTTTTACTACGCCGGAATATCAAGAGTTCCGATCGGGAAGAAAGGAGAAGCTAACTCCTTGATCAAAAGAGCAAACTGATTGTCCCTCAGAAATTTTTCAGCTAACTTGAGTTGTTTTGCAGATATGCTGTAATCGCGGACGATTACTCTCTTTCAAGAAGGGCAGATGTAATAAACTGCTGACGTGTCAAAGCCTAAAGAATGGAGCCAACTTACAGATGCCGGCAAAGGGGGGCCTAAAGATCAAGTTACAGAAGAAGTCCTACCAACTTATGGGGACCCCGTTCGATGGGGCCCCAAGTGACATAAAGGATTAAAATGACATAAATTGCTGATGTGTCAAAGCCTAAAGAATGGAGCCAACTCACAGATGCCGGCCGAGGGGGCCGAAACCCTAAGAAGAACAAGTAACAAAAGAAGAAGTCCTACCAACTTATGGGGACCCCGTTCGATGGGGCCCCAAGTGACATAAAGGATTAAAATAAAGCAAGATCCGGACACACGCCAAAACTGATGACGCAGCAGATTTTCGAAAATTGCGCTGGCATGACGACGTGGCAGGCTGTACGGATTTTCGTGTTTTGCACTGGCTGATGACGTGGTAGGTTGTACGAATGTCACGTGACACATCCAACCCTATGTGTCCGTGGACAAGCTACACCATAACAGGGTTTCCGTTAAGTCCAGTCGGTTTAGATTAGAGGTGATCTGACACTTTTGTGAGTCTATTCGTAGACCGTGCATGCCCAGTCACTTAGCATAGATTCATATCCTCCGGTTGCACACAGCATGATCATCAGTATTCCCTTCAGAATCCAACAAATTTAGTCAGGGGAATTTTCCAGTGCATTTAGCCTATTTTCCCTATTTTTGGTATTTTCACTTATTATTTTTAAGTGACTTCCAACAAAAGTAGGTAGGGCAATTTTGCTAAGTTAATATATAAGCAAACCCAAGTTAGCACTTTCTGCAGATGAGGCAGCATGAGCTTCCCGCTCAACAGGCAACTTCTCAGCAGTACCCTCCCTCTCAGCACCCCTAGCGTTTTCAACCCTAGGCCATCCTCTACCATCCCTTGGCGCTTCCTTCCACAGCAAGCCATCGCCATCAACCATCAACACCCTAGCGACTGCAGGTTTCCATTACCGCCATCAGATCCAGCCTTACTAGCGTTTTTCCCAATTCAGCCATCAGCGTTTTTTGAGACTTCTAGCTAGTGTTTTTGCTAAGCAACAGGGCACATCACCGTTTTTGAGATTCAGCCCTAATCTGCAGCAGATACTCACGGTTTTCAGCCTATGACACAATAGCAGATCAGCCCAAGTTGGTTGTAGAAGTTCCCCCATCTTTAGCCAAGAAAACCAGCCAAAACAGTCATTTTCAGCCACCGAAACAGTCCCGAAATTCAGCGATTAGAAGATCTCAGATTTCAGCCATCAAGTCGTCGTCGTCACCACCGTCGTCGTCATCGGCATAGTCCAAGTTGCATCAGTCCATTGCATTCGCATTGTACACCTTTGTGCAATCAAAGTAGACCACTCTCGTCTTCGGAGGCGGGTTTTACAACCTCTCGGGTGTCGTATCTCTTCTCTCTCCTTGTCTCAGTCCTATTCACTTGCACGCACAATATCCACTCACTTTGTTCGTGATCATAGCACTTGCCATAAGACGGAAGGCTCTCTCCTTCCCTAAGAACTAAAAGGAACCTTGAGAAATAAAGATCACTAATCTTGAGAAAATACAACATTCATTCCGTTGCACCTTACATTGGTATCAGAGCTTTGGAAGTGTTCTGCATTACTCAAGGAAAGAACCACAAGAAATTTTTTTGCTTGTTGAGGTCGTAGAAACCCAAGTTTGCTTGGGCGTGTCGATTCCTAATCGTGTTTTGTTGAAGAGTGACAGGAATCCCAAGAAAGAAGGGCTTGTCCAGCCTCCCCTTGTGTCTCTTTTCACTCATTGAGAGCGGACCGTGCACTTAGCGGCCGGCCAATTGACGTGAGGTGGGAAAAAGCAACCTTGGTGTGAGCGCAAGGCCGCCAAGGGGTGCGCCCGCGGAAAAGAGTAGAACTCGGGTGAAGAGAAGATCCTTCTCCAACGCGATTTGCAAGCGAAAGAACACCTCAAGAACCCAAGAACCCAAGAACCAAGACCCTCAAGCACCAAGTTCCTCGTGAACTTAAGAACCAAAGATCCTAGTGCATGGTCGTCACCCGAAGCGGAATGGATACTTCGCATAGAGGTGATGAGCATGAGAGAGGCGACGAAGGATTCTCCCCACCTGGAGATTTTTCCAACCCTCCCTCTTCACCATCTACACCACGAGTTGTTCTAACTCCTATGGAGATGATGGTCAAGTCAATGATGGACATGATGCTGGCACAACAAGAAACGACTCGCATTACGATGGAACGAAATGAAAGAAATGTACTACAACTGTAACAGACTTGGACACTCCAAGTCAAGAATCAATCGCTACAGCACCAAATAACCACTTAAAAACAATTCACAGATCACAATAGATTTGCACTGGCCCAACGGAGTTCCGTGCCTAGAGATATTGGCCCCAAAGACTGGCGGCCCTTTTGGTATTTCTTTTTATATTAATCAGATCAAAGTACAAGAGAGTGGCTAGGGTTTCACTCTCAGACTCTACGTCCAGATGCTCTGAGAAGTTTGACCCTCACCACTTATTTAAAGGTTACAAGGGATGCCCAAAAGCAGAGCTCCAAAAGCTTTCCAATTAAAAGCATAAGAGCTCAAAAGCTCTTCTCTCTCAAGCTCTTCTCTTTTTTTTATTAAAAAAAAAGCATTCTCTTCCTTTCTCTTGCGTAGAGTAAAAAGCAAGATTCGCGTCGCTCATCATTAATTTAAAAAAAAAAAAAGCCTCTGCGATTTTCGAAAATTAGGGTTTGTGGCAGAAATTAGGGTTTGTTGGTTTTTTAGGGTTTGTGGCAGAAATTAGGGTTTTTGTTGTCCGCCACGTCATCACTGTGTGACATACCCCCCTCTTGAAAGCATTGTAATCGACCGCGATTATGCCTGCAAAATCGACAAAAGCCATAAACCGTCTTAGCAGACACTGACTGTTAGTACCTACGTACTAGGGACACACATCTAGCACATGTACCAAATCGACAGTCACATCACACGACATCACCGGACATCACAGGACATCACATGACATTCAACATTCATTCGGATCTTAGACCATGATTTATCGGCAATGTAGCTAGCAATCACATCTAGGTCGAATCGGGACCTCATCGATGTCCGATTGACTAACCGCTATTGCAACCATGTCTATTCGAGATCAATCAGACCAAAATGCTGCAGTCATTTCGTCTGTCAGTTCCTGCTCTCACAAGAAGTCAAGAACAAATCAGTATCATTATCAGGAATTCCATTTCATAAAGTCATCCAACAGAATACTGTCAGCTCTCTGAAGCTCAAAGAGACATCAGTGACTTTAGTATCAAAATCAAGACATCTGTTGACAAAGGAGCGGAGTGACTCCCCTCTTGTGCATCCCACTGCACCAGATCTCCGGCTAAGGTGAATTCTGGGTTTCGTTTGGAATAGACTATGCTAAACCAAAACATTGAGGTAAAGTTTCACAATCCGAGGAGTATCTGCTAGGTCCTCCTCCTCCATCCACTTCGCATCAAATGCAGGAAAGTTCTTGAACTTAACCAAGAACTGCCTTCGGACTTTACCTTTCTTCGTATCGTTATGTGCCAAAATCTGTTCAAGAACAAGGATCTCCTCGTTTTCTTCCACTTCGGGTTGCTCATCAGGCTCCCCATCATCAGACACATCACCCTTAACAGGTTTCAAGAGATTCACATGCAATGCATTGTGAATCCTCCAAGTATCTGGCAGTTTCAATCGGAAGGAGACATCATTTATCTTGTCAGTGATCTGGAAAGGTCCGTAGTATCGCATACTAAGCTTTGGAAAAAGCCTCTCCTTTTTCTTTTTCTTTCGTAGGCGTGCCTTCTCAAAACGTAAGAGCACCCAATCATCCTCCTTCAATTTCAAGTCGCGACGATGGCGATCCGCTGCTTTTTTCCGTCATTCTTGAGACTCCTGCAAAGTCTCGCGAACCTTGGCAAAAGCCGTATCCAAATCTCACGAATATTCATCCGCTTCCAATATCTAATCTTTCGTGCTCAGGAAGGATGGAACTTTCGCAGCACTTTCAACAATCTCACATGGCGTCTTCCCCGTCGAAGAGTGTATCGTGTTATTGTAGGCAAATTTCACCAAAGGTAAGTTCTTTTCCCATTGAGTCTTCTGATCCGAGATACAAGACTTCAATAAATCTAAAACCACTGAATTGGCAATCTCAGATTGCCCGTCAGTCTGCAAATGGAACGATGACGAGAACTGCAACCGCGTGCTAATGTTCTCCCAAATTGCCTTCCAAAACAAACTCATAAATCTGGGGTCTCTGTCGGAGACAATCGTCTTAGACGTGCCATGTAATTGGAAAATCATCGTGATCATTCTGTGTAATCAGGAGATCAAAAATGAAATCCATTTCAATACTTTCCCAGGGGCGGGTGGGTATGGGTAAAGGGTGTAACAATCCCTGTGCCTTATGCCTGTCAAACTTGACCTTCTGGCATACTGCGCACAACTCTCTCACGTCCTTTTTGAGTCACGGCCAAAAGAAGTATCTCTCTACCCCTTTCATGGTGGTAGCAATGCCGCGGTGACCCGTAAAAGGTGGACAGTGGCATTCAGTCATAACCTTTTCCCTCAATGGCTGTGTAACGCACAACATAGTCTTTTTCATCAAGTAGCCTTCCCGAAGGGAGTATCCAGCTACTGTCTCCCCATCCCGTATCCGTGTGAAAATGTCTGCAAAATCTGTATCTGTGGCGTACTGATCGACCATATCCTCGAAGCTCCTATGATGTATCGCGGAAATAGCCAGAACCAATGGTTTCCGAGACAAAGCATTTGCCACCACATTCTTCTGTCCCTGCACATGGACAATTTGGAAGTGGAACTGTGACAAGATGTTCGCCCACCGCATCTGCTTTTTCGAAAGCTGCTTCTGTGACAAGAAGTAGCGCAAACTCTGATGGTCTGTAAAGACAGTAAAATCCGCTCCGAGTAGGTAATGCCGCCACTGAGTAAGAGCATGGATAACCGCCAAAAGCTCTTTCTCATAAATCTGTGCTGTCATCTCCAGCCTAGAGAACAAACGGCTCTCGTAAGCTATGACATGGCCTTCTTGCATCAAGACCGTACCCAGACTACGACCACAAGCATCACAATATACTTCAAATGACTTCTGCAAGTCCGGCAAAGTCAAAATAGGTCCCATAGTCAATTTCTCTTTCAATGTCCGAAAGGCAGTCACCTCTGTGGGTCCCCACGAAAAAGTTACTCCTTTCTGTGTCAAGGTATGCAAAGGGGAAGCAACCTCTGCAAACTTTCGTATGAACCGCCTGTAGTACGAACACAGTCCCAAGAAGCTTCTAACTTCATGGACATTCCTCAAATCGGGCCAATCACGGATAGTCTCTATCTTGGCCGGGTCCATTTGCACTCTTGCTGCTTACACAATGTGTCCCAAAAAGTGTATCTCTGGTAGGAAAAATTCACTTTTCTTTGCATTAATCAACTAACGTGTGATCTCGTAATGCCTGAAAGACTTGAAGCAAATGATCTCTATGTTCTGCCTCATTCTTGGAGAAAACAATGATGTCGTCAAAGAAAGTGCCAACAAATAGCTTGTACTCTCGAAAAATCCTGTCCATCATCCGGTTAAATGTCGCAGGAGCATTGGTTAAGCCAAAAGGCATCACCAAAAACTCAAATAACCCAAAAGTCGTTCGAAAAGCTGTCTTGTAGACATCTCCTGGCGCTATCTTGATCTGATGATATCCACTCTTCAAGTCAATCTTGCTAAAGCACGAGGATCCCTGTAACCTGTCGAGTATATCATCGATCCTAGGAATCGGAAATGTGTTCTTGATGGTGATTTCGTTGAGAGTGCTATAATCGATGCACATTCTCCAAGATCTGTCTTTCTTCAAAACCAACAACATTGGAGAGCAATACGGTGAAGTACTAGGCTGGACAAGACCCTTTTCCAAGAGGTCTTTCACTGGGTTCATAATCTTTTCATTCTGTACTTGGCTCACACGGTAAGGTGGCCGATTCGGTGGCGTGCTTCCAGGTATCAGATCAATGGTTTGATCTTCAGGCCCTCTGAAAAGCAATCGGCATGAGTGTGGAGAAAAATCTTGGCTTTCTTTTGATCAGGTCAAAACATATTCAACCTTTATCCATCGTTCAGTTCTCTCCCAAAAGAATGAGTAAGAAACTGAAGTTCATCAAGTACAATCTCTAAGCCCTTCATTTATCAAAGTCGCTTTCTCGGCCCGGTAGTCAACCACGGTGTAGTTCTTGTGGTACCAAGGGATCCTGAGTAGAACGTCACTCGCGTGCCCTGAACACCCCTGTCATTGCAAACGAAGTTTGCCAATGCTCGGTGTAATGGCAACATCCCATCCGGGTGCCAGTCGAACTACCTCCGCCTGTGGCGTCAGTCTGTCGGGCGTAATTCCAAATCGAGCCGCCAATTCCAAGTGAAAAGAAGTTGGCCTTGGCTCCTTCAAAGGAGCTTCCTGATCCTTCACTTTGCCCCAAAAGCGGCAAAGTTTGTACTTTCATTCATTAGATTCGGTGTAGGTCCCACGCCATGTGGTACCAGTTCTGCTTTTCTATCTGCCTTTTCTGCCACATTCCTCAGGTGCTCTCGAACTCTCAGGCCTGTCGTCGTCTTTATCATTCTGTTCTTTCTGTGCCTTTTTAGGGCACTTTGCGGAGATATGTCCATGTTCCCCGCATCCAAAGCACTTCCCCTCTCTAATGAAGCGAGCTCTCTCCTCAGGAGTAAGCTTGGGTCGTGCATCCTTTTTCTCTGGGTTGCTCTTTCTTTTTCTACTCTCATTCCCAGAAGTCTGTTCGGCTCGTTGTGTCATGGCCTTATATGTGGGGTAGGTCAAACTGCCATAGTGAATGGCAAAGCCCCGCTTCGCATGACTCATCATCTCCTAAATAGAAGCTGACTTCTATTCCAAGCAGTGATCTCGGATCTCTGTAGGTAGACCCAAGGTAAACCGCTCAATCTGTTCTCTGAACGAGATCTTCTTGAATGAAGAGGCGGGTAGAAAAGAGCTCCAGAATCTTTCACAGTAAGCATTGATTGTATCTTTCTTGGTCATCCGAAGATGGTTCCAAGCAGCTTGTATATCTCATTCATATTCTTGCATCAACCAAGAAGAAATAAAAAGCTTCTTAAATTTCAGCCATTTAACTGGCCCAGTCTTGTTTAAAAGAAGCGTGGACCACCAAGTACGAGCATTCCTCTTAACGTAAGAGGCAGCTCTCCGAATCTTGGAGTGCTCTGAATAGCGTCCTCCCGCGAAAGCGATGTCAAACTGCTGAATAAAAGACAAAGCCTTCGAAGCATGTGAGTATCCTGAAAAAGTATCAAACTTGATCGAGTGGCCACCTTCCTTAAACTCTCGGACTTTCTTGCTTTTATCTTCGAGAAAGTCATACTGGTTGGCTTTGTAAAAATTCTTCTTGTTCGCATAAAAGTTTCAGTTGTCAGAGTCTGAACTGTCCGTAGACGAGTCCTCTGTAGAAGTGTCACTCATTGGGTGAGACTTACTTCCTTGCCTTTTTCTTGCCCTTTCCGAAGCGTTGTTTCTTGCTTCGCGTTTTGCTTTTCCTGTCTTCTTCGCTCGAGTCTGAAGAGCTAGAAGAACTGTCAGAAGAAGAAGAAGAAGAACTGGGTAGGTCTTCAAACTTGACGCGCTTCTTCAATTTCTTTGCCTTGTCAAATGTCGACCGACGACCCAAATATCCTGGGAAGTTAGTGCCTTTCTTCTGCTTTTTGCCGTGCTTTTTGCCTTTCTTTTGCACGTCGAAAAGCTGAGCAATCCGTGCATCAACCACGTTCTCCAGTTCCTTCTCCGTATATTTCTTGGAGGCAGAAGGTTTCTTGAGAGCGGGTTTCGGGAGTGGTGTTGTGGTTCTTTGCCACTCCATCTGTACCTCTTCCAAAGAGGTCTGGTTCATATATTTTGCCATCTTCGGGTCCTTGGCAAAATTGAGCATCATCTTTGTTGCATCATCAATCAATTTTCGACGCTCCATCTCTTGCTGCTCCGCTGGAGTAGGCCTGGGCGGGCCATACTCCGTGCCGGAATCTTCGTTGTGATCCCTGCCCGCATCTTCAGATGTAGAGGGAGTCGACTGATCATTGCCTGAAGCCATAGGTGCTGCGGGAAAAAATTTTCGGGGATCGGATTTCCCGTAGAAGAGAAATCGGCCGTTCTCTGATACCACTCTAACAGACTTGGACACTCCAAGTCAAGAATCAATCGCGACAACACCAAATAACCACTTCAAAACAACTGGCCCGGCGGAGTTCCGTGCCTAGAGATATTGGCCCCAAAGACTGGCGCCCCTTTCGGTATTTCTTTTTATATTAATCAGATCAAAGTACAAGAGAGTGGCTAGGGTTTCACTCTCAGACTCTGCGTCCAGATGCTCTGAGAAGTGAGACCCTCACCACTTATTTAAAGGTTACAAGGGATGCCCAAAAGCAGAGACCCAAAAGCTTTCCAGTTAAAAGCATAAGAGCTCAAAAGCTCTTCTCTCTCAAGCTCTTCTCTTTTTTTTATTAGCATTCTCTTCCTTTCTCTTGCGTAGAGTAAAAAGCAAGATTCGCGTCGCTCATCATTAAATTAAAAAGAAAAGAAAAAAAAAAAGCCTCCGCGATTTTCGGAAATTAGGGTTTGTGGCAAAAATTAGGGTTTCTGCTGTCCGCCACGTCATCACTTTGTGACAACAACAACAAGAAGCGACTCGCCTTACTTTAGAAGCGAATCGAGTTACGCTGGCACAACAAGAAGCCAATCGCCTTGCTTTTGAACGCGAGCGCGATGAACGAAATGAACGAAAAGCAAAAAGGGACGCTGAGCGTGAAGCTTAAAGGGAGCTACGCACTCAAGAATTTATTTCCCATGTGCTAGTCTCGAAGACCGAACCACCCAAAGATCGTGGGAGTTCACCAAGTGGCGCAAGCCACGATGCGGATTCCAACCATCTAGTCACAGAGAAGTTGACTTTCAGTAAATATGACGGTAAGATGGACGCTACAGTTATTCATTCTTGGTTGCATCAATTTAATGCTTATTTTGCGACAACTAAGAAGACAGGAAATAGCAAAGTTTTGACGGCAGCTATGTACCTTGCCGGTGATGCCATCAATTGGTACCACGCATGGCAAGAGGCACAGCTAGCCGCGCACCTAGAGGCAGCCGACGGATTCACGCCCCTTTCTTTCGATTAGGCTGATTTCCAAGACAAGCTCAAGGCGCAGTTTATGCCACCTCAGTACCTCGCACGATTGAAAGACGATTGGCGCTCTCTCAAGCAAAATGGTATGCCAGTCATGTATTTTTCTAATCGTGTTTTGCAGCTAGGCACTCAATTACGAAAATCGGATGATGAGCGCAAAGAGGCTTTTCTCTTTGGATTGGACGAGTATATCAAGTACGATGTCGAGGTACTCGATCCAATCGATCTCAACAAGGCGGTAGCGATTGCTCTCGCACAGGAGATGAAGCACAACAAGGGAAAGCCTAAGGAGAACAAGACTTCCACAAGTACCTCGCAGACTTCTCAGAACGGTAAGAATGATAACTCTTCTAACCAATCTTCCAATAGTCTCTCATCAAAGAATTCTTCCAATGAATCTAAGGGTAAGGCTAACACTATTGCTAAACCTAAGCTTACTCCAGATGAAAAAGTAGCATAAGGAATTGTAGGAGGATACATCACTTCGGAAGAACAAAGCACTTATTCTAAGGAAGGTTGTTGTTTTCATTGTCACATTAAGGGTCACATAAAAAGAACATGTCCTAAGCTTGAATCGAATGAATCTAAAGAACCCACAACACCTACTACATCTGTCAATGCAATGAATGATAACACGTTTGTGCCCAAAGTTTCTCAGGACCCTCCCATTGATGAGCAAATCCTTAAGACTCTACTCACGTTTTATTCACTTCAAAAACGTCGAGATTTTTTTGGCAGTACTCACAATAATAGTTCCTCTCTTGTTGAGAGAGCCCGCCTCGAAGTTAGTCCGAGATCTCCTATCGAGGTCTCTGGCTTTCCTCCTGGTATGGACGCTCTCATCACAGAGGAGTGCCTTGATGTGTTGTTTGCAATTCAACAGACTGCCTTCACTAGAAGATTTGTTGTTTCTCCTCTCTCAGGATATGATATGATTTTGGGCATTCGATGGTTTCGTGAGACTAACGCTCTCATTGATTTTGAGGCTAACACTTTAACTCTCAATGCCAAAAGTGATTCTCCTACCGTCTTTCATGGAGTGGACACTGCTCCTTCTCCATCTCTCATTGCTAATATGCAGGACAAGGTTGAAAGGATTCGGGATAAGGAGATTCTCTCAATCTCTTTTTCTCCACAGCATGACACACATGATTTGCATGATTATGAGAAGCATGATGATTTGAAGGATAATGATTTGCATGATGATTTGGATGACAATGACAAGCATGATGACTTGCATGAAAATGATGTGATTGTTCACAAGGATGATGTGTTAGTGGATGCTTTTTCTAGCGAAGCTAACCTCGTTGTAGATTCGAACAATCACGAAGAGCCGATCTTGGCTTTCGAGTCGAGGTCCAAAGAACCCCCACAGGACGATTCTCTCATTCAAGAAGAACCGATCTTGGCTCTCGAGCCTTGGTCCAAAGAACCCTCACAAGAAGTATTATGTGTTCGCATGATTGATACGCACGCATTGTTCGAGTGTTTCATTCGTGACGGTTTCCTGTATTTTAGTCAACATCGTTATGTAACCCCTTTTCTCTAGGCATGACATACTGTATGTTGAGCATGTTTCTCTCATGAATGAGCACGAATGTATGCGGATTGTTCATGAAAAGCTGCAAAGTTTGTATGTAAGGAAGTCGCATTCCATGTCTCTTCCTTGGCATGACACAGTACCCGAAAAAGCACATGATAGTATCAGCACCATGCATGGGCATTTCCATTGTGATTTGCCACAGTTGATTGATTTCGATCAAACAGAAAAGATTCGATCTCATTGTTTGCATATGTTTGATGAACGGGTTGTCACTCCGTCTCTATGTTCATCTACATTGCATACACAGTCTTTAACGAAGACAAGATCTTTTTCCTTCACTTTACATGGAATGGGTATGTTCATGGTTTTGTGTTGGAGATGGTTTTAGGAATTTTCAGCCATGGAGATTCTTGAAGATGGAAGAAGCAGGAATCTAGACGAAGTTGAAGCATCGAAGGAGCCATAGAAGACTTTGTGTCGCTTTCGGCGCGGCCCAAAGAAGTAAGCGTTGCAGACCTTTATGAAGTTCAAGTACCGCACGACCTACATATCAGAGTGGGCCGGCGAAGAGTCCCTTCCAGGATTCCAGATGCTGTTGGCGATCTCCCTCGATGCCATATAGTTCGGTACCAGTACCTCACTTTAAAAAGGAGGGGATGTCATGTGACACATCCAACCCTATGTGTCCGTGGACAAGCTACACCATAACAGGGTTTTCGTCAAGTCCAGTTGGTTTAGATTAGAGGTGATCTGGCACTTTTGTGAGTCTATTCGTAGACCGTGCATGCCCAATCACTTAGCATAGATGCATATTCTCCGGTTGCACACAACATGATCATCAGTATTCCCTTCAAAATCCAACAGATTCAGTCAGGGGAATTTTCCAGTGCATTTAGCCTATTTTCCCTATTTTTGGTATTTTCACTTATTATTTTTAAGTGACTTTCCAACAAAAGTAGGTAGGGCAATTTTGCTAAGTTAATATATAAGCAAACCCAAGTTAGCACTTTCTGGCAGAAGAGGCAGCAGGAGCTTCCGGCTCAACAGGCAACTTCTCAGCAGTACCCCCCCTCTCAGTACCCCTAGCGTTTTCAACCCTAGGCCATCCTCTCCCATCCCTTGGCGCTTCCTTCCACAGCAGGCCATCGCCATCAACCATCAACACCCTAGCGATTGCATGTTTCCATTACCGCCATCAGATCCAGCCTTGCTAGCGTTTTTCCCAATTCAGCCATCAACATTTTTGGAGACTTCTAGCTAGCGTTTTTGCTAAGCAACAGGGCACATCAGCGTTTTTGAGATTCAGCCCTAATCTGCACCCATTGGACTACCATCACCATTGCAAGAATATTGTCTATCCAAGCAAGTCTCTACCATGAAAGAACTTATGGACCATACCGTGGTTGGCTACAAACTGATGAAGGAAAAGCTAGAGTTTACCACAGAAGAATCTCTGGCCACTAACCACAACTCTCGGCAACAACGAACAAATTCTCGAGAGTCTCATGAAAGTCAACCACAAAGGCCTCGTTTGACACCTCAACAACGAGACACCTTACTACAAGAAGGCCGATGCTTTGGATGCTTTCAAACAAGACATAACTATTTTGGTTGTCCCCAACGCACTGACAGACCTGCGGAGCCGACTCCCATGGCGACGGTCGACAGAAACCGAGGACCATCTCCAGCCAAACGAGCTAAACCGGCCATTGGATTAGTACCTGACATCTATGGCATACGCCTTGAAAGTACAAATGAATTGTGTCGAGCATATGGCAAAGTCAACGGTTTGAAAGCCCTAATTTTCTTTGACCTAGGAGCTACAGAGAACTTCATCCATCCACAATTCTTGAAGCAGATGGACTTTGATTATGATGCAGAGGGTGGAGAAATTGAAGCTGAGCCAGCCACATCTCAAACTCAGAAAGTGGTACCACTCATTGGTGCTCTTCCAGTGACTATCCAAGATTATCATGGAAAAGCTGATTTCCACATTATGAAGTTGGGCAATTGTGACGTTCTATTAGGCATGCCTTGGCATGACAAGAACGATGCGACTCTCCAAGTTCGGAACCGAACTATCACCGTGATGCAGAAGGGCAAGCCAGTCCTCCTCAAAGTTTGGTTGTCCGAACAAAACCCTGAATGAACTCTCTAGTTGTTCTATAGTTAGATACTTTTGAACTTTGTTTGAGAAGTATTGTTTGAAGCTTTGTTTGAAATGGATGGTATCTGTTTTGAACCTGTCTTAGTGCCGATTTGAATTGTTTGACTCTGGTTTTAATACTGGTTTCAATGATTGGTGATTTTACTCTCCGATGGATAGTGAGAAAAGATGTTTGAGAATGCTTGTTCATACTCATGGCCCGGACCCTTGTGATTATTTGCGGGGGGAGTATTGAATGATTGAAAAGTGTTGTTTTTACTCATGGCACGGACCCTCGTGGTTATTTACGGGGGGAGTATTGTTGTTGTTACTCATGGCCCGGACCTGCATGGTATTTACGGGGGGAGTATTAAGAAGTCTGAGCAGTGGTTACTCTCAGCACCTCCAAACGACGCAGGCTGCGGTCTGGGGGGCGTTTGGTTGTAAAAGGCCTCTATATCTCATGGCCCGGACCTTTTTAGGTTATTTGCGGGAGGAGTGATGAGGGAGTCGTTGAACAGCTCATGGCCCGGACCTGGGTGGTTATTTGCGGGGGGAGTGTTCATCGACGGCTTTATGTTTCTATGTCTTGTAATATGCATATGTGAGCATTTGTGTTGCATTGTGATGTGCCAATTACTGAATATTCCTAATTGGATGAGATTACTTGGGTATGTAATTTTTTAGTGCATCAAGACACCGTGGAAGATCAGTACGGTATGGGTGTGATGGCTAATTTTACTACACCAGAATATCAAGAGTTCCGATCTGGACGAAAGGAGAAGCTAACTCCTTGATCAAAAGAGCAGAAAGGAGAAGCTAACTCCTTGATCAAAACAGCCGAAAGGAGAAGCTAACTCCTTGATCAAAAGAGCAGAAAGGAGAAGCTAACTCCTTAATAAAAAGAGCAAACTGATTGTCCCTCGGAATGTCCCTCGGAATGACCCTCGATTTTTTTTTTTTTGAGCCAACTTGAGTTGTATTGTAGATATGCTGTAATCGCGGACGATTACTCTCTTTCAAGAAGGGGAGATGTAACAAACTGCTGACGTGGCAAAACCCTAAAGAATGGAGCCAACTTACATATGCCGGCCGAGGGGCCTAAACCCTAAGAAGAACAAGTAGCAGAAGAAGAAGAAGTCCTATTAACTTATGGGGATCCCGTCCGATGGGGCCCCAAGTGACATAAAGGATTAAAATAAAGTAGGATCCGGACATACGACAAAACTGATGACGTGGCAAATTTTCAAAAATTGCGTTGACATGATGACGTGGCAGGTTGTATGGATTTTCGTAAATTGCGATGGCAGCTTTTGGCATTGCTTTTTGGACCAGAAGCTTTTGAGATTTAAAGGCTTTTCACTGTAATCGCTTTTCAGTCCAAGGGCCTTTAAATATGAGGCTAGGGCTCATTCTTTGGCATGCTTCCTGGCGAAGGTGCAGAGTTTGGAGTACCGGCTTGTATTGTGTTGATGCAATATAAAGAAATACCGAAAGGGGTGCCAAGGTTTGGGGCCAATACTCTCTGGGGTGGAATTTCGCCACTCCGTGTCGCATGTTGTCTCTCTCTCTCTCTCTCTCTCTCTCAGTTCAGTTGTTATTTGAAGTGCTTAAAGTTGTTCAGTCTGTTCTTTTCTTTTGGCACGTGGTGACCATCTTGTTGTCACAAAGTGATGACGTGGCGGACAACAGAAACCCTAAAATTCCTGCAAACCCTAATTTTTGCCAAAAACCCTAAATTCCGGAAATCGCGGAGGCGGATTATTATTATTATTATTATTATTTTTTTGGAAAATGATGAGCGACGCGAATTTTGCTTTTGCTTTTTTTTATAAAAAAAAGAGAAAAGACTCTCTAAGAGAGAGAGAGAACTGATGCTTTTGATTTTAAAAGCTTTTGGGGCTCTGCTTTTGGGCATCCCTTGTAACCTTTAAATTAGTGGTGAGGGCCTCACTTCTCAGAGCATCTGGACGTAGAGTCTGAGAGTGAAACCCTAACCGCTCTCTTGTACTTTGATGATTGATTAATACAAAAAGAAATACCGAAAGTGGCGCCAGTCTTTGGGGCCAATATCTCTAGGCACGGAACTCCGCCGGGCCAGTGCAAATCTATTGTGATCTGTGAATTGTTTTGAAGTGGTTATTTGGTGCTGTCGCGGTTGATTCTTGACTTGGAGTGTCCAAGTTTGTTACAGTGGTATTAGAGCACGGCCGATTTCTCTTCTACGGGAAATCCGATCCCCGAATTTTTTTTCCGCGGCACCTATGGCTTCAGGCAATGATTAGTCGACTCCCTCTGCATCTGGAGATGCGGGCTGGGATCACAACGAAGATTCTGACAGAGAGTATGGCCCGCCTCGGCCTACTCAGGCGGAGCAAAGAGAGATGGAGCGTCGTCAATTGATTGGCGATGCAACAAAGTTGATGCTCAATTTTGCCAAGGACCCGAAGATGGCAAAATATATGAACCAGACCTCTTTGAAAGAGGTACAAATGGAGTGACAGAGAACCACAACACCACTCCCGAAACCCGCTCTCAAGAAACCTTCTGCCTCCAAGAAAATATACGGAGCAGGAACTGGAGAACGTGGTTGATGCACGGATTGCTCAGCTTTTCGACGTGCAAAAGAAAGACAAAAAGTAGAAGAAAGGCATTGACTTCCCGGGATATTTGGGTCGTCAGTTGACATTTGACAAGGCAAAGAAACGGAAGAAGCGTGTTCGATTTGAAGGAGTACCCAGTTCTTCTTCTTCTTCTTCTGACAGTTCTTCTAGCTCCTCGGATTAGAGCGAAGAAGACAGAAAAAAGCAAAAAGCGAAGCAAGACACAAAGCTTCGGAACGGGCAAGAAAAAGGCAAAGAAGGCTATATCTCGCCCAGAGACTGACAGTTCTACTGAGGACTCGTCTACAGACAGCTCAGATTCCGATGACGGAAAGTTTTATGCGAACAAGAAGAATTTTTACAAAGCCAACCAGTATGACTTTCTCGAAGATAAAAGCAAGAAAGTCCGAGAGTTTAAGGAAGGTGGCCACTCGATCAAGTTTGATACTTTTCAGGATACTCAGATGCTTCGAAGGCTTTGTCTTTTATACAGCAGTTTGACATCGCTTTCGCGGGAGGACGCTATTCAGAGCACTCCAAGATTCAGAGAGCTGCCTCTTACTTTAAGGGGAATGCTCGTACTTGGTGGTCCACGCTTCTATTAAGGAAGACTGTGCCAGTTACATGGCTGAAATTCAAGAGGCTTTTTATTTCTTCTTGGTTGACTCAAGAGTTTGAGCGAGATATACGAGCTGCTTGGAACCATCTCCGGATGACCAAGAGCGATACAGTGAATTCTTATTGTGAAAGATTCTGGAGCTCTTTTCTACCCGCCTCTTCATTCAAGAAGATCTCATTCAGAGAACAGATTGAGCGGTTTACCTTGGGTCTACCTACAGAGATCCGAGATCACTGCTTGGAACAGAAGTCAGCTTCTATTCAGGAGTTGATGAGTCATGCGAAGCGGGGCTTTGCCATTCACTCTGGCAGTTTGACCTACCCCACAGACGAGGTCACGACACAACGAACCGGACAGACTTCTAGGAATGAAAGTAGAAAAAGAAAGAGCAACCCAGAGAAAAAGGATGCACGACCCAGACTTACTCCTCAGGAGCGGACTCGCTACATCAGGGAGGGGAAGTGCTTTGGATGCGGGGAAACTGGACATATCTCCGCGAAGTGCCCTAAAAAGGCACAGAAAGAACAGAATGATAAAGACAACGACAGGCCTAAGAGTTTGAGAGCAGCTGAGGAATGTGGCAGAAAAGGCAGATAGAAAAGCAGAACTGGTACCACATGGCATGGGACCTGCACCGAATCTAATGAATGAAAGTACAAACTTTGCCGCTTTCGGGGCAAAGTGAAGGATCAGGAAGCTCTTTTGAAGGAGCCAAGGCCAACTTCTTTTCACTTGGAATTGGCGGCTCGATTTGGAACTACGCCCGACAGACTGACGCCACAGGCGGAGGTAGTTCGACTGGCACCCGGATGGGATGTTGCCATTACACCGAGCATTGGCAAACTTTGTTTGCAATGACTGGGGTGTTCAAGGCACGCGAGTGACGTTCTACTCGGGATCCCTTGGTACCACAAGAACTACGCCGTGGTTGACTACCAGGCCGAGAAAGCGACTTTGATAAATGAAGTGCTTAGAGATTGTACTTGAAGAACTTCAGTTTTCTTACTCATTCTTTTGGGAGAACTGAACGATAAAAAAAAAATTAAATATGTTTTGACCTGAAGAAAAGAACGCCAAGATTTTTTTCTCCACGCTCATGCCGATTGCTTTTGAGAGGGCCTGAAGATCATACCATTGATCTGATATCTGGAAGCACGCCACCGAATCGGCCACCTTATCGTGTGAGCCGAGTACAGAATGAAAAGATTATGAACTCAGTGAAAGACCTCTTGGAAAAGGGTCTTGTCCAGCCTAGTACTTCACCGTATTGCTCTCCAGTGTTGTTGGTTTTGAAGAAAGACGGATCTTGGAGAATGTGCATCGATTATAGCACTCTCAATGAAATCACCATCAAGAACAGATTTCCGATTCCTAGGATCGATGATATACTCGACAGGTTACAGGGATCCTCGTGCTTTAGCAAGATTGACTTGAAGAGTGGATATCATCAGATCAGGATAGCGCCAGGAGATGTCTACAAGACAGCTTTTCGGACGACTTTTGGGTTATTTGAGTTTTTGGTGATGCCTTTTGGCTTAACCAATGCTCCTGCGACATTTAACCAGATGATGCATAGGATTTTTCGAGAGTACAGGCTATTTGTTGGCACTTTCTTTGACGACATCATTGTTTTCTCCAAGACTGAGGCAGAACACAGAGATCATTTGCTTCAAGTCTTTCAGGCATTACGAGATCACACATTAGTGATTAATGCTAAGAAAAGTGAATTTTTCCTACCAGAGATACATTTTTTGGGACACATTGTGTCAACAGCAGGAGTGCAAATGAACCCGGCCAAGATGGAGACTATCCGTGATTGGCCCGATTTGAGGAATGTCCATGAAGTTAGAAGCTTCTGGGGACTGTGTTCGTACTACAGGCGGTTCATACGAAAGTTTGCAGAGGTTGCTTCCCCTTTGCATACCTTGACACAGAAAGGAGTACCTTTTTCGTGGGGACCCACAGAGGTGACTGCCTTTCGGACATTGAAAGAGAAATTGACTACGGGACCAGATTTGACTTTGCCGGACTTGCAGAAGTCATTTGAAGTATTTTGTGATGCTTGTGGTCGTAGTTCGGGTGCGGTCTTGATGCAAGAAGGCCATGTCATAGCTTACGAGAGCCGTTTGTTCTCTAGGCCGGAGATGACAGCACAGATCTATGGGAAAGAGCTTTTGGGGGTTATCCACGCTCTTACTCAGTGGCGGCATTACCTACTCGAAGCGGATTTTACCGTCTTTACAGACCATCAGAGTTTGCGCTACTTCTTGTCACAGAAGCAGCTTTCGGAAAAGCAGATGCGGTGGGTGAACATCTTGTCACAGTTCCACTTCCAGATTGTCCATGTGCAGGGACAGAAGAATGTGGTGGCAGATGCTTTGTCTCGAAAACCGTTGGTTCTGGCTATTTCCGCGATACATCATAGGAGCTTCGAGGATATGGTCGATCAATGTGCCACAGATATAGATTTTGCAGATATTTTCACACGGATATGGGATGGGGAGACAGTAGCTGGATACTCCCTTCGGGAAGGCTACTTGATGAAAAAGACTATGTTGTGCGTTACACAGCCATTGAGGGAAAAGGTTATGACTGATTGCCACTGTCCACCTTTTACGGGTCACCGCGGCATTGCTACCACCATGAAAGGGGTAGAGAGAGATTTCTTTTGGCGGAGACTGAAGAAGGATGTGGAAGAGTTTGTGCGCAGTTGCTTGGTATGCCAGAAGGTCAAGTTTGACAGGCATAAGGCACAGGGATTGTTACAGCCTTTACCCATACCCACCCGCCCCTAGGAAAATATTGAAATGGATTTCATTTTTTTTTGATCTCCCGAGAATACAGAATGATCACGATGATTTTCCGATTACATGGCACGCCTGAGACGATTGTCTCCGACAGAGACCCCAGATTTATGAGTTTGTTTTGGAAGGCAATTTGGGAGAACATTGGCACGCGGTTGCAGTTTTCGTCATCGTTCCACTTGCAGACTGACGGGCAATCTAAGATTGCCAATTCAATGATTTTAGATTTATTGAAGTCTTGTATCTCGCCTCAGAAGACTCAATGGGAAAAGAACTTACCTTTGGTGGAATTTGCCTACAATAACACGATACTCTTCGACGGGGAAGACGCCATGAGAGATTGTTGAAACTGCTGCGAAGGTTCCATTCTTCCTGAGCACGAAAGATTAGAAATTTGAAGCGGATGAATATTTGCGAGATTTGGATACGGCTTTTGCTAAGGTTCGCGAGACTTTGCAGGAGTCTCAAGAACGACAGAAAAAGGCAGCGGATTGCCATCGTCGCGACTGGAAACTGAAGGAGGATGATTGGGTGCTCTTACTTTTGAGAAGGCACGCCTAAGAAAGAAAAAGGGAAAGGAGAGGCTTTTTCCAAAGCTTAGTATGTGATACTACGGACCTTTCCAGATTACTGACAAGATAAATGATGTCTCCTTCCGATTGAAACTGCCAGATACTTGGAGGATTCACAATGCATTTCATGTGAATCTCTTGAAACCTTTTAAAGGTGATGTGCCTGATGATGGGGAGCTTGATGAGCAACCCGAAGTGGAAGAAAACGAGGAGATCCTTGTTCCTGAACAGATTTTGGCACATAATGATACGAAGAAAGGTAAAGTTCGAAGGCGGTTCTTGGTTAAGTTCAAGAACTTTCCTGCATTTGATGCGAAGTGGATGGAGGAGGAGGACCTAGCAGATACTCCTCGGATTGTGAAACTTTACCTCGATGTTTTGGTTTAGCGTAGTCTACTCCAAACGGAACCTAGAATTCAGCTTGGCCGAATATCTGGTGCAGTGGGATGCACAAGAGGGGAGTCACTCCACTCCTTTGTCAACAGATGCCTCGATTTTGATACTAAAGTCACTGATGTCTCTTTGAGCTTCAGGGATACTGAGAGCTGACAGTATTCTGCTGGATGACTTTATGAAATGGAATTCCTGATTATGATACTGATTTGTTCTTGACTTCTTGTGAGTGCAGAAACTGATAGCCGAAATGACTGCAGCATTTTGGTCTGATTGATCTCGAATAGACATGGTTGCAATAGGGGTTAGTCAATCGGACATCGATGAGGTCCCGATTGGACCTAGATGTGATTGCTAGCTACATTGCCGATAAATCATGGTCTAAGATCCGAATGAATGTTGAATGTCATGTGATGTCCTGTGATGTCGTGTGATGTGACTGTCGATTTTGTACAGGTGCTAGATGTGCGTTCCTAGTACGTAGGTACTAACAGTCAGTGTCTGCTAAGACGGTTTATGGCTTTTGTCGGTTTTGCAGGCGTAATCGCGGTCGATTACAATGCTTTCAAGAGGGGGGTATGTCCAAAGTGATGACGTGGCGGACAACAGAAACCCTAATTTCTGCCAGAAACCCTAAAATTCCTGCAAACCCTAATTTTTGCCAAAAACCCTAAATTCCGGAAATCGCGGAGGCGGATTATTAAATTTTTTTTTTTTTGGAAAATGATGAGCGACGCGAATTTTGCTTTTGCTTTTTTAAAAAAAAAAAAGAGAAAAGACTCTCTAAGAGAGAGAGAGAACTGATGCTTTTGATTTTAAAAGCTTTTGGGGCTCTGCTTTTGGGCATCCCTTGTAACCTTTAAATTAGTGGTGAGGGCCTCACTTCTCAGAGCATCTGGACGTAGAGTCTGAGAGTGAAACCCTAACCGCTCTCTTGTACTTTGATGATTGATTAATACAAAAAGAAATACCGAAAGGGGCGCCAGTCTTGGGGGCCAATATCTCTAGGCACGGAACTCCGCCGGGCCAGTGCAAATCTATTGTGATCTGTGAATTGTTTTGAAGTGGTTATTGGGTGCTGTCGCGGTTGATTCTTGACTTGGAGTGTCCAAGTTTGTTACACTTGTGACAACTTCCTGTGGGGGTTCTTTGGACCTAGGCTCAAGAGCCAAGATCGATTCGTCATGTTTGATCGAATCTGCCTGGGGGGTTGCTGTGGACCTCGACTCAAAAGCCAAGATCAATTCTTCGTGATTGATCGAATCTGCAACGAGGTTAGGTTTGCTAGAAAAAGTATCAACGAACACATCATCCTTGTGAACAATCACATTATCTTTATGCAAATCATCATGCTTGTGAAAAATCACATCTTGATCATCATGCAAATCATCATGCTTGTCCTTAGCATCCAAATCATCATGCTTGTCATTGTCATGCAATTCTTCATGCTTATCATCATGCAAATCCTGTGTGTCATGCTTTGGAGAAGACAAGACTGAGAGAGTCTCCTTCTCTTGAATCCTTTCAATCTTCGCCTGCACATTAGAAATGAGAGATGAAGAATGAACAACTTGCTCTCCACAAAAGACAATGGGAGAGTCACTTTTGACATTGAAAGTGAATGTATTTTCCGCCCAATCAATGAGAGGGTCATGCTCACAAAACCATCGAATGCCCAAAATCATATCACATCCTGAGAGAGGAGAGACTAAAAATTTTCTACGGAAAGCAACTTGTTGAACTGTAAACAACACATCAAGGCACTCTTTCATGATGAGAGAGTCCATACCGGGAGCGAAGCCAGAGACCTCAAGAGGAGATTTCTGACTAACCTCTAGGCGGGCTCTCTCAACAAGAGAGGGACTAATCACATCATGCATACTGCCTGGGTCAAACAATATGACAAAACGCTTCCCCGTCATATGACCATAACATTTAATGAGAGACTCATCCATGGGAGGGTCATGAGAAACTTGGAGCACACTCGTGTTCTCATTTATTGCATTGACAGAGAAAGTGGGTTCTGTGGATTCTTTAGATTCATTAGAGACAAGCTTAGGACATGTTCTTTTTATGTGACCCTTAATGTGTCAATGAAAACAACGACCTTCCTTAGAATAAGTGCTTTGCTCTTATGTATCCTTCTAAAATTCCTTGTGCTACCTTTCTATGTGGAGTGAGCTTAGCTTTAGCAATTGTGTTAGCTTTACCCTTAGGTTCATTGGAAGAGTTCTTTTTGAGAGACTATTGGAAGATTGGTTAGAAGAGCTGCCGTTCTTACCATTCTTACCGTTCTGAGGTTTTGAGAGGTACTTGTCGAAGTCTTGTTTTCCTTAGGCTTTCCCTTGTTGTGCTTCATCTCTTGTGCGAGAGCAATCGCTACCGCCTTGTTGAGATCGATTGGATCGAGCACCTCAACATCATACTTGATATACTCGTCCAATCCATAAAGGAATGCCTCCTTGCGCTCCGCTTCCGATTTGCGTAATTGAGTGCCGAGCTGCAAAACACGATTAGAGAAAGACATAACGGGCATACTATTTTGCTTGAGACCGCGCTAATCGTCCTTCAATCGTGCGAGATACTGAGGTGACATAAACCGTGCCTTGAGCTTGTCTTGGAAATTGGCCCAATTGAAGGAAAGGGGTGTGAATTCGTCGGCTTCCTCTAGGTGCGCGGCTAACTGTGCCTCTTGCCATGCGTGGTACCAATTGATGGCATCACCGGCAAGGTACGTAGCTGTCGTCAAAACTTTGCTAGTTCTTGTCTTCTTAGTTGTTGCAAAATAAGCATTAAATTGATGCAACCAAGAATGAATAACCGTAGCATCCATCTTACCATCATACATACTGAACTGGATCTTCTCTGTGACTGGAGTTCGAATCTCAGCTTGCGCCACTTGATGAACTACCAACATCTTTGGCTGGCTCGAAGTTTGAGGCGAGAACCTGTCGAACCAATTCTTGCGTGCGTAGTTCTCTCTGTGCCTCACAATTGGCCTCCAAGGCCACTCGTCTTTCTTCGGCCGCCAAGCGCGCATCATCGCGCTCACGCTCCAAAGCTGCCTTTCTTTCTTCTCGTTCCTTGTCCGCCAAGCACGCTTGTTCACGCTCGCGAATCATCCGTTCCTCGAAGGCTGTGAAACCGGCCTGTTCAATCCAAAAAGGGCGGTAGACTTTACTTTAAACCTTGATTTAGCTTTCACCCATTATTAGTCGTCTATTTTACCTGTACTTTCAAGACACAACAAAGGGGAGAGGGATACAGGCTGCTAGATTGCACCTGTATGAGTAGACGGACACCAGATTGGCCCCTAACTTAGGCGCCCCTTTCGGTATTTCTTTATTGTTCAAAAGAGGGAATAAACGCTGTGGTTCCCTACAAGCTGCCCCGCACAAACTCGGCTGAATTTCCACTGTTCCAGCCTGATTTCGGCAGCATAACTGTACTAGAACCCTTCACGGTCAGTATTCCCACGCATTGACCGACTTTCCCGAAGCATACGGGCACTTTGCAAAACCTGGCGAGAATCTGCAGCACGCTGAATTCTCTGTTTTCAGCCCTGAAAATGCGCCAGATCGCCTGTACAGCGGTTCCCTTGCGTCCCCGAACCTCCTGGGGGTATTAGGGTCCGTTTAGGGCCAAAACCCTAAACCTGCAAAAATACACAGCAGGCTGTAATTCACTGTTTCGGGCTCCGTTCCGCGTGCCGGTCGCATCCCTAGCAAGTCCTCGAGCTCCCGCACCTGTAGGGCTACTTGCCCTTTGAATCGGACGAGATTTCTGGCGTGAAACCTCTCCGAATTCACCTGTACCTGCGGGGGGATTAGCCGCTAGCTAATCCAGTACCTGTGCAAGAGGCTCTTGCCTCGGCAATCGCGCATGAACCCACACAACTGTACATTGGTCAAATGAAAAGCCCACTAGAGGGGCATAACATACTGCCAAAGGGGAGAGAGAGGGCAGTGCGTAGCGTGCAGGGCATCACTCCTGGCACCGCACTGTGCATAAGAGGGAAAGCAAGCACTCCATAGCTCTTAACCTGTGACCGAGACTTGCAAAATGAGCCTCCCAGCTATAAATCACGTTTTTGCCTTCTCTATAAGTAGTAAACTGGCCTCAGAGTGCCAAGTGTCACTCATTTGTGCATTTTCCCGCTTTAGACCCTCGGGTCTAAAAATATCTCACCTGCAGCCTCTGTTGACTTGGCCACAGAGTAACAAAATGATCCCCATGTCAAACTGCACGTAATGACGCGAAGACATTTTCAGGTCCCAAAATAGCAGTTCCCTAAATTTTAGGAGATGCTGCCATTGTATCTTTCTAGGTCATCCGACCCTCTTTGTACACTGCGGCCACATCCAAAACTGAAATGTAGCCTCTGTAGCAAAGGATTCCACTTTGGCTAGTCAATGACCCCACTTGGCTAACCATAGTCCTTGTCCAACCTTAGTGCTCTCTTGCCCTCAGGCCTGGACTCCCTCTGGACAATTCCACACTAGCTATGCAATGCAGGGCAGTTAGATTTCCCGAGGGGTGTTTCCAAAAAGTGAAAGTAAATAGATAATAAGAAAGAAATCAACAAAAAGGATAGATAGTAGTCACACGCTGGTGACATACCCCCCTCCTGAAATCTCAAACGTCCTCGTTTGCATCTATGTCGTACATGCTTACTGTCAACACCTGTCGACACATATACGACACATACATGCTCATTGTCAACCCTGGTGTATTCAACACCTCGTCGACTCATGTATTGCCTGCGTGTGAACCCTGTCCCAATGACATAGTGGTAGCTTCGCACTCTGCCATTGCTTTGAGTCACTAACTTTCCAATGACAAAATGGTAGCTGCACATTTTGCCACTGTCTTATAGTACACGTTGGATCCCGTAACACTTTCGAGCATACCCAAACCGACAGTTTAAGAATGCAGTTACACATGTACTCTTCAATAGAAGCAATCACTGTATCCTTGACAAACTGACAAGAAATACTCACTTCTATAGCACTAACCAAACTTTTGGACATTCCATAAGAGCAATTGCCAAACTGACAATCTGTACAGCTCTAACATTCATGTAACAGGTATTTCATTTGAGCTCACTTTAAATACCATGTACATCATTTGTTTCAGAAGCCATTGTCACACTGACAATCCATGTAGCTTTGAAACTCAAGGGGTCAAGGTAGGTTGCAAATCGAAGGCTTCCAGGTAGAGTGATAACACAGTTGGTGACTCTGCAAGTTCACCTTCTTCCATCCACTTAGCATCCATTGGTGGATAGTTTCTGAACTTTACCAAGTAACGCCTAGCAACCTTGCCTTTCACTTTCCTTTCTTTGTGTGCCAAAATCTGTTCAGGGACCAAGATCTCGTCAAGTTCCTCGACTTCCGGCTGATCTTCAGCTGGCATATCTTCTGGCACATCACCCACATAGGGTCTGAGAAGACTCACATGAAACGCATTGTGAATCTTCCAACTGTCAGGCAATTTCAGCCTATATGCAACATCACTGATTATGTCGCACACTTGAAAAGGCCCATAGTAACGCATGCTGAGCTTTGGAAACACTCTTTCCTTGCCCTTCATCTTCTTTAACCTTGCCTTTTCAAAGCGTAAAAGCACCCAATCACCAAGTGAATATACCACTTCACGACGGTGACGATCAGCTGCTTTCTTTTGCTTTGCCTGAGTCCTTTCTAAGGCCACTTTGACCTTCTTGTACATTTCATCCATGTCTTGAACATACTTATCTGCTTCAAATATCTTGTCCTTTGTATGCAGTATGGGAGGAACTTTCTTGCCACCTTCAACTATCTCAAAGGGTGCCTTGCCAGTTGATGAATGCACTGTATTATTGTATGCATACTCCACCAATGGCAAATACTGCTCCCACCTTCCTTTATGCTCTGACACATAGCACTTCAGCAGATCTAGGACAGTAGAATTTGCCTCTTCTGACTGCCCATCTGTTTGAGGATGAAATGACGAAGAGAATTTGAGCGTGGTACCCATATTCTCAAACAAGCCTTTCCAGAACAAACTAGTCATGCGTGGATCACGGTCGCTAATAATCGACTGTGGCATGCCATGATACTTGAAAATATTGCTCATAAACAAGCGTGCCATCTGATCTGGCTTTATCTTCTTCCTGACAGGAATAAAATGAGCCTGTTTGCTGAATCTGCAAATAATGGTCCAAATACCATCATTTCCTGTCTGCGTTCTCGGAAGATCAAAGATAAAATCCATAGCAATACTTTGCCATGGTTTATCTGGAATAGGTAGTGGTTGCAATAACCCTGGTGCCTTTTGCCTGTCAAACTTGACCTTTTGGCATATTAGGCATTCTCGCACAAAGGCATCCACATCCCTTCTCAATGTAGGCCAATAGAAGAATGTCTCTACCGCTTTAACTGTAGCATCGATACCACGATGCCCTGCATACGGTGGGACATGACTCTCTTCCATAACTTTGCGTCGCAATGGCTTTGTGACACACAATCTGCCATGCATCATCATGAACCCATCTTTAAGAAGATAGTGTTCATGACGTTGTCCATCCATTAGTTGCTCGAAGACCCTTGCAAAATCTTCATCATTTGCATACTGTTCTCTCATATCATCAAGTTCATGATGATAAGGAATCGACACAGCTGAAATTTGTGGCTTCCTTGACAAGGCATCAGCCACAACGTTCTTCTTGCCTTCCACATGCACAATCTGAAAATGGAACATGGACAAGATATTTGCCCATCGCATATGCTTCTCAGATAACTTTGTTTGTGTCAAGAAGTATCGCAAGGTCTGATGGTCCGTTTGGACAACGAAATCTGCACCTAGCAGGTAGTGTTTCCAACTTAAGAGCGCATGAATCACAGCCAGTAACTCTTTCTCATAGACCTGCATGGTCATCTCTGGCCCTTGCAAAATTCTGCTCTCATAGGCTACTACCCTGCCATCTTGCATTAGCACTGCACCAATGCTACTACCGCAGGCATCACACTGGACCACAAATGACTTCCTAAGATCCGGCAACACAATGACTGGATCTGAAGTCATCTTTTCCTTTAAGAGATTAAAAGCTGAAATCTCTTTCTGTGTCCATCTGAAGGTGACTGCCTTCTTTTGAAGAGCATGTAAAGGTGAAGCAATCTCAGCGAAATTTCGAATAAACCTTCTGTAATAGGAGCATAGTCCCAAAAAGCTTCGGACATCATGCACCGTCTTCAAATTTGGCCATGACTTGATCGCTTCAACTTTTGCAGGATCCATTCTGACACCATCCTTTGAGACAATGTGTCCCAGAAAGTGAATCTCTTCCAGAAAAAACTCACTTTTCTTTGCATTGATGAGCAACCTATGACTGCGTAGCTCTTTGAACACAATGGCCAAGTGATGCCTATGCTCCTCTTCATTCTTTGAGTAGACTATCATGTCATCAAAGAACGTACCAACAAACTGCTGGTGTGGACGGAAAATTCTGTCCATCATCCTATTAAACGTAGCAGGAGCATTTGTGAGACCAAAGGGCATCACTAAAAATTCGTAAAGGCCAAACGTTGTTCTAAAAGCAGTCTTGTGCACATCCTCTGATCTAATGCGGATCTGATGATACCCACTCTTTAGATCTATCCTGCTAAACATAGCTGCTCCTTCTAATTTGTCCATAATATCATCAATTCTAGGTATAGGGAACCTATTCTTGATGGTATTCTTGTTCAGTGCACGGTAGTCGATGCACATACGCCATGAGCCATCTTTTTTCTGCACCAACAATACTGGAGAACAGAATGGAGATGAACTGGGCTGAATCAGCCCCTTTTCTAACAGCTCCTGTACTTGGCCCATTATCTCTTTCTGCTGAGCCGCACTAACCCTGTACGGAGGCTTATTTGGTGGGCTACAGCCTGGCACCAAATCTATCGCATGGTCCTCGGGTCTCTCTGGCGGTAATTGAGACGGTAATGAATCGGAAAAACAGTCACTATACTGTTGTAAAAACATTGACCTTTCTTTATCTAGCACAGATAAATTTGATTCATCACAATCTGACACTTCACGTGCAAAAACCAAGTACGCAGAAAGATGCTTTTTCATTACAGAAGTAATAGCAGAAGCTGATATAGTAGGAATAGACTCCCCTTTAAGCTTTACATCCAGAATGTGAGTCTTTCCCCTGCTCTGTACAGTGATCTTTTTGTTGTAGGCATCCATGATTCCCTGTACACGAAACAACCAAGGAATACCTAACAACACATCACATCCGTCCAGTGGCATGATGTAAAATTCTTCAGCATCTACATAGGACTGGATATGTAGACGCAACTTTCCAATGATGGGTGTGACAGCCTCTGTATGGCCAGGACATGCCAAACCTGCCTCTGCTGTATACCCCATCTCTTCAGGTCTGATTCCCAACTTTGAAGCCAATTCTGGGGAAATGAAGTTGGCTTTGGCACCTGGATCAAAGAAGATAAGCACTGTTTGATCCCTAACCTTTCCCCATGCTCTGCAAAGCTCACTTGCATCTGAATTTGGCTTGTCGCCCACCATATCTGGCACTAGACCAGCCATGGGCTTCTTTCCTTTCCTGTCCTCCTTGTCTTCAGAATCAGCTGGCCTTTTCTTTGTAGGACAGTTGTAAGCAATGTGGCCAGGCTGCTCACATATAAAGCATTTGTTCTCTGTCCTTAGGACCTTCTTTTGCTCTTCTGACTTGCGAGGAAAACGTCTTTTCCATTTCTTTGCTGGTCCTTTTTCTGATTCAGCCGTAGCTTTGTCTTTCCCTGCATTGGCCAACTCCTGAGTCCCTTTAGGAGCCTCATTGGGAACGTGCTTCTTGGCTGAATTTTTCTTGCCTGATCCTGCCTTGACGCCAGTGTTAAATTCACAATCTTCTCCCTTGAGCAAACCATTGCCAGTGTTTGCTACCTCGATGAGCTGCGTCAAAGTAGTGACTTTTGTCTTCGTGCAGTATTTTCTCAATCCTTTGGGTAGGCCACAACAGTATTTTTCAATCTGTTCTGTCAATGGCACAAACCTATAGGGAGTTACTGGAAGTAGAGCTTTCCAAAACTTCCGATTGTAATCATCCAGATTTCTGCAAGTGGCAGCATTAAGCTGGTGCCATTCTGTCATGACATCTGCTTCAAAATCATCAGATAACCATGCTGCTGCAAAAATCTGCTTGAAGTAAATCCATGTGGACGGAGCTTGCCCTTGAAGCAATAAAGTTGTCCACCATTGTCCCGCATTCCCTGTCAAGAAAGTGGCTACCTTGCGGACCTTTGAAGCCTCGGTAAAGTTTCCCCCTGCATAGGCCTTGTCAAACTGCTGGAGGAATGAAAGAGCCTTCTTCCTGTCATCAAACCCTGTAAAGGTCGTGAATGACACTCCTTTGCCACCTTCTTTGTACGGAGTTGGCCTCTCCAGCGGCGTTAAATTGTCATATGGAAGTGACTGAAACATGGGAACACTAATAGGGTTCATCTGTGTTCCTTGGCCGCTATTAACTTGACCTGGAAATGCCATATTTGGCTGCTGATTTGTAATTCCAGCCATACCAAAATTTGCTTGTGGCATCCCAAATTGTCCCTGAGTGCTTTGAAACCCTGGTTGCATACCCATGACACTGTACATGGGGTTAGGCATCATCGTTTGAGCACCCGCAAACACTGTTCCTGGCGTATAAAACTGATTTCCAGGTGCATGACCAGCCATGCTCTGAAATACCGATCCACCTCCAAAATAGCCAGGGTGTACTGAAGGTGGTGGGAAGACCTGTTGCATAGCCTGTAAGTTGCTTCCCTGCCCATTAGAACCAGCTATAGGCTGCTGAAAGGTGGCGGGCTGAATTGGTACAGCTTGAAAGACTGGCATCTCAGCCACCTGTTCTTGCACCTTAGGCATACGTTGTGGAGACTGCATGTTCTCCGTCAAGTGTACAGGTGTTTCCATTGACTGTGCGGTATGAATCACCTGTGTTCGAGCCTTAACAGGCTTTTGAATATGATCCAGTGACCCAACTTGCTGAGACGGAACAGGAGGTTGCAGAAAGGCTAAAAACCTTGGGTTCTGCATTACTTGTGTGAACATAGCCACAGCAGTAGCCAACTGGGTCCTGAATATATCATCATCAGTCTGTGGTGGTCTTGAGGACTCACCCACTTCATGTGTCTGTTGACCCTGTGAAGAGGAAACCTCTTCAGTCACATCATCTGGTCTGTCAGCCATAATTGCAATTCCTTGTGTCTGGTCTATGATCCCCTGTGTCTTCAAGTCCAAAACTGACCAAGGCTCACTTCTATGGGAAAAAGTGATTTAATCCCGTCGATGGAACCATGAAACCGGCCTGTTCAATCCAAAAAGGGCGGTAGACTTTACTTTAAACCTTGATTTAGCTTTCACCCATTATTAGTCGTCTATTTTACCTGTACTTTCAAGACACAACAAAGGGGAGAGGGATACAGGCTGCTAGATTGCACCTGTATGAGTAGACGGACACCAGATTGGCCCCTAACTTAGGCGCCCCTTTCGGTATTTCTTTATTGTTCAAAAGAGGGAATTAACGCTGTGGTTCCCTACAAGCTGCCCCGCACAAACTCGGCTGAATTTCCACTGTTCCAGCCTGATTTCGGCAGCATAACTGTACTAGAACCCTTCACGGTCAGTATTCCCACGCATTGACCGACTTTCCCGAAGCATACGGGCACTTTGCAAAACCTGGCGAGAATCTGCAGCACGCTGAATTCTCTGTTTTCAGCCCTGAAAATGCGCCAGATCGCCTGTACAGCGGTTCCCTTGCGTCCCCGAACCTCCTGGGGGTATTAGGGTCCGTTTAGGGCCAAAACCCTAAACCTGCAAAAATACACAGCAGGCTGTAATTCACTGTTTCGGGCTCCGTTCCGCGTGCCGGTCGCATCCCTAGCAAGTCCTCGAGCTCCCGCACCTGTAGGGCTACTTGCCCTTTGAATCGGACGAGATTTCTGGCGTGAAACCTCTCCGAATTCACCTGTACCTGCGGGGGGATTAGCCGCTAGCTAATCCAGTACCTGTGCAAGAGGCTCTTGCCTCGGCAATCGCGCATGAACCCACACAACTGTACATTGGTCAAATGAAAAGCCCACTAGAGGGGCATAACATACTGCCAAAGGGGAGAGAGAGGGCAGTGCGTAGCGTGCAGGGCATCACTCCTGGCACCGCACTGTGCATAAGAGGGAAAGCAAGCACTCCATAGCTCTTAACCTGTGACCGAGACTTGCAAAATGAGCCTCCCAGCTATAAATCACGTTTTTGCCTTCTCTATAAGTAGTAAACTGGCCTCAGAGTGCCAAGTGTCACTCATTTGTGCATTTTCCCGCTTTAGACCCTCGGGTCTAAAAATATCTCACCTGCAGCCTCTGTTGACTTGGCCACAGAGTAACAAAATGATCCCCATGTCAAACTGCACGTAATGACGCGAAGACATTTTCAGGTCCCAAAATAGCAGTTCCCTAAATTTTAGGAGATGCTGCCATTGTATCTTTCTAGGTCATCCGACTCTCTTTGTACACTGCGGCCACATCCAAAACTGAAATGTAGCCTCTGTAGCAAAGGATTCCACTTTGGCTAGTCAATGACCCCACTTGGCTAACCATAGTCCTTGTCCAACCTTAGTGCTCTCTTGCCCTCAGGCCTGGACTCCCTCTGGACAATTCCACACTAGCTATGCAATGCAGGGCAGTTAGATTTCCCGAGGGGTGTTTCCAAAAAGTGAAAGTAAATAGATAATAAGAAAGAAATCAACAAAAAGGATAGATAGTAGTCACACGCTGGTGACAGGCTGCCTGTCGTTCTTGGCGCTCACGCTCCAAGATAATGGGCTGCGCTTCTTGTTGAGCCATCGCAACGCGATTCGCTTCTTGTTGTTGTGCCATCATGTCCATCATCGTCTTGACCAAAGCCTCCATAGGATTTGGTGCAATAATTGGCGTAGATGGCGAAGGGGGAGGGTCAGGAAAACCTCCATGGTGAGGAAATTCTTCTTCACTACTTTCATGCCCATCACCTCCATGCAAAGTATCCATTCCGCTTCGGGTGATGACTATACACTGTGATCTTTGGTTCTTAAGTTCACGAGGAACTTGGGTTCTTGCGGGTCTTGGGTTCTTGAGGTTCTTGGGGGTCTTGAGGTGCTTCTTTCGCTTGCAATTTGTGTTAGAGAAGGATCTTCTTTTCACCCGAGTTTTGCTCTTTCCCGCGGGCGCACCCCTTAGCGGCCTTGCGCTCACACCAAGGTTGCTTTTTCCCACCTCACGTTGATTGGCCGGCCACTAAGTGCACGGTCCGCCCTCAATGAGTGAAAAGAGGCACAAGGGGAGGCTGGACAAGCCCTTCTGTCTTGGGATTCCTGTCACTCTTCAAAAACACGATTAGGAATCGACACGCCCAAAAGATCTTGGGTTATGTGCGACCGCAACAAGCAAAAAAAATTCTGTGGTTCTATCCTTGAGTGATATAGAACACTGCCAAAGCTCTAATACCAATGTAAGGTGCAGTGGAAGTGAATGTTGAACTTTGCTCAAGATGAGTGCTCTGAACTGTGCTCAAGGTTCCCTTTTCTTAGGGAAGGGAGAGCCTTCCGTGCTTTAGTGAGAGAGTGCAAGTGATCACAAACAAAGTGAATAGACATTGTGCGTGAAGGTGCTGAGACTGAGAGATAGAGAGAGAAGAGAATACGACACCGGGAAGTTGTCAAACCCTCCTCCAAGGGCCCCACTCTCGATGGCGAGAGTGGTCTACTATTGATTGCACAATCTGGTACAAGATGCTGATGCAAATTATAAAGGTGCTATGTCGAGGCCGACGGTGGTGCCGACGATGAGGAGACTATGGCTGAAAACTGAATGCTGTGGATTGGTTCTTGTCGCAACCAGTCGGGGCGGATCTGTGTGCTTAGTGCCTTGCCGAAGACGCTTGCGACGCTATCTCTGCTGTCCTACCAAAAACGCTGGCCTAGTGCTTGTAAAAACGCTGGTCTGCTGGTCATTTAAACGCTGATTTGCTGACTGTATTGCTTAGGAAAAAATGCTCATCTTGATGCTGTTTTGTCGCTGAATTCCTGCTGCAAAACACTGGCCCGATGGGGCTGAAAACGCTGCTGCAAATGGTATCTATGGCTGCTGCAAAAATGCTAAGTGTAGGGCTGAATCTGCAAGCGATACTGAGTGGCTGATGGTGATGGAGTTCTACTGATTTGGAAAACATTGAAGTGCTGAAGAAACACCAGGCTTCCAATGTCGAAAACGCTAGTGTCCTTGGGAGAGTTGAGCAATGCTCCTGCTGCCTCTTCTGCCAGAAAGTGCTAGCTTTGGTTTGCTTATATATTTCATTAGCAAAATTGCCCTATCTAGTTCCCAACAAAAGTCACTTAATAAATAAGTGAAAAATGTCAAAAATAGGGAAAATAGGTTTTAATGCACTGGAAAATTCCCCTGATGGATTCTGATGGGAATGCTGATGATCATGCTGTGTGCAACCGGAGGATATGCATCTACTCTACGTGTCTGGTCATGCATGGTCTTCAAACAGATTCACAAAAGTGCCATATCACTTCCTATTCTAGACTGACTTGACTGATCTGAACCTTGGTCATGCTGTAGCTTGTCCACGGACACATAGGGTTGGATGTGTCACGTGACAGATGGATTGTTGAGACAAAAATTTGCAAATTGAGGATCCTTCACAAATTTTATCATCTGCTTGGAGCACTCGTCAACCTGTTGTCAACGTTCCATCTCTTGAAGCTCGTACTGAGTAGGCCGAGGTGGCCCATACTCTTCCTCTGTTAAATCATCAAAATCTTCTTCATGATCTCCTCCCGCATTAGCAGACTTGGTTACAAGGAATGGCCCTTTTTAGGTCGCCGTTCCCCGTTCCAAATCTAGCTTCCCGTTCCGAATCCTTGTCCGTGCTTCAGACGCGAGTGTCTGAAACAAGGAATGGTATTTTATACCGGTTGCCGTTCAGACTCCACCACCTCTATGTATCCACGTGCAGCCATAAAGAGTGGACTGCCCTGGAAGTATGAAAGATCATGACGTTGGTTTTCCCAAGGTTCAATGTCAGCCCTCTCTGTGTACAAAAGTCATCAAGAGCCTTGAGGTGTCGTTGTAAGCCCTCCTATGATTCAGAGATCAAAACATTGTTGTCAGCATAAGTGTACTCGGGTACCTCACCCTCGTTACCAGCTCACAATATATAATCTGAGATCTCATGTATATAGATCCCAAAGGGGGTCGGGGAGAGTGGGCATCCTTGCTTCACACCAATGGTGCTAGTAACAGGGTCTGATAAGTCTCTGGGGCATCGTAGTCTCCCCATCACCTGCTCATATAAAGCATATTTAGCTTAGGTCATTTGTGAAGGTACACCCAAGCTTTGGAGGTGTTGAAACTTGAAAGAGCCTCTCACGCGGAACTGTAATCTGTATCAAATGGTTTGCGGAAAGTCCACATATTAGCAGTGTAGTCTCTTCTTTCAAGTTTTTGCCCCATCAATGAGGCAGCGCAAAACAAAGATGTGATCTTTAGTAGAGAAGGCTTGTCTGAAACTTGCCTCCCTCCTCCCTATGTGAATATGAGCTGAGCTCTCCCTGAAGTATTGCTCCATATAGTTTGGCCATGGTGTGGCCAATCATGATGGTCGTTTAATTCCCTGGATCCAGGGTGTCACCAGCCTTGTGGATAGGCACAATTGTGTGTCTAGTCCACTCCTCTGGGAAGCCCTCCGCCATAGCCTTCTTAAGATGTGTGCGGGCTATGGTGCTGGTTGTGTAAATGAGATGCTCACTTTCTAGGCTTGTGTGGTGTCAGCAGATCTGCGGTGCTGTAGTCAATGTATGGCTCGTGTTACCATGTCTGTGGTAAAGAAAGTGGAGATGGTAGGCTGTGGCTTGAGTGGCTCTGGGATAGTCTTGAATCGGTGACATCTTGGTGCCACGCTGCAAAGCACTCTTTAAAAAGAACCTTGCTTTTTGTGAATGGTTTGGAAATCCCAACCGACCAAAGTTGCAGAATATTTCCAGGAGGACATGCACTACCATATAAACTTCGTACCCGGGTACTTGTAGTGGCAGTTCACCCCTTTGCCGTCTTGCTCAGTTCAGTTATTTCAAGTTGCAATGTGCTAGTTATTAGGTCGTTCTAGCTTACAATGTTTATTACTTTGTATATGCCGTACCTGATGAAGACAGTATCAGCTGTAAAGGGTGGAAAGTATTGTTCCTCTAGACATACAACTACAATCGGGCACGTCTATTATATTCCATGATGAGAGAGTAGTTGTTTTGATGCGTGGGAACCTCCACATTCAACTGATAAGTTTAACGTGCTGACAACTTTTTCTTCTGTCTACAGGGTCAATTATGCCCTGTTTGAAGAACTGGAGGCACAAGATGTGGAGAGGACCAGAGAAGTTTACAGGTAAAAGATTATATATGATTGGTTTGCTCAGAGTGATTGTGGAATTTTTCTTTTAGTTTGGGTTTTTACGTCTTTACTTTTAATTTTAGGGAATGCTTGAAGCTTATACCCCACAAAAAGTTCTCTTTTGCAAAAATATGGATTTTAGCAGCTCAGTTTGAAATAAGGCAGAAGGATATGAACGCAGCCAGGCGGATCTTGGGAAATGCCATTGGAATGGCTCCCAAAGACAAGGTGGGGACAGCTTTTTAGTCTTGTTTCAATGAAGTTTTCACATGGCTGCTTGCAAATAGCATAACTAAATAGACGTACCAACTTCTTATTTGTTTCTAGCTACTTGTGCATGAACAATCTTAAAATTGACTGCGCATTTGTGTCATCACTTGCTGATTTTTATCCTCCGCACTCAGATATTCAAAACATACATTGAGATCGAACTTCAGCTCTGCAACGTAGACAGGTGCAGGACACTATATGAGAAGTACCTTGAATGGGCACCTGCAAACTGTTATGCTTGGAGTAAGTTTGCTGAGCTAGAAAGGTCTCTAGGAGAAACAGACAGGGGCAGAGCCATCTTTGAACTAGCAATTGCGCAACCTGTTCTTGACATGCCTGAATCGCTTTGGAAGGTACCTAGGATTCCAAAGTACTTTTTGCATGCCAATTCACAGATTACGGTCTTGCATGTAATTAAACCATGATCTCATGCAGGCATACATAGATTTTGAGATTTCAGAAGGAGAACATGAGAGAACTCGACAGCTTTATGAGCGCTTACTTGACCGAACAAAGCATTTTAAAGTATGGGTGAGCTATGCTAAATTTGAAGCCACAATTCCCGGGGTTGATGATGGTTCTGAAGAGCAGGAGGACAGTTCTCAACGTCAAGAAGCTCTTCTTCGATCTCGGGGTATTTTAAGTTACCTGTTGTCTTCTTTAGAATCAAATAAAACAGTGCTTCTTCTGTAGCTCTTGCCGTTATAGCCTCTGTCCTTCATTGTACTCACAGGTGTCTTTGAAAGGGCCTTTGATTCACTCAGAACTTCTGCTCCAGAGCAGAAAGAGGAAAGAACAATGCTTCTTGAGGAATGGCGTGGAATTGAGAACAGCTTTGGCGAACTCGGTGATGTTTCTATTGTACAGAAGAAAATGCCCAGAAGAGTAAAGAGAAAGCGTGCTGTCTTCAATGAGGATGGCTCCTCTGCTGGGTATGTGCTCGTCACTCCCACTTGATTTTTGTTTCCGTCACGTAATGCTGTTGTGGGTTGCTTGTGCAGTAGTACGTTGTTGACTTTTTTTTCTTTGCAGATTTGAGGAATACACAGACTACATTTTCCCAGAGGAGACTGGTATGCAACCCAACCTTAAAATTCTGGAGGCTGCTTACAAATGGAAGAAACAGAAGACAGTTGAAGATGAAGACGAGTGATTTACAGCTTGAATTCTTCGACATCGTATCATGGTTAAGGCATCTTTCCAAGTTGTAAAGACCCCAAGTTATACAAGCATTCAGAGAATCTTCCCAAAAGGTGCGTGGAAGGATTACAGTAGCAATGTAATGCAAGAGAGAAATCAAGCAAATGCACAGGTCCTTTCTCCGTTACCCATACCAGGCTGTCTCTGTACTATACAATCAACAGTGTATGCTTTAACTGGAGGTGAGTTGGATTTTTTGCGTCGTTTCAGTGTTGGAGAAGACACCAGTTTCGGAAGCTTGTGGTGCTATTGAGTCATCAAATGTCACGTTCTTAATTCAGACTCAAATTGTCTCTCTTTAATCTGGAATATAAGAGACACCCATGTACTTGTACTTGACCCTTCGGGGTAAATGGTTCAGAGGGCTTTTCCAATGATGCTTGTGGCCTTGCAAAGCCTAGCTATAATGCAGAAGGGATAGCTTCGGGGTTTTGGTGGTAATTCCTGTTAATATCCAAGTTTAGTTTCTCGAAACAAGTGAGTGCATCTTCAGAGGTTTATTGAAAAGCCTTCAGGCACATCAGAAAGTCTCTGCAATGTGATTCTGCATAATAATTTGTAAGGGACCATGACACTCTTATATATTTGTTTTTGATCCTCAGATGTTCGTATTCAAGGTTGCAGACTTCCAACTTGCAGCTAGTATTTTTCACAGAGGAGTACTCCTAATCGAACTGTAACCAGCTTTGGGGTGCAGCTTGAAGCTGATAGGTCAATGAGAGCTAGTGCTTGGAATCCACTTTACAAATTTTGGTAGATTTTACGGCAAAAGTCGTTATGCAGAATAGCATCAACTTACTTTTGAGCAGTATCACAATAGTATGAACTGGTTAGGGCTCTATTTAATGATAAATGAATGCACATGGCATACATACAATTTCGACCCATCACCCTTGAAGTTTCTACCAATGCTTCCCTTGCTCCCACCCACCCACCCCCTTGAATTTTCCTCGTTTTAGCACCCCTTTGCTCGGCCTATCTACCAATGCTTCCCTTGCTCCCACCCACCCTTTCCCTATCTTCTTTCATCTGAACCGCCTTCCCCCTCTTCTAGCCGGCAATGTGGATAGGGACATTCAAAGTGGCATGCTTGTGTGACTAACCTAATGGAAGCAATGCCAATTCTTTCCTTATACAAGCATTCATGTTTACATAGAGTCGATTAGTGGTGTGTGTGTAAGTTCCGTGCAGACAACATGAGTCTAATCTTTGTTTTTGTGCTTGTTGAAGACAATTGTGTGGTGAGTAGACTAGAGACTGCATGCATTGTTATGTGTGTGGCTGAGTGTGTTGGATTGAGCCACAGGACTGTTGCCTCTCCCCACGAAGGTCACACGCACAGTACTTTTGTTAGAAATTGATGACACAATGTGCACAACGTTGGAGTTTAGGCAACAATACACTTAGTGGTGCTAATTGTTCAATTTCGAAGAAGGTGCTAATTGCTCAATTTTGTGCTTAATTATTGAATGTGTGCTCTTTATTAGTTGCTGTGCAGGCTACTTTTATGTTAATTGCTTGTATGCACCAATTGAGGAAATGCGGGAATTGTAGTTTCATTTGGTTTAGAATGGACTTTTTGTGCATGTGACAGTCTAATTGCATGATTTTTGGGTGGCTGTACATAATAATTGTCTTTTTGAGCTTACTAATTGGCTTGTCTCTTACGTTAAAAGGCTTTCGCTTATATGGTGTAATTTGTTCTCAATTAATTAAAATTTCTCTTTTTTGTTTTTCTAGTGTGCCAATTTTTTTTTTTTGGCAAAACTCACAATTTTGAGTGAATTATATTGATCAACCCAAAGAAAACAAGGTCTTTCCATGCTCGTGTTGAGCCATGACATCATCCAGGGACCATAATTACATCGGCTATCTGAGCAGCCGAGACCCATCGCCTTATCCTTGAAACACAAGGTCAATTATCATGTTCTTCTGAGATCTTCTATTTTCCAATGGCCAATATTTTCCCCCTTCCTAGGCATTTCATCTGTTGACAACAAGGCACAAGTAGTCCTAGACCAATCCTTTGAGTTTTGCTTGCGCCCGAGCGTCCATATTAGCACTTTGCTTTCTTGTATAATTTCTGTGAAGCTTGCCACCTTAGAATCTCCTTCAAAACATACGATTGTTCCTTGTTTGCCATACATTATGTAAGAAGAAGTATTTAACGCTTTGAGTGCTGATGAGGAGGGCAGGACTACCTGAACTCTTACCTCCAAGGAATGAATCAGTCTTGAAAAAATCAATTTTCCATGTTCTTTGGATGCACTTGCATATTTTCCCTGTGAGGCCTTTGATAGTTGGGCATTTCATGAATAGGCGGGCCTGATCTTCACTAGCCAACCTGCACCCCAAGCATCGATCTGATCCAATCCCTCTCTCTTGAATCTTTACCCCCGTCGGTAGAGCACCCCAAATTACCTTCCATAAAAATACCTTCATGTGCTGCGGAACCTTTGGCTTCCAGATGCTCTCCATTACTTGCTTCCACCTTTCTTCCGACCATTGTTTTTTCCATATCTTGTTAAGGGGGACTAGACTAATTCTTCTTATGCATCATTGTATGATAAATGCCTTTAGGATGGGGTTTCCATAAGAGTTGCTTTCGGGCTATTTCTAGACATTCCAATCAAACTCCGAATCACAGATTGGCATCACCATATTGTCAAGCTCTTTCATCACTTTGTTGACAAGCAAGACCTCCAAGCTATTAAGTTGGTACTAGAAGGTCAATGGTTTTCCAGCTCTTGGTGTCACTGTTCCACGATTCAGACCCTTATTATTCAGTTTCCTGGCTGTTTCTATCTAATAGGGATTTTGTGGCGGATCTACAACTTTGGAAAGCAAGACCTCCAAGCTATTAAGTTGGTACTAGAAGGTCAATGGTTTTCCAGCTCTTGCTGTCACTGTCCCAAAAGTACCCAAGTCGATTCAGACCCTTATTATTCAGTTTCCTGGCTGTTTCTATCCAACAGGGATTTTGTGGTTGATCTACAACTTTGGAAAGCCAGGGGGACCAATGCAAAATGGAGTTCTTGAAGTATCTGGTTTCTTCCCCCACTTTGAGACTCCATTGCATTTTCTTACCAATTCTCTTGAGCTGCCCCCCAGTCTTAGGGTAGACCATGTCGGGGCTAATGAACCTCTACCCCTCTCCACTTTCCACCTTTCTAGCCAAGTTTAGCTGCTTCTATCATATCTCTGATCATGACAACCCAATCTTGATCTTATTTAGCCAAGGAGACAACAAATTTGGCGCAACAAGCTTCTGCATGGGCCACAGGGTTGAGAATTTCGAGGCCTCCTTGATTCATCGGCCGAGCGACTGATTCCCAACAGGCCCATTGCCATGGCTTGGAGGATTTTGTGTTGTTTTTCCATAAAAACCTTTTTACTGGTTTTCAGAACTCTTTCTAGTGACACTTAGCCATCTTGAGAAGCGGGCTAGTGAAGGCAATATAAGGGATCATAAAGGAATCAATCACTTTGACCGGACTTGGGAATGGGAGAAGAGCATACTCCCACCTACTCATTTTTGTTTTGATTTTTTCAAGCACCCACTCAAATCTTTGCTTGTGAGTTACGTCCACCCTCAAGGGGACTCCCAAATGTCTGAAAATATTCCCTATTGTGACAATCTCCCCCGACCAGTCAAGTTCAAATGAGTCGTTTTCCGATAGGGAGATCAATCTTGACTTCTCTATATTACACTGGGACCCCGAAGCTATTGAGAATATTTGTACAATCTCCAGAGCTTTCTTGATGACCTGGAGGCACGCCTTCAAGAAGAGGAGAGAATCGTCTACAAATAGTTTCGCTAGTAGTTGGCTATTTCCTGGTAAAGCCACGCCTTGCAACTCCCCTCGTTCCGCACTAGCTTCGAGCGTCGTGATTAGAGGATGTGATCCTATGGCAAAAAGCAGGTGGCCAGCGGGCATCCCTGCTTAATAGACCTTTTGACCTCAAAAGAGCCCACAATTCTATCGTTAAATAGGAGCTCTGACTGGCTTCCAGCCCCCAATACATGTACCAGACAATACATGTACCAGACGACATAGGCGAGGCCCAAAGCCCAGAGCTTCCATGACGGCTTCTATATATGTCATTGTTATTTTGATAAGTCTTATCAAGGTCAAACTGCAACAGAATGCACTCTTGCTTTGTGAAAGTTGCATATTCGATGCCCACCATTGCTGCCAAGATGTTATCGTAAATGGACCTTCCTTTGATGAACCCATGTTGATGGGGAGAGATGATCTTGTTTAGTAAGAGGGCTAGTATGAGGGATACTCCTTTAGAATAATTTTGTAGGCTACCGACATCATCGTTATAAGGCGCCAATGTTTGAGTTGAGAACAACAAAACTGTTTTGGGATGGGTTTGATAAGCCTCTCTTTACACTTATCTCCAACGACCCTTCGACAATGGATTTATTGGCCAACCTTGTGACTGGGACCTTGAGATCATCCCAAAATTCTCTAAAGAATTCCACCGTCATCTCATCCCAACCAGGGGACTTTTCCTTGCCAAGGGCTTGCAATGCTAGTGAACATTCATCTTTGGAAAATGCCCCTTCCAAGCTATTAGCTTTTGAGTGGGGAATCTTCTTCTTGACACTCTGAAGTAAGGTCCCTCTGGCTTCTTCCACTTCCTGGGACTGGATCTCTGGCCGTCCAATGATTTGACTAAGATAGCTCAACATCAGACCAGCCATCTCATCTTGGTTATGAACTGCTATCCCTTTCTCATCATAGAGCGAGCGGACGTGGCCCTGGCTCTTCTTGATTTTGAAAGCCCTAAAAAACTGAGCTTGATGAGAGGCTCCAGGTTGTAGGAAAGTCTCCTTGGAGAGAAGCCTTGCCTTTCTGATATCATCTAGCTGCTCATTAGCAAGGTCAGATTTGGCTTCGAGCCATCGTTTGTGCTCATCCTCAGTAGCAAGCCCATTGGCTTTAATGGAGGTAAGCAATTGTACCTCCATTGTAAGATGCAAAAGGTGCATCTCCCTAGCTTTTTTGATTCGTGGGTCCGAGGTTTTGATTGCTTTCTGAATGCTCCGAGCAAATAGGTCCCACTCATTGTGTTTGTTGAGGTCGACATCTTTTTTGAGCTTACCTAGTGCTTTCTTGGTTAGATTCCTGAAGAGAAGGTCTTTGAATAGGTGTGCCCCTGTTACTAATAGTTTTTTCCCACCTCTTGGGGTCTGCTCCTCCCCTTTATTCTTCTTAAATTGTATGTGCAGAGGTAAGTGATCCGAAAGGCTTTTTGTTGGGACTACCTTCATCTCCATCAACAACGGTATCTAGTCAGCTTGGTGTGAGCAATAACATCTGTCCAGCCTTGAGGCACTGCGGGCATACTGGAGACTTGTGTAGGTGAAACCAGGCGTGCTATTACATGGGCCGACTTTCCATAAGTCGATCATCGCCCACTTTTCGCACAGACTTTGCCATTTAGTCCTTTCCGAGCCAGCCAACATATTGGAGGATGCTGTTCTATCCCTGCTCTTTTCTACCATATTGAAGTCGCCAACCAACAACCACTCACCTTCAATAGGAGTATCTCTAAGATGCATCCATAATTTAGCTCTATCTTTTGAGTCTCTCGAAAGGTTAGGAAAAAAAAACTTATCACCTAATCTAATTGAAACTAATAATGCATAAGATTAATGATGGGTAGCCAAATTCTCATACAATTGAAGATAATGTCTAGGATCAATAGATTAGACCGGGAGGTGCTAGCCTTCTCCATGCTCTAATACCACATGTAGGGATTAGGTTAGGGTGGATGGGTTTTCGTGGCGTTCATGGACGATTAGTGTACTGGACATACAAGGTAGATACCAAGTGAGCGTGATTGGAGTGCGAATGAAGAGCAAAAACATTAGATTCATAATGAAATATGTACACAATGATTTTATAGCCAAAGGCTAAGATGCTAAAGGATAAAGATCATGGACTCTATTAGTCCCAGTCTTTGTGGACATCTTTTTAATTGGGTCTTCATGGGTCATGGATGTATGTATGCATGTATGCATGCATGTATGCCTTATACATTTTGTGTCATAGGAAAGAGATGGTTCCCATGAGGAGGTTTACCCTAACACTCCCCGTTGCACACGCTAGTGGAGCCTTTATCACCTCCACGGAGATGCGAAGCGTCACCTCCGATGAAGCCTACAGGAGATACGATGGGGCGGCTTTTGTGGCGCTAATTAGGCAACCCTGCTTGCATCCACACGTACTACATATGTCAATATATATAAATATATATATGTGTGTGCATGTGCGCGTATATATATATATTCTCTCTCTCTCTCTCACTCACTCTCTCACACACACACACATATATAAATACCTACACACACACACACATATATGTATGTATATATATACATGTATGTATATAGGTATTTAGATACATGTATGTATATATGTATATAGATATATGTATTTACACACACACACACACACACACACACACACACACACATACACATGATTTACCCTTGTTAAGCTAGCACTCACTTACTGGCTCGTGCTAAACTTTTTACCATGCCTAACCTGATTGCATGACTTAATAGCTTACATGAACATAACTGCTTGATTGATTACCATGTGTGTTTAATTTCCTATTGCTTCTATGGGAGAATATTGCTCTTTTGTGCATGATGGAGCTGATGGGTATGATTGCTTCACTTGACTTTGATTGCCACATCCCTCTATGGGAGGTTCTTGTGTCTGCTAGGCATAAATGAGATGAGGAATATAAGGTCTTATATATGGTTACCATGTGTCGGTCCTTAGTATGGTGTCTGGGTTTGCATGCGCACGTGCACGCACACGTGCACACACACACACACACACAAACACAAACACACAAATGAGACGATGAATATAAGGTCTTATATGTGGTTACCATGTATTGATCCTTAGAATGGTGCCTGGGTTTGGTGGGCGTGCGTACACACACACAAAGAGAGAGAGAGAGAGAGAGAGAGAGAGAGAGAGAGAGAGAGAGAGAGAGAGAGAGAGAGAGATTCTTCTGCCCTTTACTTAGATTTATTGGTCTAGTGCCTTTGTAACACTAATATAAAGATGAGATGATGGATATAAGGTCTTATATGTGGTTACCATGTGTCGGTTCTTTGTATGGTGCCTAGGTTTGGGCAGGCATGTGCGTGCGTGCGCGTGCACGCACACATGCACACGCACACGCACACGTGCACACACACACACACACACACACACACACACGTCACTTATATCTTTGGATTACTGGCGAAATTTGTCCCCTAAAAATTCTTCCGCCCTTTACTTAGATTTGTTGATCTAGTGCCTTTGTAACACTAATACTTCAACAAGTCTATGCGATTACTTCCCACTTTGAGGATTTATTTGTAATTTTTCCTAAGCCTAAAAACCTTAAACTGTTATAACCTCGTCCCTAGACTCCGAGGGCGAGACCTCTTCCTTATACAATTTTGCCTGGCCATATTGTTATAATATATGGTTGATGGATCGAGGGGGGGGGGGGGTTTGACTCTGGTGGGACCTCACCCTTGGTGCCAAAATGGTAATGGGGTAATCACCCCACCACCTAACTTATTGTGAGTGGTACATGGCCTTTGTGTTGCTTTTAATTTCTCCTTCTTTCAAGCAAGGATTCTTTCCTGCAGATTTTTTGGCTGCAACTCCTACCCGCCTATTGCTTTTTCGCTTTCTCTGTGCCTCTCTCTATCTCCCCCCCCCCCCCCCCCCCCCCCCCCCAGTGTTAGAAAAAGACCGGGGTCTAGTGTATTTTAAACGGTTGAAATTATAAAATCCCGGTTAGATTTTGAGGTTGCCTTTAAGAAAACCGGCAAATTTACACAATTTTTAGTGTAATTATCGGCAAAAGCTTCAAATTTTGACCTAAAAAATGGGAGAATTTCAAGTTTCCCCTTATTTTGATTGGTTAGGAAAAATGTATTTTTCTAGCCCCCCCCCCCCTTCCATCATAGAGGATGCCTATTGTGCATTCCCGTAGAGCTCATAGAGCTGCAATGCTTGTAGACTTGGATTGCGGGCTGATTTTGTAAGCGAAAAAGGAGGATTTCACTAGTCGAGGGTTGCTGATTGGAATTCTATGTGCAACCATACTACCTATTTAACACCTGGTGAGGGACTCTCTTCTCCCTCATTTAGCCTTGCTCTTCGTGCGGTGTGTGTATTTTAAAGTGAGTGAGGGATGTGGCTGGGGATAAATTTTGAGCGCTCCTCCACGCTGGTAGGAGAGCGCCCGTTGCCACCTCAACAATAAACCAGCGTGGTGAGCCGCTCGTGCCCAGAAAAAGCTGCGGAATTCAATCTGCAGGCGATTGTACCGTGCCGCAGCCTCTGTCGGAGGCGCTGCAACCTGTTGCTCGAAGCACGTACGATGCACTGGACCGGTACGCAGCTCACAAATGTCACTGGCTGGCAACATCGAGCCTCTTGTTCCGCCCTCAGGCCCTCCTTTAAAGCCCGCTGCCCTTCTTTATTTAGAGAGAGAGAGAGAGAGAGAGAGAGAGAGAGAGAGAGAGAGAGAGAGAGAACCTGAAAAGCTTAATGGAGAAAAATAGTGTAAATGCCAAAAACCCTCAGGCCCTCCTTTAAAGCCCACAACTCTCCTCTCCCACTAACCCCTTTTTCATTAGCTTCTCTTAGGTCCATATATCTTCTTCATCTTTACATGCTATTGTAGTCTCACTTAACCTCTATGCAACTCATGTCCAAAGTAATGATTCTCGGGTATGAATAATACCTTCTCTTGGCGCATTGGCGGAGGAACCTATTGTTCTAAAAGCAAGCATGCTAATGTCGATTTTATGTGTGTGTGTAGCAATGGAGACCCAAATTGAACTCCAACATCCACCTAGTGGTCGCTTCAATGCAAATGAACTCAAAAGGGTAGAGAAGAAGTGTGATAAGTCTATTCTTGGATATATTCCTGTTTCATACTTTCCTTGGAATCGCTTGGGGGATTTTCTCAAGGGGGAAGAGACTCTTGCAAACATGGGAATTAATTTTAGGCACCATTCGGTTAGAAGAAATCAAATCATTGAGAGCTATTTAGAAGAAGTCTTATTTTGGTGTGGTTATGGTCCTAAAAATATTCGTGGAAAGCAAACAATGATTCCACGCACCGAGAAGAGACCAAAGATAGGGAAAGGAAGCCGACCACACTATTTAAAAGGAAATTGAATGTGTGGTTTTGCCAATGCCACTTCTTCAGAAAGAGATTGTATCTTCTTGAAGATGTCACTTGCATTTGCTACATTCAGATGCATCATGTTGATGAGATAACGAGCTTTGCCATAAAGAAGGCATGGTGACAAGCTTAGGTCAAAATCTATGCTTTGCACCTTGGCTTTCTTTAGAAATCAAATCATGGATCTTCAACATGTTATGCAAAGGATACACTCCATCCAGGTTCATGAAGCACATATCCACCAAGTAGCTCATGAGAAAAAGGTGAACAATTCAAATTACACATTGGCACGGAATGATTTTCTTTCAGTTAGAGATATCCTCAATATTGCAAGAAAGCATGCAAGTACTACATATGAACTACATTCTAGTGATGCCCAAAGTGTTTGAATATGGACTCAAAACATGCCCACAATGTATTCTACTATGAGGAGATGGACGCTACACATAAAAAACCCTTTGTACTTGGCATCCAAACACATTGGCAACTTGAGAGGTTTGATCTCTATGGCAACAATGGAATAATTTCTATGGACTCGACTTTCGGGACAAAATTTTATAAGGTAAACTCTATATGCCAAAGCGATGTTTTTAGAGAAGATATGTTTATTATCTCTCTCTAATTTTAAATTTCATTCTGTAGTTTCAACTCTACACCTTATCAAAATGGAGTTCCAATTGCATGGGTCATCACATCGAGCTCAGAAACAAGTAGTATTGTGCAATGGCTTACATGCCTTCGGAATAGGGCTCTTGATTACAATAGGAGATGGGAGCCAAATGCATTTCTTGTTGACGATACAATTGCTGAGATAAATGCTATAAGGTAACTCATTCTCATGTTATTGAAATTCTCACTTGTTCCTCTTTTTTGGTTTCACAAGTGGCGCTTATGAATGTTTTTAACCATTGTCATTTGTTTCAAATAGGGCGGTCTTCAATATTCCAATATATTTGTGCTTATAGCATGTCCGACGTAGTTAGCTAAAAGTTTTGGTAAAGAAAGTCAAAGATTGGACAACAAGAGCTCTAATGTTTAGGCGCTTTGGTGCAATCATGAACATGCGTGTTGAAGGTGGAGCTTCAGAGGCTATTGCACTATATAGCATAAGAGATAGTGTTGTAGATTTCTTAAGGAATTTGGCACATGAGAATTCCTTCATTGAATATTTTTGTACTTATTGGGTGGGAAAAGTTGGTAAGTTGAATTTCTAACTTAAGCACTTGATATCTACCAAACAATACTATTGTTCTCTAGTACTTATGTGAAATCATTTTCTATGCTTGTGTAGAGATGTGGGCAAAGAAAGGTGGATTTGTTAGAAACAAAGAGACACAAAAATGGATTGAGCATTCAATTGAAAGGGCTCAACTATTCCAGATGATGATGTGGCCTTTTTTCAAGAGGGATCTAGAGTTATGGAAAAAGTCAAGAGCCAATCTTCTCGTGGTGGGGTGCATTACCTTGTGTACAATGCCGATTGTGATTGGGGATGTTGTAATTGCCTATGGGCAATGAAGGGTAATATGTGCACGCACTGAGTCAAAGTTATGCTACTCAAAGGTTTTAATTTGACACTATTGTGGGCAAGTGCCTTAACTGGTATCATGATGGACATGACAATATTATTGCTTCTACTAGAAACTCACCCATAATGGCTCATAGGGATGAGGAGATAGATTTATGTCAAATTGGTATGAAAGAGCAACCATAAAAAAGCCAAATGCGGACCGATGCTATGCACATGCTCTTGATATGGTGAAAGAAAATCCAGGTTTAGAAGCACATTTTGATGTTTTGATGCAAAGACTCTTGCTCCATTTGCAAGAGGTGCAAGCAAGGGGACTGGATGGAGTTTTACATCCCGCCAAAGACTTTCAACCAATACAAGATGGTTACAACGCCTACGACAGGTTGGGGCATGGTACAATCGCATTGCAGATTGAGTTCTGCAGCTTTTTTTTGGCCATGGGTGGCTCACCACGCTAGTTTATTGTTGAGGTGGCAAAGTGCGCTCTCTTGCCATCATGGAGGAGCACTCAAAATTTTTCCCTAGCCGAGGGATGTGGCATTATCACCGTTCAATCAGTATTTGGCATTATGGATATTGTGGGGCAGCCTTCGGTTTCTCAGGTGCTCTTCTCTTTTCGTTTTGAGTATGTTAATGCTGTCGCTGCTTGGTAAAATTTGTCATAAACTTGGTTTAATAAGTGATTCACCAAGCTAAGTGGTTAAATGAATCTATGTTGTGGGAATCAATGTTGATGCCCTCTAGTTAATATATAAAAAATAATGATGCTCAATGCTTAGCATGTGGTAAATTATGACTGGCGCTTTGAACGCGTCAGATCTCTATATATTGATGGCTTGAATGGAGCACATCTGAGTTGTATGTGGCATAAAATTGGGAAATTGCTTTCAACGCCATATATTGCATGGAATTACTGATGAATCCTATTACTACTGGTTATTGGGGTTTTTGCCGAAATGGAATGTATTGCTATATTTGATTCCATAACTCAAGCATGGGAACACTCATGCTTGCATTTGTAAAATCTGCTTTATTTTTGGTATTTGAAAATGGGCTTCAAGACATGTTATGATACTAAAGGAATTTGATTTGTTGGCTATAGTTTTGATTAGGTGGGGTTGTGACTTGAATTTTGGACTTTGGCTAGTACTGGTATTTTGACTGTTATTGGTCTCCCTTGCATGTTTTGGCCGAAATCCTGGCTCTTTGTAGCCTGTCGTAATGACAAGTTGGCACTACCTGACTTTTGAGATGTGGACTAATCCACAAATTGTTAATTCTTATTGGCTACTTAGATCGGGTTTTTTTCCTCTAATAGAATTGAAGCTGAGGGTCTAGTTGTAATTTTTCAAGCATTAAAATGCTAGGATGATCCAGTGAGATAACGATCGTTTACATCGGATTTCAGGATGTGTGGAAAACTAGGAATTGCTTTTCATAACAAAGTACCTTACTTGTATGCTGTTGGTATGGGTTGTTCCCCTTTTATGTGATTCTAATACGTGCTATGGCAGTTTAAAAAATATGTGGGTTTGCCTAGCAGATAATTTTCTTACAATATTTTTTTGGGTACACTAAGCTAAAAAGGCTAAAACTACTGATGATAACATTATCCTACCATTAGATGATTGATACATGGGGGATTTTTAAAGCTAGAATGGTTTGAATAAGTTATGGTTAATTAACCTAAAATTGGCCAGAATCACTGATATTTTACCTATATACCTGCCTCTCATTGCTATATAGTACTTTGCCGGTGGTAATCGAACATAGTTAAAAACCCACTTCACATTTGACTGACTCACTGATGGTTATTTGATTTGAATGACCAAGCAATTATCGGTGTAGTTTATTGAAATTAACCTAAAATTATGAAGAAATTATTGTCTAGGTTTGATATTATGCTAAACCCTCTCAAAATATTGTATTGCCTTTGGGGAGGATAATGGATAGCTAAAACTTGGTAGTTTGGCCATTAAAATGGATTAATTGGAAAACTTACTGGTCATCTTTCAAATATCTTAAAAAATTTACATCAAAAACATAAATGCTAGTCATTCTTGGGTTGAGAAATTTAAAAGCTCAACCAGTTGGGACGATGAACAAAATTTTAAAAAATGATTTCTTAATCTAACTACCCGGATCTAAGATGCATCAAAAGGGGTCATGCCCTCTTCTTGGATAATTAAAGAAAATGAGAAGGTGTGTCTACTTTTTAATGGTATCTTATGTTGGATACTTTACACTTTAGATAATTTTTTTCAAAAAAATGAAACCTAAAAGTGAAAACAAGAAATACAGATTCTAAATAGTGTTCAATTAACACTTGGATGAAAAGGGGTGGTGGCCTCTGATCATGATAAAATCACCTGGAAAAATATGGCTTTCGGCTTTAATCACTTACTTTTGTAGGGATATTGATACTTTGCACTATGTGATGCTCTAATTTATTTAAAGAATGGTAGATTTAAGCTAAAAAGTTTTTAAGTAGGACATGGATAACAACTGATAGGCGTGTAATAAATATCCAAGGCTAACAAATCTGCTGTGTTGTTTATATGGATGCATGTGAGAATTCTATCTTAAGAGTTTTTAAGCTTTGCTACTGTTTGTCAACTTAGAAGAACCTTGCTGATTCAACTTGGATGACCTCCACAACCCTATTGTCTTGTATAGGATCATTGGAATGATGCCTCATTTACAACAATGAATCTAAGACTAAGTCGTTCTTGTACAAATATCTATATTGTTATCTAAAGCCAATGATGATTTGAACATCATGTTATTTTGTGTATATGTATTAAGTTTAATATAGCAACACGCACGTCCTAAACACAAGGACCTCCCATGTAATTGGGTGGATCGGGACACTGGCTTTACCGTTCTCACAAGGAGAGGTTGACGAAGCTCTTGAACAAAAGATTAACAATTGAAGAAAAGTACAAAGAATTCTCGAAAGCGAAGCGATCAATCTTGATGATAAACTGCTTGGCACTAGATGGTCCTAGGGGGCGATGGATAAACCAATTCAACTCCACCTTCAACAATATCAATTCATCATTGGACCCGAATGAGATGACCATTATACTCCTTGGTGGAGAGGCTAGTGGGAAACTTATACCCTCTTGGGTAGACTATGATTCATACTCAAGGAATGGAGCTGCAGGGGACGTCCCTATAGCGAAGTTCCTCAGTGAGGCTGTACCCAGATACTTGAGTGCTTTGCATAGGCAAATGGAGGAATAATGCCTTCTTATCTATGGTTTAAACTTTTATTCCGATCCCTCTTGAGTCAAATGACCTTATTTTCCCAAAGCGATGATATATGAGCGCTTAGAGTCACTCAAGTACCTTGCCCTTGCAGGGGTCAGTCTTGCCAGAATGGGATTGGGAGATGGAAGAGAGGCACCACCAATCGCACGTGTGAGTCAATGCTCTTCCAAGAGGGCATGGCATTTCCTTTGGGAAAATTGTCAGGTTTCAAGGGCAATTTAGCTTGGTGAGATATAAGCCACCTTGCAAGTGAAACTCCTATGGGAATTCCGAAGCAGTACCTTGGCCTCTAATTTGAGGCACTTGGTCATTATCACGCCCATAACATTTTAAGCGATGTGGGTCCCTCAAAGATTTGCTCTAAGAGGGTAGATAAGCTTGGTCTTTTGGGAGACGAGTCCTCAGGTAGTCCAAGAGAAACTATTGACAAAAGCATCTGCCCTAGGAGTTTATTGCAACAAAGTCTTTTTTGGTTTGTTTTCGGGAGATGAGAAGGTACCCATCCTAGACTCTTAAAACAAAACAAACAAAAAACAAATCAGAGGATTACCCCGATTACCTGGGCCGAAAATCGACGTTTGAGGTGGCTAGTAGATCCAAGAACCATATTCATTTTTAGGAGGACCCTAGTTCTTCTTCGTCATCAGAGAGTTCAAATAGTTCCTGTCATAATAACTAATATATAATTCTCCTAAATTATTTTCTCATGTTAAACTGATCATTTAATATGGGAAAGTACCAGGGGAGAAAATGCTAGAATATTGGTTAAGCTGGAAAACTGGTCATTGTAGGGATCCAAAGGAGGGAAATAGGGATCCAAAGGGTGGGCCATCTGCAAAAGAGCAATGTGCAACAATGGGAATCAAAGACCCTAAGGTTCAGCCCATTAAGACTTCCAAAATGCTAAGGTTCCAAAATTCAAAGGTTATGTTCAATGGTCAAAACTCTAGGTAAATTGGATGCTTGTGGGAAAACTCAAAAGTCTTCCCACATCCCTATCCTTGAGGGGGCGAGCCCTTTTAGTAGGGGATGAGAGAGAAACACACACACTTTAGCAAGCTCCCTTTACACAAAGGGAATAGGAGACACATGTCAGCTCCCTAGCCCAGTTGCCCCCAAGGTGCATTCAAATCCTATTGGATGGCCATAGAGGCGGACCAATGAGAATTAGGCTAGAGTACATTTAGTTTAATTCATTTAAAAACACTTGATAAAAGAACCAATAGAAATTAAGCTCTCTAGAAGACTATTGGACAGTCTCCTAATGGGTCCAATGAGCATTCAACAACCCCAATGGCTTGCGTGATTCCTACTGGCCAGAAGACTAAGAGGTCCAATGAGAGTTTAATTTCATTAAATAAATACCTAAATCTCTCACAAAAGGGGAAAGGGGGACACATGTCACAAGGCTATCACTTATGCTTCTTAATTATCATTGGCTAAGCTTGGCAGGGTCCAATATGATTCAAGCATGAGTAAAAAGCAAGAGGGGTCAACCAAGAGAGAGAGGGGGCTGCTTTTGGCAAGGCATTATCACACACACGCACACACACACACACACACACACACACACACTCACACAATCTCATGTATGGAGTAAAGAAGACTATCTCCTTCTCAAGCTTTAATAACAACCTCATCATCTACTCCAAGCTTGTGAGAAGGGAGGCCTACACCACCAACTCTTGGCTTTGTGATGCAAATCCAACCAAGAGCCAAGCTCCAAGGCATGATCATCTCCTCTACCATGCTAATTACTAACCTATGCTAAGCTATTATGAGTGATTATGTGAGGAGACATACTTCTTTCTCGTAATAATACGCCTTCCTCTCGATCTACTCTCATACCCCGCTAGCTCTCACCATCTTCAAGGTGTGTGAGGTCTTTGTTACCATATACATGTGGTAGTGATGTGTGCGAACACACTAGGATCCCCGGGGCATTTTTTCCCTCTTTAGGAGGTTTTTCCCCCCGAGCATTGTATATACGCCCATCACTCTAGGGCTATCTATCTTTCCATTGCATACTAAGTAACACACTCTCTTTTGTGTGCCTCGAGCTTCCTTCATCTTCTCCAAGCTATGTGTGTTTCTTTGAAACCATAATTCCAACAATTGGTATCATAGCAGGTTGCGTCCTCCCGGGCTCCGTCGCCAGCAGCTCCAGTACACGCCTGCTCACTTTCTCCAATTTCAATGAGCTTTGGCGAGCATTCACAGGTCGACAAATATTTTGGGAAAGCTCCTAGAGCCTAGTCTGCTCAGATTTTTGATTCGGTCTCATTTCGGCCTCCGTTTCCACTACAGGCAGGTCTGCACAGGCAGTTTTGTCATTTTGTGTAGAATTTTTGTCAGTGTCGTTTTCTGCATAACAGGTGCCTTATAGTCTTCTACGGTTTGTGCTATATAGCACGTGTTGTTTCCGCTCCGTTTCTCCTATTTTTGAGCAGTTTTCACATCAGGTGCAACATTTACCATGGTTGACAACAACAACATAGATGTGTTCAAGATGTTTGCTGCTGAGGACATGTTGGATGGGGACAATTACCCTATGTGGGCTTATATGATGCAACACGTTCTTGTATCAAAGGGCGTCTGGAATATTGTGCAGGGCATTGATATACGTCCTGGTTCTGAGGATGTAGGCGATGTTGAGGATGTTGCAGGTCTTGCTGCAAGGATTGATGCTATTAGAGTTGTTTTGCCTACGACAGAACAAGCTCGTTGGGATGTAAAGGATGCGCAGGCTCATGCATTGATTGTGTTGTCTGTGAAGTGCACCATTGTTCCTCACATCCGTTCAGCAAAATCTGCAAAACAGGCTTGGGATATTTTGGGTGGTCTTTATGCAAGTCGCAATGAGGCTAAAATTGCTTTGCTGCGTAAAGAGCTGGAGTCGAAGATTATGCATGAGGAAGATGATATGGACGCTTTCCTTCCTAGTGTCAAGGATATCAATGAGCAACTTATTTTTGTAGGTAAAGTCATTTCAAACAGCTCCCTTGTGCAGACTATTCTTGATGCCTTACCAGATTCTTACCTGACTTTTGCTAGTACTTGCAGACTTATGACCCAAGGAAATCCAGAAGTTGTCAAAAAAAAAGGACTAGACAGCCTGCAGTTGAACAGGCTTTTATTGCTTCTCAAAGAAAGGGTGGTAACATCAATGCAGCCACTTCTTATGGTTTTGCTGCGAGTGGCAAAAATTATGTTCCCAATGCTTCTACTGGCAGCACTTCGTCTGGCAATTCTGGTGATAAGGGCAAAAAGAAGATACGTTGCCATTATTGTAAAGCTAATGATCACTTGATCAAGCAATGTCGTAAGTTTAAGGCAAAAGAGGCTAAGAAGAAAGAGGGTGCTTCCACTACAAATGCTGGTTCCACTACAAATGCAGCCATTGTTGAGTCTTCTGTAAAAGGAGACTGTAATGCTGATGTTGATGCAGAATGGGCTTTTAGCGTAGAGTGCACTTACAATCTTGCTGTCCATGATGCATGCTCGTAAGTTGCTGCAGATTCATATGTGTGGTATTTCGACAGTGGTGATACAAAGCACATTACCTCACATCGTGAATTATTCACCTCTCTCGAGTCTGTCCCTCATGGAAATTCAGTCACTTGTGCCAATAATGCCTCTTATCCAGTTCAGGGAGTTGGAAAGATTGTGCTTACTACTGCAAATGGAAGTTCCTTTACACTTGTTGATGCACTTTATGTACCAGGGATCAAGAATAATCTCTAGTCTGTATCCGCACTCGCTAGACTTGGACTTGTAGTCAAATTTGTGGATGACAGATGTACATTTCATGATCACAGTTATGGTGATGAAATTGTTGCATCTCACCTTTTGTGCCGTGGGATGTATAAGCTCACCTTGTATGACAAGCGTGGACAAAATTTTGCAAATGCTGTTGTAGATTCAAGGGCTATTTCAGATGCAAAACTTGTTGGGGTATAAAGCCCAATGTGGTCTCCCAGGTAAGTGGCGGGCCGCCAGGTATGTACACATATTTTTTTGTAAAAACCTAATAAGAACTCACTATGCTCTACACATTACAGTAGAGCGAGTTCACCATATCGTCGTGCTCTTCTTCTCGCACTCTCTCTCGTGTCACACTTCCGCTCGTACTCCTTCAACTAGTATCAGAGCTCAGATCGAGGCTCGGGGCAGCACTGCAGGAGGCTAGAGTCACCAGCTCAGATTGGAGTGAAATTCGACAGGCGAAGACACGGCCCCAAATCTTGTGGGAAGACCCGTAGGGCTTGGTGTTCTCAGAATTCATTCTGAGGTCATCTCGGCCACTGTTCGGCTTCGACAAAGTTCTGCGCAGGCCATTTTCGACTACGTGGTCTCGGCGGGTGCAGATCCGACTCTGCAAATTTGGGGTTTCGGCCTACGACTGCAGGTGCTGAGGATATCGGCACTCCCAGAGTGCTGATTTGTGGCTGTCTACACATCGAAGGACGGCTCACAGTTCTTGGAGGTGTGTCACATACGACACGTGCACATCTACACACAGACTGTAGGCGACATCCACTAGTTCATCAGGTATCTTGTGTTTGCTGCTTGATATTCCAGATTTCATCCTGACATTGGAGGTACTTCCACATGGGATGTGTTGTCAGAGATGATGTATGTGTGTTGAGGGTTTGCTGGCTGTGAGTCACGCAGCAAACAACCGCCGCAGCGGTTACAGCATATAGTGGGAAATTTGTGGATGTATGACTTTGTGGGAAGTCTATGTACTGTCAGATTTACTACAGCCTTTGTTGAGGGTCGAGTGAGGTTTTATTGAGCTGGGGGATTCTCGAATGTTGAGATCCTTTCGGTGATACAGGTCTTGGAGCGATCCCTCGAGCACCCTTAGATAGGCAGCTAGGATGTATTGACTTTGAGTTAGACAGTTGGGATTGCATCTTTGCTTTACTGCCGTTGAGGCATTGTCGTAGTCTATGCTTACAAGACAGTGACATGACAGTGAGAGACAGTACAGGTGCAGGACAAGTTTACCCGCAGCTTACAGTGTCAGAGAGACAATGTTTTTTGAGCTGTTTTTGGTTTGTTTTTTGAGTACACCAGAGCCATTTTACAAAGGAGACTCTGCCGAAATTTATGCAGAATCTGAAGCTTTCTTGGTTCATTTGACGGGTTGATATTGGTTCAGAGGTTAGTTTACAGGGGAAACTCTGCCGAATTTTTCCCAGGAAAGTAAACCACTGTGAAGCGTAGCTATGGCTGGATCACAGGACACTGCTCTTTACAATATCAAGAAGCTGGATGGAACCAATTTCCCATTGTGGAAGAAGCAGATTTGGCACGTGTTGGTACAAAAGAAGTAGATAAAACCTATAAAGCTCAAGGGGATAAAACCAGAAGATATGGACGAAGATGAATGGAGCGAAATGGATGAATTGGCACTTTCTACCATTATGCTGACTTTGGCAGAAAGCGTTTACTTCAATGTAGCAGACGAGATGTCGGCTTATCAAGCATGGATAAAGTTGAGTGATCTTTATGAGAAGCAGAGTGCAGCTTCACAGGTATACTAGCTTAAGAAGCTTGTTGACTTGAAGATGAAAGAAGGGACCCCTATGTCCAATCATCTGAATGAATTCAACACCATCTACAGTCAGTTGTCAGCTCAAGGTGTCAAGTTTGATGAACCTGTTAGAGCTATGTTCCTATTGATCACATTGCCGGAAAGTTGGAACACTTTTCGCACAGCTTTGAGTAATTCTGCACCTCCAGATGGTTTGAACATAGCAGGTGTAGAAGGAAGTCTGCTTACTCAAGAAACCAATAGAAAGACAATGGACAAAGGCAAAGGAACAGCCTTAGTTTTCAGGGGAAGGACCAAAGAAAAGTACAAAGGTGGAAAGAGGAATCAGTCTCGTAGCAAGTCCCGCAGTGCTAAAGGCAAGAGTGACATAGAATGCTACCATTGTGGCAAGAAGGGTCACATGAAAAGAGACTGCAGAGAATGGAAAGTAGAAAAAGGCAAAGAGAACGCTGAAGACCATGGTGAGAAGAACAAGTCCTCAGTGAAGATTCAAGAAATAAATGTGACAAACACTGTTGCAGAGGATGACAGTCTAGTGTCAGGAGACATCTACTTCTTGAAGAATACAATGGACTCAGCTCTTCTTACAGCATCTGATGGAAATGCACTGAGTGACCGGATTATAGACTCAGGGGCATCACTTCATGTGTCTCCAAACAAGGAGTGGTTTACCTCTTATGTGACCACTAAAGATCATGTTCGGCTAGGCAATGGGCAGACATGTGAGATCTTAGGTGTTGGAGATGTTCAATTGAAGTTTCAGAATGGCTCTTCTTTCACGCTGAAGAATGTGAGACATGTTCCCGCAATTACAAAGAGCTTGATCAGCACAAGTTTACTTGATGATGCTGGCTATGTCACCACTTTTGGACAGAACATGTGGAAGATATCCAAGGGTTCTATGACAGTAGCACATGGAGTAAAGTCTGGAGGACTTTACATGATTTATGTATCAAATGTCTCTAAAAATGTAATCAATGTAACCGAGCAGCCGAACGTTTCTTTGTGGCATAGCCTGTTAGGACATATGTCCAAGAAGGGAATGGAAATCTTGTCTCGTTCTGGTTATTTGCCTGGGTTTTCATTTAATGATTTTGAATTCTGTGAACATTGTCTGTATGGTAAGCAAACACAGCAGCCACATAAGCATAGAAGCAGTAGAAGAGATACACAGTTGGCACTTGTTCATAGTGATTTGTGTGGACCTATGCCTAACCTATCTCTAGGGGGAGCTTCTTACTTTATGACATTTATAGATGATTACTCAAGGAAAGTATGGGTTTACTTTCTCAAGCACAAGGATGAAGCGTTTAGCGTTTTCAAAACGTTTGTGACACTTGTGGAGAATCAGAGTGGCAAGAAGCTTAAATGCTTACGCACTGACAATGGTGGAGAGTATGTTTCAAAGGCCTTTCAGGACTTTTGTGAGTCAAAAGGTATAAAACGTGAACTTACTGCTCCTTACAATCCTCCTCAAAATGGTGTTGCTGAGAGGATGAATAGGAACATACAAGAAAAGGTCAGAAGTATGCTGTCTAATGCACAACTGCCAAATGGGTTTTGGGCTGAAGCTGTATCAACATCTGTTCATCTTATAAATAGATCTCCTAGCAAGGTTTTGCAGAAGGATTTAGTGGCAGAGATGGTATGGTCAGGCAAGGTGCCCTCATACAAGCATCTCAGAGTCTTTGGCTGTGAGGCATATACTCACGTTGCAAAGGAATTTAGGAACAAACTTGAGCCAAAGAGTAGAAAGTGCATCTTTCTAGGCTATGGTAATTCTGGTGAGATGGGGTACAGACTTTGGGATCCCGAATCCAGAAAGGTTATCCGCAGCAATGATGTTCACTTTAATGAAGCCAAATATCATTCTAAACTAGAGAAAGTTGAGGAGATTAGAAGAGTTGTCTTCCAAGAAGATAGACCTGCACGTGCAAGACAAAATGTCAGGGCTCAAGAGGAGCAAGGACAGGATAGATTGGAACCACTGGTTGTGGCTGAGCCTGAGCCACCTATTGTGCGTAGATCTGGATGTGTCACGCGACCTCCTGATAGGTTTTTTCCATCTATGAACTATGTCATGTTGACTGATTGCAATGAGCCTTCATGTTACAAGGAAGCAGTGCAAATGAAGGACTCCGGGAATTGGCAATTGGCCATGCAGTCAGAGATGATAGCTCTGCATAAAAACCAGACATGGAAGCTAGTTAAATTACCACGGGGCAAAAAGGCTCTACCCTGTAAATGGGTTTACAGGTATAAGATCACCGCTCATGATAGTCAGCCAAAGTACAAAGCAAGGCTTGTTGCCAAGGGCTTTAAGCAAGAACAAGGCATTGACTTTGATGAAGTCTTCTCTTCGGTGGTCAAAATGACTACATTGAGATGCTTTCTTGCATTGGTTGCCATATTAGATTTGGTGTTGCACCAAATGGATGTCAAGACAACGTTCTTGCATGGTGATTTAGATGTGGAAATTTACATGCAGTAGCCAGAAGGGTTTGTTGAGAAAGGCAAGGAAGATTGGGTATGCTAGTTGTAAATGAGTCTTTATGGCTTAAAACAATCACCGAGGGCATGGTACCATAAATTCCACAAGTTTATGCTTTCTCAAGGCTACAAACGTAGTGAGTTCGATCACTGTCTATATACAAAGAAGGCTAAGGATGGTAGTTGGTTGATCCTTATTTTGTATGTGGATGACATGTTGATTGCTGGCAAGCACTTGGAAGAAATTTCAGCTTTGAAGTCAAAGATGGCAAAATCGTTTGACATGAAAGACATGGGTGAGGCAAGTCATATACTTGGTATGCGCATTGAGAGAGACAGATCAAAGAAGTTGATTTGGTTATCTCAAACAGAGTATATTGACAAGGTTTTGCAACGTTTCAATATGGAGAAGGGAAAGGCATTGAGTGTTCCATTGCCACCATATGTGAAACTTAGCAAACAAGATTGTCCTGTGTCTGAGGAAGAACAGGCTGAAATGGATAAGATTCCATATGCATTTGCAGTGGGTAGTTTAATGTATGCAATGATTGCTACTCGCCCAGACATTGCATTTGCAGTGGGAGTAGTAAGTCGATACATGTCAAACCCAGGCAAGAAACATTGGGAGGCAGTGAAAGGAATATTGAGATACCTGAAAGCTACAAAGAGTATGCGTATATGCTATGGGAGTTAGGAGCTAAGTGTAAAGGGTTTTACAGACTCAGATTATGCAAGTGACTTAGACAACCGAAGGTCTACGTCAGGGTATGTCTTTACATTGGTTGGTGGAGCAGTATCATGGCGTTCTAGATTACAAGATTGTGTTACTCAGTCTACTACAGAGGCTGAATATGTTGCAGCATCAGAGGCATGCAAAGAATCAATTTGGCTTAATCGACTAGTAACAGATTTGAGAAAAAAAAAAGAGATGCCTGTGTTATATTGTGATAGTCAAAGTGCTATACAATTGGCTCGCAATCCAGTTTATCACTCAAAGACAAAGCATGTGGATGTGAAGTATCATTTCATTAGGGAAATGCTCGAGGATAAGCAACTTCAGCTTGTCAAAGTTCACACCACAGAAAATCCTGCTGATCTACTTACAAAAGGACTTCCCTCAGAGAGCTTTGCGCATTTTCGCAAGCAGTTAGGTGTAGGGTAGTACATCACTTCTCTACATCTCTTGTATGTTAGCTTGTATAGTAGCTTCTCTCACACTTAAAGTACCACATTGGACTTTAAGTGGGAGGTTGTTGGGGTATAAAGCCCAATGTGGTCGCCCAAGTAAGTGGCGGGCCGCCAGGTATGTACACATATTTTTTTCTAAAAACCTAATAAGAACTCACTATGCTCTACACATTACAGTAGAGCGAGTTCACCATATCGTCATGCTCTTCTTCTCGCACTCTCTCTCGCATCACACTTCCGCTCGTACTCCTTCAAAACTTTGGCATGCACATTTTGGTCATCTGAATTTTGCCAGTTTGCTGCGTTTGCAGAAATGTGATATGGTTGCTTCTTTGCCGCTTCTTGAAGCACCTGTCAAACATGTTTGTGAAGGCTGTATTTTGGGTAAGATGCAGCAATCTAAGTTTCCAAAGGATGGTTCAGTTCGGGCCTCATGCGGGTTGCAGCTTGTGCATAGTGATGTTTGTGGGCCCATGCAAACTCAGTCCTTGGGAAATTACCTGTACTTCGTGACTTTCATCGATGATTACTCCAGGCATGCATGGGTATTTCCGCTTAAAGCGAAGTCCGAAGTTTTTATGTGCTTCAAACAATTTCTGGCTATGGTTGAAAACGTCTCAAAATGTACTATGGGCACCCTCTGTTTCGATCGATGGGGGGAGTATATGTCTCATGAATTCAATGCATTTCTTGCTAGTTGTGGGATAAAACACCAATGTAGCATGCCTTATACACCTCAACAAAATGGTGTTGATGAGAGAAAAAATAGGTCACTTACGGAAATGGCACGATGTATGGTCAAAAGTCAAGCTTTGCCGCATTCTTTTTGGCTTGAGGCCATCATGTGTGCCACTTATGTACTAAACAGGTGTGCTACAAAATCTTTGCAGTATATTACTCCATATGAAGCATGGCATGATAGAAAGCCTTCTATTTGAGCACATGCGTGTTTTTGGTTGTTTGGCATATGGTTTGGTGCCACAAACACAATGCAGAAAATTGGATGATAAGGCTGTCAAATGTATTTTTGTTGGTTATAGTGCTGAAAGCAAAGGTTACAGGTTGTATCATCCGCAAACAAAACATATTTTGGTTTCACGAGATGTAGTGTTTGTGGAAGATTCTGTTCAGCCCTTGCTGTCATGTACTGGAGACAATAATGTAAGCTCACAGGACATTTATGACACTTTGTTGCCTCTTTTCGGTGGTGGAAATACAAGTGTAAGTTCCAATGAGGCAAATGTACAGCCTATGGGGGTTTCTGAAAATGTTATAGATCAGCCTATGGGATCCTGTAAATTGGATGCACCCATAGGCTGTACTCGTTTGGATGCACCTTTGTCTAGTCGTACTCGTTTAGGCTCTCACCATGCATCTTACACATCAGATTGTTATGCTTTGGCTGTGTCTAGCTTACATGATGTTGAGGATCCTCTGTCTTTTGATGAAGCACAGAATTCAGAAAATTGGATGGCTGCCATGCAATCAGAATATGATGCACTTATAGAAAATGACACATGGACTTTATGTGATTTGCCTCCTGGCAAAAAGGCCATTGGTACGAAGTGGGTTTACAAGTTGAAACGCAAACCGGATGGTGAGATCGATCGCCATAAGGCTCGACTTGTTGCAAATGGTTATTCATAGCAAAAAGGCATAGATTATGAAGAGAATTTTGCTCCCACTTGTCGTATGACTACTGTACGTTTTCTATGTGCATTGGCAGCTCATTTTGGTTGGGATGTACATCGATCAGAAATTGTTACTGCTTTCTTGAATGGTGACATATTTGAAAAAGTTTATGTAACGCAGCCTCGCGGTTTTGTCATAAAAGGACAAGAGGACAAAGTGTGCAAATGTAACAAGGCTTTGTATGGGTTGAAGCAATCTCCTCGTGCTTGGTATGAGAAAGCTGACACTCATTTGGTCAAACGAGGCTTTCATAACATTCCAATAGAAAGCACATTGTATTTAAAGCGTGAGGGTGATGTATTTCTCATCGTGGTTCTTTATGTTGATGATTTGCTGATCACTGGACCAAATGAGAGACATATTGCTGAATTTAAGGCTGATTTGAATGCTACTTTCAAGATGAAAGATTTGGGGCTGTTGCATCATTACTTGGGTATACAGTTTAAGCAGTGTGATGGTGGTATTGCCTTGTGTCAGAAAAGTTACATAGAGACATTGCTATGTAATTTTGGACTTGAGGATTGCAAACCTATTGCCACTCCCATGGAAACAGGTTTGAAGTTGAGTCTACATGATGCTGGCGATCCTGCTGATGTCACTCTTTACCAAATTGCTGTCGGCTGCCTCATTTATGTATGCAAAACAAGGCCAGATATTCAGTTTGCAGTCTCACAGGGAGCAGATTTATGCATAGACCAGGGTCTGAGCATTGGCAGGTTGTCAAGAGGATTTTCCGCTACCTTAGTGGCACTTTACATCTTGGCTTGTTTTATCCCAAGGGGGGATCATTGCCGCCAGACTTACATGCTTTTTCAGACTCAGATTGGCCTGGTTGTTTTGACACGTGATTGTCCACAAGTGGTTTTTGTTTCATGCTTGGCAGTTCATGTATATCATGGTTGAGCAAGAAGCAACCTACTATAGCCACTTCGAGTTGTGAGGCTGAGTACAGGGCAGTCTTCACAGCTACGGTTGAGAGTGTATGGCTCAAACGCCTTATGGCTGATTTGGGTGTTGGACAGGACACTGCCAATATTATCTACACTGACAGTCAGAGGGCATTGGCAGTTGCGAGGAACCCAGTTTTTCATGCTCGCACATAGCATTGAGGTGCATTACCACTATGTCAGGGAGAGGCTCTCAACAGGAGAGATCAGCTTGGCTTATGTGCCAACACAGGACAACCTTGCTGATCTTTTCACAAAGCCATTGTCTTGTGAGAAGCTTGAAGCTTTCCAGAAAGCTTTGGGCTTACTCTCCTTTGTGGACTGATCATGTCCTCAGGGCATGGCACTTCCCTTTACTCATGTGCCAGCTCTCGTTCACCGCATCACTCCAGGGGGGATTTGTTACCATATACATGTGGTAGTGATGTGTATGAACACACTAGGACCGCCAGGGCATTTTTTCCCTCTTTAGGAGGTTTTCCCCCCCGAGCATTGTATATACTCCCATCACTCTAGGGCTATCTATCTTTCCATTACATACTATGTAACACACTTTCTATTGTGTGCCTTGAGCTTCCTTCATCTTCTCCAAGCTGTGTGCGTTTCTTTGCAGAGTACACACATGTACCCACTTTGGCACTAGGGATCCTGTTTGATACTGTGAATTTAGGGTGGTACTATGCAATGTACAAAATTTGGTACTAGGGATACTATTTGATACTATGAATTCAGGCTGGTACTATGCAATGTACAGGATTTGGTATTGGGGATCCTTTTTGGTACTATGAATTCAAGCTAGTACTATGCAATGTACAGGATTTGGTACTAGGGATCCTTTTGGTACTATGAATTCAAGCTAGTACTATGCAATGTACAAGATTTGGTACTACGGATCCTTTTTGGTACTATGAATTCAAGCTAGTACTATGCAATGTACAATATTTGGTACTAATGATCCTTTTGGGTACTATGAATTTAGGCTGGTACCATGCAATGTAGAGAATTTGGTAATGGGGATCATGTTTGGTACTATGAATTCACGATGGTACCATGGAATGTACAGAATTTGGTATTAGGGATCCTATTTGGTACTAGGTTTGGTACTATGAATTCAGGCTGGTACCATGCAACGTACAAAATTTGGTACTAGAGATCCTGCTTGGTACTATGAACTCAGGCTAGTACCATGCAATGTACGAAACTTGGTACTAGGGATCCTGTTTGGTACTCTGAATTTAGGCTGGTACCATGCAATGTACAGAATTTGGTAGTAGGGACCCTGTTTTGTACTATGGATTCGGTTGGTACTATGCAATGTACATAATTTGGTACTATGGACCCTGCTTGGTCCTGTGAATACAGGCTGGTTCTATGCAATGTACAAAAATGTACCCACTTTGGTACTATGAATCCAATTTGGTGCTTTTCTGCACTTAATTTGGTACTATAGCCTGAAATCTGGCAATACAGTGCCAAATTTGGTATTTTAGAATGAGTTGGTGGTTTACATTGTTAATTTTGGTACTATAAACTACTTTGGTGCTTTGCTATTTTACAGTAATATTCTGAGCTCTAATGTGGATCAAATTTTGTATATAGGTGGAGCTCTATAGAAGATTCAAAAGCACGTATCCTGCGGTGGAGTTGTCACTTAGGTCGTTTGAGACACTCAAGCCATTCTTTGTCCGAAAATTAAAGGAGTGCTATACTTGCTGCTGTATTTACCATATCCAGATGGTATACTTCAGGGATGCTTTCAATCAAATGCGCCAGAACAAGTTTGGGCATCACGCAAAGGAACATCCATGTACATGCTCCATTTGTGGTACACAGTGTGAAGTAGGTGAGTGTTCTGCAAACCAGGCAGTTTTTCAACACATAAGTATCTTGCTGGATTTTATATTGTTCCCTCACCCTAAGGATCATGAATATCATGCACAGAGATGCTTGCTGGGAGAGTGCCCTAGATGTGGTGTAAGGAAGTTGTCATTCTGCCCAGATGAGATTGCAGCAGATAGCAGGGAGGTGATTGTTAAGATATTTAAGGATGTGGGTATTGGACAGGTTAATGCTGAAGGAAATGAGAAGAAGAGAAAGGAGTTAGTCGTGGAAAGGATGAAAAGTGCAACTTTCATTCATCTTTTTTTAGATCATCTGAAGCACAACTTTGTTTTTAGGTGGCAGGCCCAGCAATTTAAAGACTGCTTGCTAAAGTTTCCAAGCAACGTTGTGGTTTGTATTGTTGATTTTGCAGAGAATTACAGCTTTAAAGTGTAGAATGAGATTCAATCCATGCATTGGTGGTCAACACAGGTCACAATACTGGTGCACATCTCTTATATCAGAAATTCAGTAGGAGCCATTGAGAAGACTCTGCATTTTTACATATCAGACGATAAGCTCCATGACACATTCTTTGTTCAACATTGTTTTCTTTTGCATGACAGTTGGATGAAACAACAAGGACAGTGTTTCCGTTATCATTGGGTTTGGTCAGATGGTGCCGCTTCACAGTTCAAGGCACGACGACCATACTATTTTGGAGCCAGGTATTATCAGTTGACAGGATTGCATATGATGCACAACTTCTCCACTTCAGGACATGGAAAAGGAGAGCATGATGGTGCAGGTGCAAGAGAACCTTGACGCATGAGGAGCTAAAGACCGATGGCTGGCCCATGAAGTGTGCGGCTGATGTGGTCAATTTTCTAAACGCGAGGTTTAACACAGCGAGGGAAGGTGGGGGTGCCAGCACAAGAAGGGTCTTCTGGTTGGTTTCATCGAATGATGTGTTGCGTTCTCCACTATGGGACTGCAAACCAATTGTAGGGTCTCGCTCATTCCATTGTGTTGACGGCTACTCAACACACAATCCATGTGATGTGCGTTTTCGGACGCTGTCTTGCTTTTGTGATCCTTGTGTGCATGGGCAATGGAGGAGATGAAATAATAAACAACGCACTGAATGATGGAAATATCTCTCCATTGAGCCATTGACAGAGTCTGTACAAGTAGGTAGTGATGAGGACGACGATGATGAGGAGAACTACAATGATCTGCTTTCATCCCAAGTGAGTGTCGATTTAACCATGCCTATGTATGAAGGAGACCCTAAGGTGATGAGCCAATTACTGTCCATTGGGGATAACTTTGTAGTGAAAGCAACAGAGGATAAAGAGGACTTCTACCTTCTAAAGTGCACCAAAACCATGTACAAGGCACCAAGAGTACTGAAGGACCTTTGGCATAACAAGATCGTAAAGGGTGGAATTCTGGTTGAGGGTTTGTACTATGCCCTGGTTGAGGACAAATTTGATACTTATACCCTATTGAATGAGAAACCACCGGTCATGATCTGCTCCCATCTTGTTAGAGCCATACGGTTCCCCACGGAGGTCAAACCTGGCCTGCATAACCATTTTAAACTATCCTCAGAGATATATGAAAAATATGTACAATTGTATGCCATATGACGAAGGGAGTGACCATGAGGGGAGCCATACAGCATAAACCCCAACTACAAGTCTAGCCACTGGCAGCAACAATTGTAATTCTCTTGAAAAGAATCTTACTTGTGATCAGTAGTGTGTACTTGCTAATTTGTTTTCAGCTGACTCTTGTAGTACCAAATTTGATAGCCAGACTGCCTAATTCTTGTTTGATAGCAGGATACTTTAATATGGTTGAAAATATCTTAAGCAGGTGCAAGAATCCGGGTTTAGTTATCAATGGGACATAAATTAAAGTGGGAAGGAGTAATCAATGCTTGTGGGTTATTTGACATTTCTGCCGATTCAGGCTTCACATGCAAATAGCAACAGAAAAATTACCAAAGAAGTGGCAAGAAAAAGATCATGTGCAGAAAAATTAAGTGTATGTGTAAAACTTTTGCAGACGAAGGTTCATGCCCAGCAATAATTTTTTATTAGACAAAAATGTCAGTCTTTTACACAATCTTTTACACATCAGGGGGGTCAAACCGGTACGAGTACCCTTCCAAAGATACAAAGTAGTCAGCAACATACATGGAGATTTCATCCTCTACATCAAACAGGGGTGTGCACCGGCTATAAGCGGTGGGGAACTTCTCATCTAGCCATCCTGTGATCCATGGCAGAATGACATCCATGAGATACTTCGGTTTGTTCGAATCGTAATAGTTTGGCTCATATGTCCGAATACAGCATCACGACTCATAATCTTTCTTCAATGATTTGTATCTTGTGTCGTCCACAAGGAGCGTGCTGGCTTCATTAAATTGAGGATGATTGCGCCAAACTGTTCGCAGGAGCTTGAGGAAAATGGGCTTGTCGCTGAACTGTCCCAAAAGGCCTGCCACATCCTTCATAGAGGAAGCCCATTTTTCACAATGGGACTGGTCAAAAATATATGTGTCAAGTAAACTAAGTTGTTAGAGCAGGTATACAGTTCAGAGTACCAAAGTTTGAAAAGCAACAAGTTCTGTACATAACAGTATCAAAGCACCAAAGTACCAAAGTACCAAAAGTACCAAAGGACTTAATCACCAAAGTTTTAAAAACAGCAAGTTCTGTACATAACAGTACCAAAGTACCAAAGGACTTAAATCACCAAAAAAAGAAAAACAGCAAGTTTTGTACATATCAGTACCAAAGTACCAAAGTACCAAAGGACTTAAATCACCAGAGTCTGAAAAACAGCAAGTTCTGTACATAACAGTACCAAAGTACCAAAGGACTTAAATCACCAAAAAAAGAAAAACAGCAAGTTCTATACATAACAGTACCAAAGTACCAAAGTAAGCTGTGCAAATAGTACCAGGTTGTATGGACAATATCAAGTTGTGCAAACAGTACCAAAAGTACCAAATGTACCAAAGGACCAAAATGAATAAAAATAACCAAAAAGAACCAAAAGAAACAAATAGTACCCAATTGTGCAAACAGTACCAAATTGTGCTAACATTACCAAAATTGTGTGGACAGTATCAATTTGTACAAACAGTACCAAATCCTATACACGATAGTACCAAATAGTACAAAAAGAACCAATAGTACCAGAATATATACAAATCAGTAGCAAAGGTAGATACAATACCAAAATTAGCCAAACCAGTTTGGAAGTTAAGGGATTCATACCTAAAAAGAGACTTTGCATCTTCATCAACTTAGGGAAGCAAGCATGTAGTATGGTCATCAGATTGTGTCTTTGGCTGCAGGATCAAAGCATCACGTAGCATCACCTCCTCAGGCTAAGGATGAAATCCTCTGCATCAGGTCTGACCACGCAGTATTTGTGCCGAGAGACCTGCACGCATCGGGGCCTAAATCCCTCTGGAAATGGGATACACCACAAATCTTTGGGTTCTTTATGACAATCCTTCAACATAACTCCATTCACATCCAAAATGACAAGGCACTTAGTGCTCGCCTTTACGTCCAGCGGCATTGATGTATCCGGTCGCTTTTCATTCAGCCACCACCTGTTCCTCATTGAAGTACCACGAAGCAAAATGAGTAAAGGAACACCCAGCCTTTTGGCAATAGAAAGTGTGGACATTTAGCACCATTAAAGGTTACCAATTGTTGACAGCATGACATAACAAGGAACGGACACATTAACATCTGAATGACATGACACCAAACATTGACAAATGCAAAATGGGATCATATTTCATGATAAGCCAGAAGCAAGTACAAAATACTGTTAAATAGATCATTCTTGGAGGTTCACAGCTTGAGACCACGACCTTTGGGGCGCTTTTTACATTTCATAAGGAAGCGTTTGGAGAGTGTGGCACAATCAATGCTATAACCTGTTTCTAAGGTTGTCGCCTGCCTCGCACCTTTGGCCTCCTCCATGGATTTTTTCTCCTCCACAAAATAAGCTGCCTCCTCCATGCCATACTCCTTCGCACCCTCCTTCGCACCCTCAACAGGTTCCGCCTCCTTCGCACTGTCAGCAAGTTCTGCCTCACTCTTTGCCTGTTGCCTCGTCTTTCTGCCTGCCTTCTCCTCTACATACTTTGGAGTTGCATCCAAACACTCGGATGCCGAGGGAACTTCCACTGCCACCTCCTCATCAACCTAAATTTTTGCATTGTTCTTCTTGCCTAGCTCTATCTCTATGTCATCAAATTCCTCAATCGCTACACTTTCCTGTTTATCCTTCTCATGCACTTCAGTTTTCAGTTTAGCTTCTGCCATACCAGAGCCCACACCAGCCTCAGACCCTTTCCCTTCCACTGTGTTGGCATTAGGGCCTTGTTGGCTTTCCTGCACTTTGGCTTTAGTGTTATCTTCCTCCAAACTGGAGTCTAGAGCAGGCTCACCCTTTTTGACTTCCATCGTGTTGGCACCAATGTCATGCAGTACTTCATGCACTGACTTATAAGGATCTTCCTGGAACATATGATTGGCATCTGACTTTCCGTATCCAGGAAGATCCTTCCGATCCACAAACACCGAAAGATCCTCTCCCTACATATACACAAAGATGAAAGAGAAGATTAGATCATAAATTCAACTGATATTATAAGCATTTAGTGTCCAACACAAACACCCCACTTACTCTTCAATAATGACCTCCTTGAAATCCAGGCCTTTGCCTCCGAAGGGATTGCAGTGTTGCAAAGTGCCTTCACGCACGTATCTTCCATTCTCAATACACCTGCAAAACATAGTGGATGGTACTGATGCCTGCAGGGAAGCATGAAGGTACCAACCACGTAAGAAGCCTCCAAAGCCTCCCCACATGCAACACAAGAACCAAACGCATGTATTTTGTTTTCAGGGTACACAACACGAGGCCTTGGAGTCAACGTGTGAGTCATCCCTCTCTTCACATCAGCAGAGAGCTTGCTTACAAATTCGTATTGGTCTTGGGTTTCCAGGGACTCGTTGTAGAGCCTGGCATACTCTCTCTGCAAAACAGAATGCTCTCGTAATTTACTTACCAAAACAACCAAGATGCATGGAAGAACACATGCAATAGCAAAAAATTATTGAAAGAGTACCAAAATAGAACAAAACAGTACCCAATAGGCACCAAAACAGTACCAAAATTGACTGCTAGCAAGGAATAACACATGTAGTACCAAAATATTATTGCAACAATTACAAAATAGAACCAAGACAGTACCAAATCAAACAATTAGCAAAGATAACATTATTAGAAGAAAATACCAATGTAGTATCAAGGTACTAGAAATACCAAAAGTACCTAAAGTACCTAAAGTTTCAACAGTACCAGAGCAGTTTCAAGCACCAAAAGTACCCAAGTCATACTCAACATTACAGTATAAGACAGTAACTAGAAAGTACCAAAATAAGTAATCAGACTACCCAAAGAGCAGATAAATATCCAGAGTACCAAGGATTGTGCCACATAGCACCCAAGGAAAATCTGTAAACTATATGAGTACCAAAATTCTCAAGGCAGTGCCAAAATGGTCAAAGAGAGAACCAAATAAAATAAATAAGCACAAAAGGTTACAAGGAAAGTGCCAAAAGTACCAAAATAGGTTGAAGTACCAAATGTTTCAACAGTACCAAATCAGTATCAAGCACCAAAAGTACCCAAGTCATACTCACCATTACAGTATAAGACTGTAACTAGAAAGTACCAAAATAAGTAATCAGATTACCCAATGAACAGACAAGCACCCAGAGTACCAAAGATTGTGCCACATAGCACCCAAGGCCAATATGTAGACTATATGAGTACCAAAAAGTCTCAAGGCAGTACCAAAATGGTCAAAGAGAGAACCAAATAAATAAAGAAGCACAAAAGGTTACAAGGGAAGTACCAAAAGTACCAAAATAGGTTGAAGTACCAAATGTTTCAAAAGTACCAAAGCAGTATCAAGCACCAAAAGTACCCAAGTCAAACTCAACATTACAGTATAAGACTGTAACTAGAAAGTTCCAAAATAAGTAATAAGAGTACCCAATGAACAGAAAAGCACCCAGAGTACCAAAGATTGTGCCACATAGCACCCAAGACAATATCTGTAAACTATATGAGTACCAAAAATTCTCAAGCCAATACCAGAATGATCGAAAAGAGAACCAATTAAAATAACTAAGTAGCAAAAGGTTACAAGGGAAGTACGAACATAGCAATTAGTGTTCGATTAAATACCCAAATCAGTTTAAAAAGTACCAAAACAGTCCAAAAATAAGCAAACCACTTTCAATTTGTTTTTGGAAAGTACCAAGACATTTAAAGAAGATACCAAAGCATTAAGCAGCATGTACCATAGCAGTCCCAAAATAGAATTGAAAAAGACCAAATGATCAAAAAAGCACCAAAAGTACCATGGATTGTGCCATTATAGAATCCAAAACAAAACAAATAGTACAGTGTAAGAGTCAAAAATTAGAAACAAGGAAGTACCAATATAGTACCAAGTAGTTCAAATGAGTACCAAATGAAATGAAGCAGCAGCATAAAGTACTAAGGAAAGTTCTAGCACTGCCCTTAGTGTTAAATAAAAGTACCAAAATAGTTAGAGAGAGTACCAAACCAGTCCAAGATAGTACTAAAACCCATAAAAATTTCAACAAATAAACCAGTCAAGAAGTGAAACATGCCAAATCACCAAACCTTGTGCAGAATAAAAACTTTCAACAGTCGTACACAATGCAATAAGCCAGAAATACAATACCTCCTGCTGTTCAACCTCACCTTGGAGCTTCTTGATATTTTTGGAAACCCCGTGCCATCGTAACAAGTGCCGACTTTCTCCCAGCTCAGCCTCCACCTCTCTGATCTCTTCATCAGGGATAGGTATTGTTGGGGTTAAGGCCTATGTGCCTTGACCGGTCGCCCAGGTCATGGGCGCCCGCCCACTGTTACCCTATACTTATAGTGAGTATACTGTATAGGGGGAGCTGCCACTTCATAGTCTCCCCACCCACATCGTGTGTGTGTCTCCTTCTCTCTCTCTCACTCTCCGTCTGTGGTGCTCCCCGATCCCCTTCAATTGGTATCAGATCATAGGTGCGGAGGGAGCTCATTGTGCACACAGTTGGGGCACGACTTGAGCAGTCACACAGAGAGGTGACAGAGTCAGACATGCATGCTTTGCTAGTGACTGAGAAAAGCAGAGAGTCAGTTGTGCGAGATACTTCTATGCAAGATAGACAGGTAGAGCGGTCTTGCTCTAGTGAGTCACGACAGGAGGACGTTGTGCAAGAGTCTATGCATATGGAGTTAGAGCATGAGAGATCTAGTGAGTCACAACAGATTGAGTGGTCATGTTTGCAGTGGATGATTGCAGAGGAGGCTGAGATGTCAACGATTATGCAGTCATTCCTTTCTATGCTCGACAGTGAGCATGGGGATATAGTTGTGCAGGATATGTCTTCCAGTAGACACCTAGAGCAGCTGGTTTGCTCTAAGGTTGCACGACAGGTTGATGCGTCTTTTGCGGACAGTCAGGAGATGCATGTGGCTGACACGCCTTGTCAGTCAAATATGCCTATTGCCAGGGATATATGTTGATGCATGCTCCATAGAGCTAACAGGGCCCGCTAGCATTGCATCGACATTCGGTGGTCTCATGTATGAGATGCTGATCTTGAGACCGGATATCGCAGCTGCAGTGAGAGCACTTGCAGTTGGGGTTGTCAGTCGTTTGTTGACTGATAATGACACAGTGCACGAGGGAGATATGTAGGTATTGCGTACATACTTGCAGTACGTGTGCGGTACGTCTAGTGGTGTATGGACTTACACGGGAGTAGGACAGCCGGATGCACACGATCATAGCCAGCCAGTGGGCATCAGTTGAGAGTGGTTTTCTCTCACCTTTTGTAGTCTTTAGACTAGGTTCTCTTGCTTAAAGGAACAATCGCCTTTAAGTGGGAGGTTGTTGGGGTATAGGCGTCTGTGCCTTGCCCGACCGCCCAGAGTTTGGGCGCCCACTGACTTGTATACCTTATACATAGCATAAGTGTATAGGGGGCTGCTCACTCTTGGAGTCTCCCCACCCACATCGTATGTGTGTCTCCTTCTCTCTCTCTCACTCTCCGTCTGTGGTGCTCCCCGATCCCCTTCAATCATGCACCGATCCATCGGTCAAACGTACACTGCCAAGCATCCCACTAGAATAGCTACAAAACCATTCACGATGCGGCGTGACATGGAACATAGCATCTGCGTCTAGCAACCACTGCAAAGGGAGTGCACTATCCACATGTATAGCATCTCGTGCATAGCTCAAGGTAAAAGTGACATCCCCGTCACTAGTATACTCCGACACGACATGTGCCTCAACTGTCAAAGCAACTGAGTCCATGGCATCACTACATACACCTTTGAGACTGTCATTACCGAGTGGTGCATCTTACTTGTTATGACATGTGCGCTATGTACCAGATTTGATAGTGAGTTTGATCTCGATTGGTCAGCTTAGAGATTGTGGATGTCAGATTTCGCTACGAGAGCGAGATTTTGTGATGCATTTGGGTTCGCTAGCGATTGCGAGAGATGCCAGGAGTGGTACAGGTTACCCATTGCATGTGGATCACGGGAGAGACGGTGTTGTCTCTGTGATCATGCAGCCAGGTAGAGAGCGAGAGAGCAGGCAAGTCTCTTTTGCTTGTGGGTTGCAGGATGCTTTGCATGGAGTGCAGAGCAGTGACCTTGTTGTGCAGGTTGCGTCTACGGATGCACAGGTAGAGTGGGACAACTCTAGTGAGTCACAGTAGGATGAGTCATCAGAGGTGATGACAGAGATGACTCACATGGATGTTGAGATGTCGGCTATTGTGATGTCATTTCTTGATATGCTTATGCCAGAGCTTGAAGCAGATTCAGGACAGATGGATACTCTTGGTACACATGTGATATGTGGTGGGCACGAGGAGTCACTCCAGAGCTCGGAGTCAGAGTGCCATGGTCTCTATGATAGGGGACAGGATTGAGATGAGTTGAGTTCTGAGTTGGAGGTGGCAAAGATTGCCAGGGTTGCATCAACGTTCGGTGTCCTCATGTACGAGATGCTGATCTCGAGGCCCGACATAGCAGCTGCAGTGGGAGCATTTGCAGTAGGGTTGATTAGTTGTTCGATGACTGATCTCGGCATAGAGCATAGAGGAGGTTTGCAGGTATTGGACCGATACTTGCAGGAGTGTATGAGCTCTTGTAGACTATTTGTAGAGCTTGGAGCTAGCTCTGTGTGGCTTCCGTAGCGGGATGTTTGTCTATCAGTAGAGCCGGATGCACTAGCTCATCGAGAGTCAGTGGGCATAGGTTGAGAGAATCTCTCACCTTCTATTAGTTGTACACTAGTAGATCTTGCTTAAAGGCACATTGGCCTTTAAGTGGGAGGTTGTTGGGGTTAAGGCCTATGTGCCTTGACCGGTCGCCCAGGTCATGGGCGCCCGCCCACTGTTACCCTATACTTATAGTGAGTATACTGTATAGGGGGAGCTGCCACTTCATAGTCTCCCCACCCACATCGTGTGTGTCTCCTTCTCTCTCTCTCACTCTCCGTCTGTGGTGCTCCCCGATCCCCTTCAGGTATTTGCTGCCGCAGCACACCGATGGGCGCCTCCAGGGTATCAATATCCTCCATCAAACTTTTCGCCACGCCCTCTTTACCCTCATATACCAGTAACTGGTCCTTGTTTGCTTGAATAGAGGCCTTCAGGTTTGTTAGTTTTGATGACCCTGGATGTGACACCTGCTTTTGGAGTCTTTGGAGCAATGCCTCTAAGTCAGGTAGGTAGTCAGCCACTGCCCCTCTGACACCTTGCTCTGGTTCTGTGCAGATGTTGCTGCCACTTTGAGTCATGCGGGCCTTCTTAACTGACTGCGGAACAGTTCCAGGGGAGGAAGCATTTTGCTTCCTCCATGTCTCAACTTTATGGTCAAGACCGCCAGTCCTAAATGATATCATCTGCAACACTCCTTCCCCTAACTGGGCCCATGCTATTCTATGCCCTGTTGGGTCTTTTCTCGCTGAATCACATTTCTCGAACGCATAACCCTTAGCAAATTTGGTGGTCAATTCACCGCATGAAGGGGGTCCCTGATAAACCTTGGAGAATAGAAATCTGCAGTCATCCACCAGTTGTGGCTGCAAATGATTTAAATAAATTTTGCTCTTCTTTTGGAACTTGTACTTGAAAACAGATAACCACTGCTTGGATGGAAAGTCCTCATCAGTCAGGTCCTTAGGGAGTTTGCCTTCTAGACTAAGGCCATACTCCTCATGCAAGTCCTCTGCTGTATAACAGAACCTGGTTTGTTGAGGGTACTCCTCCATTTTATTCTTACCTGAAATGTCAAACAAATAAAAAATTATTGTGAAACAAATCCAAAGTACCACATTTGTTACTGTACATTTAATAACTAATAACTAATGTGTTTACAATATGATTTATCCATACTCTATTTCCACGAAACTTCAACAATAGTCTGCAATAAATTCAATTTTAATCCTTAGCATATGATATACAAAGCTCTAACATAAAGCAGGGAAACTATAGAATCATGTACATTGTCTCAGCTAAACCTTTCTATCCACTAACATTGAAACTCCACAACCACTTTTCTAGAATATCCTAGAAAAATACACTTAATACTATAGAGCAAGCTGGATAATTAGAATGGTCCAAGTCAATTTTCTAATTTTTCTCTCATATACATATGGATTACAAATGCGATGCTACAAGGTATCAAATTTTACACTGAACATTCAAATTCAAATTTTTACACCATCTAATTAACACAAGCCTGATTCCAATGAATAGCTTACCACGTCTTGACTTGTTGGTAGATTTTGATTCATCCTCATCGACACGGTGTGAGGTCCGTTCGGAGTCGATTTCAGAAGCCTTGCACTGTTTTGCACTAGCCCTTGTGTTGGGACTGCTTTTGTTCTCCGGCTCTATTTGTTGAGAGGCGGGGGTGGAAGAACCTTTGTTGTTGCTTCTCCCATGGGTGGGCATTCCCTCCTTGGACTTCCGTTTTTGTTTGCATGTTGAAGGTGCCGCTTTGCTGGTAGCAGATCCCTTGGCCTTTGGGGTCCTCATGGTGGGAGAACTCACACGATAGCAGCTCTGCTACAATGCTGAGAGAGAGAGAGAGAGAGAGAGAGAGAGAGAGAGAGAGAGAGAGAGAGAGAGAGAGAGAGAGCAGCTCTGCTACGAGTCTGAGGGGGGAGAGAGAGAGCCCAAGCGCTGGCAGAAAGCGCTCAATTCAAACGGACGCAGTTCGGACCACTAAATCCACTAATTACACCACTACTCTCACACGGGCTGGCCCATTGTGAAACTGCACGACTTGTATTTTTGAGATACAATTATAGCTAAAAAATAAAAATTCCAAAACTTTTGGGCCTCAAAACTTTCCCTCCATAGGACCAAATAGGTGGAAAAAAATTGGCCCTTTTTTTGTACCACCATCCTTTGCTTTCAGCCGTTTCTCAAACTCAACAAGAAGAGACTATGCGGCAAGTGCATGAGTTAGTTGAGAAGGGCATGGTTGGGCCAAGATCATCTCCATTTTCTTTACCTATATTATTAGTGCAAAAGAAAGACGGCACATATCGTATGTGTGTCGACTATATAGCACTAAATAGGATCACTATCAAGAATAGGTGTCCCATTCCACGGGTAGAAGACCTATTTGATTAGCTAGAAGGGTCAACCTACTTCAATAGGATTGACCTAAAAAGTGGCTACCATCAAATAAGGAGAGTTGATCAAGACATTGTAAAGACCGCATTTTGCACTACTTTTGGTCTTTGCGAATACATTGTCATGACTTTTGGCTTGACCAATGCACCAGCCACATTCAACCGCTTGATGGAGAAGCTATTCAAGCCTTATCAAACCTTTACTGGAGCGTTCTTTGATGATATAATCATCTACTCTAATTCACTAGACGAACACAAGCAGCACCTCCATGTAATATTTCAAGTCTTAAGAGAGAATAAACTCTATATTAATCGAAAGAAAAGTGAGTTTTTCTTACAAGAGATTCAGTACTTAGGTCACATTATCTCTCAAGATGGCATCCAAATGGATCCATCAAAGCTAGAGGTAACAAAAGGATGACCTAATCCAAGGAATCTACATGAACTAAGAAGCTTTATAGGTATGTGTGCATACTATAGACGCTTCATAGAAAAGTTCTCACAAATCATGGGACGATTACATGACCTAACAAAGAAAAAAATTAGGTATACATGGTCTGCCAAGGAGAACAATGCTTTCGAAAAGCTGGAAAAGGAAAAGTTTATCTCTCAACATGTGCTTACACTGCCGGATCTCTCAAAGCCATTTGAGGTCCAATGTGACGCTTGTGGTGATTGTCTTGGAGCTGTTTTGCTCCAAGAAGAGTACGTCATAGCCTATGAAAGTCAAAGGCTCGAACTTGTTGAGCAAGCTCTAGGCATATATGAGAAGGAAATCCTCGTAGTTCTACATGCCTTAGACTCGTGGAAGCACTATTTATTGGGGACTCCTTTCATTTTGTGGATGGATCACCAAAGCCTTAAGTACTTCATGACGCAGACTCCATGAAGTACTTCATGAAGCAGTATTTATTGGGGACTCCTTTCATTTTGTGGATGGATCACCAAAGACTTAAGTACTTCATGACGCAGACTCCATGAAGTACTTCATGAAGCACTATTTATTGGGGACTCCTTTCATTTTGTGGATGGGTCACCAAATCCTTAAGTACTTCATGACGCAGACCAAGCTCTCCAACAAACAAATGAGGTGGGAAAATTTCCTTTGGCAATTTCATTTTCATAATGCTCACATTGCTGGCAAGCGTAGCCGATGCACTCTCAAGACGGTCGAGAGTGAATGCGGTCTCCATAGAAACTCACTTTGATCTCTCTTCTATGATAGATGAGTACGCTATTGATCCCAATTTAAGAGATTTGATTTTAGCCCTTGCACTACGGAAGAAAGAGGAACCATTTACTTTACAAGATGGTTATCTTCTCTATGGAAATAGACTATGCGTTACTAACTCACTACGTGAGAAAGTAATTTATGAATCTCATGCTCCTCCTTATGCGGGGCATAGAGGGATTCAGTCTATCCTAAAAGGGATTGAAACATATTTCTATTGGCTTGCCATGAAAGCAAACATACAAGAGTATGTTTCTAAATGTGTGGTATGCCAAAAGACAAAGTTTGATAGAGGGAAGCAACCTGGATTGCTTCAACCTTTGCCAATCCCTAATTCACCATGGGAGAGCATATCCATGGATTTTATCTTTAGATTGCCTAAGTCTATCCATGGGAATATAGGAATGGACGATAGTAGACAGGTTCAGCAAACAAGCTCATTTTATACCTGTCAAAAAGACTATCAAAGCCCATCAAATGGCAACCCTCTTCATATCACAAATTTTCAATTACCATGGATTGCCAATGTCCATAGTGTCGGATAGAGATCCTAGAATGACCAGTAATTTTTGGAAGGGTCTCTTTGAAAATTTAGGGACAAGGCTAAACTTCTCTTTGGCCTATCACCCGCAAACGGATGGCCAAAGTGAAATAGCTAACTTAACAATTATTGATATACTAAAAGCCTACGTAGCGGAAGTAAATCAAAGGTCCCAATGGGAGAAGTACATATCCTTAGTGGAGTATGCCTACAATAATACTGTATATACATCCATGGGAAAAGCACCTTTCGAGGTAATTAAGGGAAGATCCAAATGTCCCCTGCTACTTAAGGTACACGGGAATATCTTCGCTGCAGATGAGTATAGCGGAGATCTACAAGAATCTTTTCAAAATATTATGGATGCTATCTCTATCTCACAGCAAAGGCAAAAGTATGCTGCTGATAAGCACAGAAGAGCCCAAGCCTCCAAAGAAAATGATTGGGTCTTGCTTAAATTTCCCAAGGCTTGGTTAAGGCACAAGACGGGCAAGATCCTACGGGACACCAAAAGTACTATGCTAAGTTAGCAAAAAGGTACTATAGTCCCTTCCAGATTCTTAGACCAATCAATGAGATGGCCTATCAACTCAAGTTGCCCAATCATTGGCTCATACATAATGCTTTTCATGTGAGCCTACTAAAGCCTTACAAAGGAGAGACACCTCAAGAAACAACTATTGAAGACCCACCGGAGATTGAGGACCAAGCAGAGGTGCTGCAGCACAAGTCCATTCTCTGACATGAAGACAAGGTATTGAGAGGCGGTAAGTTATCCGACGGTATCTTATTAAGTTTAAGAACTATCCTTTTGAAGATGCTAGATGGATGTAAGGCATACAATTAAAGGATAACCTAAACCTTGTCAATGCTTACAATGCTTCTCTAGAGTAAGAAAATGTAAAAATGTTTAAAATGAAGAAATTTTTTGTCTTATAAGACTCTCTTTTCTTTATTGTGCACAAATGTTGAGAAATATGCATGCATTGGATCAAGTTTACGGAGACGACGTCTTCCAAACACCAAGTAGAGCTTGTCACTCTACTATGGAAGATTGATAGGACTAATGCATAGACATGCTTGCGGTAGCTTAGGCTCTCAAGCACCAAATGGATTAGTCATCCATTCTGGAACGATGTTGTAGGGTAAAACAAGGATCCTCTACCCACTAGGAAAAGGACTAATGACTAGGCTTTATCTTCTCTACCTCATAGTAGAGGATGACTATGATTTCAAGAGAGAGGTAATGTCATAATAACTAATATCTAATTCTCCTAAATGATTTTCTCATGTTAAACTGATCATTTAATATGGGAAAGTCCAGGGGAGAAAAGCTAGAATATTGGTTAAGCTGGTAGACCGGTCATATTAGGGATCCAAAAGATAGGGATCCAAATGGGGGTCCATCTGCAAAAGATCAATGTACAACAATGGGCTTCAAAGACCCTAAGGTTCGAACCATTAAGACTTCTAAAATGCTAAGGTTCCAAAATTCAAACGTTATGTTCAATGGTCAAACTCTAGGTAAATTGGATGCTTGTGGGAAAACTCAAAAGTCTTCCCACATCCCTATCCTTGAGGGGTGAGCCCTTTTAGTAGGGGATGAGAGACAAACACACACACACACACACACACACACACACACACACACTCTCTAGCAAGCTCCCTTTACACATAGGGAATAGGGGACACATGTCAGCTCCCTAGCCCAGTTGCCCCCAAGGTGCATTCAAATCCAATTGGATGGCCATAGAGGTGAACCAATGAGAATTAGGCTAGAGGACAATTAGTTTAATTAATTTAAAAACACTTGATAAAAGAACCAATAGAAATAAAGCTCTCTAGAAGACTATTGAACAACAGTCTCCCAAGGGGTCCAACCCAATGGCTTGCGTGATTCCTATTGGCCAGAAGACTAAGAGGTCTAATGAGAGTTGAATTGCATTAATTAAATACCTAAATCTCTCACAAAAGGGGAAAGGGAGACACATGTTACAAGGCTATCACTTATGCTTCTTAATTATCATTGGCTAAGCTTAGCAAGGTCGAATAGGATGTCAGCATGAGTAAAAACCAAGAGGGGTCGACCAAGAGAGAGAGGGGGACTGATTTTGGCAAGGCATTATCACACACACACACACACACACACACACACACACACACACACACACACACACACACACACACACACACACACACACACACACACACACACTCACACAATCTCATGTGTGGATTAAAGAAGATTATCTCCTTCTCAAGCTTTAATGGAAATCTCATCATCTACTCCAAGCTTGTGAGAAGGGAGGCCTGCACCAACAACTCTTGGCTTTGTGATGCAAATCCAACCAAGAGCCAAGCTCCAATGCATGCTCATCTCCTCTACCATGCTAATTACTAACCTATGCTAAGATATTCTGAGTGATTATGTGAGGAGACATACTTCTTTCTTGTAAGAATACTCCTTCTTCCTCTTGATCTACTCTCATACCCCGGTAGCTCTCACCATCTTTGAAGGTATGTGAGGTCTTGGGTCTGAGACCGTGAGGGAATTGATGTTGTGTTTTATAAGTGTGAGCTTGATGCTTGAAGCTTCCATCTTCATTGCAACAGCAAGATATTGAAGGAACACAAAGTATTGTATTGAAAATGTCTCCCTTGATGGGGGAAACCTATAATACAAAGCCTTTTGGAGGGGGGACCTGCTCCATGTAAATCCGGTCCTCAACTGTTGTCAATAGCTTAATTTTCTCTCTCTTTTTGAAGTATTGTTCATGCCTATCTAACTAGGTGTTATGATTTTGTTGCTCTCTCCATCCAAGCACTCTTGCTATGCTCATTAGGAATCTATTCTCTATGTTATTTTCCGCTACACACAAGTTACTAGACCATTGAATGTTAGAGTTCCTCTTCCTCTAGTTCCAGTGAGGATGAGAAAAAGTGGAAGAAACGGAGAAAGATCAAGAAAAGCAAGAAACATAGATCTAAGAGAAAGTCTAGAAAACACAAAAGCATCTAATAGTTTAGAGAAGGAGACCTCGTCCTCTTCTGAGTGTTCAAACAACAGTGATACCCACCCTTTTGATACCATTTATGGTGAGAAGCACGATCACCTATTGAGGGCTACTGAGTATGACAACTTCAAGAAGAAGAAAACAAAGACTAAAGAGTTTGAGGATGGGGGTCAAGCAGTAAATTTTGACACTTTTTTGGGCTTGGGGATTCCCATCGAGCCCTTGCTTACATATACCAGTTTGACATTGCTTTTTCTACGATTTTTTCTTTGAAGTCTCCAAGGTACAAAAGTTTATTAAAGGTAATGCACAAACATGGTGGTCAACATTGTTTCTGTACAAAAGAGTACCAAATACGTGGGTAAAGTTCAAAAGACTCTTCACTTTGGCATGGTTGATGGAGGAATATGAAGAGGATTTCATCACAGCTTGGAACCATAGAGGATAAAAAAATACTATACTTGGTCAGCGTATTCTTAACAATTTCGGAATCGCTTTTTGGCAGTTGCTTCTTTTTGGAAGATTCCTTTTCTAGAGTAGATGGAGCAATTTTGCTGCAAATTACCGAAAGAGATTTCATGGTACTGTTTGAAGAAAATTACAAAAGCTTTCAAAAGCTCATGGCACATGCAAAGGACGGATTTTCCATCCTTTCAGGCTCCTTGATTGTTGGAAATAGGGTTGTAGGGACACGCACACAACTTGAAGAAGATGCAAGAAGCTCAAGGCACACAACAGAGAGTAGTATTACTTAGTGTGCAATGGAGAAATAGGTTAGCTATAGAGTTATCGGCGTACGTACATTGTGCGAGGAAAAAACCTCCTAATGAGGGAAAAAATGCACTGGTGGTCCTAAATGTGTTCACACACATCACTACCACATGTATATGATAACAAATCCCCCCTAGGAGTGATGGGGTGAACGAGAGTTGGCACGTGGAGTATAGGGAAGTGCCATGCCTTGAGGACACGATTAGTCTACAAAGGGGAGTAAGCCCAAAGCTTTGAACTTCTCACAAGACATTGCCGATTTGTGGTTGTCTTGTGTTGGCACATAAGCCAAGCTGATCTCTCTTGTTGAGAACCTCTCCTTGACATAGTGGTAATGCACCTCAAAGATGTTGGCAGCGTCCTATCCAACACCCAAATCATCCATAAGGCGTTTGAGCCATACACACTCAACCGTTGCTGTGAAGACTGCCTTGTACTCAGCCTCACAAGTAGAAGTGGCCACAATAGGTTTCTTCTTGCTCAACCATGAGATACATGAACTTCCAAGCATGAAACAAAAACCACTTGTGGACACTCGTATGTCAAAAAAACTAGCCCAATTTGAGTTCAAAAAAGCATGTAGATTCGGCGGCAATGATCCCTCCTTGTAGGATTAGTTTAAGGTGGATAGATATTAGTGTTGTTCATGAGTGATTAGAATAATGCGATTAATCACAAGATGAATAATGAGTGAGCCCAATGTAAATGCAAATGAGTTTGATTAAAATGTTCGAGATACATAATGCTTTTATAGCCAAAAGCTAGGTTGCTAAAGGATAGAGATCATGGACCTTCTTGAATGCAGTCTTTATGGACTTCATTTAATGGAGTCTTCATGGGTCATGGATGTATGCGTAATACATTATGTGTCATAAGAAAGAGATGGTTCCCATGAGGAGATTTACCCTAACAAGGTCCCCCTTAAACCTAATTGTGGTACTCGAGTCATCTAGGGGTTTGTGATGGTCCACTAATACATCATAAGAGGTTCAACATGATACATCTCTCTGTGGTTCACAAGGTGGCCGTTTAATCATGCCTAGGTTCAATTTTAGAGTACATCATAATCATAATCATAAAAGTGATGAAGATTGTGTTGCTTCATGTGTCATGGTAGTAGACTTCTTCCTCCTTGACTCCCATTTGTGTTCTTCAATATGTTCATTATGCTCTTCATCTTCATCATCTCCTTGGTTCATACAAGTCACAGATCATATAGAGCATATCATCTCCGTAAAATAGAATGATGCTCATTTTATTGTGCATAGGATGCAAAATGCTGGGAATTGTAGGAATATGTAATGGGGGTCTTACCAAATAGAGATACTATCTTTATGGAAGTTGCTTGCCCAAGTACATTATGATAAAATGAAAAAACACAAGACAAATCTCCCCCTTGAGCAAAGCTTCTCAATGGGAATACAAACTCAGATTCAAGGCTTAAAAGAGTTGGCTTGAAATATATCTGTAAAGATCGCACGATCCCTGAGTAGCTTGATTGAAACTTGATGGCCAAACTTTCTGGAAAGGAGCTCAAGGCAAGGACCGACAAGCTTAGACAGCGTGGGAAAAGGGCTCAAGATGCAAAGCTTTGTTTTAAAAAAAAAATTCAAAATGAAAAATTTACGTGGGTTTCCGAAAGAAAAACGGTATCTGCAGAGCCGAGAACGAAGAGCAATACGTAAGAATCGGTTTGCAGAAAACGGATTGAGGTATTTTGCTAAGCGTGGTGGCGATGGCAGCTGAAGTTTATTCTGTTGATGCCGAGTGTGTGGGCACAACAGCTATATCCAATAACAGGTAAGACCAAGGGCCAAGGCTTTAAAGCCAAGAAGGTGCATTACATACTTGGCAGTTATATTGGGCCTCAGCCTGCGGCTCGTGGGTTTGTTGAGTAGCAAGCGTAGGAGACGAGAGAAGATGCCGATTCACGATGCAGAAGTGATGACAGGTTGCTAGCTGGGACTACAAAGTCATAGATGGAGCTTATTTTGGGTAGTGGCTGCAAATGGCGATGAGCAAATTGTCAATAATGTGGCAATGGTATGGAGAAGTGGCGGGACTATGCAGGGCTGAGCGCAAAAGGTTGGTTTGTGTAGGCAGACGCTGAGAGGGTCGATATGCTTGGAAACAGAAAATAATGGCAGTGTCTCCAAATTCTGAGGCGAGATCAGAAGCCAAGAGGAGCTAGGTTTGGTTGTAGGGGATGGAGAGCTTGAGGCTATGGTTGTGGCAGCCGAGCAGGAAGAAGGTGATCTCCAGGCGTGTGTGCAGGCAAGACGATGACCACCACATATGCCTTGGACTGGGGGGCTCGCCACCTCATAAAAAAGGCAACTCCTTGACTTTACCTTTGCAAAAGTAGGAATGCTCCCTCATGACCATCACCCAAACTGCCTTCTTCACTTTTCTAAAAGTAGCCTACATGCAAAACAAATTTTGTTAAACTAGGAGATTAACACTAAATGCAAATGCAATGAGGTTTCATCAATTAAACGGTCAAGGACAAGAACCATTTACTCCAGCTCGGAGTTACTTGATGGATCTAGGCTAATAAGTGGTTAGCACTCGTGAGGCCCTATTACCACATGTAGGGATTGGGTTAGGATGGATAGGTATAGTGTCATTCATGAGTGACTAGAATAATGGGATTAATCACAAATTGAAAAATGACTGAGCCCAATGTAAATGCAAATGAAAATAGCAATGAGTTTGATTAAAATGTTCACGATACATAATGCAATTATAGCCAAAAGCTAGGCTGCTAAAGGATAGAGATCATGGACCTTCTTAAATGCACTTTTTGTGGACTTCATTTACTGGGGTCTTCATGGGTCATGGATGTATGCATGTATGTATGCCTAGTACATTATGTGTCATAGGAAAGAGATGGTTCCCATGAGGAGGTTTACCCTAACACCCCTTGGGATAAAATAAGCCAAGATGTAAAGTGCCACTCAAGTAGCTAAAACTCCTCTTGACAGCCTGCCAATGCTTAGACCCTGGGCTATGCATAAATCTACTGACATGTGAGACTGCAAACTAAATATTCGGCCTCGTGTTGCATACATAAATAAGGAAACCAATAGAAATTTGGTAATGAGTGACATTGACATGTTCATCAACATCATGAAGACTCAATTTTAAACCTATTTCCATGGGAGTGACAATAAGTTTGCAATCCTCAAGTCCAAACTTACATAGCAATGTCTCTATGTAACTTGTCTGACACAAGGCAATACCACCATCACACTGCTTAAACTGTATGCCCAAGTAATGATGCAACAACCCCAAATCTTTCATCTTGAAAGTAGCATTCAAATCAGCCTTAAATTAAAAAATATGATCCTCATTTGGACTAGTGGTTAACAAATCATTCACATATAGAACAACAATGAGAAGTACATCGTCCTCATGCTTTACATACAAAGTGCTTTTTGTTGGACTATTATAAAAGCCTTGTTTGAACAAATGAGTGTCAACTTTGTCATAGCAAGCACGAGGAGATCACTTCGACCCATACAAAACTTTCTTACATTTGCACAATTTATCGTCTTGTCCTTTTTTGACAAAACAGCGAGGCTGCGTTACATAAACTTCCTCAAATATGTCATGATTGAAGAAAGCAGTAACAATGTGTGACTAATGTACATCCCAACCAAAATGAGCTACCAATAAACATAGAAAACGCATAGTAGTCATACGACAAGTGGGAGCAAAAGTCTCTTCATAGTCTATGTATTTTTGTTGTGCATAACCCTTTGCAACAAATCAAGCCTTATAGCGATCAATCTCACCATCTGGCTTGCGTTTCAATTTGTAAACTCACTTTGTACCAATGGCCTTTTTGCCAGGAGGAAAATCACATGAAGTCCATGCGTCATTTTCTATAAGTGCATCATATTTTAATTGCATGTTAGCCATCATATTACATTGTTCTTGAATAACAAAATATGACAATCTAGAATAAACCTATCTCCTGGAAAATTAAACAACACTAAAACTATTAATTATTATCTGAATAGATATACATCTTGTCACAGATTGTGATAATGCGGCAGTTCTTTTGGCGGGACACTAAAGTGGACAAAATCGGCCAACACCTAAAATCCCGAACTGCTGAAAAACCCTATATTGATGGTGTGCAAACAATACATGATTTGCATTGACCTTGTTGACGTGGCAAATTTTGTGATTTGCACTGCTTGGTACTGATGTGGTAGGTTTTGTACCAATGGCTAGTTTTTGGCTTACGCTTTTAGGGGTTAGAGGCTTTTAAGAAATCAAAAAGCATCTAGGGCACCTTGCTTTTAGAGGGCCTTTGTAATTAATAAATAGGATGCCATGCCCTCCCACTCTGGCAAAGCAACAAGAAGCTTGCATAGAGGAGTGGTCATGGCTATTGTACCTTTGTGATAGGCTATAAAGAAAGAAATACCGAAAGGGGTGTCAGTCTTTGGGGCCAATGCATCTGGAAGTGGAACTCCGACGCTTCCTGAATATATATATATATATATATATATATATATATATATTCAGGTTTTGTTTTTGCAGTTTGTGCTCATATGTTGCTATTGGTTTCTCTTTTGGAATGTCCAATGGTATCCAAGATCCGATGCTTCTTCTTCATATCCTTTTCTGCAGCACACATGGGTTCTAGTAGTGAATCTTGGAAGAAAAGCAAGTCAAAGGACTAATCCGATTATCTAGGATGGAAATCGACTTTTGGTGGCTAATAGATCCAAGAAGCATGTTTCTTTCGAGGATGGTCTTGATTCTTCTTAGTCTTCATAACGTTTCGACGACAATAACATAGTACTTAGCATAGGTAGTTTCCCTGCATGTGAAGCACATCTTATAAAGTGAGTTAATAACTTCTTATAGATAACATTTTCATTTATTTTAAGCCAATTCATGGGGTTCTTTTTTGGAGATTGCTCGACCCATCTTTTTAGCATTTTAAATGTGACCCTTAGGGTCATCACTTGCACAGTAGAACATCTGTACCTCACCTTGAAAAAGGGGGATGTCACGTGCACATCTAAACCCTATGTGCATGTGGACAAGCTAGCTCCTAATTCTAGGGTGAAGGATAGCCTAGGAAGTGTTCTAGCACCCTTGTAAGCCTGTACATAGGACGTGCATGTCTAGGCACTTTAGATTAGTTGTATACCCTCTGATTGCACATGAGCATAGCCAATGTCTGCTAGGTTCCCATACAATAGCATAGTACCAAGCCTAGGTAGTTTCCTGGCATGTGAAGCACCTCTTATAAAGTGAGTTAATAACTTATTATAAGTGACATTTACATCTATTTTAAGCCAAGTTGTGGGATCCTTTTATTTTAAGCCAATTCATTGGGTTCTTTTTGGAGAGTTCCCGACCCAGATTTTTAGCATTATAAAGGTGACCTGTAAAAACACGAAAGATGTTGAAAGAATTCTATGTTGTCGAGTTCCCCCCACCTGCCATCGGTTGGATAGATGCCGCCGTTTGAATTGGCAAGCCGTTTGTATGTCGCTGTCCAACGGGTCTTCTACCTTGTAAAAAGATGTACATACATACTTTGATTCTTGATAAATTTTTTGAATTTAAAGAAAATCAGTTGAATTGCTTTAGTTTGGACACCTCGACAACATTGTATACTCTTGATGGTTTTCCTTGAGTCCCGTGCGGGACCTTGAAGGAGATGACCAAGAGAGTGGGGGGGGGGGGGGGGGGGGGGGGGGGGGGGGGGGGGGGGGCACCTGGGCACCTCTCTTTAACACCTCTCATGGGTAGCCAACCCACAATATCCATCAGACCTCTAGCATTTTTGGCTAGTAGTACCTTCAAGTACCTCCCAGATCCAACCCCAACATTTTTCAGCAAGTAGAACCATCGTTTTCAGCCCTTCTCATCCTCATCATGTAGATTATAGCCCTACCCCAGTGAGAGAAATTTGAGCATAAGAATCATGTAAGCTAGCATTTTCTCATCCTCGACATCGACCGTAGAAGATCAACCCATAGCATTGCAATATGAAAGGGGGCCAACCAAAGAAAAATTCAACAAAGAAGCCCATTGTAAAAGTGATTCGTGAAGCATGCCAGGGGTCAAAAAAGGCAAAGAAAGCTAAGGACTCAGTCGAGACATCTGGAGGAGAGGCAAATAAACAGAAAAGAAAGCCTTTTGTGCAAAATTTGTTCGAAGAGAAGAAGGCTTTAATGTTTGAGAATAAATGCTTTATTTGTGAGCAGGCTGGCAAAGAGGACAAGAAAGGGAAAAAGACCAAACCCACGACATGTTTAGTGCCAAAAATGGTGGGCGATAGGACAAACTCGGATGCCAGTGAGTTATGCAGAGTGTGGGGTAAAAGTAGGGATCAAACAACAATCATTTTCTTTGATCCATGTGCTAAGGAAAACTTTATCTCAACAGAGTTGGCTATCAAAATGGGGCATCAAACCTGAAAAGACGGAGTACACAACAGAGGCAAGTTTGGCATGTCCTAGCCATTCAGAGTGTGCTACTCCCATAATTGGAAAGCTGTGTCTGTGGATGTTCCGTGTACATGGAGTGTTGGATGTCTTCAACAAAAAGGTCACCCTATAGCATAGGGGCAAAACTCACATCCTGGATGTGGATGTAAATCTTAAAGGGGAGTTTGTCCCTATTGTATCAACTTCTGCTATCACTTTTGTGATTAAGAATCATCTTTTTGCGTAGTTGATTTTTGCAGGTGATGATTCAAATAATTGTCAATCAAATTTATCTATATTAGATAAAGAAAGGTCAACATTTTTACGAGAGATTAGTGCCTTTTTTTTTACTCACCACCATCTCAGTTGTTGCCAGAGAGGTCGGAGGATCATGCGATAGAGTTGGTGCCAGGTTCTAGCCCACCATATAAACCTCCCTACAGTGCAGCCCAACAGAAAGAGGTTATGAGCCAAGTAGAGGAGCTATTACCAAAAGGGCTGATTCAACCTAGTTTATCACCCCTTTGGTCCCCAGTGCTTCTAGTGCAGAAGAAGGATGCCTGTTGGTGCATGTGTATTATGCTGAATAAGAATACCATCAAGAATCGGTTTCCTATTCCAAGAATTGATTATGTTTTAGACCATTTAGAGGGTGCTACAACATTCAACATGATAGATTTGAAGAGTGAATACCAAGTAGATTTGTATCAGGCCAGAGGATGTGGACAAGACATTGTTTAGAACGACATTTGGTCTTTATGACTTTCTAGTGATGCCATTTGGTCTTACAAATTCTCTTGCTATGTTCAACAGGATGATGGATCAAATCTTCCATCCACATCAAAATATTTATGGCACATTCTTTGATGGCATGATAATCTATTCAAAGAATGAAGAGGAGCATAGGCGTCAGTTGACCATTAAGTTCGAAGAGTTATGCAGTCATAGGTTGCTCATCAACCCCAAGAAAAGTGATTTTTTTTTGGAAGAGATCCACTTTCTAGGCCACATAGTGTCAAAGGATGGTGTCCAAATGGATCCTGCCAAGGGTGAAGCAAATAAGACATGGCCAGACTTGAAGACTGTGCATGATGTCTGTAGCTTCTTGGGATTATGTTCTTACTAGAGAAGGAAGGTTCATCCAGAACTTTGCCGAGATTCCTTCACCCCTATATGCTTTGCATAAGAAAGAGATCACTTTCACATGGACGTAAACAAAGATTTCAACTTTTAATCTCTTGAAGGAAAAGATGACTTTGGATCCAAAAATATATTGTTTTGCCAGATCTCAAGAAGTCATTTGTGGTCATGTGTGATGCATGTGGCAATAGTATCGAGGCCATGTTAATGAAAGATGATTAAATAGTATCTTACAAGGGCTAGAAAAGACTATGAAAATCTATGAGAAAGAGCTACTGGCTGTGATTCATGCACTTTTGAGTTGAAAAAACTCTCGCTAGTAGGTGCTGATTTTGTTGTCCAAACAGATCATCAAACCTTGCCATACTTCTTGACACAGTCAAAGTTATTTGAAAATCAAATGTGATGGGCAAGCATTATCTCTATGTTCCACTTTTAAATTGTGCTTGTGGAAGGCAAGAAGAATGTTGTGGCTGATGCATTATCAAGAAAGCCACAAATTTAGCTATGTCAATTCCTTATGAGCATGATCTTGATGACATGAAGGAACAACATGCTATAGATGAAGATTTTGCAAGAATCTTTGAACAGTTTCAAGATGGGAAATTCCATACACACTATCTCCTCAAGGATGATTTTACGATGATGAATAGTAGACTCTGTGTCATTAGACCATTGCAACATAAGGTTATGGTAGAAAGTCATGTCCCACTATATGCAAGGCATCGTGTATAGATGGGATAGTGAAATCAAGACATTCTTTTATTGGCCCACTTTGAGGAGAGATGTGGATGACTTTTTGCGAGCATGCATGATTTTCCAAGAGGTCAAGTTTGATAGGAAAAAGGCACGAGGATTGTTACAGCCACTGCCTATTCTAGATAAACCAAGGGAAAGTATTGCTATGGATTTTATCTTTGGTCTTCCAAGAATGCTGATAATGTATATGGACCATTATTTGTAGGTTAAGCAAATAGGCCCATTTTATTCCTGTCAGGTAGAAGATAAAATCTGATCAGATGGCACAATTATTTATGTGCAATGTGTTTAAGTTCCATGGTATGCCACAATATATGGTTAGTGATTGTGATCCTTGTATGACAAACCTATTTTGGAGAGGCTTGTTTGAAAACATGGGCATTACGCTCTAGTTTTCTTCCTCATTACATCCACAAACTAATGGATAGTCAAAAGAGGCTAATTATACTATCTTAGATCTACTGAAATGGTATGTGTAGATACGAAGGGCAAGTGGGAACAATATTTACCTATGCTTGAATATGCATACAACAACACAACACATTCGTCAACAGGCAAGGCACCTTTTCATATTGTTGAGGGTGGCAAAAATGTTTGTCCCATTTTGCACTCAAGGATAAGATTTTTGAAGCAAATTGATATGTAGAGAACAGGATGAAATGTGTAAGAAAATCAAGCTTCCCTTGGAGAAGACTTAGTCAAAGCAGAAAAAGGTTGTTGATAGTCACTATCATGAACTCTTGTTTTTACCTAGTGATTTGGTTCCTTTGCTATTTGAAAAGGCAAGGTTAAAGAAGATGAAGGACAAGGAAAGGTTGTTTTCCAAGCTCAACATGCATTATTATGTGCCTTTTCAAGTACTTGACAAGATCAACGATGTTTCTTGTAGGCTGAAATTTCCTATCATTTGGAAGATTCACTGCGTTTCACGTGAGTCTTCTAAGACCCTTTGTGGATGATGTGCTAGAAGATATGCCAGATGAAGATCAACCTAAATTTGAAGAATTCAGTGAGATCTTGATGCCTGAGCACATTTTGGCACATAAAGAAACAAAATTTAAGGGAAAAATTGCAAGACATTATTTGGTAAACTTCAAGAACTATTCACTTATGGATGGAAAGTGGATGAAAGAAAGTGAACTGTTAGAGTCACCAAATGTATTGCAGCTTTGCCTTGAAGCCTTTAGGTTACGACCTACATATGTCCCAACTCAATGTGTTCAAAAGAGGGGTGATGATGGAGCTAGCACATCATATGTACATACTGATTCAGTGCAATAGAAGTACATATTGCTCAACAAGTGTTAAAGGTATAATGCTCACTTCTATTGTAGACAAAAATAGAAAAAGTATGAGGTTTCATTAAGTCATATGTATCTATGTTTCATGATATTTTTTTGCGGATACATGTGATGATAAAAGGGTGCTAATTACACTAAATCATCTATGGCATATATATTCGGCATGCAATCAAGGACGTTTGCGATTTCAAGGGGAGGGTGTATCACAAGGCTATGACAACCTTTAACCTTAGTTATTGGTTTCATTCCCTTGATTTTTATTTAGTTTTTTGGATCCTCTTTTGAAATCACAAATGGTAGGACATTATATGGCCAGTGTGACTGGCCGACGGACTGAGAGTTTCACCCGTAGCAGTGAAGGCCAGATCACCGCAAAATGGTTGGGTCTGAAATCTGTCTAGTAAAAGGGTGGCTAGGGTTAGTAAAAGTCATTTAGGCCCCTCAACATGACTTTAAGTTGGTGGATACTAGGAAATTAAACCAAAAAGAGTAAAGTGGACACATGATAGTAGGAGAGAAACGTGTAGTTCAAAATATCTCATCCCAGCTGGGGGCGCCCAAAACTGAGGAGGGACTGAATTTTTAGCTCATTGTGACTATAGTGTGTGTGTGAGTAGTGGGTGCAGGTGATCACAACTCTAGTGGAAAGCTTGTCTTCTCCCTTGTCTCATGTAGTGCGATGATTTGCTCTAGCACCTCTCTCTACCCTTTGCATATATGGTAATGCCCCATTAATTGGGCTTCTCAGATGACCATGTATAGTTTTACGGGTTTTATACACGTTTGCCAAGGTAAGAGCCTTCTCTACAGGAATCAGAATAGCTAATTTCTAGTTCCCCAAAAGTACACACAATTCCATTGTGAAGGATTGCTAAAATGGAGAGTTTTCTCACGTAAAAACTTGTCTGATTCAAAGGGGAACTGTCCCATTGCATGTGAGAGCACCCAAGACACACGTAGACGTGCTTGCTCCGCTCAAAATGATCCAAAACAAAAAAATACAGACTGTTGTGTTTTTTTTGTAGGCTTAGGGTTTTACACCTAAACTGCAAGAAATCACCAAGGGAGCCCTGAGAAAGCCTTGGGGTGCTTATATAGGGCTTTGGGCACCTAATAGTGACCAAAATAGGGAATTACAACATGATGAAATTGACATGCAGATCATTGGAAAGCTTCCAAAATGCAAGGGAAAGTGTCCTAGATGTGTACTTTTGACCTACACGGGTTTTGGCGCTATTATGCTACCAAAATTGGGTCAAAAACTTGCAATTATAGCCATGGACAGCTTGGTGAGAGTTAGGTGAAAGCATTCAAATCATTTATTTGCGATAAGAGTAAAGAAATACCAAAAGGGACACCAGTCTTTGGGGCCTATAGGGTGTAGCTGTCTACTTGGGAGCACTCTAGCTAGCAAGTCGTGAAGTGTTGAATTCTAGTCTCAGGTTGATTCGTGCAATTGCTTTGTCATAAAGTAGAGGCAAAGTTAGTCAGCATAAAGATCGGGTGAAAGCCAAAGTCTACCGGCCTTTACTAAGTCTACGCGCTGATGACTCATGCATGTTTTTTGGGGAACGAGAGGTCAACTTGCACAAGTGTGACCTGTCTCTTGGGGTGTTCTATTGTGCGTCGGGAACATCGGTTGACTGGCAAAAGACAACATATTTCTGGGTTGGTAGTGCTCCCACGCTCAATTTGTTTCTTGGAGAGGGCTTTGGGTGGATCCCCCTAGTGACACAACACGATACTTGGCTGCTAGGTTGGTTTGGATCTGTCACAAGAGCAACATATTTCTCCTCTCCTCCTTTCCATTAGGAGAAAATTTCTCCATTCGAGTTTGGCATAGCTTTATATTGCTGATAGGGTTGTAGTGGCCAACTAGGTGCTTCTGGCCACTGGATTTTCTTGAGTTCTTGCATCAGCTAGCTGAAGAGGTTGGTCAAGACTTTCTGTGGTTACGGTGAGAGACACAGTCTGCTTGGGTTAAAGTCTCTTGGTAGGTCATTACTTTACCTTGCGCTTAGGGAGGGTTGGGGATCATCGACACATGAAGCTTACTGTTAGAGGTCTCCTTCTAGGGAAGGAGTCTTGGAAGGAGCTGTTGCTTCACCAAATTTTTGATTGGGTCCGACACACAAGCAGCCCATGGAACCCTTCCACTTGCTGAATCTTCACAGAGTTGTGCAGAGTGGTGGACCTGAGTAGGAGATGGGAGGACCGTTTTGCTTTGAGCCTACTTTGGTCTTGAGAGAAGCTATGGAGTGGCCTTGAGCATCACCAACCCACATGCATTGAGGAGCGTTTGAGGCAGCCACGTACATGGAAGTTGGAACCCTACGACCAACGCATAGTGATGCCACATGGTTGGTAGTCGACCTCATGTCTCTTGGCGGTCCCATGGTGGAGGGTCCAATGCTTTTGGGGATTGGCTACAATTTACAACATTGTTAAAGTATATTTAGAGCCTTTAGCTATGAGACATGAGGGGAGTGCAAAGCATGTGTCAGGATATTATAGAGGCTATACCAATAGAGTGGCACACCTCTCTAGAGCCGACAACTCTTTACTGGATGGGATCTTTCATGCGGCTTGCGGTCCTCCTTTAGTTAGGGCTTGCTCAGATACAAGGTCTTGCATGATCTTTGAGGTTCAAAGAGAGGGTCACTTCCACAGAGTTACCATCAAGGCATCAGAGGTGGTTGAGTGTTTCTTTCAATGGATCGGATTTGTGGGCATTAGTGGGAGGACTTGTCTGATAGAACCTGACCCATCAACTCTTGAGTCAACACTAGCAGCTATAGGCTTGGGAAAGCCGCTCTCTGGTGTGACCATGTCGGACCACCCTTGGTCACTTGTGTATACAATTTATTATCAACATGGAGAGATTTTCCAAGATCTCTCTCTCTCTCTCTCTCTCTCTCTCTCTCTCTCTTTCTGTATCTTATTTTAGATGTCTTGTCTCTTCCTACCTCAGTGTTCTTCCTTTTGAGGCCATCTTCCTATTGAGGAGCTAAGAGTGGGTGTTGAGTTATGCATCTGTTCGAATTTGTACAATCGATCTAGTGAGAGATGTTTTGTGGCTATGCTCGTACTCTTCTCATGTGAGGATTTCCTAGCCATGTCTAGTTCCTAGTTATGGTTCATGGTCATATAGTCTCCTGCAAGTTGGGAGTACATTCCCCTAGCCATGCATTATTTTTTCCTTGAGCCCTATGGGATTCTGGTGGCCTTCTCTATGCTTCTTTCCATTTTCTGCCTATTTTATAGGTTGCAGTTCTCAAGGAGTGGGTCGAGCAGCTAGAGACCATACCCTTATAGCGGCCCAATCGTAGGTAGGTAGGTGGAATCTTCCTCTAGCGTTTTTGGCCCAACCTACCGATGTTTCTCCAAATTTGCCCCAATGTTTTTTTGGGAAGCATGAGTAGTGATTGGAGATCCTCTTACAATGGAGATTCCTCCTGAGGGTAGCTTTACATAGGCTTTGTGATCATGCAGTAGCAAAGTTTCTCATCTGAGATCCATATCAATTCACTTGACAAGAGGAGGTGCACTAGATATATGCTATCAAAGCATGTTAAAGTTGGTACTAATGTGTGGAGGCTAAGTGTGTGGTCTCATGTGTAGGAGCAAATGGAAGTACGAGTAGTAGTAGTTATGTGTACCTTGGCTCTATTCATCAAGGGAATGTCAGATCTATGCCCGGCCACCCTTGGTCACTTGTGTATGCAGTTTGTTATCAGCATGGAGAGCCTTTTCCAAATCTCTCTTTCTCCGTCCCTCATTCTCAGATGTCCTAGATTTTTCTACATCAATAATCTTTCTTCTCTATAGTTGCCTTGTATATGTGGCATTATAGGTGTTCTCTAGTGGCAGAGGATCTATTGGAAGTTGAGCTAGATTGGAGTCAAGGTGTCCACTAGACAAGAGGCCAATTCATGTCTTCATTGGATCTTCCGCTACCAATTTTGAGAACCCATGACAAAACATGGACACAATTCAAGTCTGAGTTTTACAACTCTAGTTCCTTCCACTTATTTCGAGGATATTAAAAAATAGTGGGACTAGATTGCACAGTAAGGATGTGGAGACGATGATAAAGTTTGAAGCGGGTCTTAAACCCCCACTATGGAAGAGTATGAAAGTGTACTCTCTACAAAGGATAGTGGTTTCAGTGATCATAGATGAGGACTTAACCTCCATTGGAACTCCAATGATCTTGAAAGTGTATCTTAGTGATATTCTACATAGCATGATGGATTCCATGATTATAGCCTAGGACTTAACCTCCATCAGAACTCCAAGGAAAGCAGAGTAGAGAACCTACCATGCAAGATTGAAATCAATGAATAAAGAGGCTAGAGTGTTAAAGTATTCAATACTCATCTTTATTGTCAACATATCCATTGGTGTCTTCTTCATGAGTGTCTTCAACCTAGATCTCTTCTTGAACTTATTCATACTCCTCTTCATGGTTGTTGATGTCCTTAAGTTCTCCATAGTTGCTAAAATCTATTGTCAGAGGCAAGCAATCAACTGAGCTCTGATACCATTGTAACCAGTCAAGGCTACTACCTAGGTGGTAAGAGAGAAAACTTGTAATCTTTAGCACACTAGAGAGAAATAGAGAGAGTGTATTCAACTCACTATTGGAGGTAAGAGACAGATAGCTCACAGCTCATAGAATTGCTAAACAGAGGAAGCCAAAATTCTACTCATAAATAGTGTAGAGGAGATGAAGATTATGAGGTAGAGTGAGAGAGAAAAAGAGGTAGAGAGAAGGAGAGGTAGAATTCCTCTCCTACATAGCATTGGCCTCTGAATAGACGCCGATGGTGGTATTTGTTTATTATATTAAAATTTAGGTGAGTACATAAAGCTCTCAGAGAGAACGATGGCTCCAAGAAATGGTGAAGAGTGTCCTATACAATTGACTATTGTCAAATAGTCATGTGGCAACCTAAGATATTTGTGCCACTTGTTTTTTCGTGTTATGCTATGAGTGTTTGAGTGTCCACTTTCCATGCATGTACTACACTTTTTGAGTGTATGTCTACTTTCCATGCATGCACTATAGTGTTTGAGTGTATGTCTACTTTCCATGCATGCACTATAGTGTTTGAGTGTCCACTTTCTATGCATGGCCAAAAATTATCCTCACCTCTAGAATATGGTGGCCAACATCACATATGGACGTGAACGAATATACAAGACGATGTGACTCTTGTCAACGCACCAAAGTGCTGATAAAATGGGATGAGATGCCCTTACGGCCAATGATGGGAGCTAGAGCTTTTGCTAAGTGGGGAATAGACTTTGTGGGACCAATCTCACCTCTCACTTACAAGACACATGCCCAATATATCATTGTGGCCTTGGATTATCTCACTAAATGGGTCGATACTAAAGCTACACAAAAAGCTAATGTCAGGACTACTGCCAATTTCTATATGAAGAAGATGTCTTCGTTAGATATGGTCTACCTATAGAAATTGTCAGTGATCGGGGCACACATTTCATAAATGAGACAATCGAGAATCTTCTTGAAGAATTCATGATAGTTCATAATAAGTTAGCTCCGTACCACCCACAGGCTAATGGGGCAGGCAAAAGCTACTATAAGACTCTATGTACGATCTTAACTAAGATAGTACCAGAGTCTAAAACGGATAGGGATCAAAAGTTACATTCAACACTATGGGCCTATAGAATCTCTTATAAAGCCTCTGTAGGAACAACAGCGTACAACATGGTGTTCGGTCTTAATGCTATATTGTCTATGGGATTCCTACCAACATTAAGAGTAGCAAAACAACTAGAAATGGATAGGCCATGAAATGTCTTCACAAATAGATGACCTTGAAAAGCTAGATGAGCTTCGCTTGAAAGTAGTAGCTTCCATCTATGTGCAAAAACAAAGGCACAAAGAGTTTTTTGATAAGCATGTACGATCTAAGAAATTCAAAACAGGAAATTACGTCATGATTTACACCTTAAAACAACATGCTAAGAAACTTAAAAAGTAAGGGACAAGACCCTTTGTGATAAAATACTTATCACCAAGTAGAGCCATTAATCTTGCTACATTGGATGATGAAGAAATGTCCAACTGGATTAGTGGATGTCGACTCAAAAAATTTCATCTACCACTTACCCCAAATATGCTTCTAAAAATCCACAAGGAAAAGAAACGGACACGAGAGAAACAACATATTGTTGTAGAAGCTCAAGCAAAAGCCAATAAACAAATAGCAAAATGACGGCTTCTTTGATAGTGAAAACAACATGGACCACCTCTGAAGATTAGTTCCATTCAAGTAACAGAATTTGACACAGAGAACATGCAGGAACTTGAAGTTGCTGTCAAACTAGAACACAATCAAGTGGAGGCAAAAACAATGCTTGACTCAGGTGCTCAAGGTAACCTAATCTCCTACAACCTTTACAAGCAGCTTCAATTTGACAATCAATTACATGAGACAAAACAAATTCTCCACATTTATTCAGAACATTCATTCAAGGTAAGGGGATGGACAATGCTCATGGTACAGGTTAACCAATATGTATATCCACATAAATTTTATGTGGTAGAAGATAAGCACACACAACATGCCTTAGGACAACCTTGGCATTGAAGGTATAATGTACAACTTGACAGAAGCTACAAACAGTCAGTATCCAATCCGCTTCAGGAAAACAACAAGCTCCTTTTGCTACAATAGCTACAAACAAACCATCAGTAATGCACCCAACAGATAAAGGTAAGCAGCCCTTACAAACACCCATTGTCCAACAATGGGTTCCAAAGAGACCTACAATGCAGGAAAAGCAAGTTAGTATGGCAAATACTCTTACCCACAATGTGAGCTCGACGAGTCATAAGAAATCAGTGGGAATTCACGAAAGCGTACCACGACAAACCCAACATACTCTACAAAACAAAGCTATCAAACATATATGGATCAGGAAGGATCAAGTCACAAGGTTTGAGCAAGGTCAATTTGCAGATAACTCTCCAAAGACATTCACTACAAACCGTATGTTGAATCCAAAAATCCTCCACAAGCAGATATGGTACCAAAGAAATTACTTATGGCCCAAACTAAGGAGGCAAAATCTGGATTCCAAAACAAAAACCTAAGGAACTGCCTCAATTACACTTCTTCAACAGACAACCAAAAACATGTTCCAGTCCAACATTACCCAAAGCTTAGATTTGGATACCTAAATGGCGGCAAAAAGCCATAGCTACAAAGGCGATGAACAACCACATGGCTTTACCAACTCTGTTGTCTATCAAAGAAAGAGCAAACGTATTGGAGAGCTTATTATTTCACCGCTCTCACCAAGGTCATACTTTCACAAGAAACTTCAACATCCGATGCCTAAGCATCATGCTTATACCTTCCTCTTGCATAGCATCAATTTTTCCATGTATTGCTTGAGTATGCATATAGGGCCGCATTACATGGCCAATATTAACAACTTCTTGATTCCCATATAGAGCACACCCCTCGGGCGATACATTGTCGTTCAGGAGGACTTTGAGTAGGAAGGGGGAAGGCATTCTCAATGCGAACCCAAGTGTAAAAAAGGGCACTATTTTCCATGACTTTGCGGGTTTTATCGTGTTTGATTGCGAGAATTTTGCTAAACCTAAGAATATATGCCCTCAATTAATGTGTTATAATAAGAGACAGAGGACAAATACCAAGATGAGCCTCTAGGTGTGTGTATATATGTAAAAATCACATTTTTCATGATAAAAAAGGGAGAAAATGAAAAATTCGATCTAAAAATACTATGAATAGATGTATATAGTGGTTTATTATGCTATTATCTAAGTATCTTGATTTTTGGGTATTTTTCGGGTCAAGTTAGCTATTTTCCTTCTATCTTTATTAATTTTTTTAGAAAAAACAAAGAAAAATAGAAAAAGCAGGTGAAATAGCAACATAGTGACAAAAAAAAAATGGACGTGATTAGTAAAGTGAACGACAGCTTATGGTGAAGACGGCGTGCAAGTATGAGAAAAGTTACCGAAAGCCGATTTGGCCAATTTTTTGGATGAAATGACAAATTTTTTGAAAACAGAGCAAACGGAGTCCAAATGAAGAAATTTTTGAGCCTAAAGTACATTTCACAACAAGATAGGAGCACATGTCAAATTTGGTAAAAAGTGGTATGGGAAACCCCGATATGAGTTTATTTGGGCCCACTTAGTAGCTCATTTTCACTATTCACAAATGAGAGAGAGCTTGAGAGACCTAGAGCATGCAGACCTTCTACGACTCCGTACAATACACACAACACACCAACTGGCACAAAACATGAGAGGTAGACTCATTATCATGTGCTCTTCTTGTTCTATACTCTCTTTGTCGTGAAAAACTCCAAAAAACGGCAATATGCATCGCGGGAAAGAAACTGAAACAGGGCCGTAACGCTTCAACCACTGACTCGGTAGCTACAAGACTTGATAGTGGGTTAACCCTAACCTAAGCGAACACCTTTATGACCTCCAATGTGGGTTTAGGTCAACCGGAAAAACCCTTACCTCTTCGGGCACGACAGAAGCTGATCGGGAAGGGATCACTGAAACACCGCGAATCTCTATGAGAAGTTACGTCTCAAGCATGTCTATAAGCCAATGTAACCTCCTCCTAAATCTATCATCAAAAAGCATTAGGAGAAATATGAACCTTGCATGGGCCTTGTAAGGAATCCTAATTTTTAGGGATTAAAGCTAATGGTGTGTAGGGTTAAGGGGACAAGGGCATTCAAGAAGTTAGTTTTGAGTAGGCTTTTCTAGCCTTTTTTTTAGACATATGTAGGATGTGGACCTAGGAGGTCACCTTCTTTCTCTAGCTTTTTGAAAGTGAAGGGAGTAAAGAGGTGTGGCCACATCATAAAAAACGTGGATCACTAAGAGCCAAAATTTGACTTTTAAAAAAAAAGTTATTTTTACTTATTTTTGACTTAAAACTCCCCCCCAACATATATCCATATCAAAAAAGTATTTTTTGATATTTTTTAAAACTTAAAAGCACTAAAAGTCCAATTTTTTTAAAAAAAAATCCCAAAAAAAAAAATCTTTCTTCTCTCTTCCTCCTCCCTCCTTTCTCCCTCTCCTCTCCCTCCCTGCCCCTTCTCTCCTCCTCCTTCCCTCTCTCCCTCTCCCCCACTGTCCACTTCTCTCCTCCCTCTCCCTCCTTGCCCCCTTCTCTCCTCCTTCTCCACTCTCTCTCTCTCTCTCTCTCTCTGACCGCTATGACCGCACTATGACCGCACTACTCCTTGGAAAGTGTTCACAGATGTATGTTTATCAAATTTAATGAGAAGAAATTTGGACTTTTTTTGTTTGTTGATGTATAAGAGCACTCTAGATCTACCATATTTTAAATTGTTTGATAAGTTAAATAAAATTTGTAGTCATTTAAAGTGTAAGTTTGTTTTTGTTTGGTAAGATTGTACATGAGAAGACATAATAAAGTATAAGAGATCTTGACGGAATAAGCCTTGATTAGATTCCTACCATGCACTTGTGACACCAGACCTCTCCTTGAACCTTTTGATTTCTATCATTGTGGGAAGTCCAAGGGTGGTCTATTTTCAAATTTTTAGCAATAAATTTTTTTAAAAGCAAATTTCGGTTATGTTAAAGTTTGTACACAGTCTAGGAGTTCATTCTGATTGTTTTCCTTCAGTTTCAATTTTTGATCGAGGACACTCCTTGGAAGCCACTTTTGAAGGTGTTAGGGTGAGATTTTGAGAAAGTTTTGTATGTAGGAAATGCAGTCCTTAACACAATAAAAAACATTGGTTCTCTGAGTATTTTCAGATTCCATGGTTTTAATGCCCGTTCGAGCCCGTAGATTAAGGAAAAAGTAAGAAATGTCTGTTTTACATCATTTTTAAAGAAATTTCCAACTTGCACGTTGATTTTTGGAAAATCCGAGTAGGATATGATTTTTTTGCATCACACGATGGTCGAAGAGCGCAACGAGATGAACAAATTTATGTGAGACAAGCCCGACAGATTCAGAGCCAATTGAACACTAGAAGCTCTTGAAAACAGCCTAAAAGTATGACTATGCATTAAAAAAATATTGTACTTGTCATTTTAGGGCCCCTCATGTTGAGGGTCCCTGGGGCCCTAAAATGACAAGTATAGGCTTTTTTTGATGCATAGCCATGAGATAGAATTGGGCAAATTAATGTATTCATAGCAAACTCCCCCCCCCCCCCCCCCCCCCTAATGGAAAATAGCTAAACATTGTATCATGCCATGCATTAACAAAAAGCTTGTACTTGTCATTTTAAGAGCCCAGGGACCCTCAACAAGAGGGGCCACAAGGGCGCGCAAACTGGCCATCCAAAATTTTTGGAAATTTTGGATGGCCTGTTTGCACGCCCTTGTGGCCCCTCTTGTTGAGGATCCGTGGGCCCCTAAAATGACAAGTACAAGCTTTTTTTAATGGATGGCCATGAGATAGAACTTGGCAGTTTACTTGAGGCTACAACTCATTTTGTGATACTCAACCCCTCTCACGGGCTATTTGTGCATCTTTGAATCATTAAAGATCACTTGTGAGATGCAAATAACTCTTCAAGAGTCCGGGTGCCAGAAACGATAATCCATCTCTCCATTTTCATCATAGCTACTTAGGGTCTAACTTCTTTCTAAGCTTTTTTTACTTCCTTGTGTCCATCCCCTGTTCTTGGAAATATCTTGGTCCCTATTTGTGCCTAGATGGGCATTCTACGCGCCGTTGTGGTCCCTCTTGTTGAGGGTCCCTGGGGCTTCAAAATGACAAATAGGGGCTTTGTTTTAATGTATGGCCATGAGATAGAGTTGTAGTATTTGATGTCCGGAGTATTCACCATGTCAAATTTTCCTATCATGTGCGTTCACCACAATGGATTGAAAGTAGCCCTTATAGGCCTTACCTACACATGTTTCTGTAACTTTACAAGAATATAAATTCCCTTCTGTTGAACACATGTTCTATGTTACATATAATTTAGTGAACTCCCAAGGTCAAAGGCCTCACAAATTTTGTGCACTCAGAACATTTAGCACCAGAAATCAACCAAACAAGGAGCCAATTTTTACTTCCTTGTGTTCACCTCATGTTCTTGGGAATGTTTTGGTTAAGCCATTTATTTGGTATTTAAAACCACATGTGACCCCTATTGTTATAGTATCCGACCAAAGGTTTTTTGATTAACAGTTATATAGGTTAGAGTGATACATATCTTCTATGTTAACAATGCATGTATCTATAATTTATGTTTACACTTTTTCTATCCAAATGAGCTACATAGTAAAAATCAAATCCGTAATTCAACAATTAATTTCACAAGGTGATAGCTATTGGTATGGTCTTTAGCAATACCAAATAAATAGCTACCAATAGCAAATGAATAGGGATATTTAAGAAGGTTTGATACCAAAAACTTGTCAACACTACTCAAAAAGGTGGAAACTCAAAGGCTTTATAATATATATGATGAAACAAGAATCAATAATAAGTCACCCCTATATATCTACACCTCCATCTCAAGTTGTCATTTCTCTAAGTCAAGCTTGGCATAGGCATAGTATGGAAACAATAACATTTTGGAAAGCAAGAATTTAGCTTTCTCAACTTTTGAAATGTTGCTATTGATATATATTCAACATCCCCAAATGAGGACATCTTGACAAAGGTTATGATCCACTTAATAAGAATAACCATTAGTGATTAAATTGAAATCAAAATATTGCATGAATTTCTTCATGGTGGAATGATTAAGACTTGAAACTTCAAACATCTTACAGGCAAATCAGAATATCCAAAAAAATCAACAATATTTCTCAAATCTGTATGAAACTCCAGTAATCTAAATAAAATACTCTCACTTAGTGCGACACCATTTAACAAAAAGAAATATTTATATTGCATTTATAGAGGAATCCAGCCTCATAAAAATAATTACAAATGGAGACAATGTTGTTGTTGTTAGGCTTCTCTTATAAGTATTTGTCTTTCTCATCTAGAGATTCATATACACGAGTATTTGTGTGTCTATGACACTAGGAAGATAGTAGTACTATAGGGATGGCTTTTCTAAGAGCTCCTAGAGAGTACCTATTGGTTCAAGATTCTACAAAAATCCTACTATTCTTATCAAAATCTTTTAACACGGTAGTGAAAGGTTCCTCACGGAACAAAAATAGGGTGATTTCCATCTCTGCACATGGTTGCTTGCTCATGTCCTCTCAAAACAAGTTGACTCTGTAAGTAAACAATAGATTATGTGAGTACAAAGTTATAAAGTACAAAATGATATCATTCTAATAATCTAATGACAACTATACAAAGAATAAATTATAAGAAAAATCTTTGATGACTCTCCATAGATAACACAACTTACTTACATTGTGAGACTCAATCACATGCTACAAAACTATAGATGGCGCACTAAAGCCATCAACAAAATAGCACCACCCAATGTTATGAGGTGTGAAGCCTAAACATTGAAAGCCATAAAGAGGTTAATTCCCTCCAGCATGATAAACTTAAAGATGGAGATGATCTTAAGCTCTGAATGTAAGCTACAAGGGTAGTTTTCTCACCATTCTATCTTTATGTTGGAGATGAATCCTTGCAATGCCCATGCACTATTCACACCTCCTGTTCTTGTGGTATGCAAGTCATGTGAGTTGATGCTTTTTCCACCTTCGGGAGTAGAGGTTTCCATGTAGTGCGAGTGAATGAAAGTAGAAGGAGGATAATCTTGTTTCATGCTGTAATGGAGGTGAGAGAAGGGAGAGGAGCTAGCTTAGTGTGGAACTATGTGGTGGGCAAGGGGAAGAGATGGGGGAGAAGCTTGCTTGGTGCTACAATGGAGATGGGAGAAAGCTAGTAGAGAGATAATGTTGCACTATAGGGGGTGCATGTGGTTGTTGCAGCCATGGAGAGCTTGGAAAAGGGTTTGTAGAGAGAGAAAATCACTTTTAGCTATAGAATAGGTTTGGAAAGACTTTGGAGGGTGGAAAATGATGTTTTGAACTTTTTTGGAAAAAATTAATTTTTTGGAATTTTGTAGTGCACGTTTTTGACTTTTGGAGGTCAAAAATACTTTTTAAACCATGAAATAGGTTAGGGGACCTTTTAAGGAGGGAAAACTTGAAATTTGAAATTTTTTGAAAATTTGAAATTTTTAGTGTATTTTAAAATCCGGGCCAAAAAGTGGGGGAAAAAAGGTCAAAGTGGTCCCCCCCCCCGCCCCCCCCTCCCTTTCCCCTAGCCACCTCCCTTACCTTCTCACTAGGTAAGAGGCCATTAAGAGGTGTAAGGCTACCTTGTCCCCCTACTTTTTTGAGGGTATAGAGTGTGTCCACCACCCTCTTCCTATTGGCTGGCCTCTAATTAACCTTAATCCCAAAGGGCCCCTAGAGGGTTCATATTTTTCCTAATGGTGGACCAAAACATCGAGTTAGGTTTCGGATATGCAAAGCATCATTTGGTCCTCACGGCCAAGCAAGGTGTCCGTTTGCCACCAAACTTCACGCATCATCGACATATCATCGACAACCAACATGTAAGGTCAAACATCAAGAAAAATTATCGCGACGATCTCCTCATCAAAAGACACTATTTGAGCGGTATTTGTAAGTTCAAACGACACATCAAAGCCATGGAAAGGTGCCCTTCTGCATCCACATGCATGGGAGATGGAGCTCAAGAAGAATCTTTGCGGGAAGACATCCTCAAAGGAAGAAATCTCTTTTGGAGATTGAAATTCCAAACAGAGAGTTTCTAAGCTGAACTTCTGACTTTTTAAGTTGAAAACTAGCTAGTAGGGCCTAGGGCACAAGCACCAAACATCCCAAGGCATCAAAATTAATTTTTATCAATGGAGACATCATACGCGTATGATGTCTCACAATCAGATTTTGCACATTTGAATTCACCAAACCATTTTGCATACCCTAAACATGGAGTACATACAATTTCATAAGATTTGGAGCCAATTAGGGTACTCAAGACCCAAAAAATGCAAAGTCTCAGCCTAATCCCATTATTTGACTTTGGACTTATCAAAAGTGCTTCAAATCAAGTGAAATTTTACACACAGCATGCACATAGCCTACACATCATATGCCTATGCTGAGAAATACATTTTGCAAATGTAGACATTATACGCGTATAATGTCTATACCTATTACAAAAAATTTTGCCAACACTCTGAACATCGAGAATTGTAAAGCATATCACATATAGACTCTCTACCAAGCTTGGGCAACTTTGGGTATGTTTTGATCACTACTGACATCAATTTCAAATGAAAGTGGCGTCAACTATTTCTATGACCTTAAGCTCATGAGCACTAGTCCAATTTCTTATTTGCACCTATCAAAGCCATGCACACATCACGAGCTACCTCTACCACATGTTTAAGCCAAAAATTTCAAAGTAGACATTATACGCGTATAATGTCTAAAAGTCTTGAATTGATAGGATGTTGTGATTTTGGAAACTCTACTCTTTGTACACATCATTATGAGCTCCCCAACATATTTTCATCACATTTGGATGTCTTTTGACCCTCAATCACTCATGAAAGCATAATTTGGTATGCAAAAACCTCTTCAAGCTCTTTGACACCAATTCACAAGCTCAAACTCAAATCAGAGATCATGGACATCATGCACAAGCCATACACAACCTACCTATGAAGTCTCAAGTTATTTTGCATCAGTAGACTTTATACGCGTATAATGTCTCTTCTCTTATATAGATGCCATACTCCACATTTTTCATCAGAAGCATGTTCACCATATTATATAAAAGCCATGCCTTCAATTTGGACAAATTTGGGCAAGGTTATGACCACTTGGAGCCCAAAATCAGAAAATCCCAAAAAAAGAAGCATTCTATGCCCCCCAAACACATGACTCATTTCCAAATCAAAATCTGAGATGATCAAAGGGTTTCCAATCACTAGAGGAAGCTATAAATGAAGTTTAGGCCCAAAATATCAAAAGAGACATTATACGCGTATAATGTCTCCAGAGGTCCAAATGACGATTCTGAGGAGATTTCTCACTTCCAATGCCTTTACCCCATTAATATTAGCCCAAAGCCCAAGTCTCATGGTGTTTTGTATCTATATACCCATCTAAACCCAGGTTTCGGAATCTAAAGCTCTAAAATTGATTATTGGCTCCAAGTACATGAGGAGAAACCCAAATCAAATTCTAACATCACACGTCGAGGCTATACTATGCTAATGCCCACTTACACTTCAGGTTTGAGCCATTTTTGACAAAGTAGACATCATACGTGTATGATGTGTCACTAGCCTAAAAATGAATCTGGAGACTAACTTGACCCCTCCTAAGCCTTTACCGCATGATTATAAGAGCATCTACCTAATTTCACCCCATTTGAGCCTCATTTACTCAAAACTAAGCTAGAATCCAACTTCAAAGCCTGTAAGGAGTTCTAATGGTCACAGCTTGTCCAAATAACATCCAAATTGAAATTCAGGCATATACCCATGATGTACATGGTAAAAGCTATTCACATGTGAAATATCACTAAGTTCTGAGCACCTAGACATTATACGCATATGATGTCTCACAACATAAATCTGCACCCAAAATGAAATTATGACCACATGCATTGCACCCTTAGGCCCTAATTAGCTTGTGTTTCAATGTTGAAGTCATTTGGATAGCTAGAAACTGAGAAAATACAAGATTTTGTAAGACATCTCTAACTTTTGCACTTGGAGTGCTCGTAGGATCAATGGAGGCCAGTAAATCACCAGCAAAGAAGAAAAGAATGTCCATGTATTGCAACCAGTGAACCTTACACACTGCCAGAAGAGACACTAAAGCTAGCTAAGGCTTGCGTAGATGAGACCACACTAAAACCGGAAGGATTGGCAGTATACGAAGGTACCTTTAGAGACCCGCAAGGAAACACAGTGGGTATCCCAATGAATCCACAAAATGTTAGAATATGCAAACAAGGAAGAAACCCTCACCTAGTTGGAAAGAGCGCATTTATACAACTTCTTCACAGCACCACCAGCGGGTGTAGACATGCAAAGAGTCTACGAGCTAGTTAGCTCAATCCAAAAAGACGGCAAGGCAGTGCTTATTGCTTTGGATGGACAGAAGATAGAGACTGTGATTACCCCACAAACCATAGCAGATGCATTGGGGATCCACAATAAGGAAATCTCTGTTAGAGAAAGAAGAGACGAAGTAAAAGTCTAATCCCAAAAGAAGCACAATCAAACGCTTGAAGACCTGGTGGACCCAAGAGCTGCAAAGATCTGCAAGCTCTACAACCAATACTTCCATGTTTGCAGCAAGCGACCCCAAAAATACACAACTCCTCCCCATGCAGATGCTACTACCACAACTTGGGCATTGAAAATCATTATGCCCAAAGAAGTGAATTACGGCCAATATCTGCAAGAGCAAGTGGTCAGCTTGGGCATGGACAAGCCAAAGTACATTGGAGGGGAAGAAACACTGATAAAGATTGCATATGAATCCATTGGCACTAGAGGACAGTGGCCGGATCCTCCAACATAGAATGAGTGGTTCAAGTTGAAGCTAGATACAGAAGATGAACCAGTAATGGCAGTGGTTCCACTAGTCACCACATGACTTCGGAGAAGGCTAGAGACGATACCAGAGGAAGAGCCTGTGGAACCTCCAAAGAAAAAGGGAAAAATGGCAGTGACAAAAGAAACAAGGCCCAAATACACAACTAAAAAGACGCTCGGATTGAGAGACTGATTGAGCAGTTCAGGACAAAAAGAGCACTCAAAGGAGACTTTGAGGAGTACTGCGTACCAGACCCAGCAAAAGTTCCTCTAGACTTCTAGAAGATCATTTTGATCACTGCATCCGGGTATATGAAGAAACAAGAAAGGTGCTTGAACATCAGAATTTAGAGCCCTTCACAATGGAAGAGGTACAAGACATTAAGAAGAAGCTGAAAGAAATTCAAGAACCTACAAGGGTCAAGATGTGACCAAGAAAAATATGAAACCCCACCAACTTCACCACCAGGGTCCTCCCCTCCTCCTCCCAGTCCAAAACCCTCTACATCACAACCACAACCCTCACCAAAAGGGACAGAAGAGATGGCATCTCTACCAAGAGACAAAGAAAAAGAAGAAAGGGATACCTATGAAGACCTCCTTCAAGCCGGATACACAATGGCATAGGCTTCAACAGTAGTTTATGGCACTCGAGTTCCACCATGGGCTACCAGACAGGAAGTAGAGAGACAGGAGATCCCTACTAACCAGATAAGAGCTTATAGGACTCAAGGACCACAATTAGATTAATAAACATAGAGGAGAGCTTAAGAAAGGCATTCCCCATATCCTGGAGTGCCAGGGTTGGTCCAAACCCGGCAAGCACCACAATGGAGACCATTGGCCAGCCCATGGAGAGCACCTCCAACTGAGGGGTCATGTTAAGTATAAGACATCAGTTCCCTTTTTTGGCCCTATCAATATGCCATCAACCAAAAACTTGGTAGCAGCAAATGAAGATGATGTAAGAGTCACATATGAGGTACTTGATAGAGTTTGAACATGGTCTGTAACAATTGCTGAAGAAAACAATATGCTGTATACCAGAGAAGATAATATGCAAATAAGAACATGATAACCTTTTGAGCATGGTCCAAATTACCCACCTCAAAGCTGAGAAAGTCGAAAAAGAGAAATTGAGACTCTCAATGCAACACTAAGAGAGGCTGAGAGCGAACATGACAATCTAACACTGGAAATGGTAGAGGTTTCGAGAGAAGTCAAGACTCTCCAAGAAGAAAAATAAAGAGTAGAAGATGAGCTGGAGGCAACAAAAGACAAAGTGCTGGAGCTAAAAACAAAATTAGAGCTCCAAGACTTAACAATCAAGAGACTGAGGGCAACCCTGAGGCAAGTGCAGGAGTAGGTAGTCAAGTGTCCAAGCCTTGGAAGCACAAATCACTGCCCTCTAAAAGGAATTATGGCTAGAACAGAGACAAAGAATGCATGGTAGAAGGATCTCTAGCCGCGGAGGAAAGAATGAAGGTTGAACACCAAGAGCTTCAAAAAGAACATGAAGATCTCCAATGACAATTGGCTACACTACAAGAGATGCTGGTGGACCAAGTAGAAGAAGCTACTAAAAGAGATGTGCTTGCTCAACAACAGATAACAAAATTACAAAAAGAAATAGCCGAAGCAAGGACACAAGACACGGAATTGGGGCCCAGTGATCTAGGGACTAATGCCAGAGATGAGCCCATGGAAGTTCATGAGGATGCAGAAGATCTGTAGCACCAAGAAGAATAGATAGAGACACAAGAAGAAGAAGAGCAATCATTGATTGCAGAGGAGGAGACACGCCTCAAGATTTTGATAGAAAAGTCCATAGCGGAAGACCACAAGGCAGCCTTGGAATGGGAGACAAGAATGTTACATTCTGTAGGAGTCCAACAGCTTGCTACAAATGTGCTTAGGAGGAATGGATGCAACATACGCTCCCATATCCTCTCATAAAGTATGAAGTGATGGTGATTAGGAAGAGAGTCAAAGGGGAAGAAACGGAGCTAATATATGATGGAGACGTCAAAAATATAGAGACTACAAAGAAAATAGTGGACTCCCAACCATGGTGGAGAAAAGAGTGGCTCCTCAACCTCGGATTTCTAAGGTACTTGGTGGAAGCCTAAAAAATTGTCAGGGATGACATTCTATTTTGCCCAATCCCTCGTATACGCACATGGGCAAACCATATTAGAATCTTGAAGAGACATCCCAGTTGGCTCAATTACCCATCTATGCCACCACCCAAGGAAGGAGAGAGAATAAGTGTCTCTAATATGGTGAAAACCCTAAAGGGCACCATTAAGACTTTCACTGGATCCTCTGACTTGACCAGTGTGATGATCAGGAAAATAAGCAAAACCCTCCTGGATTGCATTTAAGTGTTCACATTATCCAAAGCTACGGCCTCAACTCTCCTGTCAATGGACGACACTGTCACCACAATGACATTTGATTTGTCAAAGTAGCCATCTCCGGAGGTGTTACATCTGCTATATCAAAGGGTAATGTTCTTACCAAGCTACCACATGCACGCTTTTGAGGAAGACTTCTACACCAGCTTCATTACGTATGATAGCAAAATATTCGGACCCACAGTCACCTTGGGCAATATAAGGTACGAGTCATACTTAAAGTTGCTAAAGCCCCAAGGTTTCCATTGACACAAAGACAACTTTTACCAAAAGCAGAAGATCAAGACCCGTCATGTCAGAGACAACATGAAGCAGAAGGAGGAAGTGTTAATGGCCAAACACAGAAGGAGCTTTCCCAACTTTTTGTATCATTATTTTTGAAGCAGGATGACATTTTTGTAATATTTGAGCGGCCAATATTCTTTGTGGGAACACGCCTCTAAGAAGAAATTGTATATAAACCAATTTTTAAAAATTAATCAAATCCAAAGTTTACTGTGCGCTGTGTCAGAGAGAGAGAGAGAGAGAGAGAGAGAGAGAGAGAGAGAGAGAGAGAGAGAGAGAGAGAGAGAGAGAGAGAGAGAGAGAGAGAGAGAGAGAGAGAGAGAGAGAGAGAGAGAGAGAGAGATTTATTCTCTTCCCTACGCGCTCTACGAAAACTCCATTGCAAAAGAGACACCGCCAATGTGTTAGCAATAGCTAGGACTTCCATCCAACGCCAAGTTTACACGATTTTGGTGTCGCCGTACGAAGCAAGCTCCTACGAGATTCCAAGTGAGGTTTCTTAAAAACCATGTGTCTGTTCGAAGATTTCTGTATACCTATGGGTTCACGGAGAGTAGAACTACGGATTAGAACCATGCATAATGAAAAGTGGTGGCATGTATTTTGCTGCATGTCTTTATACGCAATTGTTGCACGAGGTGGTTTGGGAAAAAATACCAAGTCATAGTCCATAGGTTATTGATATCTTGATGAGGAGAGCGTGTCCTATGAGTTTTGTGACATTTCAAATGTGTTTGGTCTAGTTTCATATAGCATGAGCATCGTAGGTTGAGTTGCTTTCACTAGTGCATAGAACATTTAGATTTGATTTCCTCGAGTAGAGATTGTCTTAGAAGGTCGAGAAGGTGCTTGACATCCATCTTCTTGTTTCCACGTGCCTACGGGTTAAGCTCCATCCTTGGCTGACATAGAGTTGTTGGTTTTGTTCTTGCTATGTTAGCGTGCGCTCACGGTGTGTCCGCCAACATGAATCATAAAATAGTTGGATAAAACAAAATCCATGATATCATGATAAATAACAAATCATCAAGAATACCACCATAGCATCATGTAACAACACCATGGAATAAAAGTTTTCTCGATCATAAATGAATCACCATGGAATGGCGTTATGGAAAAAATCCATGAAGAAATAAACATCTCAAACATAGAAAAAGGTCATGAAACAAGATAGTGAAACAACATCATGTCATCATAAAACCATCATCTGAATCATTACAAATCAACAAGATAATAGAACAATATCATGACCTCATGAAACAATAATCTCAATCATTACAAATCAACAAGAAATAATTGCATGGCATAATAAAACAAAACCATAGAATAATAATCATTTCAATCGTAACAAATATACATCGTGAAATAGTGCTAGGACATCATGCAACAAGCATCTAAGTCATTGAGAGTCAATGTGAAACAGTATCATGGCATAATGAAGAAACTCCATAGAGCAATGATTCTTTCAATCATAAAAAATCATCATGGGTTAACACCATGGCATCATGGCATAGCACCGTGGTGCAAGAATCATTTAAATTGTAAAGAAATATTACGAAATATTTATATGGAATAAAAACTATCTAGATCATAATGAATCATTACGAAAGAGCTTCATAGCATCATAGAATAAACCCATAGAATAATAAACATCATAAAACGATATCATGATATTATAAATCGATAATTTCAATCATTATAAATGAACACAAAACAACAACATGGTATAATGAATCGACTTTATGAAACAATAATTCCTCCAATCATAATGGATCATCATGGAACAATACCACCGTCATAAAAAAACTCTATCTAACAAAAAACCATTTCAATTATACTGAGTCATCCATGAAACAATGCTATGGAATAAAAAACCATCTCAATAAGAAACAATCAGTACAAACGATTTGTAACTATCATGGAAAAACTCTATTGAATAATAGCCATTTCACTATAAAAAGATCGATACAAAAGACTTATAATCATTATTAAAAAACATCATGTCTCACATGGAATAATTCATGAAATAATAACTATCTCAATAACAAACGATTATGAAAATACATCATGGCATCATGGAACATTTCTATGAATGAATAATCATCTCAATAACAAATGATCATTACGAAAAACTTCTAATCACCATGAAAACTCATCATAACATCATGTAATAGCTACATTGAAGAATAGCCATTTCGATGAGAAACAATCTGTATGAACGATTTGTAATGGAGTATTAATCATCTCAATAATGAACTATCAATACAAATGACTTCTAATCATGAAACAATTCTATAAAAGAGTAATCATCTTAATAACAAACGATCAATACGAACAACTTTCAATCATCATGAAAATGCATCATGGTATCATGAACAACTCCATGGAAGAATGATCCTCTCAATGAAACGCGATCAATACGAATAATATTTTATCATCATGAAAACATATCATGACATCATGAAATAACTCTATAAAGTAATAATCATGTCAATAATGAACAATTAGTACGGACAAGTTCTAATCACCATGAAAATGCATCATGGTATTGAAAGCCAACTTTTGAAAATCAAAGAAAAAGAAAAAGAAAAAACTTATTTTTCCTTTGTTGAAGCCTTGGCAACACCGTTGGAAGGCTCGACACCGCCTGGTCAATCCTCCCAACACCCCTACGGGCATGACAACCCCCCCCCCCCCCCCCCCCCCCCCCCCCCCCCTTCGATTTGCCGGCCTTGTCACCCTCAGCCCCGTTGGTCCATACCCCAGCCTAACCGGCTGCCCTCGATTTCAGATACCCTTAATCCCCCCCCGTAGTTTATTCCCCCCCCCCCGACGGGCATTGGATGAAATAACACCCCCTCTCTTTCTCTCTCATTTTCCCTACATACCTCTCTCTAATATCCTCTCTCCCTCTCTCCCAAATTTACCACCCCCCCCGGCCAGTAGGCGCAAGCTTTGAGCACTCACCCCGACCCCTCTCTCGTGCTCCCTCTGTGTTGAGCCGCATGGAAACCCCCACCTCCGCTCTCCCGTATTCTTACACTCATCCTTTACAACCCCCCCCCCCCCCCCCCTCACACTTTTTCCCCCACTCTCATTTACCCCCCCCGTTGGCCCGCTAATATTCTTCCCCTAACCCTTCCCCCCTCTTCCCCACCCGCTCGCCTCACCCTCCCCTTGGCTTCACTCACCCTTCCCTTGGCCCGCTATCCCCACCATCCCCCCCACACCATTGAATTCTACCCCCCCCCTCATCCTTGAGACAACATACAAAACGGAGGATAAGACAACACCCCTCCCCCCCCCTTCTCACACACTCTCTTCCCCCCCCCCCCCCCCCCCCCCCCCACGGTGGGCACCCGCCCTAGGAGATTCCCCCTCCCTCTAGCGCCACCTCATCCTCTCTCTCTCTCTCTCTCTCTCTCTCTCTCTCTCTCTCTCTCTCTCTCTCTCTCTCTCTCTCTCTCTCTCTCTCTCTCTCTCTCTCTCTTCCGTTTCAAGCCCGAAGGTGCAGCGCGCATGACCATGGAGCCCACGCCTTCATACACCACACACTCACCCTCATCCTCACCCTCTCCCTCATCCTCACCCTCTCCCTCATCCTCACACTCACACACACACACCCCCAACCCCCTCACACACACACACACACACACACACACACACACACCCAACCCCCTCTCCCTCTGTCGCGCTCTTTTTCGGCGGCAGCCGCTCGCCCTCCTGCTCTCTCTCCTTCTCGGCCTGTACAGGTGCAGCGCGTTCTCTCTCTCTCTCTCTCTCTCTCTCTCTCTCTCTCTCTCTCTCACACACACACACACACACACACACACACACACACACACACCACTCATACATACCCCCCCCCCCCCCCCCCCCCCCCCAAGCTTGCGTAGCTGCCGCTGGCCGCCGAATAGAGAAGAAAAAAAATAAAATATAAAAATATAAAAAACATATATACATTATGTATATAAGTCCCCGTTCCCACCGCACGCTCGCGCACACATACAAATACACACATGCATTCATGCACACACACCCATATACATATATATATATATATATATATATATATACACATCCGCCCACATGCACATACGTACACACACACACACACGCGTATACACACCACGAATTCAAGAAAAAAAAAATGAAGGACTTCATAACTACGACAACCACAAAAAGATGAAGGATCCAAAGCACGCACCGCCAACAACAAAAAGAGGAAGTGCGCCGAATGCATGCCTTGTCCGACCCCGAAAAGAAGTACGCTCGACACCGACGCACCGGCAACACACCATTCACCAGCAACACGCAACCACGACGCCATCCCATTAATTTATAGGTTATTTTTATCATTTTCTTCAGTTTTCACCCGAGACATTGTAAATTCCCATTTTTTTTTGTAAATATCCTCTCTCTAGGTGATGGTCACAAAGGCCCACCTAGAGATTCCCATCTTTTAATAAACCTCCCAAAACAAAGCAAGGGTCAACCACATCGGGCCCACCACTTGCTTTGTCTCCCCGATTAAGCTTACCCTAACCACACTGGGATTACCATAATCCAAGCAGCCAACACCTATAAATTGGCACTGAGAGGTCACTATCGGGGGGGGAATTCATGAGGAGCCAAGCATTTGGTAGAGTGTAGTGGGAAGGATTGACACTATCACCATCATGGGGAGGGGGCTTGTGTGTTGGGTTTGCCTTGGGAATTGCACCATGCGAAGGGAACCACACCCATCTCTCGACTCCAATGGTCGATGCACACACGTATACATGCTCTTGGTAGTAAGTTTCACAATCATTGAGTCGTCTTAGAGAACGCACCAAGTAGGTTGCACCACCTCCTCTCCCTACCTCTCTACCACCATGGCGTGCCACTTTGTAAATACTACAGAAATAATTCACCCTCACACCCCCCGAGGGTTTTCATCATTTGTAAATTTCTCTCTCTCTCTCTCTCTCTCGGTGTGTAAGTTTGCGGTGTTCATATCATCATGGTTTGCGTCCTAGCCAGTCAAAGCTAGGTGGTGTCCCTTGTGCGCTTTACCGTGGCAGGCTCGAGGCGCGCCATTCGGATCCCGGCGTTTTAGAGGCCGTCAGTGTTCGGGGTCTGCTTTGCGTCCGTCATTTGGTGCCCCCATGGAGGAGGGCTTTCTAAGATCCTTCAGTTTACAATGCTGAAAGTGACGCCCACTATCAATCATGGATGAATGGTTGAAGGAATTTTCTAACAGGAGGACGGAAGAAGAGGAGACGAAGGAGACACTAGCCGCCTTCATTGAGGCGCTACTGCTAGGCTGCAGTGTCGTCAACATTCAAGAGGTAAATTCTCCATCTCGTGTTGCTCGTTCTAACTATAAATTGAGAGCATCATGTGGGAGGTCAATGAAGTACCATCACTGTTGTCAACCAAGGCACACTGTCAATGAGTGCCATCAACGAAGGCAACGAAAGGTCTGAAGTCATCTACATCGACATTCATCGCGAAGAAGTCATTCACATCAAGGAAGGGAAGCAAACGGTGAGACCTCTTTTCCCTAAAGAAATTACAGTCAAAGTTATAACTCCAAAGTGGCCTAAAGGGGCTGCTCGAGCCAAAGGCAAGGAGAAGATAAGCCAGTCTGGAAACACATGACCCCGAAGGAAGAAGCATCTGGCCAAGCAAGTGCTTCAAGCTCAGAAAGCCGGGTTGTACCCACTTTGCCAAAGAAGAAGTCATACGAAGCTAAGCGGCAGAAGGTCGCCTACCGATTTGCACGACGCATGCAAGTGCTACCAATCCACTTCAACAATCCAGAAGAATAAGTGGTAAGAAGATTCCCATGTCCTAGCGAAGAGTGGTTCGGCTACTGCTCTCGCTGTTTTGGAAAATGAGTGGAGGATCTTCCTCCTCTCCCTGTACAACTTATCCTGAAGAAACTCTCTACCACGGGAGAAACTCAGTGGGTTGGGGACGAGTTGCAACTGAATGGAGTAGAATTCATGCAACACGCCGACTACGGAAATTACTTGCAATTGCTGTTAGCCAAGAGGCTGGGAGTGGTTAGACGCGTCGCCATCACCCCGTACGTGCTGAGCAACGAAGGGAAGGTAGAACCCATGAAAGGCGACGACCTCTTGAGGATGTGCCGACTCATCAACACTGGGCACGGTAAGAGTATGAGTAAGTATTCCACCCTCTGTGCATGATGGAAAACGGGCCGACGGCATTCTCGTTCAGATTTCTGCAGCATATGCATGTGAATATTTATGTAGATAGGAAAGTCTTCTACCAACAGAAGATCGTACACCTATTCGGTGCGGCGGTACTAGGAGAAATCCTCAATTCTCCGAACCCTATCATTCTCCCCATATTAGATTACCATCATTCCTTTAATGTCTCTAGCTTTATCCTGTTTTAACCTATCCACCCACCCTTGTAAAAAGCCGCTATGAGCCGCTACAATTAATGTAAAGAAAAAGAGAAAAAAAGAAAAAGAAAAAGAGATTTGTAATTTCCTGAGTCACTACCATGGCAAGTGTTTCTTTCCCCACGTTCAGTGGAAAGAAGGGAGAGGATCTCACCACCGACTTTTTGGATGATTTCGACATTGCTTGTGTCGTCTCCAACAAAGATGACGACGTTTCATGACTTAGAATTTTTCCTCTACTGATGAAAGTAGAGGCCAAGTCCTGGTATAATGCATTTCCCCAGGCTACCAAGAATGCATGGGAAGTGTTAAGGGCTACTTTTTTAAAGAGGTTTGGTGGAGGCACAACCTCGGAGAAGCTATGGCAGCTACTGACAGAATTAAAGCAGGGAGGCCTGCTGGAGTATGCCACCTACGAGTCCAAATTTGTGGACTTATGGGAGAGATGGGTTGCCTCAGTGGAGGAAGGCGAAGGAGCGCCTAATTTCCTAAATAAGGACCGTTTCATTGCTGGTCTATGGTCGCCACTTAGAGAGAAGGTGAAGGGAAGGTTTCCTGCAACATATGAGTTGGCAGTCAAAGTAGCCCGCCTTAAAGACAAGAAGCTGTGCATGCAAGCAAGAGTAAACGAGTCAGAGGAAAGAAGCTCGGCCTGACCAACCCCAGTGGCTGCAACAGCCAATCATAGAGTCCAACTGCAGGAGGCATCAGAAGAGCAGTAAGACATCCTGAGTCGCATCACTACCGAACTAGAGAGTTTATCTGTGCATCTAGTGCAGCAAGGGCATGCATCTGGCAGGAACCCAGAACAAGGAAGAGGACAGCAAAGGCAAAACCCAGAGTACCATGTTAAGTATGGAGCCTGATTTACCCTTGTAATTTTCTGTGGTAAAAGCGCACATTTGTAAGGCCCCCATTATGAGGAGAAGCCATCGTGCGTGAAGGAAAATCACTCACCGTAAACCAAAATTTTCACGGACAAGAATCAGGGGCAACTTTAAAGGCCTCGGGGGCGGAGGCCCCCGAGACTTTTTTTTTCGCCGGAATATTCTTTTTCGCCGGAATATTATGGCCGGACGGCGGCCGGAAAGTGGTCGGATAACAACCGGTCGGTTGGCCGGTGGCCGGTAGTCAATGGCCGATGGCCGGTGGTCGGAAGTCAATGGCCGGTGGCCGGTGGTCGAAAGTCAATGGCCGGTGGCCGGTGGCCGAATTCAAAAGCGGACTTGTCTTCTCAAGGGCGGCCACACATGGGCGGATTGGAGGGTCCGATTTGGACTTATTCGCACAAGGGCGGCTACACATGGCTGTCTCTCATAAGAGAGGGCAGCCCTTTTGGCCTATAAAAGGAGGCCATTTCTATACACATTTCATAGTGTGAAGTTGATGCAACAAGGTGAGTGTGAGGTGGTGAGAGTGAAGCAAGGCGGGAGCTCCATTAAGGGTATAATCCCTTTGTAAACTACTTCTTGTTTTGAAGTACTAAAGCCATTGAGTGGCTGCTTTCCCGTGGACGTAGCCCACATTGGGTGAACCACGTATATCGTGTGTACTCTCTCTCTCTCTCTACTCTATAATCTCGTGTATATAAATATGTCTCTCTCCATTAAGTAATCTACTCAATTATCTATTTAGCTACGTCTTATTTCCTAACAACTGGTATCAGAGCAAGGTTTGCTCGTAGCTAAATTATCTCAAGGAAAGGATTCCTTGAATTGAGTGGGAGTTATGGCGGAGGAAGGGAAGCTCAAGATTGAGAAGTTCAACGGCAAAAACTACCAACATTGGAAGATGCAGATTGAAGACTATCTCTACCAGAAGGACCTCTATTTGCCACTAGGCGGTCTTGCGAAGAAGCCCGCAACAATGGCAGATGAAGCATGGATTGTCCTTGATCGAAAGGCACTGGGAACAATCTGGTTAAGCTTGGCGTCAACAGTGGCCTTCAATGTTTCGGAGATGAAGACCACGGAGGACTTGATGAAGTCACTTGACGACTTCTACGAGAAACCATCGGCATCCAATAAGGTATTTCTTATGAAGCGCTTGTTCAATCTAAAGATGGCAGAGAATGGTTCAGTTGCAGAACACCTAAATGACTTTAACACAAACATAAGTCAACTTCGATCAGTGAAAATCAATTTCGATGACGAAGTGCGAGCTCTCCTTATACTATCATCTCTACCGGATAGTTGGGACAGCCTTGTGATGGCTGTAAGTAATTCTATCTCTGGCACAAATACTCTTAAGTTTGATGATGTTGTGGGTGTTCTCCTAAGCGAGGAAATGCGAAGGAGAAGCACAGGAGAATCATCAAGTGCTGCACTATCAGTGGAAACAAGAGGAAGGCTTAAGGAGAGGTTCAAAAACCAAAAGGGTCGTGATCGCTCAAGGCGGAGCAAGTCACGCACAAAGTCAGTTCTTGAATGTTGGAACTGCGGCAAGAAGGGCCACGTCAAGAAGGATTGCTGGTCCAAGAAGAAGAAGGAGACAGAGTCTCAAGACAACAAGCCAACATTGGAGGCCAATGTGGCAGATAAAGTAGAGCAAGATGCTCTAATTCTCTCATTAGACAATGTGTCTAATTCCTGGATAGTAGATTCCGGGGCTTCATTCCATGCGACACCACACAAGCAACATTTCCAAGACTACACCAAAGGTAATTTTGGGTATGTATACTTGGGAGATGATGAAGCTTGTGAGATTGTCGGCAAAGGTACAGTTTCTGTCAAAACTGCTAACGGAAATGAATGGAAGCTTAAAGATGTTAGGCATGTTCCTTCTCTTCGCAAAAATTTGATCTCTACAGGACAATTGGACGATGAAGGTCACAACATTGCATTCGGAAACAAACGGTGGAAGATCTCAAAGGGATCTTTGGTGGTTGCCAAGGGTGAAAAAGTCGGTACACTTTACTTGTGTACTGTTAGCACGCAACCTTCAGCTTGTGCAGCAACTACAAAAGTTGACAGTGCGGTGTGGCACTACCGACTTGGGCATATGAGTGCCAAAGGAATGCAAATCCTTCAAACAAAGAAGCTTCTACCAGGTTTGAAAGAAGTGGACTTAGAGTTCTGTGAAGATTGTGTTTATGGTAAACAAAAGAGGATAAAATTTCAAAAATCAGGAAATGAAAGAAAAAATAAAAAACTTGAGTTGGTTCATTCTGATGTTTGGGGTCTTGCAAGTACACCATCACTTGGTGGCTCATTGTACTATGTAACATTCATAGACGATGCGACTAGAAAAACATGGGTTTATGTCATGAAGAATAAATCCGATGTATTTTCCATATTTCAAAGGTGGAAAGCCTTTGTGGAGAATGAAACAGGTACCAAGGTTAAATGCCTCAGATCCGACAATGGAGGCGAATATTGCAGCCAAGCTTTTGAAAGCTTTTGTGCTAGCAATGGCATTCGGAGGCAAAGGACAACCCCAAGGACACCTCAACAAAATGGGATTTCGGAAAGGATGAACAGGACAATCATGGAACGAGCACGAAGCATGCGACTACATGCAGGCCTACCGCTTGAGCTTTGGGCGGAAGCTGTAAGTACGTCTGTGTACTTAATCAATCGGTCACCCTCAACAGCATTGGGTGGGGGAGTTCCAGAAGAGGCATGGACAGGTAAACCGGTGAATTATTCATTTCTCAAAGTGTTTGGGTGTGAGGCTTTCATGCACATAGATAGAAGCCTAAGATCAAAGTTAGATGCAAAGTCCAAAAAGTGTTTCTTCATTGGCTATGGAGAAGGAGACTTTGGGTATCGCCTATGGAATCCTGAAGATGGTAAAATCTTAAGGAGTAGGGATGTAATTTTTAACGAACAAAATATGTACAAAGATTACTTGGAAAGAAAACAAACAAAAGAAACAGGTGATGAGTACATGGAGCTTGAGGACGGTGAAGACTCAAGGACTGCAAACGGTGACAATGTGCAACAACGTCAACCAAATGAGGAGCCTCAACCTATTCCCCGAAGATCTACAAGAGCAAGTAGACCTCCAGAAAGGTTTGTTCCTTCCTTCAACCATCTCTTGATCTCAGATTCTGGAGAGCCGGAATCATATGAAGAAGCTATGCAACATGAATCCAAAGAAGAATGGACGAAGAGCATGCAAGTGGAGATGGACTCACTACATCGCAACCAAACATGGGAGTTGGTTGAGTTGCCTAAAGGTAAGCGGGCACTTCAAAACAAATGGGTGTACAAGCTAAAGGAAGAAGAAGGTGGGAAGAAAAGGTACAAGTCTAGGCTTGTGGTAAAAGGTTTTTCTCAAAAGAAAGGTATTGACTTCAATGAAATATTTTCTCCTGTTGTAAAAATGAACTCAATTAGGCTTGTCTTAAGCCTTGTGGCTGCTCATGATCTAAATCTCGAGCAAATGGATGTAAATACGGCATTCCCTCACGGTGACTTAGAGGAGGAAATCTACATGCTTCAACCAAAGGGGTATGAAGTAAAAGGTAAGGAGAAAATGGTTTGCAGATTAAAGAAGAGCTTGTATGGTTTAAAGCAAGCATCAAGACAATGGTCCTTGAAGTTTGATCGATGGATGTTGGATCATGGATTCACAAGATGCAACTCGGATCACTGCGTCTACGCGAAGAATTTGGGAGATGGGAAATTCATCATCCTAATGTTGTATGTTGATGACATGTTGATTGCAAGTGCTAACATGCAGGACATCAAAGACCTAAAAGAGGAGCTGTCCAAATCTTTTTCAATGAAAGATTTAGGTGATGCAAAGAGGATACTTGGTATGAAAATATCAAGGGACAGGACGAAGAAGACAATAAAGCTATCTCAAGAAGATTACATCAAGAAGGTACTAGAAAGTTTTGCAATGCAAAATGCAAAACCAGTTTCTACACCTTTGGCTGGTCATTTTAAACTAACGAAGGATATGTGTCCAAAGACACAAGAGGAGATAGCCTATATGTCTAAAGTTCCATATGCTGCAGCGGTAGGTTCTCTAATGTATGCTATGGTCTGGACAAGGCCAGACATTGCACATGCAGTGGGAGTTGTGAGTAGGTTCATGGACAACCCAGGTAAAGAGCATTGGCAAGCTGTGAAGTGGATACTTAGGTATCTAAAAGGGACAACAACAAATGCTTTGTATTTTGGAGGAACTGATATTTTTCTAGAAGGGTATGCTGATGCAGATATGGCAGGTGACAAAGATACTCGAAGGAGCACTACTGGCTATGTGTTCACGGTTGGAGGCATAGCAGTAAGTTGGGCTTCAAAGCTGCAGAAAGTGGTTTCACTTTCTACCACGGAAGCAGAGTATGTAGCAATGACGGAGGCAAGCAAAGAAATTCTGTGGCTTCACAGATTCTTAGAAGAGCTTGGATTCAAACAAGGCAATTGTGTCTTGTACAGTGATAGCCAACGCGCTATCCATCTTGCAAAGAACTCAGCCTTTCATTCAAGGACAAAGCACATTGAGGTGAGATATCACTTCATAAGCACTCTTTTGGAAGAGGGACAGCTAAAGCTAGGAAAGGTGCATACACGTGAAAATCCTGCAGACATGTTTACAAAGGTGGTCAACAAGGAGAAGTTGAGCTTTTGCTCATCTTCAATCGGCATTCAAGGATAAGAAGCCAGAATGGAAAGCAGTCACAGGTTTGGTTTGGAGATCAGTCTCCAAGTGGGAGATTGTTAAGTATGGAGCCTGATTTACCCTTGTAATTTTCTGTGGTAAAAGCGCACATTTGTAAGGCCCCCATTATGAGGAGAAGCCATCGTGCGTGAAGGAAAATCACTCACTGTAAACCAAAATTTTCACGGACAAGAATCAGGGGCAACTTTAAAGGCCGGAATATTCTTTTTCGCCGGAATATTATGGCCGGACGGCGGCCGGAAAGTGGTCGGATAACAACCGGTCGGTTGGCCGGTAGTCAATGGCCGATGGCCGGTGGTCGGAAGTCAATGGCCGGTGGCCGGTGGTCGGATGTCAATGGCCGGTGGCCGGTGGCCGAATTCAAAAGCGGACTTGTCTTCTCAAGGGAGGCCACACATGGGCGGATTGGAGGGTCCGATTTGGACTTATTCGCACAAGGGCGGCTACACATGGCTGTCTCTCATAAGAGAGGGCAGCCCTTTTGGCCTATAAAAGGAGGCCATTTCTATACACATTTCATAGTGTGAAGTTGATGCAACAAGGTGAGTGTGAGGTGGTGAGAGTGAAGCAAGGCGGGAGCTCCATTAAGGGTATAATCCCTTTGTAAACTACTTCTTGTTTTGAAGTACTAAAGCCATTGAGTGGCTGCTTTCCCGTGGACGTAGCCCACATTGGGTGAACCACGTATATCGTGTGTACTCTCTCTCTCTCTCTACTCTATAATCTCGTGTATATAAATATGTCTCTCTCCATTAAGTAATCTACTCAATTATCTATTTAGCTACGTCTTATTTCCTAACATACCACTGTTACAACTGTGAGGAAGATGGCCATGGAATGTACTACTGCCCACACCCGAGGAGGTAGAATTTCAATAGAGGGGGGAGACAGAATCAGATCTCTCTCCGCCAAGAGCAAGACCACCACCACCTAGGCAACCAGGACCAATCACCGGTCCAAATCCTTCGATCACCTGTACAAAAGCAACCACCACCCCAACCTCTCGTTCCGCCACTACCCCCACCACCTGCTGTGAACCAAGCGGTGAGTGTTTTTAGCTTGGAGGCTAAAGGGAAGGTGAAGGTAGAAGAATCAGCTCGAGAGAAGCACAAAGGAAAAGCGAAGGTAGAAGAAGCGGATGCTATGGGAGTGAAGCGTGTGAGGCACGAGGAGGCATCTTAAAGAGAAGAGAAGATGAAAGGAAAGGCCGAGTCTAGTAAGCAAGCAGCTAAACCGCGGTGGAAGATAGACATCGTGGACTTCTCACTAGGTGAGTATGCAAAACCCTATGACTTAGTTCAGGATGTGTTAATGCAGGGCCAGAAGATAACTCGGCCCCAATTACTCCACCTTGCACCCAGAATGAGGAGGCAATGGACAAAAATGGTAAGTACTAGGAAATCAAGGCCCAGGATAGCTCGGGCTATCTCCGGGAGGGATCTCGACGGCATCTTGCCAACCATGGACGCTCACATCAAGGGGCACCATCTAGATGAAAAGATGATGCACCATCTAGGTCTAGAGGTAAGTAGGCCGGGCACCTTGCCGAGCCAACATGGCAAACAATGTAAGAGTGAAATGCGTAGGCATTGTAAATGCGGTCAAAGTAAAAGCATTCAATACAGAAGTGAAGGTAGACATCTTCGTCATGCCACACAAAGGGGAGGGCTACCCCATCATTCTTGGGAGGCCTTGGCTTATGGCTATGGAAGCTAAACAAGACTGGAGCACTGGGATGATCCAGATGAAGGATGCTAAAGGGAAGTCCATATTCTACGACATGAGGACTGGAAAGCAGCGCAACATGATCTTGGAGGCTTCAGAAGATGAGTCCACCAGCGACTACTCGTCTACCTCAGGAGAAGAGACGACCACCACCGACGGAAGTGACAATAGCATTGAAGTAACGGGGTCATTCTTAAAGTCCCAAACAGATTAGCACAATCTGAAACAACCTCGACAAACCAAGAGGGATCATCAGGTATGCAGTCCTTGGAGGATGCAGGTAAGCTACAAAAAATTCTCTCGAATGAGTTAACCAATGAAGAAAGGAAGGAGTACATCTCCATGCTAGGTAACTTCACTACTTTGTTCATTGATGGCTATGATAAGATCATAGCTATTACAATAGTACAACACCACATAAAGCTCAAGGAAGGCAGTAAACCCGTAGTACAAAATCTCAGAAGACTTGGAGTAATCCAACAAGAGGCATTGCTTAAAGAAGTGAGAAGTTTGCTACAAGCAGGTTTCATCTACCCTGTCGAAGACTCAGAATGGGTCTCCCCAGTAGTAGTCTCACCAAAAGAAAAGGTAAGTGGAGAGTCTGTGTGAATTATAAACCTCTCAATGTAGCCACGAAGAGGGACCAATTTCCCCTCCCATTCCAGGATGAAATAGTCAATGAAGTGGCAGGTCACGAGCGATACACAGTATGCGATGGCTACTCAGGATACTTCCAGATTAGCATTGTGGAGGAAGATCAGAAGAAGACAACCTTCATTACACCTTGGGGATGTTTTGCCTACAGAGTGATGCCGTTTGGCCTCACTAACGCCCCGGCCACGTTTCAACGCTATGTGACTTTTGTTTTCAAACCCTACTTTGGAACATCAATACGGGTTTTCATAGATGATTTTTGCATTTATAGCTCACGAGCCTTTCATTTAAGCAAAGTCTATGATGGCTTAACCAGGGTGCATACCTTGGGGGCCCAACTCAACGTGGACAAGTGTCACATTGGTGAAAGCAAAGTCACTCTCCTTGGTCATGTAATTTCAGCAAAAGGAATCAAGGTTGACCCTAGTAAGATTCAGGCCCTGGTATCTTTATCGTCACCCACCACCGCCAAGCAGCTGGTTTCTTTCCTTCAGAAGGTAAGATACTTAAGTAGGTTCCTTCACCTGCTATCTCAAGTGGTCCTTCCCCTACAACAACTGACCAAGAGAGATGTCTTCTCATGGAGTGAAGAGAATGAGCAACAGTTTACTGAGGTAAAGCAAATCCTAGCTAAGCTTCCCACTATTTCACCTCCTAAGTGGGACGAGCCATTTTATGTGAACCCTAGTGTGGGAAGTGATACACTCAAAGCAGTGCTAATCCAAAAGGACCCCAAAACTTCTTTCATGCGCCCTATTTACTTCTCTAGTCGTTTCATGACCCCATCAGAAAAAGGATTTACCGAAGTAGAACACATGGTTCTGGCACTAATGTTTGCTACCACAAAGTTCCGCTCCTATCTCCTACCTAGACCCTTTGTAATCCTGACAATGGAGGAGGTTTTCCCATATGTAATGCGACACATGGATGTCTCATCTAGGATCTCAAAGTGGTTAATTAGACTACAAGAGTTTGACTACCCCATGCAAGTAGAAAACTCCACCAGAGCTAGTTTAGTGGGAATTCTCACTCATCGCCATTATGAGAAGAAGCTGAAGGTCAACACGGAAGCAAAGGAAGAAACACCAATGGTAGAAAGTCCTAGGCTAGAAAGAGCTCACTCTCTTTTCTTTGACGGAGCATACAAGAGAACAATGGATCAGTCTGCAGCAGGCATGGTCATTTTCAATGAACGACAAGAAAGAGTATTCTCCATTGGGCAGTTATTACACTCCCACTCCAACAATGAAGCAGAATATGCCGTCCTAATTCTTGGGTTGGAACAATGTATTTCACAAAGAATTCAGTGCCTAAATGTGTTCGGTGATGCTTTGCTTTTGATAAGGCAGATAAATGGCACTTGGGATTGTAAAAATCAAGTTTTACTTGGTCAACTTCGCCAAGTTAAGGACCTTCTAAAGAAGTTTGAAGCAGTGAAACTATTCCATGTCCCCAGAGCAGACAATCAAGAGGCAGATGCTCTATCTAAAGAAAGAATACAAGACGTTCCCGTAGGGGCGATCAAATTAAAGCTACCCCTCTTCCAAGGTAGTGATGCTATGCCTGATATCATCGGTTTTCTAGATACAGGAGAATGTCGAACAGGACACACCAAAGGCAAAAAACAGTGGCTGGTAAGGAAGGCTACTAGGTACCTCCTTATAGACGACCACTTGCATTGTAAGGGCAAAGATCAAATTCTCAGGCGGGTGCCAACCTCCAGTGAAATCACAGAGGTAATTTCAAGTTGCCATGATGGCGTCTGCGGCGGTCATTTTGCTCTAGATATCACCAGTAGGAAGATTCTACAGGCAAGATACTTTTGGCCTAGTTTGAACAGGGATATACACCATTGGTGTAAAACATGCAAGGCTTGTCAAGTGGCTAGTGATCGCACGTTAACCTACGAGCCACAAACCCCTATCATCTCATATAGTCCTTTTGAGAAATGGGGAATAGATGCAATCGGTCCTTTACCAAGGACCCAATCAAGTAAATTGTACATCATAGTGGGTGTAGATTACATGACTCGATGGGCAGAAGCAACGGCCACCACCCGCATTACAGCCCAAGAAGTGGCAAAGTTCATTTTTGAGCATATCGTTTGCCGTTTTGGCACTCCTCTTGAGATAATATCAGATAGAGGACCAGGATTCAGAAGTGATTTGATGGGAGAACTGATGAAGAATTTAGGCATCACACATCGACATTCCACACCATACTATCCACAATGCAATGGTCTGGTAGAGAAGGTAGATGGAATGATTTGCAAAATCATCACAAAACCGGTGAACAATTACACAGGGGATTGGGATAAACATCTCATGGCAGCTCTTTGGGCCTACAGAACAACATTCCAAACATCACTAGCTTTCACCCCTTTCCATCTAGTTTATGGGAAGGAGGCAATTCTACCCATTGAGGTACAGATAGCCAACTTACGAGTTTTGGCTAGCCAGACACATTGTCCGATTGTAAACCTCTGAAACCACATCTTGGATCTGGAGAGACTCCAACTGGATAGGAAAGAAGCAATCAATCACTATGCAGTATAGGTAGAACGACGCCGGCTCACTTTCAATCAAGGGCTTAAAGAAAAGGGACTGGAAAAAGGCATGTTAGTACTGTGATACGACAATAGATTTGACACTAGGAAGGATAAGAAATTTCAACCCAGATGGGAAGGGCCATTCATCATCAAGAAGCGCTATGACAACGGCAGCTATAAGCTGATGGAAGTAGATGGGAGAATTCACAAGACTAGGGTCAATGGATGGAGACTGAAAAGGTATTTTCTTAGGTTTGACCTAGAATTCGTGCTAGACATTCCAGAGGAGGGAGAACCCTCTAACTCTACAGCTGAAGAAGCAGAAGAAGGGCTAGAAGCATGAATGCCTCTAGCCAAAGGGAGAGGGCTAATGATAGCCGAATTTTGAAAATCAAACAAAAAGAAGGAAAAAAAACTTATTTTTCCTCTGTTGAAGCCTTGGCAACACCGTTGGAAGGCTCGGCACCGCCTGGTTAATCTTCCCAACACCCCTACGGGCATGACACCCCCCCCTTCGATTTTCCGGCCTTGTCACCCTTAGCCCCGTTGTAATCCCCCCCCCCGTAGTTTATTCCCCCCCCACCCGATGGGCATCGGATGAAATAACACCCCCTCTCTTTCTCTCTCATTTTCCCTACATACTTCTCTCTAATATCCTCTCTCCCTCTCTCCCAAATTTACCACCCCCCTGGCCAGGCGCAAGCTTTGAGCACTCACCCCGACCCCTCTCTCGTGCTCCCTCTGTGTTGAGCCGCATGGAAACCCCCCCCTCCGCTCTCTCGTATTCTTACACTCACCCTTTACACCCCCCACCTCACACTTCCCCCCCCCCCCCCCCCCCCCCCCCCCCTCTGCCCCGCTAATATTCTTCCCCTAACCCCTCCCCCCTCTTCTCCACCCGCTTGCCTCACCCTCCCCTCGGCTTCACTGACCCTTCCCTTGGCCCGCTATCCCCACCATCCCCCCCACACCATTGACTTCTACCCCCCCCCCCCCCCCCCCCCCCCCCCACGGTGGGCACCCGCCGCCCTAGGAGATTCCCCCTCCCTCTAGCGCCACCTCATCCTCTCTCTCTCTCTCTCTCTCTCTCTCTCTCTCTCTCTCTCTCTCTCTTCTGTTTCAAGCCCGAAGGCGCAACACGCATGACCAGGGAGCCCACACCTTCATACACCACACACTCACCCTCATCCTCACCCTCTCCCTCATCCTCACACTCACTCACACACACCCCCAACCACCTCTCCCTCTCTCGCGCTCTGTTTCGGCAGCAGCCGCCCGTCCTCCCGCTCTCTCTCCCTCTCGGCCTATATAGGCGCAGCGCGTCCTCTCTCTCTCTCTCTCTCAACATACCACACACACACACACACACACACACACACACACACACACACACCCCACCCCCCACCCCAAGCTTGCGTAGCTGCCACTGGCCGACGAACAGAGAAGAAAAAATAAAATAAAAATAAAAATAAAAAACATATATACATTATGTATATAAGCCCCCGTTCCCATTGCACGCTAGCGCACACATACAAATACACACATGCACTCACGCACACACACCCATATACATATATATATATATATATATATATACACACACATCTGCCCACATGCACATATGTACACACACACGTGTATACGCACCACGAATTCAGGAAAAAAAAACGAAGGACTTCACAACTACGACAACCACAAAAAGATGAAGGATCCAAAGCACATGCTGCCAACAACAAAAAGAGGAAGTGTGCTGAAGGCATGCCTCGTCCGCGACCCTGAAAAGAAGTACGCTCGACACCGACGCACCGGCAACACACCATTCACTGGCAACACGCAACCACGACGCCATCCCAATAATTTATAGGTTATTTTCATCATTTTCTTCAGTTTTCACCCGAGCCATTGTAAATTCCCATTTTTTTGTAAATATCCTCTCTTTAGGTGATGGTCACAAAGGCCCACCTAGAGATTCCCATCTTTTAATAAACCTCCCAAAACAAAGCAAGGGTCAACCACACCGGATCCACCACTTGCTTTGTCTCCCCGATTAAGCTTACCCTAATCACACTGGGATTACCATAATCCAAGCAGCCAACACCTATAAATTGGCACTGAGAGGTCACTATCGGGGGGGGGGAGAATTCCTGAGGAGCCAAGCATTTGGTAGAGTGTAGTGGGAAGGATTGGCACTATCACCATCATGGGGAGGGGGCTTGTGTGTTGGGTTTGCGTTGGGAATTGCACCATGCGAAGGGAACCCCCGGGGGGTTCACTATGTGTAAAACTACCATATCACGTGCGTTCAAAATATGTTTGTAAAACCCCTTATCTGTGAATTTTGTTAAGAATATAATGTACCCTTTTCTTTTAAAATGTGTAAATTTTTTTCAAATTTGGAAAAAAATAATGCCCTTCTGTATACATATTTCTGTAAGTTTCAAGAACTTTAAATACCCTTCTGTTGAACCCACGTGATAGGTTACATTTTTATTAGGTGACCTCCCCGGAAGGGAACCACACCCATCTCTCGACTCCAATGGTCGATGCACACATGTATACACGCTCTTGATAGTAAGTTTCACAATCATTGAGTCGTCTTAGAGAACGCACCAAGTAGGTTGCACCACCTACTCTCCCTACCTCTCTACCACCACGGCGTGCCACTTTGTAAATACTGCAAAAATAATTCAGCCTCACACCCCGCTAGGGTTTTCATCATTTGAAAATTTTTCTCTCTCTCTCTCTCTCTCTCTCTCTTGGTGTGTAAGTTTGCGGTGTCCATTTCATCGTGGTTTGCGTCCTAACCACTCAAAGATAGATGGTGCCCCCTGTTCGCTTTACCGTGGCAAGCTCGAGGTGTGCCATTCGGATCCCGACGTTTTAGAAGCCGTCGAGGTTCGGGGTCCGCTTTGCGTCCGTCAGTATCATGGAACAACTCCATGAAAGAATAACCATCTCAAAAAGAACGATTAGAAGGAACGATTTCTAATCATCATGAAAATGTATCATGGCATCATGAAACAAATCCATGAAAGAATAAATTTTTCAATAATGAACGAGCATTGTTGGGGTCATCCCAACTTGGGCGGCCATCCATGTGTGAATCGTGTGAATCTCTTATTGTAAAGACTTTATAAGGCTCAAAAAAACCCTAAATGAACTCTCTTTCCATTTGTAGAGTTAGTGTTTCTTCTCCTCTCTTGTTTGCTCTCTTCTCTCCCAAGCTATGTCTGTGCGATATGCAATTTGCTTCCGCTCCGCCTCTACAATTGGTATCAGAGCTAAGGTAGTGGTTTGGGCAAAGAGGGCAGAGTGACAAGACATACAGCCATGGCAGAGATTTGGCATCGTAGGCAATGAAGAGCTGCAATTCTTCGGTTGTGGATGGCTCACCTGTTTCACTTGAGAACGGGAGAAGCTTAAACAACACAATGCTTTGTATCAATGATGAAGTCAATTCTATCGAAGCTCCCAACATAGAGCGACAACCATGGGTTTGTATTGGTGTGCAAGCAATGGTTGTAGGTGCATATCATGGAGCGGCAGCACCTCAGTGCTCTTGTTGGCACTCACAAATTGGAGCGCATTGCCTCCCGTTTCACCCACCCTCTTCTCCTTGACTTCACACTGTCTGTCTCTCGCTCCTTCTTTCCAGGTGTTGGGGACAATGACTTCAACATTGTTGCTTGAAGTTTCCCACTATTGGAGGAAAGGGAGAAAGGCGTGGAGGTTCTGGTTTGAGGCTGCTCATAGTTAAAGGTTCTGGTTTGAGGCTGCTCACAGTTAAAGGTTCTACATTTTTGAGTGGTTGCAAGCTTGTCGCAGTTCAGGGGATCAAAGCCTTGTAGAAGCGGGGAGGGCCGCATGTGGAGCCGACAACACAGAGAGAAGCGTACACAGCAGACGGCTGGTGAGGACTTGGAGAAGCTGCAACAATGATGGGGATACACACGACACACACACACACACACATCACCCCTGATGCCTGAGCGAGACAAGTTGCACGTGGAGCTCGCAGAAAGACAGACGTAAGCAATTATGTATGCAAAAAAAGAAGTCTGATTTTTTATTTCAATATGTTTTACTTTTTTTTTTCAATTGTCCAAGACATCATTTCCACACACAGTAGTGGTTCATTCACCATGAATGCCAACTTTGATGCTATCACTTTGCGTTTGGCGCTTACACATATCCTTCCTTCAAAAGCCAAAACTAGCATGCATATTGATGTGTATGTCAAAGAACACAATCGATAAATTTGTATCCGCCTTCATGTATATGTCAAGAAGATGTCCTTATACGTTGAGTCGATAAGAAGGCTTTTTCTTTCTTGAAGGGGAATTATCAACACTCCTATTGCAAGGTCATGCTCCCAAAACGTGGCCTGGATTCAAGAAACTTTTTGCATCTATATGGCTGACACCATCCTTTGAAACAGATGTCATCTCAGCAAAAAACCGGTTGCTTTTTGAAGAGAAGGATACCCTCTAGGACTATCATTTAGAAGTTCTCGAATTTTTATCTTCTTGTAGCTTCTTCACCACTAGTTACTCTGGAAGAGTAGTTGGAAAAGTATTGTTGTGGGTTGCCTCAAGAGTTTAAACTTGTCTAAAAAAAAAAGGCTACAAGCATTTAGCAAATGATGGCCCATGCTTGGGACAGATACAATGTCTGGGGGAGAGCTTACTCCTTGAAGAATGGAGGAGATCCTTTAGCCGTAAAAAATCCTTGCACATAAAGAAAAGAGATTTTATTGATTGTTAAGCTCAGGGGCTGGTCAATTTGACTTGTAACTGCACTAGCAATGCAAAGTTAATCAAAGTATGTGCAAAGATACATCAAGAACACTTCGGGGTCAGGTTTTGACAAAGAAGCTTCTATTGGTGAAAAGAAGCAATACTAAAGGATTCTTAGTTTGTTTTTAAAAGAAGAATTACGACAGATCCAATAACTAGTCTTCAAATACTTTGTGGTAATACACTTGGATGAGTTTATAAGAACATGAAAAGGTAAAAGACTATATCTTTTGAATCATGAGGAGGTGGTCCAAGAGTGACTTGGCGATGCCATAGAGGAGAGGGTGATATGGTAGATAACCCTTAGGTGGTTTTGGAGCTTCAAGGGAAAATAAAGCTCAGTGAGGTTGTTTTAGCAGTTGATCTGGTGCAGCTAATGCTGCATAGAGGGGAGAACTCCACTTCCTTGAGGACAGATTGATCAACGTGTGAACATAGTAATCATAGTTGTGTTCTTTAGCACACCCAAGGTACTGAGCTGACAATACTCTACTCGTGAGACTTCTATGAGAGATGTATGTATGCGACATATAATCTCTACATAACTAGTCCATTGGTATCTCTTGAGATGGCTAGTGATTAACCCCTAGAGGAGTCTAATGTGAAATACTGGACCGGGAGGTGAAATCCAATATGGAAAATCAATTTAGAATGCGAAGTCTAGTGTGAGATGTTGGAACAAAATGTAAAGTCCAATATGAAATGTTGACAATATTTGTGTTGATAAATGCTTTATAATCTGCCATAATATGTATTGTTTGGATGGCATGTTGATATGCATGAATGCTTGATAGCAGTGTCTACTCATCCTTTTGTTGTTTCTATAGGTGCAATCAAGAGTAATTACTCTTCTTTTAATAGGAGGGAATGTCACAAATTGCTAACTAAGAAAACTTTATATGAAGAGCTTGAGTTGCTTATAGGTTGTCTGTTGGTGGAGAGGGAGCTTGAGGACCAAAAATAACAAGTGGTGGACTTGGTGACCCAAAATAGCATGTGGTTGAGATGGCAATAAAAAATGAAGGGGATCGGGGAGCACCACAGACGGAGAGTGAGAGAGAGAGAGAGAAGGAGACACACAACACAGATATGGGTGGGGAGACTCAAAGAGTGAGCAGCCCCCTATACACTTATGCTATGTATAAGGTATACAAGTCAGTGGGCGCCCAGACTCTGGGCGGCCGGGCAAGGCACAGACGCCTATACCTCAACAACTTCCCACTTAAAGGCGACTGTACCTTTAAGCAAGGGAACCTAGTCTAAAGACTACAAAAGGTGAGAGAAAACCGCTCTCAACCGATGCCCACTGGCTGGCTGTGATCGTGTGCATCCGGTTGTCCTGCTCCCGTGTAAGTCCATACACCACCAAACGTACCGCACATGTACTGCAAGTATGTATGCAATACCTGCATATCTCCCTCGTGCACTATGCCATCATCAGTCAACAAACGACTGACAACCCCAACTGCAAATGCTCCTACTGCAGCTGCGATATCCGGTCTCAAGATCAACATCTCATACATGAGACCACTGAATGCCGATGCAATGCTAGCGGGCCCTGCTAGCTCTACGGAGCATGCATCAACATATATATCCCTGGCAATAGGCATCTCTGATTGACAAGGCGTGTCAACCACATGCATCTCCTGACTGTCCACAAAAGACGCATCAACCTGTCATGCAACCTCATAGCACACCAGCTGCTCTAGGTGTCTACTGGAAGACATATCCTGCACAACTATATCCCCATGCTCACTGTCGAGCATAGAAAGGAATGATTGCATAATCGCTGACATCTCAGTCTCCTCAGCAATCATCCACTGCAAACATGACCACTCAATCTACTGTGACTCACTAGAGCTCTCATGCTCTAACTCCGTATGCATAGACTCTTGCACAACGTCCTCCTGTCGTGACTCACTAGAGCAAGACCGCTCTACCTATCTATCCTGCATAGAAGTATCTTGCACAACTGACTCTCTACTTTGCTCAGTCACTAGCAAAGCATGCATGTCTGACTCTGTGACCTCTCTGTGTGACTGCTCAAGTCGTGCCCCAACTGTGTGCACAACGAGCTCACTACTCTGCACTCCATGCAAAGCACCCTGCAACCCATGAGCAAAAGAGACTCGCCTGCTCTCTCGCTCTCTACGTGGCTGCATGATCACAGAGACAACACCGTCTCTCCCGTGATCCACATGCAATGGGTAACCTGTACCACTCTTGGCACCTCTCGCAATCACTAGCGAACCCAAATGCAACGCAAAAGATCGCTCAAGCAGCGATACCCGACATCCACTATACCGTAACTGTCTGACTGAGATCAAATCCCGTCTCAGATCTGGCACATAACACACATGACGTAGGGTAAATCTCATACCAATGGGCAAGGACAAACATACGTCTCCTGCACCCTCAATGTCATACACAACACCATCAGCCATGTGCACACAACCAAGTCTCCCACTAGAAAACGTGCTAAACCACTCACGATGCGACGTGACATGGAAAGTAGCATCTGAATCTAGTAACCAATGTGAAGACAATGTGCAATCCGATATGCAATCCGTAGACATAAGATCGTATGAAGACAAGCTAGATGTAAATGTGACATCGCCGTCACAATCATACTCAGTAACCACCGTACTGATCTCACTAGCATCTGTCATGTCCAAATCTGCATCACGCATCTGTCGCCTCCGTTGTCTCAAACGCCTGAAACATCGACGCCTAATGTGCCCTCTATGTCCACAATGCCAACATGTCAAGTCTCTATGCCGTCGAGACTTGCGTGTGGGATCAATCTCTCCCATGGACATAGAAGTGGGACTAGACTTCCCTGTAGACATGGATGTCGCGTACATAGCATGTAAACTCTACCATAAAGCATGAGTTGTAGTCTCCCTCGAGACCTGCCAGTAAACAGACTCAACCAGATGCAAACAAATCGTAGACATGGCTAACTCATCAAGATCCTGCCAATCATCATCACGCATAGAATTGGGCTTCGCCGATAAACCACGCAAGGGTTTATCCTGCCCCAAATCCGTCAATGCAACAAGCATATGTTCCTTCCAAGCAACAAAATCTACACCATCAAACTATGTCAGACCATAACGCTGGAAGTCAAATGAAAAATCAGCCATAATGCTCGCAAAAGAGCAACCAACAATGAGTAGCAAATGTCAACCAAATCAGCCCTAAACAGGCTCGAATCGCATCAACAAAAGTCTGCAAATATGGCTGTAAGATATGGCTGCAAATCAGCCCCAAATCAGCCCCAAAATTCAGCTCTTAAACAGCTGCATAAACAAGTCACAAATGTGTCCCAAATCAGCCTACAACTGAGCCATACATGGACACCTGCAAAGAGGAAACAATGGCTGAAAATTCAGCACCCAAATAAGCCCTCAAACCTGCCTGTAAACTTGTAAACCTGTAGCTGAAACCTGCTGAAAAACCTCAAGCCATTAGTGCTCGAATCCGGCTACCTAGCTCGTAGCCACACAAGCATACATCAAGATACTCACTCCTGTGAGTGTGCCAAGATAACTGTACGCCTGTCAAACCGTGAGCTAATCACCAAGCCTACACTGTGCTGTATCGATGCATACACACGCACAAATCTCCCACCTACAGAGAACACCGCACGCAAATGCTGAGTGCAACCCGCAATCTCTACCTAGATCGCATAAATGATACGCATAAAACTCCTGGGAAAATTTTGCCAGAGTTTCGTCAGTAAAACGGCCACAAAACCAGTAACCAAACTGACTGCATGCTCAAAACCATGAGCAACCAAAGCGCATCAAACCGCACTCCAAATGCATGCACCAATCTCCACACTTTGCATACATCATTGCAAACACCTGCAAATCTAGTACACAAATATCTTCTCTACTTGTGACTGCCAAAAAACATGCTCGAGGCATACATTGCCGAGCTCAAAATGCAATCACATTAGTCTCCCTGAGCATCAAACCATATAAGGCATACATTGTATCCTCCCACCTGTGAGGAAACTTGCAGCAAATATCACTCTCACATCTGAGAGCAAACCATGTGTGGAATCCTCGACACACAATAAACAACTGCTGCTGCAGAAAATTCAGTGTTCAGAATTTTAAAATTATGATATGAGGAGCGCGTCCGGAGCGTGCCAAAACCCCAAGGTAGACTCCTGGATCACATGTATCCGAGTCCGGGTGTGAAAGCTATGCCAAAAAACCTCCGTTTCGACCCAAAAACGTAGCATAAACTGCCAAAAGAGGGCTGAAAAATGCAGCTCCTCAACCGTAGCTCGAATGAAGTTTTTGATGGCTCGAATGGCTTCAAAAGGGGGGTAATGCTCTCGAAAAGCTGAATTTGCCGATGCCGAAGTCGAAACCCTGTTTGCACTCTTGAAAGTGCGCGCGCGCGGACACGATTTCGAGAATGAAACTGGCTCTCCGCTGTCGTCGTGACTGTGCACACACGCGCTCCCTCCGCACCTATGCTCTGATACCAATTGAAGGGGATCGGGGAGCACTACAGACGGAGAGTGAGAGAGAGAGAGAGAAGGAGACACACAACACAGATATAGGTGGGGAGACTCAAAGAGTGAGCAGCCCCCTATACACTTATGCTATGTATAAGGTATACAAGTCAGTGGGCGCCCAGACTCTGGGCGGCCGGGCAAGGCATAGACGCCTATACTCCAACAAAAAATAGTAGCTCATGGACTTGACAACCCAAAAATAACAAGTGGCTAATATAGTGATTCAAAAATATGGCTCGTTGATGACTTAAAAATAGCAGGTGGCTGAGATGACAATCCAAAAAAATAACACGTGGTAGAATCAGCGACCCAAAATAGTAGGTAGCTGATCTAGCAATCCAAAACTAGTAGGTGGCTAAGTGGTAATCCAAAAATAGTAGCAGGTGGCCTCAATGGCACCTCATGCATGGCGGGTGGACACACTGACAATACATGCATAAAAAATGGCCACACATGCAGTGGACACAAAAACATTGCTTGCATGGAAAGTGGACACATAGATAGTGCATGCATGGAAAGTGGAGACAATGGCAATGGATGCATAAAAAAAGGACACACAAGTAGTGCATGCATGGAAATTGGACACACAAACACTCTTAGCATAGTAGGAAAAGACAAGTGGCACAAATATCTTAGCTGCAATGCTAAGTGTATAGGACATTGCACCATTTCTTGGACCGATCTCTCTCTAAGAGATTTATGTACTTTGTTGAATTGTAATCTATAAACAAATATTATGAGGGACACCTATTTAGGGGCAAATGTTGTGTAGGAGAGGAACTCCACCGCTGCATCTCTCTAGCTCTCTGTCTCTCTCAATCTACCTTGTAATCTTCATCTCCTCTATTGTGTTTATAAATTGAATTCTCTCTTTCTCTCTTAAGTTATTATATAAACTGTGAACTGAGCCGATGTCAGTTAACAAAATCTCCTAAAGGCCAAGATGTACGAAGGCATATCAAAGACAGATGCAAAGAAGTAGTGAAGATTGGAGTTACATATTTTTCACATTTCCCAAAATGGCCATGTATTGTAATTTCTTGATTTATTTCAAGCCATTGTAATATTTGTACATATTACGGCTCAATGGTTGTAAAGAACAGATTAGTTAGTGTGCCTAGGTTGCAGAAACAGTAAGTTGTGGAGCCCGAAAGGCCTTGGATGCCTGGACATGCATATTTTTAACCTAGGTATATAAGGAAATGTGTAAATGAAATTAGGGTTCTCAACCTCATTTGTTGAAACCACTCTTTAGTAAGAGCTCATGAGGTGTGTGTCTATGGATTCCTTGAGCTTCTCCTTGCTCATGTGACTTGATTTACACTAATCAATGCTTACGTATCTTTCACTATGCCTCTTTCATACTCTCTTATGATTGCTAATGATGCTTTGATTAGCTAGATCGTAACTAATTAGTGGTTAATCCCACTTTAATCTTGTGTTATTTTCCTCTATTCTTTGTGTGCATGTAGGTTTGATTGATTTGTGGATGCTCAATAGATCTATGTGTGTGTGCTTGTGGTTAGTGTGTTTCTTGATGGGATTAGTGATGTGCATGTCTTTGCAATCATTAGTGTGTGTGATTGGGTTGATTTGAAGTGAAGAAAAGTGGATGTGGAGATTGCCAGATATTGTGGCTTAGATCCTCCATAGGTCGAGAAGCCACTTCAAAGAGCTTCCATTCATGTTTCCATGATTAGCTCACTAATGGGTGAGTGTTTCCATGTCCTAGCCGGGTACTTATCCCTCCAGATTGACAATTATTTTTGGCCATTGGAGCTATGCTACGATGGTACCCCCAACATTTTGCGCCATTGCCGGGGAGCGATGGCCTATGCTAGTGTAATTATGGCATAATCGGATAGGTTTTCTCACTAATTTCTTCACAAAATTTTCTTGTGTGTTTAGGGTTTTGTGGATTTTGGATGTGTATGCATGAAGCAATGTGTTCAATTTCCCCTTTGTCACCATATCTTGCTAATTGTGTGTCTAAATATTCTAATTTCACACTAACCCCTTGCTAATTTCACTAATTTTTGCTAACTTACACACTAATTTTTTGATAATTTCACTAACATTTTGTGCTTATGGAGACTTGAATTGCATTCTAACAATGCCGGTTTGTGCTAATTGCTTCATGATTTGTTGATTTTGGAATGCAAGCTTAGGGCTTTAAAGCATCAATGGAAGCGGCCTACACATTATGTAATCGACGGTTGGATGGTGCTATTGGATTCAAGATTTGTGCGGTATGCTTTGCAATTTGGTGATTTTGAACTTTTGATTTGCTCATTTGCATGCCGTCGTAATGCCAAAATTTTCATAAAATTGAATGTGCAAATTGACGATTTCCTGTGCTAATGTGCATTGTTAATTTTCCTGATTACATGCTTAAAGGGTCAATTGCAAGTGTGTGTGTCAAAATCAAGTGTGTGCACATTCTAATTGAGTGTGTTTATGCCTAATTTTAGGTGTGTGTGCGCTATTTTTCCTTGTGTGTGCACCAAAAACTCAATGTGTGCATAAAGATTTTTCTAATGTGATGATTCATTTGTGTTGTGTTCATGCTCAATTAGAGATTTTGTGAATTCAATTTGAAAATTTGACAAGATTAACACTTGTGTGTGCGCACCTAAAAATTGGTAAAAATTGTCAAAAAAGTGTGTGTGTGTGTGTGCGTGCCTAAAAAGTGCTTAATGTGCATGAGTAATCCAATCTTTGATTGCCAAATTGAAGTGTGTAATGGTTAATTGTTGCATTCTCAAGCTCAAAAGAAGGATTTACACACTCCGTTTGTGTCAGATTGTTACCTAAAATCACCGGTTTAATTCCCTAGTTTTGGATTTTATTGGTAAAATTATTTGGCAATTGAATTGATGTGATTATTGAGTTTTGATATGGCTGCACTAATCCCTATGCGTGGAGAATTTTTTTTAAAAAAGAAGTTTTTTTTTAATAGTAATTTTTGCATTAATTTTTTATTAATTCCTTAAAAATTTGATATCTTGCAATCTAGATGAGCTGTTTTATGTGCATATTTATGGCATTATTTTGAGCGCTTTGGTCCCCTCATTGGTCACATTTTGTGAGATTCGCTATTTTTGGGGATCGATTCGATGATTTTGTCGTAATTGGCATTTTTGATAAAAAATTGCTATTTTTGGTATGTTTTTGCACGTTGAAAGTGTTAAATTGTGATTTTCAATGATTTTTTAAAATTTATAGAATTTTTTGAGAAATGTTTGGATTTTTTTGGACAATTTTTTTGGATTTTTGGGTGATTTTTAACGTTTTCGACTAATTTTCGGGCTAATTTTGGCATTATGAGCATTTGAAAATTAAAATTTGAAAAATTTGCTTCAATGTAAGCATCAACAAATTTTTACAAGCTTTGAGTATGCGATGCGACAAGGCGTCGATGTTCGTGACAAGCAGTGGTGAAATTTCGACCTCGATGGAAAACTGATTTCAACGACGTGTGTAGGTGGTTTTTAAAAAAAAAAACCCTCGCCAACCCATCTTAGGCGCACATAAGATGTCCTGGATCTATATTATGTTGAAATGAAAAGCAACAAGCAAAAAAGGCCCGAGTTTGGTACCACTGAATCCCAGAAGCGGATTAAGGCCTTGTTCAAGTTATTCACCGACGAGGTCATAGAAAGAACATATATTAACAACAATGGAGGTTTCGACTGCACAAGTATGACACCAGCTCAAAAACATTGCAAGGTTCGTTATCTGTATCCAATTCCCTATGTCTATATGTTTGCTTGGCGCAACACATAAATGCTACGGGGCAGGGCACGACTTCCGTTTCTTATAATTTTTAGAGAGACCACATTGCCAACTCTCCACCATACTTTTGTATGGAACTTTTGCATGCCATGCACTGTATATTTAGCATTTTCAATATGTGGAAATTCATTTCAAGACAAAATGTTTAATTATTCACATTGGTTTTATGTAGCTTGATGCAAACATTGCCCTCCGACTTGGACAACTGGATGACACTCGGGCACGATTATCAGGTCGGTAGTGCATATCAATTTTTATAGCAAGTTTAGTTACATGTTTTCCTCATTAGTACATGCTCAATCTCGATCATCATATCTATATCTATATATCAAATAGATACACACTTAATCTTGATCATCATATTTATATATCAAATCGATGCACACTTCTTTTCTCATGGATGCTTGATGTCAATCTGGGTATGTCTAGCAATGCCCACCAAGCAAGACTAGTTCTCTCTTGTTTCTTAGGCTCAAGGCCCCACTGCCACGGACTCCTCTTCTCTCTTCTTCTCTCCGATTGTGCGTGCACCATCGTGCAGGCGGCCATATTAAAATATCTCCCACTCTCTCTCTTCTCTCTCTCTCTCTCTCTCTCTCTCTCTCTCTCTCTCTCTCTCTCTCTCTCTTCTCCCAAGCTCCTCTGGAGTTTGCAGTCTGCGCTCACGCCGTCTGAGACCCTCATCAAGACTCTCTCTCTCTCTCTCTCTCTCTCTCTCTCTCTCTCTCTCTCTCTCTCTCTCAAACAAGGATGCCCACTTTCCCCAACCCTCTTTGGGGTACTTATTGATGAATTGGAATGCATGGTTCTTGATTTTATGCAACAAGAAGACATAAAAGAGGTTAAGATCGGAAATGCGGTGTCAAGAGTTTTTTGGAGCAAGGGATTGTGCATATGTACATACACATGCATGGTGCATCGAATAAAGGACTGTCCATTTTCCAGAGCTAGGTGGTTATGTGGGGCCCGCGTGTGTACAGGTAGGACAGCATGTACATGGTGCATCAATTTTCACTATTACCAGTACTAGTGTGTTTTTTCTATAATAATGAGGAGTTAGTAGCACGTAAAACTTCTCGAGGAAGCTATTCGTGGGCCGACGACATGAGGTAAGCAGATGTGTCAGATGGCATCTAGTGGCGTTAGGAGGCCGAACAGGGTCAATACTTGCACGTGGATAAGTACGGACACAACGTGGGTGTTTTCTTGTGATAATTATGCAGAAAGGTCATCATGAGGACCATCTTTTGGGGCCACTTCACGTGGTGGCGGGATGCATTATTGGAAAAAGCTAAGTGCCAGGTGTGCGGATGATGCAAACAGGTGACAACTATGCATTGCGAGGTCAGTTTTTGGCCTGTTCGGGGTCCGTTTGAGGTCAACTAAAAGACCAAGGGTGCCCAACTAATAAAGCTAAGTGTGGGAACTGAAAAAAACTGAGAGAAGACCAAAAAAAACGTGGAGAAGAGAGGAGGAACAGCCGCAACTGTGTTTTTGGGCTTTTGGAGTCTGTTTTGGCCGTAAACTGCTCATCCGAGGTTGGATTTGAGCACTTTGACATTGTAGACTGAGGTTTTGGACCGTTCCGGATGCGATGGCGCTGTTCATTTTTCCAAATTACTCACTCTTTTTTTGCTATTTTGGCTGTGTAAGTTTCTCCTATGAGCAAAGCTTCTGCTCCAATTTGTGATTGTATCTTGTACATTTTACCCATATTGTGTGAGCTATTTGCTCCATTGGTGTTGGCCCAAGCTCTATTGTATCTAAACATCAGAAATTGTCCTTTTTCGAGATGAGTTTTTGGGTGTGTGTGTGTGTGTCTCTCTCTCTCTCTCTGTGTGGAGTGGGTAAACGAATAGTCTCTCTCCTCTCGCTCCATCGGTGTGTTCCCTGTCTCGGCCAGGTGGGTTGTGTAAGCCGAGTGGTGTCCCATAGTGTGCGTGTGTATCTTCCCAAGAGTGTGTGTCGGGTTGTTCTTTTGGTGCCCCCACTGAGGATCTTCTTCGAGTACCTTCAGCTTCGGGATTGCAGGTTGCAGATTACAGGTTACAGGTTACAGGGACAGGTACAGGTGATTCACACAGGTACAGGTGGTTGGAGTACAGTGATATACTAACAGTGGTGTCACTTGCAGTTGTTGTGGGTATGCATCATTTGGCGCCTGTTTGAGCGCATAGTTTACTGGATTGTATGTTACTTGTGGAAATTGCCATAGTACGCCTTTGTGGAGCCATATTTGGTTTTATCTGGCAGTCCCAGCCATTTCTGAGACTTGGTCTGGAAGATAGTCATTTTTGAGACTTGACTATACGCGATTTTCATTAGCCTTTGTGTGAGGGTCGATAGCGTGAGGTTTTATTGAGCCGGGGGGATTCTCAAATGTGGAGATCCTTTCGGTGATACAGGTAGCCGGAGCACCCTTTTCGTGACCTTGCCATAGGCTATGTACTAGTGATTCCTACTTGATGCTCGGGTTCTATTGTTGGCAGTTTATGCATACATGGACAGTCTATATTTTGGGTTCACACTGCTCTACTTCTGGGGAAACTCTGCCCAATTGTTTCCAAGGTGATGGCTAGTTTTTTGGTCTTTTGAGCCATTTATGCTGTTATGTTGCTGAAATTTTGGCAAAATCAGAGGATAAGACAGATGTTCTTTCTTGGGAGCTGCATGGTTGACGTTAATGGATGATCAAAATGGCCCTCAATTCACTCCTTTTCATTTAACTCAAAGAATCCAGATAAATGTTCATGTGTCCAGGAAGATTTTTTTCCAGGAGTGCATAGTCTTTATGTTCGGGCCAAGAAGATTACGAGAGATACTCGAATGTATTTTGCCTGTTTTAATTCCGATGATCAACTATGAAAACTCATTTGATGTGCATGTGTTTGTCCTTATCTAATGTTGAGCTCCATTGAAGTTTATGGAAATTGAGTCAGTCAAAAGTTTTGGGTTCTTGCACGTGTGTTCGAAGGGGTTCTCAAAGCGTCGTAACTTGGGTAGCCATGGCTTTCTCTTATCCGGAGTTTTATGGAAGAAGTGATGAAGATGTGGAAGACTTTTTGGAAAAGATGGAGGTTGCTTGCATTAGCAACCAGATCCATGACCCGGCACAGATGTTACGTCGTCTCCAGATTTGTTTGAAGAGTGATGCACGAGTTTGGTCCAAGGCATTTGAAGAGGAGTTACGTATGGCTGATCCACCTGTAAGATTGAGTTGGGACAATCTAAGGCATGGATTGGAAATGGAGTTTGTGAAGATAGAAGATCCCGACAAAGTGTGGCAAGAAGTACAGGCCTTGGTGCAAAAGAAAGGTGAGCCAGTAGATGCGTACATATGTAAGTTCTCATTGGCATGGGAGTGGATGTGAAAGGCCTTAGCACCACAGGTACCCCCGCCTGACATGATGAAGAAGGATAGGTTCTTGGATGGTCTTTGGGAGAATATACGTTGGAGAGTGGAGCTAAAGAAGCCTAGGACATATGAAGATGCACTAGAGGTAGCAAGGAACAAAGAGTGGAAGCTGAGGAAAATGAGCCAGTTAGGGGTGGAGTCTTTGCCCATGAGGTCTGAATTTCAGCCTATGGATTCTTTGCCAGGTCGCATGCCAAGGGTTCATCATGAACCAGTGGTTCCTGTTACTCCTCAGGTTATGCCAGCAGTGGTCACTACAGCAGTGCAAGATGATGGGCTAAGGCAAGACATGGGGCAAGTGGTAGATTGAATGAAGAATCTCAACCTAAACATGCTAGGTCAAGTAAAAAATAATCGAGGTCTAGGGAGGTTTTCAAATCAGCTAGGAGGTGAGGAAAGACCCAGGAATGGTGGTGGACAAAGCAATGGTAGGTTCTGGAGGCAGACGCCCACATTTTATAATTGCAGAGAGTTGGGCCACATCATCCCGCAATGCGATAAGCCACCAAGGATTGGGGGAGACATGTATCCATTGCCAAGACAGGTGCTAACTAGGTCAAATGATGATGGTATTGAAATTAAGGGAGAAGAAGAGACTAGTGGATTAACCCAAGAGAAAAAGGGGAAGACAAAAGTGATCAGTGTAGTCACCTTGGAGAAGGCATCAAAGCTAGAGGATACATTAGTGATGCCTATTGGGAAGAGGACCACAGAGGAAAAGGAAGGAAGAAGTGCCCCGGGTCCTAGTAAGACGAAGGGAAAGAGCCATGAAGGCGAGGATGTCAAGGCCAAGAGAAAAAGGAGGGCTCATCGCAAGTTTCATGTTTCAAATTTTCCACTAGGGGATGGGCAATTAAGCTATGATTTGAAGGAGGATCTAACAAGCAGGAAGGCAGATGTTACTTTTGGGCAGCTCATAGAGATGGTGCCTAAGCTAAAGCGACAGTGAAAGAGGATGGTTAACCCAATGGAGAAAGAGCCAGAGAGAGGTTCAGTGAAGGTGTTAGCAATGGATGAACTACCAGACATTTGCCCAATAGTAGATGTGTGGCACAAAAGAAAAAATCTAGAACAAGGTTTTGTGGATGGTGGAGCTCAAATATGTGTCATAACACACTCATGCGTTGAGAAGATGGGTCTCATAGTGACTGGGGTGTCAAGCTTTCGGATTAGATTGGCAAACCATCAAAAAGTAAAATGTTTGGGTGTTGTAAAAATCTTAGAAGTGGAGGCATATGATGCAAAGGAAGTGGGTGATTTTCATGTGATGCCAGCAGGGTTGGGATCATATCCTATTATACTGGGCATACCATGGTTACGTGCAGTGGGAGCTGTTCAATATTGACGACGTGGTACGATTAGCCTCTATGGAAAGACAGGTGCCAAGAAGCTATATAATATGGACACAAGGAAACGATTGGAGGAGCTTTATGAAGATGAAGATGAGTCTAGTGATGAAGACTATTCCAAAATGACTGATGAGGACAGTGATAGTACTACCGGTAGTGATGACGATGTTGATGTTGCATTTCTTTTGATGGACAAAGAAATCCAAGAGTCTGGTTTAGTTGCATTTGTAAATGAGGTTGAAGATGAAAGTGAAGGGCCTTATGAAGTGATTGAAGGGCTGATGCAAACCAAGGTTGAGTTGTCAAAGAAGCAGGAATTGATGACACAAATGATCAGTGGAGACCTCTCAGCTATGAAGAAGGAGATATATTTGCACATGCTGGCTAGTTTTCCTGATTTTTTCATTACTTCATATGAAGAGATCAGAGGGTTCAAGGGAGAAGAGATGCATATAGAGCTGAAAGAAGGTGCTAAGCCAGGGCGGCAAAGGCTAAGAAGGATGGGTCAAGAGAAAATGGAAGCCTTGCGGGAAGAGGTGGACAAGTTATTGAAGGCATGGTTCATAGTCCCAGTGGAGACCACAGAATGGGTGAGTCCAGTAGTAGTCAATCCAAAGAAGGATGGGAAGTGGAGGATTTGTGTAGATTTTAAACCCTTAAACGCAACCACTAAGAAGAACCCATATCCTCTTCCATTCATTGATCAGATCTTGGATTCAGTGGCAGGTTATGAGAGGTACAGTGTGTGTGATGGTTTTTCAGGCTATTTTCAATTGAAGATTGCTCTTAAAGACCGCACAAAGACAACTGTTATTACACCATGGGGCTGTTATTGCTACACAGTATTGCCATTTGGGTTGACAAATGGAGCATATTTCTATCAAGAGAGAGCAAATTGGGTGTTGGAACCATTCATTGGTAGTTGTGTTAAAGCTTTTATGGACAACTTCTGTGTCTACAGCAGTAGGGCTGAACATCATGAGAAGCTGCAGATGGTATTGGCTAGATATGATGAATGTGGAGGACAACTAAATCCAAAGAAATGTCATTTAGCATAGCCAAGGGTGAAGTTAATGGGCCATATGGTGTCAGAAAATGGCATTGAGGCTGATCCGAACAAGGTTAAGTCTATTATTCTTCTTCCATCACCTACGAGTACAAAGCAATTGGCAACCTTTATACACAAAGTGAAGTACATGGCACGGTTTATTCCATTGTCTTCTCAGCTTCTTTATCCATTACAACAAGTGGCAAACTTCATGATCCATTGCAATGGGATGACAAGTGCGAAGAAGTGTTTCAAGAGGTGAAAGAGGTGTTAGGGGCGTTGTTAGCCATGCAGGCTCCTGATTGGGAGAAAGTATTTTATGTAAATCCATCTGTAGGGGATGATGCCATTGGAGCCATGCTATTGCAAAAGGGGAAGGGAAGCCATTATATGAGGCCAGTGTATTGTGCAAGCTGAGTAAAGCTGGTAGCAGAGAGAAAATTCTCGGAAGTAGAGCTAGCGATGGCTAGTGTAATATTTGCTTGTCGACGATTTCGTCATTACCTGCTACCACGACCTTTTGTCTTCTTGACGAGTTATGCCTTTTTGCCACAATTAATTAATGGAACTAACATGTCAAATGTGGTCAAGAAATGGGTAATAGAGCTGCAAGAGTTTGAGTTCTCTTTTCTATTGGAAGACAGTACAAGGGCTACCCTAGCCGATTTTTTGACCTACAAGGAGAATCCCCTTATTGTTAAGGAAGAGGTGGTGAGGAAGGTAGTTGAAGAAGTGCCACAGATCAGCAATGCACATGTGTTGTTCTTTGATGGCTCATACAGAAAGAGCCATGATGCGGCTTCAGGGGGTATAGCACTTTATGATCCAGAGGGGAAGCTACTATGCAAGAGAGGGTTCAAATTGGATGCTCATAGTAACAATGAGGTTGAATATGCTACTTTGGAAGCCGGATTACACATTTGTTTGAAGCATGGGATCAAAAGGTTGAGCATAAAAGGTGATGCCTTGTTAGTTGTGAAGCAAGTGCTGGGTGTGTGGAAGAGCAAGAACACCTCATTGAAGAAAATGTGCTTCAGAATTAAAGGCCTGTTAAAAAAGTTCGATGCATGGAGCATCAGACACATTGAACGTGCTCTAAATGGAGAGGCACATGAAGCAGCTCAAAGAATGATTGGGGAGCTATTTGTGTTGAGGACCACTTTACCTCTTTATCATGGTCGGGAAAGTTTGGCTCAAGAAGAGGAGTTTTTGCTAACAGGAATCATTTCGAAAGACATTCAGGAGTCTAAGAAGTATGGCTTTGTGCGTAGAGCATATAGGTACAAATTGATTGGTGATGTCTTATACATGAAAGGGGCTGATCTCGTGTTGAGACGTGTACCTTGGTGGGAGGAGCTTTATAGAGTGTTGGAAGAGAATCATGAAGGTGCATGTGGCGGCCATTTTTCTCTAAAGATCACCTTGCATAAGATCTTGCAAGAGGGGTATGTATGGCCTAGTTTGCACAAGGATGTTCAACATTGGTGTAGGTCTTGCAATAGGTGTCAAGCATTTGAAAAGAGAGTGTTGAAGCTAGAGTTACGAAAAACCATTATGGCGTTTGATCTGTTTGAAAAGTGGGGGATTGATGCAATAGGACCATTACCTATCACAAGCAGGGGAAAAAGCTATATTTTGACGGCAGTGGACTATCTCTCTAGATGGGCAGAGGCTATAACAGTAAAACAGATCATCGGGAAGGATGTGGCAAAGTTTGTGTATGATGAAATATGTTGCAAGTTTGGGGTGCCACTGGAGCTACTTTCAGATAAGGGGCCAGGATTTAGAGCTAAACTGCTAGACTTTTTATGCGCGAAGATGAAGATTAGGCACCAGCATACCACTCCTTATTATCCGCAGTGTAATGGCTTAAATGAAAGATTCAATGGTGAGTTGGTACAGATTCTTTCAAAAGTGACAGAGCACCAAGGAAAGAATTGGGATTTGGAATTTCCTAGTGCGTTATGGGCTTACCGTACTTCAGTGAAGACAGGTACAGGGTTTACTCCATTTCATTTTGTGTATGGAAAGGAAGCACTATTGCCTGTGGAAGTAGAGTTGCCTGCAGTAAAGATGTTAGAGAAGTTGATTGGGCCGCCTAGTGATGCATTCAAAGAGAGGCTCTTATAATTACAAGAGGTTCAACTGGATAGGATGAGTGCATTAGAACATTATGGATAGATGCAGGATAAGGCCTTGGCAAAGATAAATGAAACGGTCAAAAGTAAGGGTATCAAGAAGCATGACTTGGTTTTGCACTACAACAGTAAGCTGGACAACACCTTCCAAAAGAAGTTTCAGATTAAGTGGGAAGGCCCTTTCAAGGTAGTGGAGTGTTTTCCGAATGGTACTTATCAGTTGGCTAACCTGGATGGGATTTTACATAAGTCAAGGGTAAATGGATTGCATCTTAAATTGTATCATGCCAGGTTAATGATGGTGGAGCAAGATGAGTTGTCTGTGGAGCAAGCAATGTATGTGAGGGATGAGGAGACCTGTGATGCGGCGAGTCTCATATCTCTTTTTGCTGCTTGCTGATCATGAATGATCTAGCAGGCTAGGGGATGGGCAAATTATGTCAGGAGCTTTTTGGAGCAAGGGATTGTGCATATTTACATACACATGCATGGTGCATCGAATAAAGGATTGCCCATTTTCCAGAGCCAGGTGGTTATGTGGGGCCCACGTGTGTATAGGTAGGACAACTTGTACATAGTGCATCAATTTTCACTATTACCAGTACCAGTGTGTTTTTTCTATAATAATGAGGAGTTAGTAATGCGTAAAACTTCTCGAGGAAGCTATCCTCGGGCCAACGACATGAGGTAATCAGATGCATCAGATGGCATCTAGTGGCGTCAGGAGGCCGAACGGGGTCAATACTTGCACGTGGATAAGTACGGACACAACGTGGGTGTTTTCTTGTGATAATTATGCAGAAAGGTCATCATGAGGACCATATTTTGGGACCACTTCACGTGGTGGCGGGATGCATTATTGGAAAAAGCTAAGTGCCAGGTGTGCGGATGATGCAAAAAGGTGACAGCTATGCACTGCGAGGTCAGTTTTTGGCCTGTTCGGGGTCTGTTTGAGGTCGACTAAAAGGCCAAGGGTGCCCAACTAATAAATCTAAGTGTGGGAACTGAAAAAAACTAAGAGAAGACCAGAAAAAACGTGGAGAAGAGAGGAGGAACAGCCGCAACTGTGTTTTTGGGGCTTTTGGAGCCTGTTTTGGCCGTAAACTGTCCATCCGAGGTCGGATTTGAGCACTTTGACATTGTAGACTGGGGTTTTGGGCCGTTCCAGACGCGATGGCGCTGTCCATTTTGCCAAATTACTCACTATTTTTTTTCTATTTTGGCTATGTAAGTTTCTCCTATGAGCGAAGCTTTTGCTCCAATTTGTGATTGTATCTGGTACATTTTACCCATAATGTGTGAGCTATTTTCTCCATTGGTGTTGGCCCAAGCTCTATTGTATCTAAACATAAAAAATTCTCGACTTTTGAGCTGAGTTTTTGGGTGTGTGTGTGTGTGTCTCTCTCTCTCTCTCTGTGTGGAGTGGGTAAACGGATAGTCTCTCTCCTCTCGCTCCATCGGTGTGTTCCCTGTCTCGGCCAGGTGGGTTGTGTAAGCCGAGTGGTGCCCCGTAGTGTGTGTGTGTATCTTCCCAAGAGTGTGTGTCGGGTTGTTATAGAGGCATTCTGTGTGTTTCCATCCCGCTCACAGTGGTAATCATGCTTTTGTTTTATGCCGATGATGTAGTGCTCTTGGCACATACCTTAGAAGATGCACAAAAGCTTATGAGTGTCTTGGAACGCTTTTGCCTACATAGCGGGTTGATCGTGAATGGATCCAAAACCAAAGTTTTGCTTGTAAAGACCCTCAAAGACAAAAATCCATGCATTGTATACAACAATGAGCAACTTGAAGTGGTAGATAGCTTTAAGTACCTTGGCCTTGAGGTTCCATCCAATCATAAATGGAAGGATTGCGCAATGTGTCACTTGAAAGCTGGAAAGAGGACTTATTATGAATTTGAGAACATGTGCAATGCTGGAGAGATCAAGCGTTGGGCTCTCAAAAAGTACCTCTTTGACACATTGGTGACACCGGTGCTTCTTTATGGAGTGGAGGTGTGGGGTGGTAGCATCGGGAAGTCTACTTGGAAAGAGTTTGAGAATGTCCAAGAGCGTTTTCTCACCAAATTTCTCCAAGTCAAGACACAAACACCCTACATGCTCTTACTTCTTGAGTCCGGATCGCCTTCCATTGAGGTCTTGGTCATGCAAAGGGTTGTGGAGTACATGCTTAAGACACAACGTAGCCCTTTGTATAGCCTTCCTAGAATCACATATGAAGGAAGACAAAAGGTCCAAAAGACATGCAAGAGCAAAATACTAAGTTCGGGGTGGATTCTTAACATCAAGAAATGGTTTGGATGGGATGGATGTCACTTGGTCAAGGATGCATCGACCGAATCCCAAGTTAATGAGGCCTTCTTACAACGCCAATGTATCACGACTTGGGAGAAATCCGGAGGTTCTCGCTTCAGCCATTACACCATACACATTGCCCCAAACTACAAATCTCTCTTCTTCTCCGGACAAGGTAGCCGAACCCATCCCTGCATCCTTGAGCCCATCCGGTTGAGTGCGATCCGCACCATTGTCTCCATTCGTCTTAGCTCCCATTCTCTACGCTGCGAGACAGGACATTGGGGCACTGGCGAGGAGTTTCATCAATTTTTCACCTTATGTCCTCGTTAAGTGCGAGAAAATGAGTACCACACACGACTTGAGTGCTCAGCTTTTGACCACATTAGGTCCTCTTTTCCCCATATATTCAGCCATGAGCTCTCCCTACATACCTTCCTCTCCCAACCATGATGTGGACTCTCTATTGCGACGCTCATTTCAGCCATTTTTGAGCATCGAGAGTCACTTATGACCTCCACTCACACCATGTGATATGTTCATTTCGTCCCATAGGTAATATTTGACCTCCGAGGACGATAATAGAACTATCTCTCTCTCTCTCTCTCTCTCTCTCTCTCTCTCTCTCTCTCTCTCTCTCTCTCTCTCTCTCTCTCTCTCTCTCTCTCTCTCTCTCTCTCTCTCTCTTCTTTTCCTCCCTGCCAGTAGCCGCACGTGGTGCTCTTCGGCTCCTTCGTTGGTAGGCCCCGCCACCCTCACACACACACAATCCCCCTAGTGCGCAATGCTATTCATTTCTCTTTCTCTCTCTTCACCTCCTGTTGCGCACACTTCCAAGTCCTACCATCCGTGCTGACGGTCGACCTTCACGCATGTGCCCCATCTTACTGCTCTCGCTCGTCAGCTGCTGCCCACTTGCACTCACGCCTATAGGATCCGGACCCACTTGACTCCATTGTTGCCCGCCATCGCACCCTCCTTCTCTTTGCTCTCTGAGCTGACCCATAGTGATCCCACACAAACCCCCCTCCCCTTTAAGTGCCACAGGGTCCCAAAGCATGGGATCAATTGTCCCAATTGAAAGGCGAGATGGTGGCCAATCTGGACCATTGATCGATTAAATCTAAACTCAGGATCCCGAGTTCCCGAGTTTAGATTTCAAAAAACTAATCTCAGGAGGTCAACCACATGGACCTGTGGAGATCTAATCTCGGGACGCCCTCGCTTCCCAGCCAGGTTTTGAACCCTCACCATCAACTTGAGGAGCACACGCCTTGACCAACATGCCCGCGTGCGCCTTGTTGAAATAGATGTGATTTCACATCTATTTGAAGGTAAACTCAATATCTCGACATAAAAACTAAACTCAGGATCCCGAGTTTAGCTTTTGTGGACCCCACCATAAAAACTAACGTCGGGATCCCAAGTTTAGTTTTTACGTGTCGAAGGCCGAGATTTGCGAACGCCCTTGATTTTGCACAAGGGCCCTTGATCCCATGGTTGAGACCCCGTGGTACTTAAAGTTGAGGAACGAACCCTATTTATCACCGCTCTCTCCTTTCCCCTGAAGGGCCTACTGCATCACGCTGTCCGAGAACTCCCGCCATCACCCTGCCTTCCATGCTGCCTTGTTGTCGTCTTCCAGCTTGCACATGTAGCTGAGGTTAGCTAAGGTTTTAAATTTTTTATTGATATTATTTTTATTTAATTTATTTAGAATTTAGTTGTGTTCTTGCTTTTAGTCCATTTAATAAAAAAAGCAAGCAAAAAAAGTATATATATTAAAAAATACCAAAAAATTAAGGAAAAATCACAAAAATAAAAAAATTTATAAGGAAAAAAGGAAGAATATCCCACAAAACTTAGAATAATTCACCAAAAAAATCACAAAAACAAGATAAAAAACCAAAAAATGCATAGTCGTTTTTTAAAAAAGCCTTTAAAATTCACCAGAAAAAATAAATATCACAAAAAATCACCAAAAAAACAAATTAACCAAAAAGATTGTTTTAAAAATCACAAAAAATTTAAAAAGGCAACCAAAAATTATTTAAATTACTTCAACTTCAACCTCTAGGGAGCCACCCAGAAAAGCAAAGGTGTTTTAACCCAAGTAATTATAAGAAGTTGAAAATCAGGCTATAAGAACTTCAAAATATTTAAAAAGGCAACCAAAGGAATATGAAGTGCAATCAAGACCTTCCCAAGAAAGAAGCCCACTAGGTATCCAAATCGACAACATCCAGGATACCTAACAAGAAGTTCAACAACAGAACGCCATCAAAGGCTACTGAAGTCTACCATAACTCTCAAGAGGATATAGAACAAAGACAGACCTCAAAGAAACTTCCTCTTGGACAAGGTTTCTACATAGGTTATACAAAGATTTGGCTACCAATCAACCACAAACCAACTGCAACTACACCAGAGCTGCATGAAGATCTCAAAAGTTCAACCAAACCTAGAGCCAAAAAAAGTCAACAAAGAAGCTATGAAGGTAATCAAGAGATTTGGATTCCTAAGTCTTCCAATGCTCCAAGTCAAAAGCTAGATGCTGATAGCCAACAAAGGCGTACAACAACATCACATGCTCCTTACAACATGCCTAACTGGAGAATCAACCGAGTATTGGAGTCTTCAAAATTAAAGAAGGAAAACCCAACCAACAAAGCTTTAGATTCAAAGATGAAATGGGTATGGAAAAAGAAACCTTTAATGCCAACTTGGTCCTTCAGGAATCCACTTTTTGAGGATTTGAGCTTAGTTTTATCTGAAGAAATGTTTGTAGTAAGCTCAAGAATCTAAAATGTCAAGTAGCCAGGGTGCAAAAAATACTCTTTGGCGTAGTCAGAATCAGGCTACTAATGCACAGAATGAGCAAAGCGTCAGTCCCAAATCTTCAAGTCATATTAAACCATGTGATAGTTATCAGGCTTACGCTCAAGCTAGAAGAGTTGAGCATATCTAAGTCCTATCGCTCATGCTGGATGAGATGAGCATAAGAGTCAAAGTCTATTAACTTAATCATGGTGGAGTGATGTAGAGTTCAACACTCACTCATAGTGCACAGTAAGATGAGAGCATATCCTCAAACGCGAAAACAATTCCTAAAGGGTTGCCAGCTTGTAAATTCATGACATATGCTTTTATAGCTACACCTTCTTTCTAAAGAACCCCTCTAGACTCTTTCTTACACAACATATCGTTTTCAATGCATTCCTATGTATGCATGTATATGATGTCCCAACATTGGACATATGCATTAGACACTCTTTTTTGCTTCCACCTATGCACCTTGAGTGGACTACAACTGGCAAACCAATGTTTCATCATGATAATCACATATTTTCTACCCTCTTATTTACATATCCTTCATCAAATAATCTCTTTAGTACTTTATTAACATATTACATGCTAATAAGTACTCCAATAATGCAAGTATCCCAAAGGCACTTTTTATGTTTCCACAGGTATATCTTATCGGATTCACCTATTGGGTGATTTGGTTGCATAGGTAGATATTGTTGGAGAGTTGTGGTAGTTATCCATGGTTTGCATGTTCTCTCTTTAGAGATGAATGTGGATCCGGATTGGGAGTTAGTTTCTGCAAACTACTACCTTCCATATCTTGTGGTTCCACATACAACAAACAAAACAAAATTGACAATCTCTTATAGAGCTTGGGGGTACGGTCTCTTGAACTTGCCATACTAGGTTTTGTCTCAGTATTGATGTGTGCACTTTTATGTTGGATGTGATTCACTCAGAGAGAGATGATATTTTCTTGGGCTGTGTTGAGACAAAGGAAGATCAACAATAGTTTTCACTCTCACTTCCAATAGAGTTCAAGCTGGTCACTCATGACACATGGTGGTTGTAGCAGTTCTATGGAACTTTGTCATCAAACCATTGATATCTCAATAGCCTCGGTTGTCTGTAGCGGCTTGGAGATTCTCACATGTGGTATGTGACCAAAGATACAGATTTTTGACTCTTTATTGGAGTACCTATGAGTTGAGAAATGATCCAAATACCCATAGTTTATAGCTATACCCTCATTTTTAATGCTCTGTCTTAGAATTGTCAACAACTATACTTTTTGCAAATGTTTGTGACTCAATGAGTTGGTTGAGCTGAGGAGATTCTTGGTAGAGCTTGTTTCAACCCCTTGGACAAAAATTACACTACTTTGATGTCTTCTAGGGTAGCAATTATGTAACATTTAATGGTCTAGTAACTTGTGTGTAGCAAAAAATAACATAGATTCCTAATGAGCATCGCAAGAGTGCTTGGATGGAGAGAGAAACAAAAGCATAACACCTAGTTAGATAGGCATGAACAATACTTAAAAAAGAGAGAGAAATTAAGCTATTGACAACAGTTGAGGACCGGATTTACATGGAGCCGGTCCCCCCTCCAAAAGGCTTTGTATTATAGGTTTTCCACATGAAGGGAGATATTTTACAAAACAATACTTCGTGTTCCTTCAATAATTTGCTGGTGCAATGAAGATGGAAGCTTCAAGCACCAAGCTTACACTTGAAAACACAACATCAATTCCCTCACGGTCGCAAACCCAAGACCTCACACACCTTCGAAGATGGTGAGAGCTAGCGGGGTATGAGAGTAGATCGAGAGGAAGAAGGAGTATTCTTATGAGAAAGAAGTATGTCTCCTCACATAATCACTCTTAATAGCTTAGCATAGCTTAGTAATTAGCATGGTAGAGGAGATGAGCATGCATTGGAGCTTGGCTCTTGGTTAGATTTGCATCACAAAGCCAAGAGTTGCTGGTGTAGGCGTCCCTTCTCACAAGCTTGGAGTAGATGATTGAGCTTTCCATTAAAGCTCGAGAAGGAGATAGTCTTCTTTAATTCACACATGAGTTGTGAGTGAGTGTGTGATAATTCCTTGCAAGAATCATCCCCCCCTCTCTCTCTCTCGGTCAACCCCTCTTGCTATTTGCACATGCTGGCATCCTATTGGCCCCTGCAAAGCTTAGCCAATGATAATTAAGAAGCATAAGTGATAGCCTTGTGTTTTGGCATACCACACATTTAGAAACATACTCTTGTATGTTTGCTTTCATGGCAGGCCAATAGAAATATGTTTCTATCCCTTTTAGGGTAGACTAAATCCCTCCATGCCCCGCATAAGGAGGAGCATGAGATTCATCCATTACTTTCTCACGTGGTGAGTTAGTAACACATAGTAAGGTAAATGGTTCTTCTTTCTTCCCTAGTGCAAGGACTGAAATCACATCTCTAAAATTGGGATCAATAGCATACTCATCTATCATATAGATCATTGTGAGTTGCTATGGAGACCGCATTCACTCTTGGCCGTCTTGAGAGTGCATCGGCTCTTTGATTATGCTTGCCAGCAATGTGAGCAATATGAAAATGAAATTGCAAAAGGAAATTTGCCCACCTCATTTGTTTGTCGGAGAGATTCGTCTGCGTCATGAAGTACTTAAGGCTGACTCGAATCTCAACCTACAGTGTGACTGGGCATTATTGGTGATGTGTGTGAAAGAGAGTCCAATCTACATGAGCGACCCTATGCGGACACCCAAGGTTGTGTGTGTGTGTGTGTGTGTATGTGTGTGTGTGTGAGAGAGTAGCTAGAGTGTTCACTCTTTGTGTGTGTGTGTGTGTGTGTGTGTGTGTGTGTGTGTGAGAACACGATATCACAGTTGCCTGTTGTCTATGCATGTGTGTGTGTGTGTGTGTGTGTGTGTGTGTGTGTGTGTGTGTGTGTGAGAGAGAGAGAGAGAGAGAGAGAGAGAGAGAGAGAGAGAGAGAGAGAGAATATGCAATTGGTCTCATAGTCAATGACAAACAATTGTCGAGTAAGCCCAAGCTGACGAATCTAGGACATGGAAAAAATCTAGGGCGGGTGGCGAGCAATTGCAGGTTAACAACAACGGAAGGCAAAGTAAACTGTCGACCATGTTTTTTTTAAAAAGTGCTAAATTTCTTTAAATTTTGTAGGCGTTCTTAATTTCAAATTAGGATTTTAGGTAAATCTCAAAATTTGTGGGTGGGATTACACTAAACCTAGGTTTTTCCCTATGAAATTTGTAAGCATTCTCACCTTCAAACTAGAATTTAGAGATAAATCTCAAAATTTGAAGGTAGAATTACACCAAACCTAAGTTTTTTTTAGAACTTTGATACATAGTGCTATTTCACAAAAGCTCAGAAAATCTATAGATGAGCCTCGAGATCTAGTATATTTGAGGGTTTTTACACTAAGCTTCTATAAAATTCATGCATTTCCTCACCTTAAAATCTAGAATTTAAAATAGCTCGGATTATACTAGACCTAGCCTTTTTTCGAGTACTCAGATATATATTGCTCCTTTTCAGAAACTTGAAAAACTTACAATTGAGAAAAGTATATTTGAAGGTCTTTACATGATTTTCCTAAAATTTGTCTATAAAATTTGGGGATTTGGCTTTAAATTTGAAGGTTTTTACTAAATTTGGAGGTTGCAATCAAGGGCTGTTAGAGAATCCCACAAAAAATTGAAGTTTAAAACACTTACATATGATAGAATTGTAGAGACATTACTATATTTGAAAGTTTTTTAATTTTAATTTCACAGATTGCATGTATGATGATTATTGTATGCCTCCCCTTTGATAGGTAATTCATCCCTACTAATTTTGTTGAGCTTTGTATGTTTTCTCAACTCCAAATCTAGAATTTAGAAGTAAACCTCAAAATTTGTGGGTGGGATTACACTTAATCTAGGTTTTTTTCAAGCACTTGGATACAGAGTGCTTTCCTCCATGTATCAATGTTTGTACTTTAGGATGCCACATATGTCTGGAAGGAGAAGGGTGAGGGTAAGAAAGCTCTAAGTAGTTTTCACATGAGGCAAGGTGAGGGCTTGTGTACTGATACAATGGTGTATCTTTATATCTCAAAGGCATATGGCATCATGCAAGTATTTGACATGAGCATACTTTGGTAAACATGTACACCATATTTAAATGTAGCCTTTTGGAATGCACTTATGTGGCCATTGGCACCCCCATTCTTAGGGGTACTTGCTTTTTGGGGTCACTTTCCAAGGAGGCAAATTTACTATATTTACATTAAACTTAGATTTTCTTTGAGCACTCAAGTACACAATGCTTTTTTCAAAATTTTGGAAAAACTACCTATGAGAAATTGTAGAGGCAATTTTTTTGTATTTGATGGTTTTTAAACTAAGTTTTTCTAAACTTTGTAGGAGTTCTTACCTTCAAATCTATTATTTAGAGGTAAATCTCAAAATTTGTAGGTTAGATTAGACTAAATGTAGGTTTTTTTTTAGCACTAAGATACACAATACTTTCTCCCAAAAACTTGAAAAACCTACATACGAGAAATTTTAGAGACAAATTTACTATATTTGTAGGTTAGATTACACTGAATGTAGATTTGTTTTTAGCACTGAGATACACAATACTTTCTCCCAAAAACTTGAAAAACCCACGTATGAGAAATTTTAGAGGAAAATTTACTATATTTGAAGGTTTTATTTTGCAGGTTGGATCACACTAAACCTAGGTTCGTTTTTAGCACTTAAATACACAATATGTTTTCCAAAAAACTTGAAAAACCTACGTATGATTACAATAAGCGTACACTCAAATACATTTCTAGGTGGGATTGCACTAAACCTAGCCCTTTTTCCAGCATCGGGATACATAATATCAATGTTACAAGAGATGAAATCTTTGAGATATTTAGTAGGGAGAGGAAGGTGTCGCAGTGCCTTATGCATTATTTGTTGAAGATGCCATTGATCCAACATCTAATGATGATGGTGAAGAGGGAGATGATCCCTCATGGCCTTGCAAGATGTCTAACACATTAATGCTTTCTTGAAGTGTTGGTTTGCGTGAATGTGGGATGTGTATGGAGATGATCCATTGAAGGCTAGTGGCCCAACAACATGCTTTGATGTCCATAAACCATTCTTCCTCTCTTCCTACATCAAGTTAGGGGCCAATCCCATGGACTCAAGAATGTAGAGTCTGATGTATAAGTCATCCAATGAGCAAACATAAGCTATGCTTCTTTTCACCTATTCTAAAGGCTTGGAATTATCCATCTTTAGCATACTAGCTCGATGTGAGTGCAACCACGTGGTGATGATACTCCTCACAAGATGGGTTCATTGGGTCGCAATGGCACTACACATCTTCTTCACTTCCATGGCCAGTTGCACCTCTTAGACGTGGTACACATATGCACGATCATCTTCCATGTTGACCAAAGATGTGCAACAGCTCCTTTGAGAAGTTATTTAAGGTTAAATTCTCCCTCATCATGCAGATAGCAAGCCCTCTATAGCTCTCTTTTTTTTCCAGACAATTAGACTCTCTCTCTCTCTCTCTCTCTCTCTCTCTCTCTCTCTCTCTCTCTCTCTCTCTCTCTCTCTCTCTCTCTCTCTCTCTCTTTGTGTGTGTGTAGCATGTTGCTTAACAAGAAGCGATTTCTATTTTGCGACGAACACCATTAAAGTTGGAGACTTCATGAATTGGGAGAAAAGCTCAAGAAACAAGTGTAATTGTCACCTACAAATTTTGAAATGTTACCTTTAAATTTTAAAATTTGAAGGTAAGAAAACCTTCAAAATATGAAGGAATTTAGTATTTAAAGTTTTTTTGGGGCCTTGGGAGGGAAAGAGAATTAAATAACTACCACCAACCAAGAGAACTATCCAATTAAACCAAGACAAGGAAGGAGGAGGAGGAGAATAGAAATATTAATCTTTGTGTGTGTGTGTGTGTGTGTGTGTGTGTGTGTTTCTCTTCAATAGCTATAAAGAACCTTGATCCATTGAATAAGGGCTAGAAAATCCTACATAATGTGTGAGAACCTGCCAAGCTTGGTATTAAAGGAATATTTGTTGCCTCTTGCATGTATATTAATATTTGAGAATCCATAGAGAGATGTTGTGAATCATTTTTTTGAAATTCATTTTTCACCTTTGTAGTTGTAAGAATAGAAGACATGCATTTTCTAGCCGCAGCAACATGCAGGTCACATACTAGTATGACAAAGAAAGATAAAACATTGCTTCAATAAAACCATTTTTACATTGATTTCTTCTTTAGTGTCCAACCTATATATAATTTTTGATGCATTACAATGGTTATCCTAAGTCACATGACCCCCAAGAAGAAGCAACCCTTGACCACATGAGTGCTTCGAGTTCAGAAAGCAGAATTGTGCTTAGGCTGCCAAAAAGAAGGTCATCTGAATCAAAGCGGCGAAAGATCGCCTATCGATTTGCATGTCGCATGCAAGTGCTGCCAGTTCACTTCGACAACCCCAAAGCAGAGGTGACAAGGAGGTTCCCATGCCCTAAAGTGAAGTGCTTTGGCTATTGTCCTCGGTGTTTTGAAGGGCGGGTAGAGGGCCTTCCTCCTCTCTCCATACAACTCATCCTAAAGAAACTGTCTGCCACAGGTGAAACCCAGTGGGCCGGAGACAAGTTACAACTAAATGGTGTGGAGTTCTTGCAATGATCTGACTACGATAATTACTTGCAACTGCTGCTAGCTAAAAGGCTAGGAGTGGTCAAACGCGTCGCCAACACTCCATACATGTTGAGCAACGAAGGGAAGGTGGAGCCTATGAAGGGCGACGACCTCCTGTGGATGTGCCGACTTGTCAACACCGACATGGTAAGGGTGTAAGTAAGTACTCTACACTCCGTGCATCCTGGATAATGGACCAACCGCTTTTTTGTTTAGGTTTTTGCAACACATGCACGTAAATATATATGTAGATAAAAAATCTTCTATCAACAAAAGATTGTGTATCTGTTTGGTGCTGTTGTGCTAGGAGAGATCTTTAGCTCCCCAAACCCCATTATCCTCTCCGTGTTGGATTACCATCACTCTTTCAATGTTTCCATTTTCATCCTGTTCTGATCTATCCATCCAACTCTATCAGAAAGCTGCTATAAGCCCCTAAGTCATTTGTGTTTAAGAAAAAAAAGGTTTGAAGAAATATCTTGTTTTTGGCAATGGCAAATGTTTCTTTCCCAACCTTCATGGGTAAGGTGGAGGAAGATGCTTCATATTTTTTGGATAATCTTGAAATAGCATGTGTCATCTCTGGGAGGGATGAGGATGCTTCACATTTGCACATTTTTCCACTGTTAATGAAAGTGGAAGCAAGATCATGGTACAAGGCCTTGGTGCTTGCACCAAGGAGAGGTGGGATCTACTAAGAGCAGCATTCCTAAGGATTTTTGGAGAAGGCACCACATTCGAGAATCTATTGCAATTATTGATGGAGTTGAAGCAAGGAAGTACGGTTGAGTATGCAGCATACAAATCAAAGTTTGTGGATCTATGGGGACAATGGGTTGCATCGTTGAGAGAGGGTGAAGGGGCACCCGATTTCCTAAAGAAAGACCGGTTTGTGGCTGATTTATGGCCAATTCTTAAAGAGAAGGTGAAGGGAAGGTTTCCTGCTACATATGAGGTAGCAATTGAAGTAGCCCGCCTTAAAGATATGAAGTTTCATCTACAAGCCATAACTACCGAGGAAGAGGAACCGGGAAGGGCCCAACCACACCTAGCCACACCTGCAGTAGCCGTCCAGAGGAATCAACCACAAGAACCGGCTGAAGATCAACAAGAGCTGTTCAACCAAATCATCAGCCAGTTAGAGAATCTTTTAGTACGTCTGGTGCAGCAAGTGCATGCACCTACCAGAAATCCAGAAGAAGGAAGAGGGCAGCGAAGACAGAATCAAGACTACCATTGTTACAACTATGGAGAGGACGGCCATGGCATGTACTGTTGTCCTCATCCAAGAAGGAAGAACTTCAATAGAGGAGGAAGATAGAATCAGACCTCTCCACCAAGGACAGGACCACCACCACCAACCAGGCAACCAGGGCCAATTCCACCGGTTCAAATCCTTCAACCACCCGTACAACCACCACCACCACCGCAACCTCTCATTGCACCGCTACCTCCACCACCTGCTAGAAACCCAAGCAGTAAATGTCATCAGCCTTGAAGCTAAAGGGAAGGCAAAGGTAGAAGAGCGTGTCAAAGAGAAGGACAAAGGGAAAGGAAAAGTAGAAGAGGTGGATGCCATGGAAGTGAAGCGTGCCAGGCACGAAGAGGCCTGTCAAAGAGAGGAGAAGATGAAGGGAAAAGGAGAGTCTATCAAGCATGCGTCCAAGCCTCGATAGAAGATCGACATCGTGGATTTTTCACTCGGTGAAACCATATGAACTAGTTGAAGATTTATTAATGGAGAGTCTCGAGATAACCTGGCCCCAATTACTCCATCTTGCACCAAGGATGAGGAGACAATGGAAAAAGATGGTAAGTACAAGAAAGTCAAGACCAAGGATAGTTGGGCTATCTCTGGGAGGAACCTGGACAACATCTTGCTGAGCTAAAATGGCAAATAACGTCAAAGTGAAATGCGTAGGCATTGTGAATGTAGTCAAGGTAAAGGCATTCAACACAGAAGTGGAGGTAGACATTTTTTTCATGCCACACAAAGGGGAGGGCTACCCTATCGTTCTTGGAAGACCATGGCTCATGGCTATGGAGGCTAAGCAGGATTGGAGTACCGGAATGATTCAAATGAAAGATGCAAAGGGAAATTCCATATTCTACGACATGAAGATTAGGAAGCAATGCAACATGATCTTGGAGGCATCGGAAGATGAATTCACCAGTGACTCTTTGACCACTTTGGGAGAAGAGACGATAACAATTGTGAGTTCACCATATCGTCGTGCTCTTCTTCTCGCACTCTCTCTCTCGCGTCGCACTTCCGCTCGTACTCCTTCAACTGGTATCAGAGCTCAGATCGAGGCTCGGGGCAGCACTGCAGGAGGCTAGAGTCACCAGCTCAGATTGGAGTGAAATTTGACAGGCGAAGACACGGCCCAAAATCATGAGGTCATCTCGGCCACCGTTCGGCTTCGACAAAGGTCTGCGTAGGCCATTTTCGACTACGTGGTCTCGACGGGTACAGATCCGACTCTGCACATTTTGGGTTTTCGGCCTACGACTGTAGGTGCTGAGGATATCGACACTCCCAGAGTGTTGATTTGTGGCTGTCTACACATCGAAGGATGGCTCACAATTCTTGGAGGCGTGTCACATACGACACGGGCGCATCTACACACAGACTGTAGGCGACATCCACTAGTTCATCAGGTAGCTTGTGTTTGCTGCTTGATATTCCAGATTTCATCCTGAAATTGCAGGTACTTCCACATGGGATGAATTGTCAGAGATGATGTATGTCTGTTCAGGGTTTGCTGGCTGTGAGTCACGCAGCAAACAACCGCCGCATCGGTTACAGCATACAGTGGGAAATTTGTGGATGTATGACTTTGTGGGAAGTCTATGTACTGTCAAATTTACTGCAGCCTTTGTTGAGGGTCGAGTGAGGTTTTATTGAGCTGGGGGATTCTCGAATGTAGAGATCCTTTCGGTGATACAGGTCTTGGAGCGATCCCTCGAGCACCCTTAGATAGGTAGCTAGGATGTATTGACTGTGAGTTAGACAATTGGGATTGCATCTTTGCTTTACTGCCATTGAGGCATTGTCGCAGTCTATGCTTACAGGACAGTGACAGGACAGTTAGAGACAGTACAGGTGCAGGACAAGTTTACCCACAGCTTACAGTGTTAGAGAGATAGTCGTTTTTTGAGCTGTTTTTGGTCTGTTTTTAGTACACCAGAGCCATTTTACAGGTGAGACTCTGCCAAAATTTCTGCAGAATCTGAAGCTTTCTTGGTTCATTTGACAGGTTGATATTGGTTCAGAGGTCAGTTTACAGGGGAAACTCTTCCGAATTTTTCCCAGGAAAGTAAACCACAGTGAAGCGTAGCTATGGCTGGATCACAAGACACTGCTCTTTACAATATCAAGAAGCTGGATGGAACCAATTTCCCATTGTGGAAGAAGCAGATTTGGCACGTGTTGGTACAAAAGAAGCAGATAAAACCTATAAAGCTCAAGGGAATAAAACCAGAAGATATGGACGAAGATGAATGGAGCGAAATGGATGAATTGGCACTTTCTACCATTAGCCGCTGAAGCTAGGTGGTGCCCCCTGTTTGCTTTACCATGACAGGCTCGAGGCGCGCCATTCGGTCCCCGGTGTTTTAGAGGCCGTCGGGGTTCGGGGTTCGCTTTGCTCCCTTCATTTGGTGCCCCCACTGAGGAACTTTTCATGAAACCCTTCAGTTTACAAGACTGAAAACCCTAAACATTTGTGAATGGATGAATGGCTAGCAAGATTTGCTAATTGGATGACATAAGAAGAAGAGCTCCAAGCACAACTATACGAACTTCGCATCTCCATCAAAGCTCGAGTGCTAGGCATAACGGTAATCGATTTGCAGTGGGAGAGTCAACCAACACGCCAAACCCAGTGGATATACATAGGCCAAGTGCCAAGAAGAAGAAGGAGAAGGTCGAAACCATGTCCGCAACCTGCAACCAACCCACAACAACAAAATGGAAGGAGCTCTACACAATAGAGAATCAACACTATTCTACTTTGAGAATCAGGTAACTCAAGTCACCGAGGTAATTATCACAGTCAGTTTTCAAGTCGCACCTGATGCTGCAGCACAGATAACGGAATCATTGTCTCACACTCTCACTAGAGAAACTAGGGATCTACTGAGTTTGTTTCAGGAAAGAACACCACCCTCTCCCACAAGCTTGGACAGTGACTAAGCACCTCTAAGCTTCACATGAATCAGTACAACCTACCTCAAGAGAGATCACACATACCAACGCGTGTACGCTCAATCAAGGTAATACTGGATTTGAAGGCTCACTACCAGCACGTCATTGACACCATGCTGGGTGGGGAGCGGTTTTTGGAGGTTCTGGAATCAGATCAACCATTTGTCTTACCTTTGGTACAAGGCAATGTATTGTTTGAAGTTTTAATGTATGTCCTAGTATAAGAGGGTATACACGCCTCCTTGTAAAGAAGAAAAAAAACTTTTGCAAGCTAAGCAGTGTGTCTTTCTAGCTCTCTCTCAATAATCATGGCAAGTGTAGCATTTCCAACATTTAAAGGAAAGAAGGGGGAGGATTTGGTAAGAGACTTCCTAGATGACTTTGAAGTAGCATGTGTAGTGAGCAACAAAGATACGGATGAATCCCGGGTTAGAATCTTTAAGCATCTCATGAAGCTAGAAGCTAGATCATGGTACAATGCACTTCCACAAGCAACCAAGGATGACTGTGAACCCTTAAAAACCGCTTTTAAGAGGCGCTTTGGGGGAGGTACCACTTTAGAAAAGTTGTGGGACAAGTTGAGAGACTTGAAGAAGGAGGGTCTTTTAGAATATGCCACCTATGAGTCCAAATTTATGGATTTGTGGGAATGGTGGGTTGAGTCACTGGCAAGGGGGGAAGTTGCACCCGATTTCCTAAAAAAAGATCGGTTCATGCATGGCTTATGGCTGCTTCTCAAGGAGAAGGTAAAAGGTAGATTCCCGGCTACGTACGAGTTAGCCGTTGAGATTGCTCGCCTTAAGGACAAGAAGCTGCGAATGAAAGCCAAAGAAACCGAGTCAATAGAAGCAGGAACATCGCGTGGACCAGCGACTATGACAACCACCATTCCACCACCACCACCGGCTCTTGGGGTAAGAGATGACCAACAAGATATGTTGGCCCATATTACTGACCAACTGCAGAGTTTGTCTGTCCACTTAATACAGCAAGGGAGGAGTCAAGAAAGAGATCAAGACCCTGGAAGAGCACGACGACAAAACAGAGAGTATCACTACTACAACTGCGGAGAAGACGGTCACGGTATGTACTACTGTCCCAAACCACGACAAAACTATAATAGAGGAGGTAGGAGGAACCAATTGTCACCCCCTAGAGAAAGAGCGCCCCCACCCCGAGCATCAGCCCCACCAACACAAATTCTACGTCCGCCACAATCACCACTTACAATCATCCTACGTCCACCATCAATTGGTACCCGCACACGAAGTATCATTGGTCTTGCAGAAGAGGTCAAGATGAAGGTAACTGAAGAAGGATCAAGCGAGAATTTTATTCAAAGAACTGAAGCAGTGGAACAAGAGGTTAAAGAATCAAAAGATGCTACCCAGGTGGGGGAGGTAAATCAAGAAAATTGTGTTACAAATGTGAGTACATCTTTAACCTTGAATGAAATAGGCACCAAAGCGATCAATCGACAGCATTGGGCAGTAAGGATAAGAAGGTGTAAAGTGTTGGTTAGGCCTCGTCAGAGTAAGAGGAATGCAAAGGGCATGAAAGATACAAGAGAAGAGGAAGACCAGCGTGCTAGCAAGGCTTTGCAAAAGGTGGAAAACATATCAAGCAAAGGGGAGGGCTTTGAAAACGGAAGCCTGTGCACCAGCATGGACCCAGGACAATGTAGCAAGCTAAAGGAATCTTGCATCAAGGCAGTTTCACTTGAGGGCCATAACGAAGAGGTAAGTATGACTGAAGGTTTGGAGTTGGATATTGCTCCAGAGGCTTGGCAGTCGAGCAAGACTTTTTTGTGTAGTGTTATAGACTTAGAGATGGGTAATGCCTCTAGTCTACTGAAGGGTGTTATAAACTTGGAGATGGGTAATGCCTCCAGTCTATGTGAGGATGTTCATAGTAAGTTTGATGATCAATATGTTGCCAACCTTTTAAGGATGTTCCAAACTTCTCCACAACACAACATTGTGTTTGCATGGGATGCATCAGACCTATGGCTATGGCTAGCCACTATAACATATAGAGAGAAGATCAGCATGGAGATAAGAGCAAAGGAGCCATGGATAGACAAAAACCTTATAGAATGCAAGAATGAAGACCTCCTTCACAATTTGGTACAATTTTTTACAAATAGTGCATCCTCTCTTTGGAGAAAGGTAAGTGGATTACGCTTGTATTTAAGCCGCAAGGTAGGTGGCTTGCTATTAGCATCAGTAAAGGAAGCTGACATGTTTCAGCACACCCAAAAGAAGCATGATATGCTTGCAGTTTTTTCCAATCATGGCAGTAAGCACGATTCTGAAAACAACTGGAGCTCACCACACCAACAAGGCGGCCATATATGGTGGATTCTTGGCACACTCTTGGGAATCATAATTTTCAGTTCTGTCTTTGCAGGAGCCAAGATGCTTATTTTCCCTCTCGCTACTGGTGGTTACAAATTTGGTCTAATTTGGCATGAAAATTTTATTGTTCGGACACTGCAGACAATGATCCTATTTTTCACTTGGGATCCAGGAGGACATTGACACAAAGTTCTGGAAGCCATGGGCTTCCCCTTTAATCAACCGACACTATTCCAAGGAACAAGCTATCACCCGGACCTGTTCCAGATTCATGAATATCCCAGAAATCTCACCAATGGCCAAATGGAATGGCTAGTTCAGAAGGCAACTCGATATCGGATCCTACAGCTAAGCGGAAGAAGAAACAGAGCTAGAGACATGAATGCCTCTAGCCTTAGGGGGAGGGCTAATGAGGCAAGCTTTTCCAAGCATGGGAACCCCCCCATATATTTTTGCCCTTTTACCAAAATATTTCCCATTATATAAGTTACTTTTGATTTTTTCTTCCTTTTTCACAAACGTTTTAGCCTTTATTAAATAAATAAGACTTATGCTAATCAATCACGATGTAGCATAAATAAGTAACTTTCTTTGTTGATCTCTCTTTTGACCTTAAATATTAAATATATATAAATTACATTATATATTTTAGTATTTTCTAATATATTTTTCATGTATGTATATTATTCCACCCTACCAAATATTTTATTCACTAGTTTTCATTTTCAAACCTCAACCCCACTTTCAAATCTCAATAATACCTCCATCTACATGATTGCCAATCTTTTCAAAACTCTAGGTCATGTTTTCATACACATGAAGGAGCTTACACTTGAAGGCAAGAGAGAAGTCCACTCAAAGGGGACCACCAAAAGACTTTTGCAGCCATAAATAATACATTATTTGGCTGAATTTTTTAAGTAAAGAAGAACCCCGAATCTGAAGGAGCGTTCAACATGAAAGATGTAGCTCGTGATCTCAACTTTTAGCTCAAATTTTTTCAAAATTTTTGAAGTTATGAACGTGGAGCTGTGATTTTTGTAGTGGACCCCAGTTTTCTCATGTAATGGTGACACAGGCCATCCCTAGTTTTCTTCCCTCTAGAATGGCTATGGTTCTACAAGTCTTCAAGCATGATTACAAGAGACAAGGTTCTTTTAATGAGGTCTTGGCAAGTCTAGAGTGATTCTATCACCATTTTTGGAGGATCCATCCTCATCAACAAATATCCACCTTCGACAACCTCTCTTATAATTTTCTTACCTCTCTCTTCTCTCCCTAATAATCTTATGTCTAGCCAAAGCTAGACTATTGTAAATATTTCCTATCTTGTACATCCTACCCACATTCTCTCTTCTTCTCTCTCTATTGACTCTGGTATTTTAAATAATGAGGAGACAAGATGGGAGCCACGGTCACATGCACCCCATTTTCCTAGTCACCATAGTGGGACACTCACTTCAATTAGAAATATTGCTAAATCCTCTCCTCCTTCCCTATATAAGGAGGCCATGAGAGCTCACCACAAAAAAAAAACACACACAACATCACCAAAGAATACAATATGCATTGTGTGTGCCTAGTGCACACACACACACCCACACCATCACCATCACCGCAATCACCATGCTCGTCTTGAGCATGACCTCTACACCCTTGGGCTATGGAAGATGAAGGGCATCTAAATGAAGGATGATGGCCATAAGCCTCGTGCGAGTCTTTGCCATCAACTCCCACCTATCCGCCATGTGCTCTACCACTCTCTCCCTTCTCATTCCCCTATTCTATGCTCTCCATTTTATCGCCTTATTCTCTAAATAAAGCTTGAGGTTTTGTGAGTATGTTTTCCTGCAATGTTTTGCCCATGTGAGGTGTGCGGAATTGCCACCTAGTCTTGTGTTTGGAGTGAGCTTGTGTATGTGTGAAGGATGTGCGGATTCGCCATCCTTCTGTGGTGCCTAAGTACTAAGCCGCAATACCCCCTCCCTCACTCTCTCTCTCTCTCTCTCTCTCTCTCTCTCTCTCTCTCTCTCTCTCTCACTTGATCTCATTTCCCTTCCTCTTCATCATTACTCCCAAGCATCCATCTCTCTTGGATGAAAAATTTGTTATGGTGGTGTGTTGTTTGCGTCCTAGCCGCTGAAGCTAGGTGGTGCCCCCTGTTTGCTTTACCATGACAGGCTCGAGGCGCGCCATTCGGTCCCCGATGTTTTAGAGGCCGTCGGGGTTCGGGGTTCGCTTTGCTCCCTTCACTTCAAAGAAATTCTTTCAAAGCATGGTAAGGCTTTTGCATTTGAGCCACATGAGATAGGATGTGTTGATCCTTCTATTGTAGTTCCTATGGTAATTTTCACAATACCTCATGTGCCTTGGAATCTGCGGCCTATTCCGGTTCCAAAGACTCATTTGCCAAAGTTAGTAGAGCTACTGAATGAGAAAATCATAATGGGAATCTTGGAGTCTTCTTGTGCTCCATACTCAAATAGGTGGTTCACAGTTCCAAAGAAGAATGGTTCTCTACGCTTCATCCAAGATATGCAACCAATGAACAAGGTGACAATTAGAAATGTAGGTACATGTCCAATTGTGGATGAGTTTGCAAAGGTGTTGTAGGGAGGGCAATCTACTCAATGGGGGATATCTACTCAGGGTATGATCAATTTCAACTGCAATCAAAAGCAGAGACTTACAACCATGAGGACACATTTGGGTTTGGTAAGGATGTGTACCTTGCCATAGGGAGCAACCAACTCGGTTGCACATATGATGAATGGGATGAATAAGGTCTTACGTGACTTTATTCCTCAAATTACAATGCCTTTCATTGATGATTTTCCTATCAAAGGATGTGAAGAAAGTGACAAAGATGAATCTTTGGATCTCAAGGGATGTTGCAGGTTTGTGGTAAATCACATAAATGATTGTGATAAAATTTTGTCTAGGTTGGAGGAAGTGAATCTTACTTTGTCAGGGAAAATGTCTATGTTTGGTGCAATGAAGTGCTCATTGTGGGGCACAACTGCGGACTATATGGTAGGAAACCTTGTCCAACAAAGGTAGATGCCATCCAAAGAACAAAATAAACATGCACTAGCATCACTGAGGTTATAAGGTTTCTGGGAGCATGTGTCTTTTATGTTATTTGGATTCCACATTATGCACATGTAGCTAATCCTCTTCATCAGTTTCTTAGAAAGAATCAAAAGTTTAAATGGATAGAAGAACATGTAAAAGCCATGAAAAAGCTAAAGGAGTTGCTCGAGTTAGCACCAACTTTGAGAAAGGTAGACTATGAGTATCAAAGGCCAGTAATTGTGAGACACCAGTCCTACCTGGATTGGATGGGCAATAGGGCAAGATGACTAAGAAGGACGCAGGTATGTGGTAAGCAAAGGTACTAAGTTCTTGCCAAAGAGAGAGCTATGGGGTATGGTTAGCCTTGAAAAATGGAAAAGAGTACCTAATTGGTGCACGTGTGGTTGTAGAAACAGATTGTCTACCACTTATTGAGATGATTACAAGCTGTTCAACGACAGCCATTGCTATGTTGCGGTGGATTGCCTACATTAAGTCTTTAAATTCTGAGTTTAAGAACATTACAGGTAAAGACAATACAGTGGCAGATATTCTATCAAGGGCAAGGTATGAAGGTGAGTCACAAATGATTGACGAGGGAGATGATGTAGGCACAAAGTTCTATTCTATCTCTCATGTCAAAGGTAATAATGTCTGCATGACTAATTCACTTGAATTGTTCTTGAAAGATCTTTATGAAGGTGATTGGCTTTTTATTGGAAGCTACTTGAGTACTCTAACAAAACAAGATGATTGGTATGAACAAGAATTCAAGAGGATACGCAGGAAATCATATGGGTACTTTTTGAGGGATGGTTACTTGTGGAAGCATCCTAAACAAAAGTGTGCTACACCACATGGGTTATATGTAAAAAAGAGTTTCAAGTAAAGCTCATGCAAGAGTTTCATGAGAGTCTATGGGCTGGACACAGGGGTGTGTGGGCAACCTTCTCCAAGTTGAAATAAAAATACTGGTGGAAGGGTATGTACAAAGATGTATCTCAATTTGTAGAGTCATGTGTAACTTGTCAAATGTATTCAAATGTTAGACATTGTGACGGATTGCATCCTACATATCCACTAGCCGTACACTATAAATGGGTTGTGGATCTAGTCATAATGCCTTTAGGACTCTGGAAAATGAGATACTTGGTTCTTGCACGAGAGGACGTAACTAATCAGGTTGAAGGAAGAGCATTAAGAGCTAAAACCACGGAAGCTGTGTGAAAATTCCTTCTTGATGAGGTGATTTGCCGTTATGGTTGTGTGGGAAAGATCACTGTAGACAGAGGTGAACTGGATGCCGAGGAAGCAAGGGAGTTCTTTTCCAGATTAGGAATCAAGCTTTCTCTTACTACAGCTTACAACCCTGAAGGCAATGGAAAGAGTGAAAGAGGAAATCCTCCTATCATCAAAGATTTGGCCAAGGCTTGCGAAGGAAGAATTGGTGAGTGGCCAAAATTGTTACTATATGCTTTATGGGCTTATCGTACAACACATAGCTCAGTAACTGGCTACATGCCTGCGGAGCTAATGTATGGTCAAAAGCCAGTGATGCCGATTGCGGATACAATTGCCACATGGAATGTACTACCTTGGCAAGAGGGGCTTAGCAGAGAAGGCCTCCTTGCATTGCGCATAAGGCAACTAGAGAGAAGACTTGGAGACATTAACACTGCAAAAGAACGACTCAAAAATGCAAGGTTGAAAAACAAGGACTACTTTGATAAGTGACATCGCTCAGGAGCAAAGCAATTGACAAAGATGACTGGGTTTTAGTGTATGATAGTAGCCTTGATAACCAGCACACAGTCATGCGTAAGTTCTCAAAAAGATGGTTTGGACCGTATGTTGTAAATCATGTGCATGAAAATGCTACTTACAACTTGTCTGAACTAGATGGTACAGAAGTAGAGATTCCCAATGCAGGAAAAAGGATCAAAAATTTTAAGAGAAGATGAGACAATGATCCAGAACATGTTGATGAGGAGGAAGAACAAAACACAGGTGAAGATCAAAGTGAAAATGAAGCTTTGGAATCATCTACTGAAGAAGAAATTAAGAAAGAGGTACAAGAGGGCTAATCTTACAAAGAGACAATGTGGCACATACCAGAGGATGTGCAGGTTTAGAGGGGGTGGATGTCGTGCTGTGACACGTACATAGTGGGAACGCATGCTACAAGAGTTATCTTGTAACTTTTTAGATACATAATTATATTTCCTATAGTGTACATATGCATATCTAAGTATTATAATAAGCTTTCTATCTCATCCTATTATTTATCTCAAGGGTAACACATTCTTACTTTACCGTCAAAAAGTACTATGGAAAAAGCGTCAATAGCTCTGCCTCTTTAACTTGGAGCAAAAACAATTAATTCTTCATTTCTACTATCTCATTATTATCTCACACCCTATCTAGATCCTATACCTAGGGTAACTTCCAATATATATATATTCTATGTATTTTTTATATTTTTTTTAAATAGCTACTAAGAATCAAATTTTAATGGGACACTAGCGTGCACGATTCTCAAAGATACCCCTATTTTAATGCATTATTGCAATCATGATTACAAAATTTTGTCAAGGAGCAATGTCATGCTTTTGTATTGCATGAGGTGTCCTTTGGAATCAAATGAAAGTCTAGGCTAAGGGGACCACAGGAAGACTTTTGCTGCTAGAAATGGACCCTATTTTTATGATTTTTTAACACAAGGTTCCAAACCGAATTGGAAAAGTATATAGAATGGGAGACGTAGCTAATGAGCTGAATTTTCTGCCCATATTTTTTTTTTTTTACTTGGAGCCACGGTTGAGGAGATATGATCAAAACACTGGACCCCAGTCTGCGAACATCATGTAGGGACAACTCATTTCAAACTTTTCCAGTTTTTGTTCACACTAGCTCCTCTCTTCTTGTGTAAATCCTTGGGGGTTCTCTTTACCTATAAAAAGGGACCTCTTCTTCCTTGAAAAATATTGAAGCATTCAAGCCATTCAAGACATTGATGAGAGGAATTCATGAGGGAGTGAGTAGTAATGCCTAATTGTACTTAGCCATTAACATAAGCCTAAGCCTACACTTTCTCCTAGAGGAAGACTAGACATTCTTGTAAGCTATCCTTCGAATGGAAACTCTAATCAAAGAAGGTATAAGACTTGGTGTATCAATCAAAGTTCAATTCTTCTCTCTTCTTCTCTCTCCATCAAAAATGGTGCCGAAGGGTTTGACAAGTAAGATGTGCTCTACATTGATATTTTGTTGATTTCTTGTTGTTTTCTTTTTCATCTCTAATCCAATATATATATATATCTAATTTCATCTCTTTAACCAAACCTATCTCTGTCACTCTTAGAAATTAATTCTCTCTACAAATTCTAGGTTCTCCTTGCTACAGGTACATCTCTCCCCGTAGTATCCTTATTGCCTACAGGCAAGAATAGGGCTTGGGAGGGAAACTTTTCATCTCTTCACTTCTCTCATATCTACGTTTCTCACATACTATCCTAGATGAATAGTCCACATGATGAGAATTTCTATCACTTCCACTCTGTGTGATCTATTAGAATTAACGTATGGATTAGTCGTAAAATACACTTTCAACAACGTATACTGTTTCTCTTTGGCCCAGAAAGGCTCAATGAAATACTTCTTTCACCAGATCCCTATAGACTATAACTTTTCCTTTGACGTAAGTGTAGTTATCTTGCTATGAACATATATATTTTGGTAAGCACAAAAGTACAATTTCAAAGAACAATTCGTAGCCTATTTGGTCGGCAAAGATTGAACACCATTAACTCATCTATCAACCCTTTCATATTACCCATGATACGATATGACCATAGCCTTGATGTTTTCATTTTTGTGTTGTTTTGATATTCTCTTTTGTGTTCTTTCTTTGTGTGTGTGAGTACAAGAGAGAAAGAATGAAGCTTCTTTGATTGCACTTCCTTCCAAACCCTATACTTCATGGCATCTATGGTTAACTCCTTCATATAGTTTTTGAATTTTTCTCACAAACTCTCACAAACAAAAGCCTGGTGCTTTCCTGGCAAGACCGCAAATTTCTCGACAACGTCAGCAACAATCGAAAGAAAATGCAGTCATCCTCTTGCCTCCTCCAAGCATCTTGCACCAGCTCAGCATCAAGAATGTTACCAGCTCAACATCCATAATGTCTGTACAGTGGCTCACTGTTGGTGCAGCCTGTCTTTAGTGACATCTATTGGCCCCCTCCTCTCATCTATGAAGGTCAAGATTGGTCCTTGAGTGACCATTCCCAGCAATATTGCTCTGCCAATGGCTCCCCGCCTCCACGGATCGCCATGCGGTCGCAATATTAAAGATCAGGGACCATTCCATACACCTTATTTTTTCCAACTTTTAGAACTAAGGTAAAAGTCATGGTTTTTTCTTTGAAGGAATATATTGTAAGTGTACCTACTTCTTTGATGAAGAGGAATTTCTTGCAAGTGTGCATGCATACTTCTTTGATGAAGATATCCATGTACATGAAAAAACACCCTTTTAATTGTGAAACAATCTTTAGAAAAAAAATATGTTTTACGATAACAGGCAACTTTGTTTCCTTCTCTTAAAGTGAGTTGTTGACATCCTCTACTAAAGGAATTAGATCTTTTTTCCAAGCATTGGCTTTCAATAAGGCAGAGATTCTTGTGCTCAAAATTTCAACCTTCTCAATATAATTTATGGACTTGCTACGGTCCTTATATATATGTGTGTATGTATATATATATATATGTGTGTATGTATATATATATATATGTATATATATATATATATATACATATATATACATATATATATATATATATATATATATATATATATACATACACACACACACACACACACACACACACATATATATATATATATATATATATATATATATATATATATATACACACACATATACATAAAGAGAGAGAGAGAGAGAGAGAGAGAGAGAGAGAGCAACATGCACACACAAAAACACACGAACATAATGTCACATATACATGAGTATAATTTGAATTAAACCATTCTAACTCAATGGTTTTGGACAAAAGAACTATATTCTCCTTGGACAAGAATGGGTGGTTGTGGATTTTGATAGGTAGATATGTTTAGCTTTCTTACTATTGTAATACGTTTTTGTGGATCTATATGACTAGAACATATGAAATGCAAAAAATGCTAAGAAAAATGTTGGAATTTCAACCTGCATCAGGAGGTAGTCAATGTCTTTTGATGGCCCATCATAAAAGGTTTTATGCCTAACACTTCAGATCACAAACAATGTATATTGGCTAGGATAGTGAGTAGTCTAAGTGTCTTCAAGTTTGACATGGACAACAATTTGATAGGCTCATTGACACCTATTAAACATATTCACAACAAATCACTTGATTTTTTTGTTTACATCCTTTCCTAAGCATGCTAAGAGTTATTGTAATTCAACATTGAAGATGAAGACCAACCACTTCTACTTTTGAATTTAAGTTCTTGATACATAATAAGATTGGAATGCTCTTGCCATTCTTACTTTGAAATGCAAAATTTTGAAATAAAATAAGTTTGTACTCATTGCCTTGAGCTCAAGAGTCACATATTCTTTGAACAGGTAAAAGTGTTCTTTTGTGGATGAACAAACAAAGCACACCATACCTACTCCTCACCTCATTGCGTGACACTATAGAGAAGCCGCAGCCATGTGACACCACTGACGCAAGCATATCAAAGCCGCGACTGGGTCCTCTCTCTCTCTCTCTCTCTCTCTCTCTCTCTCTCACACACACACACACACACACACACACACACACACACACACACACACACACATAGAGAGATACACTCGCACCTGCAAGTAAATATGTATTGTGTCACACACATACACACACACATGCTTTTGAACTTGTATTTGTGAGTGTGACACATAGAGAGGTACGCTCGCACCTGCGAGTAAATATGTAGTTTGTCACACACATACACACACACACACACCTGCTTTTGAACTTGTATTTGTGTGTGTGTGTGTGTGTGTGTGTGTGTGTGTGTGTGTGTGTGTGTGTGTGTGTGAGAGAGAGAGAGAGAGAGAGAGAGAGAGAGAGAGAAAACAAATGGAGAAAAGAAATGAAATGTTACTTTAAATGTCTTCAAAAGACCCAAATGAGCTATGAGACCAAACCAATATATATATATATATATTTATAGAGAGATATGGAGAGAGAGTGAGAGAGAAAAGAAATGGAGAAATGAAAATGAAATGTTATTTTAAACATCTTCAAAATACCCAAATGATCAATGAGACTAAACTGATATAGTGCCTAGCTACAAAATAGAATAAAGTAAACTAAAAGACAACTTGATGGAAGTATAAAAGGTACATATATCCCTTGGTGATACATATACCCATTAGGCCTTGCATTCATGTCTAGATGGATTCTACTTCTCTTGCTTTGGCTTATGGAATCCCTAGTGATGGTATATTTTGTAAAGATAGTGTATTGCATACACCTCCAATCTCTACACTTTATGCTTTGAATCTCGTACGTCTGAAAGGAGAAAAGCCATATTTTTCCTTTATCGGACCTAATAGGTGGTCTATGTAGCATGGGGGCTAGTAAGGTTACATCCACTTTAGTTTGACACTCTTAGAAATGTTGGTAGGATGGAAAAATTCATTTGTTCTTCTTTATTACCTCCCTATTTTTTGCATCAATCACCAAACTGCAAAAAGTGAATGATAAAACTCTATATACATTTACATATGGTAGCCACACATCTTCAGAGACATGAAAGCATCAATACTAATTTCCTCCTCCTTGATATGCGTTATTAGTTTGGCCCTCTCTAGCAAAAAAAGCATGCCTATATTTTCTTGCATATGCTTGCCTTTTTTGCTTGCACATATGCAAGGCTCGAGAAAAGGTAGGTTTGCTTTATCCAAAACCAGTTTCAAATAAAAAAATATTGCCTTAAATTTCTGTGAGAGAGGTATTTGAGATGTATTTAAATTTCTGAGAGAAGTATTTGAGATGGACTAAAACTGCGAGTTTTTTTGCGTTCTCATAAAGGGGAAAAAATGATCCTAACATTGGCTTCAAAAATTTATTTTCCCGAACTATGATTTGGTGCGCATGGAAGTGCAAATGCAAAGCATTAAAAAAGTGGGGACAACTACTTCTTCAAAAATGGATAGCTCTTGCTCTATAAGTTTGTCCCTTTTTCCATCATCTGTATCATTTTTGCACATATAGAACATAGACACGAACGACTTTGTCATATCTCCCTCACGAGTTCAAGAAGAGTCTGGTACATCCTTCAAGTAGCGTATACTACCATTGAAACACATACCATTCACACCATGACGTGTGTACACACACACACACAAATTTACATAAGTCCTTTCTCATAATTCACTACATAAATTGGACAAAAAGAGCCTCGCTTAGATTTTAAAAAAAACCCTCTTTTTTCTTCACCTTTACATCTCAATTAACCCGTCCATTACATGATCACACAAGCACCTGTCACAATAGAAACACATGTTTGGACGCTCAACCAAAGGTAATATACGGTTGTCTAAAATTACACTAAACTCCCTGATTTGGGGTGAGTAGTTAAAATATCCTCTTCGGGGTAGGCCAAAATGGCGATACAAAAATATCTTACGATGTGGTAGAAACTGCGCTAGCAAATATAATTGCTTGAAAAATCCACGCTTCATTAAATGTTCCACATAATAATAATGTGGCCCTAAGCCTAGGGCTTCCTTTATCATCGCCAAACGGATATTTTTCCTGAAGTGTTCTCGACCCCAAAGGGTCACCTATGTTACTCTATTTTGTTATTTCTACCATTTCATCTGTGCACCTGATGTTCCTAATTAATGGAATAGAAGATACTCATAACGGAGTATGGTGTTTCTCTTGATGGACTCACTTGACTGCTGCAGATGGGCAAGCGTTATTGCTAATACCTGATCTTGACTATAAGTCATAGCACATGAAATATAAGACACAGCCTAAGACAAGTTATTGAAAAAACTTGTAAACAGTCGGCTTGAAACTCTTTAAAATTGTTGTTACAGTGCACTCTAAAGTATAATATCCCTATCTTATATAGATCCAGATAGCAACCTCTACCAAGTGACTATTCGTACAAAAAACCCACTCTACTTCCAACACTTATTGGGTCCCGTAACACACTTACTCACCTTTGTTTTCTCGACATATGTTTCTCCTAGAAACTTACCCAACTGACCATCCTACCTATAATAGTCTCTTTTGAAATATCAGTACTATAAGTAGTTTTTTTTGTCTGTGACCATCTAGAGTTGGAGAATATACCTCATAAGAATTTTTATGCCATGCTTCGACTTAGAAAATTTTGTATGATATGTTCAAATTGGTTACTGCTATAAAAGTACTGGTTCTCATAATTTCACTACAGGGAGTAAAATAAGTGGGTTTCTTGGTAGCCTCTTTTTAGAAATTACTTAAGCTTGGTTTTATTTGCTGCCTTTAAAACCCTTAAAAAATGGCCTTACCGTATGAACACCTGTATGGAGTTTTTACTTATTAACCTTTTGCAATCTTTTAATCTAGTTGTACATCTGCTCTGTCGCATGCTACCCTCTGCAAGTGAAAGGAGTGTTCACAAAGATGCCGCTACTGCACTCACGATGTGACACATGTTGTGCGCTACCGGATCTTGTGCTAATGGAATCCCTCAAGACATGGGCTTTATGAGAGACCTCGATTGTCGAAATGTCTGGCAGATGTTGGGTCCCATCCGCTATGGCTGTGCTTCAACCTCTATAAAACCCTCATAGATATGGAACAGGTCAGTACTATACTCACTTATCATCAATGTTCTTTGTTTTCAACCTATGCGTTCAAACTTCTAAGTTATTAAGACTACATCATGCCTAAGGGAAAGGAGAAATTTGTGGAGGAATTGTCATCTACTCCGAGTCTACAGGTTATTTTAATTCTTCTTATTTGATCTAGTGGGGTTCTTCTCCTATCTTATATTTAAGATTGGGCTGGGCTGGTGTGGTTGAGACATAATGATAAATTGGTTTTGAGAGTATTTTGTCTATTGATAACTCCAGCTAGTGGACTGTTTTGTGATGGAATGGCATGCTCTGATTCTAGACTGGTTTTATGATGAAAACTCTAAAAAAGTAAGGAATCTCACTTTCATATGATTACTTGGTATTGAGGTACTGCCAGATCTTGAAAATAATTTTTGAAAATTAATAACATCAAATACCCGAATGATGTCTAGTTCTTGTTTTCAAGCTTGATTACCGTTGTCGACTGCCATCATGTAGCCGAAAGATATTTGGTTTTTTTTACTACACTAGCCAGTTCTATTGCTCACCATTTGCATCTTGAAAACATTCCTGACATGTTGTAGCTTGGGATAGCTTGCCTGGTTTTGGTTTAGTTCCCCTGCGGTAAAATGATCTTAGCTTGGCTCTATTGAACTTGGCCACGCATACTCTCATTTCATATCATTTGAGAAAGAAGTTGGATTTTTTTTTACATTACAAATTTACCTGCATGATGCTGGTTACAAAGACGGTCCAACTTTAATTCTCTAGCATGGACTAGAAATTTAACATGGGTTTATGGTATAATGGTTACTCTCTTGCTTGAGACCCTGACTTTGGAAAATTCTTTTGTTGGTCTCCGGCTTTTTTTACTGTACTTTTCAAATCTCAGACTATTACTGTTATGGTTTTGGCCTTTTGCTTCGCTTAGGGGCTTTGACTTGCCCAGGTGGTTTGGTTATGATTTAGAGAATAGAACTTTGGCTTGAACTATAAAAACATACTTTATAATTCTTCTGCTTCTTTGGTTTCCATACTGAGAAAAAAAAATGTGCTGCTTCTATTTAATAGCGGGTAACAGTTGATGGAATCACTCTTTTAGGAGGGATTAAAACATGAATTTTTTACTGGCTTTTTGAAAAATTATGTCGGCCCCAAGAGAGTCAGTTGTGAATAATGATGGCATTTGAAATGATTACATCTATTCTTAACTCAAATAGTGGTATATTTTGACAAAATTCAAACATTTGGGTTGGGACTCCTCTGGTCGTTCTGTTGGTTACCGTAGTCCTGTACCTTACTGTGTCGTTCGGATAGGTTTTGGTTTTTCTTTCTCTAATATACTACAGAGGCCTTTAGGCTCTATAACTTAAATAAAATTTTTGCTCTGACTTTGTTTATGCATAAACAGGCTTTCCTCTATCTCTTCAGGTGTTGTTTTGTAATGGAATAGCTGTTAAGAACTGATGCCTAGTGTTGGGCCTATGGCTAACTTGTGCTTGCTTCTATGGGGTAAAAATCTCCCCGATGTGGTTAAAGAATGATTTAAAAATATTAAAAACATAGGTTTTTGATATAATCTCTTTAAAAATCTTCAAACTAAGGATAGGCAGCGGAATGTTAAAAAACTGTCTTGATATATAGTAGCATTTATTATGGGAATCTCACTCTTTGGGTAAGATTTGCTAAAAACCAAGGACTCTTATTCTATTTTAAAAAAAACATAATACAAGTTGAGAATTGTTGTTCTTTTCAATGTGACATGGATAGCAATTGGGATGCCCAGCATCACCTGCATACAGTCACTTGCTAACGAATTGTTTTCTTGTGGCTATGGGTGCAGGTGAGGGCTACCTTCTTTGATAAAAAATTATTGTTCTATGTGGTTGAGGACATAAGGCTTATCTTTTACCTTGAAGCAGCTTCATTCCAGACTTAGGGATTACTTTCTCCCATGTTGTACTTTGTTTTCTTCACTACCTTGTACAAAATTTATTCTCAACAGAAAATAAATTATTGTACAAATCCATTGTATTTGCATAGAATTATTGGTCTCTGTGAACAAGTAGTGTTCATTTGCGTGTATGTATCTGTTTAGAACTTCTACACACACAATAAACGCAAAAGAGAGATTGACTAGTCTTTCTCTCTCAGAACTTAGTTCTAGTTCTTAGCACTTTTTACAATAAAATTTATTATATTCTAATAGGCAGGGGTGCTATCACAGAGTCTCAGTGGTCCCCTTTGACCTGCCTGGTGAAAGGTTTCTAGCACGGCCATTTTATTCTAACTATTCTTGTACTCTCTTTCTAACGTCCTTTTTTCCTTGTCATTTCACTATTTTATAAACTTATGTCCACCAGGTTACCCGAGAACTCAGAGCAAGAATGAAGGTCTGCTCTGACCCAGTAAAAAGAGATTTGATTTCAGAGAAATTACGTCTTGCTAGAGAAATAGAAAGTGTCTTTCCTAAAATCTCACTTAGGATTAGACCCTATCTTCATAGGGTTGTACAACTCAAATAGAAGTTACACTCTGTATAAGCTCTTTGGATCTACTCTCCTCTTCCAAGATGTGTTAATCTAATTGTTGTTATTGAAATCTTTGCAAATTATCTCCCTTTCGCAAGGTCTTACTGTTTCTATGGAACCCCTATCCTTTGCTTCTCTACTTACGTTGAAATGTATCCAAGATACCGAAGCTTCAACTTTAATTTTTGATGCCTCAAAAGATTCTAGGCTGTCACTTGTCCAACTTATTTCCTTTGAGCAATGGATAAAAGTTCTCACTCTCCTTGTTAAGAATAAAACTGAGGGCATCAACCTACTACTGTAATTTACTTCTAATTTGGCTAGTCTTTCCAAAGCCCATATTCAAGACTTAGCTTCCTTCTCTTCTAAAAGCTCTGAATTATCAAATCTTCTCAGAAAATTTTGTGGGCTAAGTCCCATCTTTATTACTGCTCCCTCTACTCCAATAGTCCCTCCTCCTAATTGCCTCTTTTGTAGAGATGTTGCGGCATTGGAAGTAGTAAAGTAATTTCAAAAGGACCTTTGTTCACTCAATGAGGCTTCCCTTTTGGATATGGTGCCAAAAGTCTCTAGGGCCTTTCTTTTTATACCATCACGACAAATTGAAGTAGAATCCTTGGGTGTAGAGCACAGACTTTGGCTATTCCCGAATAAAGGGTTTCTTGTTCCCATTTCTATGGAAACTTGGGTCTTCCTTGCCAACCTAGCACTTGCCACTACTGAAGAATGCAAGCTTAAGGTTCTTAAAGGGCTACAGCTTCTGGATAAATGAGATCTGATTAAAGCTCCTTCCAATATGAATTTCCTTGACGACAAAAAATGTGGATCTAATACAGGTTTATATGCAAGAACCAAAGGTGTGATGACCTTTAGTAAAAATAATGTTGAGTACTACATTGAAATAGTATGGAATGTTTTCAGACCTTACCTTAAGTGTGCATGGAGGTTTTTAGATCCTAGAGTTGCTTGTGAGTCGAGCATCATTTGGTTTGACCATGCTATTTGGTACGCCCTCAACAATTTCCAATTATCTTTCTTGACAAAGAAGAAGAGTTTCATCTTTCCCTCTTTTGTTCGTGGCTTGGTGGACAAGCTATGGATCCGGTCTTAGCTCAAATCGCCTTTATACATTACAGATCTATTATGTGCGACACCCTCCAAGAGCTTGGTTCTGAAGGTTGTGGCACATTGTTAACCACTTATGGAGGGTATAAAGGAATCAAAGTTATGGTTGGGCAAATCAAGCTTAATATTGATGATGATGATACTCAAGTATCCAAATGCCCCAAGACTCTTGTCTCTCCGTCGGCTTCTTACACCTCTTTCATGACTCCCTTCTCTAGTGATTTTGTATTTGATAGAGGGAGGGCTAGAAGTTATATTAGAGGCCATGGCAGAAACCTACCAATCCAAAATATTTTGGATATGTGATGTGCAGGTACGAAGGAACGCCTGGCAGACTTTACCTACCTTCGAAGGAAGAAGTATGTATTAGAATATTTACACACTGCTTGTTTACTAGCAAGATTTTGGAATTTTTTACTCCCCAATCTATTTTTACTGAATGCTTTAAACATGTTTTTGGATCAAATTTGTTACTAAAAGATGTGATGTTTGGTTGGAAATCTTGGCCGTCTATCAAAAATATTATTTATTATAATGATTTCCTCCACAATGAAGAGGTTTCTGTTTGTGTTTGTCACTTGTATCCTAAGTTCTGTAAGTCTTTTGCTAACTTAGGCTTACATGTTTGTACTTCTAACTTAGAAACCATATCTGATATACTTGTGAGGAGCCTCTTAAGTAAAGGCTTGAATCATATTCTTCCTTTTCCACTAAATCCTCAGCTTGCCTATGTGGCTCTACTTGAATGCTTGGCCGACTTGGCCTTAAAACTCCAACTGGAGGTTGATGTTCACTTTCAACTTACCTCTACACTTAAAGATATTTTCTGGAAAAAGATCAGTCTTATGCCACATGAGTGGCTAAGTATTGAGACTACCTGGTGGCTGACTCTCAGTATTAAGACTTCCAACTCTGATATTAAGGAGAGGTGGTTTATTATAGGCCTAGATAAAGCGTCTAACACTGCTTCCTTTATCTGTAAAAAACTAGCTTTTGATTCTGCCTTATCCAGACTCAATGGGGTTGATTTATTTAAACTTTATACCTCTCCTCTTATAACTTATTCACTTCTAAATGATGAATTATCGGAACTTGGCTATTGTCCTAACTCTCTGAAAATGCCCGTACTCTTTCCAACTTATAAAAATCATAAACATAAATTTAGATGGATCTCTGATGCATCTAATAGCTTGTTCTCTTGTATTACTAATGACATCACCTTTTGCTTAAACTTTATTCTACTAGAAATAGAAGCTATTTGTGCCATCAAGCGTAATGATCTAATATGATTTGGAAATTTAGACTCCTGCCCGTTTTGAATTGTAAAGAATGCAGCAGAGGTTTCTAATAACCTCCCAGAAAAAGTTTTCTCTATTTTTACGACAGACATAACACAATGCTATGAGAATATTCCTCTAACAAGAATGCAGCAGAGGTTTCTAATAACCTCCCAGAAAACGTTTTCTCTATTTTTAAGACAGACATAACACAATGCTATGAGAATATTCCTCTAACAAGATCTATTGGTCTTTTTAATACCTTATCTAATCTGATAAAAATAGATTTTTCCCACAGAGCGACACTTGGATATACATGTATCTACAAAAAAGAATACATGTTGGGTTAAAAAAATCTAAAATGTCTACACCTGTCATCTTTAGAGAAGATGATCTATATAGGTATATCTTTTGGATCCTTAATAATTGTTGTCTCCAAATAGGGATTGACGGGAGCAAAGCGAACCCCGAACCCCGACGGCCTCTAAAACACCGGGGACCGAATGGCGCGCCTCGAGCCTGCCATGGTAAAGCAAACAGGGGGCACCACCTAGCTTCAGCGGCTAGGACGCAAACAACACACCACCATAACAAAGTTTTCATCCAAGAGAGATGGATGCTTGGGAGTAATGATAAAGAGGGAAGGGAATGAGATCAAGTGAGAGAGAGAGAGAGAGAGAGAGAGAGAGAGAGAGGGTATAGCAGCTTAGTACTTAGGCACCACAAAAGGATAGCGAATCCGCACACCCTTCACACATACACAAGCTCACTCCAAACACAAAACTAGGTGGCGATTCCGCACACCTCACATGGGCAAAACATTGCAAGAAAACATACTCACAAAACCTCAAGCTTTATTTAGAGAATAAGGCGATGAAATAGGGAGCATAGGGTAGGGGAATGAGAAGGGAGAGCGTGGTAGAGCACATGGCGGATAGGTGGGAGTTGATGGCGAAGACTCGCACGAGGGTTATGGCCATCATCCTTCATTTAGTTTCCCTTCATCTTCCATATCCCAAGGGTGTAGAGGTCATGCTCAAGACGAGCATGGTGATTGCGGTGATGGTGATGGTGATGGTGTGGGTGTGTGTGTGTGCACTAGGCACACATAGTGCATAGTGTATTCTTTGGTGATGTTGTGTGTGTCCTTAGTGTGATGGTGACCCCTCTTTATATAGGGGAGGAGGGGGAAGGAATTCTAGAATTTAAAAATGAAGAAATCATTATCTACATAGGCCATGTGACTGTGGGCCCCACTTGTCTAGTTGTGTGTATATGTGCCAGAACAGCAGTCTCATGAGAGAGAGACTAAGAGAGAGAGATGGGTTGATGAAAAAAAGTGAGAGGTGACATGGAGAATAAAGTAATTACAAGAGGGGAGTGTGTTCAGAGGTGAATCTGTGTGCAGATGTGTGTGAACACAAGAAAAATCAGGTAACCACCGGGTGGGGATGGGTCTGTGGGCACCTTTTTTCAGTGAAACTGAGTGTGTGTGAGTGTGGGGGAGGTTATTTAGCTACAAGACAAGAGACATGGCGCCCTTTAGAGAGAGAGGGGGGTATTTGGGTCATGGGATATGATAGGAGAGAGAAAGAGGGGGTGGGGTATACTATTTTGGAAGACAGGGTAAGTTGCATGTGAGTTAGGGTGCATTATTGGTGAGTTATAATGCATTATTGGTGAGAGGTGGGGTAGCTTGAGGGTAGAGAGAAAGGAGAAAGGACAAGGGGAAGAGAGAGGGGGTTGACCTTTTGAGTGGAGGAGAGGAAAAGGGACACACGGCGGGGCAACAATGAAGAAAAAGGAGGCAAGGTGGGGATGGGCTGCCCCGCAGGCATGAGGTGGCCTATTTTACCTTTTCTATATATTTACATAATCATACTTTATTTTTTCTTACTTTTTCCAATGTCTTTTATCACTCCCTCCCTAAGAGGTGGTTTTCATGGGGTGGGGACGAGAGAAGAGGGGTATGGGAGCTTGGCTTGTGAAAAGCCCCCATCATTAGCCCTCCCCTTTTGGCTAGAGGCATTCATGTCTCTAGCTCATCTGTTTGATCATTATCGTCGGAGGTGGAGCCTGATGGTGTGTCCTCATCTGGAATGTCAATAGGTGGAGCCTGGTCAAATCGAAGAAAATAAGGTTTAAGTCGCCAACCATTTACCCTGGTTTTATGAAGTTTTCCATCAACCTCCATAAGCTGGTAGCTTCCATTGGCATACTTTTTCCTGATGATGAAAGGACCTTTCCATTGGAGTAGGAGTTTCTTATCCTTGCACGTGTCGAAGCGATTGTCGTAGCGGAGCACCAACATTCCTTTCTTCAATTCTTTTTTCCGGAGATGCTCGTTAAAGCTAAGCCGTCTATGCTCTGCATAATAATTTATTGCTTCTTCTCTGTCCAGCTGCAGTCTTTCCAAGTTGATGATGTGATCTCTCAAATGCATGTTGGGTTGTTGAATTTAGCTTGCCATTACTCTGAGACTTTGTAGTTGCACTTCAATGGGCAAGATTGCTTCCTTACCAAATACTAGATGATACGGTGTGAATCCCAAGGATGTACGAAATGAAGTTCTGTAGGCCCATAAAGCTGGTAGTAGATACTTATCCCAGTCTCCGAGATGATTGTTTACCTGCTTGGTAATAATTTTAGAAACCATTCCATTTACCTTTTCAACTAGGCCATTACATTGAGGGTAATATGGTGAAGAGTGCCTCCTTGTAATGCCTAGTTTCTGCATTAATTCTCCTACCAAGTCTGCTTTGAAACCTGGCCCTCTATCAGAGATGATCTCTAAAGGTGTGCCAAACCTACAGCATATGTGCTCGTAGATAAGTTTAGCTACCTCTTCCGCTGTGATTCTAGTGGTGGCTGTAGCCTCTACCCATCTAGTCATGTAGTCGACCCCCATGATAATGTAGAATTTTCCTGAGTTGGCCCTAGGTAATGGCCCAATGGCATCGATACCCCATTTTTCAAATGGGCCATATGAGAGAATAGGTGTCTGTGGTTCAGGCATAAGTGACCTAGTGCCGGCCTTTTGACACAACTTACATGTTTTGCACCAGTGGTGTACATCACGGTTGAGGCTAGGCCATATGAAGCTTGCCTGCAAGATTTTCCTACTTGTTATGTCTAGGGCAAAGTGACCACCACAAACCCCGTCGTGACAGCTAGCAATTACTCCCGTGATTTCCTGAGAGAGAGGGACCTTCCTGAGTATTTGGTCCTTACCCTTACAGTACAAACCATCATTGATGAGTCGATACCTTGTGGCCTTCCACGTCAGCCATTGCTTCTGTCCCTTTGTTAAATCTGATGGGCATTCCCCTGTTTCCAAAAAATGCATGATGTCAGGCAAGGCATCACTGCCTTGAAATAGAGGGAGCTTTAGTTTTATTGCTCCAACCACCACTTCCTGTAGTCTTTCACTTGCTAGGGCATCTGCTTCTTGGTTTTGAGCCCTTGGGATATGGTGTATTTGAACTTCTTCAAACTTACCCAACAAGGTTTTTACACCACTTAAGTGAGTCCTTAAACTAGGATTCTTGCATGTCCATGCTCCATTTACTTGCCTTACCAAAAGTAGAGCATCCCCAAATACATTAAGGCGTTGTACACCTTGCGAGACGCACCATTGTAGACCCTTGGTTAGTGCTGCATACTCAGCTTCATTGTTAGAATGTGAATCTAACAATTGGCCCAACGAAAATACCTTTGTCCCTTTGTCATCAAAGACCACTATTCCTGCAGCTGCTTTGTCGGACGCTCGCTTGTAGGCTCCATCAAAGTAGAGAGAGTATGCTCCTTCTACCATCGGTGGCACTGGAGGTAATCGTACTTCTCCTTCCTTAGATTGCTTCTCCTTCCTTTCAAAGACTTGGTAGGTCATGAGTCCCCCCAAACTTGCCCTTGTCATGCTTTCTACCTGTACCGTGTAGTCAAACTCTTGCAGACGAACTAGCCATTTAGTAATTCTAGCAGACACATCCATGTGTTGCACAACATAGGGAAATATTTCATCCGTGGTTAGAATCACAAATTGCTTAGGCAGCAAATATGACCTAAACTTTGTAGTTGCAAATCTAAGAGCTAGGACTAAGTGTTCCACATGGGTGAAACCTTTCTCTCCTGCTGTCATCATTCGACTAGGGAAGTAGATTGGCCTCATGAAAGATGTCGTCGTATCCTTTTGGAGTAGCACAGCCCCCAATGAGTCATGACCAAAACTTGAGGTGACATAGAATTTTTCATCCCACTTAGGTGGTGAGATAGTTGGCAGAGTGGCTAAGACCTCCTTTACCTTGTTGTAGTGATGTTCGCTTTCCTCGTCCCAAGTGAAAGTTGATCTTTGAGTGAGTTGTTGCAGTGGTAGAACAAGTTGTGATAGTAGATGTATGAATCTACTTAAGTACCTCACCTTCTGTAGAAAAGAGACCAGTTGACATGCGGTCGTTGGTGAAGGTAGGGCTATGAGTGCGGACACCTTACTTGGGTGGGCGTTGATACCTTTTGCTGAAATTTCATGGCCTAGTAGAATGACTTTACTCTCCCCAATGTGGCATTTATCCACATTTAATTGCCCACCTAGGCTCTGCAACCTAGCCAAACCTTCAGTTACCTTTTCTAAATGTGAAATATGGGAGCTATATATACAAAAATCATCAATGAACACTCTTATGGATGTTCCAAAGAACGGTTGAAAAACATATGTGACATATCTTTGGAATGTGGCATGTGCATTTGTGAGACCAAATGGAATAACCCTGTATGCAAAACAACCCCATGGCGTGATAAAAGTGGTTTTTAGCTGATCTTCCAAGGCTATGCGTATTTGAAAGTATCCAGAATAACCATCACAGACGGTATAGCATTCAAAACCCGCTACTTCATTCAGAATTTCATCCAAGAAAGGGAGAGGAAAGTGGTCTCTCTTTGTAGCTGCATTTAGTGGTTTGTAGTCAACACAGACCCTCCACTTGCCATTCTTTTTAGGCGTCACCACTACGGGTGACACCCATTCTGAGTTTTCTACAGGATAGATGAATCCCGCCTCCAGCAGTTTCCTTACCTCGGCCAAGAGTGCCTTTTCTTGTATGACCCCCAATCGTCGTAGCTTTTGCACAACTGGTTTTACCCCTTCCTTCAGCTTAATATTATGTTCCACCACTGTAATGCCCGTGATTCTTTCATAGTTGTCAATGAATAGGTTAGGAAATCCCATCAACATTTGCAAAAAACTATCTTTCTCCTCAAGTGTTAATTCCGTAGACAACATACCCTTCAACCTACTTCCTCCTAGGCCAGGTGATTTTCTCTCCTCTTCATTGGGTTTCCCTTTTGGTGATGGATCACCAGTTGTGCTTACCCTTTGTGGATCCTTCATAATGATACCCATCACATCAATGGAATTGTCACTTTCGTCGGTGGATGTGGTCTCCTCCTCAGAACTGGAAGATTCGCTAGTGTTTTCATCTGCCGATGTTTCCAGATTCATTTGCTTCTGCTTGCCAATCCTCATGTCGTAGTAGATTGTCTCCCCTTTCTTACCGGTCATGCGTAGAAGGCCAGTACCCCAGTCCTGTTTTGCCTTCATGGCCATCAACCATGGCCTTCCCAAAATTAGTGGATAGCCCTCCCCCTTAGTAGGCATCACAAAAACACCTACCTCTACCTCAGTGTTGAAAGCTTTGATTTTCACGGCACTTACCACACCCACACACTTTACTTTTGCGTTGTTTGCCATCTTTGCCTTGCATGGAGAAGGCCTGTCAACCTCGAGCCCTAATCGAAGCATCATAGCTTCGCTCATTACACAGATTTGTGCACCTCCATCAATGTAGGTGTTTCCAACCCTCTTTCCTTTTATGTTTACGTCGACAATTGGAAGGATGTCATCCATGTTGCATCCCGAAATTGCTCCGGCTACCTTTGTTTTGGAGCGTCTTGTACTTACCATTTTAGACCATTGTCGCCTTACTTTAGGTACAAGATGTAGCAGCTGTGGCCATGTAATCTTCGGTCCTTGCTCTGCCACATCCAATGTTAGATCATAGGGCTTAGAACTTTCCCCTAGCTGGAAGTCGGTGATGCCCAATTTTCGTCGTGGCTTGGATGGCCTCTTGCTAGTTTCTCCTCTCATGCTTCTCTCATCATCTAATTGTGTAGCCTTCTCCCTCCTAGCTCTTTTCACAGTCATGGCCTCAAGTGGTTCTAAAAAGGTTACCTTCTCCTTACCCTTGTCCCTCTCCTTTGCTCTGGGTGGATCCACTACTACGGCTTTTCCTTTCTCTTCTAGCCTTATGATGTTTACAGGGCAATCAGGTGGTGGGACTGGTGGAAGAGGTGGGATGGATGCTTGTACTGGTGTCTGGGGTGGACGTAGAATTTGTGTTGGTAGGGGTGGTGCTCGGGGTGGGGGTGTTCTTTCTCTAGGGGGTGACAATTGGTTCCTCCTACCTCCTCTATTATAGTTTTGTCGTGGTTTGGGACAGTAGTACATATCGTGACCGTCTTCTCCGCAGTTGTAGCAATGATACTCCCTGTTTTGTTGTCGTGCTCTTCTAGGGTCTTGATCCCTTTCTTGACTCCTCCCTTGCTGTATTAAATGGACAGACAAATTCTGCAGTTGGTCAGTAATATGGGCCAACATATCTTGTTGGTCATCTCTTACCCCAAGAGCCGGTGGTGGTGGTGGAATGGTGGTTGTCGTAGTTGTTGGTCGACGCGATGTTCCTGCTTCTGTTGACTCGGTTTCTTTGGCTTTCATTCACAGCTTCTTGTCCTTAAGGCGAGCAATCTCAACGGCTAACTCGTACGTAGCCGGGAATCTACCTTTCACCTTCTCCTTGAGAAGTGGCCATAAGCCATGCGTGAACCGATCTTTTTTTAGGAAATCGGGTGCGGCTTCCCCCCTTGCCAGTGACTCAACCCACCGTTCCCACAAATCCACAAATTTGGACTCATAGGTGGCATATTCTAAAAGACCCTCCTGCTTCAAGTCTCTCAACTTGTCCCACAACTTTTCTGAAGTGGTACCTCCCCCAAAGCGCCTCTTAAAAGCGGTTTTTAAGGGTTCCCAGTCATCCTTGGTTGCTTGTGGAAGTGCATTGTACCATGATCTAGCTTCTAGCTTCATGAGATGCTTAAAGATTCTAACCCGGGATTCATCCGTATCTTTGTTGCTCACTACACATGCTACTTCAAAGTCATCTAGGAAGTCTGTTACCAAATCCTCCCCCTTCTTTCCTTTAAATGTTGGAAATGCTACACTTGCCATGATTACTCAGAGAGAGCTAGAAAGACACACTGCTTAACTTGCAAAAGTTTTTTTCTTCGTTACAAGGAGGCGTGTATACCCTCTTATACTAGGATATAGATTAAAACTTCAAACGGTACATTGCCTTGTACCAAAGGTAGGACAAATGGTTGATCTGATGCCAGAACCTCAAAAAATCGCTCCCCACCCAGCATGGTGTCAATGACGTGTTGGTAGTGAGCCTTCAAATCCAGTATTACCTTGATTGAGCGTACATGTGTTGGTATGTGTGATCTGTCTTGAGGTAGGTTGTACTGATTCATGTGAAGCTTAGAGGTGCTTAGTCACTGTCCAAGCTTGTGGGAGAGGGTGGTGTTCTTTCCTGAAACAAACTCAGTAGATCCCTAGTTTCTCTAGTGAGAGTGTGAGCCAATGATTCCGTTATTTGTGCTGTAGCATCAGGTGCGACTTAAAAACTGACTGTGATAATTACCTCGGTGACTTGAGTTACCCGATTCTCAAAGTAGAATAGTATTGATTCTCTATTGTGTAGAGCTCCTTCCATTTTGTTGTTGTGGGTTGGTTGTAGGTTGCGGACATGGTTTCGACCTTCTCCTTCTTCTTCTTGGCACTTGGCCTATGTATACCCACTGGGTTTGGCGTGTTGGTTGACTCTCCCACTGCAAATCGATTACCATTACGCCTGGCACTCGAGCTTCGATGGAGATGCGGAGTTCGTCTAGTTGTGCTTGGAGCTCTTCTTCTTCTGTCGTCCAATTAGCAAATCCTGCTAGCCATTCATCCATTCACAATAGTTTAGGGGTTTCAGTCTTGTAAACTGAAGGGTTTCATGAAAAGATCCTCAGTGGGGGCACCAAATGACGGGAGCAAAGCGAACCCCGAACCCCGACGGCCTCTAAAACACCGGGGACCGAATGGCGCGCCTCGAGCCTGTCATGGTAAAGCAAATAGGGGGCACCACCTAGCTTCAACGGCTAGGACGCAAACAACACACCACCATAACAAAGTTTTCATCCAAGAGAGATGGATGCTTGGGAGTAATGATGAAGAGGGAAGGGAATGAGATCAAGTGAGAGAGAGAGAGAGAGAGAGAGAGAGAGAGAGAGAGAGGGAAGGTGGGGGTATAGCGGCTTAGTACTTAGGCACCACAAAAGGATGGCGAATCCGCACACCCTTCACACATACACAAGCTCACTCCAAACACAAGACTAGGTGGCGATTTCGCACACCTCACATGGGCAAAACATTGCAAGAAAACATACTCACAAAACCTCAAGCTTTATTTAGAGAATAAGGCGATGAAATGGGGAGCATAGGGTAGGGGAATGAGAAGGGAGAGCGTGGTAGAGCACATGGCGGATAGGTGGGAGTTGATGGCGAAGACTCGCACGAGGGTTATGGCCATCATCCTTCATTTAGTTTCCCTTTATCTTCCATAGCCCAAGGGTGTAGAGGTCATGCTCAAGACGAGCATGGTGATTGCGGTGATGGTGATGGTGATGGTGTGGGTGTGTGTGTGTGCACTAGGCACACATAGTGCATAGTGTATTCTTTGGTGATGTTGTGTGTGTCCTTAGTGTGATGGTGACCCCTCTTTATATAGGGGAGGAGGGGGAAGGAATTCTAGAATTTAGAAATGAAGAAATCATTATCTACATAGGCCATGTGATTGTGGGCCCCACTTGTCTAGCTGTGTGTATATGTGCCAGAACAGCAGTCTCATGAGAGAGAGACTAAGAGAGAGAGATGGGTTGATGAAAAAAAGTGAGAGGTGACATGGAGAATAAAGTAATTACAAGAGGGGAGTGTGTTCAGAGGTGAATCTGTGTGCAGATGTGTGGGAACACAAGAAAAATCAGGTAACCACCGGGTGGGGATGGGTCTGTGGGCACCTTTTTTCAGTGAAACTGAGTGTGTGTGAGTGTGGGGGAGGTTATTTAGCTACAAGACAAGAGACATGGCGCCCTTTAGAGAGAGAGAGGGGGGTATTTGGGTCATGGGATATGATAGGAGAGAGAAAGAGGGGGTGGGGTATACTATTTTGGAAGATAGGGTAAGTTGCATGTGAGTTAGGGTGCATTATTGGTGAGTTATAATGCATTATTGGTGAGAGGTGGGGTAGCTTGAGGGTAGAGAGAAAGGAGAAAGGACAAGGGGAAGAGAGAGGGGGTTGACCTTTTGAGTGGAGGAGAGGAAAAGGGACACACGGCGGGGCAACAATGAAGAAAAAGGAGGCAAGGTGGGGATGGGCTGCCCCACAGGCATGAGGTGGCCTATTTTACCTTTTCCATATATTTACATAATCATACTTTATTTTTTCTTACTTTTTCCAATGTCTTTTATCACTCCCTCCCTAAGAGGTGGTTTTCATGGGGTGGGGACGAGAGAAGAGGGGTATGGGAGATTGGCTTGTGAAAAGCCCCCATCATTAGCCCTCCCCTTTTGACTAGAGGCATTCATGTCTCTAGCTCATCTGTTTGATCATTATCGTCGGAGGTGGCGGCTGATGGTGTGTCCTCATCTGGAATGTCAATAGGTGGAGCCTGGTCAAATCGAAGAAAATAAGGTTTAAGTCGCCAACCATTTACCCTGGTTTTATGAAGTTTTCCATCAGCCTCCATAAGCTGGTAGCTTCCATTGGCATACTTTTTCCTGACGATGAAAGGACCTTCCCATCGGAGTAGGAGTTTCTTATCCTTGCGCGTGTCGAAGCGATTGTCGTAGCGGAGCACCAACATTCCTTTCTTCAATTCTTTTTTCCGGAGATGCTCGTTAAAGCTAAGCCGTCTATGCTCTACATAATAATTTATTGCTTCTTCTCTGTCCAGCTGCAGTCTTTTTCCCATTCTTGGGGAGTTTTTATACTCGTTTCTTCTGGAAAAGAGATAATCTCAAGCTCGTATCTTATGAATTTACAAAAAGAAAAAGCAATGGACCCTTTAAAAATTCTTTACACACCTGTCTAGGAATACTATTTCTAATAATACATGCCTCATCCGAAAGTTTTTCAGCGTATGAAGAAATCAATATTTTTATTACCAAGTTTATCAATAATGGGTTTCTTAGAAAAGACCTAGTTGCATGTATCTGCAATTCCTTAAAAATGCATGTCTGGTGCGGCCTTAAGTTTGACCTGTAGAACTTGATTAGTCTCATTAAACCAGAATGAGATACACTTGGAAAATTAATTTCTCACGTCGTGAAGGAAACCCCCTTTTTTTCCTTCAGAAAAATAGAAATAAATTTTTTCTTCTTCTCTGTTCAAGAGGTAGTAGGCCCATATTCTATGGGTCTACTACCTCTTAGAATATGGTGCCTAGGAAAGGGTGGGCGCGTGCGCGCGCACACACACACACACACACACACACACAAAATTACATGAGTCCTTTCTCATGCTTCAGTACATAAATTGGACAAAAAGAGCCTAGCTTAGATTTTTTTAAAAACCCTCTTTTTTCTTCACCTTTACAGCTCAATTAACCCATCCATTACATGATCACACAAGCACCTGTCACAATAGAAACACATGTTTGGACACTCAGCCAAAGGTAAGATACGGTTGGCTAAAATTACACTAAACTCCCTAGTTTGGGGTGAGTAGTTAAAATATCCTCTTGGGGATAGGCCAAAATGGTGATACAAAAATATCTTATGATGTGGTGGAAACTGTGCTAGCAATAGAAAATCCACGTTTCATTAAATGTTCCACATAATAATACTATGGCCGTAAGCACAGGTCTCCCTTTATCATCGCCAGACGCATATTGTTTTTGAAGTGTTCTCGACCCAAAGGGTCACCCATATCACTCTATTTTGATATGTCCACCATTTCGTCTGCGCAACTGATGTTCCTAATTGAGGGAATAGAAGACAATTAATGGAGTATGGTGTTTCTCGTGATGGACTTACCTCACTTACTGCAGATTGGCAAGCGTTATTGCTAATACCTGATCTTGACTATAAGTCAGAGTAGATGAAGTATAAGACACAACCTAAGACAAGTTATTGAAGAAATTTGTAAACTGTCGGCTTGAAACTCTTTGAAATTTCTTAAGTCTGTTACAGTGCACTCTGAAGTATAATATGCATGTCTTATATAGACCCAGATAGCAACCTCTACCTAGTGACTATCTGTACAAAAAACCCACTCTACCTACCAACACTTATTGGGTCCCGTAACACACTTACTCACCTTTGTTTTCTTGACATATGTTTCTCCTAGAAACTTACCCAACTGGCCATCCTACCTATAATAGTCTCTTTTGAAATATCGGTACTATGAGTAGTTTTTTCGTCTGTGACCATCGAGAGTTGGAGAATATACCTCATAAGAATTTTTATGCCACGCTTTGACTAAGCAAAATTTGTATGATATATTCAAACTGGCTACTGCTACAAAAGTACTGGTTCTCATAATTTCACTACAGGCAGTAGAATAAGTGGGTTTCTTGGTAGCCTCTTTTTAGAAATTACTTAAGCTTGGTTTTATTTGCTGTCTTTAAAACCCTTTAAAAATGGCCTTACCATTAGAAAATTTCGGAGGTCATTTGGAGGGCCTTGTAAGAAATTGTATTTCTCTCTCTAGATTTTTTTTAAAAAATGCACTTGCACCTTGTGAGTACGTCCAAAAGGACAACCAGACACTCTAAAAAGTAGATTTATATTCCCAATCGTCCTTGAAAACGATCACTTTTTTATTTAATACGAGCGTCTTTTTCAGGAGGGAGGTGCGGCGCATTCAATGCAGCTTACGTCATCACTGGAACTTGAAAAGTCACAAACTCTCAAATAGTGATAGATTTGAGACTTTTGACACCACCAATGTGTTCGAAACACCAAAATACCCTAAAAACGAATGTCTACTTGTCTCGTTCCGACATCCGGAGAGGCAAAAAATGTCAAAAAACCCCAAAAAATGGGCTTTTTACTTAAGGCGCACGAGGAGGCATTCTAAAATTCTAGAATGCCCCCCTGCGTGCCGTTAGTACAAAGCTTCTTTTAGTGGTTTTTGGACACTTATCTTTCAAGAAAGGCCCTTTTTAGAGGTTTTTTGACATTTTCCTCTCGAAAAGCTCCCTAAAAAGAGGAAAAAAGGGGCTTTTTACTAACGGCGCGCGAAGAGGCATTCCAAAATTTTGGAATGCCTCCTCGCGCGCCGTTAGTAAAATGTTCTTTTAGGGGTTTTTGACATTTTTTGCCTCTTTGGATGTCGGAGCGAGGCAATTAGACATTCATTTCTAGGATATTTGGGCGTTCCGGACGCATTGACAGTATCAAAAGTTTCAAAATCTTCCACCACTTGATAGTTTTGTGACTTTTTGAGTTCCAGTGATGATCTAAGTTGTATTAAATGCACCGCATCTACCTTCTGGAAAAGGTGCTCGCATTAAATGAAAGAGAGTGATCGTCTCCAAGGACCACTAGATTATTAAATGAGAAGAGGGACACCTTTTATATTTTTGTTAATATCAATCTATTTTTCTACGTAACGTAGGCTCTTCTCTCATTGGAGGAGCTTATTTTCCTCTCTCTTCCAAAAGGCCCTCCAAAAGACCTCCGAAATCTCCTAATGCGTATGAACACCTGTATGGAGTTTTTACCTATTAACCTTATGCAATCTTTTAATCTACTTGTACATCCGCTCTATCGCATGCTACCCTACCCTCTCCAAGTGAAAGGAGTGTTCATAAAGATGCGGCTATTGCACTCATGATTCGACACATGTTGTGCGCTATCGGATCTTGTGCTAATGGGATCCTTGGAGACATAAGCTTTATGAGCGACCTTGATTGCGGGAATGTCTGGCAAATGTAGGGTCCCATCCGCTACGGTTGTGCTTCAACCTCTATAAAACCCTCACAGATATGAAACAGGTCAGTGCTATACTCACTTAGCATCAATGTTCTGTATTTTCAACCTATGTGTTCAAATTTCTAAGTTATTAAGACTACTTCATGCCTAAGGGAAAGGAGAAATTTGTGGAGGAATTGTCATCTTCTCCGAGTCTATAGGTTAGTTTAATTCTTTTTATTTGATCTAGTGGGGTTCTTCTCCTATCTTGTATTTAAGACTGGGATGGGCTAGTGCAGTTGAGACATAATGATAAACTGGTTTTGAGAGTCACTCTGTGTATTGATAACTCTGGCTAGTGGACTATTTTGTGATGGAATGGCATGCTCTAATTCTGGGTTGGTTTTATGATGAAAACTCTAAAAGAATTAGGAATCTCACTTTCATATGATTACTTGGTACTGAGGTACTGCCAGATCTAGAAAAGAATTTTTGAAAGTTTTGAAAATTAATAACATCAAATACCCTAATGATGTCTAGTTCTCATTTTTAAGCTTGATTATCGTTGCTGACTGCCATCATGTATCCGAATGATATCTGGTGTTTTTTACTATACTAGCCAGTTCTGTTGCTCACCATTTGCATCTTGAAAACATTGCTGACATGTTGTAGCTTGGGATAGCTTGCCTAGTTTTGGTTTAGTTCCCCTGCGGTAAAATGATCTTAGCTTGGCTCTATTGAACTTGGCCACACATACTCTCATTTCATATCATTTTTGTAAGAAGTTGGTTTTTTTTTTGCATTACAAATTTACCTGCATGATGGTGGTTACAAAGACGGTGAAACTTTAATTCTCTAGCTAGGGTACTGTTATGCTTTTGGGCTTTTGCTTCGCTTAGGGGCTTTGACTTGCCCATCTAGTTTGTTTATGATTCAGAGAATAGAACTTTGGCTTGAACTATAAAAACATACTTTATGATTCTTTTGCTTTTCTGATTTCCATACTAAGAAAAAAAATGTGCTCCTTCTATTTAATAGCGGGTAACAGCTGATGGAATCACTCTTTTAGCAGGGATTGAAACATGAATTTGTTACTGGCTTTTTGAAAAATTATGTTGGCCCCAAGAGAGTCAGTTGTAAATAATGATAGCATTGAAATGATTAAATCTGTTCTCAACTCAAATAGTGGTATATTTTGAAAAAATTCAAACATTTGGGTTGGGACTCCTCTAGTCGTTCTGTTGGTTACCGTAGTCCTGTACCTTACTGTGTCGTTTGGATAGATTTTGGTTTTGCTTTCTCTAATATACTATAGAGGCCTTTACACTCTATAACTGAAATAAAATTTTGGCTCTGACTTTGTTCATGCGTAACCAGGCTTTCCTCTATCTCTTCAAATGTTGTTCTGTAATGGAATAGCTGTTAAGAACTGATGCTTAGTGTTGGTCGTATGTCTCGAGCTAACTTGCGCTTGCTTCTATGGGGTAAAAATATCCCCGATGTGGTTAAAGAATGATTTAGAAATATTAAAAACATAGGTTTTTGAGATAATCTCTTTAAAAATCTTTAAACTAAGGATAGGTAGCGGAATGTTAAAAAACTGTCTTGATATATAGTAGCATTTATTATGGGAATCTCACTCTTTGGGTAAGATTTGCTAAAATCCAAGGACTCTTCTTCTATTTTTTTTAAAAACATAATACACGTTGAGAACTGTTGTTTTTTCATTGTGACATGGATAACAACTGGGATGCCAGCATCACCTGCGTACAGTCACTTGCTAACGAATTGTTTTCTTGTGGATATGGGTGCAGGTGAGGGCTACCTTCTTTGATAAAAACATATTGTTCTATGTGGTTGAGGACATGAGGCTTATCTTTCACCTTGAAGTAGCTTCACTCTAGACTTAAGGATTACTTTCTCCCATGTTGTACTTTCTTGTCTTCACTTCCTTGTACAAAATTTATTCTCAATAGCAAACAAATTATTGTACAAATCCATTGTATTTTTTCCTAGAATTATTGGTCTCTGTGAACAGGTAGTGTTCGTTTGCACGTATGTATCTATTTAGAAATGCTACACAAACACACACACACCTCTAAAAGCATGTGCAAGGTTGGTGAGGGGAACCACCTTTTGCATCTTGATGTCATTGATGAATCCTGATTGCCATTCATTATGCTTACTACTATTGTCTTTTTCGTTTTTTCTAGACTAGACCCTCGACACCGGTTGTGCCCAGGACTCCTAGCACAACTTCACAGATACACTCACTCACCTATGGTGTTTTTAATTACAAAGTACCCTTTTGAAATCTAATCCACTTATTGTATGTTGTTGTGTTTGATGTAGGTTGACCTCCTTTGGAGCTCCACGAGAGCTGACCAAAGGGTTCAAGATTTAGAGTAGGCACTCAAAGAGACTTGAGTGGCCTTCGAGATTCTACCATTGGGCAGCACATTGCCTACTTTTTAGCACAGTAATTTGCACTCCGGAATGACTACCGAGTCCAAGCATAGTCCGGAAACGTCGAAGCTTCTCAACTCCGAGGGCCTTGGTAAAGATATTCGCTATTTGCTCCTCTGTGCTGGCGTAGACCAAGTCAATGTCGCCCGCCAACACTCGCTCTCGAACGTAGTGGTAATGGACCTCTAGGTGATTGGTCCTGGAATGGAACACTAGGTTCCTAGCCAACTGCATGCTGCTGAGGTTGTCACAATGGATGACAATCTGTTGGTCCACCTGCACTCCCAATTCCTCAAGTAATGTGCATAGCCAAGCTACCTCGCACGCCGCAACTGCTACACCTCTGTACTCGGCCTCTGTTCTCGATAAAGCAACCGTAGGCTGCTTTTTGCTGCTCCAAGTAACAGCAGAGAACATGAAGCCACTAGTAGATCTGCTATCAAAAAAGCTACCTGCCCAATCTCAATCTATATACCCATACAATGCTAATGGCGCATCTGCTGCATAGAACAATGCGTAGTCAAGAGTCCCTTGCACATACCAAAGTGTGAATCATACTCCATCCAAATGTGGCTTCCTCAGAAGCTGCATGAACTGACTCTCCAAGCCTACTGTGTAGCTCAAGTCTAGCCTCGTGATAGTTAAGTAGATTAGACTACCCACAATCTTCCTGTACATCTTGACATCCTCAACAACAACACTCTTCTCTGCACTCAGCTTTGCATTCACATCCAAGGGAATAGAAATTGGCTTACAATCAGCCATACAATACTTTGACAACATGTCCAAAGCATACTGTCTCTGTGATAGCCATACACCCTCTGGAGTCCTGATCACCTCAATGCCAAGAAAGTAGCGCAACTCGCCCAAATCTTTCATTTCAAACTCCTATTTGAGAAGACCCTTCACATGGTCAATCTCCATAGCATTGTCACCCACAATAATAAGGTCATCTACATATATGGTAATGACCACAATCCCCATATCACTCTCACGTACATAGAGTGAATGATCAGCATGAGCCCTCCTAAAACCAATACTGACAAGATACTTGGCAATCCTGTCATACCATGCTCTAGAGCCCTGCTTCAAACCATACAAAGCTTTGAGAAGCCTGCATACATAATCTGGGCAACCTGGATCGACATAACCAGGTGGCTGATCCATATACACTTCCTCTTGCAACTCACCATTCAAGAAGGCATTCTTTACATCCATTTGATGCATAATCCATCCTCTAGATGCATCCACTGCTATGACAGTTCTCACAGTCTTCATCTTTGCCACTGGAGCAAAGGTCTCCTCATAGTCTATGCCATACGTCTGTGCATAACCCTTTGCGACCAGCTTTGCCTTGTGACACTCAATGTTACCATCAGCCTTATGCTTGGTTTTATACACCCATTTATAGCCAATAGCTTTCTTGCCACTTGGAAATGGCACCAACTCCCATGTCTCGTTTGCTTCCAATGCAGCCATCTCTTCATTCATTGCATCATCCCAATGCACATTTCCAACTGCATCCTCAAAACATGTGGGCTCCACATCCTCTATCACCTTAGCCATGTAGGCTTGGTGATGTGCTAGATACCCATCATAAGTCAATTTTTGAATTGGATTTCTGACTCTGTTAGATCTGCGTGGTCTTGGGTCACTCCTTTGCCCTCTAGCATCTTCTTGTACTTTCCTTACACCAGGTGTCCTGACAGCTGGAATTCCAAATTCCTCATCAAAACTTTGTTCAGAACCATCTGAATCTATGTCTACATGTGAAAAACCTGATGATGCATCAGCCATAAAGGGAGGTTCATCAACCTTTTCCTTTCCTTTTCGTGATACATTCCCTGTACCTCCTGGTGGAGTAACCTACATACGTAGTCTACCATTCCATGGCTTCTCAACAAAGCCACGAGAAGAGGACTCTTGTGGTCCACTCAAAACCTGTGACTGTGGCCTCACATTTTGTACAACCACATCATTTTTTACATCAGCCCCAATAGTGCCATGTCCATTACTGTACCAGCTGCTCATCTCATCAAAGACTACATCTCTGCTCACTCGTAATTCTCGTGTAGTAGGATTGTAGCACATGTACCCTTTTTGTTCAAGGGAATATCCCACAAGAATACATTTCTCTGCTTTAGGATCCAATTTCCTATGCAACTCATCTGGTACATGCCGTAAGCTATGCAGCCAAACACTTTCAAGTGTGCCAAATCAGGCTTTGTACCTGTAAACTTTTCCTCAGGTGTTACATCATGCACCGCAGCTATAGGTGTCCTGTTCATAATGTACACAGTTGTATTTATAGCTTCAGCCCAGAAATGATGAGGCATGTTATTCTCATTCATCAATGCATGTGCAACCTCTTCAATGTGCTTGTTTTTCCTTTTTGCGACCCCATTCTTCTCTGGAGTATATCTGCATGTAAACTGCCTGCGTATACCATGCATTCGTAGAAAATTTGAAAAATAATTGGAGAAGTACTCTCCCCCTCCATCTGACCTCAATGTCTTGATTTGCATATCTGTCTCCTTCTCAATCATGCCTTTGAAGTCCTGAAAGTGACCAAACACTTCACTTTTATTACGCATGAAGTAGACCCATACTTTCCTTGTATGGTCATCAATGAAATAGACATAATACCTGCAACCATGTATACTTGCAATATTGGTTGGACCCCAAACGTTTGTGTGCACCACCTCAAGTGGATTTTTACATACATTGCACTCATGTGGAAATGAGCCCTTTGTTCTTTTCCAAACTGGCATGCTGCACACACTTTATGCATACCATCCACCTTGAATTTGGGCAAACCTTTTACAATCTGTTTTGATTGCATGCTGCGCAATCTCTGCTCATTGACATGGCCAATGTGTTTGTGCCAAATCTCAACATTAGCCACAACACCTGTGCCCTGTGCAAATAATGCAGTTTTTACCTCAGGCATGTCTACATTCAGCGTAAACATTCTGCCCACACATTTGCCCTCTGTGATCAGCTTACAGCCATTCTGGAAATCTTCTACATAATAGCCATTTGGATTGAAGCGAACCTGCAAACCCTGCTCAACCATTTGTCCAACAGAAACAAGATTCTTTGTTTAGTTGAAGCTTCCTGGCCTTGGTGTTCACCTCGAACACTCTGCCTAAGTTTTTCCATGCAATGGCGGGGGTTTCAGCATCCTGTAGATAGCCCATCATGCCATCTGTGATGCTCATAGAAAGCCAATATATCACTTTGCTCTGGCCTTGTTGCCAGTCCCTCAAAGCTTTTCTTTGCTCTGCCATAGCATTTGCCTCAGGAATTTCTGGTTCCTTTTCATTGTCTCCTTCTACATAGTCCCAATAACCTTTCCCTTTTAGGAAATTAGTTATTCTAAACTTCCATGCAGGGTAGTTATTTTTCTTAAGCTTCTCAGTGACAATCTGACTGAAACCGTCAGACATCTTGAAGTACTAAGACAAAATATCTGCAATCTGCAAAAACCTACAAATCTGTTGAACCTGCTATTGTGGTACCTGTAACACTTTCTACACTCAACGAGTGTCCACAATCAAGCGTACATACAACCACTGTACTTGTATAGTAAATCTCTGTATACTGCACTTTGGAGACCTGTTCAAAAACCTGTACGAAAAACACAGAGAGAGAGAGAGAGCTACTGCACTTCACTGGCCTGACTACCGACACCAAGACGGAAAGAGAGAGTGAGCGAGTCAACAGGGCGAGAGAGAGAAAGTGGGTGAGAGAGAGGGTAAGGGAGCATGTGGTGGATAGAGAGAGAGAGAGAGAGAGAGAGAGAGAGAGAGAGAGAGAGAGAGAGAGAGAGAGAGAGAGAGAGAGAGAGAGAGAGAGAGAGAGATTATTGCGCCATGCATGGGTAGGGGCCCCCGGGTTGGCAAAAGAGAGAGAGAGAGAGAGAGAGAGAGAGAGAGAGAGAGTGAGTTTTTTATGCGCCCTCTTGGGCTGGCTATACAGAGAATGAGAGAGAGAGTGAGAGACTTTGACAGATAGATAGGGAGTGTGAGTGTGAGTGTGAGTGTGTGTGTGTGTGTGTGTGTGTGTGTGTGTGTGTGTGTGTGTGTGTGTGTGTGTGTGTGTGTGTGTGAGAGAGAGAGAGAGAGAGAGAGAGAGCTACTGTGCTTTGTTGGCCTGGTTGCTGACACCGAGATGGAGAGAGAGAGAGAGAGAGAGCGAGCGAGTCAACGGGGTGAGAGAGAGAGAGTGGGTGAGGGAGAGGGTGAGAGAGAGGGTAAGGGAGCATGTGGTGGGGAAAGAGAGAGACAAAGATTATTGCACCATGCATGGGTTGGGCCCCTTGGGTTGGCGAAAGAAAGAGAGAGAGAGAGAGAGAGAGAGAGAGAGAAAGAAAGAAAGAAAGATTTTTAACGTCTATGTCAGGCCGAAATCGGCCTATGAGACAAATCAAATGTACATTGTGTGTATGTCATCCGTCTATCGGAAAGACAAATGAAACAAAATTGATACAAAACTGAGCTGAATGTAGGTAGTGGAGTATCTGAGGAGGGATGGAGCTCTATCTCTAGGGGTATATGCATGTCTGTATGCTCAAGGTAGTACAATCATGAGAATGCATCAAGCTATCTAGCTCCATCCTGTACTAATGGGGGGGTGTAAGATGTGGTACATGGGTGGGTCTGGTGCCAAGGCTACCCGGATGAAAGCTGTCGGGTCAGCCCTCATCTGAGCCACTCGCTCCTCAGTGGCACGGCGCTCCCGGGCTCGGATCTCCTCGATCTGTCGGTGGTGGGAGCTCGCGCCCCTGTAGCCTGTGGTGGGGAAAGAGAGAGACAAAGATTATTGCACCATGCATGGGTTGGGCCCCCCGGGTTGGCGAAAGAGAGAGAGAGAGAGAGAGAGAGAGAGAGAGAGAGAGAGAGAGAGAGAGAGAGAGAGAGAGAGAGAGAGAGAGAGAGAGTTTTATGCACCCTCTTGGGGCTGGCTACACAGAGAACGAGAGAGAGAGAGAGAGAGAGAGAGAGAGAGAGAGAGAGAGAGAGAGAGAGAGAGAGAGAGAGAGAGAGAGAGAGAGAGAGAGAGAGAGAGAGAGAGAGAGAGAGAGAGAGAGAGCTAAATAATAGATGAGAGGGAGAGAGAGAGAGGGGGTGGCTGAGGGAGTGTGAGTGGGGTGGGGTGGCGATAATGGAGGGGAGAGAGGGGGATAATGGAGGAAAGGGAGGGAGTGGTGCCAGGGGGGGGGGGGAGGGGTTAGGGGGGGCAGCCCACTGTGGGCGCGCGGGGGTGGTTGGCGGTAGTAACTAAAAGAAAAAAAATGTTGTTTATTTTATGCTCTCCAAATGGGGTCGGTTCCTGCGGCCTTGGCTTTTAAGGCCGGCCATGATCAACAGTCTCCGGGTGAGCTAGAGTGCGGTGTGGCTAACCCTGTGTCATTAGCCCTTCCCCTAAAGGTTAGGGAATTTATGCCTCTAGCTCATTTGTTTGTGCATTTTCATCGGAGGTGGAGGTTGATGGTGTATCCTCATCTGGCATGTCAATAGGTGGAGCTTGATCAAATCGTAGAAAATAGGGTTTAAGCCTCCAACCATTGACTCTTGTCTCGTGAAGCTTACCATCCGCTTCCATGAGCTGGTAACTCCCATTGGCATATTTCTTCCTGATAATGAAAGGGCCTTCCTGTTGGAGTAGAAACTTGTTATCCTTGTGTGTGTCGAAGCAATTGTCATAGCGGAGTACCAACATGCCCTTCTTTAAAGCTTTGTGCCGAAGATGTTGATTGAAACTAAGCCATCTGTGTTCTTCCTGTGCCGCATAATGATTTATTTCTTCTTCTCTGTCCAGTTATAGTCGTTCCAAGTCAAGGATGTGATCTTTCAAATGCATGTTGGGTCGTTGAAACTTGCTTGCCATTATTCTAAGACTTGCTAGTTGCACCTCAATAGGTAAGATTGCCTCCTTACCAAATACCAAATGATATGCGGTGAACCCCAAAGATGTTTGGGATGAGGTTCGGTAGGCCCATAAAGCTAGGAGTAGATACTTATCCCAATCCCTAGGATGATTGTTAACCTGCTTGGTGATGATTTTATAAATCATTCCATTCACTTTTTCAACTAGGCCATTACATTGAGGATAATATGGTGTGGAGTGCCTCCTTGTAATGCTTAGTTTTTGCATTAATTCTCCTACCAAGTCTGCTCTGAAACCTGACCCTCTATCAGAGATGATTTCTAATGGTGTGCCAAACCTACAACATATGTGCTCACAGACAAACTTAGCTACCTCCACAACTGTGATCCTAGTTGTGGTTGTAGCTTCCGCCCACCTAGTCATATAGTCGACTCCCATGATGATATAGAACTTCCCTGAGTTGGCCCTAGTAGGCAATGGTCCTATGGCATCTATACCCTGTTTTTCAAATGGCCCATATGAAAGGATAGGTGTTTGTGGTTCAGGCATGAGTGACCTGGTGCCGGCCCATTGACACAACTTACATGTCTTACACCTGTGATGTACATCACAATTGAGGCTAGGCCATACAAAACCCGCCTGCAAGGTTTTCTTTCTTGTTATATCTAGGGCAAAGTGACCGCCACAAACACCATCATGACAGCTGGTAATTATCCCAGTAATTTCATTAGAGAGAGGTACCTTCTTGAGGACTTGGTCCTTACCTTACAGTACAGACCGTCATTGATAAGTCGATACCTTGCGGCCTTCCTGGTGAGCCATTGCTTCTGTCCTTTTGTCAGATCTGATGGACATTCCCTTGTTTCCAAGAAATCCATTATATCGGGTAAGGCGTCACTACCTTGAAACAGAGGGAGCTTTACCTTTATAGCTCCAACTACCATTTTCTGCAGTCTTTCACTTGCTAAGGCATCGGCTTCATGGTTTTGAGCCCTTGGAATGTGGTGTAATTGAACTAATTCAAACTTACCCAGCAAAGTTTTTACACAGCTTAAGTGAGTCCTCAAGCTAGGATTTTTACATATCCATGCTCCATTTACTTGCCTTACCAAAAATAGAGCATCCCCAAATACATTAAGGCGTTTTACTCCTTGTGAGACACACCATTGTAACCCCTTGGTCAGTGCTGCATACTCAGCTTTATTGTTAGAATGTTACTCTAACAAATGGCCAATCAAAAATACCTTAATACCTTTTTCATCAAAGAACAGTATGCCTGCAGTTGCTTTGTCAGATGCTCGCTTGCAGGCTCCATCAAAGTAGAGAGAGTGTGCTCTTTCTATCACCGGTGGCTCTGGAAGTGGTTGATTTTCCTCCCCTTTAGATTGCTTTACCTTCTTCTCTAAGTGTTGGTAGGTCATGAGTCCCCCCAAGCTTGCCCTTGTCGTGCTTTCCACCTGTACCGTGTAGTCAAATTCTTGCAGACAAATTATCCATTTAGAAATCCTAGAAGAAACATCCATGTGTTGTACCACATAGGGAAACATTTCATCCATGGTTAAGATTACAAATTGCCTAGGCAACAAATATGATCGAAACTTTGTAGTTGCAAATCTAAGAGCCAAGACTAGGTGTTCCGCATGGGTGAAACCTTTTTCTACCGCTGTCATCATGCGACTGGAGAAGTAGACTGGCCTCATGAAAGATGTCATTGCATCCTTTTGGAATAGCATTGCCCCCAAGGAGTCATCACCCACACTTGGAGTGACATAGAACGTTTCGTCCCACTTAGGCGGTGAGATAGTTGGTAGGGTGGCTAACACCTCCTTTACCTTGTTGTAGTGATGCTCGCTCTCCTCCTCCCATGTGAAAATCGATCATTGTGTGAGTTTTTGCAGTGGTAGAACAAGTTGTGATAGTAGATGTATGAATCTACTCAAGTACCTCACCTTCTGTAGAAAAGAGACTAGTTGACGTTTGGTTGTTTGTGGTGCAGGTAGTGCAATGAGTGTGGACGCCTTACTTGGATCATCATTGATACCTTTAGCCAAAACTTCATGGCCTAAGAGAATGACTCTACTTTCCCCAATGTGGAACTTGTCTACATTTAAGTGTCCTCCTAGGCTTTGCAGCCTTGCTAAACCCTCAATCACTTTTTCTAAGTGTGAGATGCGAGGGCTATATATAAAAAAACCATCAATGAACACTCTTATGGATGTTCCAAAGAACGGTTGAAAGACATATGTGACATATCTCTGGAATGTGGCAGGTGCATTTGTGAGACCAAATGGCATAACTCTATAAGAAAAACAACCCTATGTTGTAATGAAAGTGGTTTTTAGTTAATCTTCAAAGGCTATGCGTATTTGAAAATAGCCAGAATACCCATCACACACTGTGTAGCATTCAAAACTAGCTACTTCATTCAGAATTTCATCCAAGAAAGGGAGAGGGAAATGGTCCCTCTTTGTGGCTGCATTTAGTGGTTTGTAGTCGACGCAGACCCTCCACTTACCATTCTTCTTAGGCGTCACCACTATGGGTGACACCCACTTTGAGTTTTCCACAGGGTAAATGAACCCCGCTTCCAGTAACTTCCTTACCTCGGCAAGGAGTGCCTTTTCTTGTATGACCCCCAGTCGTCGTAGTTTCTTCACAACTGGCTTTACCCCTTCCTTCGTCTTAATGTGATGCTACACCGTTGTAATACCTGTGGTTCTTTCATAGTTGTCAATGAAAAGGTCAGGGAATCCCATCAACATTTGCAAAAATTTATCCGTCTCTTCACTTGTCAATTCCATAGACAACATAATTTTCAACCTATCCTCTCCTAGGCCAGGTGATTTATTTTCCTCTCTGTTGCTTGGACCTTCTAGTGACGGGTCGCCAGTTGTGCTTGCCCTTTGTAGATCCTTCATGATAATGCCCATCACATCAATGGAACTATCGCTCTCATCGGTGGAAGTGGTCTCTTCCTCATAAGTGGAAGACTCACTAGTAGTTTCATCTGCTGATGTCTCTAGGTCCATTTGTTTTTGCTTGCCGGTCCTCATGTCGTAGTAGATTGTTTCCCCCTTCTTACCAGTCATGCATAGATTTTTTCCCCCTTCTTACCAGTCATGCATAGAAGACCAGTGCCCCAATCCTGCTTTGCCTTCATGGCCATCAACCATAGCCTTCCCAATATTAATGGATATCCCTCCCCCTTAGTTGGCATCACAAAATATCTACTTCTACTTTAGTGTTGAAGGAATTTACCTTCATGGCACTTACTATGCCCGCACATTTTACCTTTGTGTTGTTTGCCATCTTTGCCTTGCATGGAGAAGTCCGATCAACCTCGAGCCCTAGCCGAAGCATCATAGCTTCACTCATCACACAGATTTGTGCACCACCATCAATGTAGGTGTTTCCAATCCTCTTACCCTTTATGTTGCCGTCGACGACTGGAAGGATGTCAACCATGTTGCAACCTGAAATTGCTCCGGTCACCTTTGCTTTGGAGTGCCTTGTACTTACCATTTTAGACCATTGCCGCCTTACCTCTAGTGCGAGATGTAGCAGATGTGTCCATGTAATTTTTGGTCCTTGCTCTGCCACATCCAATGTTAGATCATAGGGCCTAGAACTCTCTCCTAATTGAAAGTCGATGATGCTTATTTTTCGTTGTGGCCTTGACGGCCTTTTGCTAGTCTCTCCCTTCATGATTCTCTCATCATCAGCTTGTGCAGCTTTCTCCCTCCTAGCTCTCTTTACAGTCATGGTTTCAAATGGTTCTACAAAGGTTGCCTTCACCTTACCCTTGTCTTTCTCCTTCACTGTGGGTGGATCCACTACTACAGCCTTTCCTTTCTCCTCTAAGCTTATGATGCTTACAGTGCGATCAGGTGGTGATGTCGATGGAAGAGGTGGAATGGGTGCTTGTAGTGGTGCCTGGGGTGGACGTAGAATTTGTGTTGGTGGGGCTGGTGCTCGGGGTGGAGGTGCTCTCTCTCTAGGGGGTGACAATTGGTTTCTCCTACCTCCTATATTATAGGGTTGTCGTGGTTGAGGGCAGTAGTACATACCGTGACCATCTTCTCCACAGTTGTAGCAGTGCTACTCCCTATTTTGTCGTTGTGCCCTTCTTGGGTCCTGATCTCTCTCTTGATTCCTTCCTTGCTGTATCAAGTGGACAGACAAATTTTGCAGTTGATCAATAATGTGGGCCACCATATCTTGTTGGTCATTTCTTACCCCAGGAGCCAGTGGTGGTGGAGGTGGAGTGGTGGTTGTCATGGTTGGTGGTTGATGCGATGTTCCTACTTCTGTTGACTCGGTTTCTTTGGATTTCATCCACAACTTCTTGTCCTTAAGGTGAGCAATCTCCACAGCTAGCTCATACGTAGCCGGGAACCTACCCTTAACCTTCTCCTTGAGCAACATCCATAAGCCATGCGTGAACCGGTCCTTTTTTAGGAAATCAAGTGCAACTTCTCCTCTTACCAGTGACTCAACCCATCGTTCCCTCCACAAACTTGGACTCATAGGTGGCATACTCTAAAAGACCCTCCTGCTTCAAGTCTCTCAACTTGTCCCATAGCTTCTCTGAAGTGGTACCTCCCTCAAAAAGCCTCTTAAAAGTAGTTTTTAGGAGCTCCTAGTTATCCTTAGCTGCTTGTTGGAGTGTGTTGTACCACGACCTAGCTTCTAGCTTCATGAGATGCTTAAATATTCTAACTTGGGACTCATCTGGGTCTTTGTTTCTTACTACACATGCTACTTCAAAGTCATCTAATAAATCTACTACCAAATCCTCCCCCTTCTTTCCTTTAAATGTTGGAAATGCTACACTTTCCATGATTACTGAGAGAGAGAGAGAGAGAGAGAGAGAGAGAGAGAGAGAGAGAGAGAGAGAGAGCTAGAAAGATACACTGCTTAGCTTACATCCAAAAGATATTTATTTTTTTCTTACAAGAAGGCGTGTATACTCTTTTTATACTAGAACATAGATTAAAATCTCAAATGGTACATTGCCTTGTACCAAAGGTAGGACAAATGGCTGATCTGATGCCAGAACCTCAAAGAAGCATTCCCCTCCTAGCATGGTGTCGATGATGTGCTAGTAGTGAGCCTTCCAGTCCAGTATTACCTTGATTGAACGTACCCGTATCGGAATGTGTGATATGCCTTGAGGTAGGTTGTATTGACTCATGTGAAACTTAGAGATACTTAGTTGCTATCAAAACTTGTGGGAGAGAGTGGTGTGCTTTCTTGAAACAGACTTAGTAGATCCCTAGTCTCTCTAGTGAGAGCATGAGCATGTGCTTCCGTTATCTGTGCTGCAGCATCAGGTGCGACTTGGAAACTGACTGTGATAATTACCTCGGTGACTCGAGTTACCCGATTCTCTAAGTAGAATAGTGTTGACTCTCTATCGTGCAGAGCTCCCTCCATCTTGTTGTTGCGGGTTGGTCGTGGGTTGTGGACATGGTCTCGTCCTCCTCCTTCTTCTCCTTGGCACATGAGCTATGTATATCCACTAAGTCTGATGTGCTGGTTGTCTTTCCCATTGCAAATCTATCATTGTTACGCCTGGCACTCAAGCCTCGATGGAGATGCAAAGTGCGTCCAGGTGTGCTTGGAGCTCTTCTTCTTCTGTTGTCTAGTTAGAAAACCCTGCTAATCATTCATCCATCCACAAAAGGTTAGGGTTTTCAGTTTTGTAAACTGAAGGCTTTCATGAAAGGATCCTCCGTGGGGGCACCAAGAAAATGATGTTCAAAAATGATGTGCCAGGTGGGGTGGCCTCTACACCACACATAGCCTGAATTCCCCAGGCATCATCTCAAGAGAGGGGGGTTATCCTATAACTATAAAGGGGAACCTCCTAGCATAAGTGCAGCTAGGACACAGGCATAGATGACCTAGAGTGGCAAGAGTGAGATGCCATCTAGGTAGCCAACATAAAATGATGAGATAGCAACGTCCCGATAGAGAGAATGCCTAGTCAACAGTCAGGAGTGTGTGCATGAGAGAGGTATGTGACAAAGGTAAGAATGGAGCATGACTGACTGCTGATGGAACACTTGATGAGGCACAAGCAGAGTGATATACAAGGGAAGAATCATCCCACGAATATGGGGAGAACAAGGCTAAGGAGAAGAGAGAGTGGACTCAAAGATCATGATAGAATTTCACACTTTTATTGATGATGATAATACTTACAAACGGTGATCTTGGCTGATACCAACCTTGCTCCTGACACTGGGGGTACATGATGGAATGCGAGTGCCATATGGTGCATGGCAAAATTTGGAGTTAACGGTGTTAGCACATTAGTGGGAGGTTAGTTGAGGGAAACACCAAGACAATGCAGCCGCCACCAGTGACATCGATCACTAGCATCAAGAGTGGCCCAAGTTAGCATGGTGTCAGTGCACTCAATCCTAGTGTGTTCATGCTGCCTTGCAGGGTGATAATGGATGCCTTATGTGCATGGGGTGGCCATGACTAGTAAGTCAACCATGGTGTGGGTGGAGACTAGTGGTGGTGGTGATGTTGCCAATGCTAGAACGCCCACACTTGCAACAAGCATGACACCGTGAGCTCCCTAGCTTGTGAGGTGCATTATGTGCCGAGTGGTGTATGGAATGTAGAGAGCATGGAGCCTAGGTGGTGCCTCCAGTGTGATATTTCTCCGTGCCCCCCCCCCCCCAAAGTTCTTAGTGAGGCCTCTTTATATAGGCCTGAGAGGTGGTCCTTACCAACGGTCCCTCCAAATACCAACTGGTCATTGCAGAGAGTCTAGATGCCTCTCTAATGTGAGAGAGCTAGAGAGGGAGAGAAGGTAGAGATACAGAGAAGGGAGGTAAGAGTGGGGTGGGGAATTTTTTTACAATTCACTAGCCGTTGGACAGGTTATTAGAGAAAAGTGTAGATCGGGGAATTTACAACGGGTGTTGTTGATGATTCGGGTGGCTGGTGTGAGGTTAATGCTATCATTCTTGGTCTTTTGTTGTGTGATGCCACCGTGTCGTATTGGGGCACCTTCTGGTCGCATTTGTTACTTTGCACATGCTGGCGGTGGGTGCAAAAATGTGGGTGTGTTGGGGTCGTTCTTTTTGCGGTGGTCTTCTGGTAATGCCTTGATTGGTCAACCTTGCTTGTACATGTGCGTTATGTGTGCGTGTACGTGTTTCATGTGTGTGGGTGTGTAAGTAGGTGTGTTTTTATGCGTGTAAGTGTTGTTGTGTGTGCGCAAAGCGTGTGGGTGTGTGTGTTTATATTTTATGGGTAAGAAAGACCAAGGGAGTTTGTGTGGGTATGTCTCTGGGGTTATGTGTGTGTATGTGTGTGTGTGTGGGTAAGTGTGTATCGGCAAGTATGTTGGTGAGAACGAGAGTGAATGATATTTTTTTTCTTTTTCTGGCTCGCTGACTATAGAGAACAAGAAAGGGAGAGAGAGTTTTAACTATTAGCAATATACATAACACATGAGATATTCTACAAAGACCTTGGCCTACAGATAAAGTAAAAAGTCATGTATTTCTTTCGACAGTTTATCCAAAGCAAATACATCATAGTAACAGGCCATTAAAGAGTAGGATGGTCGTGTTATAGTCCAATAGTTACAAGTACAACACTTCATCTTCTAAATCAATAGCCAAGGAGAGGACACCCTTACCTGCATCCACAGTAAGAAAACAAACCATTCGTTAGCTTCCAAACAGCATTGTAGGTAACTGGGGTGACCTAGTTGTCATCCATGACACCAAGGTATCAAAAAAAGAAAAATCATGCTACTAAGGTTTAAAGTGATTAGTAATATTTTATTTCCAGAATCTAGAATAAAATTTTGAAAAACCTTTCCAGTTTTAGCTCAAGTTTAGTTCTTTCCTTCCGTACTTTTAAGTGAAGTTTTTATAGCCCAAAAAAGTGTTCCCGCTATACCAATTGTTTCTTATGTTACTGTGAAGTCAAGTTTTAGTGTTTTTCAATCAGATTAAACAATCATTGGCATGGCTGTCCTCCTCTACCAGTATTTCCACCATCAAAAAGATTTCAGAAAACCTATTTTACTGAGTTATAGCAATCTTTGACTCATAGCTTCTCTTCCAAAAAACCCACAGTAATGATCCGAGACCATAATCAGTAAAAAGAAGAACCTTTTACCACCAGCCATTCAGTCTAGGCAGCAGTTTAATTCACCAGCAATCCAGTCAAAAAAGCCAGTCATCTTATCCAATATACCACTACTAGATAGTGCCGAGAATCGGCAAAAACCAGTCGAAAAAAAAAGACCAGTCGGGACCAGCAAGGGATATCTTACCTTTATATATATCAATCATTGGCACGGATCCTCACAAAGTCGAACATAATCAGATAGCCTAGACCAGCATAGGATAGCTTACCCTTGCATATATCAATCATCGGCAAGGATCCTTACAAAGTCGAACATGATCCGAGACCATGATTAGCAGAAAGAAGAACCTTTTACCACCAGCCATTCAGTCTAGGCAGCAGTTTAATTCACAGCAATCCAGTCAAAAAATCCAGGGATTCTATCAAATATACCACTACCAGATAGTGCCAAGAGTCGGCAAAAACCAATCGGCCAAAAAAAAAGTCAAGACCAGCAAAGAATATCTTACCTTTACATATCCCATCCCTCGACAAGGATCCTCACACAGTTGAACATAATCAGATAGTCTAGACCAGCATAGGATAGCTTACCTTTACATATATCAGTCATCGACAAGGATCCTCACAAAGTCGAACATGATCCGAGACCATAATCAGCAGAAAGAAGAATCTTTTACCACCAACTATTCAGTCTAGGCAACAGTTTAATTCATCAGTACTCCAGTCGGAAAAGCCAGTCACCCTATCACTATACCACTACCAGATATTGACAAGATTCGGCAAAAACTAGTCGATAAAAAAACTAGTCAAGACTAGCATAAGATAGCTTACCTTTATATGTATCAATCATTGTCAAGGATCCTCACAAAGTCAAACAATTAATCTCAATCCAACCCGTGATTACACACAACATTACCAGATATTGCTAAGAGTTAAGGTATACCAAGCTTAACCCCTCAAACTAAGAGAGAAGAGCAGTCTAACAGCCTGAGACCACCATATAGTGCCAAGATTCAAGGTATATCAATCCCAACAAGTCGGTCAAGTGAATGTACAGCAAACCAATCGGTCAAAAAAAACCAGTCTAGACCAGCATAGGATATCTCCCCCTCTCATATATCAAAACATTGGCAAGGATCATCACACAGTTGAACAGTCAACCTTAGTCCAACCACTGATTAGACACCCCACTACCAGATATTGGCAAGAGTCAAGGTAAGTCAAGCCCAACTCCTCAATCTCAGATAGAAGAGCAGTCCAACAGCCCGCGACTACTCTTTGTCTCAAACATTACTCCATAGTGGATACAATGATCCGTGCATCAGTCCGAAACCACTGATTAGACTTATCATTACCAGATATTTCCAAAAGCTTCTAAGTTCCCCATAAAAAATTGCAAGAGCATATAAATTATTTTGCATAGTTCAAACCGAAAATGGTGTAATCAATAACAGTGAAATACTCAGCAGAAAAACCATCATTTTAGTATGTTATATCAAAGCAAACCATACCCAAATTTCCATTTAGTATTTAAATCACACAAGGTACCTCTGTAGATTTGGCCAGTGATTTTTTGTTGGGATCCATCACCAAAAGACTTGCAGAGATGAATCCTCTCACCCACGGTATAGTGTGTGCAACAATATTGAAAAAGAGAAGGTGAAACCTCTCACACCGTTACCCACTCAATGTATGCAAAACCATGAAAGAACAGAATATCCTTTGCTCAATGGTAGCTAAGTGAGCTTTATGCTCACCTTTATAAGGTAGTGTCAAGCCTTGCAGTCTCCCGCCTCTGGCAGTGGAGCCCGCTCACGAGCACATGGAGTCTGGCGTCGCATTCAATTGCCCACCTACCCGCACAAGGGCAGTGCTAGTTGCATGCACCCCAAAGATAGCAAGTGGCGTCTGCAACATCCCACAGAGAAGCTCTGATTTCTTGTCACTCCATGTTGTGCCTTCAAGTGATGATTAGTGACCTTTCCCCAATAGTACACGACCCAAATATAGCTGGAGCCAAAAAATTATGGGTTTCATACACCTTATGGCCAAACCATGTTCCCACGGTAAAGAGTTACCACATGGTAGCATACAAATACTTACATGACCTAAATCCTGATGAGGATATTATAGTTATTCCCAAGCTTTCAAAGAGGGAGAGAGAAGCCCAGTCGGGCCATAGGGTCATTACCTGGTAGTTTTAAAAGCATAGTTTTATAAAATATAAAAAAAGAGAAGGAAAGAGAGATATACAGAGAGAGATGAAGAGATACGGCCATCCATTCTCCAAATGTAACATATAATGAATCAATTGAGAGGTTAAGCTAGGGTTAGACCAAGCCAGAGGTAGGATGTGGTAGATCAAATCCTGTTGATACCAAGTATAGAGAGAGAGAGAGAGAGAGAGAGAGAGAGAGAGAGAGAGAGAGAGAGAGAGAGAGAGAGAGAGACCCACCCTTACCCAGGGGAAGATCTTCCACTTGGTGAGGGGGGTCATCACCAAGTGGTGAGACCTCCCCTACAACCAATGTATCAGTGTATGAGTGTTAGAAGTTCAATAATAGTCTCCTTGTCAGCCAAGCATAAGGGCCAAGAGTTTTTAGCGAGAAAATTCCTAACCGTGCCTTGTAGTTCTTTCATGGAAAAACCATTTGCCTTATATTTCCTCACAAGGTGACAAATTGCCTGAAAGGCTAAGAATGAGTCCGAGGATGGGTACATAATCAAATATACCATGCCGAGACAGGTTTTTACAGCTATCTTATGTGGACGATTACTCTTCCTTTTGACGTATTCGATCAAGCTCGGGTGCAGATTGTATCTTTTCTAGGAGAATTTTGGTGACAAACCTTCCAGTTAATGGAGAAAGAAGTGATAACTCTATATTCAAAAATACTATTTTAGTAATGATATTCAACTTGGTATTGTTCAAGCACTCCAACGAGGTAGGTTCAATTTGAAGTGTGTCGGGATATATTAGTGGTAAGTATTTTGCAAAATTGGGATTGTTTAAACTCAATAAATCATCCATATATTTGTAGGTATGCCGAAAGAGTGTTAGGTCAATAGTGGTGTCCGTTGTCTCCAGTTGTTTCAATATCCATCTATACTCAAAAAAAGCAAGGTAGAGATTGCACATAACAGGTGAACATGAGAATCCCATAGGGATACCATGGATCTTCCGAAAGCATTGATTCCCTAACAAAACAAAGCAATTCTGAAATAACCATTCAATAATCATAATCAGACCACACTGATTATAGTGAGTGGGTGGTCCCTTATGTGCGTTTTTTACCCATCTGGGACTCCGGGTAAGTGAAATTGCGTGATAACCTATCAAACTTCTTTTTTCAAAAACCCATTTAATAATCTGTTGTAGGACAGAAAACAATCCCAAAGGTTCAAATAGTGATATGTTTTCATAGCAGTGCGTGAAATCTGCTGAAAACATGAAAAAGATGCACTATGGTAGATTATTGAGCTCCTCAATCACGTTTTTTACTAGCCAAAATTTATTCACTTGAAGCCCCGTGAAGGTCTTAGCTGCTATAAATTTTTCTTCACAGATGTTGGTTAAGTCAGTGAGAATGAGATTGAGACACGCAATAATTACGTTTGTGGCGTGTAACATAATGCAATTAGAGGCATCTGAAATCCACCTAAAATTGTGTTTGTGACTCTTATACGTGGGAAATAGTAAAGGTAGTTTAGAACTATGAGTGTCTAGTTTTAAGTTACTCAGTGAAATACCTAGGTATCGTGTGGTTTCTTCTGGACACATTTCAGATATCAGGAACTTTGGTCCTTTAAGTCTAGCCTCAACTTCTACTTTGGCTAGGTGCTTGCAGATAAGAGTGGGTATATGAGGGGCTTTGTCAAGTCCTACCACAAACTAATCCTATTTTAGTTTATTTATCATATAAATCAGTGAAGGAGATAGCCAAGTTGTTTCTTGGCTTAACCATGTAGGCGGGATTGCTCCAATAAATGTTTGAAAATATGAGAAAATATAATCAGAAAGTCTAGCATGTTGTAGACTTTCTAAATTCAATATCTTGGCTATCTTAGCCAAGTAGGTAAGTAGTGCGGCAAAGGCCAAGTGTGGGTTTAAAGGTTGTAAGGGGATATGATTTAGACCTTTACTTAATAGGTCTTTGATTTCCTTTGAACCAAATAAAGATAGATCTGTAGTACAAACGTGTTGTTTAAACTCACCAAAATCTGAACAGTAGTCTCTAAAAAGAGGAGATGTACACGATTGTTGTTTGTCAGAAGTCAAAAATTGTGTAGAGTATGCAAAATTCTTCAATGGTGGGTCAAAGGTCCAACCAAAAGTCAATTCATCTAACATATTAGTATTGCCAAACAATTGTTGAAAGGCATTTTGCATCAAAGACTTTGGTGTATAAAGATCAAAAAAACGATTTGAAAAATGGCCGTGAATTAAACGCTTCTTCAGATAATCTTTTTTGCATAGAACTAGCTGGGCCAAAAGTAGTCTGCTTGATCTAAAAAAGCAATAAAATCAAGAGTTAAACATTTTCTTGATAGGGATATTCTTCCCTCTTCCTTTGACATAGCTTCTAGCTTTATTACGTCCTTCAAAAGATCCAGGTGTAGAAGAGGGGGATAGAAATGAGGTGATAGAGTGAGAAGCAGAACTAGTCAATAGAGGCCTTTTAAGAGTGGGGGACTCATCTGCATCTAGTGATGGTTTGAGAAGGGATAGAATATGTTTGATCCCTTTAGAAGCACTAAGATTTGACAGTAAATGACTAGGTGCATCTAACTATAGCTCCTTCAGAGCCTCATACATGAAATTCCTGAAGTGTAGATATGCAATCTAGGCTCGGAAAGCTTCCTTAGCTTGGTCACCAAGCCATGAACATATCATAGGTAAAAAATGCTCCTCCATGTGTGATGGGAAGAGGTCCTCCAGATGGTTGAGAAGAAACTAGATGGCATGATCAAACCAGAGGATGTTGCTTTCACAGTCTCCTTTTGCATCCAAAGCTTTACAAGCACACTTGATGTAGGGACGGCAGATGTTCCAAATAGACTCAGAGTAGAATTCACTGCTTTGTTTAGAAAAGGTCATCGTCCCCTTGGTTCTGACATAGATGCCTAATAAGACCGGGCATTTCCTAGAATCCAAGAAGTGCATATTGAAAGGTGCTTTTATTACATAACCTTTGTCCAAGAACTAAACTCTTTTGAGGGTCTCCAGTTGACAGTCTTCACTAGTAGAGGCCGGTAGCGCTGCTAAGAAGACCCAAGTCTCTATAGATATGGGTGCAACAAAAGCTTTGTTCTGAAGTTCCCAAAGCTGATGGTCAAGCTCAATTCCTTCAATTGCAATCTGCCTAGGACGGAGGAAAGGAAAACATTTAGAGACTTTTGGAACCATATCAAGTAAAGAAGTTTCACTTGACAAGTTAAGTCCCTGTTGCTTTTTACTGCTTCCAGAGCCGTGTCATCCCTACAAAAAAGGCCTTTAGGAGCCTTAGCAAGATCGAATGATTTAGTGGAATCAAAACATGAAGTGAGGCCACATAATTTTTTGATAAAGTTAGATAGGTCGTCTCCCTTAGCTAAGAATTGTAGCAGATCAGTTTTATGACTTATTTCAATAGCAGATAGATTGGAAGCCAATCTATGCAGATGAAGTAACCCTTCCTTTGAATCAGCAACCAGGTTGGTGAGGATCAAAACCCAGTCATTGAAAGTTAACAAATTCATGATTGAATCATGGGCCTCTGTTACTTTTGAGTGTTGGTTCAGGAGGGAAATGGCTAAATCATCTCAGATCAGTTTAATCACGAGCACGGATGTCGGTGAGGAGGGCAAGGTAGAAAGGTCAAGGGTAGCAGAGATAGGGATAATCTGAAGCCAAAAACAGGAAAATATTAGTAAGATCCATAAGAGGAGTTGGTAAGTATTCCAACTTAACGACAACCAAGACAGAAGGTCATAACGGTTGTGTGGGATGCTCCCTATCCCAGAAAATATGGTTGCAAGCAATATCTTCTAAGGATATAAATCCTCTAGACTAGTTCTTGGTGCTCTAGGGAAACCCGAGGGCCGAAAAGCACCCATGTCCTTAAGCAGAGAGAGGTTTAACTATTAACAATATACATAACACATAAGATATTCTACAAAGACCTTGGCCTACAGATAAAGTACAAAGTCATGTATTTCTTTCGCCAGTTTATCCAAAGCAAATACATCATAGTAACAGGCCATTAAAGGGTAGGATGGTCCTGTTATAGTCCAATAGTTACAAGTACATCACTTCATCTTCTAAATCAATAGCCAAGGAGAGGACACCCTTACCAGCATCCACAGTAAGAAAACAAACCATTCGTTAGCTTCCAAACAGCATTGCAGGTAACTGGGGTGACCTAGTTGTCATCCATGTCACCAAGGTATCAAAAAAAGAAAAATCATGCTACTAAGGTTTAAAGTGATTAGTAATATTTTATTTCCAGAATCTAGAATAAAATTTTGAAAAACCTTTCCAGTTTTAGCTCAAGTTTAGTTCTTTCCTTCCGTACTTTTAAGTGAGATTTTATAGCCCAGAAAAGTGTTCTCGCTATACCAATTGTTTCTTATGTTACTGTGAAGTCAGGTTTTAGTGTTTTTCAATCAGATTAAACAATCATTGGCATGGTTGTCCTCCTCTACCAGTATTTCCACCATCAAAAAGATTTCAGAAAACCTATTTTACTGAGTTATAGCAATCTTTGAGTCATAGCTTCTCTTCAAAAAAACCCACAGTAATGATCCGAGACCATAATCAGTAGAAAGAAGAACCTTTTACCACCAGCCATTCAGTCTAGCCAGCAGTTTAATTCACCAGCAATCCAGTCATCTTATCCAATATACCACTACTAGATAGTGCAAAAACCAATCGGCAAAAAAAGACCAGTCAGGACCAGCAAGGGATATCTTACCTTTATATATATCAATCATTGGCACAAATCCTCACAAAGTCGAACATAATCAGATAGCCTAGACCAGCATAGGATAGCTTACCCTTGCATATATCAGTCATCGGCAAGGATCCTCACAAAGTCAAACATGATCCGAGACCATAATTAGCAGAAAGAAGAACCTTTTACCACCAGCCATTCAGTCTAGGCGGCAGTTTAATTCACAGCAATCCAGTCAAAAAAGCCAGTCATTCTATCCAATATACCACTACCAGATAGTGCCAAGAGTCGGCAAAAACCAATCGGCCAAAAAAACAGTCAAGACCAGCAAAGAATATCTTACCTTTACATATCCCATCCCTTGGCAAGGATCCTCACACAGTCGAACATAATCAGATAGTCTAGACCAGCATAGGATAGCTTACCTTTACATATATCAGTCATCGGCAAGGATCCTGACAAATTCGAACATGATCCAAGACCATAATCAGCAAAAAGAAGAACCTTTTACCACCAGCTATTCAGTCTAGGCAACAATTTAATTCATTAGTACTCCAATCAGAAAAGCCAGTCACCCTATCACTATACCACTACTAGATATTGACAAGATTCGGCAAAAAACAGTCAAGACCAGCATAAGATAGCTTACCTTTATATGTATCAATCATTGGCAAGGATCCTCACAAAGTTAAACAGTTAATCTCAGTCCAACCCCTGATTACACACAACATTACCAGATATTGCTAAGAGTTAAGGTATACCAGGCCCAACCCCTCAAAATGAGAGAGAAGAGTAGTCTAACAGCCCGAGACCACCATATAGTGCCAAGAGTCAAGGTATATCAATCCCAAAAAGTTGGTCAGCAGTGAATGTACAGCAAACCAATCGGTCAAAAAAAACCAGTCTAGACCAGCATATGATATCTCCCCCTCTCATATATCAAAACATCGGTAAGGATCATCACACAATCGAACAATCAACCTTAGCACTAGACACCCCACTACCAGATATTGGCAAGAGTCAAGGTAAGTCAAGCCCAACACCTCAATCTCAGATAGAAGAGCAGTCCAACAACCCGCGACTACTCTTTGTCTCAAACATTACTCCATAGTGGATACAATGATCCGTGCATCAGTCCGAAACCACTAATTAGACTTATCATTACCAGATATTGCCAAAAGCTTCTAAGTTCCCCATTAGAAATTGCAAGAGCATATAAATTATTTTGCATAGTTCAAACCGAAAATGGTGTAATCAGTAGCAGTGTCACCAAAAGACTTGCAGAGATGAATCCTGTCACCCATGGTATACTGTGTGCAACAATATTGAAAAAGACAAGGTGAAACCTCTCACACCGTTACCCACTCAATGTATGCAAAAACATGAAAGAACAGAATATCCTTTGCTCAATGGCAGCTAAGTGAGCGTTATGCTCACCTTTATAAGGTAGTGTCAAGCCTTGCAGTCTCCCGCCTCCGGCCGTGGAGCCCGCTCACGAGCACATGGAGTCTGGCATCGCATTCGAATGCCCACCCACCCGCGCATGGGTGGTGCTAGTTGCATGCACCCCAAAGATAGCAAGTGGCGTCTGCAACATCCCACATAGAAGCTCTGATTTCTTGTAATGCCGTGCTGTGCCTTCAAGTGATGATTAGTGACCTTTCCCCAATAGTACACGACCCAAATATAGCTGGCACCCAAAAATTATGGGTTTCATACACATTATGGCCAAACCATGTTCCCACGGTAAAGAGTTACCACATGGTAGCATACAAATACTTACATGACCTAAATCCTCATGAGGATATTATAGTTATTCCCAAGCTTTGAAAGAGGGAGAGGGAAGCCCAGTCGGGCCATAGGGTCATTGCCTGGTAGTTTTAAAAGCACAATTTTATAAAATATAAAAAAGGAGAAGGAAAGAGAGACATACAGAGAGAGATGAAGAGATACGGCCATCCATTCTCCAGATGTAGCATATAATGAATCAATTCAGAGGTTAAGCTAGTGTTAGACCAATAGGATGTGTTAGATCAAATCCTGTTGATACCAAGTATAGAGAGAGAGAGAGAGAGAGAGAGATTATTGCGCCATGCATGGGCTGGGCCCCCCAGGTTGGAGAGAGAGAGAGAGAGAGAGAGAGAGAGAGAGAGAGAGAGAGAGAGAGAGAGAGATTATTGCACCATGCATGGGCTGGGTCCCCCAGGTTGGAGAGAGAGAGAGAGAGAGAGAGAGAGAGAGAGAGAGAGAGAGAGAGAGAGAGAGAGAGAGAGATTATTTTTCCCTGCATGGGTTGGGCACCCCCGGGTTGGCGAGAGAGAGAGAGAGAGAGAGAGAGAGAGAGAGAGAGAGAGAGAGAGAGAGAGAGAGTTTTTTATGCGCCCTCTTGGGCTGGCTACAAAGAGAATGAGAGAGAGAGAGAGAGAGAGAGAGAGAGAGAGAGAGAGAGAGAGAGAGAGAAAGAGAGTGAGATACTTTGAGAGATAGAGAGAGAGAGAGAGAGAGAGAGAGTGTGTGTGTGTGTGTGTGTGTGTGTGAGAGAGAGAGAGAGAGAGAGAGCTAAATAATAGATGAGAGGGAGAAAGAGAGAGGGGGTGGTTGAGGGAGTGTGAGTGGGGGGGGGGGGGGGGGGGATAATGGAGGAAAGGGAGGGACTGGTGCGGGGGGGGGGGGGGGGGGGGGGGGGGCAAGCGGGCAGCCTTTTGTGGGCGTGCAGGGGTGGTTGGCGGCAATAACAAAAAGAAAAAAAAATTGTTGTTTATTTTATGCTCCCCAAATGGGGTCGGTTCCCATGGCCTTGGATTCGAAGCCTTGTATATATCTGGTAGTTATATTGTTGCCATATGTAACTCTCGCCCACATCACCATCGCTTGGGACGATGAAGTTAAATTGCTTGTCAAGTGAACAATTTATGTGCAAAAGACCAAGTACAACAACAAAGAAGCACATTTAAAGTTATAGATATTTGTTCATCAAGAACACAATGTTGTGATGACAGGGCATGACAAGTGAACAATTTATGTGCAAAAGAGCAAGTATAGCAAAGAAGCACATTTGAAGTTATAGATATTTGTTCATCAAGAACACAATGTTGTGATGATAGGGCATGACAAGTTGAACAAGAGTACTCTTTGCACACTAAAACTTCCATTTTGGTGTGGAAATTTGAAGATCAAAACTTTCCATTGTGTTTACAACTATATGTTTTGTGTAGCCACCAAATTTTTCCTCTTTAAAGTAAGTGCAAACAAGTCAAATGTACATAGGAGTGTTAAAAAACACATTGTTTTTTGGCAATCTTGGTGGAGGCAGCAACTGTGAAAGTCAGTTCACCTTATCATGCATACACCCATTACATAGAGATTTGGCTACACACTATGACATTTTTCTACTTGTGATCAATGTTGTGATCTTCTACTTTAAGAGGACATTCGCAGTAAATTATATGTCTTTTAAATTTTTCCTCTGCTCTTTAAGCTTATTTCAAATTTATGTCTCTTAAATTGTATTGTAATTACTTTACGTCTCATCAATGCATATCTCTTTAGAATACACTCCAATAGATGTAAACTACTGTTTCAACTCACAAGAGTTGACAACACATCAATACTAAACAACATCAACCAATCTCTATGACAAGGCCAACCAAGCAAGACTAGTTTTTATTTTTATTCATAGTTGTATGTGTGTGTGTGTGTGTGTGTGTGTATGTGTGTGTGTGTGTGTGTGTGTGTGAGAGAGAGAGAGAGAGAGAGATTTCGTACATCTCTTCGGATATACACTTTGGCATCTGGCTTCCCTCAATAGCTAGAGAGAACCCACTCACAAGTAGAATCATCGCATTTGTTTCCAAGCAATTTTTAGTCACAATGCTAACCCCAGCGCCACCATCAAGGATTCCCTTCATAGTTAATCCCTTGCTAGTGACTGGTGTGAGCGGGATGGAAACACACACAACGCCTCTATAATGACCCGACACACACTCTTGGGATGATACACACACACACTATGGGGCACCACTCGGCTTATACAACCCACCTGGCCGAGACACGCGATGGAGTGAGAGGAGAGAGACTACCCATTTACCCACTCCACAGAGAGAGAGAGACACACACACACACACACACACCCAAAAAACTCAGCTCAAAAGAGAAAATTTCTGATGTTTAGATACAATTGAGCTTGGGCCAACACATGGGGAAAATAGCTCACACAATATGGGTAAAATATGCCAGATACAATCACAAATTGGAGCAGAAGCTTGGCTCATAGGAGAAACTTACACAGCCAAAATAGCAGAAAAACAGTGAGAAATTTGTCAAAATGGACAGCACCATCGCTTCTGGAATGGCCCAAAATCCTAGTCGACAATGTCAAAGTGCTCAAATCCGACCTCGGATGAGCAGTTTATGGCCAAAACAGGCTCCAAAAACAACAAAAACTCACTTGCGGCTGTTCCTCCTCTTATCTCCACGTTTTTTCTGGTCTTCTCTCAGTTTTTTCAGTTCTCACACTTAGCTTTATTAGTTGGGCACCCTTGGCCTTTTAGTTGACCTCAAACGGACCCCGAACAGGCCAAAAAGTGGCCTCTCATTTCATAGTTGTCACCCTGCTGTATCCATCCGCACACATAGCACTCAACTTTGTCCAATAATGCATCCCGCCACCAGGTGAAGTGGCCCCAAAATATGGTCCTCATGATGACCTTCCTGCATAATTATCACAAGAAAACACCCATGTTGTGTCTGTACTTATCCACGTGCAAATATTGACCCCATTCGACCTCCTGACGCCTGTTAACCCTCACGGCTCACGGACACCCTATCACCTACGACGGACGTTGTAACCTACGGTGGACATTGTATTATTTATTTGGCAAAGTCAGGTACCAGGCTTGTCGGTCCAATAGGAAAAGGGTAAGAGTGATCGCCGATGAGAGGCACACTCCCATCAGAACATTCAAGGGATTAGTTGGCTAAGCATGGGCGCCCAAGTGTGAATGGGACGAGCTCATATAAAAGTCAACTAAACCTAAAATTCACTCATTCTCTCATTTGTGCAATAGAAGAGTGCTCTTGCTCTATCTCCATCTTCTTCTTCTTCATCTCCTTGTGTGTGTGTGTGTGTGTGTGTGTGTGTGTGTGTGAGAGAGAGAGAGAGAGTGTGCGATCTAGCATTGCGACGACGGCACGGCGGCGGTGAAGCGGTTGAGCGCGGTGAAGCGGCGGCTCCTTCTTCTTCGCGGCGAGGAATCCTCCACGAATCAAGCGTAGAGCGGTGAGTGACACACCATCGCCTTCTTTGAGCTTACTAGTTTAGGCTTGTTGTGTGCTTGGAGCCATTTGTGGCTTGCACACGGTGTATCGGCAAGTTCCTTGCATTGATACGTGCGACATACGCGTACATTTTTGGAGCCTCTACCGGGGAATGTCATACATTAAGCTCGAGTAGCACTTTGTGCTTCTCCGTGGTGCAATTTCTATTGTAGGAAAGGTAAGGAAGGAGTGTGTGTGTGTTGAGAAGAGGGATTTGGTGTTATAGTATGTGTTTTTTTTGTTAATGGAGTTTTCAAAGGTATTGTGTTTATTCTCTGTGTATTAAGGTTGTTAGTTTTCTTTATTAATGGAGATTTCAAAGGTATTGTGTTTATTCTCTTTGTATTAAGGTAGTTAGTTTTCTGTGTGTACAGTAAGTAAGTAGGAAGTAGATTAGTAAGAGTTAATAGAGTGTGTTAGTGTGTAAGAGTAGGTGTATTAGTTAGAAGTAGGTAGATAGAGTGTGTGTGTGCTCTCGCGCAGGCCGTGACGACCTTATCCTTAAAAAATTTTATTTTATTGTTTTAAAAAAATTAAAGGTAGGACCGGGTTCGGGAATATCTCCCAGACCCAAGCCCAAGCTCACGCTCAGGCCTAGGCCTCAGTCGCCTTTAAAAAAAATGAATTTTAGCTTCACACGTAGCTAAAAATCGATTTTTTGAGGACCAACGGAACATCAGATGCCTGAAAATTGTGCTGTAAAGCACACAGCGACCCTCTAAGTGCTACGCTTGTTTCGAGCTATCACAACACTTTAATCAAAAAAATCAAACATTAAAAAACATTAAAAACGTAAAAAATACGAGTAAAAACGGACGCTTAAAAAAGGTAAGCGGTTAACCTTCGAGGTTATTCGCCGACGTTTGTAGGGTGCCAAAGGCACATGCCTCTGCGCTCTGGTCGTGTGCTAGAGACGGAGTAACTAGAGAGAATTTTGACTTACGCGAGTTCTCAATATCCACCTACTTTAGGTTCTGGACCCTCGGCGGGGACCCAAGGTAGTACAAACCAAGACCCGAACGTAGCGGCTAGTGACTCTTCCTCTGACTACGACATCATGAAGGGTTTCCCAATGCCTAATCCCAATAGCTCAAGCCAAGACATGCATGCCATGGGTCCTCGGTCTGGGCTGAGCGTGCTTAGCTGCCTAAAGGAAACCTTTAGTAGAACCACTCGCTCCGAACATGGAGCTAACGATGTAAATGAGGGGGGTGGGGAAGTAAATTCTCCATTCGTGACAAACGTAGACCCTATACCGTTAGAGAATGTGCACGTGAATACTTCATTCACTGCACCTCCTGACTCTTCAGAGTTATTTCCCTCCGAGGTCATATTACCCAATGGTAGAAGCCTTGCCAAAGTGCAAGAGGTTGAGCGATGTATCCTTGCACCGAGGGAAAAGGAAGTCGAGAGCTTATGCAAGCCGAAGCAACGAAGAGAGTTAAAAGCAAAAGCTCCTATGTCAATATCCTTGCTAAGAGAGAAATCAAGTGCTCCTGATTTAGCAATCGCTAAGGGCCAACCCCTAGAAAGCAACATTACATCTAGCTCAAAGGACACCCCTAGCACCTCAATCCTAGATGGAGTGTTCTTAAATGAGAACTGGGAGTAAAAATTACAAACAGATACTCTGACCGACCTATACACAAGTCACACCTATCACGTGGGTTGGTTAGATGTCCTACAATCCACAATGGGTGCTACTAGTGTGGAGGATCAACAACAAAGAGTTTGTGAGGTCATCCATAGGGTCATTGAGTTAGAGAGACAGACCAAGGGGATCAACATGCCTTCAACGGGTCTCATGAGATTCTTGGATACAGGGAAGGCTAAACAACCGACCTTATCGCAAATGGAGACTCCCTCGGTAAGTCCGATGGATCCCCCATATGTTGTTTCTCCAGGGTTCTCAGTGCAATCTGAGCCCACAAGTGATAGCTTCACCTTTCCAAGTCTAGTTCATCTTTCCCTTGATGACACCACGGCTACCATGCCTACCCCAATGATGGGCATGCCGAGAAACACGCCATGGACCTCATTTGTTAGTAAAGCACCACTACATGGTAGCTCAATGTCTGCAACAGTACCTACAAGTGTGTACCAATCGTATGCACCTATGGGTCATCACACTCATGTAGTCCCTACCCCTCCCACTGTTTCAACTACCTATGCTCCACAACCACAATACACAAGTTCTGATTTTCATGGGACTATACCGGCTAGCATTAGCATGTCACATCCAACGTCTGCTATGCCTAGGGCCACCCATATGAACTATGGACCACCACATGGCACAACATCGTACCCAACGTGGAACCCAAGGGCTTCCTATGCGCCAAGCCCAATGCCAATACCTACTCCACATGTAGTCTCTGGAGCACCTTCACCCACGGTGCCTGCTCACTTAGGTGACTTGGCAACATTTGCTCAAGCTATTGGTCGATCTATTGCTGAGAATATGTGTAACACGCCTGATAGAGAGCCTAGAAGTAAGGCAGTACAAATAGCCAATCTCACACTAAAATTTAGTGGAGACGAGGATGTGAGAAAGCATATCGAAGTGTTTGAACAAATATGCGATTCTCTAGGAGAACACAATGACCTGCATAAGAGCAATTCTTTAAGCCTAACCTTAAGTGGAAAGGCTGGGGATTGGTATAGAACCCTAAGGGTGGAAGAGAAAACGATTTACCCTACTCTTAGGAGACTGTTCTTAAAAGAATACATATAAGAGGGAGTGCTTTGGGGTGTAGCCTCTCAGCTCCAAAAAGCCCAACGAGAGGAAGGAGAGTTGGTGAGAGACTTTATAAGTCGCTTGAAGCATTTGAATTCTCGTTGTAATCCAAATGAGTGCTTCAACAATAACCAATTGCTTGATAGATTCATTAGGGGATTACGGCATGAGGATATCTACAATGGCCTAGTCATTAGAGGTATCACCACTTGGGAAGCAATCACCACCAATGCGATCCAATTGGAGGATAATTTAATGATTCAAGGAGAAAGAGTGTCTGTTGAGACTAAATCTATTAGCTCGCAAGCATCAGGGCATCAGCCAATGACCCCAAAGCCTATTGCTAAGGAGCCAAAGATATCTGAGATGACTTTAGCAGATCTCACCAAGGCTATTCAAGAGAGTCTTAGAGACAATCGTGCTCCGCAAAACAATCATATGTATCCAAGAAGGGAGCAGCAATGGTGCTCAGTATGCTATGGACCGCATAGTACCAATGAATACCCTACTTTTAGAGTAAAATTTAATGGGAACTGCAATGCATGTGGAAGGTATGGTCATCAAGCTAAGTATTGCATAGTATTTAAGCGCGCGATGGCCAATAAACGAACCTTAGCATGGACAGACACACCTCGAGTGCCTGCATTGATACCGGCCCCACCTCTTGAACAAACAGCACAACACATGGTCCCTAGGGCCCAAAATGTTGTTCAAACAACACCCTTACCACCTCCAGTGCTAGGACCGCAACCACCACATCCGAGAATCACTTCTGTGAATCAAGTGGGTTGTGAGTCATCTATTGCTTGTTTGGAAGGCTGTGAGGAATATATAGATCCTAATATTGCCTATGGGATGGATGTTCTTGAAGAAAGTCCACAATACTACATGGAGGACTATTGGGGACAAGTCAAACCTGTATATCAAGTAGCCGCTCTTGCGGCAAGAGGCCAAAATATCAATTACACTGCTAAGAGACCACCTCTTCAATGCTATGAGTGTGAAGGTCCACATCGTGTAGCCGAGTGTCCTATTAGGCTACAAAAGAACGCCACACTAATGCAAACCAATCAAGCGAGCACGTCTACAATGCCAATACTCATGTGTAATCGATGTGGCATAGATCATTTGATTGCCCAATGTCAAAATAATCCAAATGCACCGAAGATCACGCCATTAAACTTGATGGAAGTTACCGAGGAGCCATCACCAAGTACACCCGTGGTACCAGTAAACGTACTCACACGATCGATGCTCCAAAAACAAAATTATATTCTTGAGGAAAGAGACACGGCATCAATTGCCCAATCTCAGAAAAAGAAGAAAACACGAAGAAAGAGATCGCAAAAAGCAGCGAAGTCAGACCCCAGTTCAAAGACCAACATAGGGACTGGTGATGACCCGTATATATGAACGACGCTGAAGAAGATTCTGATTCAGGTGAAACCATGGAGACCAAAACAACCACTAACATAGAAACCAACAAGGAAGATCTTCATGAGCCACAATGGCCAGGATCCAAAAAGAAGATAGGAACTTACCCAAACCCTACAGAGGAGATTGATCGAGTCAAGCAATTAAGGAGTTTGGTAGAAGATACCCAAAGGGATCTAGAACCAGCACCTAGGAAGATCCAGATTACAGACACCGTGTTCCCTATGCAACAACAACCTCACCAAGTCCATAGACCCTTGGACATACCTAGTGTCATCCAAGAAGAAAGTGACTTAAAGTCATGGGAAAGTGGGCGTACTCACTTCTTGATGGAAAGAATGTTTACAGAGGGACTACCTGATCCTATCGAAGAAATGGAGATCCCATCTTCCCCACATCAAGGGACTCAAGGCCAAAAGGTGCCGTTAAACATTTCCAAATTGATGGATTTCATGTCTTCAGAAGTTAGAACCACCATCATGTCCAAACTATATAAAGACCCTGAGCTAGTCTCAGCTCTTCGAGCCTTCCTCAATGGAGAAGTGAAGTTTGGGCTACCTGTTAACAAGTTGGGACAATACTTTGATGGTGATGAATCCAATGTGACCATACCAATCACTACTAAGGGATTAACTGGGAATCCTTGATGGTGGCGCTGGGGTTAGCATTGTGACTAAAAATTGTTGGGAAACTATGGGAAGACCTCACCTTGCAACCACAACCATAGTAGTGAAGATGGCCAATGGGTCTATTGTTAAACCTATTGGGATGCTAGAAGATCTCAAGATCAAGTTCTTCGGACATAAAATAAGGATTACCTTTATTGTTATGGATTTCTCCAAACACACTATGGCATCGGAGATGATCTTAGGACGTCCTTTCATGAGGGAAGCAAAAATGGTGCATGACTGGTCCAAAAACCATGTCTACCTGCAGTTCCAAGATTCTGTCATTCGAGTGGATCTTGTGATGGGTCGAGCACATCCTCTAGGAAATAGGTTTATAATTGATCATAGATCTGATACAACAGTTCACTCAGTCCCATTGCAGTATTGTTACACGTGTAAAGCGGACACTGATGTTGGGGAAGATTCTCCTTATATGGATGTACTACCTGGGATGACTGAGTCGGACAATGTGGATTGGGTCCACCTAGCAACAACCATAGACACTTGGGGAAACAAGGGAACGACCTGGGTAACACCTGAGGGGGATGAAATGCGTGTACCCTTAAATATGCTACAAGAAATGCATATAGCTTCTGACAAGACTCATCCTAATATAACGAAGAAAACATACAAGTGGGTCCCTAAAGCTTCTTTAGCGACCATAGCTAGTGCTAAAAAATAGAAGCCTTGTAAGAAACGTCCCACTCGACCCAAAAAATGTAAGAAAACATGGTGGTGGATTCCTAAACGACTATTGGAAGCCCAAGGCTACTATCAAGGAAATGATCAAATCTCGGTGCCAAAACGTAAATTGTGCTCTTACTTGTCACCTGACCCATCTGAGCCCAATCCTGTAGCTCCAAAAAGAATTGACAATCATGGAAAGAAAGAAATCACAAAATGCTACACACCCGTTCCAGAGCTAGTTTGGGTACCGAAGAAAGAACGATTTGTTCCACCTAGCTCAGGAAGGGGGGAGTCCCATGAAGCTTCTAGCTCCTCATGTAACCCATCCAAGGAGGTAAAAGCTTCTCCACGGTCTCCACCTACAATAGTGGACCTTCATGAAGCTACAAAGGAATCCACACCTCCCAGTGTTCAAGAATCACCTGATGAACCACTTCAAGTTCGATCCTGGGAGAGTACCTTACCACCCTTGCAACTCGATGAGGCACCTAAGGTAATAGAAAACTAGTGGCAAAAATTCCCACCTATTACTAGCTGGAACAATTGGTTTCAAAGGGTGACAAGCACATTTCAAACGGTATGATCTACCCAAGGAAGGGGGGAGTGTTTGCTGACAGTTATCATTCACTCACTTCCCTCTCAACCTTTCTCCCTGACCTCTCAATCTCCCAATCTTAGGGAATGTATATATAAAGCCTTATACTCATAAAAAACAAAAAATAAAGAGCAAGAGTAATTAGCAAATGAGTATGCACAATAAAAATCAAAACATTGACCAGACCAACACATTCACATCCGGTACACTGAAACAGAAACCTATGCCATAAAACACCTTTGATCCTCATCACTTGAGTGATGGAAGGTAGGAAGGATGAGTACAATAGGGGTGTTTCTGTTTTAGAGTTGAGTGATTAGCAAAGTTCTTTTTTCCCACTGATGTGCCTCCTAGAGGTATTCTTTGTGTTTCTTAGTGTGTAGAGGAACGTGTTGCTGTTGTTAGGATTTGGACCTTCATGGGATCTTTCTCTCATTCACACTTCAAATCAAGCGCGACCATCGACACAAACAGGTGTTTCTTGACCATTAGCATTGCCCCTTATCTTTTTGCATCCATGTTTGTCTGCTTGGATTGTGATTGATAGCATAATATTCAGTGCATTTGCTTAGTACCAAACATTAAATTCTATGAATTTTTTGTCATAACCACTTGTCTAGATTTAAAAATCAAGCAGTTTGACTAAGCTAGGTTGACCAAGTTAGATGTTAGAGATCTTCTCTTAATACCATGGGGAATGCCTTCCTAATAATCAATAAGTTACTTAGGTTCTTAATCCGATTTAGGCAGCATTGTGTGAAATGTACTAGGGCTTTCTAGTGGGCTTGACCCTATTGACCTTTAGCTTAAGTATTATAAAGGGAGTTTACTAATGTGATGAGCCTAGGGAGGGTAACAGTGTTATATGACCCCCCAAAGTTACAAAATTAAAATGTTGAAAACGAACAAACAAAAAATCAAAGTGCCACAATGTAAAATCTTAAGCTGGAAGAGAAATCTCAGCTTGATTGGGTACTTCACTCACATGTATCGCCTATGGTACTAGAGCCCTAGAGGTTCCCAGTGTGGGCGCTTTTCCTTGAAAATCAAAAAACCCAAGGCATACAAAATAAGCACACACATCAAAAGTAAATCAATGAGAAAAAACTTTTGGGGGGTCAAAGAAAAGGTAAGCAGTCAGGCGATGATTTCATGAGAAATTCCTTTTATCGTAGCTTAACTACAAGGTCTTCTAGGTATAGCCTCTAGTCAACCCTCGAACATGAAATACTTGGCTCTCGCGATTAAACAACTTAATTGACTAGAGAAAATTAAGAAGCTTACCCATGGTATTAATAGTCGATCTCTAGTGCCTTTCGACCGTTAAATTAGAGACCCCTGACTTGTTTAATTTTTTACCTTTTCATTTGTTTATACATTTGATTATATTGCAATTTAATTTTTATTGCTGACAAATTGTTTACAATTCTGTTACCAATCACATTGTCTTCCTAAAACTGCATATGCTTTTTAATCGCTTATGAGAATGCAATTACTGTGCCAATGTTGTTTGATTTTGCAGTGACTAAAGAAGGCTAAGGACATTCATCTCAAATGCTCTTCCACCTCGACTAATGAGCTTCAACTCAATAGCATCCGAGGACGGAATCTACATCAGGAAGGGGGGCATGTTAACCCTCACGGCTCACGGACACCCTATCACCTACGACGGACGTTGTAACCTACGGCAGACATTGTATTATTTATTTGGTAGAGTCAGGTATCGGGCTTGTCGGTCCAATAGGAAAAGGGTGAGAGTGATCGCCGATGAGAAGCGCACTCTAACTGGAACATTCAAGGGATTAGTTGGCTAAGCATGGGTGTCCAAGTGTGAATGGGGCGAGCTCATATAAAAGTCAACTAAACCTAAAATTCACTCATTTGCTCATTTGTGCAATAGAAGAGTGCTCTTGCTCCATCTCCATCTTCTTCTTCTTGATCTCCTTGTGTGTGTGTGTGTGTGTGTGTATGCGTGAGAGAGAGAGAGAGTGTGTGATCAAGCATTGCGACGACGGCACGGCGGCGGCAAAGCGGTTGAGCGCGGCGAAGCGGCGGCTCCTTCTTCTTCGCGGCGAGGAATCCTCCCGAAGCAAGTGTAGAGCGGTGAGTGACACACCATCGCCTTCTTTGAGCTTACTAGTTTAGGCTTGTTGTGTGCTTGGAGCTATTTGTGGCTAGCAGACGGTGTATCGGCAAGTTCCTTGCATTGACACGTGCGACATACGTGCACAACGCCACTAGATGCCATCTGACGCACCTGCTTACCTCATGTTGTCGGCCCGCAGATAGCTTCCTCGAGAAGTTTTACGCGCTACCAACTCCTCGTTATTATAGAAAAAACACACTGGTACTGGTGATAGTGAAAATCGATGCACTATATACATGTTTTCCTACCTGTACACATGTGGGCCCCACGTAACCACCTGGCTCTGGAAAATGGGCAATTCCTTATTTGATGCACCATGCATGTGTATGTACATATGTGCAATCCCTTTCTCCAAAAAACCCTTGACATAATTTTCCCATCCCCTAGCCTGCTAGATCATTCATGATCAGCAGCAGCAAAAAGCGATATGAAACTCGCAGCATCACAAGTTTCCTCATCCCTCACCAACATTACTTGCTCCAAATACAGCTCATCTTGCTCCACCATCATCAATCTAGCATGATACAATTTAAGACTCAATCCATTTACCCTTGACTTATGTAAAATCCCACCAAAGTTAGCCAGCTGATATGTACCATTCGAAAAACATTCCACTACCTTGAAAGGGCCTTCCCACTTAATTTGAAACTTCTTTTGGAAGGTGTTGTCCAGCTTACTGTTGTAGCGCAAAACCAATTCATGCTTCTTGATACCCTGACTTTTGACCTTTTCATTTATCTTTGCCAAAGCCTTATCCTGCATCTGCCCATAATGTTCCAATGCACTCATCCTATCCAGTTGAACCTCCTGTAACTGTAAGAGCCTCTCTTTGAATGCATCAGTAGGCGGCCCAAGCAACTTTTCTAACATCTTGACCGTAGGCAAATCCACTTCCACAGGCAATAATGCTTCCTTTCCATATACCAAATGAAATGGAGTAAACCCTGTACCTGTCTTCACCGACATACGGTAAGCCCATAATGCACTAGGCAATTCCAAATCCCATTTCTTTTGTTGGTGCTCTATGACTTTTGAAAGGATTTTTACCAACTCACCATTGAACCTTCCATTTAAGCCATTACACTGCGAATAATAAGGAGTGGTATGCTGGTGCCTAATCTTCATCTTCGCGCATAAAAATTCTAGCAGTTTAGCTCTAAATCTTGGCCCCTTATCCGAAAGTAGCTCTAGTGGCACCCCAAACTTGCAACATATTTCGTCGTACACAAATTTTGCCACATCCTTTGCAGTGATTTGTTTTACTGCTATAGCCTCTGCCCATCTAGAGAGATAGTCCAGTGCAGTCAGAATATAGCTTTTGCCCCTGCTTGTGATAGGTAACAGGCCTATTGCATCAATTCCCCACTTTTCAAACACATCAAACGCCAAAATGGTTTTTCGTAGCTCTGGCTTCAACACTCTCTTCCCAAATGCTTGACACCTATTGCAAGACCTACACCAATGATGAACATCCTTGTGCAAACTAGACCATACATACCCCTCTTGCAAGATCTTACACAAGGTGATCTTTAGCGCAAAATGGCCGCCACATGCGCCTTCATGATTCTCTTCCAACACTCTGTAAAGCTCCTCTCGCCAAGGTACACGTCTCAACACGAGATCAGCCCCTTTCATGTATAAGACATCACCAATCAATTTGTACATGGATGCTCTATGCACAAAGCCATTTTTCATAGACTTCTCAATGTCGTTCGGAACTTGAGCCAAACTTTCCCGGCCATGATAAAGAGGTAAATTGGTCCTCAACACAAATAGCTCCCCAGTCATGCTTTGAGCTGCTTCATGTGCCTCTCCATTTAGAGCACACTCAATGTGTTTGATGCTCCATGCTTCAAACTTTTTTAACAGGCCTTTAATTCTGAAACACATTTCCTTCGATGAGGTGTTCTTGCTCTTCCACACACCCAGCACTTGCTTCACAACTAACAAGGCATCACCTTTTATGCTCAACCTTCTAATCCCATGCTTTAAACAAATGTGTAATCCGGCTTCCAAAGTAGCATATCCAGCCTCATTGTTACTATGAGCATCCAACTTGAACCCTCGCTTCCATACTAGCTTCCCCTCTGGATCATAAAGTGCTATACCCCCTGAAGCTGCATCATGGCTCTTTCATTATGAGCCATCAAAGAACAACATCTGTGCATTGCTGATCTGTGGCACTTCTTCAACTACCCTTTTCACCACCTCTTCCTTAACAAGAAGGGGATTCTCCTTGTAGGTCAACAACTCGGCTAGGGTAGCTCTTGTACTGTCTTCCACTAAAAAAGAGAACTCAAACTCTTGCAGCTCAATTACCCATTTCTTCACCACATTTGACATGTTAGTGTCATTAATTAACTGTGGCAAAAATGCATAACTCGTCAAGAAAACAAAAGGTCGTGGTAGCAAGTAATGACGAAATTGTCGACAAGCAAATATTACACTGGCCATCACTAGCTCTACTTCCGAGAATTTTCTCTCTGCTAACAACTTCACTCGGCTTGCACAATACACTGGCCTCATATAATGGCTGCCCTTCCCCTTTTGCAATAGCATTGCTCCAATGGCATCATCCCCTACTGATGGATTTACATAAAACACTTTTTCCCAATCAAGAGCCTGCATGGCTGACAACCCCCCTAACACCTCTTTTACCTCTTGAAACAATTCTCCACACTTGTCATCCCATTGCAATGGATCATGCTTTGCCACTTGTTGTAATGGATAAAGGATCTGTGAAGACAATGGAATAAACCGCACCATGTACTTCACTTTGTGTATAAAGGTTGCCAATTGCTTTGTACTCGTAGGTGATGGAAGAAGAATAATAGATTTAACCTTGTTTGGATCAGCCTCAATGCCATTTTCTGACACCATATGGCCCAATAACTTCACCCTTGGCTGTGTTAGATGACATTTCTTTGGATTTAGTTATCCTCCACATCATCATATTGAGCCAATACCATCTTCAGCTTCTCATGGTGTTCATCCCTACTGCTGTAGACTCAGAAGTCATCCATAAAATCTTTAACACAATTACCAATGAATGGTTCCAATACCCATTTTGCCCTCTCTTGATAGAAATATGGTCCATTTGACAACCGAAATGGCAATACCGTGTAAAAATAACAGCCCCATGGCGTAATAAAAGCTGTCTTTGTGCAGTCTTTAAGAGAAATCTTCAATTGAAAATAGCCTGAAAAACCATCACACACATTGTACCTCTCATAACCTGCCACTGAATCCAAGATCTGATCGATGAATGGAAAAGGATATGGGTTCTTCTTAGTGGCTACATTTAAGAGCTTAAAATCTACACAAATCCTCCACTTTCCATCCTTCTTTGGACTGACTACTACTGGACTCACCCATTCTGTGGTCTCCACAGGGACTATGAACCCTGCCTTCAATAACTTGTCCACCTCTTTCTGCAAGGCTTCCATTTGATCTTGACCCATCCTTCTTAGTCTTTGTCGCACAGGCTTAGCACCTTCTTTTAGCTCTATATGCATCTCTTCTCCCTTGAACCCTCTAATCTCTTCATATGAAGTAATGAACAAATCAAGAAAACTAGCCAGCATGTGCAAATATATCTCCTTCTCCATAGCTGAGAGGTCTCCACTGATCATTTGTGTCATCAATTCCTGCTTCTTTGACAATTCAACCTTGGTTTGCATCATCCCTTCAATCACTTCATAAGGCCCTTCACTTTCATCTTCAAACTCATTTGCAAATGCGACTAAACCAGACTCCTGGATTTCTTTGTTCATTAAAATAAATGCAGCATCAACATCCTCATCACTACTGGTAGTACTATCATTGTCCTCATCAGTCACTGTGGAATAGTCTTCATCACTAGACTCATCCTCATCTTCATAAAGCTCCTCCAATTGTTTCCTTGTTTCCATATTATATAACTTCTTGGCACCTGTCTTTCCATAGAGGCTAATCGTACCACGTCTCCAATCTTGAACAGCTCCCACTGCACGTAACCACGGTCTACCCAGTATAATAGGATATGCTCCCAACCCCGCTGGCATCACATGAAAATCAACCACCGCCTTTGCATCATACGACTCCACTTCTAAGCTCTTTACAACACCCAAACATTTTACTTTTTGATGGTTTGCCAATCTGATCCGGAAGCCTGACACCCCAGTCACTGTAAGACCCATCTTCTCAACGCATGAGTGTGTTATGACACATATTTGAGCCCCACCATCCACATAACCTTGTCCTAGATGTTTTCTTTTGTGCCACACATCTACTATTGGGCAAATGTTTGGTAGCTCATCCATCGCCAACACCTTCACTGAACCTCTCTCTGGTTCTTTCTCCATTGGGTTAACCATCCTCTTCCACTATCGCTTTAGCTTAGGCACCATCTCTATGAGCTGCCCAAAAGTAACATCTGCCTTTCTGCTTGTCAGATCCTCCTTCAAGTCATAGCTTAATTTCCCATACCCTAGTGGAAAATCTGAAACATGAAACTTGCGACGAGCCCTCCTTTTCCTTTTGGCCTTGACATCCTCGCCTTCATGGCTCTTTCCCTTCTTCTTATTAGGACCTGGGGCACTTCTTCCTTCCTTGTCCTCTGTGGTCCTCTTCCCAATAGGCATCACTAATGTATCCTTTAGCTTTGATGCCTTCTCCAAGGTGACTACACTTATCACTTATGTCTTTCCGTTTTTCTCCTGGGTTAATCCACTGGTTCCTTCTTCCCCCTTAATTTCGATGCCATAGTCATTTGACCTAGTTAGCACCTGTCTTGGCAATGGATACATGTCTCCCTCCATCCTTGGTGGCTTATCACATTGCGGGTTGATGTGGCCCAACTCTCCACAATTATAACATGTGGGTGTCTGCCTCCAGAACCTACCATTGCTTTGTCCAACACCATTCCTAGGTCTTTCTTCACCTCCTGGCTGATTTGCAAACCTCCCGCGACCTCGATTATTTCCCATTTGACCTAGCATGTTTAGGCTGAGATTCTTCATTAAATCTACCACTTGCCTCATATCTTGCCTTAACCCATCATCTTGCAATGATGTAGTGACCACTGTTGGCATAACCTAAGGAGTAACATCAACCATTGGTTCATGATGAACCCCTGGCATGCAACCTTGCAAAGAGTCCATAGGCTGAAATTCAGACATCATGGGTAAAGACTCCACCCCTAACTGGCTCATTTTCCTCAGCTTCCACTCTTTGTTCCTTGCTACCTCTAGTGCATCTTCATATGTCCTAGGCTTCTTTAGCTCCACTCTCCAACGTATATTCTCCCAAGACCATCCAAGAATCTGTCCTTCTTCATCATGTCAAGCGGGGGTACTTGTGGTGCTAAGGCCTTGCACATCCGCTCCCATGCCAATGAAAACTTACGTATGTACGCATCTACTAGCTCACCTTCCTTCTGTACCAAACCTTGTACTTCTTGCCACACTTTGTCAGGATCTTCTATCTTCACAAACTCCACTTCCAATCCATGCCTTAGATTTTCCCAACTCAATCTTACAAGTGGATCAACCACACGCAACTCGTCTTCAAATGCTTTGGACCAAACTCTTGCATCACTCTTCAAACAAATTTGGAGAAGACGTAACATGTGCATCGGGTCATGAATCTGGTTGCTAATACAGGCAACCTCCATCTTTTCCAATTCATCACTTCTTCCATGAAACTCCGGATAAGAGAAAGCCATGGCTACCCAAGTTACGATGCTTTGAGAACCCCTTCGAACACATGGGCAGGAACCCAAAACTTTTGACTGACTCAATCCCCAGAAACCTCAATGGCGCTCAAGCTTTAGATAAGGACAAACACGTGCACATCAAATGAATTTTCATAGTTAATCATCGGAATTACAACAGGCAAAGGGCATTCCAGTATCTCTTTTAATCTTCTTGGCCCGAACATAGAGACTATGCACTGCTGGAAAAAAATCTTCCTAGACACATGAACATTTATCTGGATTCTTTGAGTTAAATGAAAAGGAGTGAATTGAGGTCCGTTTTGATCATCCATTAAAGTCAACCATGCAGCTCCCAAGAAAGCACACATGTCTTATCCTCTTATTTTGTCAGAATTTCAGCAGCATAACAGTATAAATGGCTCAAAAGACCAAAAAACCAGCCATGACAACTTGGAAAATTTTTGCTAGAGTTTCCCCAGAAGTAGAGCAATAAGAACCCAAAATATAGACTGTATGTATGCATAAACTGCTAACAATAGAATCCGAGCATCAAGTAGGAATCACTAGTACATAACCTATTGGCAAGGTCAAGAAAAGGATGCTCCAGCCACCTGTATCACCGAAAGGATCTCACATTTGAGAATCCCCCAGCTCAATAAAACCTCACGCTATCGACCCTCTCACAAAGGCTTATGCAAATCTCGTATAGTGAAGTCTCAGAAATGACTATCTTCCAGACCAAGTCTCAGAAATGGATGGAACTGCCAAATAAAACCAAGTATGGCTCCACAAAGGCATACAATGGAAGTTTCCACAAGTAACGTACAATACCAGCAGACAATGCACTCAAACAGGCGCCAAATGATGCATACCCACGGCAACTGCAAGTGACTCCCACTTGCCAGTGTGTCACTCTACTCTAGCTACATGTACCTGTGTAAATCACCTATACTTGTACCTGTACCTGTAACCTATAATCTGTAATCTGCAACCTGTTATCCCGAATCTCGAAGCTTGAAGCTCGAACCAGAAGGTACTCGAAGAAGATCCTCAGTGGGGGCACCAAAAGAATGTGAGCGGGATGGAAACACACACAATGCCTCTATAATGACCCGGCACACACTCTTGGGATGATACACACACACACACACTATGGGACACCACTCGGCTTATATAACCCTCCTAGCCGAGACAGGGAACACACCGATGGAGTGCGAGGAGAGAGACTACTCATTTATCCACTCCACACAGAGAGACACACACACACACACACACCCAAAAAACTCAGCTCAAAAGAGGAGAATTTTTTATTTTTAGATACAATTGAGCTTGGTCCAACACCAATGGGGCAAATAGCTCACACAATATGGGTAAAATATGCCAGATACAATCACAAATTGGAGCAGAAGCTTGGCTCATAGGAGAAACTTACACAGCCAAAACAGCAGAAAAACACTGAGGAATTTGTCAAAATGGGCAGCGCCATCGTGTCCAGAACGGCCCAAAACCCTAGTCTACAATGTCAAAGTGCTCAAATCCGACCTCGGATGAGCAGTTTATGGCCAAAACAGGTTCCAAAAATAGCAAAAACTCACTTGCGGCTGTTCCTCCTCTTCTCTCCACATTTTTTATGGTCTTCTCTCAGTTTTTTCAGTTCCCACACTTAGCTTTATTAGTTGGGCACCCTTGGCCTTTTATTTGACCTCAAACGGACCCCAAACAGGCCAAAAAGTGGCCTCGCAATGCATAGTCGTCACCCTGTTGCATCCATCCGCACACCTGGCACTCAGCTTTTTCCAATAATGTATCCCGCCACCGCGTGAAGTGGACCCAAAAGATGGTCCTCATGATGACCTTTCTGCATAATTATCACAAGAAAACATCCACGTTGTGTCCGTACTTATCCACGTGCAAATACTGACCGTATTCGACCTCCTGATGCCATTAGATGCCATATGACGCACCTGCTTACCTCATGTCGTCAACCCACGGATAGCTTCCTCGAGAAGTTTTACGCGCTACCAACTCCTCATTATTATATAAAGAACACACTGGTACTGGTGATAGTGAAAATCAATGCACTATATACATGTTGTCCTACTTGTACACATGTGGACCCCACGTAACCACCTGGCTCTAGAAAATGGGAAATTCCTTATTTGATGCACCATGCATGTGTATGTACATATGCGCAATCCCTTGCTCCAAAAAACTCTTGACACTGGTATGGTTGCATTGGATTCATCGCCCTCAAAGTATTGTCCCAACTTGTTAACATCTATTTCTACAACAGGGTTCTCATCTAGGTTGGGTTATGGATCTAAGTGTTCCTCCTCTATTGGCATCTCCCTAGCTCCATCCATCTGTGCAAATTGTGGTAGCCCAACCTTCAGTTCTCCATTGAGGAAAGTTCGTAGAGGTAAGAATAGTTCACGGTCTCCATATAGTTTGGACATGATGGTGGTTCTAACTTTGGAAGCCATGAAATCCATCGATTTGGCAATATTTAACGGCACCTTTTGGACTTCAGTCCCTTGATGCGGGGAAGATGGGACCTCCATTTCTTTGATAGGGTTAGGTAGTCCCTCTACAAACATTCTTTCCAACAAGAAGTGAGTATGCCCACTTTCCCATGACTTTAACTCACTTTCTTCTTGGATGACACTAGGTATGGCTAGGGGTCTATGGACTTTGTGAGGTTGTTGTTGCACAGGGGAGAATGTTTTATAATCTGGATCTACCTAGGTGTTGGTTCTAGATCCCTTTGGGTATCTTCTACCAAAATCCTTAATTGCTTGACTTGCTCGATCTCCTCTGTAGGGTTTGGATAAGTTCCTATCTTCTTCTTGGATCCTGGCCATTGTGGCTCATGACGATCTTCCTTGTTGGTTTCTTTCTTAGTGGTCGTTTTGGTCTCCATGGTTTCACCTAAATCAGAATCCTCTTCAACATCGTTCTTATATACGGGTTCATCACCAATCCCCATGTTGGTCTTTGAACTGGGGTCTGACTTCGTTGCTTTTTACGATCTCTTCCTTTGTGTTTTCTTCTTCTTCTGAGATTGGGCAATTGATGTCGTGTTTCTTTCTTCAAGCCTTGTGACATGTGTCCCCCTTTCCCCTTTTGTGAGAGCTTTAGGTAATTAAATAATTTATTTACGCTCTCATTGGACCTTTTAGTCTTCTGGCCAAGCAAGCCATTGGGTTACTGGATGCTCATTGGACCCATTGGTAGACTGTCCAATAGTTTTCTAGGGAGCTTAATTTATATTGGTTCTTTTATCCATCATTTTTTAAATTGATTAGACTAATTTTACTCTAGCCTAATTCTCATTGGTCCACCTCTATGGCCATCCAATAGGATTTGAGGGGAGAGTGGGAGAAACTAGCCTAGGAGCCTGCCATGTGTCCATTCTTTCCTTTGGGGAGATCTTGGGAGTGTGTGTGTGTGTGTGTGTGTGTGTGTGTGTGTGTGTGTGTGTGTGTGTGTGTGTGTGTGTGTGTGTGTGTGTGTGTGTGTGTGTGTGTGTGTGTGTGTTTCTCTCTCATCCCCTATCATTAGGGCTCACCCCCTCCTTCCTAGGAATGTGGGAAGACATTTTAGTCTTCCCCTGACCATCCAATTTTTCCCCACCTTGGGCCATTGGACAATTCTCCCAAATGATTTTCTCATGTTAAACTGATCATTTAATATGGGGACGTACCAAGCGAGTAAAATCTAGAATATTGATAAGGTTTCCAGACCGATCTTTGCAGGGATCCAAAGGAGGGCAAATAGGGATCCAAAGGGGGATGGTATGCAAAAGAGCAATGTGCTGCCATGGGGCTTAAAATACCTAAGGTTCAGCTCTATTAAGACTTCCATAGGCTAAGGTTAAAAACTAATAAAAAGTCCGATGACCCAAGGTGGGGAAAACTTGGATGGTTATGGGAAGACTAAAAAGTCTTCCCACATCCCTAGGAAGGAGGGGGTGAGCCCTAATGATAGGGGATCAGAGAGAAACACACACACACACACACACACACACACACACACACACACTCCCAAGCTCTCCCCAAAGGGAAGAATGGACACATGGCAGGCTCCTAGGCTAGTTGCCCCCAATCTCCTCTCAAATCCTATTGGATGGCCATAGAGGTGGACCAATGAGAATTAGGCTAGAGTAAAATTAGTATAATCAAATTAAAAATGCTTGATAACAGAACCAATAGAAATTAAGCTTCCTAGAAGACTATTGGACAGTCTACCAAGGGGTCCAATGAGCATCCAGCAGCCCAATGGCTTGCTTGGCCAGGAGACTAAAAGGTCCAATGAGAGTTTAAATAAATTATTTAATTACCTAAAGCTCTCACAAAAGGGGAAAGGGGGACACATGTCACAAGGATATCAATTATGCTTCTAATTTCTAATTGGCTAAGCTTTGCAGGAGCCAATGGGAAGCCAACAACAAGAGAAAAAATCAAAAGGGGTCGACCAAATAGAGAGAGAGTTGGCATTTTTAGTATGACCAACTTTATTACACACACATACAACTTATTTGTTAAGCAAGAACTCCATCTCCTTCTCCAAGCATTGAGAAGTAGAGGCCTACACAAACAACTCTTGGCTATGGAATGAAAATCCAACCAAGAGCCAAGCTTCAATGGCATGCTCATCTCCTCTATCATGCTAATTACTAAGCTAATCTATGCTATTAGAGTGATTATGTGAGGAGAATACTTCTTTCTCGTAAGATACATCTTCTTCCTCTCAATCTTCCTATTCCTTGCTAGCTCTCACCATTTTTGAAAGTGAGTGAGGTCTTGGGACTGAGGCTAGGGACACTAGGTGTGTTTTTTAAGCATAATTTGGTGCATGAAGCTTCCATCTTCATTGTACCAATGAGTTTTGTCAAGGAACACAAAGATTGTATTGTACAAAAGTCTCCTTTGATGGGAGAAGCTATAATACAAAGCCTTTTTGGAGGGGGGGACCGGCTCCATGTAAATCCGATCCTCAACTGTTGTCAATTGTTCTATTTCTCTCTCTTTTTAAGTATTGTCTATGCTAAACTAGCTAGGTGTAAATTGCTCTGTTGCTTCAACAAGCCCTGGGCAATTCATCCCTCTAAGGTGAAGTGCTACAACAATTGCACACCCATGGTATTCTCCAAACTCCCCACCAAGAAGAGAGAGTACCCAGGAAGGCTCCTGGTGAGACTTCCAAAAGAGGACTCTCTCCGATAAGGGAAGAAGAGAAGGATCCGTACGAAGGGCTCAAAAACTTAGTACTCGATGAGGCATCTCCTTCACAAAGGAGAACCCAAGTTTCAACGGTAGAGCCCCCACCAAAAGAATGAGAAGAAGTGAGTCTCTTGCCACCTCAGCGGAGATGACTCCAAGAAGACAGCGGGAAAAACGCTCTCCAACACCCCCTAAACGGAGAAGACCATCGCATACTCCTCTACACCATAATTCAAAGAGGAAAGAGAGAAAACAAGAGAAGAAAAAGGCAAAAAAGAGATCACCCTCTTCTCCATCTTCCTCACCCTCTTCATCTTATGAAGAAAGTGATGGGACAGAAAAGGAGGAACAAGGGAAGAAAAAGGCGAGAAAGAGGGCACCCTTTTCTCCATCCTCCTCATCATCTTCCTCTTCTAAAGAAAGTGATGGTGCACCTCTCCAATCGCCCAAGAGAAGAAGCCATAGGAGATCCTATGCCGCCTGGAAAAGGTCTTCCAAGCTCAAAAATTTCAAAGAGGGAGGAAAGGACATCTCTTTCCTTACCTACGATGACACTTTTGGTGCTACAGACAGAGTCTTGGCCTTTATCCAACAATTAGATGCGGCGTTTGGAGATGAGGGCTTCACGGAGTCCTCTAAGCTACATAATGTAGCTATTCATTTTGAAAAGTCTGTTAGGCAATGGTGGTCTAGCCTACGAGCAAACGGTGAAGCTCCACGAACATGGAAAGCTTTAAGAGCTTCCATCATGAAATAGTTTTTGGCTAGCAAAGCCAAGATGGGAGATGTCCTACCTGCCAATGGTGCTTTCAAGGGGCAAGAAGCCTTAGTGACTCCCTTAATTGGGAAATTGAGGCTCCATGTCCAAAGCTATGTAGACAAGGAGGATTTCTTCATCTCTCCTCTCAAACATGAGGATGTAATCCTAGGGGCACCATGGCTCAATCGCATGGCTGCCAATATTAAATTCCCTGAAAGACAAATCTACTTTAGGTACATGGAAAACGATATGTACATAGATGCTAAGGAGTTGGGTAGCACCATACCCATTGTACATAAGCAAGCTTCAATAAGTCAATAAAGAGCTCTATTTTGTGTACATGATTTTTGTTAAAGATTCTCAATATGAATCTAATGTTTTAGCAAAAGAAGATATAAACAATCAAAAGGAATTAGAGTTATCCAATTTCCTCAAGGTATTCCAAGATGTTTTTATTGATGACATCCCTTGTGAGCTACCTCCCAAACGAGGGGATGACGACCATGCAATTGAACTTCTTCCTAGAAGCTCACCGCCTGATAAACCTCCTTATTGAATTTCTCAAGATCAACAAGAGGAGATTATGTGGCAAGTTCATGAGTTGGTTGAAAAAGGAAAGGTTAGGCCTATCTCATCTCCATTTTGTTCACCAGTGTTATTAGTGAAAAAGAAAGATGTCACATATCGTATGTGTGTCGACTATAGAGCACTAAATAGGATCACTATCAAGAATAGGTTTCCCGTTCCATGGGTAGAAGACCTATTTGATAAGCTAAAGGGGTCGACTTACTTCAGTAGGATTGACCTAAAAAGTGGCTACAATCAAATAAGTATAGTTGATCAAGACATTGTAAAGATTGCATTTTGCACTACGTTTGGTCTTTTTTACGAGTACATTGTCATGCCTTTTGGCTTGACCGATGCACCAGCCACATTTAACCGCCTAATGGAGAAGCTATTCATGCCTCATCAAACCTTTACTGGAGTGTTCTTTGATGATATAATAATCTACTCTAATTCATTAGACGAACACAAGCAACACCTCCAAGTAATATTTTAAGTTTTATGAGAGAATAAACCTTATATTAATTGCAAGAAAAGTGAATTTTTCTTACAAGAGATTCAGTATTTAGGTCACATTATCTCTCAAGATGGCATCCAAATGGATCCATCAAGCTTAGAGGTAATAAAAGGATTGCCTAATCCAAGGAATCTGCATGAACTAAGAAGCTTTATAGGTATGTGTGCATACTATAGACGCTTCATAGAAAAGTTCTCACAAATCGCGAGACCATTACATGACCTAACAAAGAAAAACGTTAGGTATATATAGTCTGCCAAGGAGAACAATTATTTCGAAAAGCTTAAAGAGAAGCTTATCTCTCAACCTGTGCTTACACTACCGGATCTCTCAAAGCCATTTGAGGTCCAATGTGACGCCTGTGGTGATTGCCTTGGAGTTTTTTTTCTCCAAGAAGGGTACGCCATAGCCTATGAAAGTCGAAGGCTCGACCCTGTTGAGCAAGCTCTAGGTATATATGAGAAGGAACTCTTAGTAGTTCTACATGCTCTAGACTCATGGAAGTGCTATTTATTGGGGACTCCTTCATTTTGCGAACGGATCACCAAAGCCTTAAGTACTTCATGACATAGACCAAGCTCTCTGACAAACAAATGAGGTGGGAAAATTTCCTTTCGCAGTTCCATTTTCATGTTGCTCACATTGCTGGCAAGCATAATCAAGTAGCCAATGCACTCTCAAGACGAGAGAGAGTGAATGCGATATCCATAGCAACTCCCAATGATCTATCTTCTATGATAGATGAGTATGCTATCGATCCCGATTTTAGAGATGTGATTTCAACCCTTGCACTAGGGAAGAAGCAAGAACCATTTACCCTATAAAATTGATAACATAGTGAGCATTTCATTAAGAACAAGTTCCTAATGAGCATCGAGAGAGTACTTAGTTTGAGAAAGTACTTAGTTTCATTAAGAACAAGTTCCTAATGAGCATAGAGAGAGTACTTGGTTTAAGAAAGAAACATAGCAATTTACACCTAGATAGTTTAGCTAGACAATATTGGAAAAGAGAGAGAAATAGAACAATTAACAACAGTTGAGGACTGGATTTACATGGAGCCAGTTCCCCCTTCAAAAGGCTTTGTATTTTAGCTTCTCCCATCAAAGGAGACTTTTGTACAATACAATCTTTGTGTTCCTTGACAAAACTCGTTGGTGCAATGAAGATGGAAGCTTCATGCACCAAATTATGCTTGAAAAACACACCTAGTGTCCCTAGCCTCAGTCCCAAGACCTCACACACTTTCAAAAATGGTGAGAGCTAGCAAGGAATAGGAAGATTGAGAGGAAGAAGATGTATCTTACAAGAAAGAAGTATTCTCCTCACATAATCACTCTAATAGCATAGCTTAGCTTAGTAATTAGCATGATAGAGGAGATGAGCATGCCATTGAAACTTGGCTCTTGGTTGGATTTGCATTCCATAGCCAAGAGCTGTTGGTGTAGGCCTTTACTTCTCAATGCTTGGAGAAGGAGATGGAGTTCTTGCTGAACAAATAAGTTGTATGTGTGTGTAGCAAAGTTGGTCATACTAAAAATGCCAACTCTCTCTCTATTTGGTCGACCCCTTTTGATTTTTGCTCTTGTTATTGGCTTCCCATTGGCTCCTGCAAAGCTTAGCCAATCACAAATTAGAAGCATAAATGACATACTTGTGACATGTGTCCCCCCCTTTCCCCTTTTGTGAGAGCTTTAGGTAATTAAATAATTTATTTAAACTCTCATTGGACCTTTTAGTCTTCTGGCCAAGCAATCCATTGGGCTGCTGGATGCTCATTGGACCCCTTGGTAGACTATCCAATAGTCTTCTAGGGAGCTTAATTTCTATTAGTTCTTTTATCAGGCATTTTTCAATTGATTAGACTAATTTTACTCCAGCCTAATTCTCATTGGTCCTCCTCTATAGCCATCCAATAGGATTTGAGGGGAGATTGGGGGCAACTCGCCTAGGAGCCTACCATGTGTCCATTCGTCCCTTTGGGGAGATCTTGGGAGTGTGTGTGTGTGTGTGTGTGTGTGTGTGTGTGTGTGTGTGTGTGTGTGTGTGTGTGTTTCTCTCTCATCCCCTATCATTAGGTTTCTCTCTCATCCCCTATCATTAGGGCTCGCCCCCTCCTTCCTAGGGATGTGGGAAGACTTTTTAGTCTTCCCATAACCATCCAATTTTTCCCCACCTTGGGCCATTGGACTTTTAATTAGTTTTTGGAACCTTAGCCTATGGAAGTCTTAATGGAGATGAACCTTAGGTCTTTTAAGCCCCATGGAAGCACATTCCTCTTTTGCAGACTGTCCCCCTTTGGATCCCTATTTTCCCTCCTTTGGATCCCTGTAGAGACCGCTCTGGCAACCTTACCAATATTATTGTTAGGTTTTCAGTTAGGTATCCAAGCCCGGGTTAAGTGGCATCTGCCTGTGGGAACACCTTTTACAGCATGCAAATAAACCTTTAGTTAACTTTTGAGTTTGCATGGCAAGTTTGTTATATATGTTATAAGGTTTACAAAGGAAAATCATAACAAAAACATAGAGTTTTCTTTGCAGTGCCATGTCGATCTCTCTCTCTCTCTCTTCTCTCTCGCATTCTGTTGCATATCATCTCCTCCACGCCATAACTATTCTCAGGCGGCATCCACCATAGCCCAAGGCCTCAACAACTGGTATCAGAGCTCGGTGCTCTAGGTGTTGGAGGTGGTGGGAAACATCGGCAGTGTAGGCACAAGCGTGGTGGATGAGCATATCGATATGTTGTTGACACTTCTAGTAGGAGCCCTGGCGGTTGTAGCAGATCCAAGCATCTCAAGATGCTGTGGGCATGCAGGGACCAGTTCGCAGGTAAACCAGCCGTTAAGGGAAGTTGCAGGCAATTTTGTAGCTGAGCATATCAACACGAGGCCAAGTCCTTCTGTAGCGAGGAGGGAAACTAGCAGCACATTGGACGAAGGCAAAGAAGTACAGCAAGCCGAGCAGAAAAGACACCATACCAATGGTGTGCCTGCAGGCGGGTGACGTAAGCACTGACGAAGCCAACAGAGACGGCCATGTTCGCCTGCATCCACCATAAGTTGCACCAGCAACAACTAGTATCATGAGTTGCATGTCTAGTTCGGGCTTGAGGGGGGATTGTTAGCTTTCGAGTTAGGTATCCAAGCCCCGGTTCAGTGGCATCTGCCTATGGGAACACCTCTTACAGCATGCAGATAAACCTTTAGTTAACTTTTGAGTTTGCATGGCAAGTTTGTTATATATGTTATAAGGTTTACAAAGGAAAATCATAACAAAAACATAGAGTTTTCTTTGCAGTGCCGTGTCGATCTCTCTCTCTCTCTCTCTCTTCTCTCTCGCGTTCTGCTGCATATCATCTCCTCCACGCCATGACTATTCTCAAGTGGCATCCGCCATAGCCCAAGGCCTCAACAATTCTAGCTTTTACTCCCCTGGTACTTCCCCATATTAAATGATCAGTTTAACATGAGAAAAACATTTGGGAGAACTAGATATTAACTTTTATGACACATTGTCAGTTGTGTAATGACATACACTAGCATGATTCATCGTGGATCTATGCAGGTCATCACGAGTTACCTCTGGGATATGCATGTGCACTCTAACAAAAATATGTGCTTTTGCACATCGATAGAGTCTATAGGACGGCATGCATATACTTTGAAAGAGCGAGTGGCATACGTTGAGAGCAAACTTTGGCTCTCCTCATCCTGTATATTTTACTAGGTCATATAGTAAATCCACTTATCGGCACGTTTTTCTTTAAATGAGAGTTTGTTGGAGCGAAAGCGATGTGCCGAACATAGTGTCCGGCTGTCCACTTATTAGATGCATATTTTCTCCAAGAAAGAAGGGGCTCCTCGCTTGCATTGTGCAAAGGTTTCGCCTCTGAGGTGGAGGGTGTTTCGACCACCCTCTAGAATTGAAAAGCGCCTCCGCACCGCCAACATGCGGTAAACTGGATACTGCAAGCAACACAGTGACCGGACAGCATCGACAGCTAGTACGAAATAGTGTTCGTCAACTGGTTTCTTGCTGCGCTATGGAATTGTATGCGGAACAATACACGCAACCACGGACCTCTGCACAATGGCGATTTTGGGTGCTGTATGGGCAGGCTCTCTTAGAGGGCTCCCCCAAAGGCCCTCTAAGGGTGCTTTTGAGGCAGCCTTTAAATCCTGAGAGATAGCCCCATACACCCTTTATCTTCTCTAAAAATGTAGGGCATTTTCAAAACGCCTTTAAGCCAGGGGGTCTTTCAACCACCCCCTAGTTACAAAAGGGCCCTTGTTTTCAAGAAATGACGTGGTATTGCAGGTGACTCCACCTTTTGACCTCCTACTCTAGGTTTACCATTTGTCCTTTTCCCAAATTGGACTCTTCAAAACTTGACTTGCTTCCTATGGGGATGTGTTATTTTTAAAATGCAACTATTAAATTTTTTGAGAGCTAGCTCACAGGCAAACGGGCTATACTTAGGAGGAGAGGTAGGCCCTCCACTGCTCAAAAATAAATAAATTGTTTCAACCTTATTTTTCAGGACTATGTAAATACAAAAATCTAAGGTATTTATTGGTATGTACAACTAAATAAATGTCTTATGGACTAATTATATTAGAGCCATGAGTTTTGGATTTGCGCAACAGTGAAGTTGCTTGGCTTGAAGGTAATGGAGATTTGAGCATAACCTCAGCAATTCAAGATTTGATCAAGGGTTCATTGTGACATCCTTGTGCGCACTTCGACTTCATGATTTGATCATGAATGACCCAAGTCCCAACATGCTTGCAATGGCTCCTCCATAGTCACCACCACACTACCTTTCAGGCTATGCAGCAGTGTTCGGGAAAAATCATTTCTCCAAACATACAAAATTCCTTTCCTTGATTTTGTCAAGAGGAAATTTTAGAAAATTAGGTTACATTTTAAGGTTTTTGCACTATTTTTCTCTATTTTGGGGCGGAATTTCTCCTTTTCCCTTTGCTCTCAATCGGCATTTTTGAAATTGAAAACGGCATAATATTAAGCTGAGACACCTATTTCCCGAACACTGCTATGCACCGTAATGACAAATTCTCTTTCTTCCTTGAGGTGCCTTCTATAACTCCCAAGTCTTCAAGTAAATGTTGAGGGGTACAATTTACATGTGGTTAAGTAATAATGCACTTTAGGGATGCTATTGTCGTCTATCCATCCGCGAGATTACCATGCAATCACAAGAACATAGCTTCCCCATAGATATTGTGTATAACTTGCCCATACTCTTTGGAGTGTGTGTTGGGGTTCAAGCCCTCTATCCATGGAAACAGGCTTGATAGGATGCAAGCTGACCCAATTATTAGTGGAGTTTGCATGGCTACGTCACTTATAAATATGTAAGGCTTTTTTTTAGCAAATTAGAACAAGCATTATCTATGTATACTATAAAAATTAAGGCTTTTTTTAAAAGCAAATTAGAACAAGCATTATCTATCTATACTATAAGAATTAAAAGATATTCCTAAATGGCTTCAAAAAATTAAAAGGCATTCTTAATTCAAGGATTCTCTCAATAACAACAAAAAAGGTGCGCTAGTTTATAGCACATAGCAACGAGCAACGATGAAGCACATAAATTTACAACAGTAGTAGAGCTAGGAAGGATAGATATAACATTGAGTGAGAGAGAGAGAGAGAGAGAGAACGAAAGGACAATTTAAAGAGAAAAAAACATTAAAAAAACAAAAAAAAATACCTCTTTTTTTTTTTGCAAAACTCACAATTGTGAGTGAATTATATTGAACAGCCAAAAAAATTACAAGGTTTTGCCATGCTCATGTTAAGCCATGACAACATCAAGGAATGAGCAAAGAAACACCTCTTTATATGGACTGAAAAGGTCTCTTGACTTTCCACCTTCACATGTCTTTTGACTTTCCACTTTCATCTATGTTTTTATTTCTTAAACTCACCCTTCAAGTATGCACTTAATATGTTTTGAAAGAATTTTTGAGATTGGAGAGACTTAATCTATCTATACTATAATAATGGGGAAAGGGATTTCAGCCCCTCCCCCCGAACACGTGTCCAAGGCTCTTTACTCCGACGCTTTCAGGCAGTGTGCATTGTCGCCCCACGCACTCAATGAGACAGGTCACATAATGCAAAAACACAGGCATGTGAATATAGCTCCACTCTTTGCGTTTCTCTTCTTCTACTCTTCGCCCCTCACCCATCCTTGTTGTGCCCATTCCCATTGTCCCCCTATCTCATTGAGAAGTTTCCTCTGTATGCAATGTGAGAGAAGAAGAAGAAGAAGAAGAAGAAGAAGAGGATTTTAACATCATAGGAAACTATCCCAACAGACCTCAGAGATCTATCCGACAAGGACGAGAGAGAGAGAGAGAGAGAGAGAGAGAGAGAGAAAAGATCAGTCGTCATATTAAGTGCTCAAAAATGGCATGCTAAAGATGTGTGTGTGTGTGTGTGTGTGTGTGTGTGTGTGTGTGAGAGAGAGAGAGAGAGAGAGTCGCCATTGTATATGTGTGTGTACTGAGAGAAGAAGAAGAAGAAGAAGAGTATTTTAACGTCGTAGGAAACTATCCCAAGAGACCTCAAAGATCTATCCAGAGAGAGAGAGAGAGAGAGAGAGAGAAAGAGATAAGAGATCAGTCACCATATCAAGTGCTCAAAAAGGCCATGCCAAAGATGTGTGTGTGTGTGTGTGTGTGTGTGTGTGTGAGAGAGAGAGAGAGAGAGAGAGTCGCCCCCACTGTATATGTGTGTGTATTGAGAGAGAGAGAGAGAGAGAGAGACAGAGAGAGAGCAATTTGGCGGGAGGGGGGGGGGGGTAGTGTGTTGTTGTTTTTGGACACCACATCTAATGGATCCTTGACTTGAGCAATCCACCAGACAATCGCCTGCATCCATCTTCACATTCGCAGAAGAAATGGGATTGTGCGGGCTGTGCTTCAGGCTGCTCATAGGTCGGCCATGCACATTGCATGAGAGAGAGAGAGAAAGAGAGAGAGAGAGAGAGAGAGAGAGAGAGAGAGAGACAGAGAGAGAGAGAGAGAGATGAAATGTTATACTAACGTCTTCAAAAGGAAAACTGGAATGTTGAGGGGGAGAGAGAGAGAGAGAGAGAGAGAGAGAGAGAGAGAGAGAGATGAAATGTCAAATTAACGTCTTCAAACGGCCAAAGGACCTATAAGATTTAAAAAAAAGGCCAAATGACCTATGAGATCAAAACGTATAAACAAACCCCCCCCCCCTTCCCCCCTTTCTCTCATCTCTCTCTTGGGATAGTTCCTACGACGTTAAAACTCTCTTCTTCTTCTTCTTCTTCTTCTTCTTCTTCTTCTTCTTCTTCTTCTCTCTCTCTCTCTCTCTCTCTCTCTCTCTCTCACATTAAATAGTAGGGTGGCATTGATTGGATCAAGATAGGTTTGGGAAGGCTACCTAGCTAGCGGGGCGTTGAATCAAGGTCGATAATATGAAAGAGATTAGAGGAAATTACAGGAGGTCGCACAACAAGTAGCTTATTACGAAATGGTCGATCGAGGGGATTGACCTTGATAGCTGCAAAGGTCGAGGTAGGAGCATGTTGGTCATGCTGATAAGCATTGTTTCTAGGGAGAGAGCAGCTTTGCCAGCTTCATAAAGCATTGTAGTATACTTTGATCAGTCGAGCGCAATTCCATGGCAGCCAAACCGGCAAATGGTGTGTGTTGAGAGAGAGAGAGAGAGAGAGAGAGAGAGAGAGAGAGAGAGAGAGAGAGAGAGAAGCCTTTAAACGCTCACATTTTTTTGTTTTAAAAGCTTAGGTTGGGTGATATCCTGCAAGCAAGATAATGCACACCTTTGGTGGCACTCAAAGACTGCAAAAGAGGTACATGGTATAATATCATTAGATAAAATTACAAAGGGGAAATGGAGAATGTCCAAAAAAAAGAAGTATACATCTATATCTATACATAGATAATGGGGTGCAGCTTCGACGACACAACATGCGACTGAGAGAGAGAGAGAGAGAGTGAGAGGTGGCAGCGTCTTGAGCCATGTCATTGGGCCGCTTTGAATACGACGTCTCGAGCCATGCCGTAAGGGCGCATTGACTCGCAGCAATGCAATAATTCACACACACACACACACACACACACACACACACACACACACACACACACAGAGAGAGAGAGAGAGAGAGAGAGAGAGAGAGATAGTTCTACTATCATCCTCGGAGGTCAAATATGACCTATGGGACCAAATGAACATGTCACGTGGTGTGAGTGGAGGTCATAAGTGACTCTTGATGCTCAAAAATGGCTAAAATGAGTGTCGCAATAGAGAGTCCACATCTTGGTTGGGAGAGGAAGGTATGTAGAGAGAGCTCATGGTTGAATATATGGAGAAAAGAGGACCTAATGTGGTCAAAAGCTGAGCACTCAAGTAGTGTGTGGTACTCACTCTCTCGCACTTGACAAGAACATAAGGTGCAAAGTCGATGAGACTCCTCGCGAGTGCCCCAACGTCCTATCTCGCAACGTGAAGAATGGTGGCTAAGACGAATGGAGGCAATGGTGCACATCGCACTCAATGGGATGGGCTCAAGGACGTAGGGATGGGTTCGGTTACCGCGTTCAGAGAACAAGAGAGATTTGTAGTTTGGGGCAATGTATGTGGTGTAATGGCTGAAGCAAGAACCTCCAGATTTCTCCCAAGCCGTGATACATTGGCATTGTAAGAAGTCCTCATTAACATGGGAGTCGATCGACACGTCCTTGAACAAGTGACATGCATCCCATCTTCCAAACCATTTCTTGATGTCAAGCATCCACCCCGAACTTAGTATTTTTCTCTTGCATGTCGTTTGGACCTTTTGACTTGCTTCATATGCGATTCTAGGAAGTCCATACAAAGGGCTACGTTGTGTCTTAAGCATGTACTCCACAACCCTTTGCATGACGAAGACCTCAATGGGAAGCGATCCAGACTCAAGAAGTAAGAGCGTGTAGGGTGTTTGTGTCTTGACTTGGAGAAAGTTGGTGAGAAAATGTTTTTGGACATTCTCAAACTCTTTCCAAGTAGACTTCCCGATGCTACCACCTCACACCTCCACTCCATAAAGGAGCACCGGTGTCACCAATGTGTCAAAGAGGTACTTTTTGAGAGCCCAACACTTTATCTCTCCAGCATTTCACATGTTCTCAAATGTATAATAAGCCCTCTTTCCGACCTCCAAGCGACGCATTGCGCAATCCTTCCATCTATGATTGGATAGAACCTCAAGGCCAAGGTATATATATATATATATATATATATATATATATATATATATATATATATATATATATATATATATATATATATAATATACATATATATACATAGATATATATATATATATCTATATATATATATGTATATTTATTTATTTATTTATATAATATATACATACATACATATATATATAATATGTATATAGATATATATAATATATTATGTGTGCTATTATATATATATAATATATAATATATCTATATAGCTGTTTTTTGGCTATTCGAAATTGTCATAGTGAGCTACCTCACCCTATCAAATCACTCAAACACTGTGGTTATCTTCACCCTTTCACTGTACATAGTTGTGTGTGAGTTAAGAGACTTTCCCCATATCTTCTTTAAAAACCCTCAATTAGCTAGTCACTATACTAGTTGAGCTACCCTCACCCTCGAGAAACAAAAAATTGATTTCTACTTTCTTAGTCACGTTTATTATATTATTTTCATTTACTTGCATACCTTTTTCTCTTTCACCCAATATAATACAAAAGAGGGACCGTATCATATGATTTCAATATCTTTTTTCATATCCATATTTTTTTCATTATATACTCATATTTCTAACACCATATGCTCATTGAGCTAAAATCCATGAATGGTCCATACACTAGTCCCACCATGCATATATTTCTTATTTCATCAATAATCCTCCTCCATGCATGTGTAAACATAACTTGGATGCTTTGTATCATGATATGACAAAAGAGGGGCTTACTCTTGGATGCATTGTGCAAATTCAACAAAAGAGTGGGCCACTAAAAGACTTTTGCAGCATAAAAAATGGTTTTTTTGTGAGATTTTTGGCACCTATCTCCACTCGGAATTTGAAGATGTGGTCAACAGAGAAAATGTAGCCCATAATCTGAATAATCATCTCAAATGTTTTCATGATTTTTGGAGCTACCACCGGTGAGATAGGATTTTTTGAGTGGACCCCAGTCTGCCCACTTTTCTCACAAAGTAACCCATAGTCTTCTCTCACCTCCTTTCCCACTTCCACACACACACACACACTCATTCCTCTCAATCCCTCACTCAAACCTGCACCTTCCATGGTTTCTCTCACTTTCTTCACCATTAACCTCCCCTCTTACTTCCATAGCTCTCATATGAGCTCTACATGTAAATACACCATCTCTATGCCTCTCTCTATTACTTCCAAAGTACAATTCCATCTTACCCCTCTCTATATACATAAAATTCAGCATGTAAACCATGCTTAACCTCTACAAATTGAGAGATTTTATCAACTTAATTTCTATTTTCATCGCGATAATCAACCTTGACGACGGTGGCATAAAGAAGAGAAGAAGACGAAGAGGATCGATAGTCATTTTGAGAACCTACACAATTACAAAATTACGTTATTCCCTAGTTCCCGAAATTGTCTTGGCCGAATGGCCGAATTTGGACTTGTCTTATGGTTATTAACACATATCTTGTGGGCTTTCATAGCCAGACGTCATGTGGAAAAAATCCCAATACTTGAAATGGGCTCGACAATAGCTTCCCCCAAAGCCTACCGAGGATACCCACAAGGTTGAGCTGGACGCCTTGGTGGATCCAATCCACTTGGCAAGGGATGTAGAAGTGATTATGCCAACCATCAGGTTACGAACCTTACATAGGGAAAGGGTGCTCTGGTAGGGGTCTGTAGTATGAAGATCTTGTCTGCCTAGAATTAGAAGGGAGATGTGTCCATGGGTTCCCGGAAGAGGCGAAAGACTAGGATTCTAGAGGCCTAGTAATGGTAAATGTACATATGCAAGATACTAAATTCATGAAAAGTATGTAGGAGAGTGTACATTGGTTTTCAATTGTTTGCTATTAAGAAAGTGTCTTAATGTAAAAAGTTTTAAGGGTTTAATAAAGGAACCTGCTTTTACATGTGAATAACATGGTAGTAATTAGTTAAGAATAATGGATCGAAGGAAAGTGGGAGAACGGTCGCCCTAATAGCCCCGTTCTAAGGCACGGTGGACCCGATCAGTCAGGTAAACTTTTCAATATTTACTTTTTCTATTAGATAGATTATACCTCACCTTAGGGGAAGAAACTCTCGGCCCATTTCAATGAGAAAAAATGTGACGAGTTTTGTGAACTAAGGTAGACCTTAAGGGAAGGAGTTCACAGTCGTGCCCTCTCATCTAGGAAAAATAATGAGAGCTCTATGAACCAAGGGTCACTTACGGGATATTTGACTATCTTGTGACCATAAGGCTACTAGGTTTCAATGTTTCCTCTATGATAAACTCACACATCCTTTTTATCGGACACCACATGGGAGAGCACATTGGATTGTTGGTATAGAGGAGCATTGTTTGCAATAAGAGAGTGAAGCTAGCAAAGGCACTAAAGATGATTCGACCTATAGTATTTGAGAAGACCAAGGATCCTGAGGCTACAGTGATAGTGAATGGCCAATCGATTTCCCAGAATTGGTGGGTCTATGACGATTTCTTACCTCCTAAGCATATATGCCAGTGGGATGACTCTATTCCAGGATAACCTCCATCACCAAAGGTCTTTTGGTTGCTAGAGAACTTGGAAGGAGCACCCCACTTCAAGGAGCTTAAGTCCTTAAGGATCTTGAGTAGTAGGAAAGAGTTGGGCAAGTACTTCATATAGATCCTTCCTATAGGTACCTATGTTTTCATCTAGTTGTCTTATTTGAAGTGATGGTTGAATTAGGTGTTCTCTGGACAATGTTCACAAGGTGTGAAATACCTTATAGTGTTGGTATTGTGTTTGCCTACAAATCAAATAACGGTTACTCCTAGTGTTTACATGAAAATTCCACTTAGAGCCGATGATAATTACAAACCCTACATGTTGTTTTATATATTCAAGATTATGTTTTTCCAAGCTTGTCAATCCACAAATGTGTTGTTCCAACAGAGTGTGATGAGTATTGTTAATAAGTGATTTCATTCTTTCTATAACATGGCAGGTATGGAATAAGCTTATTATGATCTATGTCCAATGGGAGACTACATTGAGATCTATGTAGATCATCTAACAAATCTCCAAATTGACCTGAAGAGGATCAAGATTGTTGAGAAGCTAAAAATGATTTGTCTTTATTGGTTCAAGAGAATAGCAGATCCAAATGCTCAAGTTCCTATGGATGGAAAGCTAGTATCTCACAATAAGTGGATATATGATCAAGGTAGAGAGAGAGAGAGAGAGAGAGAGAGAGAGAGAGAACTAAACTGAGTCTTGAGGCTTGACCATGCAGTGGTGTAGGCCACCGCCACCTCCGGACTCCGGAATTCAAAAGGAAGGAGGGGGGCGGGGGGAGAGAGAGAGAGAGAGAGAGAGAGAGAGAGAGAGAGAGAGAGAAAGAGAGAGACTCTCTCTTTGTCGCTGTCAATCGCCTACTATGTCACTGGCTGCAGTGCTTCCTGGATTGAAGATAAAGTGCAAGGCTTTAGAAGATGAAAATCCAAAATTTTGAACTACCATTTAATCTTTGAATCTAGGCAGATTTATCCCCATTTCTTTTTCTCTGAATTGTCATTTTTGAATGTGAAAGTGACTCAATCGTATGTTTCATGGGGATACTTTTTCTCATACCAAGGGAGAAGGAGACATATAAAATTCATTTCCTTGAATTTGCCAAAAGGAAATTTATTTTGCCGGTTGTTATACTATTCTTCTCTATTTTGGGGGGCAATTTCTTCTTTTTCCCTTGCCCTCAACCAACACTTTTGAAATTGAAATGGCACAAAATTAAGCTCCAGATGCAATCACATACACTCTAGGATATACAAAGGAAGGGTGTCTCTCTAGATGCAATGTTGTCTCAAGGTGTGCATTGATTACTGGAGATGACCAACATGGTTAGGTTAGCAAGAGAGAGTTGTTTTCAGTTGATGCAGAGAGAGAGTATCTCTCCAAATGCAATCATGTACACTTGGACCTTGAAGGCATGTGGCGTTACAGAAGATGTTGATATGGGCAAAAGAATTCACTATGACATTGTTTGTTAGTGGTTGTTAAAACAAAACATCATGCTTGGCACTATCTTGGTATGCCAAATGTGGTACACTTCAAAAAGTGCTCAAAGAGCTTCCTGTCTAGGATGTTGTCTCTTGAAATGCACTCATTACGGGATATACCTAACTTGGGAAGGGCCAAGGAGCTCTCAGCTTTGTTCAACGGATGTGACGTTGTGCTTAGCACTGCCTCAACAAGCATTTTTGAATTTCAAAGTGGTGCAATTGTAGTCTAGCACACATTTTTCTCAAATATTGGTGAGTAGCCTTTGGCAAACAAGTAAATCTATGGAGCTTTGGGCACTTGAGGGGCTAGTTGAGGTTGGAGAGAGAGAGAGAGAGAGAGAGAGAGAGAGAGAGAGAGAGTCTTGTGTTGTGGTTTGCAGGTCGAGGCAGAGAGAGTGGTTGGCATACTATGTTTTAGAGTGGTGCTTATCAACTCACCCCATAGAGAGAGAGCTTGAGGTGCCGTGTGGTTTGTAGATATCGAGGCACATAGAGAAAGAGAGAGTGGTTGACCGTCGTCGAAGGCCTCACCGTTGTACCATTGGTAAGAGCGAGTACGACCCGCCGGTAGGGGTAGAGAGAAAAGGATAAATAGAGGTGTAGAGAGAGAAATAGGGATATGGATAAGAGAGAAATGAAGGGCAGGAGCGATAGATATGGTGGTATAGGGAAAGAGATAGAGAGAGAGACAGAGAGAGAGAGAGAGAGAGAGAGAGAGAGAGAGAGATTTGGTGAGTATGAGAAATAGAGAGGTAGATAGAAGAAAAAGAGATATAGAGAGGGGGATTCCTCCCCTGACATGCGGCGCTTTTAGGAGCATTTGGTGAGTGGGACGATTGTTAATGACCGCATTGGGTGAGAGTAAGAGTCGCAACCGGCAAGTGAAGTGAGAGAGGGAATTTATGGATAGAACTAATGATGGGCGGCGTTCAAATTTACTTTGCACGATTGCTTCAAGTATAGAGAGAGAGAGAGAGAGAGAGAGAGAGAGAGAGAGAGAAATTTTTTTACTCTACTTTTATGAAATTTTTCAAGGGCAAGGGGTTTGAGGGTAAGAGGGGCCATGCCACCGCCGAAGCGGCACCGTTTTACTAGTTTTCATTGTGTAGAAGACTCACTCTCTTTTTCGTCTTTGCACGTTCTCCCACAGTCGCCATGGTTCCCCGTCTTCATCCTCCATAGGCGTTTCTACAGAGCACAAGCAACATCTCAAGGTGCAAGTGTAGTGGATGTCGTCAACACCTTTCAAAACGCTGCCGTTTTGTGGCGGTGACAAGGTGGGCCATGGGCTCTATTGAATCGGACTAGCATTCTAAAACGCAGTCAAATTTGTAGGCAGTCCTAGGTGGCCAACTACGTATTCGATAGGCATCTCAAAACACCCTATAGGCAGTTGCATTCGATAAGATTATTAAAACGTTGCTCTTGGAGCAGAGAGTCCTATGCAGAGCTTCTCAAAATGCTCTAAATTGTAGCTATTGGTGGTGCCACTAAGCAATTTTTGCAAGGCATATCAAAACGCCTCTTTGCCAAGACATATTAAAACTCCTCTAAACGACAAGCAGTGGACGATGCTTGTGAGCAATTTTTTGCAGAGTAGAGGTTTTTTGAGTTTACCATAGCCTATCAAAAAACACTACAAAGAAGTTAATTGACAACGGTGCTGACAACTTATCACCACATCCTCCCTTTGACGTGCATGTGTTACTTGAAACAAAAACAAAGCTGTCAATGTGCCTTGTACTTGGTAAAAATCGAGTCTTAAAGTTTTGCAAGCCCTCTCAAAAGGCGACTTTCTATTTTACTTCAATATTGCGTTGAAAGTCGAGAAGTTCAACGGATCTCGCTTTCACACTTGGCAAATAAAGGTAAAGTGTTATTTGATGCGCAAAAATATATGGAACGTTGTAAAGCCCCTATCAACCGACGAAGCAGGCACATCGGCTACAGGTACCATGGCATTTTCTGCACATCAACAACACAAGGACAAACAAGCATTAGGTATTATTCTAACGTCTCTGGAAGACGACTTTATTGATTATTTGGATGATATCAATTCTTCTAGTGTTGCTGGATAGAGCTAGAGAAGCTTTTTGGTGAATACTCTATTATGAGTCTAAAAATGGAGTTATACTCTCTTACTATGCGTACTGAAGAAAATGTAACATCTTTAGCTAATAGACCGAGAGTATCAGAACTCAACTTTGCATACCGAAGTCCTAGTGCTAGATGAAGATTTTGTAAAAAAGCTTTCCGGATGAATTCCGTCAAATTGTCACTATTTTAAAAGAGAAAGATCCACTGCCCTCCTTGGATGGTATCATCAATTCATTGTAGGAAGAAGAAAAAAGAGTATCCCATACCAATTCTTCCATTATTCCTAGTGCATATGCAATATCCCCTACCAGTTCTTTTGATATTCCCAATGCGTATGCAGTCAGTGATTGTGCTTCTACCTTAGCTTCATCCATACCATCCACTGGTACTACCCGATCTTGTGCCATTTGCAGGGCGCAACAATCATCAGACGAAGGATTGTTTCATAAAAAATCCTTGTACTCATTGCAGTAAGACGAATCATCCCTCCAATAAATGCTTCAAAAAGAATAAAAATGAACTCCATGTGGTTGACGGTGATACAGAATCTCAAGCACTTTTAATTGTCAGTGACGTTCTTTAGATCAACTCCTTTTGTGTTTTTCCTAGTCAAAAAATTATTGTATGGGTTATAGACACTGCCATAGACACATAAGTGGTAAGACCTCCCAAGTTTTCAGTTTTTGTTCAAGTCCTGATTTTTTGTAAACCAATCCTCATGAGGTTATTGGGTAAACCCAAACCCAAGGTTTGGAAGTCAACCAAAAACTCAATTTGTTAGTGGCTAACTTTTTGACATATACTCTATCAATTCAAGGGGGGCTTCATTTGTCATAGCACCATGTTATGGGTGTACCAAAACCCTTGGTTGTGAGAGAACCTAAAACTTACGACTGACGAGTACACCAAAAACTCGAAGTATCATGAGAATGGTAAATCTAGTTCGGGCTTGAGGGAGGGGTTGTTGGGTTTCAAGCCCTCTAGCATACAGGAAGACCCATTTATTAGTGGAGTTTGCATGGCTACTTCTTCACTTATAAATATGTAAGCCTTTTTTTAGCAAATTAGAACAAGCATTATTTTCATTCTCTCTCTCTCTCTCGCTCTCTCTCTCTCTCTCTCGTTCATCTTTGTACATTCTCCTCAGTCACCATGGCTCCCCGTCTCCATCCTCCAAAGGCGTTTCTCCTTTCAGTCTGTGTCTTGGTTCCTCCATTGCATTAAAGAATCACCAATTTGCTTTTATGAGACAATGAGTTTTGTGCCCAAATAAGAGAAATGGCAATACCCGCAACCTAAGTATTTCCTACTTCTCTCTTCCCACAAGCAAGTTATCTTTGTACATCAAAGACGATTAGTGTGTCACACATATTCTTGCGACATTTGACATATTTCATCACACGGTAATAAAGCCATGTTTTCTTTCTTAAAAAAGGTTTGATATCCACCAACCAAACAAAAGAGAGCAATAACATAGAGAGAGAGAGAGAGAGAGAGAGAGAGAGAGAGAGTCTCTATGTGAGAGAGAGAGAATATTAATGATTTATCATCAGTAAAAACGATTAAAATTGCTATTGCAAAAGATCTTAGGTAGGTTTGATCTCTTTTGTGCAGTTATATGACCAATCCATAATCACAATAAGAAGCAATAAGTAAAAATACATTACAAAGAAAACAAGGTGAAGGATGTTAGGGTTTTGGGGTTTAACATATACTTGTGTGTAACACCTCTAGTCTACTCACATGCATAGGCGGCATAGAACCATGTGGTAGCATCTGGAAAAGGGACCTAAGGGGTGTGGATACCCATGGGGGTCATCACTACAGGGTGTCACCTAGAGATCGTTACGGGGCTCCTAAAGTGCCTTAAAAGTGTTAGGTTTCAAGCCCTACTCAAGGATTCTTCTACCTGTGGGAACTCTCCCCTATAGCATGCACTCCAGTTTGCATGTAGTTTGCATGGCCAAATCCTTATGTATGTAAGGCTTCAACACAAAATTAAAAAATATAGCATTGCTTTTATTTCATATTGTGTCGACTATCTCTCTCTCCATCTCGTTCTGTTCTCTTGCCTCTTCCTCTGCTCTTCCTCACTACGCCATGACCCTACTGCGGCTCCATCCACCATAGCTACACCCAACACTGGTATGAGAGCCAGCCTGATGCTCTTGGTGGCCTCGACTCGAGTCGATACGGTGCGGGAGTTGCCGCTTGTGGAAGGGACATGGAGCTCGTTGACTTGCACGGATCTTGTCATAGCCACCGTCATCAGCCTCGCCCTGACCTAAAAAGCAACCTTCGACACTACATCGTCTCCTAGTTCGGCCTCCTCAGCCCGTTGCGAGAAGAACTCTCCATCCACGCTATCATCTGTGCTACTGCCATTACAAAGTTTGAGTTTTCCACACTACTTATGAAGTATCAGAACTTGGTATAGAGAAGGCGATGATAAATCAAGGACAAGAAAGCAGTAATGTTGAAGAATGGATAGAACTGCCAAATGGTTGTGTGTGATGCAATGTAAAGCATAGCCTTGTGCAAGCGCTCAAGCATCTGGAAAAACGCCCAGAAAGATTTGATTACATCTTGTTGAAAACCACAAGATTGGCCAATCCTGGTAGTTTAGCTTCAATTCTATGGGTAGATGACCAGCTAGAGTCTATGATTCACCTCAACTCTATAATTACAGTTGTTGATGCAAAAAATATTGATCATCAACTACATGGACACAAGGAATGTGGAAAAGTTTCCGAAGCTTTTCTTCAAATTGCTTATGCGGATATTGTAATACTCAACAAGATCGATCATTTATGTAGTGTAATAGACAATTTCTCTAGCAAACCTATGATGTTGGAGAGTGATATATAATACTACCAACATTCAAAGATACAGATTGAAGACTATCTCTACCAGAAGGACCTTTATTTTCCCCTATGCGGTCTTGCAAAGAAGCCTGCAACGATGGCAGATGAAGCATGGATTTTCCTTGACCAAAAGGCACTGGGAACAATCAGGTTAAGCTTGGCGTCGACGGCGGCCTTTAATGTTTCGGAGATGAAAACCACGGAGGACTTGATGAAGTCACTTGATATGTTGAAAAAATAAACCCAATTAAGCTTGTCTTAAACCTTGTGGCTGCTCATGATTTAAATCTCGAGCAAATGGATGTAAATACGGCATTCCCTCACGATGACTTAGAGGAGGAAATTTACATGCTTCAACCAAAGGGGTATAAGGTAAGGGGTAAGGAGAAAATGGTTTGCAGATTAAAGAAGAGCTTGTATGGTTTAAAGCAAGCATCAAGACAGTGGTACTTGAAGTTTGATCGATGGATGTTGGATCATGGATTCACAAGATGCAACTCATATCACTGGTCTATACAAAGAATTTGGGAAATGGAAAGTTCATCATCCTAATGTTGTATGTTGATGACATGTTGATTGCAAGTGCTAACATGCAGGACATCAAAGACCTAAAAGAGGAGTTGTCTAAATCTTTTTCAATTGAAGATTTAGGTGCTGCAAAGAGGATACTTGGTATGAAGGTATCAAGGGACATGACGAAGGAGACAATAAAGCTATCTCAAGAGGATTACATCAAGACGGTACTAGAAAGGTTTGCAATGCAAACAAAGAACATGACGAAGAAGACAATAAAGCTATCTCAAGAGGTTTACATGAAGAAGGTACTAGAAAGGTTTTCCATGCAAAATGCAAAAGCAGTTTCTACACCTTTGGCTGGTCACTTTAAAGTAACCAAGGATATGTGTCCAAAGACACAAGAAGAGATAGCATATATGTCTAAAGTTCCATATGCTGCAGTGGTAGGTTCTCTTATGTATGCTATGGTCTGGACAAGGCCAAACATTGCACATGTAGTGGGAGTTGTAAGTAGGTTCATGGACAACCTAAGTAAAGAGCACTGGCAAGCTGTGAAGTGGATATTTAGGTATCTGAAAGAGACAACAACAAATACTTTGTATTTTGGAGGAACTAATATTTTTCTTCAAGGGTATGTTGATGCAGATATGGCAGGTGACAAAGATACTCGAAGGAGCACTACTCGCTATGTCTTCACGATTGGAGGCACAGCAGTAACCTGGGCTTCAAAGCTCTAGAAAATGGTCTCACTTTCTATCACGGAAGCAGAGTATGTAGCAATGAGAGAGGCAAGCAAAGAAATTATGTGGCTTCACAGATTCTTAGAAGAGCTTGGATTCAAATAAAACAATTGTGTGTTGTACAGTGATAGCCAAAGCGCTATCCATCTTGCAAAGAACTCAGCCTTCCATTCAAGGTAAAGCACATTGAGGTGAGATATCACTTCATACGCGCTCTTTTGGAAGAGAGACAGCTAAAGCTAGGAAAGGTGCATACAAGTGAAAATCTTGCAGACAAGTTTACAAAGGTGGTCGACAAGGAGAAGTTGAGCTTTTTCTCATCTTCAATCGGCATTCAAGGATAAGAAGCCAGGATGGAAAGCAATCACAGGTATATTTTGCAGATCAGTCTCCAAGTGGGAGATTGTTAAGTATGGGACCTGATTTACCCCTTGTAATTTTCTGCATAAAAAACGTACATTTGTGAGGCCCCCGTTATGAGGAGAAGCCATCGTGCCCTTTGAAACCTACTTTTTGTTTGAAGTACTGAAACCATTAAGTGACTGCTTTCTCGTGGATGTAGCCCACATTGGATGAACCACGTATATCGTGCTCTCTCTCTCTTTCTCTCTCTCTCTCTCTCTCTCTCTCTCTCTCTCTAATCTCTCGTGTGTGAAAATTTCTCTCTTTCCATTAAGTAAGCTACTCAAATATCTATTTAGCTACGTCATATTTTCTAACAGTAAAGAGGTGGTTGGAGTAGCTATTGTGGGAGCAACAAGATTTCAAAATTCTTGGAGCACTAGGTACATCAACAACACATCATACAAAAAGTGTTTTTCCTTTATTTTTAATTTGGTATGTTGTTAATATCAAGGTCAAAAGCTTTATTTTATCCTATCATTTATCAGTTACTGCCATGACACATTTGTATGGGTTAGACACTACCACACATGAATGGTAAGACCTCCCAAAAACATTTGTTCTCAACCCATTTTTTTTATGCTTCTCATGAGGTTGCTGGGTACACGTTAAAACCCAAGGTTTGGCAGTGAACCAAAAACTCCATTTGTTGGTAGCTAATTTTCAACCTACACCCTATTTGTTCAAGGGGGGGTTTACTATCATAGCACCAAGTTAAAGATACACCAAAATATTTGATTGTGAGAGAACCTAAAACTCACAATTGCCGAGTATACCAAAAACTCGAGATATCATGAGAGTGATGTAGTTCGAGCTTGAGGGGGGGATTGCTAGGTTTCAAGCCCTACTCAAGGATTTGTCTACACGTGGGAACTCTCCCCTATAACATGCACTCCAGTTTTCATATTGTTTGCATGGCCAAATCCTTATATATATAAGGCTTCAACACAAAAATCTTTGGTTGTGAGAGAACCTAAAACTCATGATTACCGAGTATACCAAAAACTCGAGATATCATGAGAGTGATGTAGTTCGAGCTTGGGGGGGGGATTGTTAGGTTTCAAGCCTTACTCAAGGATTTCTCTACACATGGGAATTCTCCGCTTTAACATGCACTCCAATTTTCATGTTGTTTGCATGGCCAAATCCTTATATATATATAAGGCTTCAACACAAAATTAAAAAATATTACGTTGCTTTTGTTTCATAGTGTGTCGACTATCGCTCTCTCCATCTCGTTCTACTCTCTCATCTCCTCCTCTGCTCTTCCTCACCACGCCATGGCCCTACTACAGTTGCATCCACCCTAGCTGCACCCCACAAAAAGGTCACCCACAAGTTTGCAAGATGGTTGGATTGATTTGACACCTATGTCATGCAATATGCTAGAGGAGATGCCTACATTAGCTCTATATAATGAGCCTCTTTGTACACACTTTCGCTTAATCAATCAACTTGTGTCTACATTCTACTCTACTCCCATTCAAGTGTCATTTTATCATGCAAACGCCATGAATGGTTCTCTAATGTACCCTCACTAAACCTATCATAAGGTAATAGAGCTTGCACGAGATTAACATCTCCCTAATCTCTTAGGTCCTAAGCATTTCTCCATACTAGGGCATCTTGCTCCTCGCCATTGTAATTGAATCAACCTCATTTGCATCACATTTAGGTTACATTTGCATTCACCCACTAAGTACTCATTGTGATGAGATATGCATACTCATGTGTGCCACTACTCACGCTATGAAACTAATTAGTGAAAGGGATTTCATAAAAAGAAATCTTTGTTTTGGATTGATTGAATGCATGCGCTTTTAGCTTCTACAATAGCTCCTGGATGAGTCATTAATCACTAAATTCCAAGGTTATTAACCCCCTAACCTTTGCCTAAGTTTGGATATGTGTATAGCTTTTCTCTCTCCCAAGAAAAAATGAAATAATCTAACTTCAAGTGCTCTCTACAAGCATTTTATGTGAAGACAAGTAGCCTACGATACTTCAAATGGGATATTGAGTCCTTCACAAGGTCAAGGGTTCAATATTTGACTCCATTTTGTGTGAGGAACATGGATGAATTTGAATTTTATGCCAAGGCGTAGTTAATTTGTATTTCAGGTTCATGACTGCATGGTGATCATTTGGTATTGATTGGCCGACCTCGGACTGCTGTCAACTCTCCTTTTCCGGCCACAAACCCTACAAGGGGTTAGTTCCCGCGAGGAGACTGTTGCAAAAGGCGCCGACTTAAGTGTCCTTTCTTGCCAAGGCTTCAAGTGCCTCTTTTTCGCACCAATTTAAAGGAGCAAGTAAGGGGTATTTCTTGCAGCAAGGGAGACTTTAAGGACCAAAGCGAGTCAAAGAAAAATCAAAGCGTGAAGAGCGAATTCAGCCCAAGTGAAGAGGTACTTCACATCTCTCTCTCTCTCTCTCTCTCTCTCTCTCTACCATTTTGTATCAAAGAATTGCATCTTTACACAACACAAATTTATTACTTGAGTTATAATACTCTTGTGAAAGAGGTAGACACTAGTGCTTGCAAAGTCTCCAAACACCAAGACCCCTTCGATCTTGCACAATGGACAAGGAAAGACTTAAAAAATTTAACAAAAAGGACTTTCACACTTGGCAAACCACGTTGAAAGGGTACGTCATGTAAAACGGCAAGCTAGCTATTAATAACCCCTCATCTAGTGACAGAGCACACGTACATACACGGGCTATGAACACTCATAACCAAGCAAAAGACAAACAAGCATTAGGAATCATAATCATCGCACTACACAACTACTATATACATTTCACTGATGATTATGAAACCTCATCACCCGCATAAGAGGCACTAGGGAAACACTTCACAACTAGAAAAAGAAAAAGCAAAAAGTGGAACCTATCGAGCTGAAGGAAGAATCCTCTACTTTAGAGGGAGAAGCTTTTACAATAAGTTCTAACAATAAAACTTGTTTGAAGTGTGACAAAAAAGGACACATAACAAAAGATTGCCTAGCATCAAAAATTTACAACATTTGCAAGAAGAGTCGCCCTCCTTTCAAGCGCTTCAAGAAAGACAAAGATAGCACCAAGAACAATCCCAACCCCAGTACCTTAGTCTATCTTTTGACAAAAGAAGACGAAGATGAAGATGAGAAAGAAACCACAGCAACCTCCTAATCTCTTGTGCCTATGACTATGACGTCATTCTCTAAATTTTATTTTTGCCTCTCAATGTATTTTGTTTGGAGATAGCTAAGATTAGCTTGGTCCCAATCTCTATACATCGGATTAGTCTCCTAGATTGCAGTCTCCTAGATTGTGAATGGTCTCTTGGATTAGAGATGTTCTTTTGATCTTGGATTGGAATGTGTAAGAGATTGCAATTTTCATAGTTTAAACCTAGATTGAGAATGGTCTCTTGGATTAGAGATGTTCTTTTGATCGTGGATTGGAGTGTGTAAGAGAGATCAAATTTCATAGTTTAAACCCCAAGGGTTGTTGAGATTTTGTACTTCAGTTTATGCTCGTCTACAACACCTCTTGCCTACTAGGATACATAGGTGACATAGAACCATGTGGGGGCATGTAAAAAAAGCACCTCAAAGGTATGGGAGCCTATGGGAGTCATTACTGGAGGTGTGGACTCATTTAGAGATAGTTAAAAGGGCTTCCTAAAAAGCCTTGAAAGGTCACCCGCGAGTTTGTGGAGCCTCTATGATGTCATGCATGATGTCAAATGAGATGCTTACACTAACTCTATATAATGAACCTCTTTGTATACACTTTTGCTTAATAAATCAACGAAGTTAGTGTCTACATTTTACTCTCCTCCCATTGTGTATGCAAGCGTCATCTTATTATGCGCATGCCATGAATGGTTCTCTAATCTACCCTATCGAAGGCTCATTTTTTGGAAACTCAGAAACAAAATGACAAAAAAAACTCAATGAAGCCCTTAAATAAACTCTAATAGTGCAGCCAAGATTTATGCCAAAATTTAAAGTACTTACCTGGATATATATATATATATATATATATATATATATATGCCCAATTCTGGAGCTTGAAAATTAAGGGCAAATAAATTTACAACCAGGCACTTCCATTTTTGAACCAGGAATTTTACACTACAAACCGGGATATGTGACTGGAACTTCAACTTTTAGTATGCCAAAAAGAGGAGCGACCTCGCCTTTGCGACTGGGAATAAAGACAACCCCCTCTTCTCTTTATAATTCAGCATGCATGCACAAGACTTCACGGCTGGTTGTTCCTCGCAAGTGCACAATCGAAACAATTCAACAGGACTTCACGGCTGGTTGTTCTTCACAAGTGCACAATCGAAACGCCATGGCCAAATTCTCTTCATTCAGATTCTTACCTGAGCCGAAAAAAAGAGATGAAAATAATGAGAATTCAAAATACTCTAAGAACCATGAACAATCCATAGAAAGCTGCCATACCGATGAAGACAATCTTATTGCTCCGTACATCATGCTCTTCCCAGGCATAAACAGGTGTAATCTCGTACACATCCTGAACAGCCTGCCAAAAGAGTAATCAATATGAACTAGAAGAGTTGTAAACCAAAAGCAAAGGCTTTTGCAAGGCGATAGCTTGCAGGATGACAAACCCGAATGATTCTTCCCTTCGTGTATAAAGAATGCCCTAACCAAATCGATCTACCTATTTTACATGATTCGGTTGGTTACGTGTTTTTCATAGCATAATGAACCATACAAGGTTGAGGTCCATCAACCTCTACGACTTAGCCTATTGCTCTCTCGTAGGCCATCATGGCACCCGAAACTTGTTCTGTAGCTCTCAAGGTACTTCGGTTGCTTCAGATTCACCAACAACGATGCCAAAAAGCAAAATGGCAATCCAATATGAAAATTTAGAGAGGGGAGATTATAAAAAATACTATATGTGCTTGGAGAATAAGTTTTCTTGCATGGAAAATAGTCACTTAATTTGTGGATTATCTGTATGTAATTGGTTAAATTTTCAGGTTATCCATTTTTTAACTGGAACTCGAGAAATAACATAATTATAGGATTATGTGTATGAAAGGAACATCTTCAGCTATCAATAACTATCCACCCACAAGACAAAAGCACTGGATGTTGAAAATTCCGAACCTGGAGCATGTGTGAGAATTCTGAACCTCCAATATTTAGAACTCCTTTTGCTCGAAGAATTTTGAAATCTTGTTGCTCCCACAGTAGCTGCTCCAACCACCTCTTTACCTGCAGATACTTCTCGATAACCAACAAAAGCATTGAAACGAAGGCCTACAGATACAGACAGCAGGCAAGACATCAAATACCTCATCAAGACAAACTGGGCGATTCTCCGTGACACACACAGTGGATACTTCTAGATCATGACAAAGTGACAAGGTCTTTGTGTTCACCAAATCTGAAAGCATTTTCCTACTAGCAAACTGCAGCAGAAAGTCATCAGAAAGTAATAAGGCCCCAGTTACTGGTTGCTTGTTTCAATATATAGCATTTATGTGATACAACCTTAGTCTCATACGCTCTGCAATGAAGAACATCATCCAGATCAACACTGCAATACTCTGACCGAACGATTTTTGCTAGAGAGTTGATTTGATGTATATCACTCTCCAACATCACAAGTTTGCTGGAGAAATTGTCCACTACACTACATAACTGATCGATTTTGTTGAGAATCACAACATCCTGCCACATAGACCAAAGCGCTCTCTCTCTCTCTCTCTCTCTCTCTCTCTCTCTCTCTCTCTCTCTCTCTCTCTGTGTGTGTGTGTGTGTGTGTGTGTGTGTGTGTGTGTGTGTGCGCTAATAAAAGGAGGAAAATGGTATAACCTTTCTATCACCCAAGTGTGGTAGATTGGTTATGCCATTTCCCTCTTGAATAACAGGTCTTGAGTTCAACTCTTCTCGTCATATAAGGTCTCATGGGATAGTTTCCTGCGACGTTAAAATATCCTTCTTCCCGGGTGTGTGTGTGGATGTGTGGGTGTGTGCTACTAAAAGGAGGAAAATGGTATAACCTTTCTATCACCCAAGTGTGGTAGATTGGTTATGCCATTTCCCTCTAGACTAACAGGTCTTGAGTTCAACTCTTCTCGTCAGATAGATCTTTAAGGTCTCTTGGGATAGTTTCCTACGACGTTAAAATACTCTTCTTCTTCTTCTTCTCTCTCTCTCTCTCTCTCTCCCCCCCCCCCCCCCCCCCCCCCCCCCCTCGGTTATGCCATTTCCCTTTGAATAACAGGTCTTGAGTTCAACTCTCCTCGTCGGATAGATCTTTAAGGTCTCTTGGGATAGTTTCCTAGACGTTAAAATTCTCTTCTTCTTCTTCTCTCTCTCTCTCTCTCTCTCTCTCTCTCTCTCTCTCTCTCTCTCAAGTGTGGTGGCTTGGTTATACCATTTCCCTCTTGAATAACAGGTCTTGAGTTCAACTCTCCTCGTCGGATAGATCTTTAAGGTCTCTTGGGATAGTTTCCTCAGTGTAACAAGGAATGGGCGGAACACAACCCAAACGACGAGTCCCGTTCCCAAAACGGAGTCGGAATGGAACGTCGTTCCGGAACGAAGTGTTTCGGAACGGAGGGAACATGAGGCGGAACGGCGAAACGCGGGCGGAACAGTCAAAAGTAGGCACTTGGGGGTAAAAAAGTAGGCTTTTCGGGTTGTTTGGGTAACATATTTGGTGCCCTTTGAGGGCAGGTTTGAAGGCAGATTTGGGGGCAGTTTTTGGGTTGTTTAGGAGTTTATTTGGGACTAAGCTGAATGCAGGTAGTTCAAGCCTTACTTTAGCCGACCGTTCCGGCCCCCCCTCCTCCCCGTTCCCGTCGCGTTCTGGACCCTCCCGTTCCCGTTCCCATTCCGTTTAACTATGAGTTTCCTACGACATTAAATTTCTCTTCTTCTTCTTCTTCTTCTTCTTCTTCTTTCTCTCTCTCTCTCTCTCTCTCTCTCTCTCTCTCCCCACACCATCTTCTCCGGACGATAGATGATGGGTTTATCTCACACCCCAAGTATATGGACACCCACCTATCTCATGGCATTAGATGTGTTATTGGTCAACGACGCACCTCATCTCACCAGTTGGAGATAGAGACTCGCCGATACAGAGGTATATCCCTAGAGGAGAGATTATGCTAGGTTTGCCAAGGAGAGCCAGAGAGAGAGGAGCACTATATCTACAAATGCAGAGCATACTACGAGATCTGTGGGCTTTGGCCCCTTTCACACATCATGGATTACTATGATCAGAGGTTCCTAGGTCTCTTCTTGATGGAGATCCATACTCACAGAGACTACCCTTAGGAGCAAAGGACCCACAAATAGAGGATCCATACAGAGCCAGATCATTTCTTTTTACAGAGGGACTACTTGGGATAGCCCACCACAGGTTATCCAATCACACCCTCATCGGGGCAGACTTGTTGATCGAGCCATCCAACTTGGCCCCTCACAACACCTGAGGATGCGAAGATCTTCACACCGTAAACGAGGTCTACATCGGGGGCTATGGAGCATCATTGAGCGACATCGAGACTCCCCCCCCCCCCCCCCCCGAGAGTTGACCATGGAGGACATTGAGGCCATACTACAGAGACCCATGAGAGAGCTCATGGGATGCCATTGTCTACTTCCCCCGCTAAGCACCTCATGTGATTGTACCCCCCCCCATATGTTTTGAGCTAATGTATTATGTGATGAGGACATTGATGATGATGAGGATGTGGGTTAGGCTCACATACCTACCCACTCTAGGTACCCTCATTTATCTTTATCTTATGTTCCCTTGACATTGTACTAGAGTCGCACATGGTTGTAACTTTGGCCTTATAAAGACGTTAATATAACATTTCACATCTCTCTCTCTCTCTCTCTTAGAAAGTGAATCAGATAATGCGGTGCGTATAGGTCACTCTCTCCTCTCTCTTAGAAAGTGAATCAGATAAGTGAAACAAAAAGGCAAGAAGAATGGCGGCGCACTACATGGTCACAAGCAAGAGGATGATTGCCATTGAAAAGGAGTTGAAAGAATGCAAAGCCCACATGGATGAGTGGAAGAAAGAGAAGAATTTAATTCTTGAATGGAAAAAGAGGGAGGAACAGGCGAGGGAACTAGAACGCAAGGAGTTCCGGGATGAAATTCAAGCTCTAAAAGGTAGCATCTCAGCCCTTAGGAAGGAACTCGACGAAACCAAAGAGGGAGGACGCCTTGAAGATGGAGAAATTCAGCCATCAATGATGGATGAGCTGAATAGTATACGAGCACAAGTCAAAGAAATAAAGGAGGAAGGAGAAAAGAAGACCTCATGGGTGGAGGTTCTCTCCAAAACGCAAAAGAAGATGGATGAGGCTGAAAAATGGATTGAAGTTGTCAAGAAGGGAAAGGGCAAGGAAATCCCGACTACACCCGACATCATCAACAAGACACTTGAAGAGGAACAACGAAGAAGGGTACGCGCTCTACACGTGAGAGTGACCGGCCTAAAAGATTCAGATAAGGTGGACCAAGAGGTGAAGAGCCTCATGTCCATGATGGGGGTGGAGAAGCCCTCACACACACAAGCTTGGAGAGTGGGCAAGATGAGTGAAGGTAATGGGGAGAGTTCAAAAGAGCGGGCTCTCATTTTGTGTTGTCCCTCCATGGAAGAAAAGAAAGACGTTTTAAAGAAGAGGCCAACCCTCAAGAAAACAAGTATCTTTTTAGGAGATGATCTTACACTCTCACAGCTTGCACATATGAGAGAGGTCATGCCAGAGATTATAGCAGCAAGGGAGAAGGGAAAGTTAGCTTTTTACAGAAATGGACGAGTAGTAATTACAGAGCACCGCTCTACATGACATTGCGAGACCTATGGGACCACTCTCAAGATGGCGGTTTGGAACTGTAATGGTTCGTATAGACTTGATGTGGGGGCCTTTGCGGACAGCTTCAGAGACAGACATTGTTTTCTACTCAAAGACTCATCAGGCTCCAGGACAGTTGATGCCGCACATGTCAGGATACAGATGGGAGACAGCTTGCCGGACATGCACCAGATCTACGCATGGGACTAGAGGATCAGGAGGTGTAGCAGTTCTTTTCAGAGAGGAGCTCCAACCACTACTGCACATAGTTCGGAGAGATGATCAGGCCAGATACTTGTGGGTGAGGCTGAGGGCAGAGACTAGACGTTTCTTGTACATCGCCATATGCTACTTTCCTCCCAGCACTTCAGTATATGCTTCACCCAGAGGACAGTCTCCTTACTCTGTACTTGATGATGATATCTGGGAGTTCTCCAGAGATGGAGACATCATACTCCTAGGGGATTTCAATGCCCGTACAAGCAGCTCACAGACGGTCTTCTATGACACCTCAGAGGAGATGCTTAGAGAGTTAGAGCCAGAGGAGATGGGACTTGAGAGATGCTCACATGACAGAGAGCATACAGAGTATGGGAGATACCTCAGGGAGATGACGACTACTCACAGTTTAGCCATACTGAATGGCTTACCGACCTTCCCATTGTCTACAGGTTTTACTTGTTTTCCATATAGACATGGGTCCAGCACTGTAGACTATGTTCTCACACATCCGAGCTTTATCTCTCACATTCAGGATTTCACAGTGGGGCCCAGGCCTGTAGGGATAGCAGTAGATCATGCACTTTTGACATTATCAGTCTCCTTTGAGTACAGTACATCTCAGGCCTCACGAGGTGGTAGACATCCACGCTATACTTTTACACCAGAGACTGACTCAGTCTATGCAGAGGAGATACGTAGGCTTTTATGCACATCAGAGCCAGTATACACAGTGGAGGAGATCACATCTATGCTGACAGTGACATTAAATGGAGCAGCGACAGAGACATACCCACACACTCAGCCTGGTCAAAGACGTCGTTCTGGGCACATGCCTCAGAACAACTGGTATGATGAGGAGTGTCGACAGAGTAGAGCTCAGATACAGCGGGAGCTTACATTGGGAGTGATCACCTATAGACAGTCTCGTATTGCTACACGACGACTAGTGCGACGGAAGAAGCGAGCTTTCTTGGTCCAGATGGAGCAAGATTTATATCAGCTCTTCCTTAGTAGAGATTCAGGAGAGGCTTGGTGTCTATTCCATGAGCAATCTCCCCCACCAGTGATTACTTCTACAAAGATATGGGGGCAGTATGCAGCATCTTTATACACTGTACCTGGACAACCACCACTACCAGATCCACCACAGCCATGTCTGGCTACGAGCACCTTCTTTACCACTGAGATGGTAAAGGAGGCCATTGACAGGATGAAGACCAGACGGGCACAGGATCATGAGGGTTTGGTAGCAGAGCACATTATACATGTTGGGGATTTGCTGGCAGAGATGCTTGCACGGTTATTCAACCGTGTCATGTGTGAGGGCTTCCCTGAGTCTTGGAGATTATCTACTATTGTACCTATCTTCAAGACAGGAGACCCCACAATACCGGGGAATTACCGTACTATCATGGTAGGACACACATTGGCACGGTTATATGCATCCATCCTTGAGCATAGGCTGAGCAGTTGGGCAGAGATTATGGGCATACGGGCACCTGGGCAGGCTGGTTTCAGGAGGGGTTTCTCCACACTAGATCATGTCTTTACACTCAGAGCTATCATTGAGGAGGGTCGAGCACATGGTAGACGGATATACTGCAGCTTGTGGATTTCCGCAAAGCTTTTGACACAGTACCGAGGGCCAGATTGATGCACCGGCTTATAGAATTGGGGGTACCCACAGAGCTGATATGGGAGATTATGGCATTGTACAGTTCACTGATGGGTCATGTACGCACATCAGAGGGGATATCTGACATAGTTCACTCCACTATCGGAGTGAAACAGGGATGCCCAATGTCCTCTACTTTATTTGGTATGTATGTTGATGAAGTCTCTGATTATATTGACAGAGGAGGAGATAGAGGTGCTCAGCTTGCGGGGACATGGATCCCTCTTTTATTATATGCTGACGATATTGTGTTGATATCAGACTAACCAGAGGGTATGCAGAGACATTTGGACGCATTGCATAGTTTTGCAGAGGATAGTGGATTGTCTGTCAACCTTGGTAAAACCAAGGTCATGGTATTTAATACCACGCCACAGTGGGTTAGGAGATCAGCACCTACTTCCACATATGGGCAGGACAATATGGAGTACACTGATGCATACACATATCTTGGGGTGGTCTTTAGTGGACCGAGGTTCACGTTGAAAGTGGCAGCAGACACTAGATTGACTCGTGCCTATGCAGCCCTAGGCGGTTTAGAGAGAATTTGTTTGCAAGTTCAGTTCCAGGAACCCCGAACAAAGCTTTGGCTTTTCGACACTTTGGTCGCTTCAGTTATGCACTACGGGGTTCATGTTTGGGGACCGTCTGTTGACAGTGCTGGATGGAGTAATATGGAGAGACCCTTGATATCTATGATTTCTAGGCTGATTAGAGCCAAGGCCTCAGTCCCACATGACATCATACGAGCGGAGCTAGCTGCCCCACCTATGGAGGTTGAGGCTCTCACCAGATCAGTATCATTTGTACACAGCTTATGGGACACCACCAGGGACAGGTATGCCAGGCTTGCTCTTGAGTCATCTAGACAGTTGGCATTACAAGGAAATACATCATGTTGGTATGCACAGATGAGCTCATGGTTTCAGAGGCATGGTTTCAGCATGGACAGGCTGCCCCCTTTCCAGTATTCTCTTGATGCACCATCTTTGGCTCTTACACGGATGGAGACTACTAGACTCATTCGGCAGGATCTTATCCAGCTTGATAACAAGAGGACATGGATAGAGCCATCACGGGAGTTGGGTACGAAGAGGGTTTTCTATAGAGAGCATCTTCTCCAACTCACGACAGATGGATTTGTCACACGGCCCGGTTACATGGACACACATCTATCTCACGGGTTACGATGTGCTCTAGGCCAGATTCGCACATCTTCACACCAGCTTGGGATTGAGACAGGTAGATTCAGAGGCATACCAACAGACAGTAGGATATGTCAGTTATGCCATGCAGAGCCAGAGACAGAGCTTCACTACATATGTCGCTACACAGTCTACTATGAGATACGGGGACGCTTTCATTGTTTATTCACAGATGGTTTTGACTCGTTAGATAGAGTCATGAGATATCAGGATCAAAGATGTCTCGGATTATTCCTACTTGAGATACAGAGACATAGAGATGAGTGGGCAAAGACAGAGACAGTCTCAGAGACGCATCTCAGATTTCTTCAGCCTGAGTACCACAGAGGCAGAGGGGACACCACCATCACAGAGCTCGGTTCCCACCCATACACACACCAGCGGTACTCTCATTGATCGAGCTATAGAGTTAGGGAGATCAAGACGACCGCGACTGAGGAGGGGAGCCACGTAGCACCGGCGGAGATTGCGGCAGAGGATCCACAGGATTCTAGCACGACACCCAGAGTGTCGATCAGGATAGGCTTCATGCTACTGCTATATTGTATCATGGTGACACTTATCCCCACTTTGTACCTTTATGGCATGATACCATTGATCAGCCTACCAGCCACCCATAGGAGTCAGTAGCACTCCTATCAGTTTCTTTGTTTGTAGTTTTCTTTGTTTGTACCCAGACTTGGTACTAGACTCATCATTGTAATCAGTTGGTCTCATAGGTCATTTTGGCCTTTTGTAGACGTTAATATATCATTTCATTTCATTTCTCTCTCTCTCTCTCTCTCTCTCTCTCTCTCTCTCTCTCTCTCTCTCTCTCTCTCTCTCTCTCTCTCTCTCTCTCTCTCTTTTTTTTTTTGAAAAATCAGGGCTGTATATTACTGAGTACAATTTAATCCCCAACGGATGCCAAAATAGCCTGTCACGTGGGGTATACAAGCTGAATGTAAGGATGAGAGCCACTATAGTGACAACTCGACTAGTACAATCTCATGGTGGTCTGTGTGATGAGTGGAGGAGAAACCACTCAAGGGGGGCATAATGCCATATAATCTGACCACCTGTAAGTGTGAAAAAGAGTGGAGCTCGGGCCCAACGCCGAAGAAAGGCAAATCGTCGAGCCTCGGCTGCTCTAGATGTACCTGAGGAAGAATCCCACTCCCAAATCAGGGTGTGAATGATGTCCAACCAAATGGCAATAAGGGTATCTTGAAGGAGCTGTGGAGCCGCACTGAGAATGTGAAGACAACGAGCTCTCCAAATATTCCATAGTGTAATGCTAGTGATGACTGAAAAAACTTCATCACGTGTCTGAGGATCCCCCTGCCATGCGATCTGTGGTAGCATAGCCAAAGTTCCTCGCCGATAACCAGTCGAGGTAAGCATAAGAGCTGGATCTGTGTCTGAGCCCTCGTAGAAAAGATGCGGTCCGGGCATCGGCATCAACCATGAGACAGAGGGTAGGATGTGCGGGGTGCATGATTTCGTGACACTCTCTCTCTCTCTCTCTCTCTCTCTCTCTCTCTCTCTCTCTCTCTCTCTCTCTCTCTCTCTCTCTCTCTCTCTCTCTCTCTCTCTCTCTCTCTCTCTCTCTCTCTCGGACATGGCTTCAGCATGGACAGCTTACCTCCCTTCCAGTACCCCCTTGATGCACCATCGTTGTCTCTTACACGGGTGGAGATTACTAGACTCATTTGTCAGGACCTGACCAAGTTGGAGACCAGGAAGACATGGATAGACCGACACAAGAGTTGGGCACGAAGGCTTTCTATAAAGAGCATCTTCTCCACCTCACAGGGGATGGGCTTGTGATTTGACCCAGCTATATGGATACACATCTATCTCATGGGTTACGGTGTGCCATTGGTCAAATACGGACATCTTCATACCAGCTTGAGATTGAGACCGGTAGATTCAGAGGCATACCAGCAGCCAGCACGATATGCCGCATATCCCATACAGAGCCAGAGACGGGGATGCATTATATATGTCGGTGCACAGGGTATTACGAGATACGGGGTCGCTTCCACCGTCTATTCAGAGAAGGCCTCAAACCCTTTTCCAGTGTCATGAGCTATCAGGACCAGAGATGTCTTGGACTATTCTACTTGAGTTACACAGACACAAGGACAGTGTACCGAGGAGAACTGAAGAGAGACAATCACAGAGACACATTACTGATTTCTTCACACCAGACAATGGACAGATAGAAGAGCAGCCACCACTACAAAGCTCAGCTCATACTCACACCCGCGTTACTCGCATTGACCGAGCATTGGAGCTTAGGGAGATCGAGACACCTGTGACTGAGGAGAGGAGCAAATTTACAGAGGCAGATTCACAGTGATAGATAGAAAAATATGAGGGGTATTTGGGGAATTTTTAAAATTTGAGGCGTATTTTGGTAATTTTCACAGACATACACACAGATATATATATTGTGTTTGTTGACTAATAGTAGCACATGAATTTATCAAGTTCATATAAGGGTGGGTTCAGATTGGCACGGTGGAAGTGCCGCACCTTTCCACCACTTCCAGGCAGAACACAGATATGCTCAGCTCTGCCGCCGCCCAGCGTTCACACAAGACAGTAGCCGCCCTGGGTCCCTTTGCTTGCATGGCGCGGCTCCATTGGAGAAAGGCATCAGGGTGGAAGTGCTCACGGGCAGGGGGGGGGGGGGGGGGGGGGGGGGGGGGGGGGGGGGGGAAGAGGGCAGGGTGGAAGAGAAAAAGGGTAATTCTTCCTTAACGTGGCAGCCCAGTCAGCACCTTCCACCGCCTTATGTGAACAAGGCAGCAAGCGAGGGCGATTTTGATTGGCTCGCAGAGAATTGGCTGCTCTTCCGCCGGGCGATGTGAACCCAGCCTAAGTTTTATATTGTGAACTGCAATAAAGGCTGCAGTTCATATAAGTTTTATATTGTGAACTGCAATAAAGACTATAAGATATGGCTGCACCAACCGCATAAGCAATTTGAAGAAAAGCTTCAGAAACTTTTCCACATTCCTTGTGTTCATGTAGTTGATGATCAATATTTTTTGCATCAACAACCTGGATAAAATGCACAGAAACCCCACTTTGTAAAGCATATATCGTCTGCCACAAGAAGGAAATGCACGGCTTCTCTTGTGAGAAGTACAACAAGCAAAAGAGTCCTTACTGTAATCACAGAGTTGAGATGGATCATAGACTCCAGCTCGTCATCTACCCATAGAACTGAAGCTAAACTACCAGGATTGGCCAGTCCTGTGGTTTCCAACAAGATGTAATCAAATCTGTAACCACCAAGATCATCCACACAAATACAGTGGTTCGACAAGATTTGAAAAGGGAAATAACAAAGCAATGAGTGCACTGATTGCAGAAAGTTTCAAGGAGAATAATTGACTTGCAAACCTTCCAAGATTAACGTAATAAGTTGCTCTTTATGTTTAAAAATCCATGTTTTTAAAACGTCCTTTCGGCTACACCTCCATACACATAATAAAAGTTCTAGCCAAATCCCTCACATGCTAACACAGATTCAAGGGAGACCATCATTCTGACCTTGCATGGGTCAGATATCTACATAGCCACAAGAAACGCTTGATCCATTTTTTGCTAGTTGTTTTGAGATGTTTTGTTTTTATTAGATTAGATGTAGGAAAAAGGCAAACAGGTTTCATGGGGTTGTAGGACACATCAATTAAAAAGTGTTGCAGATGATAACAACTTAACACGTCAGAGAACTCCATTATTAGAAAGCTAATAGAATCAATTACTCGTATTGAACTACCACATATATTGGGTGTGTCTGTGCCATATGATTGTATGTGCATGTGAACAGTTCGTAAAAAATTGGGTGTCACGTCCAAAATTCCATGAAAGATAAAGAGTTAAATACTAAAAGCTAGCATGTGAGAAGGTAGATGCTACTCCATGAGGCCGTATTTGTAGCTAACATGCTATGTCGGAAAGGCACAAACTGCTTAGGAGCTCCAGCCATGAGAATCAGACCACCAAAAGAAGGAAGCAAGGTCATACCTTTCTGGGCGTTCTGCCAGCTGCTCGAGCGCCTGCACAAGGCTATGCTTTACACTGCAGCACACACAACCATTTGGCAGTTCTATCCACTCTTCAACAAGACTGCTTTCTAGCCCTTGATTTATCATCGCCTTCTCTATACCAAGCTCTTCCCCAAACTCATTGAGAATAACAGCGATCCGTTTCCCATGTTGAGATTTGAGGATGTAATTTACAAGCTACAGTCGCCAATCAAATAAAAAAACACCAAATCAGCTTAACTGGATAGCGACCCTCCATAAGGATCAAAAGTTCACATGTCCTAACGAGGAGGGAAACCAACTAATCAAACAAATGTTAGATACTATTTTATAAATGAAGCACATCCTGCAAGATCTTCTGCCTTACCCTCTACTAAGAAATGCAGTAAAAGTAAATACTTCTGGGCATGTCTCTCTCTTGTAAGAAATACATGTCACCTATTAAAAGAGAAAATACTTGTGGGAATACCTATTTCTCATATCAATATGCCTAGCATTTAGGAAACATTCTACTTGCTGTAATTTAGAAAAACCTGCTCTACCTATTTGTATAAAAAAATAACATCACCAATAATGTTTCAGAAATGTGAAGTAGCACTAATATAAGAGCATATACCTTCAGAAGGTTAGAAAAGTCTGAACTTACGATTTATAAGATTGGCTAAAACACTTGCACAAAACACAAAAGCAAGGCTGAAGGCTTACAAAAAAACAGATAAAGAAGTAAACTTAATCATCTTATTTGTTTCTCAACAAAAGAAGACCAAAAAACCAATATTCTTGAAAATGCGTCTAAAAAAGGCTTAGGCAAAAGATGTGAGAGAAGCTTACTTGCCTGAAAGTTTTTAAGACGGCACAAAAACTTTTTTCTACATTTTAGACTCCATATGACAACAAGACAAAAGGGAAAATCCTTATATCCTAATGTAAGCTAAAGACTAAAACGAGGATCTGCCACGAACCAACCTAGAAGAGGCAAATCAAAACTTGACAACATGCAACCTTAGCAGTAATATACAAGCATCAGCAGAAAAGGGTGAATTGGGTGATGATCTTGTCTACAACCGCAAGCAAACACGACACATCTCCTCGTAGACGGCCTCCTATCGCATACCGCTCACCGAATGGGAATGGGTAGCAACCTGCAAATGGGAATCTGCAACTAGGGGCTCAACACAGAGAGAATAGCAGAACTAGAGAGAGAGATGATGATGATGTTGTATTTACGTCCTCGGGGGGCCAAAATGACCCATGGGACCACAAAAAAATCTACAAGATGCTCCCCTAATGTGTGTAGAGGGGGTAGTGTGCTAGTAGCTTTCTTGTGTGTTAGTGTTGTGTGATGATCCAATACTTTGGCAAAGTAGATGCCTAAAGCTACTGGGGAGGGGTGTGTCCGAGAGAGAAGCTCCTCAAAGGTGACATCCCCTTGCAATAGCAGTGGGAAATCAGCACGGATGTGTGCGTATGCTGGGCACTCGATGGTGACATGGGCCTCGCTTTCCACTTTGTTTAAATTACATTGTGTGCATGTCCTTCTATTTTCCTTAATATTCAGCCACCCTCCCGTTTCAATCTTGAGCATGTGTGATCGCGTCCGCATCAAAGTAATGGCCCGTCTTGCCCGGTGGGACATAGGTGTCCTGATATGCATCTGGCTGTGTCCCCAGTCTTCTAGGTCTCCCAATATCGTGTATTGATGTGTTTGCCGTAGTATTCAAATTTGGACCTGTGTACTGTTGTACTCCATCTAGTGTGTAGGGCTTCAAGTATGCTTCTGTCAAAATTTCAGCCCATGCTCATGTTCAGTGCCTTCTTCTATATGCATGTCCACATGGTCTCCCACATTCCATCTAGACAACCATTTCCGTATGTCATCTACGAGACTGGATGTGAGAGATTTACTCCTGTAATTCTTTTGCGGTTTACATCTGCTTGCCGTGCCATGTGGGGTAGACGGCTCTCCGGCATCCTCTTAACTTTCATGAGGTATCTGTGTACCCTCTGTAAGGCTTGCATTTCCAACGGTCTCTTGCCTGTCTCCAAAAGCATTACTGAGTATGGGGTGGTAGTTTTGATCCCCATGTGTCTACATAGGAATCTTTTCAATGTCATTCCAAGTGCTAGCGAGGATACTCCCCCCCCCCATACCTCTACACCGTAAAGTATTGTTTGAACCACGCATACATCAAATGCCATAGACTTGATTTCCCATCGCTTTGTGACACTTTGCTTGCATATATTCTCAAATTCATAGTATTTCGCTTGTCTTGCATCAAATCTGTTTTGCGCGCAACTTCCCCATGCATGGTTTGCAGGTACATAGATGCCCAAGTACTTGAACCTCTCAACCGCTTGGAGTGTTTGCCCGTCATACGTGATGATGGGCTGATTCTCATTTCTACATGTGTGGACTGACATAACCTTTGTTTTGGCTACATTGACTGACAAGCCCGTTACATTGCAAAATGCATGTACTGCATCCAAAAGTTTCTGTAGAAAGAGGGCCTTGTAGGCAAAGAGAACCACATCATCGGCATATATGAGGAGAAGAAGTGTGAAAGTACCAATGCTAGGGTGATCTCCCCCCTCTCCCATAGCCTTGTTAATGAAATCATCAAGCTCATCTATGCATAGTCCAAAAAGTGTAGGTGACAAAGGGCATCCTTGTTTAACTCCCATAGTGCTCCTGAACTCTTGTGAGAAACCTGTGTTTGTCTTGAGTTTACATCTGACCTCTTGGTAGAGGCGTCCCACTGCTGCCCGGATATGCATAGGAACTCCTAGAGTTTCCATACGTGACCATAGCCCTTGACGAGGTACTGTGTCAAACGCTTTCTTGAAGTCCACAAAACAACAATACAAGGTTTTGCCTTTTAGCCTGGCTTCATCCATCAAGACCCGGAGTGTGATAAGGTGGTCTATCGTGCTGTGCCGGGCCCTAAATCCTGCTTGTCCAATGGCATGTTTCCCGTTATTTTCAGCCCATGTGCTAAGATCTTTCTCAATAATGCTTCCAAAAAGTTTTGCCATACATGAGCTCACCATGATGGTGCGATAATTAGTGAGCAAATTGCGGTCACCTCCTTTAAAGAGCGCTTTCACCCAGTTTTCTTGCCAATCTTGGGGTAAGTATTGGTTGATTGCTTGACTCATCATATGGTGTATCCATTTCTTAGCCTCAATACCTGACCATTTCAGCATTTCAGAGGTAAGATATAATGTGTCAGCTGCTTTCCCATTCGCCAAGCTTTTGAGGCCTTTAATGATTGCCTGGAAGGTGGTGGGCTTCGGATGTTCGGCCTGAGCCCCTGTGTATATCGCCTCTTGAGTCCCCGACGGGGCATACAAAGTTTGTACATAAGCATGCATTTCGTTTAGGCTGAAATCTCCTATCACATCCCCTTTCTTCCCCTTCATGTTACGCCAAGCCTTCTTTGGCTCTTTCTTGAACCTGCTCAAGTCTAGTTGTTCTTTTGAGAGTTCATACATGCGTCTCTTTTTCCTCTTGAGTGTATTGTATTCTCTAGCAGCCCATTCCCATTCATTTGAGTGTTGTGATAAGCCTCTCATCTTACGTTTGGCCTCCTTGCATTCTGCATCAAACCAAGGATTATGAGGTAAACCCTTCCTAGTCTGTTTACCACTTTGATACTTGCCCATAGTAATTTTTGCCGCTTCCTCCATTGCATGTCAGAAGATCTTCCACGTCTCTTCAATGTCACAAGGCATGTTCCGGTCAAACAGTAAGCTATCTAAGGGACTAGAATAGTCCTCTTTCTTCGTGAGTTGCATTTTGTATGACCAATTCGGTGTATTCATTGTGTTGACAATAGGCATACTGGGCATGTGTAGGCATATATGGATTGGTGTATGGTCTGAGGTTGGTAGCTTGTTACCCACTTCAAAACTATGGACCAAGTCCAATGCATGGTATCTCACCAAGGCATAATCATTTGTACTCCTCCCATGATTTGCCGTGTAGCAAGTGTATGATCCAGAGTGTACGAACTTATCCGCACCATTCATGGCTACAAGCTGCATTGAGTTCATCATACTTATCATGGCTGACCCTGTGCATTCATGATGTTATCACTTGAACATCTATCCCACATAGAACCAAGTATAAGTTCCCCATTCTTATTCGCAGGGTGCAGTGAATGGTCTGTCAATTGTACCTATGTGTTTCCAATCCAAGCATTTAAATCCCCAAGAAGGACAACTCCTCCCTCTTGTGCATACATTGCAATGTCTGTACATAGGTCAGCAAAGGGGTCATTTTTGGTTAGCTGGTTTGTGTCATAAAAAGGTGACTCTCGATGCGGGATATAGCATCCTATGACAAAGATCAATCCTTTTGATGAGGAAACCTTAACCCATATATAGTGCTTATGGTTATCAATCTTGCATACCTCAACCATCTTTTGAAGCTCTTCCTTATACATTACAGCTACACCTCCTTGTCCTCGCATTTTTTGGTGCCATTCCACCATACGGAGTGCTTGATATATCCACTAATGTCCAGCAGCCTGCATGTGTTTTGTTCCCATGTTTCCAATAAGAAGAGTATGTCAGCTTGTGGTAGAATATCCACCAGCCCTTCTCCCTTATGCCATGGGAAACCTCTACAATTCCAACTTGTAACCTGTATGGTCGTGATCCCATGGGTCGCGTGCCCCTATGCATTTTTAGGCGGTGATGCTGGTTTTTTCTCCTTGAGAAGTTCCTCATATGCTTTCCTTCTTGCTGCCTGTTGTGTCGGTGTTCTATCTTCACTTACATAGTACTGAGTGCCTTTCAAGTAGAAGCGTGCAGTTTCCAAAATTATGGTCCTTTTGCAAGCATCCAACATTGTGCATACAACTGCCCTATGAGCATCATCTTCTTCTGGCCCACTCTATGTGCCCCATATACCCCTGCATCTTGCATATCAAGCTTTTCTGCTAACAAGGTGGTAACATCTACGTTCAATGAATGACTGTTTCCCCCTCAAGTTCTGGCATGCCTCGTATCGCAATGTTTTGGGATCTTTTCTCCCTTTCCTTGTATTCGGTAGCATCCTCATGCGTATACATACTCTCATACGTATACATCTCTCCTGTCTTGTGTCCCATGGTCCTCTCTTGTTTCACTATCTGTGCCCAAGATGGAGGAGACCCCTCGCGTGCATCGGTTACATTATTGGTGACCTGTGTTATGTGACTTCCTTGTTCCAACACTTGAGCTTGCAGCGTTTTCAAGGTGTCTTCTTGTTGCTGAAGCTTCAGAGCTTGCAGTGCAATGGTATCATCCAACTCTTGGTTGCGTAGTGTCAGGTTTTTGACGTCTTCATTTTGACGTGAAATAACCTCATTCTGTTGTCGTACTTGTTCTTGGATAGACGGTAGCAGTCCCCAGATGTCCTGTGTAGTACATGTGATCGTCATGTCCCTTGAATCCTTGGGGGGCGTCTCCTTCGGCATTGATTTGATAGGTGATGAGCTCACTGTTCGACCGCTTCTGGATACTCTTTGATTAATGTGCGCTGATTGCATAGGTGGGGAATCATGCAATACCTGTCAGCACTGTTGCTGTCGGGCTGTCACGACAGTGAAGGGAGTACCTTGGCAGCCATGGTGTACAGGCAGGCAGGTGCGCAAGTTAATGCGTCAGCTGACTGAGGTACGCAGGCAGGCGCACGCGGGCGCAGATGCAGGCGCAGGTGCAGGTGCGCAGGTTAGTGTGCCAGCGGGCGAGCGCAAGTGCAGCACAGGTGCAAGTGCACGCGCGCGCGAGAGAGAGAGAGAGAGAGAGAGAGAGAGAGAGGAGAGAGAGAGAGAGAGAGAGAGAGAGAGAGAGAGAGTGCCCAAAAGACCGGAAGCTTTGCTCACTAATCACAACATGCCAATACGAGGGGTAGGGTGAGGGGTTCTGCATATCTAGGGCAATAGGGAAATTGCACTACCCAACATAAAAGCCACCCCACGAACCTAATAAATGGCAAAATGCTAATAAATGTATAACTCACTAGAAATGACTTGCAATACACATTTAGTAGCACAAATGCAAAACACCGGAAACTCTGACCTCGGGTAACTGTCACAATCTTTGACACCCCAAAGTCGGGAATCCAACACGCCACACGAGAGAATCGCTTAAAATACTTCACAACTCTAAAAACTTGAGTCGACACGGCTTGGCGTAGTTCCGTGCCCAAAGGTATTGGCCTCAACACCCGGTGCCCCTTTCGGTATTTCTTTATTATATTAATGCTTGAGCTGTCACGTGACACATCCAACCCTATGTGTCCGTGGACAAGCTACAGCATGATCAGGGTTCAGTCAGTCCAGTCAGTCTAGATTAGAAGTGATCTGGCACTTTTGTGAGTCTATTCGTAGACCGTGCATGCCCAGTCACTTAGCATAGATGCATATCCTCTGGTTGCACACAGCATGATCATCAATATTCCCATCAGAATCCATTAGAATCAATTAGGAGAATTTTCCAGTGCTTTTAGCCTATTTCCCCTATTTTTGACATTTTTCACTTATTAATTTAAGTGACTTCCCAACAAAAGTAGGTAGGGCAATTTGGGTAAGAAAATATATAAGCAAACCAAAGCTAGCACTCTTTGGCAGATGAGCAAGGAGCACAACGGGCCACCAAGCAGCAGGTACTCCTTCTCTCTCAGCAAGAACCCCACAGCACCCCTAACCTTGGAGTTTTCCATCCCCTACAGCCTAGCGTTTTGGTAACATCTTCCCCAAGCTGGCGTTTTCAGCCTTGCAGTCATCGCCCACATTCCCAGACACCCAGCGTTTTTACTAACGCTATCAAGAGCTGCCAGCGTTTTCCATTTTCAGCCCTTCATTGAAGCAGAAGAATATCGTTTTCAGCAATTAAGGACAGCAGTCAATTCAGCCCTAGACATTGCAGAAGATCATCATTTTCAGCATCTTAAAACGCAGCCAAATCAGCGTTTTCAACCGCCCCGATTCAGTCCCAGATTTTCAGCCATTGCGTTTTTATGGACAGCAGATAGAAGGCCGCAGATTTCAGCCCTCAAGTCGTCGTCACCATCCCCGTGTCGCCACCGACATAGTCCCAAGTTGCATCAGTTTTCATGCATCGTCATTGTACCACTTTGTGTAATCAATAGTACCACTCTCGCCGACGAGAGTGGGGCCTTCGGAGGAGGGTTTACGTCTCTGGTGTCGTATTTCTCTTCTCTCTCTATCTCTCAGTCTCATACACTTGCACGCACAGTGTCCATTCACTTTGTTTGTGATCATAGCATCTCATTAAGAATGGAGGGCTCTACCTTCCATAAGAACAAAAGGAACCTTGAGCACAGTTCGGAACACTCATCTTGAGCAAAGCGAAAACATTCATTCCGCTGCATCTAACATTGGTATCAGAGCTTTGGCAGTGTTCTGTAACACTCAAGGAAAGAACCAAAAGACCACAGAATTTTTTTTGCTTGTTGTGGTCGCACGAACCCAAGTCCTCTTGCGTGTGTCGATTCCTAATCGTGTTTTTGAAGAGTGACAGGAAACCCAAGAAAGAAGGGCTTGTTCAGCCTCCCCTTGTGCCTCTTTTCACTCATTGAGAGCCGACCGTGCACTTAGCGGCCGGCCAATTGACGTGAGGTGGGAAAAAGCAACCTTGGTGTGAGCGCAAGGCCGCCAAGGGGTACGCCCGCAGAAAAGAATAGAACTCGGGTGAAGAGAAGATCCTTCTCAAACACAGATTGCAAGCGAAAGAAAACCTCAAGAACCTCAAGACCCTCAAGAACCCAAGTTCCTCGTGAGCTTAAGAACCCAAGACCACAAGAACCCACGACTTCAGTGGATGGTCATCACTCAAAGCGGAATGGATACTTCGCTTGGAGGTGATGAGCATGAGAGAGGCGAAGAAGAATTTTCCCCACCATGAGGGTTTTTCCGACCCTCCCCCTTCCCCATCTACGTCAAGGATTGCACTCACTCCTATGGAGGCTTTAGACCAAATGTTTATGAAAAGGAAGTTAGAACGCGAAGCAAGAAATGCAGAAAGAATGGCAGAATTTGATCGTGAATGCAAAGAAAGAAAAGCAAAAATGGATCGCAGACACGCAGAAAGCAGAGCAAAAAGAAAAGCAGAAATGGAACGCAAACACCAAGAAAGAATGGCAGCAGCCAAAGCGAGACAAGAACAGAGCGACAGAGATTCAGAAGACGGAGACTCTCTCAGTCTCTTCTTCTCCACAGCATGATACACAAGATTTGCATGATTCTGAGAAGCATGATGATTTGAATGACAATGATTTGCATGATGATTTGGATGACATTGACAAGCATGATGATTTGCATGATCAAGATGTGATTTCTCCCAAGCATGATGTGTTAGGTGCAGCGGAATGAATGTTTGCGCTTTGCTCAGGGTGAGTGCTCCGAACTGTGCTCAAGGTTCCTTTTAGTTCTTATGGAAGGGAGAGCCTTCCGTTCTTCATGGAAAGTGCTATGATCACAAACAAAGTGAATGGACACTATGCGTGCAAGTGTATGAGACTGAGAGATAGAGAGAGAAGAGAGATACGACACCACAGTCGACGTAAAACCCTCCTCCGAAGACCCCACTCTCATCGGCGAGAGTGGTCTACTTATGATTGCACAATCTGGTACAAATGGTATGCAATGAGACTGATGCAAGTCTAGGCTATGTCGATGATGACGACGGTGATGACGAGATCGACCTAAGGGCTGAAATCTGCAATCTTTCTACTGCTGTCCAAAAACGCTATGGGCTGAAATCTGCTAATCTTTTATCTGCTGAATTCTGACTCTATGTCGATGACGACAATGCGACGAAGACGCGCTGAAAACTGTGGTCTTCTATCTGCTGAAAATCGGGGCTGTTTCGGTGGCTGAAAATGACTGTTTTGGCTGCGTTTTCGAGGGCTGAAAATGGGGGTCTTCTGCAATGGCTAGGGCTGAATCTGCTGCTATCCACGAAGGCTGAAAACGCTCACCATCTGCTACGGAAAGGCTGAGAATAGAAAACGCTGAGCTGCTTGGGAAGCGTTAGTGAAAACGGTGGCTGATCTGGTACTACGGCGACACTGCTACTGAAAACGCCAGGGACTGTGGAAGGTGTGGCGATGAAGGAAACCAAAAACGATAGGGCTTGGAGAGGAAAATCGCCAAGGCTTGAGGGGTACTACGGGTTCTTGCTAAGAAGGTGCTTGTTGAGCGGGGAGCTCCTGCTGCCTCTTCTCCATTTAGTGCTAACTTGGGTTTGCTTATATACAAACTTAGCAAAATTGCCCTACCTACTTTTGTTCGAAAGTCACTTAAAAATAATAAGTGAAAAATGTCAAAAATAGGGAAAATAGGCTAAATGCACTGGAAAATTCCCCTAACTGATTCTGATGGATTCTGAAGGGAATACTGATGATCATGTTGTGTGCAACCAGAGGATATGCATCTATGCTAAGTGACTGGGCATGCACGGTCTACGAATAGACTCACAAAAGTGCCAGATCACTTCTAATCTAGACTGATTGGACCCTGATCATGCTGTAGCTTGTCCACGGACATAGGGTTGGATGTGTCACATGACATCACCTCCTTTTCAAAATGAGGTACTGGTACCGAACTGTATGACGTCGAGGGAGATCGCCAATAACATCCGGAATCCTGGAAGGGACTCTGCACCGGCCCACTCTGATGTGTGGGTCGTGCAGTACTTGAATTTCATAAAGGTCTGCAACGCTTGCTTCTTTGGGCCGCGCCGAAAGTGACACCAAGTCTTCTGAGTTTCCTTCGATGCTTCAACTTCGTCGAGAGTCATGCTTCTTTCTTCTTCAAGGATCTCCACGGCTGAAAATTCCCAAAACCACTTCCAACTCAAAAACATGAACATACCTATTCCATGTAAAGTGAGTGGAAAAAATCTTGTCTTCCTCAAAGACTGTGCATGCAATGTAGATGAACAAAGAGACGGAGTGCAAACCGTTCACCACACACACGCAAACAATGAGATCGAATATTTCTTTTTTGATCTAAAGCAATCAACTGTGGCAATTCACAACGGAAATGCCCATGCTTGTGCTCATACTTTTATGTGCTCTTTCTTCAAATGTGTCGTACCAAGGAAGAGACATGGAATGTGACTTCCTTACATACATACTTTTTAGCTTTTCATGAAAAATCCACATACATTCGTGCTCATTCATGAGTAAAACGTGCTCAACGTACAATATGTCATACCTAGGAGAAGGGATCACATAAAGATGCTGACTAAAATACAGAAAACGATCACGAATGAAACACTCGAACAATGCGTGCGTATAATTCATGCGAACACATAATACTTCTTGTGAGGGTCCTTTGGAACTAAGCTCGAGAGCCAAGATCGCTTCTTCTTGAATGATCGAATCGTCCTGTGGGGGTTCTTTGAGCCCCGACTTGAAAGCCAAGATCGGTTCTTCGTGATTGATCAAATCTACAACGAGGTTAGCTTCGCTAGAAAAAGCATCCACTAACACATCATCCTTGTGAACAATCACACCTTCTTCATGCAACTCATCATGCTCGTGATTAGCATCCAAATCATCATGCTTAGAAATATCATTCAAATCATCATGCTTATCTTTGTCATCCAAATCATCATGCTTCTCATAATCATCCAAAACATCATGCTTATCATCATGCAAATCATTGTCATTCAAATCCTGTGTGTTGTGTGTCATGCATGGGAGAAGAAGGTGAGGCAAGCTTTTCCATGCATGGGAACCCTCCCATATATCTTTGCCCTTTTACCAAAATATTTCCTATTATATAAGTTACTTTTGATTTTTTCTTCCCTTTTTCACAAAAGTTTTAGCCTTTATTAAATAAATAAGACTTATGCTAATCAATCACGATGTAGTATAAATAAGTAAACTTTCTTTGTTGATATCTCTTTTGACCTTAAATATTAAATATATATATTCTAAATTACATTATATAGTTTAGTATTTTCTAATATATTTTTCATGTATATATATTATTCCACCCTACCAAATATTTTATTCACTAGTTTTCATTTTCAAACCTCAACCCCACTTTCAAATTTCAATAATACCTCCATCTAGATGATTGACAATCTTTTCAAAACTCTAGGTCATGTTTTCATACACATGAAGGAGCTTACACTTGAAGGCAAGAGAGAAGTCCACTCAAAGGGGACCACCAAAAGACCTTTGCAGCCACAAATAATACATTATTTGGCTGAATTTTTTAAGTAGAGAAGAACCCCGAATCTGAAGGAGCGTTCAACATGAAAGATGTAGCTCGTGATCTCAACTTTTAGCTCAATTTTTTTCAGAATTTTTGGAGTTATGAACACGGAGATATGATTTTTGTAGTGGACCCCAGTTTTCTTGTGTAATGGTGACACAGGCCATCCCCAATTTTCTTCCCTCTAGAATGGCTATAGTTCTACAAGTCTTCAAGCATGATTACAAGAGACAAGGCTCTTTTAATGAGGTCTTGGCAAATCTAGAGTGATTCTATCACCATTTTTGGAGGATCCATCCTCATCAACAACTATCCACCTTTGACAATCTCTCTTGTAGATTTCTTACCTCTCTCTTCTCTCCCTAATAAGCTTATGTCTAGCCAAAGCTAGACTATTGTAAATATCTCTTATCCTCTACATCCTACCTACATTCTCTCATCTTCTCTCTCTATTGACTCTGGTATTTTAAATAATGAGGAGACAAGATGGGAGCCACAGTCACATGCACCCCATTTTCCTAGTCACCAAAGTGGGACACTCACCTCAAATAGAAATATTGCTAAATCCTCCCCTCCTTCCCTATATAAGGAGGCCATGAGAGCTCACTTTAAAAAAAAAAAGCACACACACATACACACACACACACCTATCCATACACACTCTTGTGCTACATGCTTGTAGCATGAACCCTAATCACATAATCACAACACCATCATCATCACCATCACCATGCACAAAAGATGAGCACCACACCTCCACACCACTTGTAATTAAGGGTTGAAGGCACAATTTCAAGAAGAAGAAGGGTGGACACACTCATGATATTCCTCGCCATCAACTCCCATCTCTCCATTATGCCTCCTATGATCTTGTCCCCTTCTCATTTTCCTGCCATACGCTACCTATTGTATTCATCTTTTGCAAGCAATCAACACACTCCATCTTGGTGCCATACTTTACATCGCTTTGGATACATCTCATTGTGAGTATGGTATATGCTTGTTCCTTGCCTTTTTTCTGCTTATGTAAAGGTGTGCGGATTCGCCACCATACACACACACTCTCTCTCTCCCTCTCATATTCCTATCATCTTGCTACTTCCATCTTGAGGTGTGCGGATTCGCCACCTCTTGTATGATAAGTGAGCATACTCGCAAGCTTCCCCTACCTCATTATCTTCCTTACTAACATGCACGAGTAGCAAGCCCATTCTCACTCATTCACCACTCCTCTCACCTTATTCTCCGACCACCCCATTCCACATTTGGGCGTGGATCTTGAAATTGTTTTCCATGGCATGCTTCATTGTGTATATGTATGCGTCCTAGCCGCATATCTTGCTAGGTGGTGCCCCTATTGTGTATCCCCCATGATGAAGCCATTGTGCATAGTCTTGGTGTAGAGGCCACCGGGTCTATTTTTTCACTTCCGCCTCTCAAAGGGACTGAGAGAGTCTCCTTTTCTTGATTCTCTTGCATCTGTGCCTGAACTTGAGAAAAGAGTCGCAAGAACTCTTGCATTCTTGCTTTGTTCTCGCGCACAAATTCTGCTTGTCTTGCTTTGTTCTCGCGAACAAATTTTGCTTCTCTTTCTTTGTTCTTGCGATCAAATTTTGCTTCTCTTGCTTTGGCTTCCAAGCGTGCTTGCTCGCTCTCATGCGCTATGGTTGCCATTCTTTCTTGGTATTTGCACTCTATGGCTGGTATTCTTTCTTCGCTTTCTATGTTCATGTCCATCATCCTCTTGTCGAAAGCCTCCATAGGAGGTAGTGCAATCCTTGACGTAGATGTGGAAAGGGGAGCGTCGGAAAAACCTCTTGGTGGGGAAAATTCTTCTTCGCCTCTCTCATGCTCATCACCTCCAAGCTAAGTATCCATTCCGCTTCGAGTGATGACCATTCTGAAGTCGTGGGTTCTTGTGGGTCTGAGGGTCTTGAGGTTCTTAAGTTCACGAGGAACTTGGGTTCTTGGGGTTCTGTTTTGACTTGTTGCAGGTTCATCTGTGTGAGAGTACGCGTGTGCGGAAGCGTGAGAGAGAGCGAGAGAGAGAGAGAGAGAGAGAGAGACACAAACGCCAGAGATGGTGAAGACGGGGCGATCAACCCCCCATGACTACCATGAGCAAAAGACCCAATACAATCAGATGTGTTATCTCTGTGAGATGAGATATGGAAGTGGGTACCCCCCTGGCCCCATAAATAGGTGCCCAAGGGGAGGTAGAGCAATGCCTGGAAAAATCCCCCACGACCCAACAAGAAAGAAATGATATATGGAAATATATGTGGACGCCCGGACAAAAGTGGACGACCGACCCAAACTCGAGCGGCCGAACCAGGTACAACCTAAACTATGGGTGGCCAGCCCGCAGACATACTAGCCCGGAGACATACTAGCCGTACAAGTATGCCCTAGACCTGTGAAGCAGCAGAGTGGTGTAAATTTTTTTGTTTTGTTTTGTTTTCGGAGTCGGGTAGGGCACGCCCGACCGCTCTCCTCATACACCAAAAAAGTGCACAAGAAGAACGACCAAGACTATGCACCCAGAAACCGAAGGCAGACGCTTTTGTCACTAGTTTCCTCTGGACTACGAGAGGCCAGAATTATCTACATTGTTGCTAAATTGGCTTTATCTGACATAAAAATAATTCTAAATGAATTATTGGATTTATAAGTGAAAGGGTTTTCTCGCTTGGAACACCAAGAAAAATAATTCTAAATGAATTCTTGGAATTTTAAGTGAGGATTTTTCTCACTGGGAACATCCGAGTATGGAGTATCCCTAGTGCGTCATTCAAAGTAATGACAGGAGCACTGTGAAGGGAATATCTGTAAGGCCACCAGGAACGGGTACTTCTGATGCGTCACAACGGATGGGTGAAGGGAGCATCAGTAAGAAGTATTTGACCATCCGGAACGGACATCTCTGATGCGTCATAGGATGGGTGACATAGAGCATCGTGAAGGAGATTGTACCGTAAGTTCGGTAGGAAAGGACTAGGTGATGGGTATTCCTGATGCGTCACAAGGTGGGTGTGTTGCTAATTGGACTATTTTCTTATTTTTAATGATTAATTTCTTTTTTAGGATATTTTATTATGTGCACTAAGAACTGTTAAAAGATTGTAGCTACAAGAACTGCCATCAGGAACGGACAACTCTGATGTGTCATTTGATGGGTGACGGTAAACATCGCGAAGGAGTTTCCGTACGTTCGGTGGAAAGGGCCGGGTTACGAGTGCCCCTGATGCGTCACATGATGGGTGACGGGTGCATCAGTAAGGGGGCATCCCGTACGCTAAGGAGGAAATCCGAACTGAGTAAGAAAATACGCGTAAGAACGCAAGCACAAGAATAAAGATGGGTTCAATGAAGCTTTTTACGAAAAGCAGGAACAATCGCGGGAAGGCAGACGCTTTCCCGCGAGCAATCTATGTTTGCATTGCATTCGTGCATGTGGTTGCATCCAGGGACGCCTGGGAAGTGTTGTGAAATGCATTGGTTTTAACTTATAAGGTTTTATTGAGTTTTTGGGCAGGTTCAGACCAATTTTAAAATATGCCGGCCACCCACTTAATAAGTGGGCAGCCACTTAGAAGATAAAGCAACAAAACCAGCCAGCAAATTCTCTCTCCCTATTTCAGGTAGAACAAAAAAAAAAAAAAAAAAAAACGGCCGCGATCTCTACACGAGCAGCTATTCGTGCCGTGGCCAGGGAGCTATAAAAGCACCACATGCCCTCACTCAAAGGGGGTACCAACGTCAGCAAGAGAAGACTCAGCCGCAAGAGATCGCGAGACTACGAAGCACGGAAGTCGCTTTTTCCCGCGCAAGAGCGACAGGTATCTATTGTGGATTCGCCATACGAATTGTTGTCGCGTGTTTGTGTGGTTTGTTTTGCAGGAATCTCCCGTCTTACGGGAAGTACGGCTTCACGCCTAAGTCCCTTACGGAAAAGTGCGGCTTCACGCCTAAGTCCCTTACGGGAAAGTACGGCTTCGCGCCTAAGTCCCTTACGGGGAGGAACGGCCTTGTGCCCAAGCCCTTTACGGGAAAGCACGACCTTCGGGTCTAAGATTACAGAACGGAGGGGTTTCCTCGGGTTCTCGTGCTTGTATAAGAATTCTCCCTGAATAAAAGAATACTCTTAACGGGGGGGGACCAGCCCATCTTCTGGTCCCCAATACTGTGTCGATCTTCTCCCTTCTCTCATGTTTTCAAAGAATTATAATTTTCAGATTTTCTAAGTGCTCGTGTACGCTCCCGTTTTGTGACAGTGGTATCAGAGCTCGGACTCCTCTCTTTCTCTGCAAAGAAGGACGATTCCGAGAAGAACGGGAAGAACCGTGTCGAGCCAAGGGAGAAGCAATGAAGAGGAGCTTCAACAAGTGCAAGCTCAGCTTGCGGAGTTGCAACAAATCTTACTGTTGCCAGACGTCCAAAAACTTTTGGGCGGAATGAAGAAAACGAATGGAACTGATGCAGCCAAGCATCCAGACAACACTGTTGGCGTGAGACCACAGGAGGCAAGAGAAGAAGAACGTGCCAAGACGCACAAAGAATCTTCGGATCGGAATGAACGGCCTACTTCAAGGAAAGGCTAGGAAAAAGCGCTCTCTTTGCTAGACGAGAGCAAGGACATCTCTATCTCATCTCCATCTTACTCTCTTGATTATACTTCTACTTCTCGATCATCTCGTCTGAAGAAGGAAGCAGCTACTACTGCCACTACCCTACATCGACCTAAAGATAAATCTCAATTCAAGAAGCATGGTCGCAAGTCTCAACATCGCATGAGAGTCTTTAAATCGGGCGACAAGGACATCAAGTTCGAAACCTACAACGGACGGAGAGACATCTCCAAAGCACTGTCCTTCATCAGACAATTTGAAGTCGCCTTTACCAATGGGCACTTCACAGAAAAATCCAAATTACGCCATGTGGGGATGCACCTCAAGGAAACGGCAAGTAATTGGTGGCTAGCCAAGATTCTGGAAGGTTCTCAGGCCAGAACTTGGGAGAGCTTCAAATCTGAATTTTATGAACAATTTCTTCCGCCTGACTTCGAGCAAAACATACAGAAGGAATGGGACTGGCTTGCCCAGAAGGAACATGAAAGTGTAACGACCTATGTGGACAAGTATTGGTCGGTTCTTCTGAAGGTCACTCCCTTCATGAAGATTGCCGATGAGGAAAAGAAACGAAAGTCCGAAGCGGGTCTCCAACCGCAACTTCGAAAGAGTATGAAGGTGTATCCGCATGATACTCTTCAGAGGATGATGGAGTCAACAATCATTGCTGAGGATTTGCACTCAACTGGGACGCCCAGAAAGATGGAGCATAGCACTTACCGTGCAAGACAAAGAGGGGTCTACGATGACCAAAGGGGCCAAGGAAGAAAGCGTCCTCCATCTAGAGACGATGATCATTCTAAGAAGCCAGAGGGCAATGGCAAGCGAACTCAGTACCTTTCTCCTACTCAACTTCAAACTTTCAGAGAGGAAGGAAGATGCTTCTACTGCGGCGAGAAAGGACATATGAAACCGGACTGCCCGCTAAAGCTGTAACAAACTGCTGACGTGTCGACCTACTGAAGAACGGAGCTACCGGCCGAGGGGCCTAAACCCTAAAAGGAACAAGCAACAGAAGAAGTGTCACAGAGTGATGACGTGGTTGACCGAGAGCAGAAACCCTAACCCTAATTTATGCCAAAAACCCTAACTGCTGAAACCCTAATTCTGGAAACCCTAACCCTAAAACCTGCAAACCCTAATTCTGAAAACCCTAACCCTAAAACCTGCAAACCCTAATTTCTGCCAGAAACCCTAACTGCTGAACCCTAATTCTGGAAACCCTAACCCTAAAACCTGCTAACCCTAATTCTGCTGCCAGAAACCCTAAAACTGCAGAAACCCTAACCCTAACCCTAAGGACAGATTTCTGCGTTTTGCGATGTGGCAGGCTGTACGGATTTCCATGATTTACGCTGGCAGTTTTTTGGCTTTGCTTTTGAACTAGAAGCTTTTGAGTTTTAAAGGCTTTTTACTATAACTGCTTTTCAGGCCAAGGGCCTTTAAATATGAGGCTAGGGCTCATTCTCTGGCATGCTTCAGTACGAAGGTGCAGAGTCTGGAGTACCGGCTTGTACTGTGTTGATGCAATATAAAGAAATACCGAAAGGGGCGCCAAGGTTTGGGGCCAATACTCTCTGGGGTGGAATTCCGCCACTCCGTGTCGCGTGTCGTCTCTCTCTCCATTTCAGTTCAGTTGTTATTTGAAGTGCTTAAAGTTGTTCAGTCTGTTCTTTTCTATTGGCACGTGGTGCCCGCCTTGTGACAAAAGCAGCAACGGCAAGAGCAAGCCTCTACGAGGCAAGAGAAAGCAGGGAAGGAACCCGCACCACCAAGCTCGAACTCAATTCCAGATGTTCAAGGAAACACAGAAATGGAGAAAGGGAAGCGTCAACTTCTGAAGGGCTGGGGGTCTTTGAACAACCAACGAGTACTGATTCTTTATGATCCAGGATCCAAGGATAACTTCATCTCCCTTGATACTGCGGAACGTTTGTGCCTCACACCGGCTCAGCTTGGCACACCGGTTACATCCGGATCGGCATTCGAGGGGTTGACAACCAATGCAACTCCCGTGCAAGGACAGCTCAATCTTCGGATTGGCGAGTACAAGGACCGCGAATCATTTTTGATGGCACCTATCGAGGGATGTGATATTATCTTGGGTATGCCATGGCACTTTCACATGACACCTATTCCCGATTATGTGGAAAAGACCCTCACTTTTGATCATGGGGGTAAGAAAATAAAGATTCAAGCTGATGCAGGAGATTGGCAGTTCCCAATTGTAAGCCATATCTCCATTAAGAAAGAAATGAAGAAATGTGTTTCTGCTTACTTGATTTTTGCAAAGGATAAAACTAGTAGAGACTCTCTCTCTAGTCTGGAAATCAAGCGTCTTCAATTTATTGAAAAGTACAAGGATTGTTTCACGGAAACACTTCCTGATGAACTCCCTCCGGTACGCCCGGAAGATCATCGCATAGATCTCATACCGGGTAGCTTGCCTCCCAATCAACCCCCTTATCGGGTAAGTCTTGCTCAGCAAGAGGAAATTTTGAAGCAAGTCAATGAGCTTCTAGAGAAAGGGTTAGTACGGCCAAGTGCTTCACCCTACTGCTCTCCAGTTCTACTAGTGGAGAAGAAAGATGGCACGTTTCGAATGTGCATAGACTATCGGACTTTAAACAAGATCACAATCAAGAATCGCTTTCCGATCCCTCGGATTGATGATATACTTGATAAGTTGCAGGGTGCAAGTGTCTTTAGTCGCATAGACTTAAAGAGTGGCCCCTGAGGATGTCCATAAGACTGCTTTCCGCACAACCTTTGGACTATATGAATTCTTGGTAATGCCTTTCGGCTTGACCAATGCTCCTGCGACGTTCAATCGCATGATGGACCGCATTTTCAGCCCGTATCGAGCTTTTACAAGAGTATTCTTTGACGACATACTCATCTTCTCTAAGTCGGAAGAGGAACATCGGAAGCACTTGGACTTAGTGTTTCAAGAATTGCGAAAGCATGAGTTGCATGTGAATGCAAAGAAGAGCGAGTTCTTTCTCTCTGAGATACACTATCTCGGCCATATAGTCTCTCACAATAAAGTGAGTATGGATCCTGCCAAGATCCGAGTAGTAGAAGATTGGCCTATTCCCACTACGGTACATGATGTACGTAGCTTCCTGGGATTATGTTCATATTATCGAAGGTTTGTCCGAGGATTTGCTCATGTAGCAGGACCACTTCATGATTTGACAAAGAAGAAGATTCCTTTCAGATGGGGATCGAGACAACAAGGAGCTTTTGATCGGCTCAAGTACTTGCTAAGCCATGGACCTATTTTGATAGTGCCTGACTTAAGGAAACCATTTGAGGTTCACTGCGATGCTTCAAGTGATTGCATCGGAGCAGTGTTAAACCAAGACGGCCATGCAGTGGCTTATGAAAGCAGACGGCTTAAGGATGCAGAGTTGCATGCATCAATCTACGAAAAGGAACTCACGGCTGTGATTCACGCCTTATCCAACTGGAAGCACTATCTTCTAGGAGCGGATTTTGTGATCAAGACTGATCACCAGAGTTTGCGGTATTTTCTTACTATCTGAGAAGCAGATGAGGTGGGCAAACTTTTTGTCTATGTTTCACTTACAGATCCTTCACACGGCTGGGAGTAAGAATGTAGTCGCAGACGCACTGTTTAGGCGGCCAAGGGTGAATGCTATCACTTCGGTGTATCACCAAGAATTAGAAGCACTACCGGATTTATATCCGAATGATCCAGACTTCTCCACCATCTGGGGAAAGCTACATTGTGGAGAGAATGAGTTTCCCTATTCCATTCGGGACGGTTATCTCTACCACCATCAGGCCATATGTGTGGCGGAACCATTAAGAAAGAAGATCATGGATGAAGCACACGCTTCGCCTTATGCGGGTCATCGGGGTATTCTCTCTACGACCTTAGCAATGGAAAGATATTTCTTTTGGCCTAGCCTTAAAGCAGACATTGATAAGTATGTCAGGGAATGCTTGGTTTGCCAAAAAGTGAAGTATGATCGGCATAAGACGCCTGGGTTGCTACAACCTTTGCCTGTGCCTAATGAACCTTGGGAAAGTATTGCCATGGACTTCATCATGGACCTCCCTAGAACTCAGACTGGAAATGACGCGATCTGGACCATTGTGGACAGGTTTAGCAAGCAAGCACACTTCATACCAGTCAAGAAAACGATCAAAGCAGATCATATGGCTAGGGTCTTTCTAGCACAGATCTTTAAGCATCATGGAATGCCTAAGTCTATTGTGAGCGATCGAGATCCTCACATGACAGGAAATTTTTGGCGTGCCTTGATGGATAATCTTGGTACAAAGCTGAATTTTTCATCTGCCTACCATCCTCAAACGGACGGGCAAAGTGAGATAGCCAATTCCACAGTATTGGATATGTTAAAAGCTTATGTGTCAGACCGGCAATCTAACTGGGAGAAATATTTGCCTCTTGTCAAGTATGCGTATAACAATACCATACACTCATCGACGGGGAAAGCACCTTTTGAGATTCTCTATGGTAAGCCTTTGCTTCCACCCATCCTTTTAACTAAGGATAAGATCTTTGCAGCAGATGAGTTTGCCCGGGATTTGGACACCGCCTACGAGCAAGTTAGGAGAGCTATTCTACACTCTCAAGAAAAGCATAAGAAAGCTGCAGACAAGCACAGAAGGAATCTAGACTTAACAGTCGGACAGTTAGTCTTACTCAAGTTTGAGAAGGCAAGACTTAAGAAACAAGCGTCTCATAAGGGGAAGGTGGTAAAACTTTCTACCCGTTACTATGGGCCGTTTAAGATCACTGAGCGAGTGAATGATGTTACATTCCGATTAGAGCTACCGCCTAATTGGAGGATCCACTATGCTTTCCATGTCAGTTTACTCCGGCCGTATATGGGACCGCCTCCGAGTCAACCAAGTGCTAAGGAACCTCCTGAGGTTGAGGAAACAGAAGAAATACTCCACCCGGAGCAAATTGTAAGTCATCACGAGCGGCCCCTTAAGTACGGAAAGATAACACGGAAGTATTTGGTTAAGTTCAAGAATTCTTCGAACTTAGATGCTCAATGGATGACTCAAGAGGAATTAGCAGCTTATCCCGAGATATTGGAGGTATATGTCCAAGCACTACAGTTGAGGTAACTGTTTAGAAGCTAGAGGGATGTTGCTAATTGGACTATTTTCTTATTTTTAATGATTAATTTCTTTTTTAGGATATTTTATTATGTGCACTAAGAACTGTTAAAAGATTGTAGCTACAAGAACTACCATCAGGAACGGACAACTCTGATGTGTCATTTGATGGGTGACGGTAAACATCACGAAGGAGTTTTCGTACGTTCGGTGGAAAGGGCCGGGTTACAAGTGCCCCTGATGCGTCACATGATGGGTGACGGGTGCATCAGTAAGGGGGCATCCCGTACGCTAAGGAGGAAATCCGAACTGAGTAAGAAAATACGCGTAAGAACGCAAGCACAAGAATAAAGATGGGTTCAATGAAGCTTTTTACGAAAAGCAGCAACAATCGCGAGAAGGCAAACGCTTTCCCGCGAGGAATCTATGTTTGCATTGCATTTGTGCATGTGGTTGCATCCAGGGACGCCTGGGAAGTGTTGTGAAATGCATTGGTTTTAACTTATACGGTTTTATTGAGTTTTTGGGCAGGTTCAGACCAATTTTAAAATATGCCGACCGCCCACTTAATAAGTGGGCAGCCACTTAGAAGATAAAGCAACAAAACCAGCCAACGAATTCTCTCTCCCTATTTCGGGTAGAACAGCGGGAAAAAAAAAAAAAAAAAACAACCGCGATCTCTACGCGAGCAGCTATTCGTGTCGTGGCCAGGGAGCTATAAAAGCACCACATGCCCTCACTCAAAGGGAGTACCAACGTCAGCAAGAGAAGACTCAACCGCAAGAGATCGCGAGACTACGAAGCACGGAAGTCGCTTTTTCCCGCGCAAGAGCGACAGGTATCTATTGTGGATTCGCCATATGAATTGTTGTCGCGTGTTTGTGTGGTTTGTTTTGCAAGAATCTCCCGTCTTACGGGAAGGCCCTTAACGGGAAGTACGGCTTCACGCCTAAGTCTCTTACGGGAAAGTGCGGCTTCGCACCTAAGTCCCTTACGGGAAGGAACGGCCTTGTGCCCAAGCCCTTTACGGGAAAGCACGACCTTCGGGTCTAAGATTACAGATCGGAGGGGTTTCCTCAGGTTCTCATGCTTGTATAAGAATTCTCCCTGAATAAAAGAATACTCTTAACGGGGGGGGACCAGCCCATCTTCTGGTCCCCAATACTGTGTCGATCTTCTCCCTTCTCTCATGTTTTCAAAGAATTATAATTTTCAGATATTCTAAGTGCTCGTGTACGCTCCCGTTTTGTGACAAGGTGACGGGTGCATCGGAAAGGGGATATCCATAGTCGAGAGGAAATCCGAACTAGAAAGAGGAATATGCGTAAAGACGCAAGCACAAGAATAAAGATGGGTTCTGAGAAGCTTTTCTTAAAAAGCGAAATATTTTAACGAGTTTTCCGGGAAGAGCAGACACTTTCCCGCGAGGAATCTATGTTTGCATTGCATTTGTGCATGTGGTCGCATCCAAGGACGCCTCGAAAGTGCTGTGAAAGGCATTTTTTTAACTCATAAGGTTTTATTGAGTTTTTGGGTAGGCTCATACCAATTTTAAAAGATGTCGGCCGCCCACTTAATAAGTGGGCAGCCACTTAGAAAATAAAGCAACAAAACCAGCCAGCGAATTCTCTCTATTTCGGGTAGAACAACAACAAAAAAAAAAAAAAACGCCGCGATCTCTACGCGAGCAGACCAACGCTCAGCTATTCTTGTCGTGGCCAAGGAGATATAAAAGCATCACCGCCCTCTCTCAGAGGAGGTTGTTGCCAACGCCAACAAGAGAAGACTTTGTCGCCAGAAGACGCAAGAGATCGCGAGACTGCGAAGTACAGAAGTCGCTTTTCCCACGCAAGAGCGACAGGTATCTATTGTGGATTCGCCACACGAATTGTTATCCCGTGTTTGAGTGTGTGTTTGCAGATACTTCATCGCGAAGGAGAAGCAGGAAGGCTTCGACCTACGCGTGGGAATTCTGGGAAAGGAATTCGAAAATTGTCTGCGGAGTTTCGACTCCGAGTATAGACGGAAAAAGGATTGAGAGCTCATCTCTCGGATTTCCCTTACAAGAAGGAACGACCATCGAGTCAGAGAATTAGAACGAAGGGGTTTTCCCCGGTTCTTGAGCTTGCAAAAAAAAAAGGATTGTCCTTAATAAAGGATTCTCTTTAAGGGGGGAGACCAACCCATCTTCTGGTCCCCAATACTGTGTCGATCCTCTCACTCTCTATCTCTCTCTCTATTTATTTCTCTCTATATCCTCTGGCTTCAATATTAAGTGATAAATTTTATTTATCCGAGTATATTTTATATTGTTATGCGCTCCCGTTTGTGACACACTCTTAGGGCCATGACTATTCCCTTGAGAGACCCATTTCGCCAACTTGATTTGGGCGTGACAGCGACCAAGTACCTCTGTTCAGAGGCTCAGGTACTGTGGGACTTGCTTCGGTCTTCCTTTTGGAGTTTGCCTCAACACCAACGGAGCCGACGCCCGCACCAACAGTCGACAGAACCCCAGCACCACCTCCAGCTAAGAGAACTAGACCTGCTATTGAACTAGTACCTGATATCTATGGCATACGCCTTGAAACTACAAATGAGTTGTGTCGAGCATATGGCAAAGTTAACGGCTTCAAAGCCCTAATTTTCTATGACCCAGGAGCTGCAGAGAACTTCATCTATCCACAATTCTTGAAGCAGATGCACTTTGATTATGATGCAGAGGGTGGAGAAATTGAAGCTGAGCTAGCCACGAGGCAAACTCAGAAAGTGGTACCGCTCATTGGTGCTCTTCCAATGACTATCCAAGATTATCATGGAAAAGCCGATTTCAACATTATGAAGTTGGGCATTGCGACGTTCTCTTGGGCATGCCTCGGCACGACAAGAATGATGCGACTCTCCACATTCGAAACCGAACTATTACCCTCATGCAAAAGGACAAGCCAGTCGTCCCTCGGCTGTCCGAACAAAAACTTGAATGAATTTTCTAGTTGTTTTGTAGTTAGATACTTTTGAACTCTGTTTGAGGAAATATTGTGTTAAAATGGATGGTTTCAATTTTAAACATGTCTTGGTGCCAATTTGAATTGTTTGACTCTAGTTTTAATACTGGTTTCATTGATTGGTGATTTCACTCCTCGATGGAGTAGTGAGAAATGTTGTTTTGGTTTTGTGTCACAAATGGGTGACGTGGCATATTTATTATGGGCAGTAGATACACACACCTCGGCTGGCCGGAAAATAGCCCGCTGAAATTGCTGACGTGGCAGTGTACGGACTCCCGTGAATTGCGGCGCAATTTCCTCTGACAGGCAGACGTGGCTGAGCGTACGAAATTCCGAGATTTGCGGCAGCTGTACGCAGTTTGCTTTTCTGCACAAGGGACTCCTACGCAAGGCTGAAATTAGAAGCTTTTTGAGCATTGCTTTATTTTAAGTTGATTTTAAAAGAAGCTTTTGATTTTGAAGCTTTTGGGGCTCTCCTTTTGGCATCCATTGTAAACCTTTAAATAAGTGGTTGGGCTCCCACTCTGCAAAGCATCTGGACGCAGAGTCTAAGAGCAGAGGTTCTTGCGGGAGTTGTACTTTGCCCAGAGATTAATATAAAACCCTCGAAAATTTTTGAGCTAACTTGAGTTGTTTTGCAGATATATGGTAATCGCACACGATTACTTTCTTTCAAGAAGGGAAGATGTCACAAACTACTGACATGTCAAGCCACTGAAGAACGCAGCCACCCTCCAGATCCCGACCGAGAATGTCACGTGACACATCCCAACCCTATGTGTCCGTGGACAAGCTACACCATAGTAGGGTTCCCGTCAGTCAAGTCAAGTCTAGATTAGCAGTGATCTTGCACTTTTGTGAGTCTATTCGTAGACTGTGCATGCCCAGTCACTTAGCATAGATGCATATCCTCCGGTTACACACAGTATGATCATCGAAATTCCCATCAAAATCCATTAGCATCAGTTAGGGGAATTTTCCAGTGCATTTAGCCTATTTTCCTATTTATTGGTTATTTTCACTTATTATTTTTAAGTGACTTTTCAACAAAAGTAGGTAGGGCAATTTTGCTAAGTTAATATATAAGCAAACCCAAGTTAGCACTTTCTGGCAGAAGAGGCAGCAGGAGTTTCCCGCTCAACAGGCAACTTCTCAGCAGTACCCCCCCTCAACATCCGATCCATCGCCATCACCACCCCTCCCTTGGCGTTTTTCTCCCTACAGCCAGCCCTCGCCATAAGCCTCCCATTCTTGGCGCTTGTTCCCCCTTCAGGCAGCCCAAGAGCCAGCGTTTTGACAGTTGCATAACATCAGCAGCCATAGCGTTTTGGTGTCAGCTTTTCAGCCTCAAAAATGCAGCAAGACATCAGCAACTCTCAGCGTTTTTTCAGCAAACACTAACGCTAGGGAAGCCAGCAAGACCTCAGCAGTTTGTAGCGTTTTCTGGCAAGGAAAAGACTGCAGCAACCGGCGTTTTTCAGCCTTCAAGCAACAGCAGAAACTCAGCCCAAAAAGGTACAGATCTTCAGCGTTTTACTCTCAGCATGACCCCCGAACAAAACAGTCATTTTCAGCCATGAAAACAGCCCCGGCCCTAGAAGATCACAGATACCAGCCTTAGCCGTCGTCATCACCGTCGTCGTCATCGGCATAGTCCCATTGCATCAGTCCATTGCATTCGCATTGTACACCTTTGTGCAATCAAGTAGACCACTCTCGCCGACGAGAGTGGGGCCTTCGGAGGAGGGTTTTACAACCTCTCGGTGTCGTATCTCTTCTCTCTCCTTCTCTCAGTCTCATTCACTTGCACGCACAATATCCACTCACTTTGTTCTTCCTCTTCCTATGTTAGGTGCTGTCTGCCCTCTATTCTTTGGATTATACCAACAGCTAGCAGTACTATGTCCATCCCTTTCACAAATGTGACAATACACTTTTTCTTTAGGTGCTACAACAGAATAACCAAACTTTTTAAGTTTGCCTACCAAATCTTGCTCAATACTCTGCTTTTGCTTGACTTTCTTCTTCTTACTGCTCTGTTTCTTCTTTCTTTTTTCTGTTTCCTCATCACTGTCTGATGGTGAGTCTGAATCTGAGTTCCCACTGGAATCTGTGTCTTCAGATGCTTCTTCTGAATCTGAGTCACTGTCTTCTTTTCCTTTTGCTTTGGTCATGCCAAGTCTCTTCTCCACCCTTGCAGCAGCAGTAACAAGGTCATCCAGACCTCCAGCAATATCAATGCTAGCTACTGCTCCCTTTAAGCTGCTTCTCAATCCTTTCAAAAAATAACCTGCTAACATTTCATTAGTGGGTCTTTCATTCCCCTGCAATCTTTCTACTAAAATTCTGAACTTCTGTGCATAGTCTTCAACCAGCATCTTATTTTGCTTAATGTCTCTGAGTTTTCTGAGGACATCAGTCGGAGTCTTCTCCTTTCTAAATCTCTGTAGAAATGCCTGCTTCAAAGCATTATAAGTAGCAAAATGTGCAATGCCATATTGGCTGAACCAACTCATGGCCTTTCCTTCCAATGTGGCAGCAAACTGTTCCATCTTTACTCCATCAGCATACATCACCTGATAGCCACTTGCCTGCCACTTAGTTTCAAACTGTGCCACATGACAGTCAGCATCTTCCTTACTCCCTGCTGTAAACTTGGCTGCCTTGACCTTTGGGTTGGGTGGTGGTTGAGCCATTGGAATGGGTTGTGGTGGTCTCCTAGGTCTTTGCCTGGTAGCCCCCTGAAGTGGGTCAAACTGGATCCTTCTCCTGGTGGTTCTTCTTGCCAGGAATAAAGCTCCAATAAATTGCCTCACTCTCTCTTCTCCTGCTGCTCCTGATCCTACCCCTCCTTGGTCTACAGGTTGCTGCCCCTGAGCATCGGGTGATTGCTGATTGTCATGATCATAGTTAAATGGATCAATGTTTCCAGCCTGTGCTTGAGCCCTTGTGTAGTACACTCTTCCTACTCTCCTGTCTCCCTCTGACATGCATCATTACTTGAAAATAAACGTTAACCCAGCAAGATTGCCAAATGTGTTGTGGGTTAGGTCAACACATGAACATCAATAAAGATCACTAATCTTGAGAAAATACAACATTCATTCCGCTGCACCTTACATTGGTATCAAAACTTTGGAAGTGTTTTGCATTACTCAAGGAAAGAACCACAAGAACCACAAGAAGTTTTTTTTGCTTGTTGCGATCGCACAAACCCAAGTTTACTTGGGCGTGGCCATTCCTAATCGTGTTTTGTTGAAGAGTGACAGGAATCCCAAGAAAGAAGGGCTTGTCCAGCCTCCCCTTGTGTCTCTTTTCACTCATTGAGAGCGGACCGTGCACTTAGCGGCCGGCCAATCGACGTGAGGTGGAAAAAAGCAACCTTGGTGTGAGCGCAAGGCCGCCAAGGGGTGCGCCCGCAGAAAGGAGTAGAACTCGGGTGAAGAGAAGATCCTTCTCAACGCGATTTGCAAGCGAAAGAAAATCTCAAGAACCCAAGATTCTCACGAATCAAGAACCTCAAGACCCTCAAGAACCCAAGTTCCTCGCGAGCTTAAGATCCCAAGATCATAGTGCATGGTCGTCACCCGAAGCGGCATGGATACTTCGCATTCAGGTGATGAGCATGAGAGAGGCGACGAAGGATTCTCCCCACCAAGAGATTTTTCCAACCCTCCCCCTTTGCCATCTACGCCAGACCCTATGGAGGCAATAATGAAGCAGATGATGGCCATGACGGATAGACAGGAAGACAAGCGCCTTGCTTTAGAACGCGAGCGCGACGCAAGAAAAGAAAGAAAAGAAATAAGGAAGGAAGAAGCGGCAGCACGAAACACAGCATTGGAGGCCGATCGTGCCGCTCATAGATTGGCTTTGGAGACCGAGCGTGAAGCTCGTAGATTGGCTTTGGAGGCCGAGCGTGAAGCTCGACGAGAGCTACGCACTCAACAATTGATTGCCCAAGTCCTAGCCTCGAAGACCGACCCACCCAAAGATCGTGGGAATTCGTCAAGTGGAGCAAGCCACGACGCGGATTCCAGCCACCCAGTTACCAAAAAGTTGATTTTCAGTAAGTATGACGATAAGATGGATGCTACAGTTATTCATTCTTGGTTGCATCAATTTAATGCTTATTTTGCGACAGCTAAGAAGATAGGAAATAGCAAAGTTATGCTTATTTTGCGACAACTAAGAAGACAGGAAATAGCAAAGTTTTGACGACAGCTATGTACCTTGCCAGTGATGCCATCAATTGGTACCACGCATGGCAAGAGGCACAGCTAGCCGCGCACCTAGAGGCAACCGACGATTTCACGCCCCTCTTTTAGTTGGGCTGATTTCCAAGACAAGCTCAAGGCGCGGTTTATGCCACCTCAGTACCTCGCACGATTGAAGGACGATTGGCGCGCTCTCAAGCAAAATGCTCTACCGGTCATGTCTTTTTCTAATCGTGTTTTCCAGCTAGATACCCAACTACGCATGTCGGATGAAGAGCGCAAAGAGGCTTTTCTCTTTGGATTGGACAAGTATATTAAGTACGATGTCGAGGTACTCGATCCAATCGATCTCAACAAGGCGGTAGCGATTGCTCTCGCACAGGAGATGAAGCACAACAAAGGAAAGCCTAAGGAGAACAAGACTTCCACAAGTACCTCGCAGACTTCTTAGAACCCTCAGAACAGTAAGAATGGTAAGAATGATAACTCTTCTAACCAATCTTCCAACAGTATCTCAACAAAGAATTCTTCCAATGAATCTAAGGGTAAGGCTAACACAACTGCTAAACCTAAGCTTACTCCAGATGAAAAGGTAGCACAAGAAATTGTAGAAGGTTACATCACTTCGAAAGAATAAAGCACTTATTCTAAGAAAGGTCGTTGTTTTCATTGTCACATTAAGGGTCACATAAAAAGAACATGTCCTAAGCTTGAATCGAATGAATCTAAAGAACCCACAACACCCACTACATCTGTCAATGCAATGAATGATAACACGATTGTGCCCAAAGTTTCTCAGGACCCTCCCATTGATAATTCTCTCATTAAATGTTATGGTCGTACGTCGGGGCACCGTTTTGTCATATTGTTTGACCCAGGTAGTATGCATGATGTGATCAGCCCCTCTCTTGTTGAGAGAGCCCGCCTCGAAGTTAGTCCGAGATCTCCTATCGAGGTCTCTGGCTTTCGTCTTGGTATGGACGCTCTCATCATGAAGGAGTGCCTTGATGTGTTGTTTACAATTCAACAAACTGCCTTCACTAGAAGATTTGTTGTTTCTCCTCTCTCAGGATGCGATATGATTTTAGGCATGAAATGGTTTCGAGAAATAAACCCTCTCGTTGATTGGGAGGCTAGCACTTTAACTCTCAATGCCAAAAGTGATTCTCCTACTGTCTTTCATGGAGTGGACACTGTTCCTTCTCCATCTCTCATTGCTAATATGCAGGACAAGGTTGACAGGATTCAGGAGAAGGAGACTCTCTCAGTCTCTTTTTCTCCAAAGCATGACACACAGGATTTGCATGATTATGAGAAGCATGATGATTTGAATGATAATGATTTGCATGATGATTTGGATGACAAAGACAAGCATGATGACTTGCATAAAGAAGATGTGATTGTTCACCAAGATGAGGTGTTAGTGGATGCTTTTTCTAGCGAAGCTAACCTCGTTGCAGATTCGATCAATCACGAAGGATCGATCTTGGCTCTCGAGCCTAGGTCCCAAGAACCCCTTCAGGAAGAACCGATCTTGGCTCTCGAGCCTTGGTCCAAAGAACCCTCACAGGAAGTATTATGTGTTCGCATCATTGATACGCACGCATTGTTCGACTGTTTCATTCGTGAAGGTTTCCTGTATTTTAGTCGGCATCGTTATGTGATCCCTTTTCCTAGGCATGACATATTGTATGTTGAGCACGTTTCTCTCATGGATGAGCACGAATGTATGCGGATTTTTCGTGAAAAGCTAAAAAGTTTGTATGTGAGGAAGTCGCATTCCATGTCTCTTCCTTGGTATGACACAGTTTCCGAAAGAGCACATGATAGTATGAGCACCAAGCATGGGCATTTCCATTGTGATTTGCCACAGTTGATTGATTTTGATCAAACAGAAAAGATTCGATCTCATTGTTTGCATGTGTTTGATGAACGGGTTGTCACTCCGTCTCTATGTTCATCTACATTGCATACACAGTCTTTAGAGAAGACAAGATTTTTTTCCTTCACTTTACATGGAATGGGTATGTTCATGGTTTTGTGTTGGAGATGGTTTCAAGAATTTTCAGCCATGGAGATTCTTGAAGACGAAAGAAGCAGGACTCTAGACGAAGTTGAAGCATCAAAGGAGCCACAGAAGACTTTGAGTCGCTTTCGGCACGGCCCAAAGAAGCAAGCGTTGCATACCTTTATGAAGTTCAAGTACCGCTCGACCCACACAGCAGAGTGGGCGGGCGAAGAGTCCCTTCCAGGATTCCGGATGTTGTTGGCGATCTCCCTCGACGCCATACAGTTCGGTACCAGTACCTCACTTTGAAAAGGAGGGGATGTCACGTGACACATCTCAACCCTATGTGTCCGTGGAGAAGCTACACCATAGCAGGGTTCCCATCAGTCAAGTCAAGTCTAGATTAGCAGTGATCTTGCACTTTTGTGAGTCTATTCGTAGACTGTGCATGCCCAGTCACTTAGCATAGATGCATATCCTCCGATTGCACACAGCATGATCATCGAAATTCCCATCAGAATCCATTAGTATCAGTTAGGGGAATTTTCCAGTGCATTTAGCCTATTTTCCTATTTATTGGTTATTTTCACTTATTATTTTTAAGTGACTTTTTAACAAAAGTAGGTAGGGCAATTTTGCTAAGTTAATATATAAGCAAACCCAAGTTAGCACTTTCTGGCAGAAGAGGCAGCACGAGCTTCCCGCTCAACAGGCAACTTCTCAGCAGTACCCCCCCTCAACATCCGATCCATCGCCATCACCACCCCTCCCTTGGCGTTTTTCTCCCTACAGCCAGCCCTAGCCATAAGCCTCCCATTCTTGGCACTTGTTCCCCCTTCAGGCAGCCCAAGAGCCAGCGTTTTGACAGGAGCATAACATCAACAGCCATAGCGTTTTGGTCTCAGCTTTTCAGCCTCAAAAACGCAGCAAGACATCAGAAACTCTCAGCGTTTTTTCAGCAAACACTAACGCTAGGGAAGCCAGCAAGACCTCAGCAGTTTGTAGCGTTTTCTGGCAAGGAAAAGACTGCAGCAACCAGCGTTTTTCAGCCTTCAAGCAACAGCAGAAACTCAGCCCAAAAAGGTACAGATCTTCAGCGTTTTACTCTCAGCATGACCCCCGAACAAAACAGTCATTTTCAGCCATGAAAACAGCCCCGAATTCAGCCCTAGAAGATCACAGATTCCAGCCTTAGCCGTCGTCGTCATCGGCATAGTCCCATTGCATCAGTCCATTGCATTCGCATTGTACACCTTTGTGCAATCAAGTAGACCACTCTCGCCGACGAGAGTGGGTTGTTGCTAATTGGACTATTTTTCTTTTTTATGATTAATCTCTTTATTTTAGGATATTTTATTGTGTGCACTAAGAACTGTTAAAAGATTGTAGCTACAGGAACTACCATCAAGAACGGACAACTCTGATGTGTCATTTGATAGGTGACGATAAACATCGCGAAGGAGTTTCCGTAAGTTCGGTGGAAAGGGCCGGGTTACGAATGCCCCTGATGCGTCACATGATGGGTGACAGGTGCATCAATAAGAGGGCACTCCGTAGGCTAAGGAGGAAATCCGAACTGAGTAAGAAAATACGCGTAAGAACGCAAGCACAAGAATAAAGATGGGTTCAATGAATCTTTTTGCGAAAAGCACGAACAGTCGCGGGAGGACAGATGTTTTCCCGTGAGGAGTCTGTGTCTACATTGCATCTGTGTCATGTCCTGCACCCAGGGACGCCTGAAATGTGTTCGTGTAGCATTGTTTTCACTAACTGAGTGAGTTTTTAAAGTTTGAACAGGTTCACACTTTATTTTATAAAGTGGCCGGTCACTTTTAAGTGACCAGCCCTTTTATTAATATAATAAAGCAAGCAAGGCTCTTAAAAAAAGCCAGCGCTAATAGCTACGCAAGGGGCTGAATTTGTGATCTTTCTCTCTCCTCTCTCTAGGAGCGCCAAGCTCTGCTTTTTGGGCCCCTATTCCCGCCAGGTGCCAGGGCCTATAAAAGGACAGCCAGCGTTCAGTTTCTAAAGAAGCCGGGAGCAACACAAAGTACTAGCGCTAGGATTCTGGAGTAGAGACTGGCGACGGAAATTGCAAGTGTTCGCGTGACGACTGAGTACGGAGGTCGATTCTCCGAGCAAGGAGCGACAGGTATAAGGTGTTGATACGCATTGAGAATTGTTGCTTTGTGTGGTTTGTTTTGCAGGAATCTTCCGTCTTACGGGAAGGCCCTTCACAGGAAGTACGGCTTCACGCCTAAGTCCCTTACGGGAAAGTACAGCTTCGCGCCTAAGTCCCTTACGGGAAGGAACGGCCTTGTGCCCAAGCCCCTTTACGGGAAAGCACGACCTTCGGGTCTAAGATTACAGAACGGAGGGGTTTCCTTGGGTTCTCGTGCTTGTATAAGAATTCTCCCTGAATAAAAGAATACTCTTAACGGGGGGGGACCAGCCCATCTTCTGGTCCCCAATACTGTGTCGATCTTCTCCCTTCTCTCATGTTTGCAAAGTATTATAATTTTCAGATTTCTAAGTGCTCGTGTGCGCTCCCGTTTTGTGACACGGGCCTTCGGAGGAGGGTTTTACAACCTCTCGGTGTCGTACCTCTTCTCTCTCTTTCTCTCAGTCTCATTCACTTGCACGCACAATATCCACTCACTTTGTTCGTGATCACAGCACTCTCCATAAGACGGAAAGCTCTCTCTTTCCCTAAGAACTAAAAGGAACCTTGAGCAATAAAGATCACTAATCTTGAGAAAATACAACATTCATTCCGCTGCACCTTATAGAGAAGCCTAAACCCTAAGTAAAGAATGTCGCGTGCACATCTAACCGTGTGTATACGTGGACAAGCTACTTCATGACATGGGTTCAATTCAGTTAGATTAGGAAGTGTTCTAGCACTTTTGTGAGTCTGTTCGCAAACCGTGCATGTCCAGACACTTAGAGTAGATGCATATCCGCTGGTTGCACACAGCATGATCATCAGATTTCCATCAGGAGCATTTTTACAGTGCATAGATCTATTTTCCCTATTTTAGCCAATTTTTCACTTATTATTTTTAAGTGACTTTTGTTGGGAACTGGGTAAGGCAAATTCACTAAGCCAATACATAAAGAAACCTAGCGCTAGCAGTTTCTGGCAAAAGAGGCAGCAGGAACTTCGCATATAACAAGCACCTTCTCAACAAGAAGACCCCCCACCGGCGATAAACCTAGCGTTTTCAGCCAAGGACCAAGCCTAGCGTTTTTCAACATTGCAGAGGCTCTAGTGTTTTTGCATTGCAGATCAGCCTCAGCGACAGCAGATCAGCCCTAGCGTTAGCAGATTCTCCCCGCAGGACCCCAAATCAACCTAGAGTTTTTGGATTAGCAAGACTCCCAACGTTTTGCAGATTCATCGCGACAAAGTTAGCCTTTGCATCAGCGTTTTGCAATTTCAGCAGATAGACTCCGCAGAAGAACCCCCTAACCTCGCAAATCTCACCTTCCCACAGCAGATCCTCGCCGCACGGTCAGATCCAACGTAGTTTGCAGATCCAGCCTGGAAAACGCAGATTTCAACATCTGCGTTTTCAGCGCGTCATCGTTGCATCGTCATCATCGACATAGAGTCATAATTCAACAGATAAAGATATGCAAATTTCAGCCCAGTTGCTTTTGGGACCAGTTGCTTTTGAGTTTGACTGCTTTTCAAGGCCAGGGCCTTCAAATTTGTAAAGAGGCCCCATTCTTTGGCATGCTTTAGTGTGAAGGTGCAGTGATTGAAGTACCAGCATTGTACTCACTTGAAGCAATATAAAGAAATACCAAAAGGGGCGCCAACATTTGGGGCCAGTACTCTCTGGAGTACGGAGGAGTACTCCGTGTCGCGTATGCTCTCTCTCTCTTTCAGTTCAATTGTTATTGAAGTGCTAAAAGGTTGTTCATTCTGTTCTTTTCTATTGGCACGTGGTGTCCGTCTCGTGACAACTGTCAGCGCAAATCATGGAAGTCCGTACTATCTGTTCGTGCATTCTGCCACGTCAGCTTGCTGTCAGCACGAATTGCGAAAGGCCACGTCAGCATCTATACTGCCACGTCAGCCTCTCTGTCCGCATGTGGTCATGCCACGTCATCATTTTGTGACAGAAACTCTAGAAACAGGGATCCCGCCTCATGCTAGCCTACCGGGTGAGCAACACCGTAGAGTGTATCGCCAAGAAAATGAACTTCTACCTCAGATACGAGCGGGCACAGCCACAAAACAACCCTCACTTCCTAATCTGCTCCTGAGAGATATTGTAGCCACCACCGGACAAGAATTTGAACTCTTGAGTCTTAACACGCCTTCTCAGCTCCTAGATGGAAGACAAGTCCAAGGGAGCTGGCATGAGAGGATAACGTCCCTTCTGGAAGAGATTTGGTGAAGATACCAACAAAATTATCTGACGTCAGAATATACTCTAGTCGAATAGAGCCATCCTTGGTCTTCTCAGTGTATCGCCAAGAAAATGAACTTCTACCTCAGATACGAGCGGGCACAGCCAAAACAACCCTCACTTCCTAATCTGCTCCTGAGAGATACTGTAGCCACCACCGGACAAGAATTTGAACTCTTGAGTCTTAACACGCCTTCTCAGCTCCTAGATGGAAGACAAGTCCAAGGGAGCTGGCATGAGAGGATAACGTCCCTTCTGGAAGAGATTTGGTGAAGATACCAACAAAATTATCTGACGTCAGAATATACTCTAGTCGAATAGAGCCATCCTTGGTCTTCTCACAAAAAAAATGGTATTGTATCTCTATATGCTTGGTCCGTGCATGAAACACCAGATTCCTCGCAATGGCTATACAACTCTAGTTGTCAACGTACATCGTGGTCGTCTGCTAGGAAAATTCAATCTCTGAAAATAGCCTCCCGTAACCACACTGACTTACATGTAGCACTGCAAACAGCCTTGTACTCTACTTCTGTGGAAGATAAGGCAATTGTCGACTGTTTCTTGTTGCTCCATGAAATTGTTCTTGAGCCAAAAGAAAAGGTATAACTTATAGTCGACCGTCATTCATTTGGATCTCCACTGTAACCGGCCTGTTCAATCCAAAAAAGGCGGTAGACTTTACTTTAAACCTTGATTTAGCTTTCACCCATTATTAGTCGTCTATTTTACCTGTACTTTCAAGACACAACAAAGGGGAGAGGGATACAGGCTGCTAGATTGCACCTGTATGAGTAGACGGACACCAGATTGGCCCCTAACTTAGGCGCCCCTTTCGGTATTTCTTTATTGTTCAAAAGAGGGAATATACGCTGTGGTTCTCTACAAGCTGCCCCGCACAAACTCAGCTGAATTTCCACTGTTCCAGCCCGATTTCGGCAACATAACTGTACTAGAACCCTTCACGGTCAGTATTCCCACGCATTGACCGACTTTCCCGACGCCAGATCACCTGTACAGCGGTCCCCTCGCGTCCCCGAACCTCCTGGGGGTATTAGGGTCCGTTTAGGGCCAAAACCCTAAACCTGCAAAAATACACAGCAGGCTGTAATTTACTGTTTCGGGCTCCGTTTCGCGTGCCGGTCGCATCCGTAGCAAGTCCTCGAGCTCCCGCACTTGTAGGGCTACTTGCCCTTTGAATCGGACGAGATTTCTGGCGTGAAACCTCTCTGAATTCACCTGTACCTGCGGGGGGGATTAGCCGCTAGCTAATCCAGTACCTGTGCAAGAGGCTCTTGCCTCGGCAATCGCGCATGAACCCACACAACTGTACATTGGTCAAATGAAAAACCCACTAGAGGGGCATAACATACTGCCAAAGGGGAGAGAGAGGACAGTGCGTAGCGTGCAGGGCATCACTCCTGGCACCGCACTGTACATAGGAGGGAAAGCAAGCACTCCATAGCTCTTAACCTGTGACAAAATCTGAAAATGAGGCTCTCCCCTCTTCAAATTCAGCGCCACTTCTTGTTGCATGAGGCAAGTGCACCAGAATGTGCCACTTGGCACAGTTACAAGCATTTTCCTGTTTCGGGGTTGCCGCCTAAAAATATCCCAACCGGTTGCCCAGTTGACTTCACGGCAGAGTAAGAAAATGTTCCCTTTGTCATTCCGGAGGTAATGACGCCAACACATTTTCAGGTCCCAAAATAGCAGTTCCCTAAATTTTAGGAGATGCTGCCATTGTATCTTTCTAGGTCATCCGACCCTCTTTGTACATTGCGGCCACATCCAGAACTGATATGTAGCCTCTGTAGCAAAGGATTCCACTTTGGCTAGTCAATGACCCCACTTGGCTAACCATAGTCCTTGTCCAACCTTAGTGCTCTCTTGCCCTCAGGCCTGGACTCCCTCTACTCCCTCTGGACAGTTCCACACTAGCTATGCAATGCAGGGCAGTTAGATTTCCCGAGGGGTGTTTCCAAAAAGTGAAAGTAAATAGATAATAAGAGAGAAATCAACAAAAAGAATAGATAGTAGTCACACGCTGGTGACATCCACCCCAATCTGAATTACTCCATCCTTGTAGAATGATCTTGGAGTCTGTACCTCAAGCTACATAGTGAATGCCTAATGCCATGGTTGTCTTTAAATACCGCAAAGTCCAAAGGGCCTGCTCCAAATGTGACTTGGCAAGTCTGCGTGAAAGAACTGAGAAGTCCCGCCAAGAAACTAACATCAAATCGGGTATTGAGAACCCAAATAAGAGAACTGAACAGTTTTCGATACTAGAACCTTGCAGAGAATTGATGAAGTACTTTGGTATGAAATAAATGCTCCGTTATGTCATTCACCATGAACTTTCATCGAGTTGCAAACAGTCTGTGATAGTTCAGTGAGCCCATAGCTTTTTTCTTTTTGCAGCCACAAACCTATTCTAATTTGAAGAAATCTGTTATGTTGAGAGGTCTTTGTACAGACCTTGAGTTCGTCCTTGGACCCAGATCACTTCACGTAGCCATGAAATAAAAGAAAGAAAGAGCAGAGAAGGAGTCATACCGTGGTTTTGCCGGCACCCAAGTAACCAGTGATAACCGTAACGCCTGTTGAATCTGCCCTTTCTGGAGTGTGGCGATCCTCCACAAGAAGAGGGACAGCCAGAGGAACCTCATCATCCTTCTCATGCGGCTGCCCGTCCATCCTACAAGCTATGGGCGAACTAATACGTGTACCCTGAAATGGACGTCAGGATATGGGGAACAACCATGGGTCGGAGAGTAGGAGCCTTGAACTCAAGAAGTGATGGTACCGAAGAACCAAATGCAAGCAGTGGGATCGACGGCGTTTAAGTGAAGTAGACGTCGATGTGTGTGTGTGTGTGTGGGGGGGGGGGGGGGGGGGGGGGGGGATGAGGAAGAGAGTTGCAAGGTTTGACCAAGAGATTGTGTTTTTATTGTGCCAGTATGAGTAGGCCCAGTGGCAGTGCCCTCGTCTACTTTAGACGACCTTGTTAGAAGTGTTTTACTTATAGATTTTCATGCACAGTTCACGCATGACAAATAGTGCTTGGGAAGGATGAAAAAGTCTTAACGATCACTCGATATTTCCTTCTAGTCCTCTCCAAGAAGGCCTGACAATCCTTGACACGTTGTTGCACCATGACTCTCCATGTTCACCTTCAACCACAATGCACATCAAATATCTTCTTGCAGCACCCTGTAAAATCCACTTTGATTGTTTCCCATTTATTTCCAAACCACAAATGTTTAGCTATGATAGGCTCTGCATCTAATGAGTGTTGTCAACTAGCCTATTGGGATTTGGCCACAACTCCACACTCATGTGCAATGCTTTGCGTAAATCCTATCCACCCTCAAGCATTCTCCTCAAGACCAAGTGGTTGTGTGTGACGTGTACTACATTAAAAGAGCCTCAATGAGATTGCTAAAGCAAAACAAACAAGGTTTGTAAAAAATTTGAGATTAGGGGGTTCCTTAGGAATCCACCCTTGAGCTCCCACTCCTTGTATGTCGCTTATACGCCCTCTTATTGGGTCCTCATTAGAGTTTTAGCATTCCAAGACTCATAGAAGAGGGTAGGACCTTGAGCTCCTTGGGGTAGTACATTGGTGGCCGTTTGCACCTTCTAAAGGCAAGTCATGTAGCTCCCTCTCCCTCTTTGCAGTCAAAATCCATTGTGTATTGATGGTCACGTATAAAATAAACTAAAAATGAGAAAGCCAAAAGATCACACAGATAATGATATAGAAAACAAGAACCTTTAATGACTCGAACCAAGTTGTCATAAGAAAATTTCCTATACATGACAAATCTTATTCCAATTGCACAACCCTAGAGTCATAAGCTTTTTGTCTATTGTGGTTTTAAGAGAGTATATTGAGCCTATCAGAGTGCTCAAGTTCATATAATGTCCTTCACCTTGTGCTCTTAGGCCTTGGACAAAATCCAAGGAGCTCTAGGTCACTTTGTGGAGTTTTGCATACCATACAGAGTTTTCTACATGCAAGATCCAGCCCGGGTACGCACGCTCGTCTACCACACCGATACGATTTCATGTAGATCGACTGAGCAAGCCAGTGGGTGTAGCCTTTAATTGGGAGATTGTTGGGGTAAAGGCATCTATGCCTTGCCCAATCGCCCGCGATATGGGCATTCGCCATCTAACTAGCTTATTCTTGTACATATACCAAGAATAAGGAGTAGCTCATTTTGATCCCTACTCCACCCACACACGGTCTCTCCCTCTCCTCTTTTCGCACACACACATCGCACCACATTTGCACCGCACACGCACGCATCCGTACACACGCGCTCTTTAGTTCAACCGTGGTGGATAAAGCTATAGAACTCTTAGAGGCTCTATTACGAGCTTACAAGGCTAGATTGAAAAACCAATCAAACACTAGAGCAGAGATGGTTGACATATCCGCATTCGAAGATTGAGAAATGGAGACTCGAAATGTGCAAAAGGCTCATACAGATAGCTTAAATTCCAATAAAGTCTGAAAAAAAACATCCCTAATAAATAGGAAGTATTAATCCATAAGCGAGACAAGAAAATTGAGCACAAAGGAGACGAAATGAATGGTCACATGAGACCAAGGACAAAAACACCATTGGAAAATAGGATAGTGGCTAATACCACTGATGACTCAAACTCGCAAGTGATGATACCAATTCCTGAAGTGGAAGAACCATGGCCACAAGCCTTACGAAAAACAATAAGGAATAAAAAGAATGGTAGTGCAACTTTTAAGTATGCACCTATCACTAAGATTAACATGGATCACAAGCTTTACCCATGAGACATACAATCTCTATACGGTGATGCACGAATAGAAGCATCTGGGGAGCATCAACGTGAAACACTAAAAACTTTGCCATATTTCACAGGAGAACACGAAACAAAATCGGAGGTTAGGGTAGTGCCCTCACAATGGAAGGTAATTCCAAAGATGATGGACACCAAAAGCTTGCATGTACTAATTAACTCCTATACAATGCACGATAACTCTCTCTGAGTTATTACAGATTAGACCACATCTATGGGGTGAAGTGGGAAGTCTTTTAGAGAAGATGGGATTGAAGATTTCACTTCAAGACATTCCGTTAGATGACCAAATGGATAAATTGACATATAACAACCAAAGCCAAAACCAATACCTCTAAACAAGGTGGATGATTACTGTGAAAGAGAAGAGGGAATAGCATCCTACCAATGGAACATAAAGGAATAAAAATGATTGCCAGATGGTTATGTTGAGGATTATTGTAACCCCTTTGTGGGATAGAGTATGAACATACCTTTGCAATAATAGTTTTGGCAAGAGTAACAACTTTGATGTCACTTTGGGGAGACCATTTATGCGTCAACTTAGAATGGTACAAAATTGGGTCTTTAACCACATGTACTTGAAGCACAAAGAGATTATGATGAGGATCAATGTAAAAGATCACAACTACTGAGATGTGAGTCAAACTCCTGCAGAGGAATTAGACTTAGCAACGATCAATGAGTAAGATATACCTACATGGCTATAGAGTAAAGCACATCTTTGGATGTGTGGAGCTTCCAAGTGTAAGATCCTGACAAGAGAATATTGTATCCTAGAGAGACCAATAGAAGATAAGGATTATATTCCTGAACCATTTCTTGAGGAATTGTTTGAACCTTTTGTCTTGAATCAGATATTGGCTATGCTAGATGTATATCTTGGAATTGGGTCAGAGACTGAGGACCTAGATACACAAGGAGCTGTTGACTGTAAATGCATAGTTGATGAGATTTCCATTAGGGATCTGAGTGACGAAAATGACGGAGAGTTCCAAGATTCACAAGATGATGCTCTTCCAAAGATAGATGCAGATGATGAGCATTCAAATAGCTCTAAAATTGAAAGAAACTTAAAAGAAAAAGAGGCGATCTTCTACAATTTCCCTAACAAAAAATCCAAAAAACAAGAAAGATACTGCGCAAAATGACTGAGGAAACAAAAGCAAACAAGAGGAAAATCTATACCTCTTATGACAAATAAAACGCAGTATTTGATGCTCGTAGGAGCAATAGATTGTGTCAAGGAAAAGATCACACAAAGATTTACGAAACCTGCTTCAACAAAGACCAATACAAAGAAATGAAGCAAATAAAGACCAAAGACACAATTGAGAATGACGAAAATTGAGCGTGAACGTGAATATAAAAAATTGAAGTAAACCTTAGAAGAGGTTTGGACGACCGAGATGGAGAGTGAAGGGGGCTCAAACACCGATCAATTTGACGGACCCTCTCATCATAAGAGATATACAATACAGGATTGAAAGATCGTAGTTCACAACCAATACAGTAACTTAAAGAACTAGGGACATAGTACGATGGTCCTAAGAAAGCTGAGCACATATAATTAGCTGAACAAGGAGAGGAATCAATGCCGGCATACATTGCCATTGACCTAACGGAGGAGGAAGAGTAGCTCTTGATAGCTGTACTCAAAGAGTATAGAGATGTGTTTGTATAGTCCTATAAAGACCTTAAAGGAGTAGATCCAGAAATCTGTCAACACACGATTACCCTTAAGAATGATGCAAAACCTTGTAGACAATGTCCCTATACTTATAATGAAACTTTCCTGCTCTCCTTCATCTTCTCCATCTTCACATGCATTCCTATAGCCGTATTTCCAACAATGGGCATTAGAGTCGGCTTGGACATCCAAGGCAAGTTTTGTGAAAAAACTCGTAGACAATGTCCCTATACTTATAATGAAACTTTCTTGCTCTCCTTCATCTTCTTCATCTCCACATGCATTTCTATAGCCTTATTTCCAATAATGGACATTAGAGCGGGCTTTGATATCCAAGGCAAGTTTTGTGCAAGTTTATGCAAGTTTTGTTCTTTGACACTGCAAAACTCTATAAAATAAGCACCCTTTATTCTAATTAAGGGGAGGAGTATATGTCTAAAGAGTTCAATGAATTCCTAGCTAGTTTTGGGATAAAACACCAATGTACAAGGCCATATACCCCTCAGTAAAATTGCATTGCATAAAGGAAAAACAAGTCACTTATGGAATTGGAAACAAAAAGGCCAAGCTTTACCATGTTTGTTTAGCTTGAGTCTGTTGCATATGTACTAAATAGGTGTCCCACTAAATCATTGTAGTTTATTACTCCGTATGAGGTTTGGCATGGCAAGAAGCCATGCATTGATCACTTGAGTATGTTTGGTTGCTTGGCTTCTGCTTTATTGCGTGAGGAGAAACAATGCAAAAGATTAGTTGGTAAGGCTGTGATATGTATTTTTGTTAGTGACAATCTAAAAGCAAAGGTTATAGGTTGTATCATCCGCAAATGAAGCATATTTTGATTAGTCGAGATGTTGTTTTTGTGGAAGATGTAGTTCAACCCTTGTTAGCATGTACCACGGAGACAAATATGAACTCACAAAATGTATATGATATATCTTTGCCTCTATTTACTAGTAAAAGTACAAATGTAAGTTCTAATGAGGAACATGTGCAACCTATGTAGGTTTCAAATGATGTTACATATCTTCTAATGTAGTTATACAAGATATAATTGATGTGGATAGGGCTGAAAATGAGCAAACTAGAGGTATGTCAAGATGGCTGGTGTAAACCTTACATGATAGTAAATTGGGTGCCTTTTGTCTAGTTGTACTCATGTAGGTTTTTGCATCATTCTTATGCATCATGTTTTCACCCTCCACTATAGTATTTTTAGACTTAGATACCTCTTGTATTTGCATAGACTCGTAATGCATGATTTTCTTCTAAGTATTCAATAGGTAGGCTCACCAAGACAAGATAGTTGAGAACCATCTTCCACCTTTCCCTTCTATGTCTAAAAGGTATTTTATGTCCTTCCTTTTTGGTTTTCTCAAAGCTTGTGGCAGTTTGCAAAAATAAGATAGTATGTGGGATGAATATGGAGGTTTTGAGGAGGGAAAACTACACATATGCACACACACTAATCACACACTTTGTAGAGAGAGAGAGAGAGAGAGAGAGAGAGAGAGAGAGAGAGAGAGAAGGAAGGCATAGCCTTCACACACCATGGCCAATGGTGTGGATAGAAGAGATTAACTTAAAAAGGGATTAGAGATCTAACATCACACTAATACAATCTCACTTCACAGAATCAAAACAAAGAAAACTAATAAGAAAGAAAGTGCAATTGATTATTAGAAATCAAGAGCTAAATGGGCATGGAAAGCCCATGAGCCTCATGACCATCCACTATACAAAGAAGAGAGCTCATCCAAGAATGACTTCTCATTTAGCATAGGGCTCTTTTATAGTTTTGGGCTTCAAGCCCTTTAATTATGGATAAAGTTGAGCCTTTTAGCCTAAGCTTATACAATTTGGAATTCCTAAATGAGCCCAAGGCCTTATAGAATGAATAGGAAATATTGTGCAAAATAGCACATCCCTAGCTTGGTGCATAATTGATGTAGCATGTTTTAGCCGTTGCTAACATTTCCCCCCTCTTAATTTGGTGCACGTCCTCGTGTGCCGCTGAAGCAAAGCGCGGAGACATGGTAGAAAGCATGTCCATGAAAGAATGTTGAGCTTCAGAACATAAGACAAGTCATGAGTATCAAAGGCCAACAAAGATGAATAAAACATGAAGTGCAATGAACAATCATGCAAAGTGCATTGTTGCTTCCAAAAGATGGTTTCATCATAGCCAAAAACTAAACAACATAAAGCAAAAAAACACCTAACTATGAAGATTAAACCACTAAAAATTTCAGATTTATGAATGTAACACAAGCAATCAATTATGACCCTATGCTAATGCAAGTTCATAAACCTTCTAGCCTAAAAACCATATAATCAATCTTAATAAACCATCCAAATCTATCATGTCTACGAGTCATAAAGAAACTCCTAATTTGTTAGTACATTGTCACAACTTTTTGAAGCTCATGAAAGATTGTTTTTTTAATATTTCATAGAGAAAAGTAAAGCACATCATAAGGTGACCACCTCAAGGCAAGTCAAGATATGACTCTCAGCTCCTTGAACCTTCAAGGAGGTGTTCCAAGAATCTATGTGCTTACCAAGGCAACGACTATCCCCTATCGGCCTAGGGCATCGGTTTAGGGCCTTGACTAAGCGAGCCAAAGTGATTCTCCTCGCCTACCAAGTGCTAATAAGGCGCTAGGCCTCACATAGACACGACATAACATAGAAATTTCCTTTTCATGTGTTTAGTAGCATTTTTGCTACTGTTTTTGGACACCTTTTTTGCTTCATTGTTTCTTTTTTGCTTCCATTATGAGAGTGCTTATGGAAAAATGAATCAAGGGACTAAAAGCCTAACCATGGCCCTAAGTCATTTTAGAAATGAGTGGAGTATTAAGACAATCACTAGGAGTCTAGGACTAATAAGCAATGATCCTACATTAACCTAAGGTCAATGTCAATTACCTATGATTAGCACACATAAAACCAAAGTTCTAATGAGTTTAGCATTCATAAAGCAAAGTGTTGAAACTTTAGTATGCTTAATGAAATGAGATGAACCATAGATTAGAAGAAAAATCACTTAATCCAAGCCAGCAAGGAGTGAAGAGATAAAAAAGAGCATAGCATGGAAGGATTTGACCTATTCGTGCTCTTTTGAGCATCCTTGAGCAAAGCATCCACTCTTGTGTAGAGGCCCCTTGATTCCTTTTATTTGCAAGCCAAGTTTCTTGAAGCTAAGTGTTAACAAACACAAGGTCCAAAAATAATTTATTGAACACCAAGAAAAACACATTAAAAAAACATTATTGAAAACCTAAAGCTACGGTCTCAATTACCCAAATATACAAAAGGGAAAAAGCCCTAGGGAAAAAAAGTGCCTTTGGTTATGCACATGATGCTCTTTAGTAGCAAGTGTATGCATACACATAAAAAATGAGAGAGAAAATGCTTCTACAGAAGCAAATTTTGCAATGTTAAAGTTTCTCATGCATGATTCAAAGTTGATTGATTGCTAGCTCAAATGAAAATTTAAATGTTACGTCAAGTTTTGAGCTAGAAAACTTTGATAAAATAGAGTAGCTCTTGAAAGCTAAATTTTGCAATTTACAACTCCAAATAAGTTGGCTAAACTCTAGCTTAAATGAAATTTAGCATTTTTAGTGCAAAGCAATGAGCTAGTGGTTATACAACTTTAATCAATAGAATTGGAATGGCTCTAAATAGCCAAGTATTGCAATGTATTGTAATGTTGCATCCCTTGGATCAATGAAATCTCTTGATGGCCCACATCCCTTCAAAAGAAGCTCAATCATTAGTGTTTTAAAGCACATTCAACACAAGCAAAAAGATCAACCATAACCCCAAAAGTTTAATGCTCTCTCTTGGACATCAAATAAGCTCAATTTTAGTGCTTCGCAATGATTTTTCATTTAGAAATGTATTAAGAAATGCCAGTTCAAATAATCACTGCAATATTTCAATCAGTCGTCACTCTATAAGCAATCAAAATGAAGCTTATGTCAAAAAGAAATTTCTTTTAGTGCAAAAGGATAGTTGCAATCAACTAAGCACTAAAATGTAAGCTTTATGTCCAATTTTGGTGCACTTGTCGCATGTGTAATGTAATCTCTCAAAAGTGAAACCTATAGTAAAGAAAAGTGTATCTATTAGTGCAAATGAGCTCTCGCTCAATCCAAGAATTCATGTCAAAAAACAAAGATGGAGATTTTACCATGAAGTGCACAAAATTCTCTTATCAATAATCAAGGTTAACTTTAACGTGCAATTCAAAAACATATGTATGCCTTGATTAAATGATGAGATAGCTCGTAATGGTCACATTTCGCAATTCATAGCAATGGAAATGTCTTGCATGCCTAGTGAAATTTGATATCATCATCTTCAACACTCAAGCATTAGTGCATGAAAGAAACTTCCAAGTAAATTAGGCACTATAAAGAAATCATGACCTATGAAGCATGCAACTTTTTGACTTCCATGCCGAAAGCAATTACTTATGATATTCATGCCAAAGTTTTCTATGCAATGCAAAATCCAACTATGAATTACTTTTTGATGTTGGCCAATCGGCTGCATTCAAAATGTTTTTTTTTTTGTTTCCAAGGGAAGGGAGATGAGTGGTGTGGGAACCCCCTCCTCCATGGAGTTTTTTTTTTTAATTCTTAATTCTCCTTGCAGCTCGTGTGCTCAGTACCTGCGGGGCTGAGAGAACGAACGACAGAGGATAAATGTGGGTTTGTTTGCAAGCCGACGGGTGCGGGTGAGAAAGGAGTGAGTGAGTGTGTGTGTGTGTGTGTGTGTGTGTATGTGTGTGTGCGCGTGTGCGTGCGTGTGTTTGCATCATAAATGTCATCGAAGCCATGGACGTCGGTGATGAGTGAGGCATGTGGCTACCAGTGAAAGGACGTGGGTGGTGCCCACAAGGAATGATAATCGCGTGCACATGGTGGGCCTACACGCATGCGAAGAAGCAAGATTCTTTTTTTTCCCAAAAGGGCCATGTCAGGGTGGTGTATAGATGGGATGGCTCTCCGAGTCGGCAGAACAATGAGAGATGTGCGCGTGAGTATTTTTGGCTTGAAAGCATCCAATCAAGGTAGGTTGTGTGGTGGAGGTTGTGGCATTCACAAGGCAGCCAAGGCAGGTGTAGTGAAGGACTCGGGAGCACCAGAGCGGCTTCAATGAGCACCATTTCAATGGCCAGTAGAGAGAGAGAGAGAGAGAGAGAGAGAGAGAGAGAGAGAGAGAGAGAGAGAGAGAGAGAGAGAATCTAGTGGGGCCGAAGAGTAGTGTGTGTATGAACGGGAAGGGAGTGGCCCAAATAGGTATGTATTATGAATGTGTGGCCCAAATAGGTATGTAATATGAATGTGTGGGGAAGATTCCAAGGTCATGAGTGTGATTGTTTGTTGAAAATGGGTGTGTGTGGGAAAGCATTAATCACCAACAAGGTAGCATGGTGGGCCCCCAAGAGTCAAGGCAGCAAGAGAAAGTGTGTGTTTTTGAAAATTATGTTTAATTGTTCGCTTTTTGAAGATCTCTCTTTGAAAGGAGTTTCCCATGGACAAGAACGAGAGAAGGAAAAAGATGATGTGTGAGTGGTATGTGGTTTAAGAATTGCCATGGAAAGAGGGGAGAGTTCATGAACTTATGAGAAAAATCCACATTAAGCACACCTTAAAAGGCACTCAATGGTGTAGCAAAAGATGCACTCCCATCATAATTTGTGAACAATTTCCCAAAATTATGTATCGTAAATGTATTTATAAAGTGATGCATATGCCATATTAGATCAATTGACATGAATTTTAATGACCGCACACGAAACATCCTCATTTTAACATTAATTAAGCCATCATACTCAAACCAATTGATGTCAAAGATTAAACATCATGAAAGCTCATTCTCACACATATGAAATTGGAATGCACAAATGTCCAATTTTCAATTTTAAATTAATGCAATGTACATACACAAATTAAGTGCACACTCTTCTCATTGCAAAAACCCATTCCCGATTATCATCATTGCAATTTCCATTACTCATATCCCATGTCAAAAATTAATACTTGTCAATCATTAGGGTTTGCAAGGCAACACATGAATGAATTTTGGTTACAATTAGGCACATCAATGAATGCAAAATTTTCATGTTCAAACATTGATCAATTATTAGCATGTAAATACATTAAAGATCTCCATGATTGAGTACCAATTGAGTGATCTATCTTAATCCTCAAGCCAATTTGTGATACACACATCAATTATTTGGCCAATTCATCATCATAATTGATAAAAGATACCAATTATTCATTCATTCAATTGTATTGCACATGCCATTGATTGGCACACACACCCAAATCTAGGCCAAAATTATATGCAAAAAATACATCAACTCCACATTTCAATGCTCAAATTGCACACTTGATCAAGCATAAACAAGTGCATGCATGCTCAATTTCTCAACATCAATTTTAAATTTTCCTAATCAAGCAATGCACACACATTTCATGCACAATTCTCAATCAAAAAGTATTTGGGTGCCCCAATCATAAAATCAAGTGGTATTCAATTGGGCACACACACTCAAATTTTGCCCTTTTTTTTTGGCAAATAGGCCTATCCAATGATTGGATTAGCCTAACATACATCAATTACATGATTGCATATTCACATATCATCAATTTGCTCAATTTCTATGCATGCACACACTCAATATTAAGTGCACACATACTTGAATTTTGTGAAAATTTTTTCCCTCTTTGGTGCATTACACAGACAATGATCTTTATGCACACACATAAATATTGATGAGAATTAAACATAATCAATCAAGAATTGAAATGAGAAAGTGAGTGCACTTACATCGTAATCACACTCCAAGCTATTCCTTTGCTCCAAGCAAAGATGCATCATTGCACACACAAGTGTGTGCACCACCAAATCGGCTCCAAAGTTGACCAATGTAGGTAAAAAATCAAACACTCAAATTATCAAATTAGACACAAATTAGCACAATTAACTTGATTAGAGTGATGATTCCACCTCTTATAAGGGGATTGAACATACATTACATGTCAAAGGTTAGTGGCTAGGTAAGTGAAGCTAGTAAAAAATAGCATGGAATTAGTACAATTAGCATGGAAACGAAGCAATATTAGTAATGGGTAGTGATAAATTAGTGAAATTGGGGGTGGAATTAGGGGTTTGAGATATTCATAACTCAAAAATTAGCTTCAATTACTTGTATACACATCATCAAATCACACTAATTTGAGTTATACACACTCAAAAACCGATGAAATTAGTAGCAAAATTACTCTATCCTAAACATCATCTTCTCACTAGCTTAGGATTTTGATCCCCGACAACGATGCCAAATGTAGGGAGGCGTTGTAGCAGCGGTAATTGTAACCCACACAAAATTATCAATCCGTGGATGGACAACCCGGATAACACTTGGAGGGACGAGCATCATAGGAATAGAGGATTCAAGGGATCCTTCTACCCATCATAGAGAGAAGCCATGGAAGGGGCTTCCTCTAATCAACCACACAATCCTACTTACAAATCACTTTGTACACAATCATGTGATTGAAATTAATCCCTCACATCAATCACCCTAATCAAAACTCCTAATCAAACAACTGCACAAGCATGCAATTAATATATCTATTTCACATTAGTGTGGCCATTACTGTCCAATCCCTAAATGCTACTACGTATGCACACACACTAATCACACACCTTGTAGAGAGAGAGAAAGAGAAGGAAGGCATAGCCTTCACATACCATGGCCAATGGTGTGGATAGAAGAGATTAACTTAAAAAGAGATTAAGATCTAGCATCACACTAATACAATCTCACTTCACATAATCAAAACAAAGAAGACTAATAAGAAAGAAAGTGCAATTGATTATTAGAAATCAAGAGTTACATGGGTATGGAAAGCCCATGAGCCTCATGACCATCCACTCTACAAAGAAGAGAGCTCACCCAAGAATGACTTCTCATTTAGCATAGGGCTCTTTTATAGTTTTGGGCTTCAAGCCCTTCAATTATGGATAAAGTTGAGCCTTTCAGCCTAAGCTTATACAATTTGGGAGAAAATATTGTGCACAATAGCACATCCTTAGCTTGGTGCATAACCGATGTAGCATGTTTTAGCCGTTGCTAACAATATGGGCATTACTAAAGCAAATGTCCCTTACGTGAAGGGTCTCCTCTTTGTCATCATTGCCCTGAGGTTAAGAACCACTATAGTAAGGATTGTCCCAAGCAAAGGGCATCCATGTCTTCAGGCCCAAGTGAAAACCAACAAGAATTCACATTTTTGAAGATCCACCTGATAGTAGTGAGCACCATTCCTCAGCCATCACCCGCTACTCATGTGGTTACCCCTAAGGATAGGCTGCAACAAGTGGAGGAGCCTACTCACATCCTCACTCGGGCACAAAGAATAGCTCTCGATCTCAGACTTCCAAAAGGTCCCCTTGTCCATCTCCACTTCCACAACCTAGCCTACCGACCTCAACCAACAAGCATTCACTAGTGCTAAGAGCCGATCGACCTCCATGCTATTTGATATTGATGGGGCCTTCTTAGAAGTAGTGACTGACTTGCAACTGATCAAAGTACCAGAGAAAGCCCAACTCGAAGGAACCAAGTCTATGGCAGAAACTATCTTGAAGGACACCTTTCAACAAGTTTCACTTTATGACATGCTCTAGCTAGATACAAATCTAAGAAGTGACACCTTTACAGTCATTCAATCTCAATACCCAAGAGCACCTAGTGGCGGGAACTTCCTAGTGCAACTCTCAGATTCCTACACGATTTCCTATCCCGTTGCTCCCCTCATTGATTACAGAAGTCCTTGTCTCATTGTATCTATTCTAGGGTGCCAATTCTCTAGTGTCATAGTCGATGGTGGATATGGAAAGTACAAGAATGCATTTTTAGCTTGGATTTGGTTGTGGTTTGTATTCCCCAGGTTGACGAAGAATTTAGTCTCGACATAAGTTTCAAATTAACCTCGTCTTGAGCGATTCCCATTTGTTTTCTTTACATTAATTGACATCCATGGGACATCTCCATGGAAGCGATGTGAGTTTTATGTTCAAGCAACACAGTCACAACATCCGTGAAGCTATCCCCTTACTCCTGCCCATATCGCAATTACAAAACAAATTTGAAAGAAAGAACAATGCATATGCTCTTTAGGATGATCCTTGCTTTAGAGCGGGTCATGAATTGCAAACATAGAACTTTAGAGTGCACAAACTTACAATCGTAACCTTATTTTGAGTGATTATGCAAGTCAATGCTTGATTGTGTAGGAGTAGAACCCTTAAAAGAATGGTAGTGCAAGAGTGAAAATGCGGCATTTCTAAGAGTGGACATGTTAGTGTAGTGAGAAATATACATGCAATGAAGTATGAATGATCAACAAATTCTACTCAGATAGGTTTTTAGGCTTACCTCTTGCTTCTGTGGAGAGGATTATTTTTGTAGCTAGGAGAGGTTTAAGGATTTGGGGTGTTCCAATTGACAAGAGGGAAGGGAGGATAACCTTACTTGGAAGGGAGATCCTCTTTCAAAGAGAAATCCTTTGGTTATTAATAAATCACCCTTCAAGAACTTAATTCCTCTCATTGATAGACCATGGATGCTGCACACTAAACACTTCATGATTGGGAAAATGATGCCATGTGGATACATACTCCTAGCTCCCCAATGAAAGCCATTCAACTCAAAGGAGGGATGGATCCAATAGTTCATCATAGTTCTTGTCAGTGTGGAGTCCAATCCCGATTTGGAACAGTCTACCCCACATGACGGGGCCGACGAAGACCTACTACAGTGGTTGGAGGCTACCACGTTTATGCCATGCTATGTGGTCTCTATTCAAACCTTGCCTCATGATACACCCTCTTCCATTGCTCCTCAAGTTAAGACCAGTGAGCCACATCATCCAGAAGCAAGTGTGATAGTTATCGACGTAGGCCATCGGCCTTGGTGAACCTGTAAGACACCATAGATGGGGGAAGAAATCTTCCTTGCAGGAGTTCACCAATGCCTCACCTCTCCCCTTACCCTCCTCACCTCTCCCCTTACCCTCCTCTATGTCTAACTCCCCAACCACGCAATAGATCTCTTTTGTGTATGAGGACTTACCCTTTGAGGAGCTTCCACCAAGATGGTTGCAAGAAGCGTATGCTGATTTTCACATCAATAAGAAACTAGCCCATGATGTCTCAAAGCTCCAAGAGGTGGCATAATATTCATCTTTTGATGCATCCTCCCAAGCTACACCTCTTGACCTAGTAAGGGAAGTCAACCTGGGTGACCCTGACAACCCCCAACCCATTCTCTTGGCCACTTGGTTATGGGATCACCTTGTGCTGCTCGATCAAGTAGTCTCTTTTATTTACTCTTTTAAATATGTTTTTTCCTGGTCTTACAAAGATTTGGAAGGAATCCCACCAAAATTGGATGTCCATACTGTCCCTCTGGTTGAAGGGGCTAAGCCAATTAGAGGCCGAGCTTACAATATCAACTCTAAGTATGCAGAAGCTGTCAAACTGGAGCTAGAAAAAGTGCAAGAAGTAGGGTTCATTGTACTCGTGGAGCACGCTGAGTGGCTATCACCCATGGTCATAGCACTCAAGAAGCAATCCAATAAAATCCGTGTCTGCATCGACTATCATGCTCTGAACAAGGTAACAATCCCATATGATTTTCGCACACCCTTCACTGAACGTGTGCTCGAAGATGTGGCAGGGCACATACTTTATAGTTTCATGGATGGTTTCAGTGGCTACAATCAGTGGGACATCCATCCTAGTGATAAGATCAAAACGGCTTTTGTGACTCATGGGGTATTTTCATTTACTCCAGAATGTCTTTTGGGCTGAAAAATGCTCCACCTTCTTTCAATCGCATAGTATATATCATCTTTTATCCTTTGCTCACGAATTATCTTTGCATATGCATGGACGATTTTTCAAACTTCTCTGACGCCCAATTTCCACCCCAATGGAGAATTTTGGAGGAGCACCTTGCTCAACTCTCTGTTATCTTCCTCAGGTGTAGGGAGGCACGTATGAAGCTCAATCCAAACAAATGCCATTTTTTGGTCACTGAAGGTGCGTTTTTAGGCCATGTGGTGTCTGATAAAGGTTTAGCGTATGACCTAGAGAAGATAGTAGCCATCTTGAAGTTGCCTCCTCCCATAAATCCCAAAGGTGTTCAAAGCTTTGTAGGCCACACAGGCTATCAACGTAGGTTCATTCATATGTATGCATAGGTGGCTCAACCATTGACATGCCTGACCAGTGCTATCGTACCCTTCCAATGGTCAAAGCTCAAGGCCGAAGCATTTTCTTACCTCAAAAAATGCCTAGCTGAAGCACCTATTCTAGTTCCCCCTAATTGGTCTCTCACTTTTCATGTGCATACGGATGCTAGTTGTGTTGACTCAACCTAGCAAGGAGTTCAACGTAGATCGGCACATTCACTATGCAAGTCGACTGCTCATCACTAAAGCAGAGTGCAACTATAGCACGATAGAAAGGGAAGGTTTGGCTATTGTGTATGCTCTACAAAAATTTGTCACTATTTATTAGGGGTCCACTTCACAATTATTACTGATCACCATGCTCTATGCTATTTGCTTAATAAGTCACAAGTTGCAGGTTGAGTGTGGTAGTGATTACTTCTATTTCAGGAGTTTGCCGTCTCGGCAAGCATCACATCATGGCTGATGACCTTTCTTGCATTCAAACAGGTGAATAAGCTACAGGGATTGCGGACGACTTTCTAGTCTCTTTAAGGTAGATACAACTCCGAAATGGTACGATGATCTCTTGCATTTCCTATCCACTGGCGTGTATCTAGAGAATGCATCTCCCTTGCAGAAGAGAAGATTGTTGTTGAAGTCTTGATCATTCACTCTAATTGGAGGCTAGCTCTACAAGTCAGGACCTGATGGTGTTCTGTGGCGGTGTGTCTCCCCCCATGAAGAGCATATTCTTGAGGATGCTCACAATGGTCCCACAGGTTGCCATTATCCATGTCACATCACCGCCCAAAAAAAATTTAATGAGTGGTCTATGGTGGCCTTATGTATTTAGGGATGCAATTGCTCATGTCAAACTTTGCAATGTTTGTCAACATTGTGGGCCAAAACTAAGTAAGCAGTCCAACCGTCCTCTGTAGGTCTCTATGGCATGGCTACCCTTTGAGAGATGGGGTTTATACTTTGTGGGTGTTGGAATTAGGGTTGTAGAGAAACACACACAGCTTGGAGAAGACGAAGGAAGCTCAAGGCACACAATAGAGAGTGTGTTACTTAGTGTGCAATGGAAAGATAGATAGCCCTAGAGTGATGGGCGTATATACAATGCACGAGGGAAAAAACCTCTTAAAGAGGGAAAAAATGCCCCAACGGTCCTAGTGTGTTCACACACATCACTACCACATGTATACGGTAACAAATCCCCCCTGGACTAATGCGGTGAACGAGAGCTAGCACATGAGTAAAGAGAAGTGCCATGCCCTGAGGACATGATCAGTCCACAAAGGGGACTAAGCCCAAAGCTTTGCGAAAAGCTTCGAGATTCTCACGAGACAATGCCTTTGTGAAAAGATCAGCAAGGTTGTCCTATGTTGGCACATAAGCCAAGCTAATCTCTCCTGCTGAGAGCCTCTCCCTGACATAGTGGTAATGCATTTCAATGTGCTTTGTGCGAGCATGAAAAACTGGGTTCCTCGCAACTGCCAATGCGCTTTGACTATCAATGTAGATAGTGTTGGCAGTGTCCTGTCCAACACCCAAATCAGCCATAAGGTGTCTGAGCCATACACACTCAACCGTAGCTGTGAAGACTGTCTTGTACTCAACCTCACAACTAGAAGTGGCCACAATAGGTTGCTTCTTGCTCAACCATGATATACATGAACTGCCAAGCATGAAACAAAAACCACTTGTGGACACTTGCGTGTCAAAACAACTAACCCAATCTGAGTTCGAAAAAGCATGTAAGTATGGTGGCAATGATCTCCCCTTGGGATAAAACAAGCCAAGATGTAAAGTGCCACTAAGGTAGCGGAAAATCCTCTTGACATCCTGCCAATGCTTAAACCCTAGGCTATGCATAAATCGACTGACCTGTGAGACTGCAAACTGAATATTTGGCCTCGTGTTTCATACATAAATGAGGCAGCCAATAACAGTTTAGTAAAGAGTGACATCAACAGGATCGCCAACATCATGTAGACTCAACTTCAAACTTGTTTCCATGGGAGTGGCAATAGGTTTGCAATCCTCAAGTCCAAACTTACATAGCAATGTCTCTATGTAACTTTTCTGACACAAGGCAATACCACCATCACACTGCTTAAACTGTATGCCCAAATAATGAAGCAACAGCCCCAAATCTTTCATCTTGAAAGTAGCATTTAAATCAGCCTTAAATTCAGCAATATGTGCCTCATTGGGACCAGTGATCAACAAATCATCTACATAAAGAACCACAATGAGAAGTACATCACCCTCATGCTTTACATACAATGTGCTTTCTGTTGGATTGTTATGAAAGCCTTGTTTGACCAAATGAGTGTCAACTTTCTCATACCAAGCACGGGGAGATTGCTTCAACCCATACAAAGCCTTGTTACATTTGCACACTTTGTCCTCTTGTCCTTTCTTGACAAAACCGCGAGGCTGCGTTACATAAACTTCCTCAAATATGTCACCATTCAAGAAAGCAGTAACAATGTCTAAATGATGTACATTCCAACCAAAATGAGCCGCCAATGCACATAGAAAACGCACAGTAGTCATACGACAAGTGGGAGCAAAAGTCTCTTCATGATCTATGCCTTTTTTCTATGCATAACCCTTTGCAAAAGTCGAGCCTTATGGCGATCGATCTCACCATCCGGCTTGCGTTTCAACTTGTAAACCCACTTCTTACCAATGGCCTTTTTTCTAGGAGGCAAATCACATAAAGTCCATGTGTCATTTTCTATAAGTGCATCATATTCTAATTGCATGGCAGCCATCCAATTTTTTGAATTTTGTGGTTTATCAAAAGATAGAGTTTCCTCAACATCATGTAAGCTAGACATAGCCAAAGCATAACAATTTGCTGCATAAGATGCATGGCGAGAGCCTGAACGAGTAAAACTAGACACTGTCTTGCAAAGTGTGTACCAGTCATTTTGGCATACATGTAGCCTGCTCATTTTCAGCCCTTTCCTCATCAAGTATATCATGTACATCTTCATCAGTAATAGGCTGATCTGTAACATTTTCGGGAACCCCCATAGGATGTACATTTGCCTGATTGGAATTTACATTCGAACTTCCACCACTGAAAAGATTCAACAAAGTGTCATAAATGTCTTGTGAGCTTACTTTACTGTCTCTAGTACATTGCAGCAAGGGTTGAACAGAATCTTCCACAAACACTACATCCCATGAGACCAGAGTATGCTTTGTTTGCGGATGATACAACATGTAACCTTTGCTTTCAGCACTATAACCAACAAAAATACATTTGACAGCCTTATCATCCAATTTTCTGCGCTGTGTTTGTGGCACCAAAGCATATGCCAAACAGCCAAGAATACGCATGTGCTCAATAGAAGGCTTTCTATCATGCCATGCTTCATATGGAGTAATACACTGCAAAGATTTCGTAGGACACCTGTTAAGTACATAAGTGGCACACATGATGGCCTCAAGCCAAAAAGAATGCGGCAAAGATTGACTTTTGACCATACATCGCGCCATTTCCATAAGTGACCAGTTTTTCCTCTCAGCAACACCATTTTGCTGAGGCGCATAAGGCACTATACATCGGTGTTTTATCCCATGACTAGCCAGAAATGCATTAAATTCATGAGACATATAGTCCCCCCATGGATCGGAACGGAGGGTGCCCATAGTACATTTTCAGCCATAACCAAAAATTGTCTGAAGCACATAAAAACTTCGGACTTCGCTTTAAGCAGAAATACCCATGCATGCCTGGAGTAATAATCAATGAAAGTCACGAAGTACACATAGTTTGCATGGGCCCACAAACATCACTATGCACAAGCTGCAACCTGCATGTGGCCCTAGATGAACCATCCTTTTGAAACTTAGAACACTGCATTTTACCCAAAATACAGCCTTCACAAACATGTTTGACAGGTGTTTCAAGAGGCGGCAAAGAAGCAACCATATCAGATTTCTGCAAACGCAGCAAACTGAAAAAATTCAGATGCCCAAAACATGCATGCGAAAGTTTTCCATCTGAAATAGCCCTTGAATCTGCAACTGCATTTGCAAAATTTTGTCCACACTTGTCATACAAAGTGAGCTTATACAGCCCACATCACAAAATGCCAGATGCAACATATTCATCACCAAAACTGAGATCATGAACTGTACATCTGTCATCCACAAATTCGACTACAAGTCCAAGTCTAGCAAGTGCAGATACAGACAAAAGATTCTTCTTGATCCCAGGTACATAAAGTGCATCAACAAGTGTGAAAGAACTACCATTTGCAGCAGTAAGCACAATCTTTCCAACTCCCTGAACCGGATAAGAGGCATTGTTGGCACAAGTGACTGAATTCCCATGAGGACAGACTCGAGAGAGGTGAACAATTCACGATGTGAGGTAATGTGCTTTGTAGCACCACTGTCGAAATACCACACATGTGAATTTGCAGCAACTGACATGCATGCATCATGGACAACAGGATTGTAAGTTCACTCTGCACTAAAAGCCCATTCTACATCAACATTAGCAACACAATCTCCTTTCATAGAAGACTCAACAATGGCTGCATTTGTAGTGGAACCAACATTTGCAGTGGAACCACCCTCTTTCTTCTTAAACTCTTTGGCCTTCAACTTAGGACACTGCTTGATCAAATGATCATTAGCTTTACAATAATGACAACGCATCTTCTTTTTGCCCTTATCACCAGAATTTCCAGACGAATTACTGCCAGCAGAAGCATTAGGAATAGAAGTTTTGCCACTCGCAGCAGAACCATAAGAAGTGGCTGCATTGCTGTTACCACCCTTTCTTTGAGAAGTAATAAAAGCATGTTCAACTGCACGTGACTAGTCCTGTTTTTCTGGAAAGTGACTCTTGTAACAGCAATGTGCATAATGCATCAAATTTGACAACTTCATGATTCCACCGTAGGCAAAACAACTCTAATAGCAGCAATCCTTGCAGCAAGACCTGCAACATCCTCAACATCGCTTACATCCTCAGAACAAGGACGTACATCAATGCCCTGCACAATATTCAAGACACCGTTTGACACAAGAACATGTTGCATCATATAAGCCCACATAGCATAATTGTCCCCATCCAACATGTCCTCATCAGCAAAGATCTTGAACACATCTATGTTGTTGTCAGCCATGGTAAATGCTGCACCTAATGTGAAAAGTGCCCGAAAAGAGGAGAAAAGAAGCGGGAACAACACGTGCTATATAGCACAAAGACTGTAAGGAACATGTTATGCACAAAACGGCACTGAGAGAAATTCTGCACAAAATGACAAAATTGCCTCTACAGACCTGTTTGTAGTGAAAACGAAGGCCGAAATGAGCCCGAATCAGAAATCTCAGCAGACTAAGCTCTACGATCACACTCAAAATTTTTGTCGACCTGCGAATGCTCACCAAAGCTCACAGAAATGAGAGAAAGTGAGTAGGCGTGTGTTGGAGCTGCTGGCGACTAAGCCCGGGAGGATGCAACCTGCTCTGATACCAATTGTTGGAATTAGGGTTGCAGAGAAATGCACACAGCTTAGAGAAGACGAAGAAAGCTCAAGGCACACAATAGAGAGTGTGTTACTTAGTGTGCAATGGAAAGATAGATAGCCCTAGAGTGATGGGCGTATATACAATGCACGGGGGAAAAAACCTCCTAAAGTGGGAAAAAATGCCCCGGTTGTCCTAGTGTGTTCACACACATCACTACCACATGTATATGGTAATAGTGGGTCCAATTTCACCCCCAACTCAACCATGTAATTGGAAGTATTTGCTTGTGGCTATAGACTATGAAACCAATTGGGCAAAGGTATTGGCAACAACTGATTGCACTGGAAATACTGTAGCAAAGCTTTTGAATGAAAATATATTGTGCAGGTTTGGGTGCCCCTAGAGATCACGAGTGATCAGGGAAATCACTTTGTTAATGAGTTGATTTCAACTTTGCTAGACAACTATAAGATTTTCGATCACAAATCTTGTCCTTTCTTGTATTTGGGTCATTGTTTCCATTCAATTTTTATCACTTTGTTATACTGCCAATTGGTTCCCTCAAATAGCTCCTAGGTCGAGTATCTTTCTCATATGGAAATTACAATTCACATTCTATCCTTGGTATCATCTCTTTTCAATGTCCTCCTCTAAATGGTCTTTGTGTTTTATTTTCCACTAGCTACCTTGGTTTTGGTCTCTATTTAGAGTGCCGAATTCCATTCATATAGGGGTTACTCTCAAGTAGGAACCTCTTAGTGTAAAGCACCTTGCAGTGTTGGTCCTGGTGGCTAGCAGATTTTAGCAGGATTTTTTGGGAATACTTTCCTACAACATTAAATTATCCTTTTATTCTTCTTCTTCTGTGTCTTGCCTCTGTGTTCCCTTGATCTTTTGTAGAGCTCTCGTGGCCTAAGCCTTGCTTCTCCCTAACCACCCCCTTGCACCTGTCTACCCTGCTCGCCCCTGCCCACACCCTCACCCCTCTCTACCTACCCTCTAACCACCCCCTCATCCCTCTCTACCTACCCTTGCCCCTACCCCCTAAACCCCTCGCCCCTCTCTACCCTGCCCTCACCCTTCACTACCCACCCCCTCACCCCTCTCTACCCTACCCTCGGCCCTCTCTACCTTGCCTTGCCCCTACCTAACCCATTGAGCCTCTCTACCCTATCCTCGTCCCTACACACCCCCTCGCATCTCTATACCTGCCATGAACCCTACCCACCCTAACCCCCTCGCCCCTACCCACCCTCTTGCCTCTCTATACCTGCCATCACCCCTACCCACCCTAACTCCCTCACCCCTAACCACCCCCTCCAGTTCCTCACCTCTATCTACCCAGTAACCCCCTCGCCCCTACCCTATCCAATCTCGCCACCACCCACCCCAAATCCATTACCCTCCCAACCCCCTCTTAGCCATCTAATAAGAGCTCGCCCTACCTTGCCACACGTTTGCTCGTATATTTCTTTTGAATATTTTGACAGAGATTTCTTCACCCCTTGAGTTCTTCAATCATAGCATCTCCAGTCTATGGATGCACACAAGGTGTTATATGATGCTTGCCATAATATGAAGGATATGTATGTATGCTCATGTGGAAATCAGAATCCTCCTGTATGTAAGCTATCGTGAGTTACAGAGTGTTAAGACGTTTGCAAAGTGTAACTTTCTAGCGTGCAACGACATAGTTGGTCTACTGTGTTAATATGGAAAAAAATAGTAGGCAAATGTGATGATAAACTTTGCAAAAAAAGCCTACTCTTCGTAGAGACAGACATAGTAGTTCTGAAGATGATGCAGAATTCAATCAAAGAAGCCATGGTGTTACCGAGATCACTTTGAGTGAAGGTAGTGATGAAAGTTACAGAGTTACTTTTAACAAGGTTGATTTTGGCTCAGAGTCAGGGCCTTCCAGTACCTAAGAAGAAGAACCCAAAGGCAAAAAAGGGAGAGCATTGGCTGTTATGTCATGAAATCAACATACCTGCTAAACCCAAAAGTCTAACAAAGTTCACGTTGAATTTTCACCTATAGCTACCCATCCTTCTCTCAAAAATATCCTTTCCAAAAATCAACTGCAAAAACTAGGTCTGATTGCATTAGTGGATGCAAATTTACCCACTGATGTGCATGTGGCTATGGTTCACGAACTTTTGAACCGTTTTCCCAAAGTGCGGGGTCACACCCTTACTGCTACACGGATTGGTCATGCACTGGGAATGACCATCTTTCCATATTTGGAGCCGACCACGCGCACATACTCCCACATTTCCAAAGATTCCACCATTTAGGCCTGTCAAAAGTTGCTCCATCTTGATCACCTAGACTATGCAAGGAATAAAGAGATGTTGGTTGTCTTTAAGTATTACTTTTTTCTCAAATATGCCAAAGAGTCAAAGAAAAGCTGTGAGGTGCCCACAATGTTTTCCTATTGTGATGGCTTCTACTATCTAATCCACACTATACCGTGTGGATTTCACCAGATTCTTTCTACATCCCTACATTCTAGGGCCAAATGATTTAGAGCAAAAGTGCAATCTAGACTCATTGAGCTTTTAGTGTTTTGCAGCTCCTATGTTGGCTTGATTCATCCATATACATGTTATCCCTATGGATGTGGATGCGGATATGCAACAAATGCACTCAAATGCACTCAAATGCAAAAGGTAAATCTATTGCCAATGCGGCAATGATCCCACACTTGAGAAGAAAAAGAAGAAGAGGCCAAAGTGGTGAAGGACATAGTAGAGTCACTACTGCCATTGCCAGTATTATAGAGTCAGTAGACTAGGGTGACTCACCTTGCATGATGCTCCTCGTCTACTTCCGCTCCTTATTCTAATGAGCCAATGCTCTGCTCTGGTCTTTCAAATCACACTCTTCCTGTCCCGGATGCGGCTTCTCCATCGTGTGCTCCTCTCCCTACTTCTCCCATCTTCACTCCTACCATAGTGACTATCTCCCATTCCCTGCATGCAGTTCTCTCTTCCCCTATGACTATCTCAACTACACCCACTCCACCTATCTCGACTACACCTACTATGCATGCTACTAGTTCACCAGCTATGACACTTGCGAGCCCTATCCCACGAGACACCACTGCGGGATCTTCAGTAGTGGTGGACTCTACCTCCCTCTTTCGACTATATGAAGAGATAGTACAGGAGTCTAGACATGCTATTGCTACCATTGAGCTTGGAGCAGAGAGGTTGGCTTCTGCTCACCAGTGCCACACTCAATCACATATGTAGCTATAGAAGGGTCTACGTGTCACATAGAGTGCGATCACGGATAGAGATGCTACTATTTTTGCTTTGCAACACGCATTGAAAGAGAAGTCTAAAATCATTGACGACCTCCGAGCTTAGGTGCAAGGATTTTGTGAGATGTACTACATGGAGATATGGGGGTTTAGGCTCCAGTGCTATGGGGTATGGATGGATGGGGCTAGGCACACATGTACATACTCTTGCTGGGTATGCACAACCAGGTACTTCTACACAATTCATGGGACACTCTACACAGCCTCCTAGCAGATATGCTCATCCTCAGGAGTTCCCATACTATCCTTAGGGGTTTCAACAATTGGTCCCCATGCCATGGATGCAGCCACAGAGAGAGTTTCTTGCGATGGCTTTGTTGGTGCCCACCGCCGTGGCTGTGTCAATAGGTAGCCTCAGTACACTTCAAGATATGTGCTTCCATCTACTGAGCAGCAGGTGGCTGCTCCATTCACAAGGAGCCAGTTTGTTGAGAGAAAATTCTAACAACCTTTAGTTTAGAAACGACCTCCCACCATCTACTTGATGGCTCCTCTCTAGAAAATAACACTTTTGATGCAGTAGTGGCGACGACTCTTTCCCTTCGTTGATAGGACTGGGTTGCTCTACTTTGCTTCTTTTGTACATATAAAGTGCCTTTATTTTAGTTATTTTAGTACCCTAGTGGCTTTTTTTGTAGTTTTAGTGTTCCCCTCATCGAGACGGCGAGAGGTCTGGTGGCGGGCAACCCGTAGCAGGGCTACAGTGTCATAGGCAAAAACCATAACATTGATTTTTTATTACAAGATTGATATCAAAGTGATGATAAATAATGGTTTCATGATATTGTAGCAGATAATGATAGTACAATGATAAAGTTTGTGCTATAATGAAATCGTGTGTTGGAAATGTATAGTCAATGCATGGAATCCAATCTAAAGGTGCCTTGTGATACTAGATTGTACACAAATTTCTACATGATATAATCTCTATTAAGAAGCAAAAATTGGAGTGATGGAAACTTTTGTATGTGCATAGTTCTCTAAGTGGAAAGCTACTGAACCCAAAAAAGTGAAAGGAAAGGTGATTCATATACAATCTCTCATGTTTGATTGTAAATTTTGGGAAGAAGCAGCTAACCGCTACCTTGTGATGATGCTTGTCATGCTCCCTTTACGACACTTTGATACAAGACTACCAAACATTGGAAAGTTTTGGATGCCTTGGTGGACCATTATTGAGAGCTTACAAAATCCTAAAGACTTAAGTTTGAAAACTTTTTTCAAGCAATGGTACCCTTAGCTCACTAGAGACATGAGAATTATCTTGGCAAAGTATGTAAGTTTTGGATGGGTTGGGGCTCATAGCACACTTCACAATGTTGCATACTACTTGAACCCTGAATACTAGGCTATGGATGTAAATTAGCTGGATGAGGAGGTCATAAACAACTTTTATGACCTAGTGAAGTGATTTTGTGAGAACCTGGCTAATCAGGTTGTAACAATGACTAACTTGATCACATCATCAGGCTAAATGAGGGAAGGTTTTCCCCTAAATTTGTTCAAGAACTTGAAAATTAGTAGCTCACATGGAAGTGGTGAATGTTGAATGGAGATTCAATCTCCATCTTTCATCAATTAGCAGTGCAGGTTCTTGCCCATTGTGCTTCTAATTCAAGTTGTGAACGCAATTGGAGTAGCTACAAGTATATGCACTATACTATGAGAAATCATCTACCGAGCTTCAAGGAAGAGAAATTATTGTACAAGTGCTGCATGTTAGGCACACATTGCCATAACAAACAACCAATGCAGTTAACATACAATACATATCAAACAGGAAGCAGGAAACTGCATACTTCAAACACCATACTGCAAAGAAGACAGGATGTAACATCAGAGATAAAGAGAAGATAGTGTGCCATTCATCATCATCATTCAATAATATAGCAGAAAGCACAGAACTAATGCAGAAGAGACCCAACTGCATCAACAGGCATAGACATAACTGCTTCTCGTCCTGAGAATTCACGAGACACACACTAACTTCCCCAAAAATATAAAATACCCATGTTCACTTATCCCTAAGGTTCAAAGATAAAGGTTTTAGTTACAGTTCAAAAAGTAATAGCCTGACTGCCCTGAAAGCCCTGATAAATCAGGCACTAACACCTGGCACACCTGGTGGGCAAGGTTTCTCAAACCTTGTGAGAACCCATCCCTTGATCAGCAATTTCATCCTCCAGGTTGTCTTTAGCTTCAATTCCTTGTAAAACTGTTGCTGCAGTCACAGCTTCTTTGTCAGGCCCTTCACAATTTTCCTCCACTTGAACTGTAACTGCTTCCTTAATACTCTCTGTCTCCTGAGAAAGAATCTCAGCCACAATGTTCTGAACTGAAGCTTTTAAGCTATGCTCTTCTCCTGCAATCTCCAGATCCTTCACTTCAACAACTTTATCTTTCCTTGCAATTACTGCTCCCCCTGAATCTTCAGGAACAAGCTCCTGAATGGTAGCTGCATCCTTAATCCCTGCACACATGTCAGAATCTTTAGTAATAATCACCTGGTCAGGTTGATTTGCTCCTTGCTGCTGCAAATTTTCCTTCAAAGTCTCCAACTGCTGTGTCAGGTCAGTACATTGTTGTTTAAGCTCAGAATTTTGCTTCTCCATTAACACATTCTCCTGCTTCATTTCCTCTTCTGCAAACACTTGGTAGGGCTTGCTAACAACATCATACATTTTTACTTTAATATGCTCCCAGATTCCCTTCATGTAATCTCTCATTTCTACCTGCATTTGGTTGACATCCACTGATGCCAAATACCAACCATCTACATCCAGCTCTTCATCAGACATCTCCCTAATTCTTTCCTCCACTCTTTTACAGGCTGTGACTCTGTTCATTAAAACCCTGTTGCTGCTTTCCAAGGTAGCATTCAATGTATTCATCTTTATCATTTGATCTTGCAGGACTGAGAACCATTCTTCTTTCCATTCAGCCAATCTAACTGAAGTCTTCTCCCTTGATTCCACAATCTGCTTGTAGACTTTCAACTCCTTTTGTAATACTTCATGAGCTTCAGTTAACTACTGTACCTGCTCCAGCAGTAATTCTTCCTGAGTAGTACTTTTCTTACTCTCCTCCACTTCATTCTTTAACTGCTCTAATTCTGAATGCAATCTATTGTTTTCCCTCTTGACCAATGTGCTATCCATTATCTGCTGCTCCACATACTCCTTCATTACTCCAATTGCATTCTGGACTTCATCCAAAGATACATTAGCAAAACTAACTTTGCTAACTTTTGGTTCTGGAATAGCACAATCAGGAACTTGTATGGCAGACACCCCTGCCACTCCCTTAGCCTTGACTTTCTTCAATTTAAAGCCTGCTTTTACTGACATAGGGGTTACAGTTTTAGTACCTGTCTCCAAAGCAGTTTCAGTGAATAAATCACCAAATTCCCTATCCAAATTGACCTTAACTATCTCCAAAGATTCCTTACTAGTATATCCTGCAGCCATCAAACCTTGAACATCTTTGGTAAAGTGTAAAGAACTTTGATCTTCATTCAGCTTTTGCCTTTTCTCCTTTCTCTAAGTCGACCCTGAATCTACAGGTAACTGTCCCTGCTCTGGAAAAATCTTCCCCTGAAGTATACTTTTGTTGGTAACATGTTGGAAAACTGCTGCAAGATATGGGCCTACCTTTGTTGTTTTGTCTTTCCTTTTCTTCTTGGTATACAACTCAAACTTCATTCTATCAAACAGAATGTTTGCCCATCCCACTTGTCTTCCATTTTCTACAGCCATTAGTATGCCATAGTTCTCCCTGCTCATATATTCTGATTTAACTAAAAGAAACACCCTCTCAATCAACCATCTGACCTGCTGCAATATGACTTGATTCTTCATCCCAGACAATTGATAGTAGTGCCTATTGCCCTGTGATTGTCCAAAAGCCTTAGTCATCTCTTTATCTGTAGCTTTGACAAAGTCAGTATCCTCCTGTGTAGGTATGTCAAATACCTCTGCCACCAACTCTTCAATCAGATAGTTTTCAGCAAAGATTTGCCCATCATTAGCCTGTAACTGAGACAAGTACACCTTGGCCATATTGTTTTGCCTCCAGGACATCCAAGGAAGCCTTGCAAAGTTCAAGAGACCAATATTTCTCAACCAAGAAATATTCTGTTCATTGAGAACAATTTCATACCGCAAGTCTACAAAGGTGTAGTCTGATGAAGCTTCTTCCTTGGAGATGGATGAGGTATGAACAGGGTTATACTCTTCTACGTCATCGTCATCCTCACTGGACATCTCCACTACCATTTTCTGCAAACGTGTTTTACGTACCGGTCGCTGTGATAGGTAAACCTCCTCCTCCTCACCATGAGAATCATACTTGGAGGCTATGGATGCTCTGCGTGGAGTAGACATGGCTACGCGCGCAAGAAAGAAACGCAAAGGCTGCAAACACTGGTCGCGTATCAACTCAAATGTTTGAAAAATGATGGCTCCACTCTCTTTTCCACATGTGCGAGGAACCACGATCAAATTCACTTCATGAGTTTTATTCTCTTTTTTGTCCTCCAGGTTTTGTCCAAAGAAAGGTTTAAGTCGGAAACCATTTATTGGTTTGACTATGAATTTTCCTGCTTCATCAGTTAAAATAAAAGTGTTTGGACCAAGTGCCTTGAGAATTTTAAATGGCCCCACATACCTGAGCTTCAATTTACCAGGTCTGTGCCCCAGTTTACTGTTATAAACCATTACCCAATCACCTGGAGAGAAAATTTTAAACTTAATGTTCCTGTTTATCCATGCTTGTCTTCTCTGTTGAATTATTTCTGCAGTGTACATGCTTTGAATCCTATCCTCCTCTAGCTTGAGCAGTTCTTCTTTTCTGTAATTTACTGACTCCGCAGGGGACAACTTCTGATGCACTGCCACCCTAAGACTGGGCACCAAAAACTCCATGGGTACCACTGCTTCCAATCCATAAACCAACTTAAAAGGTGTCATTCCTGTTGTGACTTTGAATGCAGTCCTAAAATCCCAAAGTGCAGAGTCTAACTTCTCATCCCAGTCTGTCCTGTTTTCATTTACCAACTTCCTGATTATCCTGACCAAAATCTTATTGGTACTCTCTGCCTGTCCATTTGCCTGAGGGTAATACAGAGTTGATTTCTTGTGCAAAATCATATGCAGTTCAGTCAGTTTACTGATCACTTTGTTAATGAAATGACCTCCTTGATCAGAAACTAGCTCAATTGGACATCCAAACCTGGTCATGATATTCTTGTAAAGAAACTTTGCCACACTCCTTGCTGCATTATCTCTCAAAGCTATTGCTTCAACCCATTTTGTACAATAATCAGTTGCAACCAGAATATACCTGTTCTGTGTAAATCTTGCAGGTGGTTTGATAGGACCAACAAAATCCAAGCCCCACTTCTGAAATGGTTCTAAAGGTAGCACAGGTTGTAATGGCATCCTATCTACATTCAATGGTCTACCCTCTCTTTGACATAACAAACAGTTTTTACTGAATTCCCGAGCATCCTTGATCACAGTAGGCCACCAAAGTCCTGCTTGAAATATCTTTTTTGCTGTAACATCTTCTGAAAAGTGGCCTCCTGCATTGCCTGCATGAGCCTCTGCAAGAACTGCTCTTTGTTCATATTCAGGAACACATCTCCTGATCACTTGGTCAATTCCTCTCTTATACAACACCCCTGCAATCACTGTAAATGGTTTACTTCTTAGGGCCAACCTCTTTCTATGATCCTTGTTCATTGTTTTAGGTAAAACTCCTTCAGTTAAAAATTGCAACATGTCCTCATACCAGTCCCCTGACTGGTCAGTCACCTGAATAAGAAAAAGTTCTGCATCAGGTAATTGATCAGGTACACCTTCAGGATCATATTCCCCTGACTCTAATTTACTCAAATAATCAGCCAAGACATGAAGTCTTCTAGGAGTATGTATAACCACATAGTCAAACTCCTGCAACAACAATATCCACCTGGCTAACCTTCCTGACAAATGTGGTTTATTGACCAGGTAAATCAATGCTTGGTGATCAACATGAAAAAATACCCTGTTTGCCAACAAGTAATGCCTAAACTTTTGTAAAGCATATACCATTCCCAAGCACTCCCTTTCTGTCACTGTGTAGTTTTTCTCTGCAGGTGTTAATACCCTACTGGCATAATAAATGGGTCTGAACCATCCTCTTCTTTGCTCCTGCATCAATGCTGCTCCAACTGCTACATGGGATGCATCTACAAAGATATGGAATGGTAATTTCCAATCAGGAACAATCAGTACAAGTGCTACTGTTAGCATATTCTTCAAAATCTGAAATGCTTTGATTTGCTCTTCCTTCCATTCAAATACACTGTCTTTCTTTGTAAGTTTTGTCAATGGTATACACACATGAGCCAAATACCTCAAAAATATGTTATGCCATTTTACCTGTCCCAAAAACCTACCCAACTGTTTAACTGTTTTGGGCTCTGGTGCTTTCCTGATGGCTTCCACTTTGTTAGGATCAATAGAAACTCCTTCTTCAGAAATGATATGCCCTAAGAGGACTCCCCTCTTAACTGCAAAAGCACATTTTGCTGGATTTAGTGACAACCTGAACTCCCTGCATTTCTGAAAACACAGTCTCAGGTGTCCAATATGCTCCTGTTTCTTTCCAAAGACACTGAAATCATCCAAGAAAACTCTCATGAAGGTTGTCAATGAAAATATATGTTGCTGCTTTTTGAAATGTTGGAGGAGCATTTTTCAAACCAAATGTCATCACATTACTTGCATACACCCCCCATTCAGTCACAAAAGCAGTTTTATTCCTGTCTTCAAATGCCATTGCAATTTGGTTATACCCACTAAATCCATCCAAGAAGCTATAAATCTCATGTCCAGCTACTGCATCAAGTAGAGTGTCACAAAAAGGCAAAGGAAAAGGATCAGTTTTGGTAGCTGCATTAAGCTTCCTATAGTCAACACACACCCTGATCTTCCCATTCTTCTTTGGAACTACAACAATTGGTGATAACCAAGTAACTTCTTCTACAGGATAGATAAAACCAACAGCCAAAAGCTTATCTATCTCTTCTTTTCCCTGCTTAGCATAATTGGGATTCATCCTGTACCTTTGTTGTACCACAGGAACTGCATCAGCCTTCAGGTTAATTTTATGCTGACAAAAACTAGCATCAACTCCCTTCATATCTGTGTACTTCCATGCAAAAATGTCTTTAAATTCCAACAATAACTCCTTAAGTTTTAGTTTAAATTCCTCATCAATATCTGTTGAGACTTTCACTGTTTGGGGTTCCTCCTGAGTGTTCAAGTTCAGTTCCTGCAGTTCATCCTGAGTTACCCTAGCAGTATTTGCCATCTGATGCTCAAATGCCCTTTCTGCTTGCTTCACTGCTTCAATAGCTTCCTCTTCTTCCTTCTTTTGAATTTGCAGGTTCTTTAGTAAATCATTACCCATTTTGTTGCTTGGTTGTCTACTTCCCTGAGTAATCAGTGATTCATGAAATTCTGATTGTTTTCCATCATCCACTGAATGTAGGACATATCTATCTGCAATCTTCTGCACATCCACTTCAAATATTGGTACTACTGATGAATTAGTCTTCAGAAACTCCTCTTCTGCATCTTCTCCAATTTCTTCCACCATGTTGAGTCCTTCTGCATGCAATGCCCTAAATCCTGGTGGTAGAACTTTCTTTGCATCCATTTGAATTTTCACTTTCTTCTTCCCTCTTTTGATTACAATAGCATCTGCTCCCCATAACTGCTTTACTCTTGCTGCCCTCAACCAAGGTCTACCCAACATCATTGGGTATGAACATGTTGATTCTTCCAACCGGAGAACTACAAAGTTGGCAACAAACTGCAATCCTCCCACTGAAATTAACAAATTCCTGAGAATTCCCAAAGGCCGAACTCTCCTTTGATCTACCATCTTTACTTGAAAAGGTGCTGGATCCCAGTCCAAGAGAGTTAATTTTTTGCATGTAGATTCTGGAAGAATATTGACTCCTGAACCACCATCCAAGAAAACTCCTGGGACAAAAACTTTCCCAATAGATACCCCAACAACTGGCACTTTATAATCCACATCCATTGGCAAAACTTCACATGCCTCTCCAATATTATTTTCTTCAGGATCAGTACTCATTACCTGATTACCATTTACTTCATTCATTAACTTTTTTAGCAATTGTTGAGAAAAAGCAGGTACCAACCTCAACATCTGCTTTACAGTAAATGTAATTGGAACTGCCAACAAAGCTTCATAAAATTCATCATTGCTGCCCTGCTCTTTCAGTACAGCTTTTCTTTGTCCCAACAAATCTTTACCTTGCTTGCCCAAAGCATTTGCAGGAAATTCCCACTCATCTGTGAATACATTTCCATCCTGAGATTGCTGTAGTTTCTTCAGTGTCTCATTTCTCACTTCTTTCTGCTCTTTCCAGTTAAGAGTACCTTTATCTGCTTTTTCCTGAACAACCTCTTTCATTGGTTTTGATTTTGATCTTGTCACTATCATGACATCAATGCACTTACTGGTTTCAGGAACATCTTCAATTTGGATACATGTTGCACAGTCACAATTGCATTGCTTGCACATTCCCTGAGTATACTGACATTCCTGAACTTTGTCAACAGATTCCTACTTATCCTGACAGCATGGTACTTTGTCCTGAACCCATTCTTCCTCAACCCATTCTTCATCTATCCATTCTTCCAAAACCACAAGATTAGCCTCCCCTGGAGGTCTCTGCTGCTGTTGAACTGGAGTTTGTTGGTTTTGCCCCCGAGGCCTGTTGTTATTGTTGTTAGTATTATTGTATCTGATGATGGGAATACCTCTATCATTTCTGTGTTTGCACCACAGCTCACAATCAGGACCTTGTCTGTGTCCTGTTGCCCCACAATAATTACAAGGTGACTACTGCATGTTATTTTGACCCCTATTCTCAAATCCCCAATTGTTTTGATTTTGAAATCTTCTTGGAGGTGCAGGTCCCTGATATCTCCTGTGATTACCTTGTGGAGCTACCACATTTGCTGCTGCCTCCCTCATCTTCTGAACAATGTACTCAGGTCTTCTTCCCCTGAAATCTGGATTATAGTAACAATTCTCATATTCATGACCAAATCTTTGACAAACCTGACAATAAGGTTTCTCTGACATTGCAAACTGATTCATCCCCATTGATTGTAGTTTTTCCTGAACAATCTTGTTAACTGCTTCTGCAGTGACCATATCCTTTCCCTGCTTCTTATCAGTCTTTTCCTTATCTTTGTCCTTCTTCTGCTTTTTCTTTCCCTTCCTCTTCTTCTTTTTCTTCTTCTTTTCTGGCCATTCTTCATCTCCAGAATCAGTTTCCTCTTCAGTATCCTGATCTGAATCTTCAGTATCTGATCCTGAATCTTCTGCTTCAGAATTTGAATCCTCAGTCTTTTTCTTCTTCTTATTTTTCAATTCTGCTTTGCCTCCATATCTCCTTTCAGCTCTAGCTGTTGCTTCCACCAATTCAGTAAAATCCTGTGCAGTGGCTAGTGGGGGTCTCCCTGCAACTGCACTCCTGAACTGCTTTTTCAGTCCTTTACAGAAATAATCTCCCAACTGCTCAATTGAAGGTTGTTGGGCTGCTTCCAACCTGTTATTCAAATTCCTACTTTTGTGCATAGTCTTCCACTAGCAGATCTTCCTGTTTCAATCTTCTCAATTTCTTCAAGATATCTTAAGGTGTCTTGTCCTCCCTGAACCTTAAAAGAAATCTAAGCTTCAAGTCATTATAATCAGCAAAAGCTCCCATGCCATACTGGATGAACCAATCCATGGCCTTGCCTTGCAATGTTGCTGCAAAATGTTCTTTCTTCACTATATCTGGATGAAGTGCCTCATACCCACTGACAGACCATCTTGTTTGAAACTGACCAACATGGCTATCAACATCTTGGGTTTTCTTCCCGCTGAACTTAGCCGCTCCCACTTTGGGATTTGGTGCAGCCATTGGTGGTGCTGGAAGTGGTGCAGGTACTCTTACCAGAAGTGGATTAAAAGGTAAATTACCTGTTCTTGCAGGTACAAACTGCAATTGCCTTCTTGTCCTTAAGAGTGTTTGAGTTAGTAATGCATTAACCAACTGTCCCAATAGTGAGTTTACTGGGGGTGGAGTTGTTTGTTGGCCTTCTTGGTTTGCAGGTGGGGTTTCCTGTACCCTGTCTTCAGGTTCATGCAGTTCAGTCCCCTCCCCAACAATTTCTGCCCCTGCAGCAAGTTCTCCTACTAGTTCTTGTTGATCATCACCATCTAACTCATCTCCATGTCTCCCCCTTGCAGATAATTCCCTTCTAAGTCTAAACCTTGTTCCATATGAATGTTGTGGAACATTGGACCCCTGCCCTGATTCACTCATGCATTGCTGCTTCTCCCTTGTCTAGAATACTGTACTAGCATTCTTTTATTATGCACATTGTAGTTTGAAGGTAAATTACAGGCTCCAAAGGGTAACATTTTTGTAACTACCTTTTCGAGAATGAGAGTTCTGACTTCGCTGGGCAGTTGTGGGTAGAATTCTTTCAAGAATTGTGATGCATACTCCTCAGACTCTTCCCCCGGTGTTTTCTAGTTCGCAAAATCCCGCAAATGGTCACTATCAGGGAACAGGTCGCCGCTGTGATTCATTCCTTAGCACCCATATGGTTTTAGGCGAAATTCGAACCAATAGTAGGATCGCCAAATGTTAGGCACACATTGCCATAACAAACAACCAATGCAGTTAACATACAGTACATATCAAACAAGAAACAGGAAACTGCATACTTCAAACACCATACTGCAAAGAAGACAGGTATGTAACATCAGAGATAAAGAGAAGATAGTGTGCCATTCATCATCATCATTCAGTAATACAGCAGAAAGCACAGAACTAATGCAGAAGAGAGCCAACTGCATCAACAGGCATAGACATAACTGCTTCTCGTCCTGAGAATTCACGAGACACACACTAACTTCCCCAAAAATATAAAATACCCATGTTCACTTATCCCTAAGGTTCAAAGATAAAGGTTTTAGTTACAGTTCAAAAAGTAATAGCCTGACTGCCCTGAAAGCCTTGATAAATCAGGCACTAACACTGCAATGATAAGCTCATAAAGAAGGTTAAGGTAGACAACTAGAATAAAACAATTCCTAAGTTGATTGATGACATTACTGTGGTAGAAGATTGTGATGCAAATATTGGGCTGGATAATTAGAAGTCATATGTTTGCACATCTGAGAATATGTACTCTATATAACAGATGGAGGAGAATTTGGAGCTGGTGTACAATTTGTCACACGCTACCAAACAACATTCTAGTCAATCCCTTGTTTTTGATAGGTTATGCTATTTTAGACAAAATGTATCTTATTTTAACACATGTGGAACATGTGATAGTGGAAGTACTTGTGATTTTTGACTATTGGCAAGTTCTTTTTCTTATCAAAACTTAAAATTTGATTTATTTGTTTTAGTGACACTATAAGTTTGTTGTTTTAAAATGCATCAATGTTGCAATTAGTAAATGTCATGTTTCATATACACTTACAATACTACATATAATTTGCAAAAATAGCACAACCTTACTTGCTAAACAAACTTCAAATGCTATTAATACCTCCTCTTGGATATTAAGCTTCATTCACTTCTCCTTTTTATGGTTGTTTGTTAACTCAATTAGGACCAATGCTCAAGGTGGTCTTACCTCATGCTTGAAGCACATGGACAATGACTAAACCCTTTTCAATACTACATGAATTTTTACATCCCAAGGAAAAAACCTCAAGGGGTTAAAATCTTAGAGTTTTTTATGCATGACACAAAGAAACTTTAAGAAATAGGACTTGAAGGCAATGTGGCTCCATCTTCACCATCTATAAAGAACTTGGACATCATCCCCTTGAGTGGGACACATATTCCCCACATTTGTAGCATAAAATGGGTGAGTCGGGGGACAATGTTGTCTTTGCTCTTGGAGAAGATGTAAGGGACTAAGCAAGCATTATCATGATAAAAGATCTGAGATGGAAAAGTGCTCTACATAGCTTGCATAGGAGGTGTACTCATCAAAGGTGGCATGTAGTTTGGATGGCCATAGGGGGAATCCATGTTGGATTCGGGTGCCAACCCTTGTTGAAAAGTAGGAGCAAGATTTTGCTGCAGTTTCCACAATCCCTTTAGGTAGTAGCAATCCTTGTCTTCATGTCTAGATTTTTCACAGAGGTGAAATAAGCCCAAAGGGGCCATTTGTATGGAAGATGCCCTGTAGAGCAACATGAAGTACACCAGTCCACATGCATACACTCTTGCTGAGGTCTAAGCTCTTCTAGATCTTTCTTGATTCGGTCCAAAGATTCTTGATGTGGGGACTTCTCCTATCAAAAAGAGAAGGACCTCTCCTTTTGAGGAGCTCGTTGAAATTTTAGTGCTTCAAGTTCCTTGCGTATAGAAATCAAGGGGTCAGAGGCACTTTCCATGAGGAATGAGGCAGGCTCTACCTGAGGGAGTCCTTGAATAGCCACCTTGTTCCCTCAATTTTGAAACGATCATGACAAACTTCTCCAGAGTTGCTTCACGTTAGAGAGTCTCCTATAGCTTCTGTTGAGATGCCTTGCGGAGAGCCTTCTCCACACACCACTACTTGACTATTACAAATTCTCTTGGTTGTTGGGGAAGCCTTGCCATCAGAGACTTTTTTCTTGTCATGAGTTTTTCAAATGCCTCATCAAGTCGGACCACCAAGTTTTCCAACTCATTTAATACTTTTTCTTGAAAATCACATAGTCCAAAAGTTTCACAGAACTATTACCTTAAAGATGTCCAACTTGTAAAGTATTTCTCAATAAATTGGTTGTACCATTTATCTTCTAAGCCATCCAAGATTGACGAGAAGAGCCCTAGGTAGGCGTCTTCTATGTTGAGGCCACGATCTCTATAGAGGGATACAAATCTCCTAGCATGGTCATCTATATCCTCTACGAAGAGTCCTTTGAAAGCCAAAAACTTTATATTTACCTTAGTTAAAATGCTTGTTAGCTCCTCCATTGCTACCTTCTTAAGAGTCTATTGCATAGGAGCCCACTGTAACACAATTGGTGGAAAGTGTAATGGGGAAGGTGATAGTGGTGGTGAGGAGTTGGTTGAGGGAGATGCTTGAGAGGGTAGAGGTAGTGGGGATGGAGGACTTTTACTTGGCATGAAAGTCTGGTGATTTTTGTGCTAGTACTACATTGGGCTCCATGGTGGGATTTATCAATCTTTAGACTACCACAAAGACCCTTGAACTTGCTGGGTAGTCTATGAAGTGCACGTGCAAGAGTGTGTGTGTGTGTGTGTGTGTGTGTGCAGCAATGGTTAAGAGAGAAGAAGACATGAGACATTGGTTTGGGTGGAATCCAAACACAATAGTGTTAGGGTTATGAGTCCTTATTCTTTTATGTAGAATAAATGGTCAGTGTTAGTTCCCGGTTAGTCTCCGGCTGCCCAACACTTAGACGTGGTACATTGGGCTTTACCACCCCAACAATCTCCCACTTGAAGGACAATGTGCCTTTAAGCTGGGATGACAATGTATATATATACATACAATACAGGTAGACAATGACCATGATCATCTACCAAATGCCCATGAGTGCCCGACAATGTGCAAATCGTTCTGAAGGTAAGCCCTTTGTTAGAAGATCAACAAGATTCTCAGTGGTGTGAATCTTGGCAAGCTGCAATCGCTTGTCCTCAAGCACCTCATGAATGAAGTGATACTTCACATCCACATGCTTTGTATTTGCATGAAACACTGGATTCTTTGCCAATTGTATAGCACTTTGGCTATCACAATGTAACACAGGCATCCTCTGTAGTAGACAAGGTAACACAATCTTGCAAACGAGATCATCATGAAACTGCACCTCCAGTAAATTCAAAAACATAGCCTGAAGTGGACCTTCTCTTGTCCAAGTCTCCTGCATAATCTGCATTCGTGTAACCCATTACACATGCTTCCTTTATTCCAAAGAAAATGCACATGTCTTTTGTACCATTCAAATATCACATAACCCCTTTCACTGCCTCGTAATGTTTCTTGCGTGGATTTGACATATATCTGCTAACAACTCCCACTGCAACATCAATATCAGGTAGTATAGCAATCATAGCATACATCAAACTCCAAACTGCAGATGTATAAGGCATAAATCCAACCTCCCATGGATACGTTAGGCATAGATCCACACACATCACTATACACTAACTCTAATGGCTCACTTTTTTGAGTGCTTCCCCTTTTGTGTGGTAACTGTGTTTGTTTACCATAAAGACAATGCTCACAAACTGAAAAGTCTGAGAAATTAAAGCCAGGAACATAACCAAAACGAGACAAGATTTTCATTTTCTTTTGAGACATATGTCCTAACCAGCGATGCCACAAAGAAACACTTGGCTGCTCGATTACAAAAATTACATGGTTTTAACATTGGATACATGTAGCATGTACAAAGTCCCAGACTTTGTACGATCTTGCACGAACTATCACCAAATGTGCAGTAATATCCCGCGTCATTCAATTGTCCTGTACTAATCAAGCTTTTGGTAAGCTTCGGCAAATGTCTCACATTCTTGAGCATGAATGAAGAACCATTCTAAAATTTCAGATGCACATCACCGACACCAACTATGTTGCAAGCAAAATCATTGCTAAGACAAACACGACCTTCACGGGCTGCATCATATGTACTGAACCACTCTCTATGAGGAGTCACATGAAACGATGCACTTGAGTCAATAACCCAATCCTGCAAAGCATAGTCATCACTGGCAACCAAAAATGCTGAATCCATGGCAGATGTGAGATAAATGTCCATCAGAATCTTTAACAAAAAAATTGTTGATCTCTTCAATCTTTATACTTCCTTCCTTAGTCTTGCCTTGTTCATGCTTCTCGTCTTTACCTTTCTCTTGTTTCTACTTTCGATAGTATTTTTTCATATGACCCTTTTTGTGACAATGATAGCACTCAATGTCTTTTCGGCCAAGTGATTTGCTACGAGATTTTCCTCTCTAATTCTGCTTGCCCTTTTCTTGTGATCGACCACGAACAACGAGAGCATTTCTAGTACCACGAGAAGTATCAAGATTCTTCTTGCTAACCTCTTCAGTAAGCAAACTGGCCTCAACATCAACACATGTTAAACCATCAGGAGGTGTTGAGTTACTTATGGCTGTGTGAAAAGTATCCCAACTTTCGGGCAACATAGCTAGCAAGAATATTACTTTGACCGAATTGTCGAAATTGACTCCCTGCACAGAAAGCTGACTGAAAATTGTGTTGAACTCATTGAGATGGTTGCACATGGGTGTGCCCTCATCCATCTTCAAATCAACTAACTTTTTCAGCCAATAAACCTGTGATGCTGCACTTTGCTTCTCATACATGTCACACAACTTCTTCCACAGCTCATAGCTAGTCTTTTCCATGTTCAAATTGAAGTACACATTCTTTGACAAAGTCAGCATGATGGTGGACCTGGCAAGCTCATCCAAGTTCTCTGTTAGTCTCCGGCCATCCAACACTTGGGCGCGGCACATTGGGGTTTACCACCCCAACAGTCTAGACTCACTAGACTAGACTTGACTAGACTAGGCTAGACTCAGTTAGAGCACTCCAGCTAGATAGGGGTGAGAGATTAGACCAGCTAGACCAAGCTGGATGAAACAAAGATGAACTAGACCAAGCTGGACAAGGATAAAGGTGGACTAGACCAAGCTAGATTAGAGCAACAAACTAGACTAGGTGAGGGGCTGAACCAACTATCTCCTCGACCATGTATGCTAAGTGGAGTGAGACTTTAGTTGAGGTCCCACCAGGAATTCCAAAAATGAGAGCACTTGTAGAAAGAGAACTGTAAGACGCTCTCTAGTGTAGGTGCTCCTCAGTGCACGAACCTCAATCCCAATAGAAAGAAAACACTATAGAGCAATGGAACAAGAAAACTCAAAAGACACAACAACAGACTCAGAACAATGGAACTCGACTACTCATGGAATAAGTACAGACTTTGGATGGCAGCACACTCATCTCCTCCAAGCCAAGGACTCATAGGTACAATGGGGTGTCAAGGCTCCACTATGTAGGGAGAGTGCAAATGTGGCTCTAAACTCATAGAAATTATGAGGTCTCACAACTAGAATTAGCTTAGCAAATATACCACCATAAAAAGTAACCAGCAACTAGCAAAATATCCTTGACAATCCAACTATGTCTATCTCCAAAATATGGTGGTGGTGAACTAGCCAAGGTGTCCACTAGACTGCCACCTGTGCGTCTACCACATGTCACTACCCTGGCGAGAGTCCAACTAGTGTGAGAATCCAAGACCATTTGTAACTATCTGTTTGCTGATGCAAGTAACATTTTAGCCTTGCTACAATGTAGAATTTCTTCCATTGCAAATGTATGCATAACAAGTCTTTGACAGTTTATTGTGCTTGCACTACGTAAAGTTTCCCTTCAATTTCTACTTAGTTTGGACATTTTCTACATCAAATTTGGTCTTTTAGTATGGTTGAGACCAGTAATGTTTTCAAGATACTATCTCTTGAGGAAAAATTGGATAGAGATAACTATCCATTGTGGGCTTACATGATGTAGCTATACTCATTTCCAATTGTGTATAAAACATTTTGATGTATCCTAGGTTTTGTTAATACAAGTTCTATGGAGGATGCTGTAGATTCTAGTTGTTTTGCTTCTACTGATAGTGTTGTTTTGCGTACAACTAAACTCAATCATTAGGATAGTGTGGACCTAAGGGGTTACTTTCTCTCTTTAGCACCTACATTGATTGCATTGTTATTAACCATACCATTTCTCCTCACATTCATTTAGCCAAAGAGAGAAACAAACTCAAGACATTCTAGCTGCCTTGTATGTAGGTCGCAACGAGGAAAAAATATCATTTTTGCACAAATAGCTCGAACCGGGGATTTCTAATCATCGAGCAAAAAAAATCGAGCGAAGTCACATTCCGAGCAAGTCCAAGGGTAAGCAACCACAATAGAAACAATTGTGAAATAAAATAATTATTCCATGCATGTTATTTTCATTAACACAAATATGTGAACCAATGGAGACAAATTTAGATTTTAGAATCATTCATAAAACATAATACTCGACACATTGCGTAATTCTAGGTGATCCTCTCCAAAATAGGCAACCACAAATTTGGCACAAACATTTCCCAAAAAAATTCAACACATGAACTCTAGCACCTATGATGCTATCCGAGAACCTCCTATAGCTTGAAATAGCTCTACTTTTGTAAGTGCAGATTGATGCACAAACTCATGAGCAAAGGAGTCCAAATCCAAGATTCTAAAAAACACAAAGTAGATGTGCTTGCAAGGCACATATGCAACACGTTTGCTATCACGCCTTTGAAAATCCTCACATGAGCATCGAGGGAAGTCTGCAAGTGTGATAGCATACGTAACACCTTTCTCCACCGATCCAGCTATACTAACATGAAACACATGTGATACATTCGGGACCACAATTACCTCCCTTACTAATTTGGCAGCCATAGTTCTTCCCTGCGCAATCCTATCGTGAAAATCTCTTGTAAGTTTTGATCTCCATCTAACAAGTTTGCCATCTCTAAATTTTGGACGAAATGAACTCGGTGTGCTCCCACTTGTTTTAACATTGCGACTACACTCAGCATTTGCATTTGCTTCTTTAAGAACAAACCCATTGTTCAACAACATTTCAACTTCAGATGGCTGCAGATTAGTGCCCTCATCCACAACCCAAGTCCCAGGTGCAGGTCCTGGAGGACCGACAATCATGTCATCCACATTCCATGTATGAGTGTTACTACTATTGCAGAACCAAACAAATCCCTCAACAATGCCTCCTAGATTGGATCCTTTTGCAGGATATCTCCGCCTTCCCCAGAAGCTTGGTGCAGGCACTCCGTGTTTAACAGAAGGTGCAATTTCATTAATAAACCTACCACATCTTGTTGTATGATTTGCAAGAACGCCAAAGCATGTCATTTTTCTCCTTGGCTCAGTACGCCTAATTGCCCACAGAGTCCGAGACACTTTTTGCTCCAACCACATGAGGGGAGCTGTGGAATCTTTCTGCTGTGCACTCCTAGGTAGCCCATTTGTCGTTGTGACTGTCACATACTCAGGTCTGTGGCTATCATCTTCTAGAATTTCATCAGGCTCCACAAATATTGGTCTAGATCTTCGAACACTCTTTTCCCTCATTGATTCTCTGTTCATCTCAGGACTTGGCATGCGCATCTCCCTCAAAGAAGAATTAGCCAGGTCTATGAGCTTCTTACCTGACCCACTAGCAGCATGTTGACTCATAAACCTTGCAGCCAAATCTGCCACTACTGGTCCAGTGCATGTGTTACTCCCTTTATGGTATGCATTGTATCTAACACTCTGCAACACAACTAGAGCCATATCTGCACATGTGGCTTCATACAAACCGATACTAGACTTGTATCCAATAGCTGCACGCATGCTAGCATGCTTTGCCTCAGCTAGATTGGTTCTTGGCACAAAAGCACCTGCTGCATCTTGACAAACAAATCTATCACCCCAATGAGGCACTCTTACATCCCACCAAGACAACCATGTTTCCAATGATGGAATCTCTGACTCAATGGCATGCCCAACATGCCAAAATTGTCTAATCTCCTCTTTACAAACATTTGTAGCATTCTCTGTGGAGGCATGCATCCACTTTCGGCATTTAAGTTTGTGCTCTTCTTGGTAAGAAGGTCGGATACATTTTGAAGTATGCCTAACCATACTTTGCTCCCAATGGAAAACGCATGATCTTTCTTTCTCAGGCATTTTCTTATTTGCACCGCCAAAGTAAACCGTGCGAATAGCAATCCAATTTGCATTAGCCTCATCTGCCATGAAACCTCTAAACTCGGGTTTTTGGAATCCCAGATCGATCACCACCTTGTTAAGCATTCTCCAAAACTCAATCTGTGCATGCTTATTTTCAACTGTAAATTCACATATTGCAAAAGTTAAAAGTTCTCGAACGTAAGGATCATATACATGTGCTGACATAGTAGGCCATCCATCAACTCTATGCACATGGTCAAAGTGTACCCACATATCTTGCAAGTTACCTCCAGGACGCATACGATTCACCAAGTCCACCCCACTACCTGGACCCATTGTAGACATTTTGAAAACATGAGGTTGTTTCTCTGCTCCCAACTGGCCTGGAAAAAGAACACTGTGCAGGTATGGGTATCGGCTATTGCTTTTTAATTTCAATATGGACTCAAATCCCATTGAAGTGATGCCCTTGGCTTTCTTGGCTGTTTCCAAAATCTGCTGCACATGACGCTTATTAGAGAGTGGAGTCACTGTGTCAAGGAACGTGACAAATTCATCTTCGTCCAAGGCAGTATTCCTAGAGGAACTTAGCCCCATGAGCCTACCCATTATTATCTCTTCTGTTGTTACTCTCTCCAATTGTTTGGCTGTTGTCAAAGGATCTAAAGCTGCGCGTGCAAGCAAAGCTTGGGAAATAACCTTGTCAGCAGCTCTTCTTTTTCCCTCAGCCACTGGATGCTTGTGATAACCAAGATGAAGCACACATCTACTAACAGACTCCTTTTCAATAGGGATGCAATAATAAATGACTTCAGCACAAGCATTTACACATTCTGGCATCTGATGACAATGGACACACACAAGCTTTCCAAATTCTGCTCCAATTAATCCCCTTTGTGGTGCTCGCAATAATCGTCCCTTCCATTGACTCTCATTTGGAAGCTTTGTTCTCAAATGATAACTACAATCAAGATTGACACATCGCAGATGGCCACAGCATCTGCTTAATCGCACGACACCTTTGAACAAATCAATGCTACAAGTCACATATTCTACCCAAGAATGACCATCAAAACGTTGCTCCATACCACTCATACTTGAGTTTTCAGTTTGTGGAGGTAACTCAAAAGCAATATACCCATCATACTGAGATGGGAGCTCAAACACTTGCACAACTTTCTGAAATTGACTTAAAGCCACAACCAGGTTAGTTTGCAGTGGTAGAGTTCTAATGAAGTCAATTACACTCTCACATGGAAGCCACAGGTCGTCTAATTTCTCTTTGATCACTATCGGTGAAACCTTTGAGCCATCAACATTAGGCAATAGATAAGAGGTGACAAGAATCTTGTAAAACTGTGAAACTTCGTGGTCAAGGGTGTAAAATAGTTCCCCATCATTGTTCTCTCTGGTTTCAAGATGGCCAGTATCTCCAGACAATGTAAGGGGACATAGAGCGAAATCAACATTTTGAATATCAAAATGCTGCTTAATTGTGGCTACCTTGATCTCTTGGAACCGATTGTCAGATAGAAGAACAAGCTTTTGACCTCTCTGGGTTCCGTAAACAGTAAAGTGTCTGCTCATTGCTCCAGATTAGACAGGAAATAGCGAGAAAAAAGAACAGATGTAGTGGGAAAAGAAAGAGAAAAGGCGATACTCGCCACAATAATATGTGTTATTTAGTATAACATTTTTTATATTTTCAAATGTTATCAAAATCGTAGTCGGTGCTTGCTTTTTCATGAGCATAAAAATATTTTAACAATGATTTGTATTTGAAGATCATCCTTGAAAACGTCGTAGGTGTCAGAGTCTTAAAGTCGTTACTGACAGCCGTGTCGAGATGAAGTGTTGAAAAATACAATATACCTATAACGTGGAAATAATTGCAGACTAAAAATAATACAATTCAAAAAAATCATACTTAAACTTATCAAATTTTTTAATTTTTTTAGAGCATTTAGTAGTGATTCTAAATGGACTATAGTATTTTCTTGTTTAAATCTGTGAAAAATATTGCCTTAACATATTAAAATTTGAAAAAAATATCGCTAACTTTTAAATATTTTCCTTTTTTCACGCATTAAATAGTGATTCTAAATGAACACAAGCTAGATTTTATTGCTCCAATTTCCTTGCTCACTCACAGCTCTTCTTGCCTTTGTGGGCGTCCGGCCAAGTTTGAATCTAACATCTATCCTATTGAACCTAAATTTGGCTACTGTTGGCGCACAGAGCTTGGGCCATACTTGCACATGCTCGCCGCCTCCAACCACAGTGCTTGTTGCGGTTAAGTGAACCTCTTCAGTCGCTTGCTACTCTTGCAGTTTATATCAATTCCTTGAATGTTATTTCGCCCTCCTGCTGCTCCTCAGCCTGCACGTATTCCAATGGGCAAAGGGCTGGTTCGGTGCTCCAACCAGTCCGCGCCGACGCGGACTGGTTGGAGCACCGAACCAGCCCTTTGCCCATTGGAATACGTGCGGGCTGAGGAGCAGCAGGAGGGCGAAATAACATTCAAGGAATTGATATAAACTGCAAGAGTAGCAAGCGACTGAAGAGCAGTGGAGGGCGAAATTTTTGGCCAAATCTATTCTGCAAGATGGTTGATTTGCGCTGCAGTTTGGAGTTTTGATGCTTGGAATTGCAAAATTAACGTTGTTTAGTATTGCGCAACATATTGAAGTTCAATGCTTGGCAAAGTATGATGCGCTGCAGTTGATCCTGCGCATGGTCGCCACCTCCCTCGAGTCTACAGTTGATCTTGTGCATGGTCGCCACCTCCCTCGAGTCTGCAGTTGATCCTGTGCATGGTCGCCACCTCCCTCGAGTCTGCATACTGCCTGTAAGAAAGCAAGTCTAACGCCTGTCTAGTGGGTAATATGCCGCCTGTCTACTGCTTGGTTGCAGCACTGAACCAGCCCTTGTTGCATTTGCGTTCTCGCAGGCCGAGGAGCAGTAGACAGGATTTTTTTTTAATGCAAATTGAGTTCGTTTGCGATAGTAACATCGCTGCAGATTTTAATATTAACAGCGCTGTGACATAAGGGTTTCTGCGAATGAAGCGCATTAGTGAAGCCAGTGCTTTTGTCTGGGCACCTGCACGGTATAGGATGGTGATTTTGTACTCCTTTTATTCATCAACTAGCATAGACTTTTGATGGTATAAAGAATGATGCCAATTTTTAAAACCTAATGCAGTGAGAACAACAAAGGGAGAGTGCAAAGTTGAATTATATGCAGTGAGAGAACATCATTGACTCGATTCTAATTCTATCGTCAATACACTTTCTCGGAGTTATTTCTTCCATTCCACGGCCTGCTACGACAAGGAGATGCCACCTCGTAAACGACCCCCAACTAGGTGCACCCTTTATAACAAATCCTCAACGTCTTGTTGAAGCCAATGGCCATTCGGTTTCACGGAGTCCGGAATGCTGCTAGAACCAGTCCGCGCCGGCGCGGACTGGTTCTAGCAGCATTCCGGACTCCGTGAAACCGAATGGCCATTGGCTTCAACAAGACGTTGAGGATTTTTTTGATAAATTTTCTATGAAAATGTTGTTATTATGTGATTGCATTGACTATGAGACGTCTTGCTCAATGTTGAGATGCCAAAAAAGAAAAAGGCCCCAGTCCAACTATTGGAGTTAGACAGCTGTCGGAACTGTTCCGCGCCGGCGCGGAACAGTTCCGACAGCTGTCCAACTCCAACAGTAGGACCGGGGCCTTTTTTTTGCTAAATTTTTTTGATATGATAATAATTTACGACAATGTCCTTTTAAGTGTAAGGTATGTTGCTTAGAATTGTTTGGTTCAGTATATTTTGTGTGAAGTTGCTTGTCTACAATTTAAGTGGTTAGTATGGATTGGTACTGACAAAAGAAAGGAACATATTCATTAGGGTAGGCAATTTGTATGTTTAGTCTTTGATCTAGTTAATAGGATGAAATATTTTGGGTTTGATTCTAGAAAAAAGTAGATAAATTCTAGATCTAGATTAATTTGAGTTTGTAAATTTATCTGTAGTCCTGCAACTGGGAGATGTTCTCGTCGAAAGGGCAAAGAGGCTATGCCTCTTGTTCCTATATGCAGTGATCAGGTCAGCTCTGTGGCAGTCACAGAAGACTTCGATGACAATGATTTTATTGGTGATGAGAGCGAGAGTGCCGACATTGGATTAGGATCAATGAATGAAGTTGATGCTCAAATAGCTAGACAAGAGGCAGCTTTGGAATTGGTTCCATTTCATATTGCCCCTGAAGTTGGGCCGTCTGCTGATGATGTGGATGATAGTCATTTGCATATGGATAGAGGAGAGGACATTCTCAAAACCACCAGGGTTTTTAGTTGTTTTGAGTGTCCTCTAGTTCCTTTGTGTAGACTCATTCCATATGCTCGTGTACGTGGCCTCAGATCAGATGTTTCTGGCTTGAAGGCTGCATTTGCCAGAGAAGGTTACATAAAGGAAAAAGGTGCTTTTATAGTTTCACTGCAAACATGCCACAAGGAACAGACATTGTTGACAGGTAATCATTGTTGTTTCAAAGTAATTTTATGGATTGACATGTTGCTTTTTCTTTAGAATGTTTAAGGTTCTTTTGGAGTCTTATTTATTTTTTGAAATAGATGATATTGTTGAGACATGGGACCCACTTTGGAAAGACATAAATAAAGAGTATGAAGAGGAGTTAGCTTTGCAGCCACAACTAGAGTCACTGCTTGGTAGAATGTTCTACGTGTGGGAAGGCAATCATAGGATGGTAGCTTGGCAAGCAGCTGTTAGAGAAATGTTTTCCAATAGCAGAGAGAAGCATTGTAGGGTCTTGTGTACTATCATTGACCCCACAAAGGTTTCCGAAATAGCATTATTGACGAGCTTGCAACGCATGAATTTGTGAGTGACACTATACTCTTGTTATTAGGTAAGATTTAAATGATTGAAGGTTGACTAACTTACTAATATTTTCATCAGTATGAACACTCATGCTTTAGTATCTTCTCATCTAAGAGATGAGTATGAACACTCATGCTTTAGTATCTTCTCATCTAAGAGCCATGGCATGGCATCCTCTTACACGAAGATATCTAGCTAGGCTTCTTTTTGATGTAAGTGTGTTTGACATTGGATCTCTTTTTTGTATGCTTTATCTGAAGCTGTTTGTTTTAAAAAGTAGTAGTTTATTTTGAAGGTTCAAATGTCAAAAGAACTACACACTAAGCTAGAGAGCAAGAAATCATTGCTTTCTAAAGAGGACTTCAAAAAAGAAGAGACTAAGATCATGAATGATCTTTATTATAAATATTCAGATCGTGTAGGGAAGGTATATAACGATCTCTTGGTGTTTTTTTTAATACATGGTAAGATGCAATTTTATTTTAATTGAATAATGTCCTTGTTTGGTAGATTCTCAATATTGTTGATCCAAGGCTAGGAAAGGATTGGTTTGATCATGTGATGAGCCTTCAATGGGGGGAAGATAGTTGGGCCACTCTAGAGAAACTTAACTTGATTGCTCTACATGATGCTTCCATAGAAAATAAAAACCTCTGGGTGTCCTTACTAGAGGCAAGCAAGATCACTCTTGCTGCTTATTGCATGGTGAAAGGAGACCACAAGTTTCAAGGGTGAGCATCTTTATGCAAATGGTTTATGATTGAACTTGTGAATGTTAATAAGAAGTTTGATTCTTCTCTTGCATGCTTGGTGTGAAAGGTGGCTAAAACGAGAGGGAGCTTTGCAAAGGATCTTAGAAAAATCTAAGAAGCTTCTTGTGGACTATGTGGATGTGCCTGGAGGGATTGATATTCCTCCCTCGTGCACCATGGATATGTTTTACACAGAGATTGTGGTGGAGGGAAGAAAATTCTTATTCCCTCTTGAGGTGGCTTTGGAAAACAAAACGAAGGATGTAGAGTTGCAAGCCTTAAAGAGGATTGACTATTGCCGCATGGCTTCTCAGTGACTGGTTTACAGGTAGATAATGATTTGACTATTTTTGTATCATAATATGTGCTTCAACTAATATATGGTATGCATTCCTTTTTGAGTTTAGAATAATTCTTTGTTGTCTTTTGTAGATACTTTGCTCACCTCTTGACCATGCATCACATTGCTGCGATACTTGTTCTTGCACGCTCTTGGACACACATTGAGAGCGGTGAGGGATGCATGTATCCACCAACCATGCATCAGCTCTCACAGTGGGAGCTTGATCATTGCCCTTGGTGGATTGACATGGATAGAGGCCATGTCCTTGCTAGAGAGAGAGAATTGCATAATGTGCAGTTTAGAGGAGCCGCATCTACGGATCTTCCACCGCCCAAAGCCACAGATGTTGCTGATCCATCTTCTCAATCTCTACCATCTCGTCCACCTACTCGAACTTGTGAGTTAGATTCATTCTCACTTTCTATGTGTCCTACACTTTGCTAATTTAAGAATTATTAATAATTTTGACACTTTTTTCTAAATTTAAGCAACAAGCTTTTTGGATAAGAATCAGAATGCATCTGCTACTACAGACCATGTGATTGATGATCTGCCGTCTATCTTAGGTATAATCTTGTTTTTTATTGGAGTCTTGTTGTTGCAGCTCTATTGTATTACTCATATTTATATAGATAATGTGTTTGCTCATGTAGAGAGTGGGGGCACACAGAGATTGCGATGTGCCCTACATTTTGTGTATGCACCATTGCCTATTCAGCCTGTTGTGCAGAATGGTTGCAGTGATAGTAGGTGTGTTGCTTTGCATGGTGACTATATTGCGATTGCTGGGGATTTTCGTAGCGGCGTGCAGTCTAGATCATGGATTCCTGTACACGAGCATATGACTAGAGCTCGATCCACAGATATTACATATCGGAGGAGTGGTAGATCAGTGTCATGGGCAGCTGACTTTATCTTTGTTGACTTACCTTTTGGAGGCTTTCTACACTCACCATCACCTCAACCTACATGGGATACATGTACAGAGGATCATGTACGATCAATTATTCATTTGAGCCATAGTACCTTGGCGGACTCGGGGTGGCTACTTGTGATGGCGCCTCTTGCAGGTAACAAAATTAGTCCTAGATATTGATATTGTCATTAATATGTTCAGTTTTAATCATTGATGGATTTTGTCCTTGTAGGAGACACAATCTTTTGGGTTGAGCAATTCTGCAGGGCATCGGAGTTGATTATTCATCGACGTGTGGTGGTTTTGGATCATGCACCTTATGGATATGTAGAGTCATCCAGCGAGCGACATGAGGTGATCACTCTATTTATAATTTCATGGTAAGTAAGCGCCAATGTGCAGCTTTTGAAATTGGTTTTTTTGCTTCCTTGTAGTGCGACACTTCTATCATGTTCTTGGTCCACAGGCATGGAACACCCCCACCACTTTACATTGCAGAGAGTGCTTCTTTGTTTCATGCACTAGGGATGAGTGCGATGGATAGCACTATGCGCCACTATTTGCCAGATTCAGGTCGAGTCCTTATGGATTCCGGATTGCCATGGAGAGGGTCTACACAGAAGAGCCATACTTTTGTGGCATGCTTTATTGAGTTGTTGTGTCGTCCTGGGGGGTTGTGCCTTGAGTTTGGATGTGGGACGGCTCCTATTTTGACAGGTTGTTTGGTCTTTGGCCGTGCATGTGCATCTCCAGATTTTGATGAGGCACTTGTTTCTACTTGCTTGCAGCCCTTGCTTCGACCAAGGAAGCGAGGGAGAGAGGATGCGACCACATCCATAGATGTGGTGGACGACGGAGAGCGTCCCGTGGGTGGGAACCCTTTTGATGATTTGTGAGATTCCCATTCTCGACTTACCACAAGACATTCATAGTGTTTTTCTTTTGTTTGGGTTATGTTAGTAGACATTTATGGTTGATTATCTTTTTGTTGTCTTCCAAAACATTGTATGATTCATGGATAGACATTGCTATTACCACTTGTAGATTTTTTTGCATATGAATTTATGGGTCATGGTTGTTTTGTTGAATTGAAATTTTGTGTGTATTTTGTTTCATTGAAGTGCATTACCTGAATATATCGAGGCGGAGGCGAGACACATGACATTGGACCCATGTTACGATGGTCGTCCAAAAGATAGGCCTCAAAGACGGCATCTCTTCATAGATGATGAGTGTGCTTCAAGTTAATAATTTGTATGTATCCGATGGTATAATGTGGTTTGGACTATTGATCCAGAGTGCAGTTTAGTAATGTTTTTTAGCATTTCTTTCTCACAGGAAGTCCCACATATTTTGTTGGGTACCTTCTCATGTCTATCTCTCGTGTATTCCAGGATGTCTCCACAATAGAGTGACTTTGTTTTTGTGTGTGTGTGTGTGTGTGTCTGTGTGTGTGTGTGTGTGTGTGTGTGTGTGTGTGTGTGTGTGTGTGTGTGTGTGTGTGTGTGTGAGAGAGAGAGAGAGAGAGAGAGAGAGAGAGAGAGAGAGAGAGAGAGAGAGAGAGAAGCCTCATTGGGTTGGCACACAACCATCTAGTGCAACTACTTTTTAGGTTTTGCGAAAAAGAATGTAAATTTAATTTCATCCATTTTTAAAACCAGTTTTCTTCTTGAAAACTAGTTTGTCTTTTGACTTTTAAGCTAGTGATAATATGTTAAAGTTTATTTTTTCAGAAACCTCTAGTTATAGCAGTGGTCTAGTATTATGACCCTAGGAGCCTTGGAGGAGCATCATAGGGAATGTATGTGATGTTTCATTGTCGCAGCTCCATGAAAAATCAAGAAGAGGTAGTGGTAGTAAGTGGTGTGGCTACATTTGTGCTAGTAGAGTGACCTATTGTCAACTCATATGGTAGAGTTTGAACAAAAGTTATTTAATTAAATCTGGCACTCAATGTATGGCAACCATAGGTCTCTCGCCTAAGGATAGTGTTCAATTGCATTCTTTCTGATGGGTCTTGCTCGGCTTTACCATTCTCTCGGTAAATTTCGCTCAGTCTATTGTAAGACTCGCTAGAACCAAGGTCCATGGATGAGGAAGATGCACTCGAAATCTCTCTTGCTAAAATCAAAGATATCCCCATGAGAAACTCATTGTTGTGCATGTGAATTCTTATCCAACCATTCACTTCTACAGACTTTCCTAAATGCATTACTATATTTATATCAAACTGTTGCTTCTACTTGGAGGCTTGTTGCGCAGGGCAATGATAATGCTATTAAGTTTGTTGTGTTGTTCACTTTGATGCTACAAGAAGTCATGCCAAGAAACGTGATGTTGATTATGCTTTTGTTGTTTCCCAAAGAAGAGGTATCAAATAATAATGCTGATACTTTCGATGTTCCTTCTTCAAGTAGCAAAACATTTGTGACAAATGCTTCCCATAACAGTAATGCATTGGGTAGATCTATTGAAAGAGGAAAGAAAAAGTTGTGTTGTAGCTATTGCAAAGATATTGATGTTAACACCAAGCTACCAAAGCTACTATTTCCTATCATTTTGATCTCAAAATTTGTAATTCCATCTTTTTTTATGAATGCAAATCCCATCAAATCCAAGCCTTGTACTTTCTTTTATTCATTCAAAATGTGTAGTTGGTAATTGGGACGATGAGCTTTGATATTGTAAGTATTTATTACATAGATGTGATTTCCGATCCCACTTTACTCCAAGTTTGAGTCAAAGAATCATTTCTAAACCTTGGCTAATGTATAAAGCCAATTTTTATAGAGACTCTTTAAGTTTTTGTATAATGAATCGTACATCACTATCTCTAAGCATTGTGTACTCTCCCATAGTCTTCTAATTCTTGTATCTTCATCGTGATTTGTCGATTTGGAGTGTCATGTGCTTTTGTGCGTCCACATGTGAAAGCTCTATGCAACAATGTAAGTCTCTCGCGATGATTTTGTGAAATTTTTGTCACTAATTCTCTTGCTAATCAACACAACTCAAGATTTAGGCATAAAAATTGCATTTTAGCCATAGGAGGGAATTGGGACATCAAGGCTAAGCTTCTAGGTGCATTCTAGACTAAAATTGACTAGGTCAAATTTACCATGTAGATAATAATCATTTTTTTGCAAGTGGCCAAAAATTGGATTTGAGATCCTAGGCATGTAAGTCTAGACTTTGTCTACTTATCCTATAAGTTTGGTACAATTTGGAGTGTGGTAGCTTAGTAAACTATCATGATTTGCTTGCCAATGTGACAACTAGCATTGTGCAATTTCAGACCAAAGATATATATATATATTTGGGGGTCTAATGCTAAAATTGAGCTTTGGGTCAAGGTTTGCCTTGGGAAAGTGAAGTAAAAGAAGTTTTGTGAAGGGTCAAGAAGTTCTAATTTCATTTGTGTTGGAAATTGATGCCAGATCCACTTCCATCTCTGATCAACTATTAAGTGAAGATAAGTACATCAAAGCTGATCTAATTTAGTTGAAACTTCTTGATAGACCTTAGAATACCATGTAATAACTATGGGAACCATCAAAAAGCTAAAAATCTTGCAAATCTAGACACAGATAATAATCACGTATCTCCAACTTCAAAATTGTACAATTTTCATCAATTGACTAATTCACATGTTAGATCTTTGCATATTGAGCTTATATTTCAAATTTGGTGTCATTTGAAGTTATTGAGTTCTATTTGTGCCAAAATTTCTTTGGACATCAATAGTAGTTACAAAAAGCAAGCTAGAAAATTGAAAATTGATCCAAACCTTGTGAAAATTGTCAAGTGACCTATGCAGAGTATGTACCAATGGTGTATGTCAAGAAACTTAATTTTTTTTTTCATTTTAGGTCAATAGATAATAATGAGTCTTATTATCTCCTACTTCAGACCACAAGATTTTTGATCTTTTTTTGAAGGAAACTTGATCAATGATAGCAATAGAGTGCATGTGCCAAATTTCAAGTGATTTGAAATTTTTTGACAAAGATTGATAGTTTATTTGTACTCAAAGTTTGCAAACTACTAAAAGTGGTGACAAAACTTGTCTGAATTTGTTGAAAATTGATTTAGAGATCTTTGACTATAGCCTTAACCAACGGCTATCATCAAAAGTGCAAAAAAGTAAATTTTCTAGATTAGTAGATATTAATCACACTTATTATCTCTTGCCAACTAGAGAAGAATTTTTTGAAATTTTTTGGCTGCAATGTTAGATCCTAGAAATTTATTTTCAAAGATTGAGGGTTGTAGATTGGTCCTTTGGCTATTTTCTCTATGTGGGATTGAAAATTTTGACCATCATTCATTGTACATGCTTCTAGCTAATAGACTAACTAACAAACCGCTTGGATTTGTAGGACTTGGTGAAATCAAGTTGGAATTGGGAGATAATTTTAAAAGGGAGATTAGTGACAATTGAATCGGGTTGATTGGATCAAATAGTCAAGTATTCAATTCCATAAAGCATTGTTGGTCTTTAGGTGCCTTAAATCAAGACGTGTAGTAGCAAATCAAGGATTTGATCAAGAAACTAAGAGTAGAGTGTCAATTGAAGAGAGTGTCAATCAAGGGGGACCATTAGAGTCTATTATATTGAAGAAGTGGAAAACACTTACTTCAACTCAACCTCAGACACGTCTTCCTTCACTCACTCATGTGTTGGAGTCTTGCTACTACAATTTAAACATATCTTAACCTTTTGTGAGACCAATACTCACGGTCCTCAAATTTATCTAGATCCTAAGAAGGAGTACATGGTTTGAGTTGATGACGATAGTGTTGAGTTTGAAGAGGAGGTTAGAACCAACAAACAAGAAACCTTTTACATGGATATAAACGGAACACAATAGCTGAAATTTTTGAATCTTGGCACTGCGGATAAATGTGGATTGGAAGTTGATACATTAATTCCATACATGAACACCAAGGAGGGACCATCATTCCTTAAGTTGAAAAGTTAGACCAAGTAGACACTAAGCCTCTAAAGCATATCCATACTGATAACCCATGACTAGGGTCTACTATTGGGAGAAACACAATGTTAGAGAATTGCTACGGACATCTCCTAAGCCAGGACACTTAACACCTTTGAAGATGATGTATATCTTCAAGAATAGAGATAAAGAATCAACAAACATTCTTGTGCACCTCTTTAGGGATTTTTTAAAACAATAATTTTGTTATGATGATGCCTAAGGAGGTTGAACAAACCAAATATCAGGGCTATTTGATCAGGATAAGATCATGCAAGTGGAACTCAAAACAAATCAAAAAATTGGATCAACAAAAAGATTGTTTGACAATATGGCCAATCAACAGGGATGCACATCCCATGACCATTGGCTAGGAGAGCACGTGTCAAGTATAATTAAAGAGTCAGACTGGTAGACTTTCAAAAATGGATCAAAAAATACAATGGATCGTGGGATCCATATAAGCATTTAGCAAGCTTCATGCCATTGCAAAGAGCAAAGAGGATTATTGATTTCGATATTGTTGGGGTAAGCCATTTAACTTACACTCAATATGTGATCAACCCCTACAACCAATCATACCAAGCATGCACCATCATGTGCATGTATGCATCCCACTATAGACAATTTCCAAATCATATGATTCTTTATAGTCACATGCTATTCATTGTAGACACATGCCATTTGACCCTTTTTCCACATGTGATGCATTTCACTTCTAACATTGAATACCACCTTCTAATCTCAGCCTATATAAGGCCATAATGCATGGCTTGTAATTTTGCCCTCTTGAATATTATCAATCTACACTAAAAGAGACTGAGGTCTTTGTCGCGCACATGACAGACGCGCTAGGATGAGAAAGAGCAAAGAGAAGAGGCGTGGGGGAAGAGAGAGGCTACATATTTTATTTTGCCACAGTTTTTTCCTCATTGATTGCCATGCAGATAGCTGTAGTCATTGCCGCGTAGATAGATTTATTTTTTGTCTCAGTTATAGCCTCTTAGATACCCTAGAATGAATATAATATACTTCTATTGATATACCCGTCCACATCTCTCCTTTATATAATACAAAATATATAATAAAAAGCACTTTCATTTTGTATCCCCTCTATATACTATAGTTACTCACCGGTTCTTGTCAAAATAAATCAATTAAATTTTAGGATTCCCTTGGGATATTCTATCCACCCTCCCCCCTTCCTACCCCAAAATTTCACATCAGCAGAGACTGCTCGCCTTGCCGTCCTCACCAGTTATCTACCATGCATCCCCTTCCAACCCTTTGCGGTAGCTTAGTCCTTTGTGAGCCCCCCCCCCCCCCCCCCCTTCCCTTGGTAGCAAGTGATTGACATTAGCTACAACATCCTCATTACGATGCATTAAAACATGGCCTTAATTAATCATCCACTACATCATCATCATCTGTTAGTTCCATAGCCATGATGCGATCTATGGGGAGTCCCAGTTCATCAAAATCAGGAATATAGGGATCAAAATGATCATCCTCATCACCGTTCTCTTCTTCTAGCTCTTCATCCTCTTCTTCATATTCTATGTAGGTTTGCTCTTCTTCATCGACATCATTCTCATTTGCTTCGTCAAGCGGTCGTGCTGGAACTTCTTCACCTTCTATGTCCGCTTCATCATCATTGTTGTGTTCGTCCAAAGTGGTTCCTCTATTTGCTGCATCATCTTATATACGTCTTGCTCTTGGAGTGACTTGTATGACAAACCAATACCTTTGTTTGTAAATACTTGGAAGATAGATCACTTGCTCACAACTTTTTGGAGAGATGTAGATATCACTTGTGCACGTATGGAATCTCGTTGTAATAGAACTAATTTTTGAAGTTCTTAAAGTCGAAAAGAATGTAGTAGGGCATATCTTTCGTTTAGTATGATTTGAAGATTGTTGAATAGTCTATTAAATAGAGCTCATATGAATGAGTTTGAGATATGAAGAGAGAACATATATTCTTTTTCTAAATAATACACTAAAGAAGTATTTGATAAAGATTATGAATAATAGATAGTCTATCTATGAACAATAAAATTGAGATTTTTATTAATATCAGTATTTTATATTTATGTGTTTTAGCTTAAAATGCATGGGTAGCCATAAAATAAGTTGAAAAAGTAGTGGAGACCCAAAAATAGAGGTTTTAGGAGTCGCGACCTAAAAATTGCATTTTCAGCCAAAGAAAGACGTTTTTTGCAATTCTGTTTATGCAGCCTTGTAGACCAGACCTATTCCCGTCATTTTGAGTACCTGGATTGCTCTATTCTGAGTTCGTTTGTAAAAGTTATGATAAAAACAAACAGAAGGCAGCAGTAGTGTAGTATACACAGGGACAAGCAAACATACAACATCATACAGCTCTCTCTGCTATCAACCAAGAAGTGGATTTGTTTCTTCATGGTAGACTATTGCAATTGAGATTATGAAGGTACATAAATATATCATGTTGAATTGGTTGCACGAGTATGTTCTTTGGGCTATTTTGTAGGCGATGCAGAAATCAATGTGTGAAACAGGATCTGTGCAAAGTGTTATGATGAAAATCTAACCTTTACGGATCGCTTAGCGATCACGTTCTTATCTTATTCTTGTAGGTATACTTGGTGCAAAAATCGAGTTCATTGAACGCCTAAAAAGCGGCTATTTTGAGAAGTCGTAGGCTTTTCGAGGAAAAGAAGAATAAAAGCACGGCGAGTGGTGCGTTTGGGGATCATTCACAGATCTCCTCATCTGCGAGTGCGAGTGAGACGCTACATGCAAGCGGACTGAAGCTCGGGGGTGGTCGGGAGGTTCGAGCTCCGTACAACGGAGTGCGCCCATATTCTATTGCTCATCTGTTGTATCAAAACTCTGCAAGAATCCATCAATATAAAGATCTCCTTCTCTGTCTTTGCTGTCTATCTCTATTATTCTGTTCTTGTGACAATTGGTATCAGAGCAAGCGGTTGATTCTGGACATGGAAGGATACGAGAGGAGGATGAAGGAGCAAGAAGACCTGATTCGGCGATAACGAGAAGATCTGGAACAAGCAAATCAAGAGCGTGCCGAGGATCTCCGGGGCAAAGCAGAACAAGATCCTGATATCTATGTGGACCTTGATGGCCAACATGAAGGCAAAAACCATGCTAATCCACTAGGAAACAATAATCATCGTGGCGGTGGCGGCGCTGGGGCCCTAGCGGTGGTGATAGTGGTGATGTTGGAAGTGGTGATGGTGTGAATGGTGGTGGTGGACGTAGAGGTCGTCAACGTGAAAAAGAAACGATGACAATATGGAAGAAGCGACAACCAAATCATTCTTAACGAAGGCTAAGCTTAAAGAGTTTGATGGCATAAGAAAGATATGCGAAGATTTAGAAGCGTGGATTGAAGAACTCAAAGATTTGGATTATACTTTCAATATCGAGAACACGACCACCAGACTTTCGAATGCTCGAGCAAGGTGATCGATAAGACAATACGTACCAAGATGGCTCAATTGGAGACTTTTGGCGATGCGTACGATAAAGGTAAGTCATCTACCCCTTCTTTGTGATGTTTTATGTCTTTGATACGTCCTTTGAAAGCTTCTGTGATCGAATTTATGCGTAGAAGTTGAGATTTAAATTTGAATTTCTTAATTGATTTGGATAGTATTCATTGCTTCTTATCGTCTAAATTGATTGAGAAATTAAACTTGAAATTAATTCGAGAAGTTAAAAGACTTGTGGACTTAACCAGTGATAATAATGGTTCACAAAAGAGTTAGTAAAAAAAATGTTTTTTTTCTTTGAAGAGTCGGAAGCATAAAGATGATTCCTATATCATAAATATTGATATGCATGATGTTATCATTGGTATCAATTAGATGATTGAAAATCATGTTTTGATTGATTGTTAAGAAAGAAAAATATATCTTTAATCATTTGATGATGATAAGTCACACTCTTCGTGGAAAGAAAGAGATTCTAAATCTAGTTTTGGCCATGGAATTGATAAGGTGACTTAGATAAGAGTGTGAGACGTTTCTTGTGTTTACTAATGAGATTAAAGAAGAATGTGGGGATAAACAGAAAGAGACAAATCCAAAATTTGTAGAGAATCTCTTACATGAATTTAAGGATGTGTTTCCGGACGATCTTCCTGGTATGCACCGCCTAGAGCGGTAGACCATGCCATATATCTATATCCAAGAGAAACACCTTATTCAAGGGCTCCATACAGGTTCAATATTGATGAGCTTAAAGAGCTCAAGATACAACTTGATGATCTTTTGAAAAAGGGTTTCATTAAACTTAGTGTATCTCCTTGGGGTAGTCCTCTGTTATTCCAAAAGAAAAAGGATGGTACATATAGGTTATGCATTGACTATAGGGGATTAAACAAACATACCATTAGAACAAATATCCTCTTCCTCACGTAGATGAATTGCTTAGCCAATTGAGTGGTGCCACAATATTTTCGAAGATTGACCTTCGTTCTGGCTACCATCAAATCCGCATTAAGACCGAGGACTTTCCAAAGACTGCTTTTCGTACACGTTATGGGCATTATGAATTTACAGTTCTTGCTTTTGGTTTGACTAATGCACCAACAACTTTCATGTGCTTAATGAATAATATTTTTCACCCGTATCTTGATGACTTCATTCTGGTAAATTATTGGATGATATTTTTGTGTATTCTACGAAAGAAGAAGATCATACATTGCATTTAAAGAAAACATTTGAAGTTTTGCGTGAACATAAATTGTATGCCAAAGCAAGTAAGTATTCTTTTGCAAAGGATCTGATTGTGTATTTGGGAAGAGTGATTTCTAAAGAGGGGATTCACATTGATCTTGATAAAGTTAAGACTATGTCAGTAAGGGATGTAAGAAGCTTTATGGGTCTAGCACAATATGAGAGAGCACACATTAAAGATTTCTCTAAGATAGCAAGTACTTTGACCGAATTGACCAAGAAAGGCAAGGGTTTTGTGTGGAAAAGAAAATAAAGTTGCAGATGCATTGAGTCGTAGGTCCATGTGTAATTTGTTGACTGTTGTGCGGTCCAATTTGATTGATGATATACATGCTGAAGTTGAAAATGATTCTTTTTATATGCCTATGAAATTCTTGCGTGAGAATATTGGTGAGATGTATGAGAACAGATATCACTTGTATAAGGGAAATCTGTATTATTATGACCGCTTGTGTATTCCTGCAAATTCTGCTTTTAAGAGTCAAATTCTGCATGAGTGTCATAATTCACCTTTTTCTGATCATCCTGGATTGAATAAGACATATGAAAAGATTAAAAGTTCATTCTTTTGGCCATGTATGAAATTGGATGTTAAGAATTATGTGCGTGAGTGCTTTCAATGTCAACAAGTTAAGATTGAACATAAGAGGATGCCTGGTGACCTTCAACACTTAGAAATTCCTTTACAGAAGTGGGAGTCTATATCCATGGACTTTATCATTAGACTTCCTACTGCTCGTGGGGGGTATGATTCGATCTTTGTGGTGGTAGATAGACTCACAAAACAAGCTCACTTCTTTCCTGTAAAAATAACTGATACTGCATTGACCATTGCACGCTTGTTTGTGAAAGAGATATTTTGTTTGCATGGCATGCCCAAGAGTTTAGTGTCTGACAGAGATTCTAAGTTCACTTCTCATTTCTAGAGAGCGACTTTTGACTCTATAGGCACCCAGTTACGCATGTCTACTGCTTTTCATCCTCAAACTGATGGGGAAACGGAGAGAGTGAATCGTATTTTAGAATATATGTTACGAATGTATGTCAATGAAAACCAATATAATTGGAATGAATATCTGCCTTTGGTTGAATTTGCATATAACAGTTCATATCATTCATCTATTAGGATGACTCCGTTTGAGGCAATGTATGGCTACAACTGTCGCACACCTATTAATTTTCTTAACTCGAGGAATAAGGTAGAACTGTCACGTGAGATGCTTGAGAAAATGGATTGCGAGTTGGCAAAATCAGGGGGAATACTAGAGAAGCTCAAAAGAGACATAAATTGTATTATGACAAGAAACATCGTGTTGTGGAGTATGAAACTGGTGATATGGTTTTCTTAAAGGTTATTCCTGAGAAGTCTCATTTGATTCTTGGAAAGGATAGAAGATTGTCTCTAGGGTTTGCTGGGCCATTTAAAATTTTGAAGCGCATTGGTTCATTAGCTTACAAATTGGAATTGCCTTCTCATGTTAAAGTGCATCCTGTATTCCATGTGAGTTTATTGAAAAAGTATGTTTCTAATGTGTATCATGTTTTATAGGAAAACTCTAAGTTGAAAGATGACGGAACATAGACTGTAGAACCAGACTTAGTGCTAGATAGGCGTGTTAAACATCTGAGAAATAGAGACATTGTGGAAGTTTTGGTTAAGTGACAGAACTATCCAGTGAGGATGCATCATGGGTTGATCTTAGTGTTTTGTAAAGAGAATTTTCCTCTCTTTTCAACTCTGAGGACAGAGTTAATTTTGATAAGGGGAGAATGTAATAGAACTAATTTTTGAAGTTCTTAAAGTCGAAAAGAATGTAGTAGGGCATATCTTTCGTTTAGCACGATTTGAAAGATTGTTGAATAGTCTATTAAATAGAGCTCATATGAATGAGTTTGAGATATTAAGAGAGAACATATATTCTTTTTCTAAATAATACACTAAAGACGTATTTGATAAAGATTAATGAATAATAGATAGTCTGTCTATGAACAGTAAAATTGAGATTTTTATTAATATCAGTATTTTATATTTATGTGTTTTAGCTTAAAATGCATGGGTAGCCATAAAATAAGTTGAAAAAGTAGTGGAGACCCAAAAATAGAGGTTTTAGGAGTCGTGACCTAAAAGTTGCGTTTTCAGCCAAAGAAAGACGTTTTTCGCAATTTTGTCTGTGCTGCCTTGTAGACCAGACCTATTCCCGTCGTTTAAAGTACATGGATTGCTTTGTTCTGAGTTAGTTTGTAAAAGTTATGATAAAAACAAACAGAAGGCAGCAGCAATGTAGTATACACAGGGACAGGCAGACATACAACATCATACAACTCTCTCTGCTATCAACCAAGAAGTGGATTTGTTTCTTCATGGTAGACTATTGCAATTGAGATTATGAAGGTACATAATTTTGTTTTTTTACTTTGATTATCATGTTGAATTGGTTGCACGAGTATGTTCTTTTGGCTATTTTGTAGGCGATGCAGAAATCAATGTGTGAAACAGGATCTGTGCAAAGTGTTATGATAAAAATCTAACCTTTACGGATCGCTTAGCGATCACATTCTTATCTTATTCTCACAGGTATACTTGGTGCGAAAATCGAGTTCATTGAACGCCTAAAAAGCGGCTATTTTGAGAAGTTGTAGGCTTTTCGAGGAAAAGAAGAATAAAAGCACGACGGGTGGTGAGTTTGGGGATCATTCACAGATCTCCTCATCTGCGAGTGAGAGTGCGAGTGCGAGTGCAATTGCGAGTGCGAGTGAGACGCTGCATGCAAGCGGACTGAAGCTCGGGGGTGGTCGGGAGGTTCGAGCTCCGTACAACGGAGTGCCCCCATATTCTATTGCTCATCTGTTGTATCAAAACTCTGCAAGAATCCATCAATATAAAGATCTCCTTCTATGTCTTTGCTGTCTATCTCTATTATTTTGTTCCTGTGACACTCATAGAGTCCACCATGTAGATATCACTTGCATGTCTAGATGAGATGCCTGTAAACCACTTTAGATGGAACACATACTCTCAAAAAGTTCCAAAATCTACTCGGTAGATTCTTTGGATAACTCCACAATGTCTATTTTCCATATTGTTTGGAGTTGCGCATCAAAACTTCCCATCACTCCATTATCATTTGTCGTTCGTTTTTTGTCTACATTATCAGTTTGAAAGTGCCTTCCTTCATGCCACATCAAGGTGAACATCGTTGCCTTTTGAGAGTAGAAAAAGTTTGAGTATAGGTAGCTATATACTAATACTTTATATTGTGCATAATGAGTTTGATTAGCAATTACCTTTGGTAGAAAACCTTACGCGCATACTCGCACTCCTCATCTCTAACATGCTCACCATCAACTTTAGCTTTAGTCATTTGTTCATGCAACCAATCGGGCCTTATAAGTTGTGGACACATGGCAAGATACGGTGGGTAAACCACATTGCGATTTCTTCTACAAGAGTGTATTTCCCTATACGCTTCTCAATCTTCTTCACACTTTCTTTTCAATTCTGCAGATAGATCTACCCACTTTTGCATCACTGGGGCATTAAGGACAAGGTAGTTGTTTATTGCATCATGTATGTGCCTTTCCATGAGCTTTATCTTTTCCTTCCCATTCGGCATATGAGAATCCATCCTTGGATCTTCTTTATCAGTCCATTAACATGGTATCGTTTCATCCACTATAGCAACGTACTCAGAGATGTACACAAAAGACTCTTGAACAATCCATCCTTTGGCCATGCTAGCCTTTGGCTGTGAGCATAGCCTCACAAAGTCCTTGAGTGTCTTAAGAAAATGCTCAAGGAAGAACTTCCAACGGGAATTGTTGGGGGTCCCACCGTTGCAATAGCTCCAATGACCAACAAGATTATCAATTCGGAGGGATGAGCTACCCGGCTAGGGCATGGAAACACTCACACGGTTAGTGAGCTAATCATGGAAACACAAATGGTTAACTCTATGAGGTGAGCTTCTCGGCCTATGGAGGAGCTAAGCCACAATGAAGGGCAATCTCCATATCCACTTCTCTTCACCTCTAATCAACCCAATCACACACACTATGATTGCAAGACACACACAACACTAATCCTATCATGCAACACACTAATCGCAAGCACACACACATAGATCTATCGAGCACCACACTTCAATCAAACCTACATGCACACACAAGCAAAAGAGGGCAATCACACAAGATTAGAGAGGGATTAACCACTAATTAGTTAAGGTTTAGTTAATCTAAGTATCATAGGAAATCATAAGAAGTAAGAGAGAGAGGCATAGTGAGAGAGAATGAATCATTGATTAGTGATAATCAAGTCTCCTGAGCAAGGAGAAGCTCAAGGACTCCATAGTCACACACCTCAAGAGCTCTCACCAAAGAGTGCTCTTAACAAATGACTTGAGAACCCTAATTTCTTTTACACACTGTCTTATATACCTAGGGTAAAAATATGCAATGTCCTAGTGCCCAAAGCCTTTAGGGCTCACCACTTACTGAATCTGCAACCTAGACACAATAAGTGACCTATTCTTTACAACTTGGAACTCCCATTGAGCCCGTAACACATTAAAATATTACAATGGATTGAAATAAATCGAGAATTTACAATACATGACCATTTTGGGAAAACGTGAAAAATGTGTAACTCCAATCTTTATCGCTTCTTTGCATTCATCCTCAATGTGCATTTGTACGTCTTACATCTTTAGCAGCTTCTATTAACTGACATTGACTTAGTTAACGTTCCCCCCTTCCTATTTTAGTGCCCGTCCTCGGGCACTGTTGAAAGGTGTCCGTGGAGGCAAGGGAAGGTTATGATTGGTTGTTGATGGGCTGATTTCTTCAATTGTCGTTGAATTTGTTGATGAGGTTTAATTTGTTGCAGCATCTTCATTGGTCTGAATATGTCTGATGTGAGAGATGATGTTGCATTTGTCCGTTGTAATAGCATAATGATGAGGCTTCTGTTTATTATGAAAAGTATGTACAAGGGAAGTAGAATGACGAGGTTCTAAATTAGGGTCTAATACCTGGATGACCAAAGGGAAAAAACCCAGTGGAAAAAAAGTGCCTTTGGGATATGCGCATTATTGGAGTACTTATTAGCATGGAAAATATTAATAGAGTACTCAAGGGATTATTTGCTGATAGATATAGAATTAAAAAGGCAGCAAATGTGAGAGGGTAGCATGATGGAACATTGGTTTGCCTGTTGTAGTCCACTCAAGGTGCATAGGTGGAAGCAAAAAAGAGTGTCTAATGCATATGTCCAATGATGGGACATCCTATTTATGTATCACAAAAATGCATGGGAAACAATATGCTGTGCAAGAAAGATTTTGAGGGGTAATTCAAAAAGATGGTGTAGCTATAAAAGCATATGGCATGGCTTTGCAAGCTCGCACACCTTTAAGAATGGTTTCAGTTGATGAGGATATGTGCTCTCATCTTACTGTGCACTGTGCGTGAGTGTTGGACTCCACGACACTCCACAAATTGTAAGTTAATAGACTTCGACTCTTATGCTCATCTCATCCAGCATGAGCAACATGACTTTAGATATGCTCAACTCTTCCAACTTGAGTGTAAGCCTAATAACTACGACTCTTAGCACAGAGTCTAATATGACTTGAAGCTTTGGGACTAATGCTTTGCTCATTTTATGGCTTAGCAGCCCGACTCTGACTATGCCAAAGTGTGTTTTTTGCACCTTGGCGACTTGACTTTTTACAATTTTGTGCTTACTACAAACATTTCTTCATGTAAAAGTAAGCTTGAATCCTAAAAAAGAGGATTAGTGAAGGACCAAGCTGGCATTGAAGGTTTCTTTTGCCATACCTGTTTTATCTTCTTCGAATCTGCATTCTCATTGGTTGAGTTGTCCTTCTCTGACTTTGAAGACTCCATTATCTGTTTGATTCTCCAAGTAGGCGTGTTGATAGGAGTCTTTGATGTTGTTGTAGGACTCTGTTGATTGTTGACATTTGACGTTTCACTAGAAGCATTGGAAGACTTAGGAATCCAAATCTCTTGAGGACCTTTGTAACTCCATTGTTGACTTTGCTTCGTTCTAGGTCTTGTTGAGTTCTTGAGATCTTCATGGAGGCTTGGTGTAGTTGTAGTTGGCTTGTGGTTGACTGGTAGCCAAATCTTTGTATACCGTGTATACAATCCTTGTCCAAGAGGAACTTTCTTTGAGATCCGTCTTTTTTCTGTATCCTCTTGCGAGTTGTGGTAGACTTCAACATCTTTCAAAGTTGTTCTGTTGTATACCTGCTGCTTAGGTATCCTAGGATATTTTTGAGGTTGATACCTTGTGGGCCTTCTTTCTTGGGAGGGTCCTGACTTCACTTCATATGCTCTAACATGCGGTTTTGGTACCCATATCTGTCTATTACCTCCATAGTACTCCTGTTGTTTTAAGCTCCATTGTGATGCTATCCATCACATGTGTTTGTCTTTCCGCGTTGATTTCTCGTGTTTAATCCAAACCAGATCATTGAATTTGACTAAACTACTCGGAACAAACACTTGCTTGACTTTCCTTTGTTTTCTTGGCTGATATACCTTTTTTGAGGTTTCCGTTGGGTCAGCAATTGACTTTAAGTCTTGAAAGACTGACTTGCTTGAAGAAGCTGATCCATGAGGGTTCTTTGATGTCGAGGCATATAATGTCACACCTTCTTTGCTAATCGGTGGAAGTTCCCATTTAGCTTTACCTTTGTCTGCTGATTTGACTGGCACTATCTGATTGATCTTTGGGCTTCCTATTTCTTCTTGATTGTTTGTAACCCCGTTCTTCTTAACTTCTGGCTTTGGTGGAATTCTCTGCTCAATAGCTATTGTGGTTGCTCTTTGTTCGGTTTGATATGCACTCCTTATTGCCTGATTTGCTTTAAGCTCTTTTGAAGTTCTGCTCAATGGAGATGAATAATCTTCAATAAGCTTTACTTTGGCATCGGTCTCCATTTTAACTATGCTTGAGGACTTTGTGCTGTCGTCCGTGGGTGACCAGTCTTGGTCTTCATTCTTTGTTGTCTCTGAAGACTGCATCCTGTTTGAATTCTGTATCTCTGACATCTTCTGGGCCATTGGCATTCCTAATATGATGTCTTCTGGCATATCTTTTGCTGTGATAACATAGAATTGAGCTATGATGATCTGTGAACTTACTTCAATGATGGTGGAAATTATTCCCCATCATTTTTCTTGTTTGTCTCTAGATATGCTAAAAAATTCAGGAGCATCTTCCAGTTGTGGTTGGCCACATCTTTTCCAAGTGCGAAAAGACATGAGGTTTTTGTCTAACTTGAAATCTAGCTTTACTTCCTTTTTCACAGCTTTTCTTTGTTTTTACCAATAATGTTGCACTTGATCTTCTCAGGATTTGTGTTTGATTTGACTTCTTTTGCTATGGCAACATCCTTTGGTTGAACTTTATCTGCATTTTCTTTGCTTTGACCACCTGCTTCAATTGATGTTGACTCCATTGACTCTAATATTGCATCTTTTGCTTGCAATTGTTGAGCATTGTCCACCTGCATCTGGGTAACCTTTGACCTTAATAGATCCATTGTACTTTCTAACAGAATCTGTCTCTTTGGAGGAGATTTTGGTGGTGATCTTTGTGTAGCCTTATGGACTTTAGCTCCCATTGACTTTGAGTTTTCTATCACCTGTTTTGGCAGCTTGAGGCTCTGCATCATCTTCAAATAGTCTTTGACTTTAGTCGGGCCATCCATAGGGGTTTGTACAAGGTCATAACCTTGCTGATATTCATTACCATGTGCATCCTGATATGCATATGTGAGCTTGATCACATGTAACTATTTGAACACTATTGGATTTGTCTGCTTTTGACTTTGACTTGTGGAGATCAGCTGAAACTTCTGTCCTTGATGATCTTCATAGAGGCATTTGTCTGTAGATTCTGATGGGATCTGGGTCAATTGGAAACTTCCGACAACCGTATGATCTTTCAAAGGTTTCTGCCTTGAAGGGGTATGTTGGCTAGAAGCTCTAGGGCTTCTAATTGATGTAGCATTTCCTAGTATTAGAGCTGAGCTTGAGGGATTTACAGCTCCCCCCTTCCTAGGGTGATCACTATAGCTTGCTTCATTGTAAGAGTTCAAAATTGTTTGGCTCTGATTTAGTCTCACCTTTTGGGACTATGAAGGTACACTTTGGGTAGCATTATTGGCATTTGGCATTTGTAATTCTTCTACATAGTTTCCTATGTATCTCCGTGAAACATGACAAACTATTCGCCAAGTCAAGCTGTAGATAGCATTATCTTTGCCCTGATATTGTCTATCCCATAGGTCTCCTATGATATGAGCTTCTGTGGTTTCAGGACCCAAGGCATCATAGATGCTAGACTCTCGTCTGTACCTACGGCTATTTTGATCAAAGTATATGTTTGTTTGGTCACAACATCGAAGTATATGTTTGTTTGGTCACAACATCGAAGCTTGATTTTCGATGGAGGAGAGTTTGGCTCTGAACAGATTTCTGGGTTCACTCGGGTAATATTCTTTCGCTCTAGAGTGGATGGGCTATAATAGATTCTTTCCTCTGAAATGAACCATCCTTTCTGATCTATCACTGGACGCACTTCTATGAGCTGGTATGTGGGCCGTTCAAACACTGGTTGATCCTTTTTGTTCAGTTTCCCATTTTGGTCCACATAGTGTGCATATGAATTATGTGTACCATACAAAGCTAACATCATTCAGTTTGATGTGTCTCTTAGACTCATGAATGATTGCACACTTGTCGCAATGGATGCAAAATCATTTGCAAACCTAACAGTCTTTTCACCCTTTGGTGATATCTCGACACCTTGACTAAATTCATGCAAGAATTTGTTGTTCAGAGGATCAATTTTAAGCTTTTCAGGTGTCTGTGCATCCTTATGCTGATTTTGAATTTGCAATGTTTTAATGGTGCTTCTAATGATAATGCATAATTATCTGATTGCATTAGAAGTGACGAGTTAGATGCACTTACATCGAGATTCGCATTTCCAATTTGCTCTGTACCTTGCTTGGCAGTTGATGTATCCTTGTTGTCTGGATTTCTTGGACAATCTTCAGGAAAATATCCACCTTTTCGTCCACAATCTGAGCAATACGCCATGGCTGGTGGTATTTTAGTTGGCTCTGTCATGTCAAGCTCTTGCTGAGAATTTTCTGCTTCTATGCTTGCCCAGTTGTCAGCATCTTCTTTTAAAACACTGAGCATCAAGCTGTAGAATGCTCCATCTTGACCTTTGTACCGTCTTTGGCTTGGTTTCCCAATTAGATTTGCTTCTATTGGTTGATGTGTTGGATCTTTCATTTCTGGTTCTCGACTATAGACTTGACCACTATAATCCATGTACAATGATCCTGATTGCATATGCACTAAATGGATGCTTTGCGGACTTGTGCAGAAATATGGATAACCACTTGGGGTCAATTTTTTGCACTTCTATCTGCACTTTGTCTTTAAGCTTGCAATACCTGGCTCCACTAAAGTCAGCGAACATCTGGGAGTTCCCTGAATCTAGATTTACTCTGATCAATAAGATCTTGTGCTTCTGCGCTGCTTTTACTGCTCATTAAGTATCTATGGCCTTCTGAATCTGCATATAAGACTTTGTCTCCATTGTAGCCATATAGTTGTAAAATCTGGTCAGTTGCAGCTGCACTTGTGCTGCCATTGCTATTGGCTTGTCCTGCTGTACTTGAACGCTCGGCTCGATTTGAGTTCATGTTGGCTCAATCTGTAAAAAATGTCTCCTAGCAAATTTTCATATTGATTAGCAGAATTTCTACTGCTCGTACTAGCCTAGTCAGCAATCTTATGCAAGTTGTGCCCCTATTCGTTCGATTGAAAACTAATTTGCAATGCAATTGCTTGCACTAGCCAATTTCTAGCATGTAGAATTTTGGAAATTTGACTGCCGCTCAACTGCTTCGAGTTGGTCGATTTCTCGCTTCTTCCGACTGATCTGATTCGCTTTGCGCGGTGTGTTCGGTTAGCGGTGTTCGCTCGGTGTGCGGTACACTTTTTCGACTTTGCCTATTCGACTTGTTCGCTTTTATGCGGTTTGCCCGGCGTGTGACTTTTTCTGGCGCTCCGTGTGTTTTTTTGCGTTTCGGAATCATTCTGGTCTTTTTTGACTCTTTCTGGCTTTCTTTATCTTTTTCTGGCACTTCCAATGAGTCCCTTTTTATTTTTCCTAATTATTTGTGAAATTTTGAAATTTCTAATTTTTTTGGTATTTTTATGATTTTTAAGAAAAAGTTTTGATTTTTTATGATTTTTTTGGGATTTTTTTAATTTTTTGATTTATTTTGATTTTTTCGAAGGATTTGGATTTTTTGTGAAATTTTTATAATTTTTTAATGATTTTTCCTATCACTTTTGATTTATCTATGAGTGTTTTTTTTTTGTGATTTATTTGTGAATTTTTGAAAATTTTATGATTTTTCTTTCTGCTTTTTATTTTTCTGTGAATTTTTTTTGTGAATTTTAGAATTTTGAATGTATTTTTTGAGGTTTTTCACTTTAATTTTTTGTGGTTTTTTTTTTGAATTTTCTTTGTTATTAGGAATTTTTTTGATCAATTTTTGAATTTTTAATCTTTTGTGATTTTCTCGTGGGTTTTTAATTTTTAATGATTTTCTATGTGTTATATATTTTTTGTGAACTTTTTGATTTTTTGAAAATTTAATGTTTTTATTTGATTTATTGGATTTTTTATTGTTTGTTTTAAATGTTTTAAATGAAAATTGAAATTTTAAAAAATGCACTTGCTTACCTGCCTGCTGCGTTTACCCGGCGTAACGTCCCGCGTGGGGAGGAGCAGGGTTGGCAGCGGCGACAACGCCCTGGGATGCGGGTGCACAGGGGCCCGATAGAGAGAGAGAGCGACAACTTGTGGGTTGGCAGAGGCAGAAGGCGCCGAATCGTGCAGGGAACGAAGAGAGAGAAAGTGGGTGAGTAAAGAGAGAGAGAGAGAGAGAGAGAGAGAGAGAGAGAGAGAGAGAGTGGCTGCCCACGTGTGGGGTCTACGCAACACTAGAAGACACACACGGAGAGAGAGAGAGAGAGAGAGAGAGAGAGAGAAAGTGGCTGCCCACGTGTGGGGTCTACGCAACACTAGAAGACACACACGGAGAGAGAGAGAGAGAGAGAGAGAGAGAGAGAGAGTTATGCTATTGGAAAACGAGAAGGGAAGAGAGACAGTTAGAGAGAGAGAGAGAGAGAGAGAGAGAGAGAGAGTTGACACTGGAATTAATCCGAGAAAATAAGGGCAACTCGAAATTCTCTCGATTTTCAGGTCAAATTTGAACCTTACACTAAAACTTGAGAGAATTTTCCCGTTTTCTTCAAGGCAAGCTCAAAATCTAACCGGGATTTTGGATTTCCACCGGTTAAAATACATTGGATCCAATTTTTTTTAACACTGCGCGCTGCAGCGAGAGAGAGGGAAAGTGTGACGGGAAGAGCGAGAAAAAGAGAGTAGGGGAAGAGTGTCGGGAAGAGCGAGAAAAAGAGAGTAGGGGAAGAGTGTGTGTGTAGAGAGGGGTTCACGCAGGGGAGAGAAAGAAGAAGAAGAGAGTTTTAACGTCGCAGAAAATTATCCCGAGGGACCGTAAAGATCTATCCGACTCGGAGATTTTTTATGCGCCGCAAGGCACGGCGGGAGCCGAACCCAGTTTTTCTTTTTTTATTTTTATTTTTTATTTTTTGTTTCCAAAAATACCAAAAATAGGTCGAAAATTAGCTAAAAACTCCAAAAATTGTCAGAAAATCCCAAAATTTGCCAGAATAGTCCAAAAAATTCCCGGAAAATTCTAGGAATCTTAGAAATTTACCGACATTCACAACCAAACATTTTCGACACGCAAAAACACACCAAAAATAGCAGATTTTACCAAAAACGCAATTTACGACACAAACATCAGCCCGACCCTCGAAAATAGCAAAATGCTCAAAACTTGACCACGGAGGGCACGAATGCGAACAAAATGATGCCGTAAATACGCACACACAAAATAGCTCGTGAAGATTGCAAAATCAATTTTTTATGGAATTATCCAGAAATTAATGCAAAAATTAGCAAAAATTTACCAAAAAAATACAAAAATAATCCGAAAAATACCCAAAAAATTTCCACTAATTCTCTACACATTGGGGAATGGTGCATCCAAATAAAATCACCGAATTCACATCCATTCAATTGCCAACAATTTTATCAAATAAATCAAGAATAGGCAATTAAACCAGCAAAATTACCGACAAAAATAAGTCAAAAATTGACGCAATTAGAGTGTGTAAATCACTGTTTTGAGCACAAAAACGCAGCATTTCATCATTACACACATCAATTATCCAATCGAAACATTGAATTAACCATGCAAATTACACACTTTTTAGGCAAACACACACTAAAAAATTGGCAGTTTTTACCAATCTTTAGGTGCGCACACAAAAGGGTTAAATTTGTCGAATTTGCAATGTGACTTCACAAATCAATAGTTGGGCATGAGCACAACATACATCAATCATCACAATTCAAAAATCACAATGCACACATTGATTTCTAGGTACTCAAACATGGACAAAATAGTGCACACACACCTAAAATTAGCATGCACACACTCAATTAAAATGCACACACACTTAAAATTGACCATCCAAGCATGCAATTAACTTGATTAGGCACCCAATTAGCAACACACATTCATCAATTAGCAATTGAAACTTATCAAATTCATGTGCCACCAATTCTTTAAAATTTCGGCATTATGACGGCATGAAAATGAAAAATCACAAAATTTTCCATCCACATTGCATTACATTACATTGCATCATGGTGGGATATCTACACAATTCTACACATCTCTAGATTCTAGGGAGGTTGAGAATACCACATTAATTAGCTTTTCGTTGAAGATCAATTGAATGGTCGATTGCTCCAATCCTTCATAGCACATTAGTAAGTTAGCAAAAATTAGTCAAATTAGCAAAGGGTTAGTGAGAAATTAGTGTGTGTAAACACACAATGGGCAAGATATGGTCACACATTAGGGAATTATGAACACATGCTTCATGCACACACATTCAAAATCCACAAAAACATAAACACACAAGTGAATTAGTAGTGAAATTAGTGAGGGAACGCATTCATTTATGCCACAATTACACTAGTGTAGGCCATCGTCCCCGGCAACGGTGCCAAATGTTGGGGGTCCCATCGTTGCAATAGCTCCAATGACCAACAAAATTATCAATCCGGAGGGATGAGCTACCTGGCTAGGGCATGGAAACACTCACACGGTTAGTGAGCTGATTGTGGCAACACAAATGGTTAAATCTATGAGATGAGCTTCTCGGCCTATGGAGGAGCTAAGCCGCAATGAAGGGCAATCTCCATATCCACTTCTCTTCACCTCTAATCAACCCAATCACACACACTACGATTGCAAGACGCACACAACACTAATCCTATCATGCAACACACTAATCGCAAGCACACACAAAGATCTATTGAGCACCACACTCCAATCAAACCTACATGCACACACAAGCAAAAGAGGGCAATCACACAAGATTAGAGAGGGATTAACCATTAATTAGTTAAGATCTAGTTAATCTAAGCATCATAGGCAATCATAAGAAGTAAGAGAGAGAGGCATAGTGAGAGAGAATGAATCATTGATTAGTGTTAATCAAGTCTCATGAGCAAGGAGAAGCTCAAGGACTCCATAGCCACACACCTCAAGAGCTCTCACACCAAAGAGTGCTGTCAACAAATGACTTGAGAACCCTAATTTCTTTTACACACTGCCTTATATACCTAGGGTAAAAATATGCAATGTCCGGGCGCCCAAGGTCTTTAGGGCTCACCACTTACTGAATCTGCAACCTAAGCACATTAAGTGACCTATTCTTTACAACTTGGAACTCCCATGGAGCCCATAACACATTCAAATATTTCAATGGCTTGAAATAAATCGGGAATTTACAATACGTGACCATTTTGGGAAAACGTGAAAAATGTGTAACTCCAATCTTTACTGCTTCTTTGCATTCATCCTTGATGTGCATTCGTACGTCTTCCATCTTTAGCAGCTTCTGTTAACTGATGTTGACTCAGTTAACAGGAATGGACCACTCCACAAATCTCTACCTCATCCACAAGATACAATATAAGATGGAGTTAGTTCACTAGTATGGACCTAGGAAAGCTCTTTTCAATGAGAACAACTGCTTCTTTGGCTAACAATTTTGCAGCTGGTATGGATGCGACTTCAATCCCTTAGAGCTCACCCACCTGACAAGATCTCCCATCTTATGTATAGCATCACGTATTTTCTTGCTTCAACATCCACTGATGCTCAATGTAAGATGAACTGCATAGTGTTTTCAAAAGTAATAACATTAGAATAGCAACAAGTAAGATAAAACGTAAAGGGTGGATAATCACCTAGAGCATCTTGTGTCAATCATGGGATTTCAACCCGTGTAATAGGGGTCCATCACCTTTCTTTATCTTTGAGAATGCTCCCTTTAAATATCGCATGTAACCTGTAGGTGTTCTGATGCAAGCAATAACTTCTTTCACTTTGATTTGGTCAGTGTTTGATAGGATCCATGGTGCCTTTGGAAGATGAGACTTCCCCTTGTCTTCCATCACCGGCAAAGCTGATGCTAGCAATCTGCGTTGATGTTTCATGTCCTCCCTAATGCCGCTCTTGCCTATGATGTGGTCTCAGATCATTTGGCCAACGTTTTTGAATATGTGCATTGGATCTAGCAAATGTTGGACCTTCAAATCGGTCAAGAAGGCAACTCAAGAAACACAAAGCATCGTCTCATACCCTTGGGTGGCTATTGGGGAAGGGGGTCCATTGAGCAATTCCTATCCCATGCTCTTTTCCAATCTCTCATTGTCCATCTATATGGGGCCTTTCCATTCGAAGGTTCTTTGTATTTTTGAGGCGTGATGGGTGCTCTATGACAAGAGAGGGACCACAGATAGGGCACATTGCATGTCCGGGTTTAGAAAAACCTGTTGGTAGTACATTATATTCATAATTAGTATGGTTACCTTTGGTAGAAAATAACCAATAATTGAGGGCTACATGTATGGTTACCTGAGACCTCTCCAAGACCCGAAAAGTCATGCATAGTCCACATAAGTATGCCTCGAGTATGGGTTTGACACTCTATTGGTGGTAGACACACATCACGGACATGGATACTGGTCCATAGCTCTTTTAACTCATCAATAAGAGGGGCTAGATACACATCCAAATTTTTGACTTTGTACTTTTCGAGGATCAATAAATATAGCATGATGTAGCCTTTCTTGGTGCTCTTCCAAGGAGGGATGTTGTAATTGATCAAGACAACTGGCCATGTGCTCCATGATGTACTGTTGGTGCCGAAAGGGTTGACATCGTCACTTGCAAGGCCCAAACAAAGATATTGTGGGTCTCCTTTGAACACGGGCCATTTTTCCTCAATGTGTTTCCATGCTTGTGAATCCGCTGGGATACACATTATACCATCCACACAGCGACTACAAGCATGCCATGTTAAGAGTTTGTTGAAGGTCGTGGTCTTGAATATGTATTGGATACGAGGGATGAGGGGAAAATGTTGTAAAACTTTCCTTGGTACCAGGTGCGTCTTCTTTCTTTCCTCTAGATCAATGGGAAGGTCTTTGCATCTCTCTTCACCACATTTGGACATTTCTCCAACCGATCATACTCATTGCGGAAGAGAATGCAATCATTAACGCATGCATGGATCTTTTTGTAGTCCATACCTAGCGCATTAACAAATTTACGAGCACTGTGTCTATCTTGTGGCATCCTATGACCCTTTGGAAGTAGCTTCGATAACATGCTTCAAAAATCAAAGTTTATTTAACCATTAGTTGCAAACTTTATTTATCAATTAGCTTTGAAAACAGGCTGTAAAAATCAAAGTTTGCTTAACCTTAAAAGATGATCAATGCTTGTATTGCTCATTGTGCACATAACCTGTAGATTCAAAATCTCTAACGAAGCACGGAGAATAGAGAACGAAGCTTCGGGATATATAGGTGTCTTGCTTGCAGCCAAAAGAGTATCCTTCTCCTTTTGCGCAATCTCTTCACATCCACAATCGTCGTTGTCAAGCGGACCCTCCTCGTGAGCAAGAAGCTCAGCAACCAAATTCCCCATAACTGTATCCTCCTCCATCTGGTGCGGTAGATTTGTCATCTCCTCCTCCCCATAATCACTTGCACTGGATCTCGAACTCTTTCCCATTGTGGAGGGACAAACCTGTTTTCTTGCAATTGTCTCTCTGAATTTCTCACTTGAGAGCCTCCTCCTACAACACTCCAGTGAGGAGCGGTATCCATGTGCGAAAGTTTGTGAAGATGAGTTATTCCCGTTCATGGATCGTCTGGCGCTTGCATCTTTGAAATGCGAGAGGGGAGGTAGGGAAGGTGAACAAGAGCTTAAAATCAGAATGATTTTGCATGTCTATTAGATTCTTCTTAAAAGAAGTGGAGGGAGCAGGTCGGCAAAGGAAGGGGGAAGTGATCAAATTTTTATTACAAAAAAATCACCCTATGGTATAATGGCGAAAATCAGTGCAACAGTCAGTGCAACAAATAGCGCGGCAAAAAGCGTGGCAAAAAATCATAAAAATTATATAAAAATGCCAGCGGGCTGGACTGGGCTTTTTTTACCCTTACCCCACTTCAAAAACAACAGTCCTTGTCTCTGTGTTTTTTCTATTCTTATTCTCTTCTTAGAACTCTCTCTCACACACACACACACTCACTCTCTCTCTCTCTCTCTCTCACACACACACACACACACACACACACACACACACACACACACACACACACACACACACACACACACACACACACACACACACACACACACACACACACACACACACACACACACGGGGGAGGCAAGCATACGTTGGCGGCAAGAGAGTGACAAAGGAGTGTTGGCGACGGCGGCAAGAGAGTGGCAAAGGAGCATTGGCGGCAAGGTGACACACAAAATACAATGAGTGCAACACATTTACAATGTAAGTGCACTTATTTTCTTTTTTTAGCATGCCTTTTGTTTTAAAATTAATGATGTCTGTTTGCGCTTATTGTTAAGGTAAAGGCTCACGTGAGCCCATGCGTTGTCTCGCATGCTGATGATATTTTGGATTCTATTGAGGTTTTGGCATGCTTATTTGCATGCAATGGGCAGCCCGTTTGGGGAGCCCATTGCATGCAAATAGACATGCAAAAACCCCTCTAATAGAGGGGCTAAACTCATGCCATTTGGCCCCTCTATTAGAGGGGTTTTGGCATGCTTATTTGCATGCAATGGGCAATTCGTTTGGGGAGCCCATTGCATGCAAATAGACATGCCAAAACCCCTCTAATAGAGGGGCTAAACTCATGCAGTTTAGCCCCTCTATTAGAGGGGTTTTGGCATGCTTATTTGCATGCAATGGTCAGCCTGTTTGGGGGAGCCCATTGCATGCAAATAGACATGCCAAAACCCCTTAGGGGCTAAACTCATGCTGTTTGGCTCCTCTATTAGAGGGGTTTTGGCATGCGTATTTGCATGCAATGGGCAGCCCAATTGGCCCATCAATTAGAGGGGTTTTGGCATGTCTATTTGCATGCAATGGGATCCCCAAATAGGTTGCCCATTGCATGCAAATATGTTGTTCGGTAGGTAGTGAGGTTGGTATGGGAGATTCATATCCTTGCTCTTGGGCTTCTTCTCTAGCCAGCTCCTCGTCTCCTCGGCTCTTGCCAAAACCTCTCTAATAGAGGGGCCAAACGGAAAGTCTATTTGACCTTAGCCCAGAACCCTACCCCCCCCCCCTTCAATGTACAAAACCCATAGCAAACGGCATGAGTTTGCAAATAGACATGCCAAAACCCCTCTGGTAGAGGGGCCAAACTCATGCCGTTTTGGTATGAGTTTGGCCCCTCTATTAGAGAGTTTTTGGCATGCCTATTTGAATCCAATGGGTAGCCCGTTGCATTCAAATAGGCATGCCAAAACCTCTCTAATAGAGGGGCTAAACAGATGCCCTTTTAGGTATGAGTTTGGCCCCTCTATTAGAGGGGTTATGGGCAGTCTATTTGATCCTAGCCCCAAACCTTTAGTTTATTGCCCTAATTGGTCGAGGTAAAGGCTCATGTGAGCCATGGGTTGTCCACCATGCTCATGTTTTTTTGGCCCTATTTTGCCTCCTCCATTCAATGTCCAAAACCCCTAGCAAATGGCATGCTGTTTGGCCCCTCTATTAGAGGGGTTCTAGCATGACTATTTGCATGCAATGGGCTCCCCAAACAGGCAGCCCATTGCATGAAAATAGGCATGCCAAAACCTCTCTAATAGAGGGGCCAAACGAAATGAGTTTGGCCCCTCTATTAGAGAGGTTTTGGCATGCCTATTTGCATGCAATGGGCTACCTGTTTCTGTTTGGCCCCTCTATTAGAGGGGTTCTGGCATGACTATTTGCATGCAATGGGCTCCCCAAACAGGCAGCCCATTGCATGCAAATAGGCATGCCAAAACCTCTCTAATAGAGGGGCCAAACGACATGAGTTTGGCCCCTCTATTAGAGAGGTTTTGAGATGCCTATTTGCATGCAATGGACTACCCATTTGGGGAGCCCATGGCATGCAAATAGACATGCCAAAACCTCTCTAATAGAGGGGCCAAACTCATGCTGTTTTGGCATTAGAGAGGTTTTGGCATGCCTATTTGCATGCCATGGGAAACCCGTTTGGGCAGCCCATTGCATGCAAATAGGCATGCCAAAACCTCTCTAATAGAGGGGCCAAATCGGTAGCCCAAAACCCCTCTAATAGAGGGGCTAAACTCATGCCGTTGCTATATGTAGAAACGACCCTCCGCTAAGGTGGTTTCACAGCACTTGTAATCGAAACAAGTCTGTACTGAGTACCCGACAATTTTTGGCCACTAAAATTGTTCCTAATACGGTGCGCTCCAAATGATCTAATAAACGGATGCGACCAGCACGTAGGGACAGCATCACGACACATCATTAGGAATTAGGGGCCAGTGTCAATCCCAAAGACTGATATTCTCCAAATGTGGAATATGTCTCAAATAAGGATGGCCAAAAAAGCGACATCCAGCAAGTACAAGATGTACTTGTGTGTGGAGGTAACTGCAAAACACTCTGCGAGAAGAGTGAGAGGGACCCTCATGATCATTGCTCCACACTGGCTAAACTAAACTCCTTGAGTTCCTCGACCATGTTGTATCCCATGTGACAACATGTGCCAAAGCGAACCCTACAAGTGGGTTCATAATAGCATAATGAAGAAATGTATATTGGACACTACGGCCCAAAATACGTTGTTCCGACATGCCCTTGGCATGTCTCAGAAACATGCAATTGTATTTATACGAGTTGGAAAATCAAACAAAGCATACTAAAAAATACCAAATCAATAGATGCGTACCTGGGGATTGAACTATATCTTCACTTACCCGTATTCAAATGCACAGGAGCACGTCTCCCACCTGTAAAAAAAACAAACAACATTGCACTGGGTACCGTGGGTGTTGCCGTCGCAATCCAAACCCTTTGGTATAATCTACGTAGTCAAACCCCTTGGTAAGATCCTTTGTAGAATCTCCTCAACTAGCAGGTAACAGTAACCAACTTGAAATGATTGGAATTGACTAGTTGAATTTGTCCACTACCCTCTGGTAGATTACTGACTTCTTTCCTTGAAAGTACAACTAGGATAGATCAAATTGTGATCCTCAATGCCTATGGGGTGATTTAGTAAACAATGTGATGCCATAGAATTTGAAGTACGATAAAGAGAGCAAGAGATCCACACAAGTGAGATGCCTAGCTCGTAGGAACAACCATGCTGTCTCAATTGTTTGATGCCGCTAGACTCTATGGTATAGATCAGCTATGTGAGTTGAAGACTATCAAAAACTCAACTTGAGCGTCGCACTAAAAACATGTAGTGTAAAAATGACACCCTAAACATCCGTAATGACAAGACTCTTGCTTGTCCATTAACGTCAATGTGTTCTATGTGGACTCCAGTGGGCAGATCTGTTTGATCTTAAGAAAAATCACCCAAGGAGGGCCAAAAATTGGGTCTTACCCTAGATCTGACAATGACTCTTAGCCAACGTGTGTGGCTCCTAGCCCTTATGGCAACTAGTGTTCAATCCACGAACCGATGAAGACTGATTTAGATGGCTTCTTGCCCTATTTCTCGCTCAGACTTAGAGCACCTTGGCTCAGGCTGACTCCCAAACAAACATGTTCAAAAGCCTGTTAGAAAGTTTTCATTATTCTTTGAGAGAAATAAGAAAGAGATAGAAGGAGAGTATGCTGGGCTGATGAAAGTTCTAAAGTGTGTACCCAATCTGTGTGCGCTTATGCATCTTATTCTTGACTTGCAGCTTATCCTATAAGCATTCCATAGTTTGCTCTGGTATGACTCTCTCATCGAGAGAGGGAACATGAAAACAGAAAACACATCCCGACCCATCGACCTTACAGGGGTCGTGATTATACAAAAATGACTTAAATAGGGCACTTTGCCGATGAATTAAATCCTAAATTTAGGTTTCATTTAGTTATGGTATGCAATGACAACAACCAAAAAGAAAATGATGTGTGAGATCAAAGACATTGGAAGATAGCAACAATAGTGATCTAGATGTTTCCTCCTTGTTTCTTGAAGAAGAGCATGATGAGAAACAAATATTTCTCGGCCTTATGGAGAATGAGGATATCTCTGGTCCTTATGAGAAAATTGAAGAGATGATGCAACCCAAACTTCAACCTAATGTCAAACAGGAGCTGATACATGGTATGTTGTCTCGCGACTTGACTAGTCATGAGAAGGGTGAGTACCTACATATGATACAACAATTTCCCCATTATTCATCACTTCTTATGAGGAAATTAGAGGCTTCAAGGGAGAGTAAATTCAAATTCCAATAAGGGAAGGAGCTCAGCCTGTATGCCAAAAGCTAAGGAGAATGGGACAGGTACAACTTAATGATTTAAAGGAAGAGGTAGACAATCTTCCCAAAGCAGGTTTCATATGTCCTGTGAGTACTGAGCCTTGTTGTTGTCACACCCAAGAAGTATGGAAAGTGGAGGATATGTGTTTATTTTAAGCCTTTAAACGCAGCTATGAAGAGGGATCCATATCATCTTCCTTTCATAGATGACATACTTGATTCTATTGCAGAGGGCATGAGAGGTATAGTGTATGTGATGGATTCTCTGGATATTTTCAGCTGACCTTGGCTTTAGAAGATTGAAAGAAGACCAAATTTAGCACACCATGGGGATGATTTTGTTATTATGTGCTTCCTTTTGGTCTTATGAATGGCTATGCGTGGTACCAAAAGCGCGTCAATAAGGTGTTCTCTCCCTTTCTTGGCACGTTTGTGAAGGATCTTATTGATGACTTTTTTGTTTTTATAGCTCTAGAAAGGATCATTGTGCAAAGATTGGAATGGCATTGAAGCAATATGATGAAAGTGGAGTTGAGGTCAACTCAACCCAAAGAAGGGTCATCTTGCTCAACCAGGTGTGAAGTTTTTGGGACATATGATCTCAGAGAATGGGATTGAAGCAGACCTTGGCAAAGTGAAGGCTTTGGTGCTCCTCCCATCACCTAAGGATACAAAGCAACTTGCTACTTTCATTCAAAAGGTGAAGTATATGTCAAGGTTCATTCCCTTGTCCTCTCAACTTCTTTATCCTCTACAACAACAAGTAGCAAGGTTAGATCCTCTACAATGGAAAAATGAATGTGAAGAGGTTTTTCAAGGTATCAAAGAGGTTCTTGGTTCTCTTGCTGCTATGAAAGCTCCTAATTGGGATAAGAAGTTTTATGTGAATCCATTAGTAGGTGAGGATGCTATTGGAGCTATGCTTCTTCAAAGAGGTAACAACTCCCACTACATGAAGCCTATCTATTGTGATAGCAGGGTGAAGCTAGAGGTGGAAAGAGGCTATACTGAGGTGGAGCTCATCATGGTGAGTGTGATTTATGCACGTAGAAGGTTTAGAAACTACCTTCTTCCTAAACCATTCACATTCCTCACTAGCTACACTCTTCTACCTCAATTGGTGAATAGCCCTACTTTGTCAAAGAGGCTCATGAAGTGGATTGTGGAGTTACAAGAATTCCAATTCTCTTTTCTTGTTGAGAAGAGTACAAGGGCTACATTGGCTGATTTGCTTACTTATAAGGAAAGCCCTCTTCTTCTTAAGGAGGACACGGTGAAGAAGCAACACATGGAAGCTCCTGACATAGACAATGCCTATCTTTTTTTTTTTAATGGATCTTACAGGAAAGCACATGTTGAAGCTTCTTGAGATGTTGTAATTTATGATCCTCAAGGTGCTTTGGTAACAAAAAGGATTTTGAAGCTTACAACACAAAGCAACAATGAAGCGGAGTATGCTACTTTAGAGGAGAAAGGACTCAACATTTTCCTTGAGCTTGGCATCCATCATGTGCGGGTAAGAGGTGATTCTCTTTTGGTGGTTAAGGAAGTACTTGGGGTGTGGAAAAGTAAGAATCCAAGGCTGAAAAATATGTGTTTTCAAGTGAAATAATCTGCTTAAGCATTTTGAAGCTTGGAGTTTAAGGCATGTGGACATGTCTCAAAATGAAGAAGCAGATGGTGCAATGCAAGCTTCAATTGGACAATTGTATGTGATAATGGCTGATTCTCCTCTTTATTTGGGAAGGGAAGCTTTAGAGAAGGAGGAAGAGTTTCTACAAAGTTAGAGAAGTCAAAAAAGTATGCCTTTCTACCAAAAGGTATGCGCTACTTGGTGATGCCTTATATATGAAGGGGGATGATCTTGTGATGAGAAAAGTTCCTTGGAAAGAGGAAATTTACAGAATTTTAGAGGAGAATCATAAGGGTTCTTGTGGTGGTCACTTTGCTTCAAAGATTACTTTGCATAAAGTCTTGCAGGAGGGATATGTGTGGTCAAGCATTCAACATGATGTTCATCATTGGTGCAGGTCTTGTAAAGAGTGTCAAAGCATGGAAAATAAGGTTCTCAAATTAGAAATTAGAGGCACCATTGTGGCTTATGATGTGTTTAAGAAGTGGGATATTGATGCAATAGGTCCTCTACCTATGACAACTAGAGGCAAATGTTACATACTTAATGATGTTGAATATCTATCCAGGTGGGCCGAAGCCAAACCTCTTAAGCACATCACGAGTAAAGATGTTTTCTTATTTGTATATGAAGATATTTGCTGCAAATTTGGCATGCCATTGGAGTTACTTTCTGACAAGGGTCCAGGTTTCAGGGGAGAGCTGGTGGATTATCTATGTGAGAAGCTTCATGTGCATCACAGGTTTACTACTCCATATTATCCCCAATGCAATGGTCTTTGGTGGATACGAGCGAGGAGGCGTATGCACACTAAACAGGGCGGATACTCTATTTTTTTTTGGCAAAAACCCTATAATTCTGCCTAAAATGAGTTGTAATCAGAAGAAGATTAAACCATATTCTTTTTTATGCTCTCTGAGTCTACCCCTTGTAAGAGGTTGGATGGCCATGGGAAAGCCCCCTAACTTTTAAAGTCAAAACCCTTAGTTTTGAAAAGTGGATTATCATTAGCTTGAGAAGAAAAACGTGCACTGCTAAAGCTTCTTGTGACTACAATTTGTAATCATCATTTATCCTGAACGGGTAATCAGAATTCTATTCCGAATAGTACATTGCATTCCTTGTCTCTTGCTATTCGATCTAAGTGTAATCATTTCCAATTTTGCTCTGGTTCATGGCGAGTTGTTTGTGAGCTAAATGCATTGATTTGGGTGTTAAAATGGTTGTTTTTTGATGTTTTTTCTGCACATTTTTCGTGATGGATCGTGATTTATGACCTTGGATAAGTGTTTCTATGCTTAAGGTGGATCTTTCCAAGTACTTCTGTTTCAGTTTTCTGCACATTTTTTGTGATGGATCGTGATTTATGTACCTTCCCAGATGGTGACATAACTTGGTAGGATTGAGCCCATAAGTGTTGTAATACCTCTCCTTAAGTCTCGTGACATTCCGGATTCGTTTGGATATCGAAACGGCGTGATTGTGTTGAGTGTTGAGAAGGGACGCATACTGATTGGCTGACTAGGAAGTGGTTGATTTGCTTTTGTTATAAGAACGAGTAGTCTTCACTTTTGTGAGATTGACACTCTCATTAAGTCTCTATGCCCCACCCTGAGTCGCTTCCTTGCATATTGAAATTCTGTTAGTACAAAAGAGCTATGCTGTAGACGTCCGTCGCGGCGACCCGCTAAGATTGGCACCACTGTCGGGGAAACCGACCATTAGGTGGTGAGTGACTCAGTGTACAAAAAAACAAAAAGAGAAATGTGCCTTCAAGCTTTTGATACCCGTTCCGTTTACCATAGACAGTGAAGCAGCTAGACGTAGGTTTAGTGCTTAATAGCGAATGGAGTTCGAGACTAGCCAGTGCTAATCTTTAAGAGCAAAGAAAACTGTGAGTGAGGTACAAGATAGTATTTCTTTCTTTGATTTTTCACACGCTTGGAAAGGGATGTTCCATCGCACACATTGTTGTTATTTCTATACTGTTAAGTTCAGTTATGTTTGCACATTGATTTCAGTTGTAGGAGTAGGTTAGGTAACAAATTACACCATCATTTGTGGCCAAAAGGATCGAGGGAAAAACTGTCGAAAACCTTATTTTGGTGTTGAAGACCATAACTCGGGAAAATTGAAGAAGTGATGGTCCGAGCTTCAAAACTGGACCAAACCCAGTAAAACTTTCAAGAAGGGGATAGAAACACTTGTTGAAAAAGACTGTGCAAAAACCTGTCAAAAATCTTGCCCAACATGGATCGCGATCCATGTACCTTTTTGGCAAAATGTGCTAAAATTATTTCCTTTGCTTAGAACAAGCTCTGAGGCATCAGAACATTGAGTTTGGTGAGAAGAAGAGGACCAGAAGATAAAAAAAATCAAGAGTGGGGTGATCAGACCAAAAACCTTGGAGAAAAGGGGAAAACAAGGAAAAATTGAACTTTTAATTGGCCAAATCCAAAAAGAGATGAGAATTGGGACCAACTAGAAACAAGGAATCCAATGAACCAAAGTTCATGCCCAGGTGCTTCCCAACATGGATCGCGATCCATGTTCCAGGTAGGCATCTGACATCGAGATTTGACCAGTGTACTCTTGATATTATTAGTTGAACAACTTTTCCAAAAGGAGCCATAGACAAAAAGTGAAAAAATACCAGAAAAGGAGTGGTTTGTAAAAAACCGCAAAACAGACAAAAAACTTTGCTTTTCACTTGGAAAAAGCTGACCAAATCCAAAAATACTTGGGGAATAGCATCATCATAGCTTGTGTGATCAGCTCACAAAGTGTCAGTCCAAAATCATGCCAAACATTGATCGCGATCCATGTACCTTTTTGGAAGTTTGAGCTTATAAAAGATAAGCAGGGAATTGATAACAATTGGAGCACTTTCTCCTAAAGGACCCTTATCAGGAAATCTCAAAGAGAGGGCAAAAGGTGGCAAAAATCAGATCAAGGGAGGAAACCACTGACATAAACCCTAAAACTGATTTCTGCTTGTCCTAAAAAGCTTTAAAACATTCAAAAACCATATAGGCAGCATAACAAGGCCAAGGACTAGCTATAGGACAAAATTCAGTGTATTTTTGACACAAAGGTACATGGATCGCGATCCATGTTCCTCTGACACAAATTGACACCAAACTAGTACCATAGCTAGAGAGTATCACAGAGAGTCTAGTGGTCCTTCTAGAGTTGAAATTGGGTGCAAGAAACCCTTCCAAAAGCTTAGAACTGACAGGAGCTCAGGCAAAGTGATAAAATCAACTTAGCTTCCAATCCAGAGATTCATTTCTAAAAATTTTGATACCATAAGATCCCCTAACCATGCTGAAGCTGAGGGTATCAACAAAAGTTCAAATGGCTTTCCAACATGGATCGCGATCCATGTACCTCTGAGCCAAAACAGAGACAGAAACTTACCACACAAGGAGCTAGGCCATAGCAACCAGGTGCTTCTTTCAAAATTGAAATTGGATCAAAATTGTTGAGGTTGTGTAGGGAATTGTGTGCCAAGTTTTGTCGAACAAAAGCAAGAACTGACAAGGATAGCTGTAAGCTTACATCTATCAAGCACATTTTTGGCAGGTTACAGGTACTAGAAGATACTATCCAACTAGCAAGAACAAACGGGAGATTCAAACTATTTCATGAGGTAACTCGGTTTGGATTTTTCTTGTTACCAATTCTTCATGAATCTGCAATCAGGAAGATTGTACCAGAATAGGAACCACAACATCTTTGATCAAGGGAGTAATCACTCAACAGAAGAAAGTGTGAATCAGAGACCACTACCACCTCTGGAACCCATTTTGGAGGAGAATTTCTTTGACACTTCGTCTGAGAGATCATACGGCCTCATGACTGAAGATTCTAACAAGTCAAACCCTAAGGGAAGAGATTCGATGGGTGCAGGTCCTTCACAACCCACATCTGATGTGAAGTTGTTGTATCTGAAGTTTCAATTTGAAAATGTGCTTAAAGCCAAAATCTATAAGGATGGAATGGACCGCCACTGTGTTAAGTTGGAAAATAGGCCGAGCGATTTCAGAGACCTTGTAGATGTTGATTATGATGGGGATAGGTATTTTGACCGAGAGGGAATGATGTACTTAGTGGTTCATAACCCATATATTGTGGATAAATGGGGAATGACCGGCACCAAGGACAAAGTAGATAATGAACCAGCCGATGCACCACCCAAAATGAAGAAACAAAACGCGGTACTCAGACGCACCAATGAGATTGAGCGCCTTAACACATACAACACATATGTGGGGCTTTATAAGTTCAATAATGGAGGCCAAACACTCTATTACAAATGTGATGAGCCCCGCCCGGCCACATTTCAAAGACTAATGACCCACGCATTCAAAGAATATCTCAGACAATTTTTGGAGATCTACATGGATGATCTTTTTGTTCATTCCCACCGACAAAGTGACCACATCACTCATCTAGGTAAAGTCTTTGAAAAATAAAGAACGTATCGTATTTGCTTAAACCCGAAAAAATGTGCCTTCATGGTGAGACAGGGTAGAATTCTGGGCCACATAGTGGCAAAAAAACAGCATTTCAACTGATCAAGAAAAGGTGAAGACAATTGCTGCACTACCGAGACCAACAAAGATAAAATAAGTGCAAGCATTTATGGGGCATTGCGGATATTATCGGCGATTCATATATATGTATGCTGTAATAGCCAAGCCATTGTACGCCCTCATAACTAAGTTTGAATGGACGGAGGAATGTGAGCAGGCTTTCCAAAAATTGAAGCAACATTTGATTTCAGCTCCAATTTTGCAAGCCCCTGACTGGAGCAAAATCTTCCATGTCCATGTGGATGCTTCAGCCTATGCCATTGGGTGCATATTAGCCCAACCAGGAGAGAAGAAAATGGATTTTCCCATTTGCTACTCCAGTCGACCACTAAACAACGCAGAGCGAAATTATACCACTACGAAAAGAGAGGGCCTGGGAATGATCTATGCTGTCAAGAAATTTAGACACTACCTTCTAGCAAACAAGTTTGTCTTCTTCGTGGATCACCAAGAACTGCTATATCTAGTGAACAAACCCTACAACACTGGAAGAATTGTTCACTGGTTTATACTGTTGCTTGAGTTTGACTTCATGGTGGTTGTAAAAACGGGGACCACACACCAGAGAGCAGATCATCTTTCACGACTATTTCATGGGGAAGCACCTGCAGGTGTCAATGATGAACTTCCTGATTCATATCGGTTCAACATAGAAATGGTGCTGTGATGGAGCGAAGAGGTCATGCCACTACTCACAATCGGCTCTTTGCAGATAGAAAGACAACCATCAATGATACACAAAACATAGAATCTCATCCTTTTAGCAGGACGACTGTACAAACACGGTAAGGATGGAATACTGAAACCATGTGCACAACCTGAAGATACCACCTACTACCTCAAACAAGCTCATATACAAAACACAGGGTTTCACACTAGTGAAATACAGACAGGCCAATGGTTACAAAGACTGGGCGTGTACTGGACAAACATGGAATACAGTGTCCATAAATATGTAAAATCCTGTGATAAATGTATAATACAGTCACTAGTGCAACATGCCACATTGTTTCGAGTAGTACAAGCACCGAAATGGAGTGCTCACATCATTGAGTACTTGAAAAACAAAACCTTTCCAGAGGAATGGGACAAATCAAGAAGGAAAATTGTTGAGGAAGAGGCCAAACACTATCTACTCATTGCCAACCAACTGTATAGGCGGGGGAAAGACGAAAAATTACGACTGTGTGCTACAGAAAGCGAATATTACGTCATCCTAGATCACGCACACATGGGACAACACGGAGGACACTTCTCCGTTGATAAAACGACAAAGATAGTGCTAAACTCAGGTATATGGTGGCCGGCCCTCTTCATGGACTCAACAACATACATCAAACGATGTGACAAATGTCAACGCACGAAACCACCCCTACGGAGAGATGACATGCTACTGAGGCCGATGATGGGAGTTTGCACTTTTGCCAAGTGGGGCATTGACTTCATTGGTCCCATCAACCCTCCAGGATACATGACACACGCACAATACACTATTGTAGCAACAGGTTACATGACAAAGTGGGAGGAAGCCAAAGCAACCCAAAAAAATGATGCAAGGACTACAGCTCAGTTCCTTTTTGAAAAAGTATTTACATGGTATGGACTACCAATCAAAATAGTAAGCAATAGGGGAACACACTTTGTAAGCGACGTCATTGAGACTCTCCTTGACGAATTCATGGTGGTCCATTGAAAGTTAGCACCCTATCATACGCAAGCCAACGGACAGGCAGAGAGGACTAACAAAATCCTATGCACCGTGCTCACCAAAATAGTCAGTGACTCAAGAAATGATTGGGATCAGAAATTACAGACCGCTTTATGGGCTTACCGTGTAGATTTTAAAACTTCCATTGGCACGACTCCCTTTAACCCGGTCTTTGGAATTAATGTGATACTACCATTGGAATTCCTAGTCAAATCCCTCACGGTGGCAACACAATTAGGATGGACGGGCCATGAGCTATCTGAGAGACTAGACACCCTAGAACAATTAGATGAAACTAGACTCAAAGAGATAGCTAGGATATATGCACAAAAAAAGCAAATGAAAGCTTTTCATGATCGACACGTGATTGGTAAGGAGTTCGAGAAAGGGGATTACGTTCTCATGTACACCTTGAAACATCACTCCAAGAAACTCAAAAGCGAGGAATGGGGCCTTTTGTGATCCATGATATATCACAAAGTGGTTCCGTTAAACTTGCAACATTGGCAGGAGAGGAGATGCCTAATTGGACGAGTGGTTGTAAGTTAAAGAAATATCTTCTTCTGCTGACACTAGACGAACTCGCAACACTCCATGCAACCACTCAACGCAGATGTCAAGCACAGGACATTGGGGAACAAGCACAACAGGAGGCCAAACTCAGAATATTGAAATGCAGGGAACAATCAAACTTTCAAAGGAAAGAACAACAGGTAATGGCTAATCAGCATGCTCCGATAGCATCCATACAAACCACGACTACATGGTTAGGAGGAATGAATCTACGTATTCAGTTACAACTTGTCGACAGCACCACCGAAAGAGCGTTAATGGATACATGGGCTAGAGCTAATGTGGTTAACTACTCCACTTTCAAAAAAATCACACAGGAACCTCCAATGCCAAACACTATGGGGTTCAAGGTCGCACAACAGAGGTACTATGGACAGTCTAGACCACATAAATTTTCCAATCAACATTGATGGAACAGTGTATCCACATCAATTTCATGTGGTCGAAGCTCATCAGCTCAACGAAGCAGTTATTCTAGGCGTGCCGTGGATGCACACTTATCAGGCAACACCAAATTGGCATGACAACACATTACGCATTGAACATGAGGGCCAATCTTTAGCCACGCCATTCGTACAAATGGACTATGAATGGGAACAACTCAGCAATCATCCATCACCAAGGTTACGAAAATATGGGTCAAGAAATCAATCATGGAAACCAAGCCCAGGCAATTGTGGATACCTAAACGCCAAATCAATACCCGTAAACCTACATTGCCTACAAAAATTTTAAACCATCACGAATTGCCCACCGTTGTTGTCAAACGGCCTAAACCGATGCACCACTCTCTTCGTCATCCAACCACACTCAAATGGGTATGGCAACCAAAACAACATCGCCTTCACGATGCCTCTTCTAGCGAATACACACCTCGGGAATTTCGATGGCACCCAAAAAATGCCAACAACCGCCACCATCGGCAACATCAAAACTTTTGCAGTTCACAGTCAAACATAGAGCACGCCTTCTACAATTACTATTGTTCGGGCCACGCAGCTTCCAAGGAACCTCGCCACCAGTAGCCGCTGAACATATTGTTCATCACCTATCTCTTGCACAATAATTTGTTTTCCCATGCATATCCTCCATAAGCATCATAGAGCCACACTATACGGCAATGCATAGACACGTGCTTTATTCCCATGCACTTTGACACAAGCTCGTCGCCGACGACTCACTTTAGGAAGGGGGGAAAAGCGGTTGGAGTACCACTTGTATATACCATTACTATCATCCTATTTCTTTTCTTTTATTTTCGTTTCCTTTCCGTCGCGTTTCCTTAAAAACACAAGTTTTCGGAGCCTGACAGACTCTTAGTCAGCATAATCATGAGCTACACCGTCACGATCTAATACCAAAATATGAGTATGTACATAAGGGAGGTGACACTAATTTTGGTTAATTTTGGCCGACTAATAATCATTGTAAATAATTTTCTTTTACAAAAACGCAAAAAATGACAGGTAATCAACAAAAAATTGATAAGTCGAGCAAGGAAAGTCAGAATCGACTTTTGAAAGCAAACACCGAAACTTCAAAGCAAAGAGTACAACCATGGCAAATATGGAAAAATTCAACACAAAATGAATTTTGGACCAACTTTTGAAGGATCAAAACTGCAGATCATATACCATTTGTAAACCAAGTGCCAGAATGACGAACGGTTCGAACATAAGGGAGGTGACACTAATTTTGTGCGACTAATAATCATTGTAAATAATTTTCTTTTACAAAAATGCAAAAAATGACAAGTAATCAACAAAAAATTGATAAGTCGAGCCAAGAAAGTCAGAATCGACTTTTGAAAGCAAAAGCCTAAACTTCAAAGCAAAGAGTACAACAATGGCAAATATGGAAAAATTCAACACAAAATGAATTTTGGACCAACTTCTGAAGGATCAGCACTGCAGATCAGATGCCATTTGTAAACCAAGTGCCATAATGACGAACAGTTCGAACCGCAGGTGATGTGCCCAGCAAGATATGAGCAATGAAGGTAAGTATAAATGGTACATTCCGGGTAGACTGGGATCATATAGTCAAAAAAGGGCAACAGAAGCTCATTTGCATTGAGAGAGAGAGAGAGAGAGAGAGAGAGAGAGAGAGAGAGAGAGAGAGAGAGAGAGAGAGAGAGAGAGAGAGAGAGAGAGAGAGAGAGAGAGAGAGAGAGAGAGAGAGAGAGAGAGACAGGAGCATAGGATTTCTAACATTTAATGGCCTAATAACTTATGTGTAGCGGAAATTAGCATGTAGAGAGAGAGAGAGAGAGAGAGAGAGAGAGAGAGAGAGAGAGAGAGAGAGAGAGAGAGAGAGAGAGAGAGCCACAGGAGCATAGGATTTCTAACATTTAATGGCCTAATAACTTATGTGTAGCGGAAATTAGCATGTAGAGAGAGAGAGAGAGAGAGAGAGAGAGAGAGAGAGAGAGAGAGAGAGAGAGAGAGAGAGAGAGAGAGAGAGAGAGCCACAGGAGCATAGGATTTCTAACATTTAATGGCCTAATAACTTATGTGTAGCGGAAATTAGCATGAACATAGTGGGCATTTCATTAGAATAGATTCCTAATGAGAATTACAAGAGTGCTTGGGTGGAGAGAGCAACAAAAAGCATAACACCTAGTTAGATAACATCGGCAATACTTTCAAAAGAGAGAGAATTTAAGCTATTGACAACAGTTGAGGACCGGATTTGCATGGAGCCGGTCCCCCCTCCAAAAGGCTTTGTATTATGGTTTCTCCCATCAAGAGAGACATTGTACAATACAACTCTTTGTGTTCCTTCAAGACTAGCTAGTGCAATGAAGATGAAAGCTTCATGCACTAAGCAAAACACTTAACAAACACAACTTTAATTATCCCCGTTCCCAGACCCAAGACCTCACACACCTTCGAAGATGGTGAGAGCTAGCAGGGTATGAGAGTAGATTGAGAGGAAGAAGGAGTATCTTACGAGAAAGATGTACATCTCCTCACATAATCACTCATATTAGCATAGCTTAGCTTAGTAATTAGCTTGGTAGAGGAGATGAGCATGCATTGAAGCTTGGCTCTTGGTTGGATTTGCATCCACATGCCAAGAGAGTGTTGATGTAGGCTTCTATCTCACCAGCTTGGAGTAGGTGATGAGCTCTCCATTAAAGCTTGGGAAGAGATAGTCTTCTTTGCTTCACACATAGACTGTGTGTGAGTGTGTGTGTGATAATGCCTTGCAAAAATCAGCCCCCTCTCTCTCTTGGGCGAGCCCTCTTGCTATTTGCTCTTGCTGAGCCCTCATTGGCTCTCCCCAAGTCAAGCCAATGACCATTAAGCAGCATAAGTGATAGCCTTTTGACATGTGTCCCCCTTTCCCCTTTTGTGAGAGCTTTAGGTAATTAAATAATTAAACTAAACTCTCATTGGACTCCTTTGCCTCCTGGACAATAGGAATCAGGCAAGCCATTGGGCTCCTAAATGCTCATTGGACCCCTTGGGAGACTGCCCAATAGTCTTCTAGGAGACTTAATTCTCATTGGTTTCTTTTATTAAATGTTTTTAAATTAATTAAACTAGATTTACTCTAGCTTAATTCTCATTGGTCCACTTCAAGGGTCATCCAATTGAAACTGGGCACACCTTGTGGGCATCTGGCCTAGGGAGTTGACATGTGTCCCTCATTCCCTTTGTGTAAATGGAGCCTGTGTGTGTGTGTGTGTGATTTTCTCTCTCATCCCCTACCTTTAGGGCTCACCCCCTCCCATGTAGGGATATGCAAAGACTTTTTTAACACACACAAAGCATCCAATTTCCCCTAGGTTTGACCTTTGGACACAACCTTTGAATTTTGGAACCTTAGCATTTTGGAAGTCTTAATGGGCTAAACCTTAGCGTCTTTTTAGCCCATTGTTGCACATGGCTCTTTTGCAGATGCCCCCCCCCCTTTGGATCCCTATTTTCCCTCCTTTGGATCCCTACTGTGGCCGGTCTACTAGCTTCACCAATATTCTAACCTTTTCTCCCCTGACACTTCCCCACATTAAATGATCAGTTTAATATGAGAAAGTCATTTAGGAGAATTAGATATTGATTATTATGATATTACCTTTCTCTTGAAATCATAGTCGTCCTCGACTATGGTGTAGAGAAGATAAAGCATGTTCATGAGTCCTTTTCTTAGCGGGTAGAGGATCCCTATGTCACCCTACGACATCATTCCACAATGGATGACTAGTCCATTTGGCGCTTGAGAGCCTGAGGCTGCCGCAAGCATGTCTGCACATTAGTCCTATCAGTCTTCCATAGTAGAGTGACAAGCTCTACTTGGTGTTTGGGAGACGTCGTCTCCGCAAACTTGATCTAAGCATGCATACTACTTCATTTTTGTGCAGAAATAAAGAAAAAGAGAGTCTTATAAGACAAAAACTTTGTTCATTTTTAACATTTTGTACATTTGCTTACTCTTGGGAAGCATTGTAAGCATTGACAAGGTTTAGGTTATCCTTTAATTGTATGCCTTGCATCCATCTAGCATCTTCAAAAGGATAATTCTTAAACTTAATAAGATATCATCGGATAGTCTTACTGCCTCTTAATACCTTGTCTTCATGTCGGAGAATGGACTCGGGCTGCAGCACCTCCTCTTGGTCCTCGATCTCCGGTGGGTCTTCAATAGTTGGTTCTTGAGGTGGCTCTCCTTTGTAAGGCTTTAATGGGCTCACATGGAAAGCATTGTGTATGAGCCAATGATTGGGCAACTTGAGTTGATAGGCCATCTCATTGATTGGCCTAAGAATCTGGAAGGGACCATAGTACCTTTTTGCTAGTTTAGCATAGTACTTTTGGTGGCCCGTAGGATTCTTGCCCGTCGTGTGCCTTAATCGAGCCTTGGGAAACTTTAACAAGACCCAATCGTTTTCTTTAAAGGCTTGGGCTCTTCTGTGCTTGTCAGCAGCAGCTTTTTGCCTTTGCTATGAGATAGAGATAGCATCCTTAATCTTTTGAAAAGATTCTTGTAGGTCTCGGCTATACTCATTTGCAGCGAAGATCTTCCCATGTACTTTAAGTAGCAAAGGACTTTTTGATCTTCCCTCAATTACCTTGAAAGGTGCTTTTCCCGTGGAAGTATGTACAGTGTTATTGTAAGCATACTCCACTAAGGGTAAGTACTTCTCCCATTGGGATCTTTGATCTACTTCCGTTACATAGGCTTTTAGTAGATCGAGAATGGTTAGGTTAGCTATTTCACTTTGGCCATCCGTTTGTGGATGATAGGCCGAAGAGAAGTTTAGCCTTGTCCCTAAATTCTCAAAGAGACCCTTCCAGAAATTACTGGTCATTCTAGGATCTCTATCCGACACTATGGACATTGGCAAGCCATGGTACTTGAAGATTTGTGAAATGAAGAGGGTTGCCATTTGATGGGCTTTGATAGTCTTTTTGACAGGTATAAAATGAGCTTGTTTACTGAACCTTTCTACTATCGTCCATATTCTCGTATTCCCATGGATAGACTTAGGCAATCCAAAGATAAAGTCCATGGATATGCTCTCCCATGGTGAATTAGGGATTGGCAAGGGTTGAAGCAATCCATGTTGCTTCCCTCTATCAAATTTTGTCTTTTGGCATACCACACATTTAGAAACATACTCTTGTATGTTCACTTTCATGGTAGGCCAATAGAAATATGTTTCAATTCCCTTTAAGGTAGACTGAATCCCTCTATGCCCCGCATAAGGTGGAGCATGAGATTCATACATTACTTTCTCACGTAGTGAGTTAGTAACGCATAGTCTATTGCCATAGAGAAGATAACCATCTTGTAAAGTAAATGGTTCTTCTTTCTTCCCTAATGCAAGGGCTGAAATCACATCTTTAAAATCGGGATCAATAGCATACTCATCTATCATTGAAGATAGATCATTGTGAGTTGCTATGGAAACCGCATTCACTCTCCGCCGTCTTGAGAGTGCATCAGCTACTTGATTATGCTTGCCAGCAATGTGAGCAATATGAAAATGAAATTGCGAAAGGAAATTTGCCCACCTCATTTGTTTGTCGGAGAGCTTGGTCTGCGTCATGAAGTAGTTAAGACTTTGGTGATCCGTTCGCAGAATGAAATGAGTCCCCAATAAATAGTGCTTCCATGAGTCTAAGGCATGTAGAATTGCAAGGAGTTCCTTTTCGTATATGCCTAGAGCTTGCTCAACAGGGTCGAGCCTTCGACTCTCATAGCCTATGGCGTGCCCTTCTTGGAGCAAAACAGCTCCAAGGCAATCACCACAAGCATCACATTGGACCTCAAATGGTTTTAATAGATCCGGTAGTGTAAGCACAGGTTGAAAGATAAGCTTTTCTTTAAGCTTTTCGAAAGCATTGTTCTCCTTAGTAGACCATGTCTACCTAACGCTTTTCTTTGTTAGGTCATGTAATGGTCCCGCAATTTGTGAGAACTTTTCTATGAAGCGTCTATAGTATGCACACATACCTATAAAGCTTCTTAGTTCATGAAGATTCCTTGGTTTAGGCCATCCTTTTATTACCTCTAACTTTGATGGATCCATTTGGATGCCATCTTGAGAGATAATATGACCTAAATACTGAATCTCTTGCAAGAAAAATTCACTTTTCTTTCGATTAACATAAAGTTTATTCTCTCTCAAAACTTGAAATATTACCTGGAGGTGTTGCTTGTGTTCCTCCAATGAATTAGAGTAGATGATAATATCATCAAAGAACACTCCAGTGAAGGTTCGATGAGGCATGAACAGCTTCTCCATCAAGCGGTTGAGTGTGGCTGGTGCATTGGTCAAGACAAAAGGCCTTACAATGTATTCGTAAAGACCAAATGTGGTGCGAAATGTGGTCTTTACAATGTCTTGATCAACTATCCTTATTTGATGATAGCCACTTTTTAGGTCAATCCTACTAAAGTAGGTCGATCCTTGTAGCTTATCAAATAGGTCTTCTACCCGTGGAACGGGAAACCTATTTTTGATAGTGATCCTATTTAGTGCTCTATAGTCGACACACATACGATATGTGCCGTCTTTCTTCTGCACTAATAGCACAGGTGAGCAAAATGGAGATGAGCTTGGCCTAACCATACCCTTCTCAACTAACTCATGCACTTGCCACATAATCTCCTCTTGTTGAGCTTGAGAAACTCTATAAGGAGGTTTGTTAGGCGGTGAACTTCCTGGAAGAAGTTCAATTGCCTGGTCATCATTACCTCGTTTAGGAGGTAGCTCACAAGGGATGTCGTCAATAAAAACATCTTGAAACCCCTTGAGAAAATTGGATAACTCTAATTCCTTTTGGTTGCTTTTATTTTCTTTTGCTAAAGCATTAGGTTCATTTTGAGAATCTTTAACAAAAATCATGTACACGGAAATAGAGCTCTTTATTGACTTGTTGAAAGCTGGTGTATGTACAATGGGGATAGTGTTACCCATTTCCTTAGCATCTATATACATGTCTTTTTCCCTGAACTTAAAGGAGATTCTCCTTTCAGAAAATTTAACATCGGTAGCCAGGCGGTCAAACCATGGTGCCCCTAGGATTACATCCTCATGCTTGAGAGGAGAGATAAAGAAGTCCTCTTTGTCCACATAGCCTTGGACATGAAGCCTCAATTTCCCGATTAAGGGAGTGATTGAAGCTTCTTGCTCCTTGAAGGCACTGTCTGCGGGTAGGACATCTCCCATCTCGTAGGATTGTATGCCTAGCTTGGTGGCCAACTCTATAGATATAAAATTGTGAGTAGAACCAGGGTCAAAGAGAATAAAAGCATCATGTTCTCTTACCTTTCCCCAAGCATGACATAGAGGAGATCCTTTGTGGTGAGTTTGGTGAGTCTCCTCCTCTTGGATTTCAACCAAGGAAGCTCTAGGAGGATCTTGGCGGTTGTTCTTTTGGGGACAAGCGCAGTACGCATGCCCTTGTTCACCGCACTTGAAACACCGGTTATCCTTACGATAACGCTCAAGCTCTTCAGGAGAGAGTTTATTCTTACCTTTGTAAACTCCCTTCTCTTTAGCTTTGTTGGAGTTGCCCTTAGGAGACTTTTGGACATTGTCCTTCCGCTTAGGCTCATTGGAACCCTTGTTTTCCGGGGGCTTATTATTTCTTTTAGCCCCCGTTTGGAAATTGATTCGAGAGGCCACCATAGTGTGGTGTATTACCGCCGATATGGTACGTGGCCTTTGGGAGTTGACATACTCCGCCATTTCTTCGGTTAAGCCCGCACAAAATTGTTGCTTTTGCTCTCCAAAATCCAACTTTTTGAAGACAGTGGCTTTGAGTTGTAGGTCCCAAAAGTTGTCTACATATTTGTGGATGGATTCATTGGGAGAGAGCTCTAAGCTTCGCCATTCGGTGAGTACTTTGTCTTTGGCATCGGTGGCCAAAAACTGCTTCATAATGGAAACTCTTAAAGTTTTCCATGTTTGTGGAGCTTCACCGTTGGCTCGTAGGCTAGACCACCATTGTCTGGCGGACTTTTGAAAGTGCATAGCTACATGGCGTAGCTTAGAGGACTCCGTGAAGCCCTCATCTCCAAACGCCGCATCGAATTTTTGGATAAAGGCCAAGACTTTGTCCGTAGCACCAAAGGTACCATCATAGGTAAGGAAAGAGATGCTCTTCCCTCCCTCTTTGAATTTCTTCAGCTTGGATGACCTCTTCCATGCGGCATAGGATTTCCTATGGCCTCTTCTTTTTGATGGTTCAAAGGTTGCACCATCACTTTCTTCAGAAGGTGAAGAATTTGAAGAAGGTGGAGAAGAGGGTGACCTCTTTCTCGCCTTTTTCTTGTGTTGATCTTTGTCGTCTTCACCATAGCTTTCATAAGAGGAAGAGGATGAAGAAGATGGAGAAGAGGGTGTCCTCTTTCTTGCCTTTTTCTTCTCTTGCTTTTTATCATCCCTCTTTGAATTATGGCGTGGAGAAGAGTGTGATGGTCTTCTTAGCTTTGGTGGTGATGGAGAGCGTTTAGCCCGCCGTCTTCGTGGAGCCATCTCTGCCGAGGTGGTGGGAGACTCGCTTCTTTCTCATTCCTTCGGTGGAGGCTCTTGAGTTCTCCTTTGGGAAGGAGATGCATCATCAAGAAGTAAATTCTTGAGCCCTTCGTATGGATTCTCTTCTTCTTCCCGAATCGGAGAGAGACCTCTTTTGGTAGTCTCACAAGGAGGCTTCCTAGGTGTTCTCTCATCATGGTGATGAGCTTGGAGAATCCCGTGAGCACGGAGCTGCCGTTGCACTTCACTTTGGAGAGACGGATTGCCCATGGCTTGTTGAAGTCTAGTAACAAGATAGTTAACAAGCATTGAAGCATCATTAGTAGCTTGCTTATGAGCAAAATCAAAGTTATCAACATTAATTTCACTCTCTTTACTATTGTCAGCCATTCTAACAACCTTTAGGTGTAAACTTTTTAGGTGTACTTTGTCACTTCAAGCCCTAGTTGCTACTCCTCTTTACCCCTTTAGAAAAAGCACTCAAGCTACTGTACCCGCGGCTCGAATACCATTAATTGCAAGGAATAGAAGAGAGGGTCTTTTGACACCAAAATAGCACCGGCTCCTGTCAAGCTTATAATAGCTCAATAGTGGTTAAGGCAAGCCCCATAGCACTCCACTATTAAGACCATAGATATCGACGGTGATGCCCCGTTAACTGCACGAAGGCAGGCGCACTGCAAGGCTGAAAAATCCCTATTCTACTTACTCACAGGCAATTAATAATACCAACCATTTGTAGCTAGCTTGAGGACCTCCCTTCTTGAGCAAGAAAAGAGAAACCTTGAGCTTTGATACCAATGTAACATTTAATGGCCTAATAACTTATGTGTAGCGGAAATTAGCATGAACATAGTGGGCATTTCATTAGAATAGATTCCTAATGAGAATTACAAGAGTGCTTGGGTGGAGAGAGCAACAAAAATCATAACACCTAGTTAGATAGCATCGGCAATACTTTCAAAAGAGAGAGAAATTAAGCTATTGACAACAGTTGAGGACCGGATTTGCATGGAGCCGGTCCCCCCTCCAAAAGGCTTTGTATTATGGTTTCTCCCATCAAGAGAGACATTGTACAATACAATTCTTTGTGTTCCTTCAAGACTAGCTAGTGCAATGAAGATGAAAGCTTCATGCACTAAGCAAAACACTTAACAAACACAACTTTAATTATCCCCGTTCCCAGACCCAAGACCTCACACACCTTCGAAGATGGTGAGAGCTAGCAGGGTATGAGAGTAGATTGAGAGGAAGAAGGAGTATCTTACGAGAAAGATGTACATCTCCTCACATAATCACTCATATTAGCATAGCTTAGCTTAGTAATTAGCTTGGTAGAGGAGATGAGCATGCATTGAAGCTTGGATCTTGGTTGGATTTGCATCCACATGCCAAGAGAGTGTTGATGTAGGCTTCTATCTCACCAGCTTGGAGTAGGTGATGAGCTCTCCATTAAAGCTTGGGAAGAGATAGTCTTCTTTGCTTCACACATAGACTGTGTGTGAGTGTGTGTGTGATAATGCCTTGCAAAAATCAGCCCCCTCTCTCTCTTGGGCGAGCCCTCTTGCTATTTGCTCTTGCTGAGCCCTCATTGGCTCTCCCCAAGTCAAGCCAATGACCATTAAGCAGCATAAGTGATAGCCTTTTGACATGTGTCCCCCTTTCCCCTTTTGTGAGAGCTTTAGGTAATTAAATAATTAAACTAAACTCTCATTGGACTCCTTTGCCTCCTGGACAATAGGAATCAGGCAAGCCATTGGGCTCCTAAATGCTCATTGGACCCCTTGGGAGACTGCCCAATAGTCTTCTAGGAGACTTAATTCTCATTGGTTTCTTTTATTAAATGTTTTTAAATTAATTAAACTAGATTTACTCTAGCTTAATTCTCATTGGTCCACTTCAAGGGTCATCCAATTGAAACTGTGCACACCTTGTGGGCATCTGGCCTAGGGAGCTGACATGTGTCCCTCATTCCCTTTGTGTAAATGGAGCCTGTGTGTGTGTGTGTGTGTGTGTGATTTTCTCTCTCATCCCCTACCTTTAGGGGTTGCCCCCTCCCATGTAGGGATATGCAAAGACTTTTTTTACACACACAAAGCATCCAATTTCCCCTAGGTTTGACCTTTGGACACAACCTTTGAATTTTGGAACCTTAGCATTTTGGAAGTCTTAATGGGCTAAACCTTAGCGTCTTTTTAGCCCATTGTTGCACATGGCTCTTTTGCAGATGCCCCCCCCCCTTTGGATCCCTATTTTCCCTCCTTTGGATCCCTACTGTGGCCGGTCTGCTAGCTTCACCAATATTCTAACCTTTTCTCCCCTGACACTTCCCCACATTAAATGATCAGTTTAATATGAGAAAGTCATTTAGGAGAATTAGATATTGATTATTATGACAAGGTTTTTGGATTTTCTTCTGCCTGCTACGACCACCTCGGTGGATCTCACTACACCATATTTGACAGGTATGATCATTAACCTTGCAAGAGCATGTGTGTGAGACCCATACTGCATCAACAGTACCAAAACAACAAATCAAAGCAGTACAAGGTGACAAAATTGGCAAACTCACAGGGCCAATGTGGCAGTCCAAAACACATCAAAAACAAGAAAAACTTCATTAGTAGACCCCAACTACCTGACAGAATCAACCAAGATAAGAACAATAGGAAAAGGTATTGGAACATGGATTGCGATCCATATTCCCAAAACCCTAAAATCAAGGAAACTCCTTCAGGAGCAACTATAGAGGCCCAGGAAGAAAACCCCATGACTGTTTTTGCAAAATGCTTCCCAACATCGATCGCGATCCATGTACCTTTTTTTCAAAATCAGGATCAAAGAGGTTCACTAGCTGGACAAAGTATCAATAGTCAGGGGGTTGCAAAATGATCACAAACAATGCTCTAAAGCTCATCAGATCCACCTGGATTGCTACAGTCAGTTTGTAAATGGTCTTTTGGTCAAAAGTAATGCTAAAGTAATTTCAAAAACTTCAAACTTTCCTCGAAGTCTATCAACAAGCAATGGTAACCTAAGAAGGGTGATGGGATCAAAACCAAGCAAAAGTATACTTGCAAAATGGTGAAACTTGCAAGATTCAGTCTGCTTTCCCAAAAGACTTCAAAGTCTGGGAAACTTGCCAGGGAACCAAGCAAAGCTATGAACTACAGACCTCAACCATCAGAAATCAATGCAAGGGGAGATTTCAGGCAAAGCATGACTCCAAAAATGGTGGGCAGAAACAGATTTGGTCAAAACGGAAAAAATATGACCATAAACTAAGAAATGGGGTAAACTATGGAAAAACATGTCTAAAATTGAAAAAATTTCACCAGTGTACTAGGAAACCCTATAGGAACCAATGTGCACAAAAATTGTGTTCAAATGCTTCCCAACATGGATCGTGATCCATGTACCTTTTTAGCCAAAATAAGTAAAATCCATGCCATGAAGTGTCAATCCATGAATCCCAAAAATCCACTTCCAAAAGCCAAAATCTCTGAATTTGTACCCGATTTTCAAAATTTAGCCCAAGTGTCAAACCATTGATCCAAATCCCAAACTTTTTGGACCAAGTCATAATCAAGATAAACCCTACCAGATGGTATCAGCAGTTTTCCAAAATGTTGCCCAACATGGATCGTGATCCATGTACCTTTAGCTCTAAATCCAGAGAAAATTGCTCAGTAGCATCCCCGTATGCCCATCAACAACTTCCCAAAGTTAGAATTTTAAAAAGCTTTCCAACATGGATTGCGATCCATGTTCCTTTTTGCCAAAATCTATCTGTTTCATTACAGTTTTGTGCCTATAGTAACCCTAGGTGCACTGGTGAAATTTGGTCAAATTTGGAGTAGTTTTGATAGAGTTAAACTCACTTTTTTATTTTATGGTCAAGTTTACACTTTCAACAACTTTGATCAATGGCTAAAATCTAATTTCACTTGCAAATTGGCAACAAGATGCCTCGAAGGAAAGCACAGAAGGAGTGGCATGTGGCGTCCTATGAGATAACCGACATCTCATCAAATGAGAAAGCTTACCTCACAGAACAAGTACTTGAAGCAATTCCGGCAAACATTTTCATTGGAAGGTTCCAAGCCGCAGACGGAGAAATTGTAAAGGCCACTATCTTTCCCCAGGAAATGTGGACTTTGCACCAGAATCCAGAAGTGCAAGCAGGGGTCAGGTGTTTACAGCTCGACAATGGGAACGGATTTCAGACACGCTCACGAGCTCATAAGCACAATTCAATACAATGGGGAAGCAACTCTGATAGACAAGGACGGGGCAGCCATTAAGGTAAAAATTACAGCTGAAATCATAAATAAAGCCCTCCATCTATCGTAAGGGACGCACGACCTCTTGCAGAAAGCCATCGACAATGATAAGGCCTTTTTGAAGCAACATGGTCACAAGCTGACATATCAGGACCTGATCTACTTAGAAACGGAGCTGTCGTTGCATCTCATATCCCAGAATTTCAAGGTACAAAAGCCACCATATATAATGAACCTTTGTTGCATATGGCATTGGTGATGGCAATGGGTTTGGCTGAAGGCAGGGTGGTTAGTTGCGACTTTGGCAACTACCTTCTTGACACAATTGTGGAAAAAAATCTAAAGGGCGGTCAAAGAAGTAAAGCTCACATGAACGGAGGACCCATGCTCACACGAATAGCCTATCAAGCATTGGGCATGATTGATGATCTACCACCTGCCCAAGCGCAAATTGACCTAATCCACAGATCCAAAAGAGCCGTGAGACCAATGGCAGGGCCTTCTACAAGACCAAATCTGGAGTCAAACAAACCAGGCAAATTGCACCTCCAAAGGATTTGGACAGTGAGAAAATAGAGTCGGATGCTCGGAGCAGCCAGGATGAGGGATCCAACCCACGGGATACTCCTTCTGAGTACCGGTCTTTGGAGGAGGAGAAGGATACCCCTTACACCCTTGGATACACTTGATTAAAGAAAAAGTCTACACATTTGATAGAAGCTATCCCCATCACTCATGCCCGAAGGACAATGGAAGAGGCACAAGCATTGAGGGAAAAGCTCCACCAACAAAAGAAAGATCACCAGCAAACCCAAGAGACAGAAGCAGATGACGAGAAAGAAGATGATGCAGTCGAGGATGTTCCGCTGATATGCAGGCAGACAGAGGCCTTGGAGAGGATCAAGCAACAAAAGAGGAAGGAAGGTGAAGAGAAACAAGAAATTGCCAGTGCCATGCAGCAAAGAATTCACAATGAGCTCAAATGAAAGATGGAGCAGCGGTAGCAAGAAGAATCAAAGAAGCAACACGTCGATGATTTAGAATCATCTGACGAATTCAAAAAAAGTAAAGAGGATAAAAGTCTCTCACAAAAAGAGGAACAACACGATACACAGGAAGGACAAGACCAAGACCTCAGCTCGCCCAAGGATGCTGATACAATTTCAGAGAGGTCACAACAAGAGAAAGGGGAAAGTCCAAGGGCAATCGGAGCTGCAGAGAGAAAGAGAGAATGCAAGCTACTATTATAAATAAGTGTAGCAATTCAATGAGGTGAATTCAGCTTTACAGATCAAACAACAACGCCTCGAGGAGGAGCTAACCAGGTAAAAGGAACAGAATGAGAAGCTACAAGGCTCATATGCCGTGGTTAGCAGGTCTCTCACTCGACTATTGGCAATACAGGAGACACCCTCCTCTTCGACTATGCCTGCAGGCTCTACTTCCTTGAGCCAGGAGATCAAGGAGTTAAAAGAAGCCCTAAAACAAGAAAAATATGATAGACAGATCATGATAGCAGCTCATAGGGCCCTACGACAGGCAAAGGATGAGGAAATTGAAGACTTAAAAGAGCAGTTGGCTGAGGCAAGAAAGGAAGTAGAGGATCTGAAAGCCAGTCAAACAACCGGACACAAGAGAATTTGAACAGGGAGAAATATCAGATCACTTCGAGTTTGAAACTCAACAAACGGAGATAGCAACTACAAGCACTGGAAAAGGCACACAAGAGTCTGCAGATCCAACCACGACATCCACCTCAGAGTCGGCCAAAGATGAAATTCAGCGTTGGATCTCAGAAGTCAAAGACCTGTCGCACAAGGCATATATGCAATATGAATTGAAAGTGCTGGAATCAACTGCCCTCCTCATGATCACTCCAGATGAGGTTGTAAAACATTTTGGGCACGAAATGATCGCTCTACTGTTGATGCGGCAAGAGGTTTGATTATGGCAGCAAAAGATGCTCCCAGTCATTGAACCAAACAGTAGAGGGAATTACAGAGAGGTCCCAATTACAGCTCTTTAGATTGAAATAGTCCTTGACAATCAACCCCTCTGGAGAAAGAAATGGTTCGATCAACGACCGACTGACGAAAGTATTACAGGAATGCACCCCAACATCTCAGGATCGACCCCACTTACTGTCCAATCAACAAGCAGCGATCCTGGGACAGTTTTTACAGTTGGCAAAGCAAAAGACCGGCAGTGCTAAACTACCCTGTCATAGCCAAGCCAATCAATAACAACCCCCCATCAGAGAATTACATGGTTCAAACTCTAAAAGGAGTCATCAACATGATGAAGGAGATCCCAGATCTTGCTTGCTAGATGCTGGTAAAGATTGCTAAAATGCTCATCACGTGCATTACAGCCTTCAGAGATATTGAAGCGGCAGAGCATCCATGGCAGGTATTTGTCAAGGGCACACGGGGCAACTGTTGGAACATGGAGACAGAAATCCCTAGCAGAAATATTATCACGGGATTATGCAAGAGTCATGTTTCTGCCATCTCAATACATGCAGACCTTTGAGAAGCATTCATGACAGGTTTCTTCGAAGATCTGACAGCTCGTCACATTGCTTATTAGAGCACCATTGCAATAATCCTTTCAGAGAACTGTCAACCAAAGTCGAGATCGAAGCTAGAGCGCAAAAGTTTAGAAATCTCACTGCAACACTAGAAAGAAGGCACTAAAGTGACTTCCCTCAGATGCAGCTTGCACGAGGGCATGCAAATGAATAGGAAGGGAGGAATGTTTGGTGGATACGAGCGAGCACACCAAACTTGGCGGATACTCTATTTTTTCGGCAAAAACCCTGTAATTCTGCCTAAAATGAGTTGTAATCAGAAGAAGATTAGACCATATTCTTTTTAATGCTCTCTGAGTCTACCCATTGTAAGAGGCCAGATGGCCATGGGAAAGCCCCCTAACTTTTAAAGTCAAAACCCTTAGTTTTGAAAAGTGGATTATCATTAGCTTGGAGAAGAAAAACGTGCGCTGCTAAAGCTTTTTGTGACTAAAATTTGTAATCATCATTTCTCCTGAGCGGATAATCAAAATTCTATTCCAAATAGTACATTGCGTTCCTTGTCTCTTGTTCTTCGATCTAAGTGTAATCATTTCCAATTGTGCTGTGGTTCGCGGCGAGTCGTTTGTGAGCTAAATGCATTGATTTGGGAGTTAAAATGGATATTTTTTGATGTTTTGACCTTGGATAAGTGTTTCTATGCTTAAGGTGGATCTTTCCAAGTACTTCTGTTTCAGTTTTTTGCACATTTTTTGTGATGGATCATGATTTATGTACCTTCCCAGATGGTGATAGAACTTGGTAGGATTGAGCCCAGAAGTGTTGTAATACCTCTCCTTAAGTCTCATGACATTTCGGATCCGTTTGGATACCAAAACCGCGTGATTGTGTTGAGTGTTGAGAAGGGATGCATACTGATTGTATGGCTAGGAAGTGGTTGATTTGCTTTTGTTGTAAGAACGAGTAGTCTTTGAGTTCACTTTGGTGAGATTGACACTCTCATTAAGTGTTCGTGCCCCACCCCGAGTCGCTTCATTGCATATTGACATTATATTAGTACAAAAGAGCTATGCTGCAGGCGTCCATCGCGGCGACCTGCTAACAAATGGCATGAATGAAAGGTTTACTGGAGAACTCATAAGGAATCTTACAAAGATGACAAGAAACAATGTGAAGACTTGGGATTGAGAGCTTGTTAATCCTCACGGACACCCTTTCACCTTTGGCGGATGCATATTATTTATTTGATTGAGTCATGGACCGGGTTTGTCGGTCCAATAGGTGTGTAGGTGATCGTCAATGAGAGGCGTACCACTTATCTTATTTTTAGAGTAGTTTTGCAATGACCGGCCACTATGGGTGCCCATGTGTGAATGGGACAAACTCTTATAAAAGGTCCATTTGACCTAAAAATCCTCATTCTCTGAGGTGTAAGCTAAGAAGTGCTCTTGCTCCATCTCTGTCTCCTTCTCCTTTGTGTGCTCACAGGTGTATGTGTGTGTGTTGAGCACGGCATTGATGGCGGCTCCTTCTTCTTTGAAGCACAGGATCCTTCATGACGGAAGCATTGAGTAGTGAGTGACACACCCCTGTCCCTTTGAGCTTGCTAGGCTCTTATAGTTGTGTGTTTGTAGCCTTTTGAGGGTCGCACATAGTGCACAGGCAAGTTCCCAGCTTCGACACGTACGGCAAAGCATACATTTTTGGCGCCGCTGTCGGGGAATGCCTTGCATTAAGCTTGAGGAGCACTCATTGCCAGCTCTAGAAGCCTTTCTTCTATCTGTTTTTTGTTTTTTGTTGTGTTGTCTGAGAACTGTTAAGTGGATGCAATGGGCAGATTAGCAGGGTTTTGTTAGCTACTGTTAAGTGATTGTAAAGGGCAGATTAATAGGTTTTTGTCAGCTTCTATTAAGTGTCTATAAGCTCTGTTAGTGCTTCATTGTACTGTTTTTGTTAGCTTTGCAAGATTTGTAATGTGCAGGTACTAGTAGATCTGTTAGCAAGTGAAGACAATGAGAAGTAGAGTAGACAGTGAGCAGTAGAGTTGACTGTCTGTGAGTGTGCAATGTACTGTGTTAGACAGTGTGTTAACAGAGGTAGTAGTGTTAATTAGTTGTTAATTACCTGTGTTAGTTAAAAAGAGGTTAGACAGAGCTCGCAAGAGTTGTTGTGTGTGCGTGGAAGCTCGGCATCCACGCAGCTACATTATCCTCAAAGAAAGTTTTTTTTGAAAAATAAATAATTAAAAAAACAATTAAAAAACGCTTGGGATATTGGGGATTAAAAAGAAAACTCAAAATAAAAAATTTAAAAAATTCTTATCTTAAACAGAAGGATCAGGATCGGGACCTTATCTTCAATGGAAGGGATCATGATCGGGATCTTTCCCCAAGCCCAAGCCCAAGCCTAGGCCTAGGCCCATGCCTTAGTCCTCAGTTTTATGATATACTATACACACTACTTTATATATAGATACTAGGACCTCAAGTATAGCGAGGGCATGTGGGACAAGTTCCTCAAGTCCTCCACCATCCCCTTCACACTCACCCTTTGGACTTACTAAATCTATCCCTCTCCCCATCTAGGAAAAGACTAGTTTTAGGATTCCAAGGGTTGTACGTAACCGAATTGAGGGTTGTAAAGCACGACATATCTCTCTAGCCAAGACGCTCGTTTTGAGCTATCACACGCTATACTACGTGGCTTGGTTAAAAAAAGTGACAAAAAATAACAAAAAAATTGGGTTGTAAACACCCAAAAAACTAGGTGAGCGGCCTTCACGGAAACTCACTAACATCTCTAGGGTGTTGAGTTCACATGCACCTACATTCTGGTCATGTGCTAGAGGACGAGCACATAGAGAGTGTCTCCGTTTACACGACACTCATTATTCCTCCACCTTAGGCTATAGGCCCTCAATGGGAGCCCAAGGTAGTACCACTCAGAATCCGCATATTGTGTCTAGTGACTCTTTCTCTGACTATGACATCATGGAGGGTTACCCAATGACTAATTTCAATAGCTTAAGCCAAGACATGCATGCCATGGGCCCACGGTCCAGTCCGAGCGTGCTTAGCCGCTTGAAGGAAACCTTTGGTAGAGCCACTCGCTTCGAATATGGAGCTAGCGATGTAAATGAGGGGAGTGGGTGTAAGGATCGGGAGGGGAAAAGAGCTCAAGGAGGCTCAAAGGTGAAAGACTTTATTGTTACACAGTGAGCTACACACAAATAGTAAAAGGTACACAATCACTAAAGGGAGAAATTGATGTACACACAAAAGTAGGATATCATATTGCATAGCGTATACTATATGTACAACACAAGGCTTTATATAGGGCCTTGATATTACATGGTTGGCACAAATGCCTATACATGGCTTATTCCTCTGTTTATAGCAAATATGCTAAGGTGTCAACATCAACTCAAATGAGGTGTAGAGGGATGTCCCATGCCTATCTCAACAATCCTCCCCTTAGGCATGGACTATACTGAATGAAGCTGAATCGAGACCTAAGGCCACACAGGCTAATGGTCACATAGACCGAGGTAGTCGCACAGACTATAGTCACACAGACTGAGTGGTCTCATTACATGGTGTCACACAGACTAATAAGTCCTCCCCTTAAACAGAGAAGGTGGAAGACTATCCATTTTTACAGTACATCAGTATATTCGCAAAAGTAGTTGGGGGCGGCACGCACATGGAGACAATTCTCTTCCTGTTGAGCTGTATCTCCGTCCTTTTCTTCTGCAAGATTGACTCTATTTTTGTTGCTTCCTTGGCACTTTGATGGTGGATGACCTTTGATGCCGCAATTGCTACAATATTTGTTCTTGTAGCAGTCCTTGGAGAAGTGTCCAGGCTTCCCACATTCATAACACTTCTTGTTATTGACGTAAGCAAATCGAACCCCGAACCCCGACGGCCTCTAAAACACCGGGGACCGAATGGCGCGCCTTGAGCCTGTCATGGTAAAGCAAACAGGGGGCACCACCTAGCTTCAGCGGCTAGGACACAAACAACACACCACCATAACAAAGTTTTCATCCAAGAGAGATGGATGCTTGGGAGTAATGATGAAGAGGAAAGGGAATGAGATCAAGTGAGAGAGTGAGAGAGAGAGAGAGAGAGAGAGAGAGAGAGAGAGAGAGAGAGAGAGAGAGAGAGAGAGTGAGGGAGGGGGTATAGCGGCTTAGTACTTAGGCACCACAAAAGGATGGCGAATCCGCACACCCTTCACACATACACAAGCTAACTCCAAACACAAAACTAGGTGGCGATTCCGCACACCTCACATGGGCAAAACATTGCAAGAAAACATACTTGCAAAACCTCAAGCTTTATTTAGAGAATAAGGCGATGAAATGGGGAGCATAGGGTAGGGGAATGAGAAGGGAGAGAGTGGTAGAGCACATGGCGGATAGGTGGGAGTTGATGGCGAAGACTCGCAAGAGGGTTATGGCCATCATCCTTCATTTAGTTGCCCTTCATCTTCCATAGCCAAGGGTGTAGAGGTCATGCTCAAGACAAGCATGGTGATGGTGATGGTGTGGGTGTGTGTGTGTGCACTAGGCACACACAGTGCATAGTGTGTTCTTTGGTGATGTTGTGTGTGTATTTAGTGTGATAGTGACCCCTCTTTATATAGGGGAGGAGGGGGAAGGAATTCTAGAATTTAGAAATGAAGAAATCATTATCTACATAGGCCATGTGACTGTGGGCTCCACTTGTCTGGCTGTGTGTATATGTGCCAGAACAGCAGTCTCATGAGAGAGAGACTAAGAGAGAGAAATGGGTTGATGAAAAAAGGTGAGAGGTGACATGGAGAATAAAGTAATTACAAGAGGGGAGTGTGTTCAGAGGTGAATCTGTGTGCAGATGTGTGTGAACACAAGAAAAATCAGGTAACCACCGGGTGGGGATGGGTCTGTGGGCACCTTTTTCAGTGAAACTGAGTGTGTGTGAGTGTGGGGGAGGTTATTTAGCTACAAGACAAGAGACATGGTGCCCTTTAGAGAGAGAGGGGGGTATTTGGGTCATGGGATATGATAGGAGAGAGAAAGAGGGGGTGGGGTATACTATTTTGGAAGATAGGGTAAGTTGCATGTGAGTTAGGGTGCATTATTGGTGAGTTATAATGCATTATTGGTGAGAGGTGGGGTAGCTTGAGGGGAGAGAGAAAGGAGAAAGGACAAGGGGAAGAGAGACGGGGTTGACCTTTTGAGTGGAGGAGAGGAAAAGGGACACACGGCGGGGCAACAATGAAGAAAAAGGAGGCAAGGTGGGGATGGGCTGCCCCACAGGCATGAGGTGGCCTATTTTACCTTTCTCATATATTTACATAATCATACTTTATTTTTTTCTTACTTTTTCCAATGCCTTTTATCACTCCCTCCCTAAGAGGGGGTTTTCATGGGGTGGGGACGAGAGAAGAGGGGTATGGGAGCTTGGATTGTGAAAAGCCCCCATCATTAGCCCTTCCCTTTTGGCTAGAGGCATTCATGCCTCTAGCTCATCTGTTTCTTCTTCCGCTTAGCTGTAGGATCCGATATCGAGTTGCCTTCTAAACTAGCCATTCCATTTGGCCATTGGTGAGATTTCTGGGATATTCATGAATCTGTAACAGGTCCAAGTGATAACTTGTTCCTTGGAATAGTGTCGGTTGATTAAAGGGGAAGCCCATGGCTTCCAGAACTTTGTGCCAATGTCCTCCTGGATCCCAAGTGAAAAATAGGATCATTGTTTGCAGTGTCCGAACAATAAAATTTGCATGCCAAATTGGATCAAATTTGTAACCACCATTAGCGAGAGGGGAAATGAGCATCTTGGCTCCTGCAAAGACAGAACTGAAAATTATGATTCCCAAGAGTGTACCAAGAATCCACCATATAAGGACGCCTTGTTGGTGTGGTGAGCTCAAGTTGTCTTCAGAATCCTGATTACTGCCATGACTAGAAAAAACTGTGAGCATATCATGCTTCTTTTGGGTGTGCTCAAACATGTCAGCTTCCTTTACTGATGCTTATAGAAAGCCACCTACCTTGTGGCTTAAATTCAAGCGTAATCCACTTACCTTTCTCCAAAGAGAGGATGCACTATTTGTAAAAAATTGTACCAAATTGTGAATGAGGTCTTCATTCTTGCATTCTATTAGGCTTTTGTCTATCCATGGCTCCTTTGCTCTTATCTCCATGCTGATCTTATCTCTATATGTTAGAGCAGCTAGCCATAGCCATAGGTCTGATGCATCCCATGCAAACACAATGTTGTGTTGTGGAGGAGTTTGGAACATCCTTAAAAGGTTGGCAGCATATTGATCATCAAACTTACTCTGAACACCCTCACATAAACTGGAGGCATTACCCATCTCCAAGTTTATAACACCCTTCAGTAGACTAGAGGCATTACCCATCTCTAAGTCTATAACACTACACAATAATGTCTTGCTCGGCTGCCAAGCGTCTGGAGCAATATCCAACTCCAAACCTTCAGTCATACTTACCTCTTCGTTATGGTCCTCATGTGAAACTGCCTTGATGCAAGATTCCTTTAGCTTGCTACACTGTCCTGGGTCCATGCTAGTGCACAGGCTTCCGTTTTCAAAGCCCTCCCCTTTGCTTGATATGTTGTCCATCTTCTGCAAAGCCTTGCTAACAGGCTAGTTTTCCTCTTCTCTTGTATCTTTCATGACCTTTGCATTCCTCTTACTCTGACGAGGCGTAATCAACACTTTACACCTTCTTATCCTTACTGCCCAATGCTGTCGATTGATCTCTTTGGTGCCTATTTCATCCAAGGTTAAAGATGTACTCACATTTGTAACACAATTTTCTTGACTTACCTCCCCCACTTGGGTAGCATCTTTTGATTCTTTAACCTCTTGATCCACTGCTTCAGTTCTTTGAATAGTCTTCTTACTTGATCCTTCTTCTGTTACACTCATCTTGACCTCTTCTGCAAGACCAATGATACTTGGTGTGCGGGTACCAATTGGTGGTGGGCGTAGGATGATTGTAAGTGGTGATAGTGGCGGACGTAGAATTTGTGTTGGTGGGGCTGGTGCTTGGGGTGGGGGTGTTCTTTCTCTAGGGGGTGACAATTGGTTCCTCCTACCTTCTCTATTATAGTTTTGTTGTGGTTTGGGACAGTAGTACATACCGTGACCATCTTCTCCGTAGTTGTAGCAGTGATACTCCCTGTTTTGTCGTCGTGCTCTTCCAGGGTCTTGATCTCTTTCTTGACTCCCCCCTTGCTGTATTAAGTGGACAGACAAATTCTGCAGTTGGTCAGTAATATGGGCCAACATATCTTGTTGGTCATGTCTTACCCCAAGAGCTGGTGGTGGTGGTGGAATGGTGGTTGTCGTAGTTGCTGGTCGACGCGATGTTCCTAATTCTGTTGACTCGGTTTCTTTGGCTTTCATTCGCAGCTTCTTGTCTTTAAGGCGAGCAATCTCAACGGCTAACTCGTACGTAGCCGGGAATCTACCTTTCACCTTCTCCTTGAGAAGCGGCCATAAGCCATGCGTGAACCGATCTTTTTTTAGGAAATCGGGTGTAGCTTCCCCCCTTGCCAGTGACTCAACCCACCGTTCCCACAAATCCACAAATTTGGACTCATAGGTGGCATATTCTAAAAGACCCTCCTGCTTCAAGTCTCTCAACTTGTCCCACAATTTTTCTGAAGTGGTACCTCCCCCAAAGCGCCTCTTAAAAGCGGTTTTTAAGGGTTCCCAGTCATCCTTGGTTGCTTGTGGAAGTGCATTGTACCATGATCTAGCTTCTAGCTTCATGAGATGCTTAAAGATTCTAACCCGGGATTCATCCGTATCTTTGTTGCTCACTACACATGCTACTTCAAAGTCATCTAGGAAGTCAGTTACCAAATCCTCCCCCTTCTTTCCTTTAAATGTTGGAAATGCTACACTTGCCATGATTACTGAGAGAGAGCTAGAAAGACACACTGCTTAACTTGCAAATTTTTTTTTCTTTTTTACAAGGAGGCGTGTATACTTTCTTATACTAGGACATAGATTAAAACTTCAAACGGTACATTGCCTTGTACCAAAGGTAAGACAAATGGTTGATCTGATGCCAGAACCTCCAAAAACCGCTCCCCACCCGGCATGGTGTCAATGACGTGCTGGTAGTGAGCCTTCAAATCCAGTATTACCTTGATTGAGCGTACACGTGTTGGTATGTGTGATCTGTCTTGAGGTAGGTTGTACTGATTCATGTGAAGCTTAGAGGTGCTTAGTCACTGTCCAAGCTTGTGGGAGAGGGTGGTGTTCTTTACTGAAAGAAACTCAGTAGATCCCTAGTTTCTCTAGTGAGAGTGTGAGCCAATGCTTCCGTTATCTGTGCTGCAGCATCAGGTGCGACTTAAAAACTGACTGTGATAATTACCTCGGTGACTTGAGTTACCCGATTCTCAAAGTAGAATAGTGTTGATTCTCTATTGTGTAGAGCTCCTTCCATTTTGTTGTTGTGGGTTGGTTGTAGGTTGCGGACATGGTTTCGACCTTCTCCTTCTTCTTCTTGGCACTTGGCCTATGTATATCCACTGGGTTTGACGTGTTGGTTGACTCTCCCACTGCAAATCAATTACCGTTACGCTTGGCACTTGAGCTTCGATGGAGATGCGGAGTTCATCTAGTTGTGCTTGGAGCTCTTCTTCTTCTGTCGTCCAATTAGCAAATCCTGCTAGCCATTCATCCATTCACAATAGTTTAAGGGTTTCAGTCTTGTAAACTGAAGGGTTTCATGAAAAGATCCTCAGTGGGGGCACCAAATGACGGGAGCAAAGCGAACCCCGAACCCCGACGGCCTCTAAAACACCGGGGACCGAATGGCGCGCCTTGAGCCTGTCATGGTAAAGCAAACAGGGGGCACCACCTAGCTTCAGCGGCTAGGACGCAAACAACACACCACCATAACAAAGTTTTCATCCAATAGAGATGGATGCTTGGGAGTAATGATGAAGAGGAAAGGGAATGAGATCAAGTGAGAGAGAGAGAGAGAGAGAGAGAGAGAGAGAGAGAGAGAGAGAGAGAGAGTGAGGGAGGGGGTATAGCGGCTTAGTACTTAGGCACCACAAAAGGATGGCGAATCCGCACACCCTTCACACATACACAAGCTCACTCCAAACACAAGACTAGGTGGCGATTCCGCACACCTCACATGGGCAAAACATTGCAAGAAAACATACTCGCAAAACCTCAAGATTTATTTAGAGAATAAGGTGATGAAATGCGGAGCATAGGGTAGGGGAATGAGAAGGGAGAGAGTGGTAGAGCACATGGCAGATAGGTGGGAGTTGATGGCGAAGACTCGCAAGAGGGTTATGGCCATCATCCTTCATTTAGTTGCCCTTCATCTTCCATAGCCAAGGGTGTAGAGGTCATGCTCAAGACAAGCATGGTGATGGTGATGGTGTGGGTGTGTGTGTGTGCACTAGGCACACACAGTGCATAGTGTGTTCTTTGGTGATGTTGTGTGTGTATTTAGTGTGATAGTGACCCCTCTTTATATAGGGGAGGAGGGGGAAGGAATTCTAGAATTTAGAAATGAAGAAATCATTATCTACATAGGCCATGTGACTGTGGGCTCCACTTGTCTGGCTGTGTGTATATGTGCCAGAACAGCAGTCTCATGAGAGAGAGACTAAGAGAGAGAAATGGGTTGATGAAAAAAGGTGAGAGGTGACATGGAGAATAAAGTAATTACAAGAGGGGAGTGTGTTCAGAGGTGAATCTGTGTGCAGATGTGTGTGAACACAAGAAAAATCAGGTAACCACCGGGTGGGGATGGGTCTGTGGGCACCTTTTTCAGTGAAACTGAGTGTGTGTGAGTGTGGGGGAGGTTATTTAGCTACAAGACAAGAGACATGGTGCCCTTTAGAGAGAGAGGGGGGTATTTGGGTCATGGGATATGATAGGAGAGAGAAAGAGGGGGTGGGGTATACTATTTTGGAAGATAGGGTAAGTTGCATGTGAGTTAGGGTGCATTATTGGTGAGTTATAATGCATTATTGGTGAGAGGTGGGGTAGCTTGAGGGGAGAGAGAAAGGAGAAAGGACAAGGGGAAGAGAAAGGGGGTTGACCTTTTGAGTGGAGGAGAGGAAAAGGGACACACGGCGGGACAGCAATGAAGAAAAAGGAGGCAAGGTGGGGATGGGCTGCCCCGCAGGCATGAGGTGGCCTATTTTACCTTTCTCATATATTTACATAATCATACTTTATTTTTTTCTTACTTTTTCCAATGCCTTTTATCACTCCCTCCCTAAGAGGGGGTTTTCATGGGGTGGGGACGAGAGAAGAGGGGTATGGGAGCTTGGCTTGTGAAAAGCCCCCATCATTATTTAATCGAGGTGATGATGATGACGCCCTAGATGATGATGATGACGATGATGTGAAATAAGCTCCTCCCACTGATTCAGATTTCTTCTTATTTTTCTTTTCTTCTTCATGGATTTCCCCTATAACATATTGCAGACAAGGTATGGGTTCCTTTTGCTCTAAGACTGTTACTATGTTGTCAAAAGTTTCAGGTAGAGCACTTAGCAACACATCGACTTGATCTTCTTCTGGGACTTGGCACTGAATGTAAGTGAGTTGCATGATTATGCTCATTAGTCTATTAACAAGGCTTGAAACATCCTCCTCTTGAAGCATAGTAAGTTTGTAAAGATTTTTCTTTAAGCTAATCTTACTTTGCTTTTGTTTAGCACCGAAGTTATGTTCCAAAATATCCCATGCTTGGATTGCAGTGGTACAGCTATTTGTAAAATGCACATAATTATCATGCAGTGATGTGATAATTATTCCGAGTGCCTGTTCATCTTTAGCTTGTGCTTGTGCGACTTGGGCTCTAGTGAGAGTGCCTTCAGCAGAAGTGGATGGTTCGCTTATTCTTGGTTTTACAACCGACCATAGTTGCTTTTTCATAAGATATCCTCGCAGCTTGGTCTGCCAAGTGTGGAAACCGTCTCCATTGAATTTTTCAATCCCTTTCTTTGCCATGATGCAAAGTGGTTCCAAACGCAGAGGGTCTCGGTCTTACCAATAGAGATACTATCTCTATGGCAGTGTCTTGCCCTTTATAGGAGGTAATATGAATGTCAGATTATGCTTAAATTGCGAAGTCACTCTTTGCAAGTAGGATTTGCAAAGTTCCTCTTCACAAACAAAGAAGGTTTAGCCCTGAAGTCGAGGGAGAGCTTTGATTATCTGCTTTGCACTAGCTACTTGTAGGGAATTTACAAAAGCTTAAAAAAAAACTTTGTACAAAAAAAAAGCTTGTCGTTTGTTGCTATGTTGCGGAGTTTGTCGAGCTGCCACCACGAGATGAGGATTTTCTTTGCAAAGGGCTTTGTAATGCACAATGCATGTGGGACACGCTGCTTAAGGGGATTTAAGGGGACCAAGGGTTTGAAAACAAAAAAATTCTTAAAGCTTGACGATTTTGATGAATTCGACGAGCAGAAGTTGTCAAAAAATAAGCAGCAGATACCGTCTAAAGAGGGTAGATGGCGTTTTTGAGCTTTTGAGGGATTTGATGCTGTAGATGAGATCGCCCTGCTATTGTGCTTGCATCCGTGAGGCTTGATGTGGGTAGGGGCTGCCAGAGGAGTGCCTTGAGCGGCCGCAAGTGAGAGTGTGTGTGTGTTATGAAGATAGCGCTGCAAAGTGTGTGTGTGTGTGTAAGAGAGAGAAGCAATCAAGCTCCTGCTCTCTCTCAATCCGATTCTAAGCTTGTGTGTGTGCTTAAAAAACAGTGCTGTAGCAATAGTCAGTGCCGATGGCAAGGCTCTATTGAATGCACTTCGATGCTTATTAATGTTGCTGCTTGATGCTCCCAGCGCTGCCCAACAAGGAATTGATTTGAGCTCGATTTAACTTCAAGCTTTGCAACTAGCAAAACCCCGGCTTCCTTGATTCAATTCCTTTGCTCTCCTCCTAGATGTCGACGACCTTGATTTGCTTTGCAAGGTTGGCTCCTTTTCTTGATCAGAAGTTGCAAGACAAAGTGCTGCTCTCTGATATTCGCATCTCTGGACTCCGATTGGCGTAATTCCAAGTGAATAGGTAAATTTTGCACAATTTAGGAGGGTGAATAAGGATGTTAATTGGCTTCTAATCGACTGTGTGATTAGTAGAAAGTGGACAACTGGGGTGTCTATGCAATGAGAAGAAGATTGCTAAGCTAATTATGGTGCTCACTGGCTCTGATACCAGTTGTAAGGATCCGGAGGGGAAAAGAGCTCAAGGAGGCTCAAAGGTGAAAGACTCCATTGTTACACAGTGAGCTACACACAAATAGTAAAAGGTACACAATCACTAAAGGGACAAATTGATGTACACACAAAAGTAGGATATCATATTGCATAGCGTATACTATATGTACAGCACAAGGCTTTATATAGGGCCTTGATATTACACGACTGGCACAAATGCCTATAAATGGATTATTCCTTTGTTTACAACAAATATGCTAAGGTGTCAACATCAACTCAAATGAGGTGTAGAGGGATGTCCCATGCCTATCTCAACAGTGGGGAAGTAAATTTTCCATTCATGACCAATGTAGACCCCATGCTCCTGGAGAGTGTGCACATGAATACTCCATTCACTGCACCCCCTGACTCTTCAAAGCTATTCCCCTCCAAGGTTATATTACCTGACGGTAGAAGCCTTGCCAAAGTGCAAGAGGTTGAGCGGTATGTCATTGCGGCTACGGAAAAGGAAATTGAGAGCTTATGTAGGGTAGAGCAAAGGAGAGAGTTAAAAACGAAAGCCCCTATGTCAACAACCATGCTAGGCGAGCAATCGAGTGCTCATGAATTAGCGACCACTAAGGGTCAACCCATAGAGAACCACATTGCATCTAGTTCAAAGGACACCCCTAGCACCTCAATCCTAGATGGGGCATTTCTAAACAAAAACTAAGAGTATGAACTACAAACAGAGACTTTAACTGACCTATACACAGGTCACACCTATCACGTGGGTTGGTTAGATGTCTTACAATCCACAACATGGGTGCTACTAGTATAGATGATCAACAACAAAGAGTTTGTGAGGTCATTCATAGGGTTATAGAGCTCTGGAGACTGAACAAGGGGATCCACATGCCTTCAACAGTTCTCATGAGATTCTTGGATACAAGGAAGGCTAAGCACCCAACCTTATCACAAATGGAGACTCCCTCGGTAAGTCCGATGGATCCTCCATATGTTGTTTTGCCAGGGGTCTTAGTGCAATCTGAGCCCACAAGTGATAAATTTACCTTTCCAAGTCTAGCTCACCTTTCCCTTGATGACACCACGGCTACCATGCCTACCCAAGTGATGGGCATGCCAAGGAACACGCCATGGACCTCATTTGTTAGTAAAGGACCGCTACATGGTAGCTCAATGCTGGCAACAATACCTACACGTGTGTATCAATCATATTGTTAACAAAGTCAACATCAGTTAATAGAAGCTACTAAAGATCGAAGACGTACGAATGCACATCGAGGATGAATGCAAAGAAGAGTAAAGATTGGAGTTACACATTTTCCACATTTTTCCAAAATGGTCACGTATTGTAAATTCTTGAATTTTTCAAGCCATTGTAATATTTTAATGTGTTACGGGCTCAATGGGAGTTTCAAGATGTAAAGAACAGGCCAGTTGCTATGCCTAGGTAGCAGATTCAGTAAGTGGTGGAGCCCTAAAGGCCTTGGGCACCAGGACATTGCATATTTTTACCCTAGGTATATAAGACAGTGTGTAAAAGAAATTAGGGTTCTCAAGTCATTTGTTGAGAGCACTATTTGGTGAGATCTCTTGAGGTGTGTGGCTATGGAGTCCTTGAGCTTCTCATTGCTCATGAGACTTGATTAACACTAATCAATGATTCATTCTCTCTCACTATGCCTCTCTCTTACTTCTTATGATTGCCTATGAGTCTTAGATTAACTAGATCTTAACTAATTAGTGGTTAATCCCTCTCTAATCTTGTGTGATTGCCCTCTTTTGCTTGTGTGTGCATGTAGGTTTGATTGGAGTGTGGTGCTCCATAGATCTATGTGTGTGTGCTTGCGATTAGTGTGTTGCATGATAGGATTAGTGTTGTGCGCGTCTTGCAATCGTAGTTTGTGTGATTGGGTTGATTAGAGGTGAAGAGAAGTGAATATGGAGATTGCCCTTCATTGCGGCTTAACTCCTCCACAGGCCGATAAGCTCACCTCGTAGAGTTAACCATTTGTGTTGCCACGATTAGCTCACTAACCGTGTGAGTGTTTCCATGCCCTAGCCGGGTAACTCATCCCTCCGGATTGATAATGTTGTTGGTCATTGGAGCTATTGCAACGATGGGGCCCCCTACATTTGGCGCCGTTCTGGGGACGATGGCTTACGCTAGTGTAATTGTGGCGTAAACGAATGCGTTCCCTCACTTAATTCACTACTAATTTCACTTGTGTGTTTATGTTTTTGTGGATTTTGAATGTGTGTGTATAAAGCATTGTGTTCATAATTCCCTACTGTGTGACCATATCTTGCTAATTGTGTGTTTACACACTCTAATTTCACACTAACCCCTTGCTAATTTGACTAATTTTTGCTAATTTACTAATTTGCTATGAAGGATTGGAACATTCCACCATTCAATTGATCTTCAACGGAAAGGTAATCAAGGTGGTATTCTCAACCTCCCTAGAATCTAGAGATGTGTAGAGATCCCACCATGATGATGCAATGTAATGCTATGCTATGTTGATGCAATGTAAAGTAATGCAATGTGGATTGAAAATTTTGAGATTTTTTGTTTTCACGCCAATGCCGAAATTTTAAAGAATTGGTGGCGTATGATTTGCCAAGTTTCAATTGCTAATTGGTGATTGTAGGTTTCTAATTGGGTGCCTAATTGAGTTAATTGCATGCTTGGATGGTCAATTGCAAGTGTGTGCACTAAAATCAATTGTGTGTGCATTTTAATTGAGTGTGTGTATGCCTAATTTTAGGCGTGTGTGCACTATTTTGCCCATGTTTGAGCACCTAGAAATCAATGTGTGCGTTATGATTTTTCAATTGTGATGATTGATTTGTGTTGTGCTCATGCCCAACTAATGATTTGTGAAGTCACATTGCAAATCCGACAAATTTATAAACCATTTTGTATGCGCACCTAAAGATTGGTAAAAATTGCCAATTTTTTAGTGTGTGTGCGCTAAAAAAGTGTTTAATTTGCATGGTTAATTTAATGTTTTGATTGCATAATTGATGTGTGTAAAGATTAGATGCTGCATTTTTGTGCTCAAATAGGGATTTACACACTCTAACTGCGTCAATTTTTGACCTAATTTTGTCGGTAATTTTGCCCGTTTAATTGCCTAGTCTTGATTTTATTGATAAAATGAATTGGCAATTGAATTGATGTGATTTTGGCAATTTTATTTGGCTGCACTATTCCTCAATGTGTGAAGAATTTGTAGAATTTTTTGGGGTATTTTGCGGATAATTTTTGTAATTTTTTAGATTTTCGGGTGATTTTACACGTTCCGGCTAATTTTCGACCTAAATTCGGTTTTTTTTAAATTCCCGAGCGTGCCTTTCGACACATGGACTTTCTTCGTTGGATAGAGCTTTACGTCTCTTGGGATAGTTTTCTACAATGCTAAAATAATCTTCCTTTTTTTTCTTCTTCCGCTTCCGTCGCTCGCTGTTCTTGTGCTTTGTGACGTGTGAACCCACCCTTACACACACAACACACGAGCTACAAGAAGACATTATAAGTTTTTGAAAAAAAAAGGGGACCTATTTGTCTTCTGTCTCTCTTTCCTCAACTGTTGTGGAGCCTTTTGTCTTTTTGCCTTTTTTTGTGTCATTGACTTTTGTATTGATTCGTTTTAATTTCATTTCATTTCGTTTTTTTAATTTCATTTCATTTTTTTTTCTTTTTTTTTCTCACTTTCATTTCATTAATTTGTATATCAGTCAAAGAAAATCACAAAAAAATAACCATTAAAAATCATAAACACATTAAAAATTTTCAAAAACCCAAAAAAAAAAACAGAGTTAGAAAATTATAAAAAATAGAAAACTCATCTAAAAAAAAATAAAAATAGAAAATTCACAAAAAAAACACATAGAAATCATAAAAGATTTAAAAAAATTCACAAAAACCATTAAAAAACTCAAAAAGGTCACAAAAAATTCACAAAAAAGTTCAAAAGTGTTTCAAAAAAAAAAAAATCACAAAATTCATAAAACCTTGAAATAAATCACACAAAATATTCTAAAACTTAAAGAAAAAATCACAAAAAACTAGAAAATTACCAAAAAACTAAAAAATTTAAAATTTCACAAATAGTTAGGAAAAATAAAAAGAAAGTACCGGAAGTACCTAGAAAATCCAGAACGAGGCCGAAACGCAAAAAATACACGCACCATTGGAAAAGATCATCCACAAGCAAATCAAAATCCAAAAAACAAATCCGAGAAGTACACCGCAAGCGAGCACAAATCGAGAACAACAAACAACGAAAAAGTCAGAAATAGCAAAAGCAAAGCCGGGAAGAGTATCGCACACCGAGCAAACATAGCAAATTGAGCACACCGTGCAAAGCGGATCAGATCAACAAAAAAGCAAGCAAAACGACCAATTCAAAGCAGTAGCGCGTCAAATAAATTTCAAAAATTCTACATGCGAGAACCGAGCACGTGCAAGTGTAGTAGTGCAAATTAGTTTCCAATCGAACGAACAGGGGTACAACTCGCATATGATTGCAGGTTAGGCTAGTACGAGCAATGTAAATTCTGCTAATCAATACCAAAATGTGCTACGAGATAGTTTTTACAAAACAAGCCAACATGGACTCATATCGAGCTGTGAGTTTAAGTACAACAAAGTAAACTAGTAGTAGTGGCAACACATGCATAACTGCAACAAAGCAAATTTTGCAGCTATATGGCTACAATGGGATAAATTTTTGTACACAGATACAGAAGGTCATAGGTATCTTATGAGCAGCAAAAGCAGCATAGGAGACAAGATCCTATTGATCAGAGTCAAGCCAGATTCAGAAAACTCCCAGATGTTCATAGACTTCAGTGGAGTCAGGTATTGGAAGCTTAAAGATGAAGTGTAGATAGAAGTGCAAAGAATTGACCCAAATGGTTATCCAAAGAATTGACCCAAATGGTTATCCAAAAATCTGCACGTCCGCAAAGTGTCCATTTAGTGCATATGCAATCAGGGTCATTGTACATGGATTATAGTGGTCAGATTTATAATCGAGAGCCAGAGTTGCAAGATCCAACAGATCAACCAATAGAAGCAAATCTAATTGGAGAACCAAGCCAAAGATGGTACAAAGGTCAAGATGGAGCAATCTACAACTTAATGCTTAGTGTTCTAAAAGAAGAAGCCGAAAACTTGGCCAACATAGAAGCAGAAACTTCTCTGCAAGAGCTTGACATGACAGAACCAAATGAAATACCACCAGTCATGGAGTATTGCTCAGATTGTGGAAGAAAAGGTGGACTTTTTGCTGAAGATTGTCTAAGAAATCTAGACAACAGGGACACATCAACTGCCAAGCAACGCACATAACAAATTGGAAATGCGAATCTTGATGTAAGTGCATCTAACTCGTCACTTTTAATGCAATCGGATGATTCTGCATTACCATAAGAAGCACAATTCAAAACACTGCAAGTTCAAAATCAGCATAAAGATGCACAGACAGTTGAAAAGCTTAAAATTGATTCTTTGAACAACAAATTCCTGCATGAATTTAGTAAAGGTGTTGAGATATCACCGAAGGGTGAAAAAATTGTTAGGTTTGCAAATGATTTTGCATCCACTGCCACAAGTGTGCAATCATTCACGAGTCTAAGGGACACATCAAACAGAATGATGCTAACATTGTATGGCACACATAATTCATATGCACATTGTGTAGACCAAAAAGGGAAACTGTACAAAAAGGATCAACCTGTGTTTGAACGGCCCACATACCAGCTCATAGAAGTGCGTCCAGAGATAGATAAAAAAGGATGGTTCATTTCAGAAAAAAAATCTATTATAGCCCATCCTCTCTAGAGTTGAAGGATATTACCCGAGTGAACCCGTAAATCTGTTGAGACAAACTCTCCTTCATCAGAAATCAAGCTGCGATGTTGTGACCAAACAAACATATACTTTGACCAAAATAATCGTAGATATAGACGAGAGTCTAGCATCTATGATGCCTTGGGTCCTGAGACCACATAAGTCCATATCATAGGAGACCCATGGGGTAGACAATATTAGGGCAAAGATAATGCTATCTACAGCTTAACTTGGGGAATAATTTGTCAAGTTTCAAGGAGATACATAGGAAACTATGTCAAAGGTTTAGAGATGCCAAATGTCAACAGTGCCACCCAAAGTGTACCTTCACAATCCCAAAAGGTGAGACTCAATCAGATCCAAACACTTTTGAACTCTTCCAATGAAGCAGGCTATAGTGATCACCCAAAGAAGGGGGGAGCTGTAAATCCATCAAGCTCAGCTTATGTACCAGGAAATGCTACACCGGTTAGAAGCCCTAGATATTCTAACCAATAGACCTCTTCAAAGCAAAAACCATTGAAAGATCATATGGTTGTTGGAAGTTTCCAATTGACCCACATTCCATCAGAGTCTACAGACAAATGCCTCTATGAAGTTCATCAAGGATAGAAGTTTCAGCTAATCTCTACAAGTCAAAGTCAAAATCCAACAAATCCCATAGTGTTCAAACAATTACATGTGCTCAAGCTCACATATGCATATCAAGATGCACATGGTAATGAATATCAACAAGATCATGACCTTGTACAAACCCCTACGGATGGCCCGACTGAAATCAAAGACTATCTGAAGATGATGCAAAGCCTCAAGCTACCAGAACAGGTGACAGAAAAGTCAAAGTCAATGAAAGCTAAAGTCCATAAATCTACACAAAGGTCACCATCGAAATCTCCTCCAAAGAAATAGATTCTGCCAGAAGGTACAATGGATCTTCTAAGATCAAGGGTTACTCAGATGCAAGAGGACAATGCTCAACAATTGCAAAAAGGTGCAATATCACAACCAATGGAGCCAACATCAATTGAAGTAGGTGATCAAAGAAAAGAAAATGCAGATAAATTCCAACCAAAGGATGTTGCCATAGCAAAAGAAGTCAAATCAGACACAACTCCTGCGACGATCAAGTGCAACATTGTTGGTGAAATTGAAGAAAAATTGTCAAGTGAATTAAAGCTAGATTTTTAGTTAGACAAGAATCTCATGTCTTTTTGCACTTGGAAAAGATGTGGCCAACCACAACTGGAAGATGCTCCTAAATTTGTGAGAATATCAGGAAACAAACAAGCAGAATGCTGGGGAATCATCTCCACTACCATTGAAGCGAGTTCATAGATTATCACAACTCAATTTCATGTGATCGCAACAAAGAATATGCCAGGTGACATCATAATGGGAATGCCAACGGCCCAAAAGATGTTAGAGATACGGAATGCAAACAGGATGAAGTCATCAAAGATAACAAAGAATGAAGAGCAATACTGGTCACCCGCGGATGACAGCACAAAGTTCTCAAGCATGGTTAAAATGGAGACCGATGCCAAAGAAAATCATATTGAAGATGATTCATCTCCATTGAATAGAACTTCAGAAGAGCTTAAAGCAAATAAGACAATAGCAACCACAAAAGCTATTGAGCAGAGGATGCCACCAAGACAAGAATCCAAGATACATTTTGCAGACAAAGGTAAGGCCAAAGAGGACCCTCCATCGATTAGCAAAGAAGGTGTGACATTTGTATGCCTCTACATCAAAGAACCCTAGTGGATTAGATTCTTCAAGCGAGTCAAGCTTTTAGAATTTCAAGTCAATTGCTGGCCCAACTAAAACCTTTAAGGAGACACCCTGAAAATCAAAGGTATATCAGCCCAAGTACTCAAGAAAGCAAAGGAAAGTCAAGCAAGTGTTTGTTCCAAGCAGTTTCGTCAAAGTCAATAATCCGGTTTGGATTGAAGATAGAAAATCAACACAGAAAGACAAACACATGGGATGTATAGCATCACAATGGAGCTTAAAGGAACAGGAGTACTATGGAGGTAATAGACAGATATGAGTACCAAAACCGCAGGTTAGAGCATATGAAGTAATGTCAAGTCCCTCCCAAGAAAGAAGGCCCACAAGGTATCAACCTCGACAATATCCTAGGATACCTAAGAAACGGGTATACAATAGAACAACATCAAAAGATGCTGAAGTCTACCACAACTCTCAAGAGGATACAGAACAAAGATGGATCTCAAAGAATGTTCCTCTTGGACAAGGATTCTATACAGGCTATACAAAGATTTAGCTACCAGTCAACCACAAGCCAACTACAACTACACCAGACCTGCATGAAGATCTCAAGCTCAACAAGACCTAGAGCTCAACAAAGTCAACAAAGGAGTTACAAAGGTCCTCAAAAGGTTTGGATTCCTAAGTCTTCCAATGCTCCTAGTCAAAAGTCAAATGTCAACGATCAACAGAGGCCTACAACAACATCAAAGACTTCTTACAATAGGCCTAATTGAAGAATCAAACAGATAACGGAGTCTTCACAGTCAAAGAAGGACAACCCAACCAACGTGAATGCAGATTCAAATATGATAAAACATGTATGGCAAAAGAAACCTTCAATGCTAACTTGGTCCTTCACTAATCCTCTTTTTGAGGATTCAAGCTTACTTTTACTTGAAGAAATGTTTATAGTAATCACAAGATTGTAGAAAGTCAAGTCGCCAGCGTGCAAAAAAACACTCTTTGGCATAGTCAGAGTCGGCTGCTGAGCCATAAAATGAGCAAAGAATTAGTCCCAAAGCTTCAAGTCGTATTAAACTTTGTGCTAAGAGTCGGTTATTAGGCTTACCCTCAAGCTGGAAGAGTTGAGCATATCTAAGTCACGTCGCTCATGTTGGATGAGATGAGCATAAGAGTAGAAGTCTATTAACTTACAATGGTGGAGTGTCGGAAAGTTCAACACTCACACACAGTGCACAGAGAGATTAGAGCACATTTCCTTGTCAACCAAAACCATTCTTAAAGGGGTGCCAACTTGTAAAACCATGTCATATGCTTTTATAGCTACACCATCTTTCGGAAGAACCCCTCAAAATCTCTCTTGCACAACATATTGTTTTCCATGCATTTTTGTGTATGCATAAATAGGATGTCGTATCATCGGACATATGCATTAGACACTCTTTTTTGCTTCCACCTATGCACCTTGAGTGGACTACAACATACAACTACACTCTTTTTTGCTTCCACCTATGCACCTTGAGTGGACTACATCATGCTACCCTCTCATAATTGCTGCCTTTTCAATTCCATATCTATTAGCAAATAATTTCTTCATTACTTTATTAATATTTTCCATGCTAATAAGTCCTCCAATAATGCACGTATCCCAAAGGAAATTTTTTCCCATTGGGTTTTTTCCCTTTGGTCATCTAGGTTATAGACCCTAATTTTGAACCTCATCATTCTACTTCTCTTGTACATACTTTTCATAAATAAACAGAAGCCTCATCATTATGCTATTACAATGGACAAATGAACATCATCTCTCATATCAGACATATTTGGACCAATGAAGATGCTGCAGCAAAGTGAACCTCAACAAATTCAACAACCAATAAAGACAATCAGCCCATCAACAACCAATCAAAAACCTTCCACAGCCTCCATAGACATTTTCAATAGTGCCCGAGGACGGGCACTAAAATAGGAAGGGGGGAATGTTAACTGAGTCAACGCCAGTTAACAGAAGCTGCTAAAGACCGAAGACGTACGAATGCACATCGAGGATGAATGCAAAGAAGCAGTAAAGATTGGAGTTACACATTCTCCACATTTTTCCAAAATGGTCACATATTGTAAATTCCCGAATTATTTCAAGCCACTGTAATACTTTAATGTGTTACGGGCTCAATGGGAGTTTCAAGATGTAAAGAACAGGTCAGTTAGTGTGCCTAGGTAGCAGACTCAGTAAGTGGTGGAGCCCTAAAGGCCTTGGGCGCCCGGACATTGCATATTTTTACCCTAGGTATATAAGACAGTGTGTAAAAGAAATTAGGGTTCTCAAGTCATTTGTTGAGAGCACTCTTTGGTGAGAGCTCTTGAGGTGTGTGGCTATAAAGTCCTTGAGCTTCTCCTTGCTCATGAGACTTGATTAACATTAATCAATGATTCATTCTCTCTCACTATGCCTCTCTCTTACTTCTTATGATTGCCTATGATGCTTAGATTAACTAGATCTTAAGTAATTAGTGGTATGTCCCTCTCTAATCTTGTGTGATTGCCCTCTTTTGCTTGTGTGTGCATGTAGGTTTGATTGGAGTGTGGTGTTCGATAGATCTATGTGTGTGTGTGTGCTTGCGATTAGTGTGTTGCATGATAGGATTAGTGTTGTGTGCGTCTTGCAATCGTAGTGTGTGTGATTGGGTTGATTAGAGGTGAAGAGAAGTGGATATGGAGATTGCCCTTCATTGCGGCTTAGCTACTCCATAGCCCAAGAAGCTCACCTCATAGAGTTAACCATTTGTGTTGCCATGATTAGCTCACTAACCATGTGAGTGTTTCCATGACCTAGCCGGGTAGCTCATCCCTCCGGATTGATAATTTTGTTGGTCATTGGAGATATTGCAATGATGGGACCCCCTACACATATGTAATTATCGGTCCTTGTACTCATATAGCTCCTACCCCTCCCACTATTTCAACCACTTATGCTCCACAGTCACAACACCCAAGCTCTTATTTGAATGGGACCATACCGGCTAGCATTAGCATGTCACATCCGACGTCTGCTATGCCTAGGGCCACACATATGAATTTTGGGCCGCCACATGGCACAACACCGTACCAAACTTGGAGCCCAAGGGCTTTCTATGAGCTAAGCCTAATGCCAATACCTACTACACATGTAGTCTCTGGAGCGCCTTTACCCACGGTGCCTGCTCACTTAGGTGACATATACATACATACATATATATATATATATATATATATATAAATAAATAAATAAATAAATAAATAAATAAATAAATAAATAAATAAATAAATAAATAAATAAATAAATAAATAAATATATGTATGTATATACATACACACACACACACATATACATACATACATATGCAACATTTTCTCAAGCTATCAATCGCTCTATGACTGAGATTCTGCGTAACATGCCTTATAGAGATCCTAGAAGTAAGGCAGTACAAATAGCTAAGCTCACACAAAAAATTAGTGGAGATGGGGATGTGAGAAAGCATATCGAAGTGTTTGAAAAAATATGCGATTCCGTAGGAGAACACAATGACCTGCATAAGAGTAATGCTTTAAGCCTGACCTTAAGTGGAAAGGTTGGGGATTGGTATAGCACCCTAAAGGTGGAAGAAAAAATAAGTTACCCTACTCTTAGTAGATTGTTCTTGAAAGAATACATACGAGAGGGAGTGCTTTGGGGTGTAACATCTCAGCTCCAGAAAGCCCAACGAGAGGAAGGAGAGTTCACAAGAGACTTTATTAGTCATTTGAAGCATTTGAATTCTCATTGTAATCCAAATGAGCGCTTCAATAATAACCAATTTCTTGATATATTCATTAGGGGATTACGACATGAGGATATCTACAATGGCCTAGTCATTAGAGGTATCACCACTTGGGAAGCAGTCACCACCAATGCGATGGATAATTTAATGATTCAAGTAGAAAGAGTGTTTGTTGAGCCTAAATATATTAGCTCGCAAGCATCAGGAATCATCCAATGACCTTAAAGCCTTTTGCTAAAGAGCCAAAGATATATGAGATGACTTTAGCAGATCTCACCAAGGCCATTCAAGAGAGTTTTAGAGACAATCGTGCTCCACAAAACAGTCATATGTATCCAAGAAGGGAGCAACCAATGGTGCTCAGTTTGCTATGGTCGGCATAATACCAGTGAATGCCCTACTTTTAGAGTAAAATTTAGTGGGAATTGCAATGCATGTGGGAGGTATGGTCATCAAGCTAAGGATTGCATAATATTTAAGCACGCGATGGCCAATAGACCAACCTTAGCATGGACGGACACACCTCGAGTGCTTGCATTGATGCCGGCTCCACCTCTTGAACAAGTGTCACAACACATGGTCCCTAGGGCCCAAAATGTTGTTCAAACAACACCCTTACCACCTCCAGTGCTAGGACCACAACCACCACATCCAAGAATCACTTTTGTGAATCAAGTGGATTGTGAGTCATCTATTATTGGTTTGGAAGGTTGTGAGGAAGATATAGACCCCAATATTGCCTATGGGATTGATGCACTTGAAGTAAGTCCACAATACTACATGGAGGACTATTGGAGACAAGTCAAACCTGTTTATCAAGTAGCTGTTCTTGCAGCAAGAGGCCAAAATATCAATTACATTGCCAACAGACACCCTCTTCAATGCTATGAGTGTGGAGGTTCACATCATGTAGCCGATTGTCCTTTTAGGCTACAAAAGAATGCTACACTAATGCAAACCAATCAAGTGTGCACGTCTAGAATTCCGATACTCATGTGTAATCAATGTGGCATAGATCATTTGATTGCAGAGTGTTTGAGTAATCTAAATGCATCGAAGATCATGCCATTAAACTTGATTGAGGTTACCGAGGAGCCATCATAAAGTACACCCATGGTACTAGTAAATGTACTCACACGATCGATGCTCCAAAAATAAAATTATATTCTTGAGGAAAGAGACACGGCATCAATCACCCAATCTCAGAAGAAGAAGAAAACACGAAAGAAGAGATCTCAAAAAGCAGTGAAGTTAGACCCCAATTCAAAGACCAACATAGGGACTAGTGACAACCCGTAATATGAACGACGCTAAAGAGGATTCTGATTCAATTGAAACCATGGAGACCTAAATGATCACTTGGAAAGAAACCAACAAGGAAGATTGTCATGAGCCACAATGGCTAGGACCCAAGAAGAAGATAGGAACTTACCCAAACCTTACAGAGGAGATCAAGTGAGTGAAGCAATTAAGGAGTTTGGTAGAAGAGACCCAAAGGGATCTAGAGCCAGCACCTATGCAGATCTAGATTATAGACACAGTGTTCCCTATGAAACAACAACCTCACAAAGTCCATAGACCCCTAGCCATACCTAGTTTCATCCAAGAAGAAAATGACTTAAAGTCATGAGAAAGTGGGCGTACTCACTTCTTGTTGGAAAGGATGTTTACAGAGGGACTACCTGACCCTATCGAAGAAATGGAGATCCCATCTTCCCTACGTCAAGGGACTGAAACCCAAAAGGTGTCGTTAAATATTGCCAAATTGATGGATTTCATGGCTTCAGAAGTTAGAACCACCATCATCTCCACACTATATGGACACCCCGAGCTATTCTTAGCTCTTTGAGCTTTCCTCAATGGAGAACTGAAAGTCGGGCTACCACAATGGATGGAGCTAGGGAGATGCCAATAGAGGAGGAACACTTAGATCCACAACCCAACCTAGATGAGAACTCTGTTGTAGAAATACCTATTAACAAGTTGGGACAATACTTTGAGGGCGATGAATCCAATGCGACCATAGCAATCACTACCAAGGGATTACTTGTGAATGTAATGCTTAATGGTGGTACTGGGGTTAGCATTGTGACTAAAAATTGCTGGGAAACTATGGGAAAACCTCACCTGGGACCACAAACATAGTAGTAAAGATGGCCAATGAGACAATTGTTAAACCTATTGGGATGCTAGAAGATCTCAAGATCAAGGTCTTTGGACACAAAATAAGGAATATCTTCATTGTTATGGATTTTGTAAGGTCTCCACCTTTCTCCAAAACCAATCCCACATGTAAATAATTGAACCCAGTTTTCATACTGCAAAAAGTTACTATTTTTGGCAATTTTTCTAAATCTGTCGATGCCAAGATGGTTAGAATGTTATAGAGCTTTCAAAAACGAATAAAAACAATTTTTGTGAAAATTTTCCTAAAATAGTAAGTTTTTGGTCACCCGACTCGTCTAGTTTTGACCGACTCGTCAAATTGCACATGTATCCAGAATTTGAAAAAATGCAATTCTGGACACCGGGAGCTGCTAGATATGGCAGGTACTTGGGATGATGCACCTTAGCTCCGTCTTAGCACAACAAGTTTCGGAATTAAAATCCAAGCTGTAACGACCGTCTAAGAATAAAAATATTTTTTTTTCGAAGGCTAGCAGGGGCACTGGCACTCGGGGACTGGTGTGTGCACAGGCTCTAGGCCACTGGGAGCTTGCTTTAGCAGTTAGAGGATGCCCCCACTCATCTAGGAGCTTGTGGGAGAGTTTCCAAGCAAGAGAGAGAGTGTGAGACTCAGTTAAAACAAGAAAATTGGACACTTGCAAGCTATGCACTCAAGCTGCCATGCATGACAAAAGTGCTCATTCAGATGCAATTAGCAACAGATTTCGACCTCTTGAGGTTGGGAGCCTATTTAAGGACATGTTCCCACACACACACACACACACACACACACACACACACACACACACACACACACACACAGATACTCAGTACACACACACACACACACACACACACACACACACACACACACACACACACACACACACACACACACACACACACACACTCCCTCACACACATACCTTGAGCGAGGTGCTGCCGCCATACACAATCTCTAGGAGAGGATTAAGGGAAGGAGGTGCTGCCAATTTCTTGTCGGATTAGGCTTTTTGGATCAGCAATTAAGGTCTTAATCAACTCGAATTACGATAATCTGGAGTTAAATTCATGCTTACATCTTAATCTCTCTATGAATCCCTTATTTTCCGCTAATACTATGCATAATCTAACTCCTCTACCTAGTACCAACTCTCTAAATCACCTATGTGATTAGTCTATTTAACTTTCTTAATCCCATTAGCTAATTATGCATCAAGTCAACCTCCTAATCACAAATTAATCCATGGTTAGTAAGAAGGAATTACCAGTTAATCAATTCAATGATTGAGTGGTGGAGTTTTGACCCAATTTCTAGCAATGTAACTAATTAAACAACCTCAATTTGTCATTTCATTAGGAAAGAGTTTAATTAAAGGATTAAACTCATATTGCAAGAGATTAATGTGTAAATCGAAGAGTTAATTCCCCCTCTCAAAGTTAATTGTCTCTAGAGAACGGAATTTCTTCCGCATATGCATAAGACATAACTCCATCTTTCCGTTCATTTTTGAGAACACTAAAATCATCATTCAACCACTTTAATTAAGCAAGTAACTACAAGAACTAAATTCTCCAATTGCCTAAGCTAAGAACCTTAATTCGGAGTCAATTTCCATAAGTTCAGGAGAAGATGCTATCCTAAATTGATGTAATTATGACTTGGATCACCCAATATTACCCCAAATTTACCCAAAAATAGATAGAAGAGTAATAACCATACTTGAAGTTAATCTACTCCTTCCGTATAAGAGTAATTTCTTGATAAGGCTAACCATGTTATATCCGGACCGTTTCTGGTTGTTATGGTAATATTGGACACTAGTTCTTTTCCAAATTCATCATCTTTAGTAGTGAGTATAATGGCCCCACAGAGGACCCGTTTTGGTGGATCTCACGACCATGAAGACGGAACAAGCAACGCCAATGGAAAGGGAAAGGCTCCTATCATTGAGCAAGCACCGGCCATCTCACGAAGCAATCAAGAGGAGATTATTGAAGTAGGTCTAATTTTAATTCAAGTACAGTTTGATAACATTGCATTCGGTAAGGTAGGAAAGTAACATTACCCCAAAACATGTTGGAAGATCCAATGGAGACCACGGCATTTTAATTGATGCATTTAAATTCAAGTAGGAAAGAATGTTTTTGGGATATATTGTCTGGTGTAGGAAAGACTTTTCGCTAGGGAAAATTTACTCGACCAGTTCATTTTTAATTCCAATGTTGATTTAGTCCTGATCCCCTTATTGATCCCAGGAGACAGCTCGCGAGGTTCTCGCAGTAGCTAGGATTACCTAGCTTAGGGCTTTGATCCACGTCTTGCGTTTTTTGCGGTGGATACCCACGACTTGAGTTCTTTGCGGTGGGATGTCCATGTCGTGCTTTTTATGCGGTGGACAAATCTAGTTGTATGGGCAACTAGGTGACAACGGGTGGAGTTAACACTCGTTGGGGGATTTCGTGCTTGGAGGACATTGGAAGTGTAAATGAAATGAGATATTGAGTGAATTTTTACTAGAAAGATTGTTTTGGTGCCGCTTTGAAAAACTGTTTGAAGGGCTGTCTTAACACAACTTGTGAATCGAAATTAATAAATGAATATATATGCTGAACAACAAATGTGTTAGTAATTAGGACACACAAGACAAAGTGTGAGTATGGGGGTGGAAAGTGGGGGCTTGGCTCGGGTTGCCAATGCCTATGAGAAGGGTGGTCACGGTTGGTCGAGAACTCTCTGTCCCCATAGTACAAAAAATGATGTTAGAATTGCTCATTGCACCAAGAGAAGTGAAGTCCCAAGTGTACGTGCCTCTGAAAGCGATGGGAAAAAAGGCACTCCAGACTTCTCTCCTTCTGGAGAGTGAGTCTTAGGATCGATAATTGGTTAGACACGCTTTCCCATGTGGGGTGGAACTAGATCTTGTTGCTAGTAGGCTTGACTCAATTCACTTGGTGATGAGAGCTCGTCTGCTAGTTGATCACAAACTGGAAAATAATGCTGTTTGAAACTTTTAAAATAATAAAGATTAGCAGGGTAGACGTACTCAAGGACTGAGCATTGATGTTTTAGGAAGATGCCAAGATTGCTTACTGCAAGTTTAGAACATTTGAGATAATGTATATGGAGGCGTGTCGTTCTCCAAATTACAATTTCCGCCAAAGCATGATGGAAATTTTGATGAAGGCCTTTGCTCCTCCATCAACGGGAATCCATCAAGGTTGGGAGATTACATGGAATAGTAAGGGTGGTATTTGAGTATTTGTCCCCACTGACTTGAAGAAGCTTCGTTGGGCGCATGAATTGCGGGTTATCCAAGTTTTCTACTTCCTTGGAACTTTTGGAGAAGTTAAGATCACTGTAGATGGTCTCAAGACAACCTTGAACCTATGGGTCTTTGATCAAGCAAAGAATGTGATCCCTAGTGATAGAATTAAGCCTAATGCCATTCTGGATGTGTTTCCTCCAAACAAGAATCTTGTAATATTTGAGCCTATTAGCAATGTGTACAAGAAATACTACTCTGATGAGATAGTAGACTATAAGCATTTGTCTTCAAACACTTATCACTTGTACTATTGTGCTCCTGAACAACCAGAGTTAGAATCCTTTAACTGTTGAACCAAGCTAGATTTGTAAATACTTGGCATAAATAAACTATGGAACTAGTCTTTTGACTTGTGCTGTTAAAATTTTAAGTTGTTATCCTAGAACGGCCTCAACCCTTTACCATCAGTGAAGTGTGAGAATTTCTTGAGATTACGGGTTGGTGTATGATTTGTCATAGATTATGCTCTTATCGTAGCTTCTATTACAGAAGTACTAAAGAAGGAAATAAGGATTGAGTGGAAGATTGAGCATGATTCTAGTTTTCCCAAGCTAAAAGGATTCCTAGTTTTGCACCTACTCCAAGGTTTCTAGATTTTGCTAAAGGATTCAAAGTAGTACTAATGCCAATAAATTGCCTTAGGAGGAGTTCTTACGCAAGAAGTAAAGACCTGCAGTTTGTACTACATGGAAGTTGAGAGATCATGAAAAGGATTAATCAACTTATGATTTGGAACTTTCTAGCAATTATTCATGCCCTTAAGCTATGGGAACATTATTTGCTCGGGAAAATGATTTCATTGATAACGGATCACAAGAGTCTTAAGTGGTATTCAACCAACCTACTCTCAGCATGTGACAAAGAAGATGGATTGAGATTTTACAAGAATTTGATCTTTAAGATTTTCTTAGACCAACAAAGGATAATGTAGTTGCTAATTCCCTGAGACAAAAAGCATTCAATGCTATTTCAATTGATGACAGCCCAATTCTTAATAAATGAGATTAGCTGCCGTAAGGAACGATTCCAAGTATGAGAAACTTTTTCTGATGCTCAAAATGGAACAACATAAGGAAAAAAAAACATGCTGTTAAGAAATTTTCTTATAATGATAGATACCTTACCACAGAAGGAGCCTAAGAATTCCAAAAGATCTTTCACTCAAGAAGAGCATCCAAACAGAAGCTCATGATAATTCAATTGCGAGACATCCAAGGTACGTAAAGGACCTCAATGCTATAAGGAAGAGATATCACTAAACAACTTAAGGGTGATGTGCTGCGACACATGCACCAATATCTTTCAAGATAGCACATCAAATTCAAGAGGATTAAGATGCCGTAATGAGAAATACAATCATTAGACATTCTTCAAATGAAGTGAGAGTATGTAAGTATAGATTTTGTTGCAAGATTATCTCTACTCAAGGAGGACATGATTCAATCATGGTTGTAGTTGGTATACTCACTAAAGTGACACATATTATCCTAGTACAAGTCAATTATATAGCCCCCCAAGATAGCTCGACTGTTTATTAAGAAAGTACTCAAGTTTCATGGATTACCAAAGAGAATAATAAGTGATAGGGATGCTAAGTTTACATCTAAGTTTTGGGCATCATTGCTCCAAGTTGTTGGGACACAATTAAGATTTAGTACAGCTTATTATCCTTAAGCCAAAAGACAAACAAAGACAATCAATTAAGTTATTAAAAGATATGACACAACAAACTAAGACTGTAAGGAAATACACTCAAGTTGCCCAAGATAGGCAAAAACTTCACATCAACAAGAAAAGATATGCTAGACAATTGAAATTCAAAGTCAAGATATTTCTTCAAGAAAGACCCAAGAAAAGAAATTTATCTTTGAGAAAGTACAAGAAGCTAAGCCCAAGATATTGTGGACCGATGGAGTTATCAAGGAAGTAAGTGACCAAGTTTTCTATTTAAAAGTACCTACCATTCTCAAGATCAAAAAATAAATTCTGTTCCTAACCTTGATCAAGCTAAGAGAAAGACGATCATCGAATATTTGGACAAATGGGAAAAAAAATTATCCCAAAGAAGACGCTACATGGAAAGATCATGACTCTTTAGAAGAACTATCTTGACTTACCTTCGAGATGAGGACATCTCAATTCTTTTAAGTTGGGTAGAATGTAAGGTCTCCACCTTTCTCCAAAACCAATCCCACATGTAAATAATTGAATCTAGTTTTCATACTGTAAAAAGTTACTATTTTTGGCAGTTTTTCTAAATCTGTCGGTGCCAAGATGTTTAGAATGTTATAGAGCTTTCAAAAATGAATAAAAACAATTTTTGTGAAAATTTTCCTAAAATAGTAAGTTTTTGGTCACCCGACCCGTTTAGTTTTGACCAGCTCGTCAAACTGTATCCGTATCTAGAATTTGAAAAAATGCAATTTCGGACACCGGGAGCTGCTAAATATGGCAGGTACTCGGGATGATGCACCTAGCTCTGTCTTACCATAGCAAGTTTTGGAATTAAAATCCAAGCTGTAACAACCGTCTAAGAATAAAAATAAATTTTTTTTCTAAGGCTAGCAGGGGCACCGGCACTCAGGGACTGGTGTGTGCACAGGCTCTAGGCCACTAGGAGCTTGCTTTAGCAGTTAGAGGGTGCTCCCACTCATTTAGGAGCTTGTGGGAGAGTTTCCAAGCAAGAGAGAGAGTAAATGAAATGAGTTATTGAGTGAATTTTTACTAGAAAGATTGTTTTGGTGCCGCTTTGAAAAACTGTTTGAAGGGCTGTCTTAACACAACTTGTGAATCAAAATTAATCAATGAATATATATGCTGAACAAAAAATGTGTTAGTAATTAGGACACACAAGACAAAGTGTGAGTATGGGGGTGGAAAGTGGGGGCTTGGCTCGGGTTGCCAATGCCTATGAGAAGGGTGGTCCCGATTGGTCGGGAACTCTCTGTCCCCATAGTATGTAAAATGATGTTAGAATTGCTCATTGCACCAAGAGCAGTGAAGTTCCAAGTGTATGTGCCTCTGAAAGCGATGGGGAAAAAGGCACTCGAGACTTATCTCCTTCTGGAAGGTGAGTCTTAGGACCGATAATTGGTTAGACACGCTTTCCCCTGTGGGGTGGAACTAGATCTCGTTGCTAGTAGGCTTGACTCAATTCACTTGGTGATGAGAGCTCGTCTGCTAGTTGATCCCCTTAAACCATTTTGTTTGCTTCCGCTATAGATCTAGTGGCCATCAGGTTTACCATCAGAACCGTCGTTCGAGATGATGGGTGGGGACCTCACAGATTTCTCCTAGTACACTATGTTACCTGATTGATCTTAGGACGTCCTTTCATGAGGGAAGCAAAAATGGTGCATGACTGGTCTAAAAACCATGTCTACTTGTAGTTCTAAGATTCTATCATTCGAGTGGATCTTGTAACTAGTTGAGCACATCCTCTAGGAGACAAATTTATAATTGATTATAAATCTGACACCACAATTCACTCGGCCCCATTGCAGTATTGTTACACATGTAAAATGGACAATTATGTTGGAGAAGATTCTCCTTGTATGGATGTTCTACCTGGGATGACTGAGTCTGACAATGTCAATTGGGTCCACCTAGTAGCAACCATAGACACTTGGGGAAAGTAGGGGATGACCTGGGTAACACCTGAGGGGCATGAAATGCCACAACTCATACCCTTAAATATGTTACAAGCAATGCATATAGCTTATGAGGACCTACAAGATGAAGGATTGACGGACATTGAAACAAGTAGCGTCTTACAAGACTATAGCCCACACGATTTGGAGTCGGAAGCATCAATTGAAATTGACTTTGAGGACAAAGAATCTGAGTTAAATCTTAATGTAAATGTGGGGACAAACCATTCAATGCCTAGTGGTACCCTAGATGACAATCTATCTAGGAGAGCAGAAGACACGAGTAACGATCGATCTAGTGACTCTTCACTAGAGATTGGTTGTAATTGAAAATTAGACAAGAAGACTAAGAGATATAAGAGGCGACATTATTGAGAAAATGTGCATGCAAGAATAAATGAAAAGAAATCCACCGTGGAATGGCTTAATTACATAGGGGCATGTGATGCTCATAGGAAGCTGGTAGATAACTAGGGTGAATACCTTCAAAGCCTTAAGTGGTGTAGTCCACAACCCATTTACATCGCACAACTAGAGGCTACAGAGAAGCTAAAGTTGAGCCGTACCATAAGGAGATGACAAAATCAAGAGTTAGCTCAACAACAAAAGGAAGCGGAAGTGAAATCATAGTCCACAGAACAACAAGACCCCATAGACTTACACCCTGCACCCGATCATTTCAATCCGACACCACGGAGGAACGTAAGGTTGTGTATACAAAGGCTCAAAGAAAACCTATCAATGGAAGCAATGGAGTCTATGACGGTCCATCGATAGTTAAGGAGATAGAGTTAGCAGACCCAGAAGAAGAGTCCAAACCAGTTTTCATTGCCCAAGATCTGACAGAGACTGAGGAGTATGTACTTAAGAAATTCTCAAGGAATTCAAGGATATATTTTCTTGGACATATCATGATATAAAATGTGTTCCAACTTCCGTGGTGCAAGACACAATCCCCATGAATAGCATGGCTAAACTAGTACAGACCCTGCCCACCAATGAATCCTAAGTATGCAAAGATTGTTCAAGAAGAGATTGAAAAGCTTGTCAAATGCAGATTCATATACCGTATTGAGCACTCAAAAGTGTCTCCAATAGTGATTGTGCCGAAAAAAGAATGGGAAACTCAGAGTGTGCATGGATCTCAAGAAGGTCAATGCCGCCACTAGGAGGGACCATTACCCCTTGCCATATTAAGAACATGTGCTTGAAAGAGTTGCAGGAAAGGAAGCTTATAGATGTTTAGATGGGTACTCTAGATACAATCAAATCACAATTGCACTAGAAGATCAAGCTAAAATGGCTTTTATAATCGAATTTGGAGTGTTCACCTTTTGTGTTATGGCTTTTGGCTTAACCAATGCTCCTGCATGCTTCCAAAGATGAATAAACACTGCTTTTAGAGAATATTTGAGGGAGTTTTGCGAAGCTTTCTTAGATGAACTTTGTGTTTATTCTTCTCGGAAAGAACATCTATCATGTTTACGAAAAGTGTTTGAGAAGTGCAAATTGTATCGCATCTCCTTAAACCCTTCAAATGCCAATTTTGGGTTAAACATGGAGTCATTTTGGGCATATAGTGTCCAAAAATGGGATTTCCACAGATGAGAGAAAAATTAAAGCCATTGTTGATTTTCCACCATCTACGGACTATAAAGGAGTTCAAAGGTTCATGGGCCATGTTGGTTATTACCGACGGTTTATTTTAACCTTTACCGAGATAGCTCATCCTTTGTACAAGATTCTTATTGAGTTCCACTAGACTGCGGAGTGTGACCATGCTTATGAGTCATTGAAAAAGACCTTGACAAGTGCTCCCATTCTACAAGTTTCCGATTGGAATGTAATTTTCCTTGTGCACATTGATGCAGCAAACTTTGATATTGGGCGTGTTCTAGCTCAACCAGGAGAACATAAATTGGACTACCCCATTAGCTTTGTAAGTCTTCAATTGAATGATGCTGAGAGAAACTACACCACTACACAGAGAGAAGGTTTAGCTATGATTTACGCAGTGAAGAAATTTTGCTACTACCTTCTGGCCAACAAGTTTGTTTTCTATGTTGATCATCAAGCCTTGTTGTATCTACTAAATAAACCTTATTCCACGGGAAGAATTACACGATGGTTGTTAATTCTTCTTGAGTTTGATTTCACTATTGTGGCGAGACCTGGTAAAAGACATGTCATGGCGGATCATTTGTTTCGCATACCCAATGGTGAAACCCCTACTGGAGTCGATGATGAACTGCCCATTACTTCCTTATTTCTAGTCGAGACCATGCCTGAATGGAGTGAGAAGATTGTGAACTTTCTAGTTAATGATTTTCCACCCAAGGAGCTTCGTAAGGATATAACTCAGAAACTGTTAAAAGAATGTGAACCTTATTCTCTCATTGTAAGAACTCTCTATAAGCTAGGGAAGGACGATATTCTTAGACATTGTGCTCGTGAGGATGAGTATTTATACATACTGCAAGAAGTCCACATGGGTATAGCTGGAGGACATTTCTCAGGGGAACTAACTACTAGAAAGGTGTTGCAATCAGGTGATTGATGGCCTTCCTTATTCAAGGATGCATCACTTTTTGCAAAAGGATGTGATGAATGCCAACATTACAAGATCACACAACAAAAGGATAAGATGCCCTTACATCCTGTTAAAGTGACTCAACCATTTGAAAAATGGGGTTTAGGCTTTGTAGGCCCAATCAGTCCGGTAGCTCCGTAACACTCAATCTCGATATATTATCGTTGCCACGGACTATGTGACAAAGTGGACGGAAGTTAGGGCGACAGTAAGACTAATGCAAGGTCAACTTCCAAGTTTCTCTTTGAGAACATTATTACGAGTTGTCCCTTTGAGATTGTGAGTGACAATGGTACTTTTATAAATGGAGTGATAAAGGAACTCACGACAAACTTCATGATAGCCCACCATAAGTCCACAACCTATTATCCACAAGCAAATGGCCAAGCCAACAGCACTAACAAGATCTTAATTTCTATCTTGACAAAAACAGTCGAAGCTCATTCCACAAATTGGGATTTGAAACTGACATCAGCTCTATGGGATTATCGTACTTCTTACAAAGTGGCTATTAATTGTACATCATTCAAAATGGTATATGGCCAAGAAGCAGTTATGCCGTGGGAGTTTGTAATTCCTACTCTGCGTGAAGCTTCACAAGAAGGTTGTGATGGTAACCCTTTAGTTGAGCGTTTATATATCCTTGAAAGGATAGAGGAAGAAAGACAATTGGCTGTGCAAAATGCACTTGTGGAGAAAGATAGGAGGAAGAAATGGTTTGACCGTTGTCGAGAAATTTGCGGTCTTGCCAGGAAAGCACCGGGCTTATGGCTGTGAGAGTTTGTGAGAGAACTCAACAAAAACTATATGAAGGAGTTAAACCATAGATGCCATGAAGAATAGGGTTTGGAAAGAAGTGCAATCAAAGAAGACTCACTCTTTCTCTCTTGTACTCACACACACAAAGAAAGAACGCAAAAGACAATGTCAAAACAATACGAAGATGAAAACATCAAGGCTATGGTCATATCGTATCATGGGTAATATGAAAGGGTTAATGGATGAGTTAATGGCATTCAATCTTGGCTGACCAAATAGGCTACGAATTGTTCTTTGGAATTGTAGTTTTGTGCTTACCATAATATATATATTTTGTCTAGTGATTGGGATTAATTGTGTGTACAAATCCTCTTGGTTCATAGCAAGATAACTACGCTTACATCAAAAGAAAAATTATAGTCTATGAGAGGTAGTATGATGGGATCCGGTGATAGAAGTATTTCATTGAGCCTTTCAGGGCCGAAGAGAAACACTATACGTTGTTGAAAGTGTATTTTACGGCTAATCCATACGTTAATTCTAATAGATCGTACAGAGTGAAAGCGATAGAAATGATCATCATGTGGGTTATTCATCTAGGATAGTATGTGAGAAATGTAGATATGAGAGAAGTGAAGAGATGAGAAGTTTCCCTCCCAAGCCCTATTCTTGCCCGTAGGCAATAAGGATACTGCGGGGAGAGATGTACCTGTAGCAAGAGAACCTAGAGAGGATGAATTACTAAGAATGAGAGAGATAGGTTTGGTTAAGGAGATGAGATTAGATACATATATATATATATATATATATGTTGGATTAGAGATGAAAATGAAAACAACAAGAAATCAAGAAAACATCAATGCAGAACACATTTTACTTGAAACCCTTCGGCACCATTATTGATGGGAGAGAGAAGAAGAGTGGATAATTCCACTTTGATTGATACACCAAGTGCAAGACCTTCTTTGATTAGAGTTTATCTTCCAAGGTTACCTTGTTGCAAGAATGGCTAGTCTCACTCTAGGAGAAAGTGTAGGCTTGGGCTTATGTTAATGGTTAAGTACAATTAGGCATTACTACTCACTCCCTCGAGAATTCCTCTCATCAATGGCTCGAATGCTTGAGTTCCTTCCAAGGAAGAAGAGGTCCCCTTTTATAGGTGAAGGGAACCCCCAAGGGTTTACACAAGAAGAGAGGAGCCAGTGTGAATAGGAATTGGAAAAGTTGGAAATGAGCTGTCCCTGCATGATGTGGGCAGACTGGGGTCTAGTATTTTGATCATATCTCCTAAACCGTGGCTCCAAATAAAAAAGTAAAAATATGGGCAAAAACTTCAGCTCATTAGCTACGATTTTCATTTTAAAATCGTTTTCCAATTCGGATTGGAACCTTGTGTAAAAAATTCATCAAAATAGGGTCCATTTATGGCAGCAAAAGTCTTCATGTGGTCTCCTTAGCCTAGACTTTCATTTAATTCCAAAGGACACCTCATGCCATATGAAAGCATGACATTGCTACTTGACAAAGTTTTGTAATCATGCTTGCAATAATGCATTAAAATAAGTGTATCTTTGAAATCATGCCACCTAGTGTCCCACTATGATTTGATTCTCTCCTAGTAGCTATTTGAAAAGAAATATAAGAAAAGTATAAAAAATACATAGAATATATATATATTGGAGTTTACCCTAGATATAGGATCTAGCTAGGGTGTGAGATGATAATGAAATAGCAGAAATAAAGAATCAATGCTTTTTGCCCCAAGTTAAAGAGGCGGAGCTATTGATGCTTTTCCCATAGTATTTTCTGATGGTAAAGTAAGGATATGTTACCCTTGAGAAAAATAATAGGATGAGATAGAAGGCTTATTATTATACTTAAATATACATATGTACACTATAGGAAATATAATTATGTATCTAAAAAAATACAAGATAGATCTTGTAGCATGCGTTCCCACTATGTACGTGTCATAGCACGACATCCACCCCCTCTAAACCTGCACATCCTCCGGTATGTGCCACATTGTCTCTTTGTAAGATTAGACCTCTTGTACATCCGCCTTGTCTTCTTCTTCACTGGATGATTCCAGAGCTTCATGTTCACTTTGATCTTCACCTGTGTTTTTCTCTTCTTCCTCATCAATATCTTCTAGATCACTATCTCCTCTTCTCTTAAACATTTTAATCCTTTTTCCTGCAATGGGAATCTTTACTTCTGTACCATCTAGTTCAGACAAGCTGTAAGTAGCATTTTCATGCATATGCTTTACAACATACGGTCCAAACCATCTTTTCGAGAACTTACGCATGACTGTGTGCTGGTTATCAAGGCTACTATCATACACTAAAACCCAGTCACCTTTGTCAATTGCTTTGCTCCTGAGTCGATGTCGCTTATCAAAATAGTCCTTGTTTTTTAACCTTGCATTTTTGAGTCGTTCTTTTGCAGCTTCAATGTCTCCAGGTCTTCTCTCTAGCTGCCTTATACGCAGTGCAAAGAGATCTTCCCTACCGAGCCCCTCTTGCCAAGGTAGTACATTCCATGTGGGAATTGTATCCTCAATCGGCATCACTGGCTTTTGACCATGCATTAGCTCTGCAGGCATGTAGCCAGTTACTGAGCTATGTGTTGTACGATCAGCCCATAAAGCATATGGTAACAATTTTGGCCACTCACCAACTCTTCCTTCGCAAGCCTTGGCCAAAGCTTTGATGATAGGAGGATGCCCTCTTTCACTCTTTCCATTGCCTTCAGGGTTGTAAGCTGTAGTAAGAGAAAGCCTGATCCCTAATCTAGAAAAGAACTCCCTTGCTTCTTCGGCATCCAGTTCACCTCGATCTGCAGTGATTTTTCCCACACAACTATAACGGCAAATCACCTCATCAAGAAGGAATTTGCACACAGCTTCTGTGGTCTTAGCTCTTATTGCTCTTCCTTCAACCTGGTTAGTTAGGTCCTCTCGTGCAAGAACCAAGTATCTCATCTGCCACAGTCCTAAAGGCATCGTGACTAGATCCACAACCCATTTATAGTGCATGGCTAGTGGATATGTAGGGTGCAATCCATCACGATGTCGAACATTTGAATACATTTGACAAGTTACACATGACTCTACAAACTGAGATACATCTTTATACATACCCTTCCACCAGTATTTTTCTTTCAACTTGGAGAAGGTTGCCCACACACCCCTGTGTCCAGCCCATAGACTCTCATGAAACTCTTGCATGAGCTTTACTTGAGTCTCTTTTTTACATATAACCCGTTCTGGTGTAGCACCCTTTTGTTTAGGATGCTTCCACAAGTAACCATCCCTTAAAAAGTACCCATATGCTTTCCTGCATATCCTCTTGAATTCTTTTTCAGACCAATCATCTTGTTTTGTTAGAGTACTCAAGTACCTTCCAATAGAAAGCCAATCACCTTCATAAAGATCTTTCAAGAACAATTCAAGTGAATTAGTCATGCAGACATTGTTACCTTTGACATGAGAGATAGAATAGAATTTTGTGCCTACATCATCTTCCTCATCAATCATTTGTGACTCATCTTCATACCTTGCCCTTGATAGCATATCTGCCACTGTATTGTCTTTACCTGCAATGTGCTTAAACTCGGGATTTAAGGACTTAATGTAGGCAATCCACCGCAACATAGCAATGTCTGGTGTTGAGCAGCTTGTAATCATCCCAAGAAGTGGTAGACAATCTGTTTCTACAACCACACATGCACCAATTAGGGACTCTTTCCCACTTTTCAAGGCTGTAACCATACCCCATAACTCTCTCTTTATCTGTGGATAGTTTCTTTGGCGAGCACTTAGTACCTTTTCTCCAAATCTTACCACATATCTGTGTCCTTCTTTGTCATCTTGCCCTATTGCCCATCCAATCCCTGTAGGACTGGTATCTACTGTCACAATCACTGGCCTTTGACACTCATAGTCTACCTTTCTCAAAGTCGTTGCTGACTGGAGTAACTCCTTTAGCTTTTTCATGGATTTTACATGTGCTTCTGTCCATTCAAACTTTTGATTCTTTCTAAGCAGCTGATAAAGAGGATCAGCTACATGTGCATAATGTGGAATCCAAATAACATAGAAGACACATGCTCCTAGAAACCTTCTAACCTTAGTGATGCTAGTGCATGTTTCTTTCATTCTTTGGATGGAATCTACCTTTGATGGACAAGGTTTCCTACCATATGGCCCGCACATGTGCCCCACAATGAGCACTTCTTTGACACCAAACATAGACTTTTTCCCTGACAATGTAAGATTCACTTCTTCCAACCTAGACAAAATTTTATCACAATCATTTATGTGATTTACCACAAACCTGCGACATCCCTTGAGATCCAAAGCTTCATCTTTGTCACTTTCTTCACATCCTTTGATAGGCAAATCATCAATGAAAGGCATTGTGATTTGAGGAATAAAGTCACGTAAGACCTTATTCATCCCATTCATCATATGTGCAACCGAGTTGGTTGCTCCCTGTGGCAAGGTACACATCCTTACCAAACCCAAAGGTGTCCTCATGGTTGTCAAGTCTCTGCTTTCGATTGCAAGCTGAAATTGATCATACCCTGAGTAGAGATCCCCCATTGAGTAGATTGCCCTCCCTGCAAACGCCTTTGCAAATTCATCCACAATTGGACCTGTACCTACATTTCTAATTGTCACCTTGTTCACTGGTTGCATATCTTGGATGAAGCGTAGAGAACCATTCTTCTTTGGAACTGTGAACCACCTGTTTGAGTATGGAGCACAAGAAGGCTCCAAGATTCCCATTTTGATTTTCTCATTCAGTAGCTCTACTAACTTTGGCAAATGAGCCTTTGGAACCGGAATAGGCCTCAGATTCCAAGGCACATGAGGTATTGTGAAAATTACCATAGGAGCTACAATATAAGGATCAACACATCCTATCTCATGTGGCTCAAATGCAAAAGCCTTACCATGCTTTGAAAGCATTTCTTTGAAGCACTTTGTCTCCTCGTGTGTTAGAAACTCTTCGCAACCAATCTGCAACTCTTGAAAGGACTCCTTTGTGAAGGTATGCCTGATCTTTTTAGGATTCCGCAAACTTGGTTGTAAAGAAGCCTGTTCAATCTTGTCCTTGTTGTTGGGTGGTAAGGGTGAAGCTACTGGTTTCACCTTCTTTGCTACACTCTTGTATTTAGTTTCAACATGGACTTCTGGGCCAACTGTTTGGCTTTCTTTAAAGGCTTCTATTACTTGATACATTTCCATAGAGCAAACTTCCACAACTTCATTTTCAAGATGCAAACTAGACCTCATTATAGCATCAAGCTCACCCATAGTATCTACAAAAGAAACTTGTTCACACAAACCCAAAACATTTTCAGTAGGCTTTAGCAACCCACTCTTTTTCATGCCTATTTGTACATTATGCACATAATGCCTCTCATATCTCTTCAAATCTTCAAGTTTTGTAAAACATACTGATCCATTCCTTGTTACCAAGGAGCTCATCGAGAAAGTTTCACCTATTTTTGGACCAGGCGAGACCCTTTTTCTTTCTGTACCACTGCAATCCCGCTTTACAATGGTACTTGGCCAAAACCCATCATTTCTCTATGATCATGAAACTCTTTGCTTACCTTTGGTAGAGGATGTTCTCTGAGGTTGTCACGATTTCTTTCATGGTTTACACAGACTGTGAGAAATTGGATAGCTCGTTTACCATCTTTGCTACGTATTCTAGCATATGCTGAACCATCGTCCATAACCTTTGTTTCCATTCGAACTCCCACAATGTAGGGTTGTCCAAGGATGAGATGATATGAAGATGTATCCTGTACAAAGAAGTTTTGGTCAATCTTTACATCACCTATTGTCACCTTCACACCTGGACATGTTGCATACAATTCACCGGATGAATTGTTTGCCACTTTTACCATCCAACCATGATCTGTGTCCATTGGCCATTTGCACTTGTTGTAGAGACTCTTTGACATTATTTTTATTTCTGAACCATGGTTAATCAAGGCAACAAATGGCTCTTCAAGATCACCTACCTTGACCAAAGTTTCTGTAGTAGCCCTTGCCCAATGACTTCGTGAATAGTAACTCCTAGGAATATCTTCAACTTCTTCATCATCATTTGAGAAATGCACTTGCTTCACTCTCCCACTAGATTGGTAGCATCCTACCATAGCTCCATCATTCTCCTTATTTTGCAGTTGCATCCCTTGTGTCTGAGGTTTCCCCTTCAACCTGTGGATGAGAAACTTCAGCAAGGGTTTGCCTCTTCCTCTTGATGATGTCAATGATCTCCTTGTGGAATTCACGCTTTGCAATGCCAAGAACTTCTCCCAGAGTGAACTCAATCTTGCTATTCAAGATCCTTTCCTCCAAGACTTTCTTTAAATCTGTAGCAACCTCAATATCAGATTGTAGTTTATAAGTTGGGCCTTTTGTCTTACCTTTCGTTGGCTCTTTCTTCTTTCCTGTTGTAGACTCCTCCATGAGTACTTCAGGTGGAGATGCTCGTTGTGTTGAGGGTGTTTGAGAAGGCATTGAGTCGCTTCTTCCCACACTTCTAGAAGCTCTTTTTGATGGTCCTTCATCAGCATTCTCACGTCTGCGCTTCTCTTCTACAATTGCCTCATTTTGTTGGCATTTTGTAATGTAGGCATGCACTGACAATGAGTCCACTGGATCATTCCATCCTGTTTCTAGACGTATGCAATCACCTGCTTCATGTAGAATCTCTTTTTTAAGCTTTCCCTTTTTAGCTAATTGCATGACATTTGGCCAAATTTGACCATGATGGTCACTCACCTCTTCATCACAAAAATGTTCAATTTTTACTCCATAAGTAGTTGCCTCAACTGAAGAGGTGGCATGCTTGGTTGCCACATCTTCAACTAAGGTTTGCATTCCCCTCTTCCCAAAGTTAGTTCTCAAGGGTAGACCTGTCTCTCTTAAGTGGATTTTACCATCCTTAAAAAAGACAACATCTTTTGACAAAGCATCACTAAAATCATCACAATCCCTTCTTACATGGTCTGTACTATCACACCAAATACATCTATTAACAAACCCTTCTTTGGGCTGTTGTGTTTGCCTAGGAAGTGGCCCTGATGGTTGGCCTTTTTCTTCAAGCTTTGCAAGCTTCACCTTCAAGTCACGCATTCCCTTCACAAGCTCATCTAGCATGGACTCATCAAACTTAGGAGCGATAAAAGTAGGCTTTACCATTTTGTCAGGAGTTGAGGTGGAAGGACTTGTAGTGTTTAGTACCATCTTGTCCCTTCTTCTTTGTCGTTTGGCAAGCAGTGAGACAACACCTTCAACCTCATTCCAATCGGTCTTTAGTCCTTGCTCAGCATCTTTATCTTCAAGAAGAAGCTCCAAATTTTCTTGAAACTCTTTACTTGCAGCTTGTAAGAAAAGATCTGTCTTCTCTGCATCTAGTGTGGCCCTTTCAGTCCTTGTGAGTTGTGCATAGCGCCGCTCAAATTCCCTAAGTAGTTCTGTTATTGATAGTCCTTGCTTTGGCTTGACTACCCATTCTAAGAATGTCCTTTTGGTCACTCTCTCAGAGTCCTCCATGAAATATTCCTCCTTTAAAGCTACTTTGAGCTCTTCCCAATTTCTCCCATGCCCATCTTTAATTGCCCTAACATGCTCCCTAATTTCTGGAGCAACAACTAGCTCAAAGCTTTGAATCATCTCACCTTCTGACACGCGATGCAGCTCCATCTCCTTCACATAATCGCGTAAGTACTTGGTTACATCTTTGCCATTGAACTGATCCATTCTGTTGACGACCGCTTGTATGGTCTTCGTTGCTGAAATCTCCCTTCTTTCAGTAGCATGTTGTTGTTGCATGAACATTGAAAATGCTTGAAACATTTGCATTGTTGCTGGGTCAAAATGCATACCCTGTTGCTCAACATGATCATCCATGGTTACCCACAAACTCTCACCCTAGCAGATTCGCGTTGGGTTCACCAAAAATATGTCGAGAAATTTGCGGTCTTGCCAGGAAAGCACCGGGCTTATGGCAGTGAGAGTTTGTGAGAGAACTCAACAAAAACTATATGAAGGAGTTAAACCATAGATGCCATGAAGAATAGGGTTTGGAAAGAAGTGCAATCAAAGAAGACTCACTCTTTCTCTCTTGCACTCACACACACAAAGAAAGAACGCAAAAGAGAATGTCAAAACAATACGAAGATGAAAACATCAAGGCTATGGTCATATCGTATCATGGGTAATATGAAAGGGTTAATGGATGAGTTAATGGCATTCAATCTTGGCTGACCAAATAGGCTACGAATTGTTCTTTGGAATTGTAGTTTTGTGCTTACCATAATATATATATTTTGTCTAGTGATTGGGATTAAGTGTGTGTACAAATCCTCTTGGTTCATAGCAAGATAACTACGCTTACATCAAAAGAAAAATTATAGTCTATGAGAGGTAGTATGATGGGATCCAGTGATAGAAGTATTTCATTGAGCCTTTCAGGGCCGAAGAGAAACACTATACGTTGTTGAAAGTGTATTTTACTGCTAATCCATACGTTAATTCTAATAGATCGTACAGAGTGAAAGCGATAGAAATGATCATCATGTGGGTTATTCATCTACGATAGTATGTGAGAAATGTAGATTTGAGAGAAGTGAAGAGATGAGAAGTTTCCCTCCCAAGCCCTATTCTTGCCCGTAGGCAATAAGGATACTGCGGGGAGAGATGTACCTGTAGCAAGAGAACCTAGAGAGGATGAATTACTAAGAATGAGAGAGATAGGTTTGGTTAAGGAGACGAGATTAGATACATATATATATATATATATATATATATATATATATATATATATATATATATATATATATATATATATATATATATATATATATATATATATATGTGTGTGTGTTGGATTAGAGATGAAAATGAAAACAACAAGAAATCAAGAAAACATCAATGTAGAACACATCTTACTTGAAACCCTTCGGCACCATTATTGATGGGAGAGAGAAGAAGAGTGGATAATTCCACTTTGATTGATACACCAAGTGCAAGACCTTCTTTGATTAGAGTTGATCTTCCAAGGTTAGCTTGTTGCAAGAATGGCTAGTCTCACTCTAGGAGAAAGTGTAGGCTTGGGCTTATGTTAATGGCTAAGTACAATTAGGCATTACTACTCACTCCCTCGAGAATTCCTCTCATCAATGGCTTGAATGCTTGAGTTCCTTCCAAGGAAAAAGAGGTCCCCTTTTATAGGTGAAGGGAACCCCCAAGGGTTTACACAAGAAGAGAGGAGCCATTGTGAATAGGAATTGGAAAAGTTGGAAATGAGCTGTCCCTGCATGATGTGGGCAGACTGGGGTCCAGTATTTTGATCATATCTCCTCAACCGTGGCTTCAAATAAAAAAGTAAAAATATGGGCAAAAACTTCATCTCATTAGCTACAATTTTCATTTTAAAATCGTTTTCCAATTCGGATTGGAACCTTGTGTAAAAAATTCATCAAAATAGGGTCCATTTATGGCAGCAAAAGTCTTCATGTGGTCTCCTTAGCCTAGACTTTCATTTAATTCCAAAGGACACCTCATGCCATATGAAAGCATGACATTGCTACTTGACAAAGTTTTGTAATCATGCTTGCAATAATGCATTAATTTAAGTGTATCTTTGAAATCATGTCACCTAGTGTCCCACTATGATTTGATTCTCTCCTAGTAGCTATTTGAAAAGAAATATAAGAAAAGTATAAAAAATACATAGAATATATATATATTGGAGTTTACCCTAGATATAGGATCTAGCTAGGGTGTGAGATGATAATGAAATAGCAGAAATAAAGAATCAATGCTTTTTGCCCCAAGTTAAAGAGGCGGAGCTATTGATGCTTTTCCCATAGTATTTTCTGATGGTAAAGTAAGGATATGTTACCCTTGAGAAAAATAATAGGATGAGATAGAAGGCTTATTATTATACTTAAATATACATATGTACACTATAGGAAATATAATTATGTATCTAAAAAAATACAAGATAGATCTTGTAGCATGCGTTCCCACTATGTACGTGTCACAGCACGACACCGTCATCTAAAGAACAAAGATATCAATGTTGGTGATAAAATCATTATGTGTGGAGTGCAAAACAAGAAGAAAGAGTTGAAATATGCGGGAAAAGGACCATATAGAGTATGTAAAATTACCCCACAAGGTACTATTCGTGTGGAGACTCTTGATGGAGTTGAAACCGTTGGATTCCTCAATGGGAGAAAATTTAAAAGATATTACGATCCTTTAAGCCAAGAGGAGCTACATGCCATCCATCAAAGAAAGGCAGCCAAGGCACAGGTAGAGTTGAAGAAGATACAAGCTCAAAAGCTGAGGCTAAGGAGCGACAACAATGCATAAGGCGCCAATGAGAGGTCAATATTAAAGCTACACATGCATTCCATTTTGAAATAGAGGATGATTGGTTAGACTCTGACACACCTCTACGATACCCCATTGAACTAAATAACACTTATGGAAAAGTGCTATATAACGCCTTGTTAGACACGGGTGCTAAATATAATCTGTTATATGGAGTGTGGTGTCAGTTGGAGAAGCCATCTCTATCAAGTCAAGGGTGTCACCAAGAAAAGAACTTCGGTTTTTGGAATCTGGCACACTTTTGTCAATTATGACAATGGGGTTGTGACTCAAGACTTTTTTGTCATGCCTATTGGAACTATGGAAGGCAGTATAAACATAGGACGTGCGTGGATGATAGCCACCAAATTCACTATTGATTGGGGGATTGGGAGTGTTACAACGCATAAACCAACTCTTAGCTCTGCCACCCAAGCCATAGTCCCTGAGCTATTACTTCCCGAGGATATAAAACCATATGTCCCTATAGCCCAACTCCCTAGAGCTTTAACTTCTGTAGTTGAAACAAAGCTTGAGACACACAAGACCCATCCTAATATAGTGAAGAGAACATACAAGTGGTTCCCTACAGGAACATGGCTAATGCTAAAAAACAGGAGCTTTGTAAGAAACGTCCCACTCGCTCCTAGAAATGTAAGAAAACATTACATTGGATTCCTAAACGACTATTGGAAGCCCGAGGATACTATCAAGGAAATGATCAAATATGGGTGCCAAATCGTAAATTGTGTTCTTACTGTCACTTGATCCATGTGAGTCAAATATTGTGACGATAAAGCTGATTGAAGATTGTGGGAAAGGAAAGATCACAGAACACTATACACCTGATCTGGAGCTAGTTTGGGTACCCAAGCGAAAAAGGCTTGTTTTGCTCATCTCAACCATAGAAAAAATGAATGAAGCTTCTTGCTCTTCATGTAGTTCATATACAAATATAGAAGCTTTGACACAACCTCCACCTACCATTGTACATATCCATGCAAACAAGAAAGAGTTTGCACCTCCCGTTGTAAGTTCACCACCTACAACAACGTTGCAAATAAAATCATGAGATAGTAACTTACCACCCTTGTAGCTAGATAAAATTCATAGGGTGGTCGAAAACTATTGGTCAAAGTCTTCACCCATGACAACTTGGAACAATTGGTTTCAAAAGGTGACGACATCATTCCAAAAGGTATGATCTACCCAAGGAAGGGGGGAGTGTTTGCTGACATTCATCATTCACTCACTCCCCTCTTATCTTCCTCCCTAACCTCTCAATCTCCAATCTTAGGGAATGTATATATAAGGCCTTATACTCACAAAAGCCAAAAATAAAAAAGTAAAAGAGCAAGAGCCACCAAATAAAAATCTGGAAACCTTCAAGTTCTATATATGACACAAAATCATAAAAACACATTATGCACAAGGACATGACCTTTTAACACGACCCTTATAATTTTTGCGCTCTAGCCATCATCTATCTGTGTGTACATATATGGCTAGTACGCTAGAGTCATCCACTCCTACCTTGGGTGAGAGGTACCCCTTTACTTTTCACAAGTGCTTTACATAGTCTTTCCGGTGCTTGCCTGTGAATGGGATTTGGTAGATACGCTAGCATGTGAGAAGAATTTCAAGGAGTTAGAATGGCTGATATGTCTCTTGACCACGGCTGGACCACAACTGATCCATACTATTTAGAGAGTGTCTCTCCCATTCACAAGCCTGCCCTTTTGACCAAGATGACTATAGACGTCTAGTGACCTTCTTAGTAAACATTGGTGCCTCTAATGATGAAGAAGATTTACATGATTACACAGATGGCACGTATGGTCTCACAGATGATGACTTTGTTTTTCTCTATAATGATGAGGATAGGGGTTTAGCCTTAGGGTTACCTCCCCATCTCTATAATATCTTGTTCCCTTGGCTCTCTAGGGGGAGTGCAAATAATTAGGTTAGGGTTCCTTATGTTGTTTGATTGTGTTCAATAAGGGTTGGTACCTCTTCCCACTAATGTGCCTCCTAGAGGTATTCTTTGTGTTTTGTAGTGTGTACAGAAATGTCTTGTTGTTCTTAGGATTTGGAACTTCATGGAATCTTTCTCTCATTCACTCTTCAAATCAAGCATGATCATAAACACAAACAGATGTTTCTTGACCATTAGCATTGCCCCTTGTCTTTGTTTTTGCATCCATGTTTTTCTGCTTTAAATGTGATTGGTAGTACAATATTCTGCACATTTGCTTAGATTAAACATTAGATTCTATATAAATTTCTGTTATAGTCCCTTGCCTAGTTTTCATAATCAAGCAGTCTGACTAAGCTAGTTTGACCACGTTAGGAGTTATAGATCTTCTCTTAATACCACATGGGGAATGCCTTCCTAATAATCAATGGTTACTTTAGGTTCTTAATCTGATCTAGGCAGCATTGTGTGCAATGTACTAGGGCTTTCCAGTGGGCTTAGTCCCTATTGACATTTAGCTTAAGTATTATAAAGGGAGTTTACTAGTGTGATGAGCCTAGTGAGGGTAGCAGTGTTATATGACCCCCCAAAGTTACAAAATTAAAATGCTGATTACGAATAAACAAAAAAAACCAAAAGTGCCACAATGTAAAATCTTAATTTGGTACTTCACTCACATGTATTGCCTATGGTACTAGAGCCCTAGAGGTTCCTAGTGTGGGTGATTTTCCTTGAAAAGCAAAAAACCCAAGGCATACAAAATAAGCACGCGCATCAAAATTGAATCAATGTGAAAATACTTTGGGGGGTCAAAGAAAAGGAAATAACTCAAGCGATGATTTCATGAGCAATTCCTTTTATCATAGCTTAACTACAAGGTCTTCTAGGTATAGCCTCTAGTCAACCCCCCTCAGACATGAAATACTTGGCTCTCGCAATTAAACAACTTAATTGACCAGAGAAAATTGAGAAGCTTGCCCATGGTATTAATAGTTGACCTCTACTGCCTTTCGACCATTAACTTAGCGACCCCAAACTTGTTTAAGTTTTTGACCTTTACATGTGTTTATGTGTTTGATTATATTATATTTTAATATTTAGTGCTGACAGATTGATTAATACTCTGTTACCAATCAATTTGTGCACCTACAACTGCATATGTGACTTGATTGCAACTTCTGTCAAGCTGCCGATTCCTTGTTTGCAACCTGATTCGTGTATCAATTTTGATCAAGCTAGCTATTCTTTCACAAAGACTGTGTAGTTTTTGCTAACTATTGTGATTGGTCTATGTATATCAATTCAAATTGAGCTAACTTAGTCAACGGTTGAGATTTTTAGACTCGACTTTGCAAAAATCAAAAGATTAATCTGCAACCTAGAAACTTAGTCAACGTCTACCAACTGGGATCCGATTGAACCCAAAATTTCCCGATGGCCTTGTATTATGCTGGTCTAACACTGTACAAGTTCAAAAGTAAAAAATGGTATCTCTCTATAGCAGTAGTAAATAATCATGATTATTTACTTTTGTCAATTTTTTGCACTTTTTGGCAAACCCGTGGGAGTCAAACTTGGGAACGAGGGATTCGTGTAGATTGTAAATACACTCATCTTAGGGGAACACACCGACGACTATGCTTAGTCATAACCAAGAGAAAAGAGTTAGTGACCTTGAACCAAGGGTGAATTAGAGAACTCCCACCAGCTGACCCTGGAAGGTTGAGTTCAAATTTAATTTGATGACTTTGATGGAAAGTTGGACCAGTAAACAAAGGTGTTTTGGGGCTAAGGGATTTGTATGAATAAAGTGAATGTTATCACCCCCTTGAGCTGGCATCAAAGAGCAAGAGGAGCCCTGTCTTGGTGTTGGTCTCAAGTGGGAGGGATATCAAGGATCACAGTGTATCCATTTGAAGATGGTACAACCGGTGGTCCTTGGCATGGCCCTCATAAAAACCGTGAGAAATTGTGTGAGTTGGATGAGGCAATACATCAATAGATTCTTGGAGTTGGAAATTCAAACCGAGGAGAGGCATGTATCATTGTTCCTACAAGGATTACTTAACAAAGATTTGTCATTTTATATAGTAAGAAATATACAACTTGGGAAGCATGCAACCTGGATGCAATTGACTTGGGTGAAAATTGCAAGATTTTCAATAAACAAAGCACTATTAAGGATGCGGACCACACCTACCATGCCAACAAAAGTAGAACCAAATGTGGTAGCTCCTAAGAATAGTATGGACGACATGATTAAGTGCATAATTGACATAATACAAAACATGCAAAGGGTGTCCATGAGTGGATTGGGGCAGGGTCCACCACAAGGACAACCTATGGGACAATTGAGACCATTGAAATGGTGTGTCATTAAAGGGAAATGGACAAAGCATGAAACATGTGAGTGCTATTATAAGCGTAAATATGATAAAATTTATAGTATGTGTCAATGAGACAACAAGGACAACCCATGTATAGGTATCTGCCATGCACCAGTTCAAAAACCACCTATGGCTTTGAAGAGACCACAATTAGTATTAGGCCACAATCCACCACTATCAAGACACAATGTTGTACCAGTTAGGTACATGATGCTTGAAGGACAAGTGGATGAGCAGGCTCTAGTACAAGTCACGTTGTATAATGAAGCAAGCTATGCAATGGTGGGAATAGAGGATGGGTAGTACTGTAGACCCCAAGATATTTTCATATTTTGTACCAAACTCGGGTTAATTTGGGAACCCGCATGGGCATGTTAGGAGCATTTGCATAAAAATCATTACATAATAATGCCTATTTAGCAAGATTTAATGTATGTTGCATATGACTGATTGGATAGGATTTGAAGTAGTTATCCGTGTTATATTCATTAAAATTTTAATGCTCATCAAAATTTTCAAGGAAAATTTAGGCTGGCCATTCTCTGTCGAGCTTGGGGGAGAGACATAAAATTTGTTGGAATTAGGGTTGCAAAGAAACACACATAGCTTGGAGAAGATGAAGGAAGCTCAAGGCACACAACTGTGATTGTGTTACTTAGTGTGTAATGGAAAGATAGATAGCCCTAGAGTGATGGGCGTATATACAATGCATGGGGGGAAAAACCTTCTAAAGAGGGAAAAAATGCCCCGAAGGTCCTAGTGTGTTCACACACATCACTACCACATGTATATGGTAGCAAATCCCCCCTGGAGTGATGTGGTGAACGAGAGTTGGCACGAGTAAATGGAAGTGCCATGCCTTCAGGACATGATAAGTCCACAAAGGGGAGTAAGCCCAAAGCTTTGCGGAAAGCTTCGAGCTTCTCACGAGACAATGCCTTTGTGAAAAGATATACAAGGTTGTCCTGTGTTGGCACATAAGCCAAGATGATCTCTCTTGCTGAGAGCCTCTCCTTGACATAGTGGTAATGCACCTCAATGTGCTTTGTGCAAGCATGAAAACTGGGTTCCTCGCAACTGCCAATGCAAACTGTGAGACTGAAAATTGAATATCCGGCCTCATGTTGCATACATAAATGAGGGATCCAACAGCAGTTTGTAAAGAGTGACATCTGCAGGATCACCAGCATCATGAAGACTCAATTTTAAACCTCTTTCCATGAGAGTGGAAATAGGTTTGCAATCCTCAAGTCCAAACTTACATAGAAATGTCCCTATGTAACTTTTTTGACACAAGGCAATACCACCATCACACTGCTTAAACTGTATGACCAAGTAATGATGCAACAGCCCCAAATCTTTCATCCTTAAAGAAGCATTCAAATCAACCTTAAATTCAGCAATATGTCTCTCATTTGCTCCAATGATCAGCAAATCATCTACATGAAGAACCACCATGAGAAGTATATCACCCTCACGCTTTACATACAATGTTCTCTCTGTTGGACTATTATGAAAGCCTCGTTTGAACAAATGAGTGTCAGCTTTCTCATACCAAGCACGAGGAGATTGCTTCAACCCATACAAAGCCTTCTTACATCTACACACTTTGTCCTCTTGTCCTTTCTTGACAAAATTGCGAGGCTGCATTACATAAACTTCCTCAAATATGTCACCATTCAAGAAAGCAGTAACAATGTCTGATTGATGTACATCCCAACCAAAATGAGCTGCCACTGCACATAAAAAATGCACAGTAGTCATACGACAATTGGGAGAAAAAGTCTCTTCATAATCTATGCCTTTTTGCTGTGCATAACCCTTTGCAACAAGTCGAGCCTTATGGCGATTGATCTCACCATCCGGCTTGCATTTCAACTTGTAAACCCACTTCCTACCAATGGCCTTTTTTTCCAGGAGGCAAATTACATAAAGTCCATGTGTCATTTTTTGTAAGTGCATCATATTCTGATTTCATGGAAGCCATCCAATTTTCTAAATTCTGTGATTTATCAAAAGACAAAGGTTCATCAACATCATGTAAGCGAGACACAGCCAAAGCATAACAATCTGATGCAGAAGATGCATGGTGAGAGCCTGAACAAGTACGACTAGACAAAGGTGCATTCAATTTACTGTCACGCAATGTATGCACCAGCCATTTTGGCATACCTCTAGCCTGCTCATTTTTAGCCCTTTCCTCATCAAGTACATCATGTACATCTGCATCAGTAATAGGCTGATCTGTAACATTTTTGGAAACCCCCATAGGTTGTACATTTTCCTCATTGGAATTTACATTTGAACTTACACTACTGAAAAGAGGTAACAAAGTGTCATAAATGTCCTGTGAGCTTACATTAATGTCTCTAGTACATGATAGCAAGGGCTGAATAGAATCTTCCACAAACACTACATCCCGTGAAATTAGAATACGCTTTGTTTGTGGATGATACAACCTGTAACCTTTGATTTCAGCACTGTAACCAACAAAAATACATTTGAGAGCCTTATCATCCAATTTTCTACGCCGTGTTTGTGGCACCAAATCATATGCCAAACAACCAAAAACACGCATGTGCTCAATAGAAGGCTTTCTATCATGCCATGCTTCATATGGAGTAATAGACTGCAAAGCTACACCTGTTAAGTACATAAGTGGCACACATGATTGCCTCAAGCCAAAAAGAATGTGGTAAAGCTTGACTTTTGACCATACATTGTGCCATTTCCATAAGTGACCTATTTTTCCTCTCAGCTACACCATTTTGCTGAGGTGTATAAGGCATTGTACATTGGTATTTTATCCCACGACTAGCCAGAAATGCATTAAATTCATGAGACATATACTCCCCCCCTCGATCGGAACGAAGGGTGCCCATAGTACATTTCGATACATTGTTAGCCACAGCAAGAAATTGTTTGAAGCACATAAAAACTTTGGATTTCTCTTTAAGCGGAAAGAACCATGCATGCATGGAGTAATCATCAATGAAAGTCACAAAATAAAGGTAATTGCCCAAGGACGGAGTTTGCATGGTCCACAAACATCACTATGCACAAGCTGCAACCAGTATGTGGCCCTAACTGATGAACCATCCTTTGGAAACTTAGAACGTTGCATTTTACCCAAAATACAGCCTTCACAAACATGTTTGACAGAGAGAGAGAGATAAATAGAGAAAGACAGAGAGAATATGAAATGAAATGTTATATTAAATGTCTTCAATATTTCAAAATGATTTATGAGACCAATCCGATAAACTTCTTGTGGATCTAGTATAATGTATGCGTTGTCCAAGAAAATAGTGCATCTATTGATGAAGAGCTTCATCAATGTTTCAAGAGGCGGCAAAGAAGCAACCATATCAGATTTTTGCAAATGCAGCAAACTGGCAAAATTCAGATGCCCAAAATGTGCATGCCACAATTTTGCATCTGAAACAGCCCTTGAATCTACAATTGCATTTGCAAAAAATTGTTTACACTTGTCATACAAAGTGAGTTTATACATCCCATGGCACAAAAGTCCAGATGCAACATATTCATCACCAAAATTGAGATCATGAACTGTACATCTGTCATCCACAAATTTCACTACAAGTCCAAGTCTAGCAAGTGCAGATAGAGACAAAATATTCTTCTTGATCCCAGGTACATAAAGTGCATCAACAAGTGTGAAAGGACTGCCATTTGCAGCAGTAAGCACAATATTTCCAACCCCCTGAACCGTATAAGAGGCATTGTTGGCACAACTGACTGAATTCCCATGAGGCCCGTCAGACTCGAGTGCGGTGAACAATTCACGATGTGAGGTAATGTGCTTTGTACCACCATTGTCGAAATACCACACATGTGAATTTACAACAACTGACATGCATGCATCATGAACAACAGGATTGTAAGTGCACTTTGCACTAAAAGCCCATTCTGTAACATCAACATCACAGTCTCCTTTCACAGAAGACTCAACAATGGCTGCATTTGTAGTGGAACCAACATTTGCAGTGGAACCACCCTCTTTATTCTTAGCCTCTTTGGCCTTCAACTTAGGACACTGATTGATCAGGTGATCATTAAAATAATGGCAATGCAGTTTCTTTTTGCCTTATCACCAGAATTTCCAAACGAATTGTTGTCAGCAGAAGCATTAGGAACAGAAGTTTTGCCACTCGCAACAAAACCATAAGAAGTGGTTGCATTGTTGTTACCACCCTTTTGAGAAGCAATAAAAGCCTATTCAACTGCATGATGCCTGGTCCTATTTTTTTTGAAAAGTGACTCTTGCAACAACAATGTGTATAATGCATCAAACTTGACAACTTCAGGATTTCCTTGGGTCATAAGTCTCCAAGTACTAGCAAAAGTCTGGTAAGAATGTGGTAAGGCATCAAGAACAGTCTGCACAAGGAAACTCTCTGAAATGACTTCATCTGTAGAAATAAGTTACTCATTGATATCCTTGACACCAGCAAGGAAAGTTTCCATATCATCTTCCTCATGCATAGTCTTTGATTCCAGCTCTTTTCACAGCAAAGCAATTTTAGCCCCATTGCGGCTTGCATAAAGACCTGCCAGAATATCCCAAGCCTGTTTTGTAGATTTCGCTGAACGAATGGGAGGCGTAATGGTGCGCTTCACAGACAACACAATCAATGCATGAGCCTGCACATCCTTTACATCCCAACGAGCTTGTTCTGCAGTAGGAAAAACAACTCTAATAGCAGCAATTCTTGTAGCAAGGCCTGCAACATCCTCAACATCACCTAGATCCTCAGAACCAGGATGTACATGAATGCCCTGCACAATATTCTAGACACCCTTTGACACAAGAACATGTTGCATCATGTAAGCCCACATAGGGTAATTGTCCCCATCCAACCTGTCCTCAACAGCAAACATCTTGAACACATCTGTGTTGTTGTCAGCCCACATCTCTCCCGAAATTTTTGTCAACCTGCAAATGCTTGCCAAAGCTCACTAAAATCAGAGAAATGAGCAAGCGTGTGCTGGAGCTACTGGTGACTAAGTCCAAGATGATGCAACTTGCTCGGATACCAATTGTTGGAATTAGGGTTGCAGAGAAACGAACACAGCTTGGAGAAGACAAAGGAACCTCAAGGCACACAAATGAGATTGTGTTACTTAGTGTGCAATGGAAAGATAGATAGCCCTAGAGTGATGGGCATATATACAATGCACACGGGAAAAAACCTCCTAAAGAGGGAACAATGCCCCGGTGGTCCTAGTGTGTTCACACACATCACTACCACATGTATAAGGTAGAAAATCCCCCCTGGAGTGATGCAGTGAACGAGAGCTGGCACATGAGTAAAGGGAAGTGCCATGCCCTAAGGACATGATAAGTCCACAAAGGGGAGTAAGCCCAAAGCTTTGCGGAAAGCTTTGAGCTTCTCACGAGACAATGCCTTTGTGAAAAGATATGCAAGGTTGTCCTGTATTGGCGCATAAGCCAAGCTGATCTCTTTTGCTGAGAGCCTCTCCCTGACATAGTGGTAATGCACCAATGTGCTTTGTGTGAGCATGCAAAACTGGGTTCCTCGTAAAACTGCCAATGCACTCTGATTGTCGGTGTAGATAGTCTGGGTAGTGTCCTATCCAACACCCAAATCAGCCATAAGGCATCTGAGCCATACACACTCAACCGTAGCTGTGAAGACTGCCTTGTACTCAGCCTCACAACTAGAAGTGGCCACAGTAGGTTTCTTCTTGCTCAACCATGATATACATGAACTGCCAAGCATGAAACAAAAGCCACTTGTGGACGCTCATGTGTCAAGACAACCAGCCCAATTTGAGTCCGAAAAAGCATGTAAGTCTGGTGACAATGATCCCCCCTTGGGATAAAACAAGCCAAGATGTAAAGTGCCACTAAGGTAGCAGAAAATTCCCTTGATAGCTTGCCAACGCTTAGACCCTGGGCTATGCATAGATCTGTTGACCTATGAGACTGCAAACTGAATATTTGGCCTCTTGTTGCATACATAAATGAGGCATCCAATAGCAGTGTGGTAAAGAGTGAGATTTGCAGGATTACCAGCATCATGAAGACTCAATTTTAAACCTATTTCCATGGGAGTGGCAATAGGTTTTCAATCCTCAACTCCAAACTTATATAGCAATGTCTCTATGTAACTTTTTTGACATAAGGCAATACCACCATCACACTGCTTAATTTGTATACCCAAGTAATGATGCAACAACCCCAAATCTTTCATCTTGAAAAGTGGCATTCAAATCAGCGTTAAATTTAGAAATAAAGACCCAAAATGAGAAGTACATCACCCTCACGCTTTACACACAATGTGCTCTCTGTTGGACTGTTACGAAAGCCTCGTTTGACCAAATGAGTGTCAACTTTCTCATATCAAGCACGAGGAGATTGCTTCAACCAATACAAAGCCTTCTTACATCTGCACACTTTGCCTCTTGTACTTTCTTGACAAAACCGTGAGGCTGCGTTACATAAAATTCCTCAAATACGCCACCAATCAAGAAAGGAGTAACAATGTCTAATTGATGTACATCCCAACCAAAATGAGCTGCCAAAGCACATAGAAAACGCACAGTAGTCATATGACAAGTGGGAGCAAAAGTCTCTTCATAATCTATGCCTTTTTGTTGTGCATAACCCTTTGCAACAAATCGAGCCTTATGGCGATTGATCTCACCATCCGGCTTGTGTTTCAACTTGTAAACCCACTTTGTACCAATGGACTTTTTGCCAGGAGGCAAATCACATAAAGTCCATGTGTCATTTATTGTAAGTGCATCATATTTCCGATTGCATGGCAACCATCCAATTTTGTGAATTCTGTGCTTTATCAAAAGACAAAGGTTCCTCAACATCATGTAAGCTAGACACAACCAAAACATAACAATCTCATGCATAAGATGCATGGAGAGAACCTGAATGAGTACGACTGACAAAGGTGCATTCAATTTACTGTCACGCAATGTATGCACTAGCCATTTTGGCATACCTCTAGCCTGCTCATTTTATTCCCTTTCCTCATCAAGTACATCATTTACATCTGCATCAGTAATAGGCTGATCTGTAACTTTTTTGAAAACCCCCATAGGCTCTACATTTGCCTCATTGGAATTTGCATTTGAACTTCCATCACTGAAAAGAAGTAACAAAGTGTCATAAATGTCCTGTGAGAGTACATTACTATCTCTAGTACATGACAGCAAGGGCTCAACCGAATCTTCCACTAACACTACATCCTGTGAAACCAGAATACGCTTTGTTTGCGGATGATACAACCCGTAACCTTTGCTTTCAGCATTATAAATACATTTGACAACCTTATCATCCAATTTTCTGCGCTGTGTTTGTGGCACCAAAGCATATGCTAAATAACCAAAAACATGCTTGTGTTCAATAGAAGGCTTTCTATCATGCCATGATTCATATGAAGTAATAGACTGCAAAACTTTTGTAAGACACCTGTTAAGTACATAAGTGGCACACATGATGGCCTCAAGCCAAAAAGAATGCGGCAAAGCTTGACTTTTGACCATACATTGTGTCATTTTCGTATGTGACCTGTTTCTCCTCTCAGCTACACCATTTTGCTGCGGCATATAAGGCACTGTACATTGGTGTTTTATCCCACGACTAGACAAAAATGCATTAAATTCATGAGACATATACTGCCCCCCTAAATCGGAACGGAGGGTGCCCATAGTTTATTTTGATACATTTTTAGCCATAGCTAGAAATTGTTTGAAGCACATAAAAACTTCGGACTTCGCTTTAAGCAGAAATACCCATGCATGCATGCATGGAGTAATCATCAATGAAAATCACAAAGTAAAGGTAATTTCCTAAGGACGGAGTTTTTATGGGCCCACAAACATCACTATGCACAAGCTGCAACCTGCATGTGGCCCTAATTGAACCATCTTTTGGAAACTTAGAACACTGCATTTACCCAAAATACAGCCTTCACAAACATGTTTGACAGGTTTTTCAAGAGGCGGCAAAGAAGCAACCATTTCAAATTTCTGCAAACGCAGCAAACTAGCAAAATTCAGATGCCCAAAACGCGCATGCCATAGTTTTGCATCTAAAAAACCCCTTGAATTGTTGGAATTAGGGTTGCAAAGAAACGTACATAGCTTGAAGAAGATGAAGGAAGCTCAAGGCACACAATAGAGAGTGTTTTACTTAGTGTGCAATCATGAAAGATTCATAGCCCTAGAGTGATGGGCATATATACAATGCTCGGGGGAAAAAACACCCCGGTGATCCTAGTGTGTTCACACACATCACTACCACATGTATGTGGTAACAAATCCCCCCCAGAGTGATGCGGTGAACAAGAGCTGGCACATGAGTAAAGGGAAGTGCCATACCCTGAGGACATGATCAGTCCACAAAGGGGAGTAAGCCCAAAGCTTTGCGGAAAGCTTCAAGCTTCTCACAAGACAATGCCTTTGTGAAAAGGTCTACAAGGTTGTCTTGTGTTGGCATATAAGCCAAGATGATCTCTCCTGCTGAGAGCCTCTCCCTAACATAGTGGTAATGCACCTCAATGTGCTTTGTGCGAGCATGAAAAACTGGGTTCCTTGCAACTGCCAATGCACTCTGATTGTCAGTGTAGATAGTGTTGGGAGTGTCTTGTCCAACACCCAAATAAATCATAAGGCGTTTGAGCCATACACACTCAATTGTAGCTGTGAAGATTGTCCTGTACTTAGCCTAACAACTCGAAGTGGCCACAGTAGGTTGCTACTTTCTCAACCATGATATACATGAACTGCCAAGCATGAAACAAAAACCACTTGTGGACACTCGCGTGTCAAAACAACCAACCCAATCCGAGTCCGAAAAAGCATGTAAGTCTGACGGCAATGATCCCCCCTTGGGATAAAACAAGCCAAGATGTAAAGTGCCACTAAGGTAGCGGAAAATCCTCTTGATAGCCTGCCAATGCTTAGACCCTGGGCTATGCATAAATTTGCTGACCTGTGAGACTGCAAACTGAATATCTAGCCTCGTGTTGCATACATGAATGAGGCAGCCAACAACAGTTTGATAAAAAGTGACATCAGCAGGATTGCCAACATCATGTAGACTCAACTTCAAACGTGTTTCCAAGGGAGTGGCAATAGGTTTTCAATCCTCAAGTCCAAACTTACATAGCAATGTCTCTATGTAACTTTTTTGACACAAGGCAATACCACCATCACACTGCTTAAACTGTATACCCAAGTAATGATGCAACAACCCCAAATCTTTCATCTTGAAAGTAGCATTCAAATCAGCCTTAAATTCAGCAATATGTTTTTCATTTGGTCCAAGGATCAGCAAATCAGCGACATAAAGAACCATGAGAAGTAAATCACCGTCACGCTTTACATACAATGTGCTTTCTGTTGGACTGTTACAAAAGCCTCGTTTGACCAAATGAGTGTCAACTTTCTCATACTAAGCACGAGGAGATAGCTTCAACCCATACAAAGCCTTCTTACATCTGCACACTTTGTCCTCTTGTCATTTTATGACAAAACCGTGAGGCTGCGTCACATAAACTTCCTCAAGTATGGCACCATTCAAGAAAGTAGTAACAAAGTCTGATTGTTGTGGGTTAGGTCAACACATGAACATCATGCACAACAAGAATGACAATCTACTCCACCATGCTTCATCAGCAACAATTCAGACACAGTAAACATAACTACTCAAAGAATATCAAAGTAAGCAGAGACAATACACTGAATAGTTACTGCACTACACCATCATCATCACATTCATATCAGAGAACAGATACATCGTGCGTAGATACATTCCCCACTTATATAGATAAATCCGACTTAACTACCCGGTCACAAGACATTCAGCAGACTGCAACTGAAAGACAGTTACATCCGACTTGGAAAAATACAGCTCAGTAAATATCCGATAAGTCAAAATCCGACTTAGCTATTCAGAGTCAGTTTCTAACATGTGCCTCTCAACACATGGCACGTCCCGGTGGTAGATTTCGCAGAAATCTGACCCGGATCCACAGATCCCTTGATCAGGAATCCACTCTCTGCTGCACAGCTTCTTCCTTACTCTGGTCCTCAACATTCACTTTATGATCCACCAGCTCTGCTTCCTTTACTGCATCTGACTCTGCTGCATCAGCTTTTCCCATTTCCACCTCTTGTGCTATATCTGCAATCACAGTATCAATCTGCTCTTCTGCAACTTTCTCCTCAGCTACATCCTGCATCAAAAAACTATTAGTAAAATTCTCCTCTTTCTTTTCTGCCTCTGCAAGCTGCTGTCTCTGATTCTCTTCCATCTGCTGAACTTGCTGCTTCAAACAGTCTCTCTCCTTTTGCAATTCCTCCACTTCCTTCAACAATTGTGCTTCTACCTCATGCACTAACCCTGCCTTTATCACCTCATATGGATACTTAATGACAAAGCTCATTCTCTCCTTGGTCTTTTGCCACATCTCCTGTGCAACCAAAGCTAACTGCTGCTTGAGGATAGACACTTCTCCTTCTTTCATTAATACTGCACTCAAGCTAATTTCCTCCTGTGCCAACATCTGTTGCTCTAGTACCTGCAAAGGTTCCAATCTCAACCTCTGCATCTCCACAGTGACCTGTAACTCTGCATTCCTCTTTGCCATGTCTTCCAACTCCAAAGCAACAGCTGCCTCCACTTTCTCAGTCCATTGCTTAAACTCCCCCAATGATCTCTTCACTTTTGCTAACTCCATCTTCTGTTTCCCCACTGTTTCCTCCATATCCTGCTCATACTTTACTTTCATCATAGCTATCTGCTCTTCAAACTCTTTCACCTGTGACACCTGTCCTTTAAACTCCATCAACTTTTCTGCATTCCTTTCAGCTTGCATACTCTGAACCTTCAGCATATTATTCTGCTGCCTCACAAATTCCTGCACCTGCTGCAGCATCTGAACTACTTTATCACTGTCCATTTTCCCTGTATCTACTGATACTCCAGAGACTTCCTCAGCACTGAAATCTAATCTAGAAAACACTCTGCTGACTGGTTCAGACTTCTTCCTCTTGTTGGATAGTGTGAAAGCCTTACCAAGCTTTATTGGTGTTTCCTCTGCTTTTACCTGCATTGGTGAATCAACATCCATGGTGCCAAAATCTGCAAACTGCATTTTTGCTGTGATTTCTTCAAAGGCCTCTCCTGGAGTATATTTGGCTTTCACCAAATCCTCATAAGCCTCCATATGCTTGGCATTAATCTTCACAAATCCTAACTTTTCAGAATGCACCATGATAGGCTGCCAATCTGAACTGGCTGCTGCTTCTCCTGCACCAGTTTTTCTGCTTTCACAGGCCACCTTGCTTCACCACTCTGTACTCTCTGTGCAAAAAAGAACAATGCTGACAAGTAACCACATAACCTACTATTTGCCTGTGTCTTCCTTTTGTCTGAGGAATGAATCTCTGCTGCCAACTTTTCATACACCCAGTGGGCCCAGCTCACTTCTCCTCCTTGCTCTGCATAGCTCAATGGAGCAAAGTTTTCTTTTGACATATAGTCAAACTTCACAATAAAGCATAGCCTCTCCAAGTACCACTTAAGCTGCTCTCTCCTAGCATATGCCACATTCTTTAACATGTAATACTGCCTGCCTCCTTCTCTTGGGCCAAACTCCTTTTTCAGTGCTTCCTCTGAACACTTTGGAATAGGTGTATTGGGATACAAAGGCAGCTTGAACACCTCAGACACCAACTCCACACTGAGTATCACATGCGGTGACACTCTCCCCTTAGTCTTCCTAAGTATTTCCAACTGAGACTTTGCATACACATTGTTTCTACATTCTTCCCAAGGCAGAATCGCAAACTCATACAATCCTACCTGCTACAACCATATGGCGTTGCGCTCTGCCTGACAATCTATGTCAACTTTGAAGTCCATAAAAGGGTCCATTAATGCTTGCATCACCTTACCTTCTGACACAGGAGTCGGCGTTGGCGTTTCCTCTTCTGCAGAGTCACTGTTTTCGTCTGCACTGCTTACGTCAAGCCGCATTGGCAAAGCTTTGCTTCTCAAACGTCGCCCCGAACCTTCGGGCTGCTCCTCATCAGGCTGTGGTTGCATGGCCACCAATTGCTTTGCTTTCGGCATGGCAGGACTGAATAAGGCTTCTTCAAGCGAAAACCCGAATCCTCTGCGTTGCTGCATGTGAACTGGACGTACTGAACTTTTGTTGCATGTATGATTATACTCGCTGCACCATGCACACATATCTCCACCCGGTATCCTTGAAGTGCTACAAAACTTCTTTTCAGCACACTCCCCGAGGCTATTAATCGGGCCTAATAATTTCTTATTAAAAATTCCGACTTGGTCAGTTCCGACACAGGTACTCTTCCAACATCTGCAATGCTGAATCGGATGTGCACTTTGGAACTGCCTGCTTCCTCCAACCTGTGAATTATATGGGATACTATGAAAAGACCTCCTAAAATCCATGCAAGCCAGCATTTTGCCTTTTCCTTTTGCTGATTCTGAATCTCCTGGCTGTAGGGGTATTACAGTCATACAGGCTACACTTGGCCAGTCCAAATGAGGTGGCTTTCCATGAAATTTCTTTAGCCTGAAACCATTAACTGCCTTTTCCACTCTTGTACCAAACACATCAACTATGATGAATGTCCCTTGTCCTTTATCCTGCACAATCTGATATGGTCCCTGATATCTCAATGACAATTTACCAGGATGTGGTCCCAGCTTAGAGTTGTACAACATTACCCAATCTCCAACCTGAAAGATCTTGAACTTCACATTCTTGGTCACCCATGCCTGTCTTCTTCTTTGTATGACTTCAGTAATGTAAGAGCTTACCAACCTATCCTCCTCCAGCTGCATCAGATATTTGTTCCTGTGTAGTACTGACAACTTTGGAGACTGCTTCTCTGCTGAGACTCTTAAAATTGGTACCACAAACTCCATAGGCACCACAGCTTCCAGCCCATACACCAGCTTGAATGGTGTCATACAAGTAGTGACTTTGAAAGCTGTTCTAAAGGACCATAAGGCAGAATCCAACTTATCATCCCAATCCTTCTGATTCTCTGTCACAATCTTTTTCAAAATCCTTATCAGTGTTTTGTTGGAGCTCTCAGCCTGACCATTAGCCTCTGGATGATATGCTGTAGACTTCTTGTGCATAATCATATGTGTCCTTGTTAGCTCTAAAATTACTTCATTCAAAAAATGAGTTCCTCTGTCACTTACCAGCTCCACTGGACACCCAAACCTGGTCATAATGTTATGATAAAGAAATCTGGCCACACTTGAAGCTTTATTATCCTTCAATGCTACTGCTTCTACCCACTTAGTGCAATAGTCTGTAGCCACTAAAATGTATCTGCATCCCCTCTTGGAAGTTGGTTTAACAGGTCCTACAAAGTCCAAACCCCACTTTTGAAAAGGTTCCAAAGGCAAAATAGGATGATCCCCCATCCTATCCCTGTTTGAATTAGGTTGACCTGTTTTCTGACAAATTACACATCTTTTGGCATAATCATGTGCATCCTTTAAAACTGTGGGCCACCATAATCCAGCCTGCAAAATCTTCTTCCCTGTAATATCTCTAGAGAAATGCCCTCCTGCTGTGCCTGAATGTGCTTCCTGCAAGACTGCACTTTGCTCAAATTCTGGCACACATCTTCTTATCACTTGATCAATTCCTTTCTTATATAGTGCCCCTGCAATAACTAAATAGGGTCTGGTTTTCAGTGCAAATTTTCTTCTCTGATCAGCATTGAACTCCCTTGGTATAGTTCCATCAGTCAAAAACATCAGCAACTGATCATACCAAGAATCAGTCACAGCAGTCTGCACATCAAACAACTGAGCATCAGGAAGTGCATCATCTACCCCAGTAGGTGCTTCACCTGTTTCAATGCTGCTTAGATAATCTGCAATTACATGCTCCTTCCCAGGAGTATGCTCAATCTGAAAGTCAAACTCCTGCAACAACAACATCCATCTTGCAAGCCTTCCAGTAAGAAGTGGCTTCTTGATCAAATACAACAAGGCCTGATGATCAACATGAAAAACTATCTTGTTCCCCAACAAGTAATGCCTGAACTTATTCAATGCATATACCATCCCTAAAGCTTCTCTTTCTGTCACAGGATAGTTTCTTTCTGCACCTGTGAGAACCCTGCTTGCATAATACACAGGTCTGAACCATCCCTTCTCCTTCTCCTGCATCAGTACAGCTCCTATTGCTATATCCGAGGCATCAACAAACACATGAAAAGGCAATGACCAATCAGGTGGCTGCAAAATTGGTGCTACTGATATCATTTTCTTCAACATCTGAAATGATTTCTGCTGAGGCTCATCCCATACAAATGCCACATCCTTCTTTGTTAATTGAGTTAATGGCAAGCATACATTAGACAAATACCTCAAATATCTGGAGTGCCACTTTGTCTGTCCAACAAACCTCATTAATTCTTTAACATTGGTAGGAACTGGTGCTGCTTGAATGGCTTCTATTTTCTTGACATCTATGGCCATTCCTGCTTCTGACACCACATGTCCTAAAAGTATTCCACTCCTCACAGCAATTACACTTTTATAAGGGTTCAGAGCCATCCTGAATTGTCTGCATCTTTCAAAACAGAGCTTCAGATGTAGCAGATGTTTATCCTTCTTTCCAAACACTGAGAAATCATCCACAAAGACTCTCATAAAGTCCTGTAAGTAAGGTTCAAACACCTTATGAGCAACAAAATTAAATGAAGGTGGTCCATTGGTTAACCCAAAACTCATCACTGTGTAGGCAAAGGCTCCCCACTCAGTTATAAAAGCTGTTTTATGCTGATCCGACTCAGCAACACTAATCTGATTATAACCAGAAAAACCATCCAGAAAGCTGTACATTTCATGACCAGCTACTGCATCCAACACAGCATCACAAAATGGCATAGGAAAGGGATCAGTAATGGTTGCTGCATTCAATTTTCTATAATCCACACATACTCTTAAGGCTCCATTTTTCTTTGGCACAACCAGTATGGGAGACAACCATGATACTTCATGTACAGGTTTAATGAACCCTACTGCCAGGAGCTTATCAAGCTCCTCCTTCACCTGTTTGGCAAAGTTAGGATTCATTCTATATCTTTGCTGCACAATTGGTTTTGCACCCTCTTTCAAATTAATCCTATGCTAATGTAGTGCTGGGTCAATGCCTCTCACCTGAGAATAATCCCAAGCAAACACATCCTTATAATCAACCAATAATTGCAACAGCTGTGCCAAAAATTCCCCTTGAATGTGTGCACTCACTTTGACCATTCTTGGTTCTGCCTCTGTTCCTAAATTCAGCTCCTGAAGTTCATCCTTTTCTACCCTGCTAGATGCCCCAAACTTCTTTTCATAAATTTTCTCAGCCATATCCCTGGCCTCCTTTTCTTCCTGCTGAATCTGTTCCTTATCAGACATAGCATATTTCTGGTCCACCAACTGTAACAGTTCCTTACCCTGCACTGTCTGTCCTGGTGCTAAACCTGTATCTGGCTCATCCTGTTCCTTACCTTGCTGTAACATGCTTTCCACATCTACTTCAAACATAGGTACAACAGTTGGATTGGCCTTCAAGAACTCTTCCTCTTGGTCATCTGTGACCTCATCAGCAAAATTAATAGTCTGAGCAAACAGTGGTTTCTCACTTAATGGAACCATCTTCCTTCCCCTCATAGGCATGGTTACTTTCTTTTTCCCTTTTTTCAATATGACAACATTTTCTCCCCAGTCCTGTCTTACTTTAGCCAATCTGAACCAAGGCCTTCCTAACAGCATTTCATATGCAGCTGCTGAGTCTGACATTCTGAGTACCACAAAATTAACAAAAAAGGATAATCCTGACACCTGAATTTCCTGTGCTTTGAGAATTCCCAAAGGTTGTACCCTAGATTGGTCTGCCATTTTCACCTGAAAAGGTGCTGGAGCCAGAGCTCCCAACTCCATTCTTTTGTACACTGCCTCTGGTAAAATATTCACCCCAGAGCCTCCATCCAATAACACATCATCAAAATTTTCTCCAAGAAAGTGTACTTTAATAACTGGTACCACAAAGTCCACATATGCTGGATCAATTCTATTTGTTGCTGCTGGAGAAAACTGCCTGTCCATTGTGCCAAGTCCATTCAGGTTCTGCAGCTTTCTGAACAATCTGTCTTTGAAAGCTGGAACCAATTGCAACAACTGATCCAAAGATAATTGAAGAGGTGAGCTAATAAGTATTTCAAACCAATCCTTATCCTGGTTATTCTCCACCTCCTTGCTCCCATTATTCTGCTCTTCCTTCTCTTTTGGGTCATCCTCAATATCCACCTGCTTTGCCTGGTGTTTGGCAATCCTTTTTGTAACCTGGTCTCTTACCCCTTTTTGCTCCTTCCAATCCAAAGGTGCTTTATCCTTAGACCTAGTCACTGCTAGAACTTCAACATGATCCTCCTGCACACATTGGTTGCATTCACAAGCCCATTGATGTTCCTCTTCATTCCCTTGCTGCTCCTGTTCTTGGTCAGTATCTTGAATCTGCTCATCCTGAGAAAACACATCAAACAAGATTACATTTGCCTGAGTTGCTGGCTGGTTTTGCTGCTGCTGCTGTTGCTGATTTCCAGGTTGATTGGGCTGATTGTACCTTACAATGGGCATTCCCCTTTCTTCCCTATGCTTCACCCATAAAGCACAATTGGGACCTACCCAGTAATCTGGTGCACCACAGTACACACAGGGTCTCCTATTATTATTGTTCTCCTGCTCTCTCCAAGGAGGTCTAGGAGGTCTTGCCCTCTGAAATGGTGGTCTTCCCCTAAATGGTACTACTTGATTTGCTCCAATTTCTGGTCTTCCTCTTCCTATGTTAGGTGCTGTCTGCCCTCTATTCTTTGGATTATACCAACAGCTAGCAGTGCTATGTCCATCCCTTTCACAAATGTGACAATACACTTTTTCGTTAGGTGCTACAACAGAATAACCAAACTTTTTAAGTTTGCCTACCAAATCTTGCTCAATGCTCTGCTTTTGCTTGACTTTCTTCTTCTTACTGCTTTGTTTCTTCTTTCTTTTTTCTGTTTCCTCATCACTGTCTGATGGTGAGTCTGAATCTGAGTTCCCACTGGAATCTGTGTCTTCAGATGCTTAATCTGAATCTGAGTCACTATCTTCTTTTCCTTTTGCCTTAGTCATGCCAAGTCTCTTCTCCACCCTTGCAGCAGCAGTAACAAGGTCATCCAGACCTCCAGCAATATCAATGCTAGCTACTGCTCCCTTTAAGCTACTTCTCAATCCTTTCAAAAAATAACCTGCTAACATTTCATTAGTGGGTCTTTCATTCCCCTGCAATCTTTCTACTAAAATTCTGAACTTCTGTGCATAGTCTTCAACCAGCATCTTATTTTGCTTAATGTCTCTGAGTTTTCTCAGGACATTAGTCGGAGTCTTCTCCTTTCTAAATCTCTGCAGAAATGCCTGCTTCAAAGCATTATAAGTAGCAAAATGTGCAATGCCATATTGGCTGAACCAACTCATGGCCTTTCCTTCCAATGTGGCAGCAAACTGTTCCATCTTAACTCCATCAGCATACATCACCTGATAGCCACTTGCCTGCCACTTAGTTTCAAACTGTGCCACATGACAGTCAGCATCTTCCTTACTCCCTGCTCTAAACTTGGCTGCCTTGACCTTTGGGTTGGGTGGTGGTTGAGCCATTGGAATGGGTTGTGGTGGTCTCCTAGGTCTTTGCCTGGTAGCCCCCTGAAGTGGGTCAAACTGGATCCTTCTCCTGGTGGTTCTTCCTGCCAGGAATAAAGCTCCAATAAATTGCCTCACTCTCCCTTCTCCTGCTGCTCCTGATCCTACCCCTCCTTGGTCTACAGGTTGCTTCCCCTGAGCATCGGGTGATTGCTGATTGTCATGATCATAGTTAAATGGATCAATGTTTCCAGCCTGTGCTTGAGCCCTTGTGTAGTACACTCTTCCTACTCTCCTGTCTCCCTCTGACATGCATCATTACTTGAAAATAAACGTTAACCCAGCGGGATCGCCAAATGTGTTGTGGGTTAGGTCAACACATGAACATCATGCACAACAAGAATGACAATCTACTCCACCATGCTTCATCAACAACAATTCAGACACAGTAAACATAACTTCTCAAAGAATATCAAAGTAAGCAGAGACAATACACTGAATAGTTACTGCACTACACCATCATCATCACATTCATATCAGAGAACAGATACATCGTGCGCAGATACATTCCCCACTTATATAGATAAATCTGACTTAACTACCCGGTCACAAGACATTCAGCAGACTGCAACTGAAAGACAGTTACATCCGACTTGGCAAAATACAGCTCAGTAAATATCCGATAAGTCAAAATCCGACTTAGCTATTCAGAGTCAGTTTCTAACATGTGCCTCTCAACACTGATTGATGTACATCCCAACCAAAATGAGCTGCCAATGCACATAGAAAACGCACAGTAGTCATACGACAAGTGGGAGCGAAAGTCTCTTCATAATCTATGCCTTTTCCTTGTGCATAACCCTTTGCAACAAGTCGAGCCATATGGCGATCGATCTCACCATCCGACTTGCGTTTCAAATTGTAAACCCACTTCATACCAATGGCCTTTTGTCCAAGAGGCAAATCACATAAAGTCCATCTTTCATTTTTTATAAGTGCATCATATTCTAATTTCATGGAAGCCATCCAATTTTTTGAATTCTGTGCTTCATCAAAAGACAGAGTCTCCTCAACGTCATGTAAGCTAGACACAACCAAAGCATAACAATTTGATGCATAAGATGCATGGCGAGAGCTTGAACGAGTACGACTACACAAAGGTGCATCCAATTTACTGTCACGCAAACTGTGCACCAGCCATTTTGGCATACCTCTAGCCTGCTCATTTTCAGCCCTTTCCTCATCAAGTACATCATGTACATCTGCATCAGTAATAGGTTGACCTATAAGATTTTAAGAAACCCCCATAGGCTGTACATTTGTCTCATTGGAACTTATATTTATATTTCCACCACTAAAAGAGGCAACAAATTGTCATAAATGTCCTGTGAGCTTTCATTAGTGTCTCTTGTACATGACAGCAAGGGCTGAACAGAATCTTCCACAAACACTACATCCCGTGAAACCAGAATACATTTTGTTTGCGGATGATACAACCTATAACCTTTTCTTTCAGCACTATAACCAACAAAACATATTTGACAGCCTTATCATCTAATTTTTTGTGCTTTGCTTGTGGCACCAAAGCATATGCCAAACAGCCAAAAACACGCATGCTTCATATGGAGTAATAGACTACAAAGCTTTCATAGGAAACCTGTTTAGTACATAAGTGGCACACATGATGGCCTCAGGCCAAAAAGAATGCGGCAAAGCTTGACTTTTGACCATACATCGTGCCATTTTCGTAAGTAACGTGTTTTTCCTCTCAGCAACACCATTTTGCTGAGGTGTATAAGGCATTGTACATTGGTGTTTTACCCCACGACTAGACAAAACTGCATTGAATTCATGAGACATATACTCCTCCCCTCGATCAGAACGAAGAGTGCCCAAAGTACATTTTGAGACATTTTCAGCCATAGCCAGAAATTGTTTGAAGCACATAAAAACTTCGGACTTCACTTTAAGCGGAAATACCCATGCATGCATGTAGTATCATCTACACAATCTGCAACCTGCATGTGGCCCGAACTGAACCATCCTTTGGAAACTTAGAACGCTGCATCTTACCCAAAATACAGCCTTCACAAACATGTTTCACAGGTGCTTCAAGAGGCGTCAAAGAAGCAACCATATCAGATTTCTGCAAACGCAGCAAACTGGCAAAATTCAGATGACCAAAACGTTCATGCCAAAGTTTTGCATCTAAAATAGCCTTTGAAACTGCAATAGAAATTGCAAAATTTTATCCACACTTGTCATACAAAGTGAGCTTATACAGCCCAAGACACAAAAGGCCAGATGCAACAATTTCATCACCAAAACTGAGATCATGAACTGTACATCTGTCATCCACAAATTTGACTACAAGTCCAAGTCTAGCAAGTGTGGATATAGACAAGAGATTCTTCTTGATCCTAGGTACATAAAGTGCATCAACAAGTGTGAAGGAACTGCCATTTGCAGCAATAAGCACAATCTTTCCAACTCCTTGAACTGGATAAGAGGCATTGCTGGCACAAGTGACTCAATTCCCATGAGGGACACACTCGAGAGAGGTGAACAATTCACGATGTGAGGTAATGTGCTTTGTAGCACCACTGTTGAAATACCACAAATGTGAATCTGCAGCAACTGACAAGCATGCATCATGAACAACAGGATTGTAAGTGCACTTTGTCCTAAAAGCCCATTCTGCATGAACATCAGCAACAGAGTCTCCTTTCATAGAAGACTCAACAATGGCTGCATTTGTAGTTGAACCAGCATTTGTAGTGGAACCACCCTCTTTCTTCTTATCCTCTTTGGCCTTCAATCTAAGACAGGACTTGATCAAGTGATCATTAGCTTTACAATAATGGAAACACATTTTCCTTTTGCCCTTATCACCAGAATTTCCAAACAAATTGCTGCCAGCAGAAGCATTAGGAACATAATTTTTTCCACTCGCAGGAGAACCATAAGAAGTGGTTGTATTGTTGTTACCACCCTTTCTCTGAGAAGAAATAAAAGCCTGTTCAACTGCACGCTACCTAGTTCTATTTTTTCTAGAAAGTGACTCTTGCAACAGCAATGTGCATAATGCATCAAACTTGACAACTTCAGGATTTCTTTGGGTCATAAGTCTCCAAGTACTAGCAAAAGTCTGGTAAGAATCTGGTAAGGCATCAAGAACAGTCTGCATATATAAGGAAACTGTCTGAAACGACTTCACATGCAGACATAATTTGCTCATTGATATCCTTGCCACTAGCAAAGAAAGTGTCCATATCATCTTCGTCATGCATAATCTTTGACTCTAGCTCTTTACGCAGCAAAGCAATTTTAGCCTCATTGAGACTTGCATAAAGACCAGCCAAAATATCCCAATCCTGTTTTGCAGATTTTGCTGAATGGATGTGAGGAACAATGGTGCGCTTCACAGACAACACAATCAATGCATGAGCCCGCGCATCCTTCACATACCAACGAGCTTGTTCTGCCGTAGGCAAAACAACTCTAATAGCAGCAATCCTTGCAGCAAGACCTACAACATCCTCAACATTGCTTACATCCTCAGAACCAGGAAGTACATCAATGCCCTGCACAATGTTCTAGACGCCCTTTGACACAAGAACGTGTTGCATCATATAAGCCCACATAGGGTAATTGTCCCCATCCAACTTGTCATTAGCAGCAAACATCTTGAAGACATCTGTGTTGTTGTCAACCATGGTAAATGCTGCACCTGATGTGAAAATTGCCCAAAAATAGGAGAAACGGAGCGGGAACAACACGTGATATATAGCACAAACCGTAGAAGACTGTAAGGCACCTGTTATGCAAAAATTGGCACTGACAGAAATTCTGCACAAAATGACAAAAATGCATGTGCAGACCTGCCTGTAGTGGAAACGGAGGCCGAAATGAGCCCAAATTAGAAATCTAAGAAAACCAAGCTCTACCAGTATTCCCAAAATATTTGTCGACTTGCAAACGCTCACCAAACCTCACTGTAATTGGCGTGTGCTAGAGCAGTTGGCGACTAAGCCCGGGAGGACGTAACCTGCTATGATACCAATTGTTGGAATTAGGGTTGCAGAGAAAAGCACACAGCTTGAAGAAGACGAAGGAAGCTCAAGGCACACAATAGAGAGTATGTTACTTAGTGTGCAATGGAAAGATTGATAGCTCTAGCGTGATGGGCGTATATACAATGCTCGGGGGAAAAAACCTCCTAAAGAGGGAAAAAATGCCCCGGCATTCCTAGTGTGTTCACAGACATCACTACCACATGTATATGGTAACATGAATCTGCAACTGCATTTGCAGAATTTTGTCTACACGTGTCATGCAAAGTGAGCTTATACAGCCCACGCACAAAAGGCCAAATACAACAATTTCATTACCAAAATTGAGATCATGAATTGTACATCTGTCATCCACAAGTTTGACTACAAGTCCAAGTCTAGCAAGTGCAGATACAGACAAAATATTCTTCTTGATCCCAGGTACATAAAGTGCATCAACAAGTGTGAAAGAACTACCATTTGCAGTCAGCACAATCTTTCCAACCCCCTGAATCGGATAAGAGGCATTGTTGGCACAAGTGACTGAATTCCCATGAGCTGCAGACTCTAGAGAGGTGAATAATTCACGATGTGACGTAATGTGCTTTGTACCACTATTGTCAAAATACCACACATGTGAATCTACAACAACTAACATGCATGCATCATGGACAACAGGATTGTAAGTGCACTTTGCACCAAAAGCCCATTCTGCATCAACATCAGTATCACAGTCTCCTTTCATAGAAGACTCAACAATGGCTGCATTGTAGTGGAACCAACATTTGCAGTGGAACCACCCTCTTTCTTCTTAGCCTCTTTGGCCTTCAACTTAGGACACTGCTTGATCAAGTGATCATTAGCTTTACAATAATGGCAACGCATCTTCTGTTTGCCCTTATCACCAAAATTTCCAGATGAATTGCTACCAACAGAAGCATTAGAAACAAAAGTTTTGCCACTCGTAGCAAAACCATAAGAAGTGGCTCCATTGATGTTAGCACCCTTTCTTTAAGAAGCAATAAAAGCCTATTCAACTGCACACTACCTAGTCCTGTTTTTTTTTGGAAAGTGACTCTTGCAACAACAATTTGTATAATGCATCAAACTTGACAACTTCAGGATTTCCTTGGTCATAAGTCTCCAAGTACTAGCAAAAGTCTGGTAAGGCATCAAGGACAGTCTGCATATATAAGGGAACTGTCTAAAATGACTTCACTTGCAAAAATAAGTTGCTCATTGATATCCTTGACACCAGCAAGGAAAGTGTCCATGTCATCTTCCTCATGCATAATCTTCGATTCTAGCTCTTTACGCTGTCAAGAAGTGCGCAGTGCGACTAGGAAAGCGCCGAGCCTTTGACTGTGAGGATTCGTAGCAAAATCAAGCAAGGCATAGACGATTTGAAGCCAAAAACACACTTAAAAAGAACAAAACTCCAGCCATGAAAGCTCCACTTTGAAAAAGAACCAGTACTAACTCAAAACTCTTGTGTGTGTGAAGATTAGGTGTAGCCTCGCTCCCAATTGCACAGATGCAGTGCTCATTCGACCTGTTAAAAACCCTAAATTTATGCTTCGATTCTTCATCTTGACCATTTCATGGAAGCTTCAGTACTTCATTGGAGAAGCCCAAGTAGTTATTTGAGGAGGGGAAACCCTAATTGGAGGCCTCACAGCCTCAACCATGTAGTGGAAGCAGCACGGGACTGCACTAGCACCCTGTAAAGGAATGGATGTATCTCCTTGCTCATGTTCCCAAATGAGCTCATTCTTGGCTCTAAAAATTCCCACACAACTTGAGAAACAACGCCAGCATCGTTGATGTGGCATTTTGAGCATTTTTAAGGCTATTTTTGACCATTTTTAGGCCATTTTTAGCCCAAAAATGTCACTTTTTGTTTGTAAAAATCCCAAATGGGAAAAATCCCTAAAATAGTGGAAAAATCCCATTGGGCTCAAATTTCATGTTGAACCTCATTTTTACACTTGGTAAGCACTTTGGACACGTCTTTTATGCCAACGCACGAAACCTTCTATTTTTGGCCGAGATTGTCCGCATTGAACTTTCTAGGCAAAACAAGCGTGCCACTTCAAAACACTTGACATTTATACATTACTAAAGAAAATTAAGCATATATTTATGTGAAAAAACATTCCATAGCGCCACGTATAGGGCCTCGCCTGCCCGACAAGGTATGTACACGGCTGCAACCGTGGAATTCATTTTCGCATATATCACACTATATGTACATTATATCATTTGGTCCCACACATCATGAACATTAAGAGTGAGGTAGATACTTTAATTTCACATTATGAACGTGCCATGGCACGACATCCACCCCCTCTAAACGTGCACATCCTCCGGCATGTGCCACACATATCTTTTGCAGGTTCAGTCTTCATTTAAGTCAACATACATATCAATTTAGTCATCACTTGCAACGAAATCTAATGCATCATCCTCTTGTTCTTTATCCACATCCATAACATTTTCATCAGAGCCTTCATTCTGACTTCTCTATGAATCAAAGGGATTTGTATCACCTCTTCTTTTGAATAACTTGATTCTTTTCCCTGCGATGGGAATCTTCATTTTTGTTCCATCTAATTCATGCAAGGTATAGGTTGCATTCCCATGTACATGCTGAACCACATAAGGACCAAACCATCTCTTTGAAAGCTTTATTATTGTTGAATGTTGGTTTTCAAGACTACTGTCATACACCAACATCCAATCACCTTCCTCAATAGATTTAGGTCTGAGCCTATGCCTCTTGTCGAATCTGTCATTCTTTAACCTTGCATCTTTTAATTGTGCTACTGCAATCTCAATATCTTGGGGCCTTCTTTCTAACTGTTGTATGCGCAAAGCAAGAAGGTCTTCCCTACTCATTCCATCTTCCCAAGGTAATACATTCCATGTGGGAATTACATCCTCAATTGGCATTATAGGTTTCTGACCATACATCAACTCAAAAGGCATATAACCAGTAACTGAGCTATGAGTTGTACGATCAGCCCATAAAGCATAAGGAAATAATCTAGGCCACTCTCCCATTTTACCTTTGCAGGACTTAGCCAAAGCTTTGATGATAGGAGGATGCCCACGCTCCGATTTTCTATTTCCCTCAGGATTATATGCAGTAGTGAGAGCAAGTTTAATGCCCAGCCTAGAGAAAAACTCCCTTGCTTTGTCAGCATCCAACTCACCCCTGTCCGCTGTTATTTTCCCAACACAACCATAACGGCTAATTACATCATCCAAGAGGAACTTACATACCCCTTCTGTGCTTTTTGTTCTTAGAGCACGACCTTCACCTTGATTGGTTAAGTCTTCTCGTGCAAGTACTATGTATCTCATTTTCCATAAGCCCAATGGAATTGTAACCAGATCTACTACCCACTTGTAATGCATGGCCAATGGGTAAGTAGGGTGCAACCCATCACGATGTAATGGAATTTGCCTATTCAATTTGAGAGTAGCGGAATTTAATGAGAGTATTTTCAAGAAATGATTTTGTGAGCATAGCGGGTAGACATAATTGAAGATAGCAACATAATTATAGCAATTAGTTAACTTGGCATGGACAATACTTTTGCAAGAGAGAGAATTTAGAGAACATGACAACAGTTGAGGACCGGATTTATGTGGAGCCGGTCTCCCCTCCAATAGGCCTTTGTATTATGATTTCTCCCATAAAGAGAGACTTGTTACAATACAGTCTTTGTGTTCCTTGTGACCTAGGTGATGTCATGAAGATGGAAGGCTTCATGCATCACAAACATAACATAAACTTGAAGAAAGCTTTAACTATCCCAAGCCTCAGTCCCAAGACCTCAAACACCTTCGAAGGTGGAGAGAGCTAGCAGGGAATGAGGGTAGGGAAGAGGAAGAAGAAAAATTTCGTAGGAGAAAGAATTAGTTCCTCACTTATCATACTCTTGTTGCTAACATACATAATAGCATAGTAATGAAGAAGAAGGAGATGGCAAGCTTAAGCATTGAAGCATGGCTCTTGGTTGGATTTGCACTCCATAGCCAAGAGTGTTGGTGTAGGCTCTTAACCTCTACTTGCTTGGAGAAGGAGAGGGAGCTCTTGCACTTTGCATAGTACACAATGAGAGTGTTTGTGAGTGTGTGTGGGTGAGTATACCCCCTAAGCACCCCCCTAGCTTGCTTGGGTCGACCCCCCCTTGTAGCTCATGCTTGAAGCTCATTGGACCCTTCCAGGCCTAGCCAATCACAAGCAGGAGCCATTACAAGCAACAGGGGTAGCCTTGGGACAAGTGTCCCCCTTTCCCCTTTGAGAGAGAGGACTTGATAAATGAAAAATCAATTAATTAAATATCCTAAATTATCATTGGACCCCTTGGGTGGCCAACCAATAGGCTTCAGGCACACCATGAGGGCAACATGAGGAGGAACTTGACAAGTGTCCTTGCTGCCTCTTCAAGCTGGGGCTTCCCTTGTGTGTGTGTTCTCTCTCATCCCCCCCCCTTGTAGGCTCGCCCCCCTCCTTGTAGGGATCTTTTTGACTTTGGATGAGCAAGCCCCTTAGTCATCAAGCATGACTAAGCACTTGAAGTAGGGGGTGTTCCCACAAGCATCTCAGGCAAGCTTCTCAAGGCACCTCAAGCACCTTAATCATGCACCAAGTCAAGCACCTCAAGCATGGAGCCAGTAAAGCACCTCAAGCATCTTAATCAAGCACCTCAAGCATGACAAGCACCTCAAGCACGACAAGCACCTCAAGCACGACAAGCACCTTGAGCTTGGGCCGGGTTCCCACCTCAAGCTCAGCCCTAGCTACTTAAGGTCAAAGGACTTTTACACACATTATTGGAGGTCTTCAATGAAGCTAACCCTAAGGTCTTATGCTCCATTGATTAGCCTTGCTCTTGATAGACCATCTCCCATTTGGGCCCCTTTACTATTGGTCCCGTGTTGAGATAGATCTATAAGCACATATCTATATCTTAACACTTGTTCCCATTTATTCTCCCACATTAAGTGATCAATTTAATATGAGAAAATCATTTGGGTTGGTTAGATATTAGATTTTATGACATTACCTCTCTCTTGAAATCATAGTCGTCCTCGACTATGAGGTAGAAGAGATAAAGCCTTAGTCATTAGTCAATCGTACTTAGCGGGTAAAGGATCCCTTTTTTACCCTACGACATCTTTCCAAGATGGATGACTAATCTATTTGGTGCTTGGGAGACATAGCTGCCGCAAGCATGTCTGCTTTTTAGTCCATTTCATTCTCCCAAAGTAGAGTGACAAATTCTACTTGGTGTTTGAGAGACGTCGTCGTCACAAACATGACTCTAAGCATGCATACTAGTTAAATTTGTGCACAATTAAAAAGAGGATTAGTCTTATAAGACAAAAACATGAGTCATTTAAAAGAGAGTTGTACATTTGCTTACTCTAATGTAGCATTGTAAGCATTGACAAGGTTCATACTATCCTTAAGTTGTACTCCTTGCATCCATCTAGCATCTTCAAAAGGATAATTTTTGAACTTAATAAGATACCGTCGGATTATCTTACCATGTCGTAGTACCTTGTCTTCATGCCGAAGGACAGCTTCGGGTTGTAGCACCTCTTCTTGGTCTTCAACTTCGGGAGGGTCTTCAATAATTGGTTCAGTTGGTGGCTCTCCTTTGTAGGTCTTAAGTAGGCTTACATGAAAGGCATTGTGTATAAGCGAATGGTTGGGCAACTTGAGTTGATAAGCCGTCTCATTGATGGGCTTCAAGATTTGGAAAGGACCATAGTATCTTTTTGCTAGTTTAGCATAATACTTTTGATGGACCGTAGGATTTTTGCCCGTAGTTTGCCTTAATCGAGCCTTAGGAAACTTGAGTAAGACCCAATCATTTTCTTTGAACATTAAGGCTCTTCTGTGCTTATCAGCAGTAGCTTTTTGCCTTTGTTGAGAGATGGCTATAGCCTCCCTAATCTTTTGAAAAGATTCTTGTAGGTCACGGCTATACTCATCGGCGGCGAAGATCTTCCCATGTACTTTGAGTAGCAAGGGACTTTTAGGTCTTCCCTCTATGATCTCGAAAGGTGCTTTCCCCGTAGAAGTATGTACAGTATTATTGTAGGCATACTCTACTAGAGGTAAATACTTTTCCCATTGTGAGCGTTGATCTACTTCGGTAACATAAGTCTTGAGTAGATCGAGTATCGTAAGATTGGCTATCTCACTTTGGCCATCCGTTTGTGGGTGATAGGCCGAAGAGAAATTCAATCTTGTTCCTAGATTTTCAAAGAGACCTTTCCAGAAATTACTGGTCATTCTAGGATCTCTATCTGACACAATGGATGTGGGTAATCCATGGTGCTTGAAAATCTGAGATATGAAGAGAGTTGCCATTTGATGTGCCTTAATAGTCTTTTTGACAGGAATAAAATGTGCTTGCTTGCTAAACCTGTCGACTATTGTCCATATTCCTGTATTCCCATGGATAGACTTGGGTAATCCAAAGATGAAATCTATGGATATACTCTCCCATGGTGAATTTGGAATAGGCAATGGCTGGAGTAATCCAGGTTGCTTCCCTCTATCATACTTGGTCTTTTGGCATACTACACATTTTGAAACATACTCTTGTATGTCCACTTTTATGGTAGGCCAATAGAAATACGTCTCTACTCCTCGGAGAGTAGGTTGAATACCTCTATGCCCTGCATATGGAGGAGCATGGGATTCATACATAACCTTCTCACGAAGGGAATGGGTAACACATAGCCTATTTCCGTGGAGAAGATAACCATCCTGCAAGGTGAATGGTTCCTCTTTCTTCCCCAAAGCAAGGGCTGACATTATGTCTCTAAAGTCAGGGTCAATAGCATACTCATCTATCATAGAGGATAGATCATTGTGAGTAGCTATAGACACCGCATTAACTTTTGGTCGTCGTGAAAGTGCATCGGCAACTCGATTGTGCTTACCAGCTATGTGAGCAATATGGAAATTAAATTGCGAAAGAAAATTTTCCCACCTCATTTGTTTGTCGAAAAGTTTGGTTTGCGTCATGAAATACTTGAAACTTTGGTGGTCGGTTCGTAGGATAAATGGAGTCCCCAATAGGTAGTGCTTCCATGTATCTAGGGCATGTAGAGCAGCTAAAATCTCTTTCTCATAAATGCCCAAGACTCGTTCATCACTATTGAGCCTTCGGCTCTCATATGCTATGGCATGCCCTTCTTGAAGCAAAACCGCTCCAAGGCAATCACCACAAGCATCACATTGGACCTCAAATGGTTTTGAGAGACCCGGAAGCACGAGGACTGGTTGGGAAGTAAGCTTCTCTTTGAGTTTTTCAAAAGCATTTTGCTCCTTAGCAGTCCATACAAACTTAACGTTCTTCTTTGTTAAGTCGTGTAGTGGTCCTGCTACTTGAGAGAATTTTGCTATGAAGCGTCTATAGTATGCACACATACACATAAAGCTTCTTAGCTCATGTAGATTCCTTGGGTTAGGCCATGATTTTATTACCTCTAACTTTGATGGATCCATACGAATACCATCGTGAGAGATAATATGACCTAGATATTGAATCTCTTGAAGGAAGAATTCACTTTTCTTTTGGTTGAGAAAAAGTTTGTTCTCCCTCAAGGCTTGAAAAATCACTTGGAGATGTTGCTTATGTTCCTCCAAAGATTTGGAGTAGATGATGATATCATCAAAGAACACTCCAGTGAATTTACGATATGGTCTAAAAATTTTCTCCATGAGACGATTGAAAGTAGCTGGTGCATTAGTCAAGCCAAAAGGCATGACTAGATATTCATAAAGACCAAATGTTGTGCGAAACGCGGTCTTTAGGATATCTTCATCCACTATCCTTATTTGATGATAGCTACTCTTAAGGTCAATCCTACTGAAGTAGGTAGAGCCTTGTAGCTTATCAAACAGATCTTCTACCCGAGGCTAGGGAAATCTGTTTTTGATAGTGATATGGTTTAGTGCTCGATAGTCCACACACATACGGTATGTACCATCTTTTGCACTAAAAGGACTGGAGAACAAAAGGGAGAGGAACTAGGCCTCACCATCCCTTTGTCTACCAATTCCTGTACTTGCCTCATAATCTCCTCTTGTTGAGCTTGTGAGACTCGATAAGGAGGTTTGTTAGGCGGTGAGCTTCCTGGAAGGAGCTCAATACGATGGTCATCATCCCCTCATTTTGGAGGTAGGTCCATAGGGATATCATCGATGAACACATCTTGGAATCCTTTTAGAAAAGTAGACAAGTCTAACTCTTCTTGATTCCTATCATTTTCATTTGATGAAACATTATTAGCTTTTAGAGACTCTTTGACATAAATCATGTACGCAGAAACTGAGCTCTTCATTGATTTATAAAAATAAAGAGCATTTACAAGTGGAATAGTGAGACCACGCTCACTAGCATCTATATACATGTTCTTTCCCCTGTAGGTGAAGTAAATTCTCCTTTCAGGGAACTTCATGTTGGCAGCCATGCGATCAAACCATGGTGCCCCTAGGATAACATCCTGATGTTGGAGAGGAGAGATGAAGAAGTCTTCTTTGTCAACATAGCTTTGGACATGAAGCCTCAACTTCCCAATCAAGGGAGTAACGGAGGCTTGTTGTCCCTTGAAAGCTGCATCAACTGTTACTATATCTCTCATCTCAAAAGCTTGAATGCCCAACTTGGTGGCCAACTCTATTGATATGAAGTTGAGAGTAGAGCCAGGGTCAAACAAGATGAAGGCATCATGCTCTCTTACCTTTCCCCACGCATAGGAAAGTGATGATCCTTTGCAATGAGCATCCTCTTTTGGAGCTTCGATGGTGGAAGCCCTAGGAGTCTCATTGCGAGTATTCTTCTTGGGGCAAGAACGATAGCCATGTCCTTGCTCCCCACACTTGAAACACTTATGGTCCTTGCGAAAAGCTTCAAGCTCTTCAGGAGAGAGTTTGTTTTTACCTTTGTAAACTCCCTTCTCCTTGGACCGATTGTTGTTGTTGTTATTGTTGTTGTTGGAAGTGCCTTGGGAATTATTTTGAGCATTGGATTTCCCCTTTGCATCATTTTTATCTTTGTTTTCCATGGGCTTGACATTACGTCTAGCCCCTTGATGGAAATTGATGCGTGAAGCAACCATGGTGTGGTGGATTACTTCGGTAATAGTACCGGGCCGTTGAGAGTTGATATATTCGGCCATCTCTTCAGGTAATCCCGCACAGAATTTTTGTCTTTGCTCGGCAAAGTCTATCTTTTGAAAGACAGTAGCTTTGAGATGTAAATCCCAAAACTTGTCTACATACTTGTTGATAGACTCATGAGAGAGAAGTTTCAAGCCGCGCCATTCGGTAAGAACTTTATCTTTAGTATCACTTGGAAGAAATTGCTTCATGATGGAAACTCGTAGAGTTTTCCATGTCTTTGGGGCTTCTCCATTGCCACGAAGGCTAGCCCACCATTGACGAGCTGATTTTTGGAAGTGCATAGCTACATGGCGTAGCTTGGAGGACTCTGTGAAGCCCTCGTCCCCAAAGGCCGCATCAAATTGCTGGATGAAGGCCAACACTTTGTCGGTAGCACCAAAGGTGCCATCATAGGTGAGAAAAGAGATACTCTTTCCTCCCTCCTTGAACTTCTTTAGCTTTTGTGACCTTTGCCATGCAGGAAATGATTTGCGATGTCCTCCCCTCTTGTATTCTCTAGGAGAATAGCCATAACTTTCATCGAAAGAGGAGGAAGGTGAAGAAGAAGGAGAAGAGGGTGACCTCTTCCTAGCCCTTTTCTTCCTTTGTTTCCTCTCTTGCCTTTCAGAGTGATGAGGAGAAGGACTATAGGTTTCTCTTTTCCTCTTGGGAGGAGTAGGCGATCGTCTAGACCGCCGTCTTCGTGGAGCCACCTCTTCAGAAGAACTTAGACTTTCATTGCTTTCTTTCTCTTTGGATTCCTCCTCTTGAATGGGAGAGAGTCTTCTTTTGGGGGTCTCTTCAAGAGGCCTCCTAAGCTCTCTCTCCTCTGGGAGAGAAAGGGAAATTCCATAAGCACGAAGTTGTTGAGTAACTTCGGCTTGCAAAGCAGGGTTGCCCATAGCTTGCTGCAACCTAGCGACGAGATAATTCACAAACATGGGAGCATCATCATTAGCACCTTCATGTGCAAAATCAAAGCTATCAATGTTCATTCTACTCTCTTGATTATTGTCAGCCATGTTAACAAAATTTATGTTTATACTTAGTGTATGCTTTGGCAGTTCAAAACCTTAGTTGCCACTCCTCTTAGCCTTTGAAAATCGGCTCTTAAGTATCTACACCCACGGCTCAAAGTGGTTAATTATAGAGAGTAGAGGAGTAGGTCTAACATAGCAAAGTTTCCAAGGGCTAGCTCCTTTCGGACTTCTTATGGCTCAATAATGGTAAAGCTGTAGGCAAGTCTAAAAAGACTCCATTATTAAGTCCAAAGCTCCCGAGGTGTGCACCATCCCCCACATAGTGGGCTTAGCAAAACCGATATTAGATCCCAGTTCCACTTACTCTATTATAATTAACAACATCAACCATTTATAGGCTACTTAAGGACCTCTCTTCTTAAGCAAGAAAAGAGAAACCAAATGCTCTGATACCAATGTAATGGAATTTGCCTATTCAATTTGAGAGTAGCGGAATTTAATGAGGGTACTTTCAAGAAATGATTTTGTGAGCATAGTGGGTAGACATAATTGAAGATAGCAACATAATTATAGCAATTAGTTAACTTGGCATGGACAATACTTTTGCAAGAGAGAGAATTAAGAGAACATGACAACAGTTGAGGACCGGATTTATGTGGAGCCGGTCCCCCCTCCAATAGGCCTTTGTATTATGATTTCTCCCATAAAGAGAGACTTGTTACAATACAGTCTTTGTGTTCCTTGTGACCTAGGTGATGCCATGAAGATGGAAGGCTTCATGCATCACAAACATAACATAAACTTGAAGAAAGCTTTAACTATCCCAAGCCTCAGTCCCAAGACCTCAAACACCTTCGAAGGTGGAGAGAGCTAGCAGGGAATGAGGGTAGGGAAGAGGAAGAAGAAAAATTTCGTAGGAGAAAGAATTAGTTCCTCACTTATCATACTCTTGTTGCTAGCATACATAATAGCATAGTAATGAAGAAGAAGGAGATGGCAAGCTTAAGCATTAAAGCATGGCTCTTGGTTGGATTTGCACTCCATAGCCAAGAGTGTTGGTGTAGGCTCTCAACCTCTACTTGCTTGGAGAAGGAGAGGGAGCTCTTGCACTTTGCATAGTACACAATGAGAGTGTTTGTGAGTGTGTGTGGGTGAGTATACCCCCTAAGCACCCCCCTAGCTTGCTTGGGTCGACCCCCCCTTGTAGCTCATGCTTGAAGCTCATTGGACCCTTCCAGGCCTAGCCAATCACAAGCAGGAGCCATTACAAGCAACAGGGGTAGCCTTGGGACAAGTGTCCCCCTTTCCCCTTTGAGAGAGAGGACTTGATAAATGAAAAATCAATTAATTAAATATCCTAAATTATCATTGGACCCCTTGGGTGGCCAACCAATAGGCTTCAGGCACACCATGAGGGCAACATGAGGAGGAACTTGACAAGTGTCCTTGCTGCCTCTTCAAGCTGGGGCTTCCCTTGTGTGTGTGTTCTCTCTCATCCCCCCCCCCCTTGTAGGCTTGCCCCCCTCCTTGTAGGGATCTTTTTGACTTTGGATGAGCAAGACCCTTAGTCATCAAGCATGACTAAGCACTTGAAGTAGGGGGTGTTCCCACAAGCATCTCAGGCAAGCTTCTCAAGGCACCTCAAGCACCTTAATCATGCACCAAGTCAAGCACCTCAAGCATGGAGCCAGTAAATCACCTCAAGCATCTTAATCAAGCACCTCAAGCATGACAAGCACCTCAAGCACGACAAGCACCTCGAGCTTGGGCCGGGTTCCCACCTCAAGCTCAACCCTAGCTTACCTAAGGTCAAAGGACTTTTACACACATTATTGGAGGTCTTCAATGAAGCTAACCCTAAGGTCTTATGCTCCATTGGTTAGCCTTGCTCTTGATAGACCATCTCCCATTTGGGCCCCTTTACTATTGGCCCCGTGTTGAGATAGATCTATAAGCACATATCTATATCTTAACACTTGTTCCCATTTATTCTCCCACATTAAGTGATCAATTTAATATGAGAAAATCATTTGGGTTGGTTAGATATTAGATTTTATGACAACGATGACATACATTTGAATACATTTGATAGGTTTCACAAGACTCCACAAAGTGAGATACATCTTTATACATACCTTTCCACCAATACCTCTCTTTCATTTTAGTAAAGGTGGCCCATACACTTCTATGTTTAGCATAAAGACTCTCATGAAACTTTTTCATAAGCTCATTTTGAGCGTCCTTATCATTCACGACTCTCATTGGCATTCCATTTCTTTGTTTTGGATGCTTCCATAAGTACCCATCTTTCAAAAAGTATCCATAGGCCTTTCTCCGTATTCTTTTGAAGTCTTGATCAGTCCACCCTTCTTGCCTTGTCAAAGTGCTCATATAGCGTCCAATGAGCAACCAGTCACCTTGATATAGGTCCTCTGTAAATGACTCAAGTGCATTTGACAGGCAAACATGATCACCCTTGGCATGAGAGATACTATAGAACTGTGTGCCTACATCATCGCCCTCGACAACCATGTCTTCTTCTTTTTCATACCTTGATCTTGAAAGCATATCTGCAACTGGATTATCTTTCCTTGCAATATGCTTGAATTTTGGGTTCAAGGACTTTATGTAGGCAATCCATCTCAACATAGCAATGTCAGGAGTTGAGCAACTTGTGATCATTCCGAGAAGGGGTAGACAATCAGTCTCCACTATTACATTTGCTCCTATCAAGTACTCTTTGTCACATTTCAAGGCTGTGACTACTCCCCATAACTCTCTTTTTACCTGTGGATAGTTGGGTTGATGAGCACTTAGGACTTTTGCTCCAAACATCACCACATATCGCTTGCCATCATTATCATCTTGCCCAATCGCCCATCCAATTCCTGTGGGGCTAGTATCCACTGTCACAATTACATATCTTCCACATTCATAGTTTGCTTTTCTCAAAGTTAGAGACATAAGCAGCAACTTCTTTAATTTATGGCATGGGTATGCATTTCTTCCCATTGAAACTTTTTGTTCTTTCTCAAAAGCTGATACAAGGCTCTGCTACATGTGCATAATGCGGAATCCAAATAACATAAAACACGCATGCACCCAAGAACCTTCAAACCTTAGTGACATTTATACATTTCTCTTTCATTCTCTGGATTACATCAATCTTTGCAGGACAAAGCCTTCTACCATATGGCCCACACATATGTCCCACAATAAGAACTTCATTCACACCAAACATTGACTATTGGCTAGACAAGGTAAGGTTCACCTCTTCCAACCTTGACAAGATATTATCACAATCATTGATATGGGTTGCCACATACTTTCGGCACCCCCTCGAGTCTAGAGCCACATCTTTATCACTTAGATCACATCCTTTGATTGGCATATCATCAAGGAAAGGCATTGTAGTTTGCTGTATGAAGTCATGTAAGACTTTGTTCATACCATTCATCATGTGTGCAACTGAATTCGTTGCCCCTTGAGCTAAGGTGCACATCCTTACTAAACCCAAGGGTGTCCTCATGGTAGTCAGGTCCCTGCTTTCGATTGCTAGTTGGAACTGATCATACCCTGAGTACAAATCTCCCATAGAATATATTGCCCTTCCTGCAAATGCCTCTGCAAACTCATCGACAATTGTTCCTATACCCACATTTCTGATTTCTCTTCGGAACTGTGAACCACCTATTTGAATACGGAGCACAAGAAGGCTCCAAGATACCCATCTTGATCTTTTCATTAAGCAACTCAATGAGTTTTGGCAAATGAGCCTTTGGAACAGGAATAGGTCTCAAGTTCCAAGGTACATGAGGGATAGTGAAGATCACCATAGGAGCAACAATGGATGGATCAACACACCCTATCTCATAAGGCAAGCATGTCTTCAAAACATATCTTTTCATCTTTTGTCAAACTATCCTCGCAACCAACCTTTAACTCTTTCAAAGAATCCTTTGTGAACTTGTGTCCAATCTTGCTTGGGTTACGAAGGCTAGGTTGCAAAGCAACTTGCTCCATCTTATGGTGCAATATTTTGGTAGAGGTAATGCCACTGGTTTCACTTTCTTTGCCATAGACTTATACTTAGTCTCCACTCCTACATCAACACCTTGAGCATTTTTGAAATCCTCAATGACCTTGTACATTTCTATTGAGCATACTTTCACAACCTCACTTCCCATATGCAAATTGCAATCCATTAAAGACTCCAAATCTTGCATAGTATCCACAAAAGAACACTCATCAAACACACTTGCAATGCATTCTTCATCTTCTAGAAAACCATTCATCTTCAAACGTCTTTGTACACTATTTACATGTTGTCGTTCACCCCACTTTAAGTCCTCACACTCTGTAAAAGCAATAGATCCATAGTCTGATAATCCTACAAAACCTGTAGAAATGTATCCTTTGCATATACATCATGCGAGAACCTTTCTCTTCTTGTACCACTACAATCCCGCTCTACAATGGTACATGGCCAAAACCCCTCATATCCCTGTAGTCCTTGAATTCTTTATTTGTCTTTGGCAAGGGTTTCTCTCTAAGACTTTCACGGTTCCTTTCATGGTCCACACAAACAGTAAGGAACTGTACTGCACGCTTCCCATCCCTGCTCCTTATTCTTGCATAAGCTGACCCATCATCCATCACCTTGGTTTCCATGCGAGTAGCAGTGATGTATGGCCGCCCAAGGATAAGAGGGTATGTAGACATCTCCTGCACAAAGAAATTCTAGTCATCTTTCACATCCCCTATAGTCACCTTAACATTTAAACAAGCTCCGTACAGCTCCCCTGATGAGTTGTTTGCTGAACGAATGATGAATCATCCATCCATGATTTATATCAATTGGCCATTTTCCTTTTTGATAAAGACTCTTTGACATGAGGTTAATTTCTGACCCATGATCTATCAACGCAATGTATGGCTCTTCCAAGGCTCCCACTTTTACCATCATCTTAGTAGTTGCTCTTGCCCAGTGACTATTCAAGTAGTAGCTCTTGTGAGTGTTCTCCACTTCATCTTCATCATCCAAGAAGCGAACGTGTTTTACTCCTCCCCTAGACTTGTAGCATCCAACAATAGTTTCATCACCTTGTTTGCCATAGATCTGTACACCCTGTGCATTTAAATTCTCTTCTTCACCCTGTACAGGGATAGATTCAGTAAGAGACTGCCGCTTCCTCTTTATGATATCAATTATTTCTTCGTGGAATTCCCACTTTGCTATACCAAGGACCTCACCCAAGGTAAATTCCACCTTACTGTTTAGAATACTCTCTTCCAAAACCTTTTTGAGATCCATTGCTGCCTCTATATCGGATTGGAGTTTGTAGGCCGGACCCTTTGCTTTGGTTTTTGTTGCATCCTTCTTCTTTTCTTTAGAGGCTTCTTGCATAGGCACTTCGGGGACAGGCATCTATTGTGGGGAAGGTGATCTAGGAGGCACTGTGTCATTTTTGCCTCCACTCCTCGTGGCCCGCTTTGAAGGCCCTTCATTCCCATTCTCGCGCCTACGTTTCTCTTCAACAATGGCCTCATTTGCTTGACATTTGGCAATGTACGCATGCACTGACAAAGAATCTACAGGGTCGTTCCAACCTGTTTCTAGCCGAATGCAGTCTCCAGCTTCATGTAAAACCTCTGTAGTCATTTTACCCTTCATAGCAGATTCTATAGCGCATGGCCATAGCTCTCCAATACCATTAGATTCCTGTTCTCCAACCTTGACTGATCCTTTTTTCTTAATAGGATCCACCTTCAACCCATAGGCGGCTGCCTCAACCATCGAGATGGCATGGCTAGTAGCCATGTCCTCAACTAGTTTCTTCATCCCGCCTTTGCCAAAGTTTGTTCCCAAGAGCTTACCTGTTTCACTTAAGTGAATTATTCCATCATTAAAGAAAACGAGCTCCTTTGTCAAAGCGTCTTTAAAACTTTCACAATCCCTCCTTCCATGGTCAGTACTATCACACCATATGCATCTATTGACAAAGCCTTCTCTGGTTTGCGGTCGTTGCCCTGTAGATTGACCTGATGGTTGCCCCTTTTCTTCTAGCCTTGTAAGCTTTAACTTGAGCTCTTGCATTCCCTTGACAATATCGTTTAGAATGGACTTGTCACTCTTTGGAACCACAATAACAGGCTTTGTAGGACTCTCGGAAACACTTGGGACTTGAGTAGGGTTAACTATCATCTTGTCTCTTTGTCGTTGACGCTTAGTTAGCAGCGAAATGGCATCTTCAACATCATTCCAATAAGTCTTTAAGCCTTGTTCCGCATCCTTATCCTCAAGTAGTAGCTCTAACTTCTCTTGACTCTCTTTACCTGCTGCCTGCAAAAAGAGCTCTGTCTTCTCTGAGTTTAGTGTAGCCTTTTCAGTCCTTGACAGTTGATCATAACGGCGTTCAAATTCCCTTAGGAGTTTGGTAGGCGAGAGGCCCTCTTTTGGCCGAACTACCCACCCTAAGAAAGTCCTCTTTGTTACCCTTTCGGAGTCCTCCATGAAATACTCTTCCTTCAAGGCTAATTTGAATGATTCCCAAGTTGCCCCATGCTCATTTCTAATTCCCCTTACATGCTCTCTAATCTTGGGAACCATAGCAAGTTAAAAACTTTGCACCATCTCTGCTTCGGGCACTCGATGAAGCTCCATCTCCTTTACATATCCACAAAGATAATTTGTTACATATTTACCTTTAAATTGGTTCAATTTCTTCACCACAGATTGAAGCGCTTTGGTTGAGGAGAGCTCGCTTCTTTCTGCAGCTTACTGCTGTTGCATAAACACTGCAAAAGCTTGAAACATTTGCATTGTGACTGGATCAAATCGAACCCCCTGTTGCTCTTGTTGCTCCGTAGCTTTAAAACTTTCTTTTGAGACCTTTAATGAAGCTTTTGAGCCCTCACCCTAGCCTACTTCACGTCGGGTTCACCAAAAACGTGTCAAGAAGTGCGCAGTGCGACTAGGAATGCGTCGGGCCTTTGACTGTGAGGATTCATAGCAAAATCAAGCAAGGCATAGACGATTTGAAGCCAAAAACACACTTAAAAAGAACAAAACTCCAGCCATGAAAGCTCCACTTTAAAAAAGAACCAATACTAACTCAAAACTCTTGTGTGTGTGAAGATTAGGTGTAGCCTCGCTCCCAATTGCACAGATGCAGTGCTCATTCGACCTGTTAAAAACCCTAAATTACGCTTCGATTCTTCGTCGCGACCATTTCATGGAAGCTTCAGTACTTCATTGGAGAAGCCCAATTAGTTATTTGATGAGGGGAAACCCTAATTGGAGGCCTCATAGCCTCAACCATGTAGTGGAAGCAGCACGGGACTGCATTAGCACCCTGTAAAGGAATGGCTGTATCTCTTTGCTCATGTGCCCAAAGGAGCTCATTCTTGGCTCTAAAAATTCCCAACACTTGAGAAACAATGCCAACGTCGTTGATGTGGCATTTTGAGCATTTTTAAGGTTATTTTTGACCATTTTTAGCCCAAAAATGTCACTTTTTGTCCGTAAAAAGCCCAAACAAGCTGGGAAAAATCCCTAAAATAGTGGAAAAATCCCATTGGGCTCAAATTTCATGTTGAACCTCATTTTCCCACTTGGTAAGCACTTTGGACACGTCTTTTACGCCAGCGTACGAAACCTGCTATTTTTGGCCGAGATTGCCCGCATTGAACTTTCTAGGCAAAACGAGCGTGCCACTTCAAAACACTTGACATTTGTACATTACTAAAGCAAATTAAGCATATATTTATGTGAAAAAGAATTCCATAGCGCCACGTATAGGGCCTCGCCCGCCCGACAAGGTATGTACACGACTGCAACCGTGGCATTCATTTTCGCATATATCACACTATGTACATTATATCATTTGGTCCCACACATCATAAACATTAAGAGTGAGGTAGATACTTTAATTTCACATTATGAACGTGCCATGGCACGACAACACACAAAGCAATTTTAGCCTCATTGCAGCTTGCATAAAGACCTGCCAGAATATCCCAAGCTTGTTTTACAGATTTTGCTGAACGAATGGGAGGAGCAATGGTGCGCTTCACATACAATGCAATCAATGCATGAGCCTGCGCATCCTTCACATCCCAATGAGCTTGTTCTATCATAGGAAAAACAACTCTAATAACAACAATTCTTGTAGCAAGACCTGTAACATCCTCAACATCGCCTACATCCTCAGAACTAGGACATACATCAATGCCCTGCACAATATTCTAGACACCCTTTGACACAAGAACATGTTGCATCATGTAAACCCACATAGGGTAATTGTCCCCATCCAACTTGTCCTCAGCAGCAAACATCTTGAACACATCTATGTTGTTGTCAGCCCACATTTCTCTCGAAAATATTTTCGACCTGCGAATGCTCGCCAAAGCTCACTGAAATCAAAGAAAATGAGCAGGCATGTGCTGGAGCTGCTGGCGACTAAGCCCGGGAGGATGCAACCTGCTTTGATACCAATTGTTGGAATTAGGGTTGCAGAGAAACGCGCACACCTTGGAGAAAACGAAGGAAGCTCAAGGCACACAACTGAGATTGTGTTACTTAGTGTGCAATGGAAAGATAGATAGCCCTAGAGCAATGGGCGTATATACAATGCACGGGGAAAAAAACCTCCTAAAGAGGGAAAAAATGCCCCGATGGTCACATCATTACCACATGCATATGGTAACAAAATTTTCATAGCATAGGAGACTTGCAATTCAAAACTAGCCGATCAAGACTCGTGAAACACTTGGGTTTTAGGTGAAGACTTGATAGTGTAGCAAGGCTTTTACACTACAAACTTGTAAAATTTTAGTAGTTTCCTTCAAAGAAAATTCATAGATCGGTTTGATTTTGCAATTTTGGCTACTTAAAATACACTAATGAAAAGCTTTCTTTGAAAACCTTGGCCGAAATAGGTCATTGAAGCGACTTAGGTCAAAGAAAAATCTTCTTTTGATGGCCGATAGCAGATAAGACACTAAGTGAGAATAGGAGAGAGTGCCTTTACGAAGTTCAAGAATAAAGAGAGAGAGAGAGAGAGATTAGCGACGGTTGATAGGAAGAGGGAAATCGATTCAGAGAGCAGGTTTTAAGCTCAACACTACTCGTCGAAGTAGAGACCTAAGTTATAGTAGATCTTTGAGAGTCTCGGGGATTCTAAACGTGAAACAAGGTCTTTATAGACCTTAAATTATTGGAAGAGAATATAATTTATTAAAAAAAAACTATTTCTGGTTGGCAGGTAGGAACCGCTACGAGGAGGAGAGAAGCCAGAGGTCACACGGAAGACCCGAGAGGGAGAAGCGTGAGAGTGGAGAGCGAGCCATGCTGAGAGGTGTGCCAAGGGGGACCTGCTTGGATACAGGTGGTTGCTAGTGTGCAGTATAGAAGAATGGGGCTGTCGTAGGTGGCTGAGGATAGATTTCGAGCGCTCCCTCCAGCGTGGCAGGAGGGGGCTCGTTGACACCTCAACAGGCTTGCCATCGTGGCTGGAGCGCACGCAATTTCTCTCACAAGCTGCACTCGCCTCGTACGACCTATGCAGTGCTCAAAATCCTGCTCCCGCCTCGTACGACCCCCAAAAGCCTGCAGGTCGCCAGGAGGCAGGTTTCATGGATTGCGGCGTATTTAGCATTCACCGTCTTTATTTAGAGAGAGAGAGAGAGAGAGAGAGAGAGAGAGAATTCGACTACGTGTCCCAGCAGTCAAAATTTGAAGCTTGCCGGTAATTACACTAAAACTTGTGTAAATTCACGGGTTTCCTTGTAGGCAAGCTCAAAATCTAATCGGGATTTTACAATTTTAGTTGGTTAAAATAGTGTAAAGGTCTGTGCTAGTTCTAGGACAAGCTCATCCATTTTCTTGGATGGTTAGAGCACCAAGGGGGAATGATCGTGGCCGTTGGGTGTGGGGTTCAAGCCTCGTTGGCCGCAATGTCTCTATTTACCTCTCTGATAGTCTTCTCAATCGTACCCTCTTTTGTTACATGCAGAAACAAAAATCGTCGCGCATCTTCTCATGTGAGTGCCGATTGAGCTGGAAATTTTGTTAAGGATACTTGCTGCGCTAATCTTTCATTTGTGCATCTTCAAACTCAAAATTGTCGAGCAGGCTGCGTGCAATATATTGCCCAAATTCGTCGTCTCTAAACAGGGACTTTTACCCTACACTAGACCCCAGTTTTTTCTAACACTCAAGAGAGCCATGTGCCATACACTGAACCTCAGTTTTTTGAGAACACTAGCTTAAGGGACACCCACATAACTAACAAAAATAGCTGTGCCACTTACAAACCCCTTGGTTATCTGCCTTTCTAGCAACTTCTCTCCATAAGAAGTTCAAGGTTCGTCCTCCTAACTTCAAGAGCCATGGTGACCAGGGGCAATGGAGCACTTGAAATACCTGATAGTCCAGTGTTAGGGAAAAATGTGTCTCAGCTTCATGTCGTGCCGTTTTCAATCTCAAAAATGCCGGTTGAGGGCACGAGAAAAAGGAGAAATGCCGCCCCAGAATAGACAAAAACAGTGTAAACATATAAAAAACTACCCTTATTTTTTTAAATTTCCTCTTGAAATAAACAAGGAAAGGAATTTTGTATGTTTGAGAAAATGATTTCTCCCGAACACTGTGATAGTCTCTCGCTAGAATGCCGTTTTGTTGCACTTTTGTATCACCTCCTTTTTGTATCTTCCTAGGTTCAAAAACCTGCACGTCCTGCTAATAATTGATCTCTAGCAAATCTGTCTCTTTAAAAAAACCTAGGTTTAGTAAAATCCCACTTACACATTTTCAAATTTTCCTCTAAATTTTAATTTAAAAAAATCTACAAGAAATATAAAAATCTACAATTATTTTCATTTTAACGAAGAGTTTTCAAGTCTAGCTTGACCCTTGGAGTCTGTCTCGTAAACTCTCTCTCTCTCTCTCTCTCTCTCTCTCTCTCTCTCTCTCACACACACACACACACACACACACACACACACACACACACACACACACACACACACACACACACACACACACACACACACACACACACACACACACACACACACATGCGCGCGCGCGCGCACACACACACATCAGTTCTGGAGGACGACTGTGACTGGCTTGGCAGCTTTTCGTGGTTTCTGGAGGGCGACTGTGACGTATACAAAATGGAAGTCTCCAGCGTGGAGAAGATGCCAGGATGGCACGAGGACTTCAAGCGCCAGCTCAGCTGAGCGCTCGAAATTTATCATCAGCCAGTGGAGAGAGCAAGAGTGAGCGAGTGTGAGAGCGGGGGCGCCACGAGGGGAGGGTGGTGCAGGCCCGTGTCCAGAGTTAGAAGTAGATTGAAATTAGAGAGAGAGAAAGGTTACAAAGGAATCATAGAGTGTAGTGAGAGAGAGAGAGAGAATAAATATGTTGTAGCGTTGATTCCAGAGAGAGAGTGGGCTGCATGTGAGTGTATGTGTGTGTGTAGTGAGATAGAGAATGAATTCTCTATAGCACTAGTTAGAGAGAGAGATTAGGAGAATCCGAGTAGTTAGCAAGAAGTAGAGAGACAGAGTATGTTTGACCTGGAGAGTTAGAGAGGGAGAGAGAAAGACTATGGGGTTGCAGCGCTATTGACAACATAAGAGAATTACCAGGAAGTTAGAGAGAGAGAGACTATCATTTTGTTATGTGTGTGAATGATTTCAACAATACTTGCTTGCATTTATGCTTGAGTGAGTGTGTGGATGGGAGTTAGAGAGAGAAAGAGAGTTTCGCTTTTTAATTGTAGAGCAATTGATAGAGAGAGAAAGGTGTCATGAGTAACACTCTATGTTTCTTCATGTGTTAGCGTGTGTGTGTGAAATGAGAGAGAGAGAGAGAGAGAGAGAGAGAGAGAGAGAGAGAGAATCGTCACTACAGTATACCCAATTTGAGAGCAAGATAGAGAGAGAAGAAAGAAATCAATTACAAAGAAAGAGAGTAGCATAATATAAACTGTGTGCAGGGATTTAATATTTACGTAATTACGTAAAATTTTGTGTGATCACAAGGTCTTATTGACACATTTACATGATTACAATAAATATGATCACGCAGAAACCGGTTTAGGGTGACTTGCAAACCCACAAAACTCTCGTCGGGCTTTTTTGTTTCCCCGGCGGGCTGTCGGGTTTTATTATTTTCCCTGTGGTCCCATCGGGGAAGCAAAAAATCTCGGCGGGCTGTTTGCGTTATATATACACGGGCCCGACCGGGCCCGCTGGGTGTATTACCGCTTTCGCCTTCAGAGAGAGAGAGAGAGAGAGAGAGAGAGAGAGAGAGAGAGAGAGAGAGAGAGAGAGAGAGAGAGAGAGAGAGAGAGAGAGAGAGAGAGAGAGAGAGAGAGAGAGCGCTTGCGCCACCTTTGCAGGTACGTTGAGAGGAGAGAGGAGAGAGGGAGAGAGAGGGTCATGTGGGAGCGTGCTCTGCGTCGCAGTGCGCGGCAGCAGACATAGTACCTGACCACACGATCCGGGTATGTGTTGTGTGTGTGTGTGTGTATACGTTGTTTGGTAGCGTGCCTTTTGTCGTAGTGCACGGCAGTAATAAGGTACCTTACCACACAATGGGAGAGTGTGTGTAAGCTATTCTCCGGAACAGTGCTTATCACGGGGGCATCACCTCGGTGACGCGGGGAAGATGGTGTCCTTGTGGTAAGTATTGGCTTACTGTCTGGGTACTACGTCGGTAACGCAGCGAATCTAGTATCCTTATGGTAAGTCAACTTCCCTTCCCCTTTTCCAAAAAACATATGGGCATCGATCGGTAACGCGGTAAGAGATGTTCGTATGTAGGCTATTGTTTTTCATTAGATTCAGGCGGCACTCGGTCGATAACGCAGCTAATAGAGTGTCGTTTGTTAGAAGCATATGTTTTTGTTTAAATGTGGCGTTCACGTCGTTAACCTGGCCATACGAACGTCTTATAATTTGTATGTGCATGTGCAATTAATTTTTTAAGTATTAAGTATATGAAATACTTGGTCGGTAACGCGGTTGTGAAGAGTATTTCATATACAAATTGTATAAATTGTTCGATTTTGTTGTTTTTAATAGTCCATTTGAAATTATATACTGGCTAATCATATTCAAAAGAATACTTTATTCATCAATCATCTCTATTTTAAATGTTCTATTTATATAGAATACTTTATTCATCAATCATCACTATTTTAAATGTTCCATTTATATAGAATACTTTATTCATCAATCATAGCTATTTTAAATGTGTCATTTATATAGAATACTTTATTTATCAATCAACGCTATTTTAAATGTTCCATTTATATAAATTACATGTAAAAAAATATTTACACACAAATTGCATGTTTAATATTCGATTTTAATCTTTTTAAAGGACTCTCAAGCATTATTGCTAGTTTTAATGCTTCATTCTCTGCAAAAATCTAAATACATACAATTTGCATGTTAAATATGCTTTTATATCTTTTTAAAGAGCATCAATTATCATCGCTTTTTGATTGCTACATTTACATAAATGCTATGTAAAAAGGTGTGTGAACACAATTTGCTAGTGCAATTTGTATACTTCCAATGTTTTAAATGTTTTTAAGATTTTAAGTCGGTGTGTGCTTTGTTTGAATTAGTATGTGCGCACAGAGAAAAATATAAGTTACAAAATTCAATATATGCTGAAATGTTAAAGACCGTTAACATTTGTTCTTATAAACCATTTGTTTGAACTGAATTAAGTTCTTATAAACCATTTGTTTGAACTGGTTTTTACAAGTGTAACAGATTGCAATTTTAAGTGAAGATTATATTCAATTTTTATTAATATTTCCATAACATTTGTTAAAGTCTTCAAGTGGTGGTTAAGAGTTTACCTGAGATAGTGTGAGAGTGGTAGTGTCATTCGCAACCATGAATTTGTATTTGATATGTTGTTTTTGTATTGTCCAGTGCAAATATGACGCCAGATCAAAAGAAATATATTATGTGTGCCATTCGTAAAGAATGTATTTTGACAATCTCATCATGTGCAGCTGATCGCATACAGCAGATTAGTGAAAGCGATGTCTACATCAAAGACATCACTAGCGCTATATGGAAGAACACAGAGCGCAGGTTGCGACTTGAAGGCCAATACGAGTTGTTGAGTCCAGCTGGGATACGAGAATTTGACCCCCACCATAAAGTCAGGACAGTGTTGGGCAATATGAAAGTATGTTGTAGAGACTAAAGGAAGATAACCCACCTGCTTGCGACATGTCAAAGTTAGAGCTCTGGGATAAATTGTGGGAAGAACAGAAGGTAAAGATGAAGCGTGTGAAAGCACAAGACCAAGCAGCTTTACCCAAGAGATTGAAGATGGCACAAGTTGCACAAGCATCTTTGGGAGGTCGATCCGATGCCAGCGGCACTGGCACAATCATGCGCACTTCTTTGAATGCAAAGTGCGTTCATCTTGTCGGCATCCCTCACGAAGCCTTGGTAGAAGGTATGAGGATTGGAGCTGGCTCCTTCAGTGTGTGCACATTGTACACTATCAAAGGCATCTCATTTTTTCCAGACCACATTACATATGTGGAAAAATGTTACAAGGGAGGGAGTGAGGCAAAATTTGACAGCTTTCAGACAGAGCAGGGAATGCAAACGCTTCACCCCTCCATTGTAAGGTGCATTGGGTTTACTACAGAGTCTCCTTGGATCATGATATTCCCATACTACAACGGGGGTACCGTGGGCGACATGATGTGCCGCTTACCGTTCGCTCACGGATTGTTGAGACGACACATGCACAGGCTACAACACGGCTGGAGGTCATTGCCTGTATCAAACAACCCTGTAAGCGAGATAGACATGGTGAGGATCAAAGCAGTGGTCGAGCAGATGCCGAAAATTTGTCATGCCTTAATCGACGGCGTTGCGGCTGTCCACCAAGCCAGTATAGTGCACAGTGACCTGCACCCGTTCAACGTAATGTTAGACTTTACTCGCGCCAATAAACCCCGCATCGGTATCATTGATTGGGGTATGATGTTGAGAACACCTGCTAAGCGCGTAGCAAATAATTATTTATCTCCAACCGCATAGTCGGACGAAGCAGTTTTGAATGCACAGAGAGCAGGGAACGCCGAGATGGCTAAGCGACCGTGGATTGCTCCCGAACTATAGGATCCACGGAGCACAGATGCATACTCAAAAGCCAACGACATTTATGCATTGGGCTACCTGTTCGACATGCTAGCAGATTTTTGGAGTGCAGCCAGAAAATTTTATTTTCCAGACGATGTTTTTCACCACCCGGACAAAGATGTTATGAGGGCTATTTGAATTAAAGTAAATTGTTGGATGAAGTTAAAAGAGCGGGACCAAAGAAGGAATGCTTCTAACATGTTGATGTTTTTCAAAGAACATTAAAGACATACCCTAATCCTGTGCAACGTCCACTTGCACCATCATTTTATCCGATTTAAACATTTTTATGATTTACATGTCTTGTCAAGTGTATTCAAATTTTTATTGAAGTGTATTAGCTGGTTTGAAGTGGTTCACCTAATTGAGTCAATAATCTTTAGTCAATTATCTTTAATCATTTCAAATTTGTCATTTAACTGTCAATATTTCAAATTTGCCTTGTGGTTCAATTAGACGCATTTGAAGTGGTGGTTTTTAGTGGATTCCGCGTAGTGTCCCAATGAGTGAGAATATATATTTGCCAATGATATTGAATATTTGCCACTCTTTGGCTGCAGCTCTAAAAGAAAATGGCCGATCAAGAACAAGATATTGGCACCCAATCACTGCCTGATGATCAACAACAAGCGGCTGTTAATGCATTTCAGCGCATGAAGTCTTTGGCCCACGGCATGTCGGCACAACAAGCGACGCGTACTGCTCGCCGACTCTCAAAGTGAGAAAATCCAAACCATATGTAGTGAAAAGAGATCAATAACAAGTGACAAAGGACATGATCAAGACAATATGGCCATGTGAGGATGCAGAGATCAAGAAAGGAAGGTGGAAAGTTTCGAAGTGCACGCATGATGGTATCAAAGATAACGCTAAGAGGATTTATTTGGAGGTTTATGGCCATCCCCTGCACAATGCATATTGTGCGCTATATTTTGCCAAAATGTTATATGTTCACTTTGTGCAACAGCGACCAGTAGACTTCTTGTCAAAGAAGACAACTGTTTCCACTCATGATTTAAGGGAGAGATGTGTCACTTTCACCCGAGATGAGCTGGCATTGATAGTGGAAGGCTCCGACCTACAATTAAAGAAAGAGAAGGATATTTACACGACACACTTGGCAGAGAAAGATGTAGAAATAAAACATCTTTCTATAGCCACCCAGACACCGCAACCCTCACTAGTCTGGATGGAGAAAAGCATTCACCGCTTAAGTCAGGACGTTCAAACCCTAACACAACGAGTGAATCCAACACCTGTACAAGGGACACACATCAGCCACCTTGTCTTGCATCCGGAGTTGGTCCCCTCATCTACTTCAGATGCATCCTCATCTTCCCAATGTCCAGTTTGCTACAAGAATTTTGATGGATGGAGTGGGTACTATACATTGACATGTGGTCACTATTATCATTTAGTTTGTCTTATTCGGTTGATGCAAAACAATAGTCGATGCGCAATGTGTTCACAAGATATTCCACAAGGAATGTATATTATGTTTGGCATGGCAAACGAATATAAGTTCAAGCAAGCATGCCCAGATACCCCTAGCACAATTAGAAATCTGTTTGATGAGAAAGATGCTGCTTAAGAGCAACACAATTGAGATCGACAAACTATGTAATATCACGACAAACTATGTACTATCGAGAATATGAAGCATTGTAATTACTCAAAACACATTTGAATACAAGGTCTTTTACAATGGTCTTTGACATTTGCTCATTCTACTCTCAAGCTATATTGAATCAGTTGAGTTGTTATCTGGTTCTAAGTCTGAGTGTTGTGGTTCTCCTTGTAATTCAACCTCCACATCTATTATCAAATTCTCTTCTATTTTGTCTACAGTGCATTGAGATACACCAACATTGAAATCTTCTTCATTTTCGTTTTGACAATCATACAACCAGGTTGGCATTTCCTCCTCGTAGCCAACACTTTCGATGTGATTGAGTACTTTTCGTTGCAATACATATACACTAATTTCTTTGCTCTGTCTGCTAATAGTCTGTTGTGAATAGTGCTGTGAACATACTTGTACATACTCCAGTTTCTCTCTGAACTTGAATTTGCTGCACATTGTGCGAGTACTTTCATTGCAAGAGGACGTAAGGTAGAGTAATGATCTCCATCATTCATCATCCACCACTTCCATGCAGGTTGCTCTTTTGCCATTACCTGTACAAAATCATTCGCAAAAGGACCTTCTTTTAATCTAAATGCACTCATTTCTTTGATGCAATCACTTCGGTCCTGAACGTTGGAGTAGAACGTGTTGACCACGTGATAGAAATCGCCTACCACCTCTGTATTGGACATCAGATCTAAATTCCAATACTCTGGATCGAGCATGTAAGCCACGCTATGGAGTGGACTATGAGCACTCTTACACCTTGCATGAAAATACTTAGCCAAAAATTTTTGCTGTTTGCCGGAGAATGGTAATCGCCGCTCCTTATCTACTACAGACTCTTTCAGCTCTTTCACCACCATGTCATCCACACTTTGCCCAAGTTTGGCGCCCTTTGATCAGGATTGCGGATCGCGAACATAACGAGCATCATTACATGGTATGCATCCATTACACTGCTCCACCAAGCAACCTTGTTTACATTGCCACGTAGACATGTAATTTTATCCTTCACTATTTCTTTCTGCTCAAGCTGCCATTCATCAAAGGACAAGCAACTGAATGTGTCAATCACAACACATTTATTACGAAGAAGTGATTCACTCTCTATCGTTTCAAGATAAATTTCACAACCTGACGTGCTGTATCAATTATTTTGGCGAACCATGTGGTTTCTTCGCTAGTGTACCAATCTTTCAGCACCAAGTTCAAGATGTGCGTATTACAACCATTGGCAAAAATGTGTAGAAAGCACTTCTTTATTAATTTACTAGTGTTTTTACAATTCTTTGTGTTGTCCATCACAACTTGAACGACATGTTCAATACCAATTTCTTTAATTACATCAATCAAGACCCCAGAAATATATTTGCCACTTTTAATTTCACCAGAACTATCAATCGCCTTTATAAACGTTTCTCCCTTTGGACAAACCAACATTACATTGATCAACGGTCTTCTCTGAACATTTGACCAGCCATCACTCACAATCGTACACCTTGAAAGTGAAATATTCCCAAGTATTATTTTGCCAACATGCTCTTTGACTTCGATGTAACATTTGCCCAAGAAAAAATTTCTTATCGTGTGATAAGAAGGATCTGAAAATCCTGGACCAAACTCACCGATTTTCTTCCAAGCAGCCTTCCAATGATTGCTGTCTACCATGACCAAAGCACTTCCAGTAAAGAATATTGCTTTGGCGAGTGCTGTTTGTGCTTCTTCTAGAGACTGCACTCGAAAGCTTTGATGTAATGATTCTGACGCATTTGACAAAGTCCACCTTCATTGTGACGTTTAAAAGGAATACTGCCTGGAATTTCCTCTCCTTGCGCAGGTTGCTCTCCAAGGTTAGTTGGCGTCACTACAGGATCTGCGGAGTTAATATTTGGCTATGGGAACTCTTGATTCAAAGGCACAGAGCTATATATTTGTCGTTTCTTGCCACCCTTTTTGGCGAGCTCTTCTCTCAAACGCTTTGCAACTGCAGGTGCCTGAGAATGTTCACATTTTTTACAATTGTTTTTAGCGCTACCCAAAAAATGATCCCTAATATGTGGTGCACTGCCAGATTTTGTTGTGTGACAAAATTTACATTGCCACTCATATATCGGCCGCATATGTTGTGAGCATAATCCCACTCTTTGCTAGGAGCTTTTTTATTCTTTGGCTTCTTTGTACCACTTGTGCCCACATTTTGCTCCATCGCTTTTAAATTAAAACTGAAGAGAAAAGAACAAGATGTTACAAAATGAAAACAATTTTTATATTTTCAATATATATTATAATTTAAAAACCATTCAATATGGAAGTAACCATGATGCACAATATGAGATTTTCAATGCACGCTAGTCAATCCACATATCAATCACCTATATTGTGAGCAACCATACACATTGCAATGTAATCTATACATGGCGTAATAACCATAACAATGCTATGAATCTCTCTATGCAATTATTATTATAATGATTATTTTTATGTCCACTTTGATTTGCAAACAATAAGACACATCTAATTTCATTTGCTACAAAAAAAAACGAAAGCAATAAAATATATAATTGGTCATTTCATGCACTAATAATCTATCGTAATAAATAATACAATCTCTGTATAAACCAATGCATGAACTAACGCAAATAAATCTTCAATATAATCACCCAATTGGGGACTACTTGTACTTGTTGGGGTATAAAACCCAATGTGGTCGCCCAGGTAAGTGGGCGGGCCGCCAGGTATGTACACATATTCTTTTGTAAAAACCTAATAAGAACTCACTATGCTCTACACATTACAGTAGAGCGAGTTCACCATATCGTCGTGCTCTTCTTCTCGCACTCTCTCTCGCGTCGCACTTCCGCTCATACTCCTTCAACTGGTATCAGAGCTCAGATCGAGGCTCGGGGCAGCATTTGCAGGTAGCTAGAGTCACCTGCTTAGATTGGAGTGAGATTCGACAGGCAAAGACATGGCCCTATATCCTGTGGCAAGCCCAAAGGGCTTGGTGTTCTCACAATTTCATTCTGAGGTCATCTCGGCCACCGTTCGGCTTCGACAAAGTTCTGCGCAGGCCATTTTCGACTACGTGGTCTCGGCGGGTGGAGATCCAACTCTGAAAATTTGGGGTTTCGGCCTACGACTGCAAGTGCTGAGGATATCTACACTTCCAGAGTGCTGATTTGTGGCTGTCTACACAACAAAGGACGGCTCACAGTTCTTGGAGGCGTGTCACATACGACACGAGCGCACCTACACACAGACTGTAGGAGACATCCACTAGTTCATCAGGTAGCTTGTGTTTGCTTCTTGATATTCCAGATTTCATCCTAACATTGCAGGTACTTCCACATGGGATGTATTGTCAGAGATGATGTATGTCTGTTGAGGGTTTGCTGGCTGTGAGTCACGCAGCAAACAACCGCCGCAGTGGTTACAGCATACAGTGGGAAATTTGTGGATGTATGACTTTGTGGGAAGTCTATGTATTGTCAGATTTACTGCAGCCTTTGTTGAGGGTCGAGTGAGGTTTTATTGAGCTGGGGGATTCTCGAATGTTGAGATCCTTTCGGTGATACAGGTCTTGGAGCGATCCATCGAGCACCCTTAGATAGGCAGCTAGGATGTATTGACTGTGAGTTAGACAGTTGGGATTGCATCTTTGCTTTACTGCCGTTGAGGCATCGTCACAGTCTATGCTTACAGGACAGTGAGAGGACAATGAGAGACAGTACAGGTGCGGGACAGGTTTACCCATAGCTTACAGTGTTAGAGAGATAATGGTTTTTTGAGCTGTTTTTGGTCTGTTTTTGAGTACACCAGAGCCATTTTACAAAGGAGACTCTGCCGAAATTTCTGCAGAATCTGAAGCTTTCTTGGTTCATTTGATAGGTTGATATTGGTTCTGAGGTCAGTTTACATGGGAAACTCTGCCGAATTTTTCCCAGGAAAGTAAACTACTGTGAAGCGTAGCTATGGCTGGATCACAGGACACTGCTCTTTACAATATCAAGAAGCTGGATGGAACCAATTTCCCATTGTGGAAGAAGCAGATTTGGCACGTGTTGGTACAAAAGAAGTAGATAAAACCTATAAAGCTCAAGGGGATAAAACTAGAAGATATGGACGAAGATGAATGGAGCGAAATGGATGAATTGGCACTTTCTACCATTATGCTGACTTTGGCAGAAAGCGTTTACTTCAATGTAGCAAACGAGATGTCAGCTTATGAAGCATGGACAAAGCTGAGTGATCTTTATGAGAAGCAGAGTGCAGCTTCACAGGTATACTGGCTTAAGAAGCTTGTTGACTTGAAGATGAAAGAAGGGACACCTATGTCCAATCATCTGAATGAATTCAACACCATCTACAGTCAGTTGTCAGCTCAAGGTGTCAAGTTTGATGAACCTGTTAGAGCTATGTTTCTGTTGATCACATTGCCGAAAAGTTGGGACACTTTTCGCACAGCTTTGAGTAATTCTTCATCTCCAGATGGTTTGACCAAAGCAGGTGTAGAAGGCAGTCTGCTTACTGAAGAAACCGACAGAAAGACAATGGACAAAGGCAAAGGAACAGCCTTAGTTGTCAGGGGAAGGACCAAAGAAAAGTACAAAGGTGGAAAGAGGGATTAGTCTCGTAGCAAGTCCCGCAGTGCTAAAGGCAAGAGTGACATAGAATGCTACCATTGTGGCAAGAAGGGTCACATGAAAAGAGACTGCAGATAATGGAAAGCAGAAAAAGGCAAAGAGAAATCAGAAGATCATGGTGAGAAGAACAAGTCCTCAGTGAAGATTCAAGAAATAAATGTGACAAACACTGTTGCAGAGGATGACAATCTAGTGTCAGGAGATATCTACTTCTTAAAAAATACAATGGACTCAGCTCTTCTTACAGGATCTGATGGAAATGCACTGAGTGACTGGATTATAGACTCAGGGGCATCACTTCATGTGTCTCCAAAGAAGGAGTGGTTTACCTCTTATGTGACCACTAAAGATCATGTTTGGCTAGGCAATGGGTAGACATGTGAGATCTTAGGTATTGGAGATGTTCAATTGAAGTTTCAGAATGGCTCTTCTTTCACGCTGAAGAATGTGAGACATGTTCACGCAATTACAAAGAGCTTGATCAGCACAGGTTTACTTGATGATGCTGGCTATGTCACCACTTTTGGACAGAACATGTGGAAGATATCCAAGCGTTTATGACAGTAGCACATGGAGTAAAGTCTGGAGGACTTTACATGATTTATGTATCAAATGTCTCTAAAAATGTAATCAATGTAACCGAGCAGCCGAACGTTTCTTTGTGGCATATCCGGTTAGGAAATATGTCCAAGAAGGGAATGGAAATATTGTCTCGTTCTGGTTATTTTCCTGGCTTGTCATTTAATGATTTTGAATTCTGTGAACATTGTCTGTATGGTAAGCAAACATAGCAGCCACATAAGCATAGAAGCAGTAGAAGAGATACACAGTTGGCACTTGTTCATAGTGATTTGTGTGGACCTATGCCTAACCTATCTCTAGGGGGAGCTTCTTACTTTATGACATTTATAGATGATTACTCGAGGAAAGTATGGGTTTACTTTCTCAAGCACAAGGATGAAGCTTCTAGTGTTTTCAAAACGTTTGTGACACTTGTGGAGAATCAGAGTGGCAAGAAGCTTAAATGCTTATGCACTGACAATGGTGGAGAGTATGTTTCAAAGGCCTTTCAGGACTTTTGTGAGTCAAAAGGTATAAAACGTGAACTTACTGCTCCTTACAATCCTCCTCAAAATGGTGTTGCTGAGAGGATGAATAGGACCATACAAGAGAAGGTTAGAAGTATGTTGTCTAATGCACAACTGCCACATGGGTTTTGGGCTGAAGCTGTATCAACAGCTGTTCATCTTATAAATAGATCTCCTAGCACGGTTTTGCATAAGGATTTAGTGGTAGAGATGGTATGGTCAGGCAAATGCCCTCATACAAGCATATTAGAGTCTTTGGCTGTGAGGCATATACTCATGTTCCAAAGGAATTTAGGAACAAACTTGAGCCAAAGAGTAGAAAGTGCATCTTTCTAGGCTATGGTAATTCTGGTGAGATGGGGTACAGACTTTGGGATCCCGAATCCAGAAAGGTTATCCGCAGCAATGATGTTCTCTTTAATGAAGCCAAATATCATTCTAAACCAGAGAGGGTTGAGGAGATTAGAAGAGTTGTCTTCCAAGAAGATGGACCTGCACGTGCAAGACAAAATGTCAGGGCTCAAGAGGAGCAAGGACAGGATAGAGTGGAACCACAGGTTGTGGCTGAGCCTGAGCCACCTATTGTGCGTAGATCTGGACGTATCACGCGACCTCTTGATAGGTTTGTTCCATCTATGAACTATGTCATGTTGGCTGATTGCAATGAGCCTTCATGTTACAAGGAAGCAGTGCAAATGAAGGACTCCGGGAATTGGCAATTGGCCATGCAGTCAGAGATGACAGCTCTGCATAAAAACCAGACATGGAAGCTAGTTAAATTACCACAGGTCAAAAAGGATCTACCTTGTAAATGGGTTTACAGGTATAAGATCACCGCTCATGATAGTCAACCAAAGTACAAAGCAAGGCTTGTTGCCAAGGGCTTTAAGCAAGAACAAGGCATTGACTTTGATGAAGTCTTCTCTCTGGTGGTCAAGATGACTACATTGAGATGCTTTCTTGCATTGGTTTCCATATTAGATTTGGTGTTGCACCAAATGGATGTTAAGACAGCGTTCTTGCATGGTGATTTAGATGTGGAAATTTACATGCAGCAGCCAGAAGGGTTTGTTGAGAAAGGCAAGGAAGATTTGGTATGCCAGTTGTTAAAGAGTCTTTATGGCTTAAAACAATCACCGAGGGCATGGTACCATAAGTTCCACAAGTTTATGCTTTCTCAAGGCTACAAACGTAGTGAGTTCGATCACTGTCTATATACAAAGAAGGCTAAGGATGGCAGTTGGCTGATCCTTATTTTGTATGTGGATGACATGTTGATTGCTGGCAAGCACTTGGAAGAAATTTCAGCTTTGAAGTCAAAGATGGCAAAATCTTTTGACATGGGTGAGGCAAGTCATATACTTGGTATGCGCATTGAGAGAGACAGATCAAAGAAGTTGATTTGGTTATCTCAAACAGAGTATATTGACAAGGTTTTGCAACGTTTCAATATGGAGAAGGGAAAGGCATTGAGTGTTCCATTGCCACCATATGTGAAACTTAGCAAACAAGATTGTCCTGTGTCTGACGAAGAACGGGCTGAAATGGATAAGATTCCATATGCGTCTGCAGTGGGTAGTTTGATGTATGCAATGATTGCTACTCGCCCAGACATTGCATTTGCAGTGGGAGTAGTATGTTGATACATGAACTAGCAGCTGGGCTGGGTATGCTAGTTAGCATGCCTTGTGTTCTACCTAGCATACAAAGTTAGCTAGTCAGCACAAGATGTATGCTAATTAACATCATCTATGCTAGTTAGTACCTAGTATGATCAATAGCATGATGGGTGTCCTAATGCGTATACTAGTTAGCATAGTGAGTATGAAGTTAGCATATGGAGTATGCTAGTTAACATATAGACTATGCTAGTTAGCATATGGATTGTGCTAGTTAGCATATGGACAGTGCTAGTTAGCATATGGACTGTACTAGTGAGCATATGGAGTATGCTAGTTAGCATGCCTTGGGTCCTAAATAGCATACATAGCTAGTTGGTTAACACAATATGTATGCTAATTAACATACCTGGTATGCTAGTTAACATACCTAGTATGCTAGCTACATACCTAGTATGCTCAATTGCATGATAAGTATGCTATCTAGCAGAAAGTGATTATGCTAGTTAGCACATGGAGTTTGCTAGGTAGCATATGGAGTATGCTAGTTACCAGGCCTTGAGGTCTAAATAGCATACAGAGTTAGTTGGTCAACACAAAAAGTATGCAAGTTAACACCACTTATGCCAGTTAACAACTAGCATGCTCACTAGCATGATGGGTATGCTATTTAAGACAAGGGTTATGCTAGCTAGAACTAGCAGCTGGGCTGGGTATGCTAGTTAGCATATGGAGTATGTTGGTTAGCATATTGAGATTCTAGTTAGCATGCCTTGTGTTCTACCTAGCATATAGAGTTAGCTAGTTAGCACAAGATGTATGCTAATTAACATAAGTTCTGCTAGTTAACACCTAGTATGCTCAACAGCATGATGGGTGTCCTAATGAGTATGCTAGTTAGCATATGGTATGTGCTAGTTAGCATGCCTTTTGCTCTACCTAGCATACAGAGTTACCTGATAAACACAAGATATATGCTAACTAACACTCTTTATGCTAGTTAAAATACGTTGTTGGATGCACATTAGGATGTTGATTGTGCTATTTAACACTATGATTTGCTTTCATGAAAATGCTGGATGTCCTAGTTAGCAATCTGAATACTGATCATCATTTGGTTGTTGCAAGTTAAGTTCTTTTGTAGATTCAAGGAAAAACATCTAGATTGCAAGATTGGCATGAGAATTTTTGAGATGTTGAAGCCATTCTTTTGTAGGTGGTTGAAGGATAGATACACATGCTGTTGCAAATACCATGTGCAAATGTACTTTTTGAAGGACACACTGAACCACATGCGCTCTCGTGCTTTTGGGTTGCATAGAGCAGGTTGTGACTGTATATGCAGTATCTGTGCCCCAGGTGAGAACATTTGAAAGGGTTGCTTGTCTTCACATCACACGTTCAAAGGTGTCACACATATGTGGGAGTCTGTTCTCTATCCAAAGCTTGTAGATGCAGTTTTCCATAGAAGGGAATGCTTGATGGGGGAGTGTTCGACATATGGAGTGAATAGGTTGGAATTATGCTGCTTGGAGACAACAGAGCCAGGTAATATTATTAATGTGAAAGTATTTGCATATGTACAAGCTCAAGACAAGCAGGGAACTAGTAAGAAAAGAAAAGATCTTTTGCACAAAGAAATGCAGTGCTAGGAGATTCTTCAACTCTTGAAGACCAAGTTGGAGCTCTTTATCACTCATAACTATGTGGCTCAATGGCAAGGACAACAATTCAAGGATTGCCTTCTTTGGTTTCCGAACGATGTCGTCGTGTCAGTTTTTGATTTTGCAGATAATTATACCTTCAAGGAACAAAATGAGATTCAGTCAATGCATTGGCACTCTAGTCAAGTAACCATTTTTTTACACATAATGTACTACCGCAGGGCAGGGGAGGTAGTCAAAACCATCCACTTCTTTATATCAGATGACAAGGTGAATGACACGTTGTTTGTGCAACATTGCTTCATGCTACACCATGACTGGTTATAACAAGAGGGTGTCACTCCTAAGCAGCATTGGGTGTGGTCTCATGGTGCGGCCTCATAGTTCAATGGAGCAAGGCCTTTTTACTTTGTGCAAGATATGGTGGACTCACAGAGATGGGGATGAGCTGGTTCTTCTTTGGATCATGGCACGAAAAGGGAGAGCATGATGGTGCAAGAGCAATTGTGAAAAGAACCTTGACCCATGAATAGCTAAAACCTAATGGAGCTATTTTGTGGTGTGCAGCTGATGTGGTTGCTTATTTCCAAGCCAACCTGTCGCAGGGAGCCGCCTTCACACTATCCTTCAAAAGAAAGGGAGTATGCCCGTGTGTTCTGGGAGGTTAAAGAGGGGGAAGGGAACAGGGAGGTGAAGTGGAATTGTGCCACTGTGGCAAAAACTTGCTCTCTGCATGCTTTTCATGGTCACAACCATGGGGATCCAGCTGCCCTTGCAACAAAAGCCTTGGCATGCTTCTGTGATGCATGCATGCATGGAAGATGGAATCGTTTCATCATAAAGCTCATGTGCATCCTTGGGATTATCATACTCTACTGCCATTACCTAATGAGGCTGTGTCAGATTTTGACCCGGAAATGAAGCAACCACCTACGATGACTTTAGACGAAGGTCATCATGATGTGTTGAGTAGTGCTCTATGTGATGGCGACACATTTTCTGTAAATCCAGATGCTTCGACCAACGTCGAGGATGTGGATTTCTACCTGGTCAAGTGTGTTGCAGCAAAGAAGAAGGTGGAGAAGGGGTGCTTGGATGAGTGGGGCAATGCAATTGATAGAGGCACATATGTTGTGCAAGGTCTCTATTACGAGCAATTGGATGCATACACCTTAAAGCGAGACCACAAGCAGCCCATCGTCCATGTACTTTCACATTTGGTACGATGTATCAAAATACCCATGGAGCACATCCCAAGGAAACGGCAGGTGTACACAATTAACCCAGAAAGCTATGAAGCAATCTATAATAGCATGTCCTTAAGCTTTTAATTTGTAATCACTGCATCTTCAATATACTTCTTGCTCGGAGATAATGTAGTTTTATAAAAAACTTGGGTATCTTCTGTCTCTTGTGTGCTTTGTGTATACATGGCTTTGGTGTCTATCACGGAGGGGTCTCGGTTTAAGAGAGATCATTTGTACAACCTGTCTCATTAAACATAGAGGATCTGAGCTCATCAAGAAAATGTAGAACTCTAGAGAGGTGATCAAACAAGCTCAAATTCCGCCTTCTTTGGTGTCTTACAATTTACACTTTTTACAGCAGGACTCCATATGGTTTGGGTAGGTAGCCCGGCCACAAATATAAATGGAAAATGTAAAAGAAGGCACACCCAGCTTATAAGAAAGGCATCAGGGTTTGGAAAGATGTGTACAAAGAAGGCCAGTGGCTTGCACAGTATGATAATAAGAAGGTATGCTAATTGTGTTCTGTGGGTATGCTAGTTAGCATAAATGGTATGTTGATTAGCATACTGTTTATGCTAGTTAGCATAAACAATGTTCTAATTAGCATAGTTTTTGCTGGTTTTCAAGGAGAAGAGATGGCAGCTTCCTCAATTTTTAAAAAATTGATGATGACAATGTCTACGTCACTCTTCTAAACTTTCTCTTTAATCTCCCTTTGTTACATTTGTCTTCTAAGATCGTATTATTTGAGTCATTCTTTTCTGGAGTCTTTTGATGGTTTGATGGGTATGTCTGACCCGCTTTCATTTTTTGTCTATTCTCCTTATCCTGCACCTTAGTAACTACCTAGATCGGAATTGTGGATTCCCCCTTTGATTAGCTACTTGGAACAAATTGAACTACATTTATGACTACCTTCCCTTTGTTAGCTAGATTCCTTAGACAATCATCTAGAAAATGTTTGCCCTTGCGACCACACTGCAAGCAATATGCATCAACTGGTCTAACATTATCATCTGGCTCAAGACAATCATTTCCCCAGTTGTTAGGCTGATCCACAATTATGGAAATTCCTAGTTTTTGGTTTAGCTAGGTATTGGTTTCATCATGAGTGGTCTACCCCCTGGTTTGCAATGAAGTAAAATGGTGTTATGTTTGGAGGTACCTGATAAACTCGTTCTACTATTACACGAGTTGATTGAGTGTACCTGAACGCTGCCTTCCAAGTCTTTCTAACTACGTTCAATTAATCCAACAGCCCCCTTAACTAACCTAAAAGTGCACTAATATGCCATTTACTTGCTACTCTCAAGCCCATTTTAGCAAATTTATAAATATACGTTTGTAACTTACTTATTTTGCTAAATTTTTGTAGTCCAAAACTGCATGCTCTCCTAGTCTTGTAGTCCAGCTAGCCAAACTCAACTTAAATATCTCACTTACACGTCTTTCACCTCGTATGCATGTTTGCATGGTTCTAATCTAGCCACATCTCTCGTTTTTAAATCATGATTTTGTTTTGAGACTTAGTTTTGAATTTTAAAATAGTAACTGCATGATTCAACATAGCTCAAAACTCAAAATTCTTTTTGTTCTTAATAGACTGCTAATACGTTTTACAACATTTTCTTTTTATTCCACCACAAAATTTCCTCACTCAGAGACACGAGAATTTGAACCGAAATTGTAATAATTTTTATTGAATTGCTTCTAATTCCCTTTCTCAAATGCAATTAGTAATGATGATGTCCCAATATGAAAAATCTCATTTTCAGTATTTTGATGCAAATTGCTTGGAATTCTTTGTTTTATATTTTTGTATATTTTTATAATTTTATGATGGATACACAACTTCAAATTTGGTTCGAAATTTTCTTTAAAATGCAGGTGTTCATGTTTTGACGTCTTGAATGTGTACTTGGCTAATCGTTAACCGCGCTCTCGATTACGTTCCTCTGACACCGACAGCGGAGCTCGTGCAGTCCACAGGTCCTTACGCTCTCCCCTCGTCTCCAACTTGATAAGTGGAATTGATCTCTCTCTCTCTCTCTCTCTCTCTCTCTCTCTCTCTCTCACACACACACACACACACACACACACACAATCTATATTTTGCTACTCTCTTTCTCTGTAATCGATTTCTTTCTTCTCTCTCTATCTTGCTCTCAAACTGGGTATATTGTAGACGATTCTCTCTCTCTCTCTCTCTCTCTCTCTCTCTCTCTCTCTCTCTCTCTCTCTCTCTCTCTCTCTCATTTCACACACACAGGCTAACACATGAACAGACATAGAGTGTTACTAACGACATATTTCTCTCTCTATCAATTGTAGAGACTCTCTTTCTCTCTCTAACTCCCATCCACACACTCAGTCAAGCATAAATGCAAGCAACTATTGTTGAAATCGTTCACACACATACAAGGAATAGTGCTCTCTCTCTCTCTCTCTCTCTCTCTCTCTCTCTCTAACTTCTTGCAGATTCTCTTCTACTGTCAATAGCACTGCAACCATAGTCTTTCTCTCTCCCTCTCTAACTCTCCATGTCGAACATACTCTCTCTCTCTCTCTCTCCTTCTTGCTAACTACCCGAATTCTCCTAATCTCTCTCTCTAACTAGCGCTACAGAGAATTCATTCTCTATCTCACTACACACACACATACACTCACATGCGGCCCAGTCTGTAGCACTACAACATATTTATTCTCTCTCTCTCACTACACACACACACACACACACACAAGCTGTATTCTCTATGATTTATCTGTAACCTTTCTTTCTCTCTAATTTCGATCTATTTCGAACTCTACACACGGGCCTGCACCACCCTTCCCTCGTGGAGCCCCCGCTCTCACGCTCGCTCACTCCTACTCTCTCCACTGGCGACAATCCCTCTTTTGCGTCCTATGCTCTGCACACATGACAGTGCAGCCCTTCCTGCCTCTCATGGGCTCGCGCTCTCTCGTCTCCTGCTCTCGTTTCTCTCAACCGACCCCCCCCTTTGGCATCGCCTCTCAGCATGGTGACTCTATCTCCTGCTCTTACTCCTCTAGCTGGCAACCTACGGCAGCCCCATTCTTCTATACTGCACATTGGCAACCACCTGCATCCAAGCAGGTCCCCCTTGTCACACCTCTCAGCATGGCTCGCTCTCCACTCTCACACTTTCCCCTCTCGGGTCTGCCTTGCGACCTTTGGCTTCTCTCCTCCTCGTAGCGTTTCCTACCTGCCAACCACAAATACGTTTTTTTTTATAAAATATTTTCTCTTCCAATAAATAAAGGTCTATAAAGACCTTGTTCCCACATTTAGAATCCCTGAGATCTCAAAGATCTACTCTAACTTAGGTCTCTACTTCGACGAGTAGTGTTGAGCTTAAAACCTTCTCTCTCATTGATTTCCCTCTTCCTATCCACCTTCTCTAATCTCTCTAATCTCTCTCTCTCTCTCTCTCTCTCTCCTCGAACTTCGTAAAGGCACTCTCTCGTATTCTCACTTAGTATATTATCGGCTATCGGCCATCAAAAGAAGATTTTGCTTTTACCTAATTGGCTTCAATGACCTATTTCGGCCAAGGTTTTCAAAGAAAGCTTTTCATTAGTGTATTTTAACTAGCCAAAATTGCAAAATCAAACCGATTTATGAATTTTCTTTGAAGGAAACCAGTAGAATTCTACAAGTTTTTAGTGTAAAAGCCCTACTAAACTATCAAGTCTTGACCTAAAATCCAAGTGTTCGACAAGTCTTGATCGATTAGTTTTGAACTGCAAGTCTCCTATGTTATGAAAATTTTACGTCTCTCTCTCGAGCTCGATAGAGAACGGCCAACCTAAATTTTCCTTCAAAAAATAGACGAGCATTAAAATTTTAAAGAAAACAACACGGAAAACTACTTCAAATCCTATCCAATCAGTCATATGCGACATACATTAAAGCATGCTAGACAGGCATTATTATACAATGATTTTTATGCAAATGCTCCTAACATGCCCATGCAGGTTCCCAAATTAACCCGATTTTGGTACAAAATATGAAAATATCTTGGGGTCTACATTCCTTCCCTACTGAAATGTGAAGTCGTCCTCGACGAACAAAAAATATATTCGACAATGTAAATGAACTTCTTTAATCTGCTGCAACTTCCCAGCTTCGCAGCAGCTAAACTTTGAAAAATAACTGGCTCCCCACCTTAACTGCGAAAGCCCTCGTGAGCTTAATATCGTGAAACACAACATACCAAAACCAACTCTAGTATGTCTATTCTCATTTAACAATTACAACATCATACTTTTTCAACATTTTAGTCAAGTACTAACATAGTCAGTGATAAATTAATAAGCAGTAAACATAGTAGAATAAACCAATCAGCACTAATAAATCTATATACTCACACTAACATGTTTTATAAAGATTTATGCATAAAAAATCATAACCTTCCCAATAGGCAACTAAGCAATAAATAATAAAAGAGATTAATTAATAGAATAACCACAATCCAGACAATAATTTATCACCATTAATAACAAGAATATCTCCCTTCCATGTTGACAGAGCTCTACAGAGATAAAGCCTGTTAACCCCTATATTATAGAGAGTATACCAATATAACAACTACGTGGGAGTCATAGCCTATATTTTTATTCTCTTTTTTTATATTTTTAATTTCCATTTTTATTGATTTTTATTTTTCATGCATTCATTCATTTGTTTTTGCAAGTCACGTCGGACTTGAAATTTATATATTTTTTATTTTTCATACATTCCACATTCACTATTGCGTCAAGCAGGAATATCCTTTCACATTCACTTACAAACCCGTATAAAACCTAGCTATGACTCGTGGCTCTGCCACTAGAGACAAAGTTGGCCCATCCACCTACCAAGCTTATACGGCAATGGGTACACAACATATAACATATAAGTTTCCCTCCCCAAGCTCATCACAAGTGTAATATTTTACATACCATCCATAATCTAGAGTTGAAAGCTCTCTCCCAACCACAAAGATCTACGACACTTCAAAGATTTGTTTTTACCATTAAGGGTATAAATGTATTATCTATAGTGACTATATTAATTAATAACCCTTACTACTCCCTGTCAGCCACACTAACCAGTTCGGTCAAAATTCTTAATTAATAATTCTAGATAAAGACTGCTACTAAAACCATATAGATTGCTAATCTAGCCAGTTTAATAAAAATTATGCCACACATTTATTAATTCTTCACTGACTTACAAGCATTAAAATGAAAAGATGCTAACAATTTTAAATAATAACTTGGAAATAAAACACCTGTTAAGTCTTTCTTGAAACTGTTGCTTTACTTTGAACTGCATTCTCAGATACAGGTTAATATCTCTTTACTTCACATCAACTACTTCAATCTTCTCTTTTGATCACACACTCTAACTTTGCTTACTGCAAAAGGATTAGAACTACACACCGACTAATGGAATTTAGTATCCTACTCCTAGTTTTTAGGATTTTTTTCATTTTTTGATTTGTTTTTGCTACTACTCCAATCTTCTCTTTTGATCACACACTCTAACTTGGCTTATTGCAAAAGATTAGAACTACATATCGACTAATGGAATTTAGTATCCTACTCCTAATTTTTATGATTTTTTTCATTTTTTGATTTGTTTTTGCTTGTTTGGTTGCTTTCTTTTTTAAATTAAACATAAATTTGAAAATAAATAAATAACTATTCAGATTTCCAAGAATAGTGCAACGGATTATAGACATCTATACGTGCTTCAGTCACCTACATTCTAAGGAGCTACAGTGTCTTACACATAGACCGTATCCTATGTCACAGACACCTATATGTGCTTCAAACACCTACTTTCATTACATAGCTACAATTTCCTACACATAGACCACACCTCTCCAATTTCACATTCTTCACATCATGTATATGTTTTTTTAATTTTGTTTGGATTTTATATTTTCTTTCAAACATTTATTCAAATGCAACTGTATTGTAAACTCTTGCTTTGAAACTGACACCACAAGCAATGATAAACTAACATATTGAAACTTCCTCTCAAATCTCACATCTCAAAATCTTGTAGTATTTCTAACTCTCAAACATCTCATACCTCTCGGACAATATCTCCACTAACATCACCCAAACATCTCACTTCTCTAGATTTCCACTCTACTTCTCAATCATCTCTCAACTTCTTGACATCTCTAACTCTCAAGCATCTCTCAGCTTACTGACTTCTTCACTAACTTCTCCCACTTCTCTAACAAGTAACATCTTTTCAACTTTGCTACTCTTTAGCTTCCACACTCTTAAACTCACTCTCATGCACTTCTCTAATCCTTAAACACACATTTTTCTTGCAATAACATATGCATTTCAATTTTAAAACACAAATCCCACCAAACATGGCATCTACTAAATCTTGATTGCTTTGTGCCTATTTCAATTGTCGTAGAATTATGCTACCTACCTTTTCTTATTTGGCCAAATCTCTTAAATACATTTGCTAAGATTCTATTAGTCAAATTGTAAAATTTTATCAAATATGTTTGAATTTTTTTTGCACTAAAAGCCATCATTCTTCCTACAATTGAATGTAAAATGACTTGCATATGAGCAAGAATAAACAAGGATTCAATATTGATCCCTCTCAAACTATACTTTATCTTACACCACTCAAGTCACACTTACTCACTCCTACACTTTACTCACTTCTCACTCTCGCTCAAGCTCACAATCCTTTTTTAACTTATCTCCTTACATAATAAGTTAACCACTTAATCAACTTTCATCAAAACATGGATTTCTTATTCATCTTGCACATACATAAAATCCCTAAACATCCAAATGGGAACAACAAAAACTCCTCAGTGTAGCCCAAATATGCACTCATAAGTGACAGTACATTAGAACTCACCCTCACTTTCCATATGACATGAAATGACATCTGGGTGAAACCATGTTAACGTGTTGCGCTGTTTGTGCTAGTTAACATATGCCAACAAGCACATCTTGTAAGAATAACACATGGATAGGATAGTCATGTTTTTTCAAGTGTGTGGGCCACCATCATGAAGTATACAAAGTGTATACTTGGACTTTGAAAAAATGAATCGTAATATAAATTCTTGATTTAAGTGGCCCGCTCGTTCAAGTTGTAGAGCCAATGCACGGTGACATTCCCCCTAAACCTGCAAGGGAAATGATAAAGTACAATGTGGAAGATAGGAGATATGTATTTTGTCGTAGAGAGACCCACAAATTTTTGGATTGGTGCCTCCAATTTTTCCATGTGTATATATGGAGCACCAGCATGGCACCTAAAGTGAATGCAATATTAGAAACAGTATTCAAAGAGCAGCGGGCTAAGCTGAGAGGTGTTTTTTCACAGAATCATTGTAGTGGCAGCCTTGGCAAATATATAATAAGCCTGTATTCTTGAAGGATTTGAGATTGTTTTGGAAGCACTACAACTTTGGACCCCAAAACAGTCTAAATATTGATGATAGTATGTACAAAGTGTGCCAGAACCTAGAAGGAAGTTGGCTTGTTACTCCTATGATAGAGGACCAAACCAAAGCATAGCGGCAAAACTTCTTGATAGATACTTTGAGCAGTTGGTTGTTCCTATGGCTGCAATCAAAGGATCGTGCAACATATACAGCTAAAAATGCGTTTGATACTACCCCAGATTTGTTTTCACAACAAGTGATCAAGAAGCTGGAATCAGAAATGCACCAGCGCAATGAGGCACAATGTAATGAAGCCTTGCATAGGAGACAAAGGGAGGCTACTAAAGAAGCTGAAAGACATAAGAGGGAGAGGCTACATAGGGAAAAATTAGAGAAGCAATAGCAAGAAGAAGAAGAAAGAGAGTTGCAAGAATCAACATCTCAATAAGAAGAAGAAAGAGAGCAAGACCCAAAAGCTCAGTAAACAAAGAAGCAAACGGACACTGGGAAAAATCAAATGTACAAGCGCGCTAAACCACAATCTTATCCAGAGTAGGAGGCTCTCTGCAGTTTTGTAACATTATGAGGAAAATTTTTGAATTGCCTTTCCAATGTTGTAGCTATTCCGACATTCACTTCAAATAGTAATGATCAAATCTTGTACTATTCTTTTTTTTATGACAATACTATGTGTACTGTTGGCATTCTTTTTTGTCTTGTAAACATTGAATTTGTATACATTCTCGTTGGAAATCAGCAAAGGTATGCTAATTAGCATAATGTTTATGCTAGTTAGCAGACTCTTTATGCTAACTAGTCAAAACAATATGCTAATTTAGCATACCATGTATGCTAATTAACATAGCCATATTAGCTAATTAGAACACGTTCTAGTTAGCATACTGCACATTTTTTTGTGCAAACTCTCACTCACAACATACCATGTTGCTAATTAGCATATATTGTATACAGGAAACTGCCATGTTTTCTCCTTGAAACCAGCAATGGTATGCTAAACAGCATACTCTCTATGCCAACTAGCATAAACAGTATGCTAATTAGCATACATGGTATGCCAATTAGCATTCCTTCAATTAGCATACTGTGGATTTAATTTGTTTTTGCTAACTTCCACTCACAGCATAGTAAGCTAATTAGCATACACAGTATATAGAAAGCTGCCATCCCTTCTTGAAACCAGCATATAGTATGCTAATTAGCATAGAAAGTATATAGAGAGCTATTATCTCCTCTCCTTAAAACCAGCAAAGGTACGTTAATTAGCATACTGTCTATGCCTATTGGCATAGACGGAATGCTAATTAGCATACCTTCAATTGGCATATTGTACATGTTTGTTTGTACTAACTTCTACTCACTATATTATGCTAATTACCATACGCAATATAAAAAAAGTTGCCATCCCTTCTCCTTGAAACTAGCAAAACTATGTAATTAGCATATTGTTTATGCCAGTTAACTATGCTAATTAGCATACACAAGATGCAGAGACCTGTCATCTCTTCTCCTGGAAACCAACAAAGATATGCTTATTAGCATACTGTTTATGCCAACTAGAAAAAATAGCATGCTTATTAGCATACCTTCAATTAGCATACTGTGCATTTTTGTTTGTGCTAACTTTCACTCACAGCATAGTATGCTAATTAGAACACACAGTATACAGAAAGCTGTCATCTCTTCTCCTTAAAACCAGCAAAGGTATGTTAATTAGCATACACAGTATACAGAAAGCTGCCATCTCTTCTCCCCTAAACCAGCAAGGGTATGCTAATTAGCATTCCACTCACAACATAGTATACTAATCAGCATGCAGAGTATACAGAAAGCTACCATCTCTTCTCCTTGAAAACTAGCAAAGCTATGCTAATTAGCATACTGTTTATGCTAACTAGCATATATAAGTTTATGCTAATCAGCATAAACAGTATGCTAATTAACATTAGCATACACACCAAGATCGACAGAATCCGTATTGGTAGACAAAATATACAAATCAATCAGCGTAGCCCTAGAAGATTTTCAAGTGGGATTGAAAGGAGGCCAAACATTAGAAACAAAATGGATAACTACCCAACACCTGACATGGAAGCCACCAAACTTGAATCTTACAAAATTTTAGCAGCTGCTAACACAGGCTACACCAATTATGCACCAAGATGTGGATGTGCCATAGTGCACAATATTTTCTTTTCATTGTATAGGGCTTGGGCTCATTTAGGAGTTCCAAAGTTGTATGAGTCTATGCTAGAGAGCTCAACTTTAACCCATAGTGGAAGGGTTTGAGGCCCAAACCTATAAAAGAGACCTATTCTTAATGAGTAGTCATTCTTGGGTGAGTTCTCCTATTCGTAGAGTGGTGGTCATGAGGATCATGAGCTTTCCATGCCCATGTAGCTCTTGATTTCTAATAATCAATTACACCTTCTTTCTTATTAGTCTCCTTGTTTGATTATGTGGAGTGAGATTGTATTAGTGTGATGGTAGATCTCCTAATCCCTTTTTTGAGTTAATCTATTCTATCCACACCATTGGCCATGGTGTGTGAGGGCTGTGCCTTCCTTCTCTTCATCTCTCTCTACAAGGTGCGGTTAGTGTGTGTGCATACATAGTCGCATTGAGGGGTTGTGCCAGAATGGACACACTGTGCGGAGTAGGTATGTTAATTGCATGCTTGTGTAGTTGTGATTAAGAGTTGTGAATAAGAGTGATTGATGTGAGAGGCTAATTTCAACCACATGATTGTGTGCAAGTGATTAGTAAGTAGGAATGTGTTGTTGATTAGAGGAAGCCCTTTCCATGGATTCTCTCTATTATGAGTAGAAGGATCCCTTGAATCCTCTATGTCTATACATCTTAGGCTCGTGCTTCCATGCCCTAGGCGGGTTACCGATCCACGATTTGTTAATTTTGTGGGTTGCGATTAGGTCGTGCTACAATGCATCCCTACATTTGGCGTCGTTGCCGGGGATTGTTAACCTAAGCTAGTGAGTTAGGATGTGTAGAATAGAGTAATTTCATTACCAATTTCTCGGTTTTTGAGTTTTTGTAGCTTAATTTTGGTGTGATTTGATGATGATTGTGCAATAAATTGATGTTAATGTTGAGTTATGAATACCCAAACCCCCAATTCCACCCCTAGATTTACTAACCCTTGCTAATTCGCTTCTTTCCATGCTAATTTTTACTAATTTCATTCTAATTTCTACTAATTTTGACTAACCATGCTAACCTAACCACTAACATTTGAAGTGTAAAGTATGTGAAATCCCATTGCAAGAGGTGGAATCATCACTCTAATCAAGTTAATTGTACCAATTTATGCCTAATTTGATGATTTTGAGTGTTTGATTTTGACCTACAAATGGTCAATTTTGGAGCCGAATTGATGGTGCACACACTTGTGTGTGCAATGATGCGACTTCAAGTGGAGCAAAGGAATAGCTTGGAGTGTAATTACGATGTAAGTGCACTCACTTGTTATGTCAATTTTTGATTGATAAATGTGATTCAATTTGCTAATTATTTTCTAAAATTAGGTGTGTAACAAAAATTGACCTACACTTTGCACCTAATTCGATACACTTGGAATGAAATTGATAGTCAAATTGTGACTAATGAACTTTGTGTGTATCCAAATAATGCTTAATTCTCATCAAGAATTCATGTGTGTGCATAGAAATCATTGTGTGTGTGCATGCACCAAAGAGGAAAAAACTTTCAAAAATTTCAAGTGTGTGTGCACCTAATCTCGAATGTGTGCATGCATATAAAGTGATGGAATTGATGATACATGAGTATGCAATGATGTAAATGATGAGTATGTGAGGCTAACTCAAACATTGGATAAGCCTAAATGCCAAAAAACTGGGCAAAAATTGAGTGTGTGTGCCCATCCATGACCACTTGATTTTCAATGATTGATGGTCAATTGGGACACCTAAATGGTTTTTGATTGTGAAATGATCATGAAAGTGTGTGCAATGATTCGGTATAAGCCTAATTTCAATGCCAATTGAGCCAAATTTGATCTTTTGTGCTTAATTTTTTAGTGTGTGCATTGCTTGATTGGGTCAAAATAGCGTTAAATTTTTAGAAATTGAGCATGCATGCATTCAATTATGTTTGATTGAGTTTGCAATTTGTGCATTCCAATGTGGAATTGATGTAATTTTTGCATAAAAATTTGGCCTAAATTTGGGTGTGTGTGCCTACTCAATGGCATGTGCAATCCAGTGCTTGAATGAATAATTGGTATTTTTTACCAATTATGATTAATTTGGCCAAATAATTAATGTGTATGCCAATTTGATGGGAATTGGTGAAAATTTCATTGAATTGTGCTTTTGCAAATGCTATAATCAATTATATGTAAGCGTACAAACCAAATGACAAATCCGATTTGATTTGGATGATTCGGGCTTTGAGATATGAGCAATTAAATTTGCAATGATTAAAAACCAGGTTTAAATTGACCAATGTTTTGTGCCAATTTGGTTTGCGCAATTGAGGATAATGATATGAGTAACTCAAGTTGCAGTGATTGATACATGGATTGAATTTGCAATTGTGAGAAAATTGTGCCTTAATAAAGCATGTGTGCATTCCTCAATTGATTACAAGTCGATTCAAATTTAAAGTCAAAACCGGAATTTCTTGTGTGGTATAATCTAATGGATTGGTATGAGAATTTTCAATTATTTTGAGAATAATCTTGCTTAGATCCGCCGACGCAAATTAATGAGCCACTATGCTTTGGAAGTAACTTGCGTGCATTATTTGTTAAGTTGCGACAACTATTTTTGACTCACGATTCCATATAAAGAATGATATCAAAGGGGAATCCAAAAATTGTTCTTGATAATCATTTTTGCGAACATTGTGAAATTTTTTACGTATTTCAAGAAAATTTTGAAGGAAAATCCTGGTTTCAAGTCATACTACACACTCCCTATGATCTTTGTCAATCTCCCATGAATTTGCTGAGTGATACTCGAGAGTCGACTGTGAGAATATCTTCTAAGTGAACATTTTCAAAAAATAAAAATAAAAAATGAAATAAAACACAAACCCACACACACACACACAATACCTTGTGTGAGAACCTCCTTTTAAAGAGATACTAAAAAAGATAAAATAACCACACAAAAAAGTGAATCTGTCATTGGCGCTCGCCCTGTTTGTGGGGATGCTAGCTGCTGAGAGTTGGTGCGACCCACCCTTCTAACCCACTAACCTGGCAGGTCGCCGAGAAACCAGTGTGTCGATGCGTGTATGCTCAAGCTCATCAATTCAAGTGCACGCTTTTCTGTGGCATGGCCCATATTCTCACACGATGTGATTGGTAAATCATGCTGAAACGGGTGCACCGTGCACCCATGATCTCGATACCTCCCTTGACTTTTGCGACCTACCCGTTGCACACCAGTAGCCCAACTCATTGACCCCACACTCACCATTCGGGGTCTTAGTCTTAGCCTCCAGTCATGACTCCTCAAAACCCGCGTGCCTAGCTTGATTGCGAGAGTGCCAAAATTTTGCTTGGCCAATGGAACCACACACACACACACACACACACATAAACCCGTTTTTTGCGCTGCAGCCGTATGGCTATACCCATTTTAGGAACATTCACTGGCCATATTATAGGCAAGCATTGCTTGTATGCACATTGAGTGCTATGATTGTGTAATGATCTCTATGCACAAATGACCTTACTTGCATCAGTAATTCAACTTGTGCATCGTGTAGTGCTCGGCTTGATTGAAGTTTTACTACAATAAATGTCAAGCTCTTCTTAAAATGCATGTGAGCTTCATGTGAGAGTAGCATTGTGGATGACAATTGGCGCTTTATGCTTTAGCTTGGCATTGCTTGATACATGTTAGTGCTCGACTTGAATGAAAAAATCACTACAAGCACTAACATTGAGCTTGTTTGATAGCCATAAGATAGCATTACAAATTTCGGGCTTGTAATATTGTGAACTCTTTTAGTGCTCGTATTAAATGACCAAATGTTTAAAAGCACTAATCAGTGAGTCTTTTTTGAAGGGTGTGGCAGGTGTATGATTTCATTGATCCAAGAAGGGGTCATCATTGCAATATTGCAAAATTTGGCTACATAGAGCCATTCCAATTGTTTGGACTAAAGTTGTAATGCTAGCTCATAGCTTGGTCTAAAAATGCAAATTTTTCATTTTGAGCTAGTGTTTAGCCAACTTTTTTGAGCTTTCAAGTACAAATTTGGCTATTGAGAGCCATTTATTTTCATTTCATCAAGTTGAATCTCTAGCTCATAGATTGCACTAAAAATTTAAAAATTTCATGTGAGCTAGTTGTTAGCCAACTTTTTGAAAAGCTTTAAATTGTAAAATTAAGCTATCGAGAGCCGCTTCAAATTCATTCAAAATTGCATTATTCTCAGCTCTTGGCTTGTTTTTAACTCCATATTTCATTGAGCTAGAAATTAATCGACTTTTAAATCATGCATGAGAGATGGTAAAATTTGTAAAATTCGCTTAGGTAGAAGCTCATTTTATCTCTCATGGTTGTTATATATGCATAAATTTGCTATCAAAGAGCATCATGTGCATAACCAAAGGTACTTTTTTCCCTTGGATTTTTTTCCTTTCGCAAATCCGGGTATGCAAGACCCTAGCTTTAGGTGTTCATTAATGCTTTTTGTGTGCTTTTGGCTTTTCAATAATTGGCTTTTGTAGCTTGTGTTTACACTTAGCTTCAAAAATCTTGAATTGTAATAAAAATATCAAGAGGCTTCTCTACGCAAAGGGGATGCTTGCTCAAGGATGCTCAAAGAGCATGAATAGGTGTAATCCTTCCATGATTTTGCTTTTGTTTATCTCTTCATTCTCTTGCTTGGCTTAAGTAATTTTTGCTTCTAAGCTATGATTCTTTCATGTTCAAAGGCTCGGCATACTAAAGTTTCAACACTTTGCTTTGTGAAAATTAACTCATCAAAAAAATAGGTTTTATGTGTGCTAATCATAGGTAATTGGCCTTGACCTTAGATTAATGTAGGTTTATTTCTCATTAGTCCTAGACTCTAGTGATAGTCTTAATATTCCATTCATTTCTAACATGACCTAGGGCTATGATTAGGCTTTAGTCCAATTGCCATTAGCATCTCAAATTGGAAGCAAATAAAAAAGTGCTAAATAATGAAACAATGAAGCAAAAAAGTGTCAAGAAAAAGTAGCAAAAATGCTACTAGACACATGAAAAGAAAATTCTATGTTATGTTGTGTCTTTGTGAGGCCTAGCACCTTATTGGCACTTGGAAGGTGAGGGGAATCACCTTGGCTTGCTTGGTCAAGGCCCTAAACCAATGCCCTGAGCTGATAGGGGTTAGCCGTCACCTTGGTAGGCTAGTAGGCTTTTGGAACACCTTCTTGAGGGTTCAAGGAGCCGAGAGTCGTACCTAGACTTGCCTTGGGGTGGTAGCCTTGTGACTGTGCTTTATTTTTTCCAATGAATGACAAAAACAAAAATTCCATGAGCTTCAAAAAAGCTGTGACAATGTACTAATACATTAGGAGCTTTTTTATAGCCCATAGACATGATAGACTTGAATGATTATTAAGATTGTTCACATAGTTTTTAGGCTAGTAGGTTTATGAACTTGCATTAGCCTAGGGTCATAATTGATTTCTTGTGTTTCATGCATAAAACTAAAATTTCAAGTGGTTTATTAGTTTATGTGTTTTTTGCTTTATGTTGTCTAGTTTTTGACTATGATTGACCCATCCTTTAGAAGCAAACATTTCACTGTGTGATTGTTCATTGTGCTTCATGTTTTATTCATTCTTGGTGGCCTTTGATACTCATCAATTGTTCCTATGTTTTGCAACTCAAAATTTCTTCCATGGACTTGCTTTCTACCATGTCATCTGATGGCGGGAAAAAGAGCAGTGCAATCGGATGGCCTCTGTACTCGTGCACACTCCACAAACCACACCTCATGCAAACAAGCAAACAACAAAACAAAGGGGGCACCACCCTAAATTAAGAGGTTTAGGGACCTCACACATAGTGCACATAGGAAAGTGAGACTTTTGGCATTATGATGGCATCAAAACATATGGCAAAACACATAGAAACGAAGCTTAGGGACCTTATGTAGCATATATATACACAAGACATCAGCTTAACAATACAACGGCATCTGATCATACATAACAAGGATATAGAGAAGCAAGCCAAGGATGGCATAATCCCTTGTCAAAAACAATCAACCCAGCAAGTAGGTATCATCCTACTAGCAACACATCAATACCTTAGAGAATGATGGCGAGGATGGTGGCCATGGAGCATGAGAGAAGACTCCTTATTTAGGTTTTAGGGCTAGTAATGTAGCATACTAGATGGAGAGAGAGAGAGAGAGAGGGAGAGAGAGTAGAGCTCCATCCATAGCTCCTCGTTGTGAGCAATGTCGTCATAGCTTCGTTGCTTGGTGAAGTGGGTGAAGTGTTGGTTTTGAGTGAGAGAAGGCCTCCTTATATAGGTTTCTGAGAGGGTTTAGGATTCGGGATAAACATGCTTAAATCCGCTTATTGGGGTTACTTTTTGCTTAGGGTGGTCAACAGATTGAGGTCACCTGATATGTCACCATCAAGATATTCTCTAGAGTGATGTGAGAGGGGAGGGTAAATGCTGATTTTTCTGATTGTGACACATGGGGATAAGGCCTTGACCAGCATTTAAGAGCAGGTAAGGTGGCTGTTGAAACTGGACGTTCTGCACATGTCAGGGGGGGACCTGCGGGGGGTAGGTGGCAGCTGGGTCCTCTTGAATATCAAATTCTCAAAAAATCCTCAACCATGGCTTCTTTTGACATGTGTTCTTTGAAAAAATTAGCATGTCTCTTTTCAACTCAAAAGTCTTTATCCCTGTTGACTCACCTTTACCATAAGATTTTCCCCTTTTCTCCTCCTATAACTGCATTGTTGATGCCCAATCACTGCTTCTAGTAACAGTGAACTATTACCTACCAAATACTTATGGTGCAGTAAAAAATATTTACCATGGGTAAAAAAAGTTACTGTAGGTAAAAAGTGATTTGTATTTACCATGTAGGTGAAAAACATTTACTGTAGGTCAAAAATATTTACTGTGGTAAAAATATTTACTGTCGGTAAAAAAGTGAAAACGGAGTATGCTGTGCTGTGAGTCCACACGAACATCCTCGTGTAAATTTCACTAGAAATTCACACCTAGCATGGGCTATTCTGTAAGATATAGGTTGTAGGCATGCCTAAGAGCTCGTTCCCACGTATCTTCTGTCCATGGCACTTTTTACTCTTTGATGCTTGTGAAGTAGATTTTTCTTCTCTTTCGAGATCCCTTGGACTAGAGTATCCTCATCTCCCCAACAACTGACTGTGCCTTTATTGCATCTTCAGAAGGGGTCCTAAAAACCATGCATCATATAGCCCTCCCCCTTAAGCTAGAGGTATTTGATGCCTCTAGTTGTAGGTTGTGCTACAATAGGGTTCTCTTGAATACTTACCCACCTGGTACCAATTGAATTTGCCATGTTACTGCTTTCTTGGCTGATGCACCCTATTTAGTCCTTTCTGATGAATAATTGTATCCATCCATGACTAACAACTGGTCTCCTAGACCCTTGAAAGCCATACCCCATCCATTGTCAATATCCACTTTCACTGGTAGCATTCTCTTTTTTTCTTCTCTTTTTTTCCTTTTTTTTTGTCTTCTCGTTTTTTTTTTTTTTTTGAAACGACTATGTACATGATTGTTACCTTAGTTGGAGCTCGAATATGATGAGCTCTCCTCTGAACCATCCTTAGCATTGATTTCACCAACATATGGCTGTGAAAGACGACATTGGTAGGCCTTCAATCGCCAACCATTTACCAGGGTCTGATGTACCTTACCATCTAGGTCACCTAGTTGGTAACTACCATTTGAGAACCTCTGTATCACTACAAAAGGGCCTTCCCACTTAAGCAAGAACTTACCATCCTTCCTGCGATCAAAGCAATTGTCGTATCTGAGCACTAAAGAACCTTCCTTGATACCTTTCTTGACAAGGTTGCGATTGAACTTCTTTCGTTTCTTCTCTGCCTGGGCTGCATAGTACTTCACTGCTGACTCTCGATCTAGCCCTAACCTCTCCAAATCGATGATTCTTCCTTCCACCTGCTTCTCTTGACTATCCTCTTGATGTGCTTTTAGAACTCGGAGGCTCGCTAGCTCCACTTCTATAGGCAATAGTGCCTCTTGCCCGTAAACCAAGTGAAAAGGTGTATACCCCAAGGATGTTTTAAAGGATGTTCTGTAGGCCCAAAGTGCTGCATCTAGGTGTTTGTCCCATGCCTTAGGATGTAACTGCACTTGCTTAGTGATGATTTTACATATAAGACCATTTACCTTTTCCACAAGACCATTGCACTGAGGGTAGTATGGTGTAGAGTGCCTGCGCTTGATTTTTAACTTGCTCATCAATTGCCCGACTAAATCAGCTCGAAATCCCGGTCCCCTATCCGAGAGAATCTCCAAAGGTGTGCCAAAACGGCAACAAAGGCCTTCAAAAATGAAATCACTCACGTCCTTGGCTGTGATGCGCTTTGTGGGACGAGCTTCTACCCATCTGGTCATGTACTCCACCCCCATAATGATGTATTCCTTCCCTGATTGAGTGCAAGGTAGTGGCCCTATTGCATCTCCCTATTGCATCTATCCCCCATTTTTCAAATGGCCCATAGGTTTTGATTGGATGCTGATTTTCATGGGTAAGATGCCTTGGTCCAGCTTTTTGGCAAACCTCACATGTGCGGCACCAATGTTGTACATCTCGATGGAGGCTTGGCCACGTGAACCCTGCTTGTAAAATCTTTCTGCTAGTAATCTCTTGTGCAAAGTGGCCACCACACACACCTTCATGACAACTAAACAAAATATCCTTTATCTCTTGGGATGCAGGAACTCTCCTTAAGACAGCATCTTTCCCTCTACAATACAAGTCCTCATTCACTAAGCTATAGCTGGTAGCCTTTTTTGCCAACCACCTACGTTCACTTTTACTCATACCAAAGGGTGCTTCACAATGCTCAAGAAAGTAAAGTAAATCATGCAGCTCCTCCTTTCCCTGGTATAAAGGACTTTTCACAAGGATAGCACCTACTATGAGAGTTTGTAGTTCTTCACCTGCTAAGGAATCTGCTTCTCGATTTTGATCTCTAGGTACAAAGTGCACTCGAACTTCTTTAAAACCCTTCAACAAGGCCTTTGCTTCCCTCATCTTAACAGACAATTTGTCATTTTTACAGGCCCATACACCAACCATTTGCTTAACAATCAACATGGAGTCACCAAAAACATTTAGCTTTGTGATGCCCTGAGAAAGACAACATTGCAACCCTAAAACAAGGGCATGGTACTCTGCCTCATTGTTAGAATGAACCTCTTTTAGATGAAACCCTTTTGCAAAGATCTTCTCCTTCTCTGGAACTAATATTACTATGCATGCTGATGCCTTGTCTTTGGTCCTCTTGTAAGCCCCATCAATATACAAACTGTGTGCTCCCAGTAGAACTTCAGGCTCCGGGATAGGTGGTACCTTACTAGGTGCCTCTTTCTTGGCCTTCTCATAACACCTTTGTGTGAGGACATCTGCCAAACAAGCACGGGTGTAATCCTCTACTTGTAGTGTGTAGTCAAACTCTTGAAGCTGCACCACCCACTTTGCTATTCTTTGAGACAATTCCATGTGTTGTAGGGCATATGGAAAAACCTCCTCAGTTGTGATCACCACAAATTGTCTCGGAAGTAAGTAAGCCCGAAACTTCTCCACTGCAAACTTAAGAGCTAGCACCAATTGCTCAGTTGCGCTGAAACCCTTTTCAGCAGCTTTCATCACTCTACTAGAGAAGTAGACTGGTCTCATGAGAGATGTCTTTGGGTCTTTTTGCATCAAGACAGCTCCTAGAGCTTCTGGACCTACACTAGGATTTACATAGAATAATTCACCCCATGTGGGTTGTAGGACGACAGGCAATGAGCTCAAAATGGTTTTAACTTCTTGAAAGCACCTTTCACCCTCCTCACTCCATGTCAATGTAGTGTGTTTAGTGAGCTACTGCAAAGGATAGATTGCCTGAGAAAGGAGATGTATGAATCATCCCATGTAGCGAACCTTTTGAATGAAGGAGACTAGTTGCTTCACGTTTGAAGGAGTAGGTAAAGCTAACAATGTCTTTACCTTTTCAGGGTCAGCCTCAATACCATCTTGAGACACAACATGGCCTAGTAGAATGACCTTGCTCTCACCTATGTGGCACTTGTCTTTATTCAATTGCCCACCCAATTGGGCCAGACGGGTGAAACCTTCATCAACCTTGGACAGATGTACTTCCCTAGAGCTGTAAATGCAAAAATCATCAATGAAGACTCGTATGGACTTACCAAAGTAAGGTTGAAACACCAAGTTCATAAACCTCTAGAAAGTAGTTGGGGCATTAGTTAAACCAAAAGGCATAACTCTATAAGCAAAACACCCCCAAGGTGTTATGAAGGTAGTCTTTCTTTGGTCTTCATCTGCAATTCTGATTTGGAAGTAGTCTGAGTACCCATCACACACTGTGTACCTTTCATGACCAGCCACTTCATTTAGTATTTCATCTTGAAAAGGCAAAGGAAAATGGTCCCTTTTTGTGGCTGCGTTTAGAGGCTTGTAATCCACACATACCCTCCACTTCCCATTTTTCTTTGGTGCTACCACAACTGGAGACACCCACTCAGAATCTTCCACTGGGTAGATAAATCCTGCCTTGAGTAATCTTTTTACTTCTTTTAAGAGTGCATCTTGTTGCACTAGCCCTAATCTCCTTAGCCTTTGCACCACTGGTTTGGCACCTTCCTTTAATTGGATATGGTGTTGGGTTACCGTCACTCCTTTAATGTGCTCATAATCAGTTATAAAGAGGCCAGCATGCTTCTTTAGTACCTGCAAATAGGGTTCTCTCTCTTCTTCTAGTAGGTCCTTAGCTAGCATCTCCTCTAAGCCTGTGGCTTCTTCCTTGTTTAGAGAGTCTTGACCACCTTCTCCTTCTGGGTTTCGCAATATTATACCCATGAATACCAAAGAGCTAGCATCCTCCTCAGATGACTCATCCTCAGATGAAGAGCAGCTGCTTGTGCTCCATTCATCCATAGAAGTCTCCATCTCTAGGTCTTGTTGTCTACCCTGCTTCATGTCATACATAATTTTTTGTTGCTTGCCACCTACCTTATGATTTGGTCGCAACTCAAGGGAACCTGTCTCCCAATCTTGCCTAGCTTTCATAGCCATAAGCCAAGGTCTTCCAAGGATTAGCGGATAGCCCTCCCCCTTAGTTGGGATCACATAAGCATCAATTGAGATTGCCACACCAAAAGCTGAAACCTTCACTCCATTAACCTTTCCCACACAAGCCACCCTTACATTATTTGCCATCTTAGCTTGTAAGAAAGTTTGCTCATTTACTTCCAAACCCAACCTGTGCATTAATTTCTCTGTCATAACACAAATCTTGGCTCCACCATCTACGTACACATTGGAGACTCGCTGACTCTTAATCTCTGCATCAATGACTGGCACGATATCCTTCATGCCTCTTGCACTAATAGACCCAACTGACTTTGCCTTAGCCCTCCTGGTGCTGACCATCTTAGACCAGGTTCTACGCATCTTTGGGGAAAGGTGGAGGAGTTGCTGCCATGAAATCTTTGGTCCTTGCTTACTCACATTTGCTAGCAGGTCGTAAGGTATGGATCCTACCCCAAGTGGAAAGTCTTCTACTCCTATGTGCCTCCTTGACCTACTCTTCCTTTTCTTGTCTCCTATCACTTGGGAGGAACCCTCATTCCCTTTATCTGGCTCTGAAGCTTCCTCCATTTTTTCTTTCCCTTTATCCTTACCATTGTCAAGACTTATGACAGAGACAGCCCTGTCCTCCCCTCCCGATGGTAGTGGAGGGATCTCTGCTGGTGCTTGTGGTGGTGGAGGAGGGGGTCTCAATATTTGGATTGGTGGAGCCACGTGTACATTTTGTCCATTTAGTGGCCTAGCTCGAGGAGGAGTGACTTTCTGGCAAGGAGGCCGTCTTTGATTACCATTTCCTTGATAGAGTCGTGGATGGGGGCAATAATACATGCCGTGACCTACCTCTCCACAGTTGTAGCAAATGTACTCACGTGCTTGCCTTTGTCCTTCTTGTCTATTTCGTTCATTTCTTGGCTGGGGAGCCCTTACACCTTGAACCAGATTGATGGACAGGCTCTCTAGTTGATTGGTGATTTGTTGAAGTAATTCTTGTTGAGAGGACTCTTGGTCTGTTGCTCCTGTCCCTGCTACCCTTGCCGTAGGTTGAGCTAGCGGTGGAGGCTCCATTCCCCCTTGTAGTTGAGCTTGGAATTTTAACTTCCTATCCTTCTCCCTTGCATAAGTCATAGCTTTATCAAAGGTATCTAGGAATTTACCTTTTACCTTTTCTCGAAGGATGGGGTAAAGCCCTGCCAGGAAACAGTCCTTCTTTAGGCATTCTGGCGCCCTTTCTCCTTCACCTAGTGATGCACACCATTTCTCCCACAGGTTGGAAAACTTTCCTTCATAGCTTCTATAGTCATTGGGTGATGTTTGGCGTAGCTCTAAGAGCTGTCTCCATATCTCCTCTGGAGGCTCATGGCGGCGAAATTCTTCGATGAAGGCCATCTTTAAGGACTCCCAGTCTCTTCTTTCTTCAGGTGCCAAAGTTTGATACCATAATTTTGCACCTTCCCTCAAGACCAAAGGAAAGGCCCTTAACTTAGTAGCTTCGTCATCCCTTCCCGATACCAGAAAGGCCATTTCCAAATTATCCAAAAAGTCTGGAGCAACCTCCCCAGGCTTACCATAAAAATTAGGGAAGGCCATAAGTGAGAGAGTAAACAATTACACAAACAGCTCCAATTTATTTTAAAATAGAGTATGGTAATTACAATTTGGAGCTTTAGCACAACTTAGCTCAAAATAGGATGAAGATCGACACATCAAAGGAATGGTAATAGTCTAGTAAGGGTAGAATGACAGGATGAGGAGAGCGCAAGATTTCCCCAAGTCTCTCGGCTCCAAACAACAGGGCTATTCTTTGCTGATAAAAGATTTTTCTGTCAATACAAATATTCACATGGATATGACGCACAAAATGGAAAGGAAACATGCGGGGATCATCATTCTCATTATTGGCATCCATACTTACACACAAGAGCCTAGCTTAGTTGCACCACCTTGGGACCAATGAGCCTGATCAGCCACAGAAGGTCAGCACCTCGGATCACTTCGACTCTTCTTGATGCATCTGTGAAGACGTAAGGCGTGATGGCAACACTTTGTACAATGCTGAGCCTTTTAGCAAGCAACAATTGGATGCTATTACCATAATCAACATGACGAATGAAAGTGACACCATTAATGTGCAGCACATCATCGACTAAGATAGTTTTCTTAGATTGAGATAACTTCTTGAAAATTAGCAGCAAAGGTAGGGCAGGGAGGCTTTTCACCCGGTCTCCAAAGCACTTTGGACAATATCCAAAGTGATCTTCACGTGGACAGGAGGTTGGCTTGGGATTGGTGGTGTCTGGATTCACAAAGTGCACTGGGAGCACTCGCAGACGGGCGGCAATCTTGTAGGCAAGCCTTCGCCTCTTTGCTTCAGGAGGATTTAGGGGTGAGAGTCGTGGTTGCAAGTTGGAGGTTGAAGTTGGTTGCTCACTAGCCTTTTTCTTGCCTATAGTGGTCATGTAATCCCTTATTAATGAGATTAATCCAAATGTTACCTTACGCTTGAGCACACGCTGCGGCCTTGGGCCACTTAGGTGTAGAGGTGATCTTCCTCCTCTTAGTCGGCTCCTCAGGAAAGAGAGGTCTGGTGATGCTTTCTCTTCCCTTAATGTGTGTCACAGTACCTTCGTGTATGTTGATGTAGAATATTTCAAGCTCGTGTGCGTTGGAGGTTTCTGGAGCACTCGTAGGTTGAGAGGAGAGGTATATCAAGCTCTTCCTCTTACTCTCCTTCGTTGGCGACGATCACGAACAAGGCATGTAGAAGAACTTACTTCTTGAATTTCAATGACACTGCAACCTGGTAACAAGACCTCGATGAAAGCTTTTAAGGCCTCTAAAGCCTCCTCCTCTTCTGTTCTCCAATTTGCAAACTCCTCACGCCATTCGTCCATGTTGTAGATTGCACATCTTCATTCCTTGTGGACTGAAGGTCTGTGTAGCCCTCCTCAGTGGGGGCACCAAAATGATGGCGGGAAAAAGAGCAGTGCAATTGGGTGGCCTCTGTACTCGTGCACACTCCACAAACCACGCCTCATGCAAACAAGAAAAGAACAAAACAAAGGGGGCACCACCCTAAATTAAGAGGTTTAGGGACCTCACACATAGTGCACATAGGCAAGTGAGACTTCTGGCATTATGATGGCATCAAAACATATGGCAAAACACATAGAAACGAAGCTTAGGGACCTTATGTAGCATATATATACACAAGACATCAGCTTAACAATACAACGTCATCTGATCATACATAACAAGGATATAGAGAAGCAAGCCAAGGATGGCATAATCCCTTGTCAAAAACAATCAACCCAGCAAGTAGGTATCATCCTACTAGCAACACATCAATACCTTAGAGAATGATGGCGAGGATGGTGGCCATGGAGCATGAGAGAAGACTCCTTATTTAGGTTTTAGGGCTAGTAATGTAGCATACTAGAGGGAGAGAGAGAGAGGGAGAGAGAGTAGAGCTCCATCCATAGCTCCTCGTTGTGAGCAATGTCGTCATAGCTTCGTTGCTTGGTGAAGTGGGTGAAGTGTTGGTTTTGAGTGAGAGAAGGCCTCCTTATATAGGTTTCTGAGAGGGTTTAGGATTAGGGATAAACATGCTTAAATCCGCTGATTGGGGTTACTTTTTGCTTAGGGTGGTCAACAGATTGAGGTCACCTGATATGTCACCATCAAGATATTCTCTAGAGTGATGTGAGAGGGGAGGGTAAATGCTGATTTTTCTGATTGTGACACATGGGTATAAGGCCTTGACCAGCATTTAAGAGCAGGTAAGGTGGCTGTTGAAACTGGAGGTTCTGCACATGTCAAGGGGGGACCTGCGGGGGGGAGGTGGCAGCTGGGTCCTCCTAAATATCAAATTCTCAAAAAATCCTCAACCATGGCTTCTTTTGACATGTGTTCTTTGAAAAAATCAGCATGTCTCTTTTCAACTCAAAAGTCTTTATCCCTGTTGACTCACCTTTACCATAAGATTTTCCCCTTTTCTCCTCCTGTAACTGCATTGTTGATGCCCAATCACTGCTTCTAGTAACAGTGAACTGTTACCTACCAAATACTTGGTGCAGTAAAAAATATTTACCATGGGTAAAAAAATTTACTATAGGTAAAAAGTGATTTGTATTTACCATGTAGGTGAAAAATATTTACTGTAGGTAAAAAATATTTACTGTCGGTAAAAAACTGAAAACGGAGTATGCTGTGCTGTGAGTCCACACGAACATCCTCGTGTAAATTTCACTAGAAATTCACACCTAGCATGGGCTATTCTGTAAGATATAGGCTGTAGGCATGCCTAAGAGCTCGTTCCCACGTATCTTCTGTCCATGGCACTTTTTACTCTTTTGGTGCTTGTGAAGTAGATTTTTCTTCTCTTTCGAGATCCCTTGGACTAGAGTATCCTCATCTCCCCAACAACTGACTGTGCCTTTATTGCATCTTCAGAAGGGGTCCTAAAAACGATGCATCATCATCTTGTCTTGCTTCACCAGCACACGAGGACGTGCGCCAAATTAGGAAGGGGGGAATGTTAGCAGCGGCTAACACAGGTTACACCAATTATGCACCAAGTTGTGGATGTGCCATAGTGCACAATATTTCCTTTTCATTGTATAGGGCTTGGGCTCATTTAGGAGTTCCAAAGTTGTATGAGTTTAGGCTAGAGAGCTCAACTTTAACCCATAGTTGAAGGGTTTGAGGCCCAAAGCTATAAAAGATCCCTATGCTTAATGAGTAGTCATTCTTGGGTGAGTTCTCCTCTTTGTAGAGTGGATGGTCATGAGGCTCATGGGCTTTCTATGCCCATGTAGCTCTTGATTTCCAATAATCAATTACACCTTCTTTCTTATTAGTCTCTTTGCTTGATTATGTGGAGTGAGATTGTATTAGTGTAATGGTAGATCTCCTAATTCCGTTTTTGAGTTAATCTATTATATCCACACCATTGGCCATGGTGTGAGGGATGTGCCTTCCTACTCTTCATCTCTCTCTACAAGGTACGGTTAGTGTGTGTCCATACGTAGTCGCATTGAGGGGTTGTGCCAGAATGGACACACTATGCGGAGTAGGTATGTTAATTGCATGCTTTTGTAGTTGTGATTAAGAGTTGTGAATAAGAGTGATTGATATGAGAGGCTAATTGCAACCACATGATTGTGTGCAAGTGATTAGTAAGTAGAAATGTGTTGTTGATTAGAGGAAGCCCTTTCCATGGCTTCTCTCTATGATGAGTAGAAGGATCTCTTGAATCCTCTATGTCTATACGTCTTAGGCTCGTGCTTCCATGCCCTATCCAGGTTACCGATCCACGATTTGATAATTTTGTGGGTTGCGATTAGGTCGTGCTACAATGCATCCCTACACAAAAACTTAGTGCAAATCATGCAATCTATGCTGGAGAAACAAAAGCTTCAAATGGAATTCATAGGAAAACCAACAAAAATTGAGACCAAATTGAACAAAGGAAAAATGTAGGATGATGAAGAGTTGAGGAAAACTCTAGTAGGCACTGAGACACCTGAGTTGATAGTTCCAGATAGTGAGGAGGGGCTAGATGGAGTTTCCATAGTTGAGGAAGATTGGCCAAAGCACCTCTATGAACAAGTGTGGGAAGTGAGAAGCTTGACACAGAAATCGGCTCCATTTGAAGAAGTTTGGCTAGATCAATCACCCATGAAATTGGATAAACAATCTTTGTATGGAGATTGGGGATCAAAGCAGTCAAGCTTATCAAAATCTCAAACACCATAGACACTACCTTTATACCTAGGTGAAAATGAAGAAAAAGCATTGGTCTGTCCAAACCAAACTTTGGATGTGGTGAATTTTCAGTCAATTATATCGACCCCTATCCAATGCACAATCACATTGGATAAGCTGCTTAAGATAAGGCCACATCTATGGAAGGATCTGCAACTTACCATGGAAAAAATAGGCCTAAAGGTGGTAGCCCAAGACCATGGTTGTTTTGGACAGTGGGGCAGCCATTACCGTAGCAACAAAAGTTGTCTAGGAATTTTGGGGAAAACCAACAATTAGAAAAACACATATGAAACTGTAAATTTCACATGGGCATATTGAGAAACCAATGGGCCTACTAGAAAATATGATAGTCAGCTCTTGTGGAATTGACTACTAGCACACGTTTTCTATTGTAGATTTTGGAAAAAACTTATTTATGAAATCATCTTAGGAAGACCTTTCATGATACAAATACAATTGATCCAAGATTGGGGAAAGGATTATCTTTACTTGAAACAATTTGGATCAATTACTCGTGTAAATTTGAAGGATCATTCTTACAAGGATGATTTGAGGACACCAATCCAAGATTTAGATTCAAAAACCTGAGATTCATTAAGGAAATCAACGCTTTACATGTTATCGGGCTTTTGCTTTAGGATCTTTCGAATTACAATTTTTTGGCGCTTGGCCTTTTGGGGTGGCTCCCTGTTAACTAAAGTGCTATCATAATAATCAATATCTAATTCTCCTAAATGATTTTATCATGTTAAACTGATCATTTAATATGGGAAAGTGCCAGGGGAGAAAAAAGCTAGAATATTGGTTAAGCAGGCAGAATGGTCAGAGTAGGGATCCAAAGGAGAGAAAATAGGGATCCAAAGGGGGGCATCTGCAAAAGAGCTATGTGAAACAATGGGCTCAAAAGACCCTAAGGTTCATCCCATTAAGACTTCCAAAATGCTAAGGTTCCAAAATTCAAATGTTGTGTCCAAAGGTCAAAAGCCTAGGGAGATTGGATGCTTTGTGTGTGTCCCAAAAGTCTTCAACCATCCCTACATAGGAGGGGGCGAGCCCTAGAAGTAGGACATGAGAGAGAAACTCACACACACACACACACACACACACAAGCTCCCTTTACACAAAGGGAATGAGGGACACATGTCAGCTCCCTAGCCCAGATGCCCACAAGGTGTACTCAATTCCTATTGGATGGCCTTGGAGGTGGACCAATGAGAATTAGGCTAGAGTAAATCTAGTTTAATTAATTTAAAAACACTTAATAAAAGAACCAATAAGAATTAAGCTCTCTAGAAGACTATTGGACAGTCTCCCAAGGGGTCCAATGAGCATTCAGCAGCCCAACGGCTTGCCTGATTCCTATTGGGCAGGAGACAAAGGGGTCCAATGAAAGTTTAGTTGCATTAATTAATTACCTAAAGCTCTCACAAAAGGGCAAAGGGGACACATGTCAGAAGGCTATCACTTATGCTACTTAATTGCCATTGGCTAGCTAGGCCTGGGGAGGTCCAATGAGGTGTGAGCATGAGCAAATAGCAAGAGGGGTCGACCAAGAGAGAGAGGGGGCTGATTTTTCAAAGGATTATCACACACACTCACACACAAGTCTATGTGTGAAGCAAGAAGATTCTCTCTCTCTCTCTCTCTCCTTCTCAAGATTTAATGGAAAGCTTATCACCTACTACAAGCTTGTGAGAAGGGAGGTGTACACCAACAACTCTTGGCTTTGTGATGCAAATCCAACCAAGAGCCAAGCTTCAATGCATTCTCATCTACTCTATCATGCTAATTACTAAGCTAAGCTATGCTAATATGAGTGATTATGTGAGGAGATGTACATTTTTCTCGTAAGAATACTCCTTCTTCCTCTCAATCTAATCTCATACCCCGCTAGCTCTCACCATCTTCGAAGGGGTGTGAGGTCTTGGATCTGAGACCATGAGGGAGTTGATGTTGTGTTTGATAAGTGTTTTTCTTAGTGCATGAAGTTTCCATCTTCATTGCACTAGCTAGTATTGAATGAACACAAAGAATTGTATTGTAAAATGTCTCTCTTGATGGGAGAAACCATAATACAAAGCCTTTTGGAGGGGGGATCAGCTGCATGTAAATCCGGTCCTCAATTGTTGTCAATAGCTTAAATTCTCTCTCTTTTGAAGTATTGTTCATGATATCTAACTAGGCGTTATGCTTTTTGTTGCTCTCTCCACCCAAGCACTCTTGTTATCCTCATTAGGAATCTATTCTAATGAAATGCTCACTATGTTCATGCTAATTTCCACTACACACAAGTTACTAGGCCATTGAATGTTACATTGGTATCAGAGCACAAGGTTTCTCTTTTCTTGCTCAAGAAGGGAGGTCCTCAAGCTAGCTATAAATGGTTGGTATTATTAATTGCATGTGAGTAAGTAGAATAGGGACTTTTCAACCTTGCAATGCGCCTGCCTTTGTGCAGATACTGGGGCATCACCGTCGAGAGCTATGGTCTTAATAGTGGATTCCTACGGGGCTTGCCTACGGATTAACCACTATTGAGCTACTAGAAGCTTGACAGGAGCCGATGCTATTTTGGTGTTGAACGACCCTCTCTTCTATTCCTTGCAATTAATGGTATTCGAGCCACGGGTACAATAGCTTGAGTGCTTTTTCTAAAGGGGTAAAGAGGAGTATCAACTAGGGCTTGAAGTGCCAAAGTACACCTAAAAAGTTTACATCTAAAAGTTGTTAGAATGGCTGACAATAGTAAAGAGAGTGAAATTAATGTTGATAACTTTGAATTTTCTAATGAGCAGGTTACTAACGATGTCCCTATGCTTGTTAATTACCTTGTTTCTAGGCTTCAACAAGCCATGGGCAATCCATCCCTCCAAAGTGAAGTGCATTGGTAGCTTCGTGCTCATGGGATCCTCCAAGCTCCCCACCATGACGAGAGAGCACCTAGGAAGCCTCCTTGTGAGACTTCCAAAAGCGGCCTCTCTCCGATTTGGGAAGAAGAAGAGGATCCATATGAAGGGCTCAAGAATTTTCTCCTTGATGATGCATCTCCTTCCCAAAGGAGAACTCAAGAGCCTCCACCAAAGGAACAAGAAAGAAGTGAGTCTCCCGCCACCTCGGCGGAGATGGCTCCACGAAGACGGCGAGCTAAACACTCTCCATCACCTCCGAAATGGAGAAGACCATTGCACACTTCTCCACACCATGATTCAAAGAGGGATGACAAAAGCCAAGAGAAGAAAAAGGCAAGAAAGAGGACACCCTCTTCTCCATCTTCTTCATCCTCTTTCTCTTATGGAAGTGATGGTGAAGACAAAGAAGATCAAAGTAAGAAAAAGGTGAGAAAGAGGTCACCCTCTTCTCCATCTTCCTCAAATTATTCATCTTCTGAAGAAAGTGATGGTGCAACCTTTGAACCATTAAAAAGAAGATACCATAGGAAATCCTATGTCGCGTGGAAGAGGTCGTCCAAGCTCAAGAAGTTCAAAGAGGGAGGGAAGAGTATCTCTTTCCTTACCTACGATGGCACCTTTGGTGCTTCAAACAAATTCTTGGCCTTTATACAACTCGATGCGGCGTTTGGAGATGAGGGCTTCACGGAGTCCCTCTAAGCTACATGTAGCTATGCACTTTCAAAAGTCCCCCAGGCAATGGTGGTATAGCCTATGGGCCAACGGTGAAGCTCCACGAACATGGAAAGCCTTAAGAGCTTCCATTATGAAGCCGTTTTTGGCCATTGATGCCAAAGACAAAGTACTCACCGAATGGTGAAGCTTGAAGCTCTCTCCCTACGAAATATGCCAAAGGCCACACACCATATCAGCGGTTATACACCATACTATGGTGGCTTCTCGAATCAGTTTCCAAACAGGGGCTAAGAGGAATTCTAAGCCCATGGAAAACAAGGTTCCAATGAGCCTAAGGGGAAGGACAATGTCCAAAAGTCTCCTAAGGGCAATTCCAAAAAAGCTAAGGAGAAGGGATTTTACAAAGGCAAAAACAAACTCTCTCCTGAAGAGCTTGAGTGTTATCGCAAGGATAACCGTTGTTTCAAATGCGGCGAGCAAGGGCATGCGTACCGCACTTGTCCCCAAAAGAACACCCGCCATGAACCTCCTAGAGCTACCTTGATCAAAATCCAAGAGGAGGAAACCCACCACAAAGGATCTCCTCTATGCCATTCTTGGGGAAAGTTAAGAGAACATGATGCTTTAATTCTCTTTGACCCTGGTTCTACTCACAATTTCATATCCACAGAGTTGGCCACCAAGCTAGGCATACAAGCCTACAAGATGGGAGATGTCCTACCCGCAAATGGTGCTTTCAAGGGGCAAGAAGCTTTATTCGCTCCCTTAATTAGGAAATTGAGGCTCCATGTTCATAGCTATGTGGACAAAGAGGACTTCTTTATCTCTCCTCTCAAGCATGAGGATGTAATCCTAGGGGCACCATGGTTTGATTGCATGGCTGCCAATGTTAAATTCCATGAAAGAAAAATCTACTTTAGGTTCAGGGGAAAAGATATGTGCATAGATGCTAAGGAAATGGGTAACACCATACCCATTGTACATATCTAAGCTTTCAATAAGTCAATAAAGAGCTCTATTTCCGTGTACATGATTTTTGTTAAAGATTCTCAAAATGAACCTAATGCTTTAGCAAAAGAAAATAAAAGCAACCACAAAGAATTAGAGTTATCCAATTTTCTCAAGGGGTTTCAAGATGTCTTTATTGATGACATCCCTTGTGAGCTACTTCCTAAATGAGGCAATGATGACCATGCAATTGAACTTCTTCCCGAAAGTTCATCGCCTAATAAACCTCCTTATAGAGTTTCTCAAGCTCAACAAGAGGAGATTATGCAACAAGTGCATGAGTTAGTTGAGAAGAGCATGGTTAGGCCTAGCTCATCTCCATTTTTCTCACCTCTGCTATCAGTGCAAAAGAAAGACAGCACATATCGTATGTTTGTCAACTATAGAGCACTAAATAGAAAAATAGGTTTCCCGTTCCACGGGTAGAAGACCTATTTGATAAGCTAGAAGGATTGACCTAAAAAGTGGCTACCATCAAATAAGGATAGTTGATGAAGACATTGTAAAGACTGCATTTTGCACTACGTTTGGTCTTTACGATTATATTGTCATACCTTTTGGCTTGACCAATGCACCAGCCACATTCAACCGCTTGATGGAGAAGCTATTCAGGCTTCACTGAACCTTCACTAGAGTGTTCTTTGATGATATTATCATCTACTCTAATTCATTAGACGAACACAAGCAACACCTCCAGGTAATATTTCAAGTTCTAAGAGGGAATAAACTTTATCAGTCTACCCTAAAAGGGATTGAAACATATTTCTATTGGCCTACCATGAAAGCAAACATACAAGCGTATGTTTCTAAATGTGTGTTATGCCAAAAGACAAAGTTTGATAGAGGGAAGCAATGTGGATTGCTTCAACCTTTGTCAATCCCTAATTCACCATGGGAGAGCATATCCATGGATTTTATCTTTGGATTGCCTAAGTCTATCAATGAGAATACGGGAATATGGATGATAGTAGACAAGTTCAGTAAACAAGCTTCATTTTATACCTGTCAAAAAGACTATCAAAGCCCATCAAATGACAACCCTCTTCATTTCACAAATTTTCAAGTACCATGGCTTTCCAATGTCCATAGTGTCGGATAGACATCCTAGAGGTAATTTTTGGAAGGGTCTCTTTGAGAATTTAGGGACAAGGCAAAACTTCTCTTTGGCCTATCATCCACAAACGGATGGCCAAAGTGAAATAGCTAACCTAACAATTCTTGATCTACTAAAAGCCTATGTAACGGAAGTAGATCAAAGATCCCAATGGGAGAAGTATTACCCTTAGTGGAGTATGCTTACAATAACACTGTACATACTTCCACGAAAAAAGAACCTTTTGAGGTAATTGAGGGAAGATCAAAAGTCCCTTGCTACTTAAGGTACATGGGAAGATCTTCGCTGCAGATGAGTATAGCTAAGACCTAGAAGAATCTTTCCAAAAGATTAAGGATGCTATCTCTATCTCACAGCAAAGGCAAAAGGCTGTTGGCTGACAAGCACAGAAGATCCCAAGCCTTTAATGAAAATGATTGGGTCTTATTAAAATTTCCCAAGGCTTAATTAAGGCACACGACGGGCAAGAATCCTACGGGACACCAAAAGTACTATGCTAAGCTAGCAAAAAGGTACTATGGTCCCTTCCAGATTCTTAGGCCAATCAATGAGATGGCCTATCAACTCAAGTTGCCCAGCCATTGGCTCATACACAATGCTTTCCATGTGAGCCTACTAAAGCCTTACAAAGGGGAGCCACCTCAAGAACCAACTATTGAAGACCCACCGGAGATCGAGGACCAAGAAGAGGTGTTGCAGCCCGAGTCCATTCTTCGACATGAAGACAAGGGACTAAGAGGCGGTAAGACTATCCAATGATATCTTATTAAGTTTAAGAATTATCATTTTGAAGATGCTAGATGGATGCAAGGCATACAACTAAAGGATAACCTAAACCTTGTCAATGCTTACAATGCTTCCCTAGAGTAAGCAAATATACAAATGTTTGAAATGAACAAAGTTTTTTTCTTATAAGGCTCTCTTTATCTGTATTGCGCACAAAAATAAAGTAGTATGCATTCTTAGATCAAGTTTGTGGAGACGACGTCTCCCAAACACCAAGTAGAGCTTGTCACTCTACTATGCAAGATTGATCGGACTAATGTGCAGACATGCTTGCGGAACCCTCAGGCTCTCAAGCGCCAAATCGACTAGTCATCCATTTTGGGACGATGTCGTAGGGTAACATAGGGATCCTCTACCCACTAGGAAAAAGGACTAATGAATATGCTTTATCTTCTCTACCCCATAGTCGATGACGACTATGATTTCAAGAGAGAGATAATGTCATAATAATCAATATCTAATTCTCCTAAATGATTTCTCATGTTAAACTGATCATTTAATATGGGGAAGTGCCAGGGGAGAAAAAAAGCTAGAATATTGGTTAAGCAGGCAGACCGGCCACAGTAGGGATCCAAAGGACTAAAAATAGGGATCCAAAGGGAGGGCCATTTGCAAAAGATCTATGTGCAACAATGGGCTCAAAAGACCTTAAGGTTCAACGCATTAAGACTTCCAAAATGCTAAGGTTCCAAAATTCAAAGGTTGTGTCCAAAGGTCAAAAGCCTAGGGAAATTGGATGCTTTGTGTGTGTCCCAAAAGTCTTCAACCATCCCTACGTAGGAGGGGGGCGAGCCCTAGAAGTAGGAGATGAGAGATAAACTCACACACACACAAGCTCCCTTTACACAAAGGGAATGAGGGACACATGTCATCTCCCTAGCCCAGGTGCCCACAAGGTGTACTCAATTCCTATTGGATGGCCTTGGAGGTGGACCAATTAGGCCAGAGTAAATCTAGTTTAATTAATTTAAAAACACTTAATAAAACAACCAATAAGAACTAAGCTCTCTAGAAGACTATTGGACAGTCTCCCAAGGGGTCCAATGAGAGTTTAGTTGCATTAATTAATTACCTAAAGCTCTCACAAAAGGGGAAAGTGGACACATGTCAGAAGGCTATCACTTATGTTGCTTAATTGCCATTGGCTAGGCCTGGGGAGGTCCAATGAGGTGTGAGCATGAGAAAATAGCAAGAGGGGTCAAACAAGAGAGAGAGGGGGCTGATTTTTTCAAAGGATTATCACACACACTCACACACAAGTCTATGTGTGAAGCAAGAAGACTCTCTCTCTCCTTCTCAAGCTTTAATGGAAAGCTTATCACCTACTCCAAGCTTGTGAGAAGGGAGGCCTACACCAACAACTCTTGGCTTTGTGATGCAAATCCAACCAAGATCCAAGCTTCAATGCATGCTCATCTCCTCTACCATGCTAATTACTAAGCTAAGCTATGCTAATAGGAGTGATTATTAGAGGAGATGTACATCTTTCTTGTAAGAATACTCCTTCTTTCTCTCAATCTACTCTCATACCCCGCTAGCTCTCACCATCTTCGAAGGGGTGTGAGGTCTTGGGTCTGAGATCGTGAGGGAATTGATGTTGTGTTTGATAAGTGTTTTACTTAGTGCATGAAGTTTCCATCTTCATTGCACTAGCTAGTATTGAATGAACACAAAGAATTGTATTGTAAAATGTCTCTCTTGATGGGAGAAACCATAATACAAAGCCTTTTGGAGTGGGAACCGGCTCCATGTAAATCCGGTCCTCAACTGTTGTCAATAGCTTAAATTCTCTCTCTTTTGAAGTATTGTTCATGCTATCTAACTAGGTGTGATGCTTTTTGTTGCTCTCTCCACCCAAGCACTCTTGTTATTCTCATTAGGAATCTATTCTAATGAAATGCTCACATTGTTCATGCTAATTTCCGCTACACACAAGTTACTAGGCCATTAAATGTTACAAGCGCCATCATGGATATACAAAGACACTCCAATTCGTATGTGTGGAGCTTCTATGGAGACAAGATTGCAAATTAGATTGAGAGGTAAACGATGCAGAATATGTACCTGAACCCTTTCCTAAACATCTATTTGAACCATTAAAGTGGGCTCAAATTTTAGCTACTATGGATGTATATGGTAACAAATCCACACCCACCCACTTTTGTGATGAGGAGGGTTACAAAATAGTTCCTATTTAGATACTAATCTATTGTATTGATCAAGGAGCAGCGGGTTTTCTCTCATCATTATTATGATGCCACGGATGAATTGGTGGAGGAGACACTCACAACGGAGGAAACCAACTCTGAAAAATAACATGTAAGGGCCAAACTGCTAATCAGGGAAGGAGAAGAATTTTTTTTTAAGTTTTCAAATCAGCGTGGTAGACGGCAACAAAGGTATTGCAGAAAATGAGAAAATAAAATGAAAAGGAAGCAGTCAAAACCGGCAATGAAAAGCAAACTCAATTTTTGACGATGATAAATGCATCAGATTGCATCAAGAACAAAATAAAGAGGGGATATCCAACCTTGAAAAACATGGATCAACGGACCAAAACAAATTTAAAATTGAGCAAGCCTGACAAGACTAAGGGAAAAGAACCTCCAATTACTAAAATCAAGTGCAAAGCAAAGTACAAAGAGTTGAAATGGACCTTAAAATAGGTCTAGACTAATGAAATGGAGTCAAACAACGACAAACCATGGACGATTAGTGTTCCTTTGTACTGTAAAAGTACACTTTTCAAGATTAATGAATCATAGTAGAGCAACCATTGCACCAGTCAAAAGAACGAGGAAAATCCTATGAGGGACCTAGAAATGCCAAACAAATTGACCTTGCAAATCCAGGAGAAGACTCAAAGCCAGCATACATAGCTATAGATCTGTCTCTAAAGGAGGAAGAAATTTTCATTCATATGCTAAAGGAGTATAGAGACGTCTTCTCTTGGTCCTCTAAAGATCTCAAGGGAGTGGATCCTGAAATATGTCAGCATACTATCCCTATGAGAGATGATGCTAAACCAAGCAGACAATGACCATACACCTACAATGATACATTTGCTAAGAAGATCAAGGAAGAGATTAGAAAGCTCAAGGAGACAAAATTCATCTATGAAATAGAACACACTGATTGGGTATCACCTATTATGGTAGTGCCAAAAAAGAATGGCAAACTCAAGAGCCTCAAGAAGGTGAATGCAGCTACCATATGAGATAACTATCCTCTTCCTATCACGGATCATGTTCTAGAACGTGTAGCTGGGAAAGAGGCTTATAGCTTCTTGGATGGATTCTCGGGTTACAATTAATTATCCATAGATCCCAAATATCAACACAAAATGGCTTTTGCCATGGAATGGGGAATTTTTGCTTACAAGGTCATGCCTTTTGGATTAACCAATGCACCATACATTTAAGGAATATATGTGGAGTTTCCTAGAAATTTACATGGATGATCTTTGTGCGCATTCTACAAAAAGAGAGAGCCATTTTGAACACTTATGGTGTGTCTTTGAGAAATTTTGTCTATATACGAGTTGTTTAAATCCAAAGAAATGCATATTTATGGTTGGACAAAGCAAAATTCTTGGACATATTGTATCAAAAAATAGTATTGCACAGATATGGAAAAAGTAGCAGTAATTGCAAAGATGTCTAGACCAATAAATGTCAAAAAGTTCAAGCATTTATGGGGCATTGTGGATATTACCATAGATGGCATTATTACTCATTTTGAATGGACGGATGAATGTAAGGAGCCATTCCAAAAGCTTAAACAAGCCTTGATATCAGCATCAATATTGAAGACTCCAAATTGGAATAAAGTTTTCCATGTGCATGTCGATGCTTCAAATTTTGCTATATTAATTGAGCCAAAAGAGGGGACAATGGATTTTTCTATCTCCTATGGTAGCAGATAGCTAAACTTAGTGGAAAATAACTACACCGCCACGTAAAGGGAAGGCCTTGGTATGGTGTATGCTGTTAAGAAATTTTGACACTACTTGTTCGCTAACAAGTTTGTCTTTTTTGTGGACCATCAACCCTTACTCTACCTTGTGAATACGCCATGCAATACTAATGGAAGAATAGCAAGATGGTTCATAATACTACTGAAGTTTGGTTTCACATTGGTAGTCAAGAAGGACACCACACCCCAAAGAGCAGATCACATGTCAAGGATCACTTCGAGGAAGCACCAAAAGGGGTTGATGATGATTTGCTAGATGCTTATCTATTTTGCATGGAAATGTTTCCTAGATGGTCAAAGGACCTTGTATCTCTAATGACCATAGCTCAAGTAGATTTTCAAATACCACTTCCCATCACACCATGATTGATAGAGAAATTTGCCTTATATCAACAATTGTTGGTTGGAAGGCTGTATTGGAGAAACAAGGATGGGATTCTACTTTTGTGCATTGGCCCTGAGGAACATGTAGACTATTTGAGTCAAGCTTATACAAGGGTTGTAGGGCTCCACTTTGCGGAAGACCAAACCTTACAATGGTCTATTGGCCTAATATGATGAAATATGTTCATGTTTATGTGAATAATTGTTCTCAGTGTAAAGAAAGGGTATTCATACCCCATGCCACATTATTCCATATTTCTATTACACCACAATGAAGTAGATATTTGGTAGAAAATCTGACCAATAGGATGTTTCTTGAAGATATGAGTAAACAAAGACAGAGAGCAATTGAGATAGAAGCAACCAACTACATGATGATTGGGTGTCAACTCTATGGATGAGGAAAGGACCAACAACTCAGACTATGTGCCAATGAGAATGAATACCTTCCTATTTTAGAATAAGTGCACGTTGGTCTTGCAGGAGGTCATTTCTTTCATGAAACTACAGTCATAGCTATATAGATGGCAAGAATTTGGTGGCCAACTCTATTTTCTGATGCAAAAGAATTTGTTCGACGTTGTGACTCCTATCAATGAGCAAAGATGTCAACAAAAATTGACAGTATGTCCTTGCGACCTATGATGGGAGCACATGCCTTTTAAGTGGGTATAGACTTTGTCGGTCCAATAAAACCACCAACATATAAGACTCAAGTGAAATGTATTATTGCGGCCATCAATTACCTGACCAAATGGGATGAGGAAAGAGCCTAGGAAGAACGATTCTCAAACCACTGCATCATTCTTGTATGAGTGCATATTCACGTGGTACAAACTTCCTATTGAGCTTGTAAGTGATAGAGGAATACATTTTCTCAATGAGGTGATAGAACACTTGTTGAATCGAGTGTATGGTGATCCATAAAAAATTTGCACCCTATCATCCTCAAGAAAATGGTCAAGCCAAACATACAAACAATAGTTTGAGCTCAGTGCTTACCAAGATTGTTAGCTCGGGAAGAACTGACTGGGAAATGCATCTTCATGTAACCTTATGGGCTTATAGAGTGTCATTCAAAATAGCTTTGAGTGCAATTCCATTTAACTTGGTCTATGGACTAGACATAATATTGCCCATGGAATTCTTCTTACCCACTCTTAGAGTTGTGCATGAATTGCAATGAAAAGGCCACAAGTTGTCAAAATGACTAGAGGACTTAGAGAAGTTAGATGAACAGAGGCTAGCAGTCATAACCCATATATATGTGAAAAAATGAAAACAAAAACAGTTCTTTTACTCACATTTGTTAGCAAAGGTCTTCAACAGGGCGATCTGGTACTGGTTTACTCCCTGAAACAACACATCCCAAAATTCAAGAAGAAGGGACATGGTCCTTTTGTCATTGAGAATGTTTTGCCAAGTGGAGTTGTTAAACTAGCTACCTTAGATGGAGAGGTTATGGAAAACTGGATTAGTGGATGTCGCCTTCAAAAATACCATCTACTTATTAACTACTACTAACCTCTTGCAAAGAATGCATGTAGCAAAAGAACACAAGCTCAAATGAAAACAAGTGATTGAAGAAGCTCAAGAAGCGGCATAGATTTGGATTCTAAAACAAAAAGTGAAAATGCGACCAATCCCTGAAGTTTTGCCACTTAATACCCTTCAGATGTCACCACTTTACTCAACCCCTAGTTGACAATGAGGTGGAGACAGATGATGAATGGCTAGATGAATTAGATATGTGAATAACAGTGACCCTGAAAGATGGATTTAGATTCAAAGCACTGGCCAACATAGGTGCATGATTCAATGCTCTCAACTTTTTGGCATACAAAAGAGTGACAACCCAACCTCTGGAATATTGTAGAGCTAAAGTCAAGGGATGTCATAAATAATTCACACCAACACTAGGGTTGGTTAATCTCAACATCTTTGTGCATTTATTTTTGTGCCCACATACCTTTATTTGCATTCTTTATGAGAATATGAACAAGAATATGGTGCTAGGAGTCCCATGGATGCGAACCTATAAAGTTGTCCAAGATTGGGATGAAAAGATCTTAGCGTTAACACTCAAGGGTGGACAATTAAGTGTACCATTTTCTCATATCCATGAAGAGTGGATGCTCTCAAAACTCCGATGCTACTAGATAGGAACAACTCAAATCTGATTCCCATTGTTTGACATCAAATCCATCCTCATAATATCAGCATGCAAGGTTCTAGGCAATTTGGGTACCCAAAACCCAATTCACAAACTATCCTAAGCAGATTTGGGTGCCTAAACACCTATTGAACATTAAGAAGAAGTCTTCAGCTACACCACCCAATCAACCACAACAACGGACATCAAAGCCATAGCCATCTTGATAAGTATGGAAACCTAAGCAAGAACCAAAAACTAGGCCCAAACCAAAGACTGTTTGCAAATGGCCATTCAAGGCAGAGCCACGGGTAGTTATGTATAAATGGGTACCAAATATTCAACCATTACCAGATACACCATCCATTATGTAGTGCATATGCATGATCTCCATAGTCTTCACACACCTTGTATAAGCCTAGGACCCTCACGTCAAGCATGCACTTCACTAGTTGCACTTTTCCGCCAATGATACGCAAAAGGAACACAAAGGATTTTTGGACCACATATTAAGCTCAAACTTGCCACAGAGCTTAGTTAGCACCTACTAGAGTTACCCAAGAGGCATCAAGACAAAAAAGGTCCAATAAAGTGCAAGTTTATCTTCAGTGTGCTGAAGATAGATCAATGATATATTGCACTTTTTTCATCAAATTTGACCATGAATGTGTTTATATGGTCTTAGTGATCTCCATATCAAGTTTCACCAAGGCTGACAAAGATTTACTCCTAAAAGCAACTAGAAGCTCTAAATGCAAAAAAGAGGACACAAATTTCCACGTAATTCTCACCACCATCCTATCACCTACACCATATATACATCCTATACATTCACTTTGGCACCAATTTGCAATCATATGCACATACTTGCATCTTAGGTGCACCAAAGATAAACCTTGCTAGATTGTGCTTTTTGCATTTCAATTGTTGTATTAGCATTTCTACTTGTTAGTAAGGGTTGGAACACGTCTGACAGGCACTTTCTAATGCTCTCATGAAAAGAACTCTCTTCTCATCCTTGGGGGATCAAAAGAATAAATTCATGAAGGCCAAGTTGGAAGAGTTACCAACACACCAACTCAAGGAGAAACCACTCAAGGAAGCTAATGTTACTTGGTCCGCTAAAGCTGGTTAGAGAAACAGCATGTCACCGTATACCATGGGACTTTCAAAAGTGCTCAAGGGTCAAAGGTGTAAGTATAAATGTTTCCAAAATAAGCCATAGACCTAGATAAATAAGATACAATCATATCATTGTGGAAAAAGCTAGGCCCTAAAGATTATATCCAGCTTGAACCATGTGGCATTGACTACCAAAGAGAATATGAGCTAATGCACAACATCAATGAAGATGGTCAAGCCACAATTTCATACCTTAACAACACCCAGTGGACGTGAACATTGCAAAGGAGCAAATTACTGGTGCATTGAAGCTGCCAATGTGTGGAAAGACAATGAGAGACCGCCAACTGGTAACCACTGTTATTTTCACTCACAAATCAACATCATTTTTCGATCTCAAGCAAAGGGAAATAGATCGGGCACTTTAGCTCTATCACCAACACTTCCATTTCACCACAAAGAGTCCACCTTTCTATAATTTCCCTAATCACTTAGTGGCATCTACTTTTAGCTAGGCATGGAAGAAGGAGGGGTCGACCGATGTCAATCATGCTCAATACATCCATACTAGTTAACACGTGTCAAGAAGCCAGAGAAGTATCGTTCTTAGGGGATCTTGAAGTACTTATCAGAATAGCCTATCAAACTATAGGCCAAGCAGAGCATTTACCACCAGTCCATGAGCATAATCTATGGTTGGTTGTTGGTAAAATGAATCGGGAGGAAGAAGAAATACCACCTAGAGCACCACCAATTTCTACAAGATTTTAGGCAAAGACTTGTCAAAGTCTCGAAAGAGGAAACAATGGAAGGAACGTCCATTGCATCAGCAACACCAGAGAGTGACAAAGGCCAAGAAAGAGAAGAAGAGGATCCTTTAGAAAAAAGAGAAATGGAAAAGGCCAAGGCCAAGATGGAAGAGACAATTATCAACAAGCGACCATGCCCCACAATACAAATCAAGGAGCCAACACAAAGAGCGTCTATAATAGAAAGGAAAGTAGCTACCTTAGAGCTGGAAAGAGGGCTCAAAGGATATTTTGCATAAAAGTGGCAACCCAAACCAAAGAGAATAAAAATATGCTCTAAAACCCCATGTACCACCAACACGATAACCCTCTAGCTGGGTTGGATCGACTCTATGAGGAAGAAGAGAATCAATGAGAGCACGCCAAGGCACAAACCACTGAAACGACACAACAAAAGGAAACAATGTTGGAGTAAGTTCTTGAAGAAAAGAAAGAAGCCACATCCACCACCACTCCTACAATGCATGAGGAGCAGCCTCCATAAGAGGAGCCAAGTACTCACCACATAGAATTTTTTGAAGATCAAACAGATGTTCTAGAGGTGTCTAAAGTTTTCATACAAATTGAGTAGAAACCGGTTGATCATCCGCATGTGGAGCTACCAACATAAGAGATGGCTAAACGATCACATAAACAAGAATCGAGAACTTCTTGATAAGTTGAGTACTTGGAGGATATCGATGGATATGCTAGATATGCAGATGAGGCTGTGGATAGAATGAAAGACAAATTTTATGCTCACCACCAGTAGATCCATCATCTCCAATAGTAGTTAAAGCTCACACTGGTGAGGCTTGAGGTAGCACAATCTTTCAACAAGGCATATACTAAGGTAATGGGGACCACCAGCAAGAAATTGGAAGATATGATAGAAAAATTTGAAGAAAAAATAGCAGCTTTAAGGTTATCAATGTAGCAATAGGAGGAGCATTTGAAAGAGGTAACCATGGCCCTACAAAATACAAGCTCCTTTTCTCAGAAGGTAGAAGTCCAGTTGGATGTAGCCAATAATAAATTAGCACAATCAAACTCTTGATGCTGCCAAGAGCAGACTCAACTACTTAATCAGCTACGAACAAACCCCACAATGGCTATAGTGCAAAGTACTGATGAAGCCTACAAAGCCCTTGAGCAAAATACTAAAGAACTAGAAATGGAAGTTAAGCTCAAGAAACTGCCACTCCGAGAGCTATCCATTGGATTTTTGCAAAGAGAAGAAGGCTATCAAAAGGAGATAGAACATCTCAAGGAAGATCTTAGGAAAGCTCAAGTGGCCATAAAAACTCAAGCATCTACTTCAGGGGAGGACCAACCAAAAATTGCAATAGGGGATACATGCACTTTGCAATTATGAGTTTTGAAGACACACCACCCACGGAAGCAAGTCTGCTCGAGATTGTGGTTACACAAGAGGAAGCCGGCCCCTCTGTACCTCCAACAAGCTTGATTGCAAAAGAAGATACATTGCTTAAAAAGCAAGTAGAAGACAAAATCGAACAAGTTTGGAAGGATGCCATGTAGTGGGAAGAGAGGATTCTTCATTCAATCAATGTCAACCTTCTAACAACAGACAATATCGGTGAAGAGTGGCATTAGCAAGCTCTTCCCTACCCTTCCTGTCATCGCCAACTTAAGAGATATATTTTTTTGTCTATTCAGCCATTCATGTATGAATGAGATAAAGAATTGAGGCTCAAGTACCAACAAGGATTGGAGTAGCACTTGAAGTGGACTATAGCTCGTAATCCCGACCACTACTTAGCACCCTTAGTAGCTACGTTGCAAATGACACAGCTACTTAGGGTGCTGAGGAGCTATGTCACAGATGACACAAGCAAGGAGGGGGGAATGTTAGCGGCTCAGCTAACAGGATCATCATTATCACTTTTTTATCTCCATTCATTGTACCAAAGCCTCATTTATTTATTTCAAAGTCCGTAAAGTCTAAAGTTGTTGTTTCCTATTTAGTGTAAAGGGGTCAAGGGCTTCTAGATTTGTAACTATTTGCACTTCTTAGCCTTATCACAGAGCCATTTAGTTAGGGTTTCATTTTTTAAACATTGGCTAAGGTACAAAAGCCAATTTTTGTAATTTGAACCTAAGTATTGGATTATGAAAGTGAGTGTACATTTAGTACTGTTCTGTGATCTCCCTCCTCTTTCATCTCTTTGAGTCTCCCTCGCCTAAAGTGGCATTGCAAATATGAGCATACCAATGTACTCATAGGTGAAGGCTCTTTCCTTCCGTGTAATTCTCTTGCAATGAAAATTGTGTTTTTAGTTGTGTCTATCTACAAGATGTTTTCACTTCTTACATTGCACACATGTATCAAAATTGTTTTTTGGCCATAGGAGTAGATAGAGCACGTCCTAAGGAAGCTATAGAGTGCTTTGGAGGTAGAAACCGACTTGTTCAAAATATGTTGTCTATCTTCAGCGTGGTTATGTCCGAGTGTCATATCCAAATTCGTTGTATTCGGCTTGCAGTAAGAAGGTTATATTTTGGTGTTTGACACACACCAAAGACCAATTTAGGTGAGAGCACACTATAATTGGGTTTTTCTAGAGATTAGCTATTACTTGTAGCCTCCATGCACTAGTCGGGTCAGCTACGTCCCATGGATTGACATTTTATGTATGTGGTTCTCACTTTGCTAGCATCAATATGGTGAGGCTTGGCAGCCAACCGACATTTAGCCTACAATCTAACCCTCCAATTTAATTAGTGATTTAGCCACTAGTTCCTCATTTCACTTCTATAAATTGACTATTGAGCCTAACAATTTTGTATGATCATTTCTTTTTGGAGAGCACGTTCAATTAAGTCAATAATAGTTGTGTCTTTCACATTGTAGCTCTCTCTCTCTCTCTCTCTCTCTCTCTCTCTCTCTCTCTCTCTCTCTCTCTCTCTCTCTCTCTCTCTCACACACACACACACACACACACACACAAAAATAAGTGTTTGGTTATTAATTTTATTAGTGAAGTTAATTGCTTGAGTGATTAATTTTTCACAAGTCTAGCACCCTATTCAAGCTTACCTTTTCTCTAACCTTCACCATCATGAATATACACTTTGTAAAAATACACTCTTGTTTGCATCCCAGAGCTCTTCTCCTTCTCCATGCTTGCACCATTATATCCATCTTCATTCATTCATAAATGCAAGTAAACAAGAGATTCTATTACATGTTTTGGGGTAGCACTTGGAAAAGGCTTGCACAACTCACTTGGAGGAGGCTTGGTACATCCATGAAGTAGACATGTCACATGGGTCACACTTGGTTCAGATTTCACTTCATAATTGCATAATTGAGCTCACTACCATTGAACAAAGACAATGGGCATCTTTCAACTAGCATGTACCTTTCAATAACGTTTTCAAAATGCATCCATTTCTTCTTCTATCTTTCGCAAAAAATTGCTAAGGTATAGCAAGTACTGCAAGCTTGTAGATTTCAAATTTTGGATTTGGCATGCTATATTCTAATGGAGAGGTGAAACATGCTTAACAAGGTGAAGGGTCATGTTGGCATTTTAACACAAAACACAAAAAAAAATCACAATGGCCTACAATAGAGTAGAGAAGAATGAGAAATCATGTGTGTATATCAGCCATCAATGCCCCTCTTTATATAACTTGAAAACAAGCATCCCTTGTCTCATTGTGGCCTACATGTAGAAAATTCAATGCTTAGTAAATGCCCCTCTTTTTTTTTTTAAGTGCTCAGTTGAGCTTGAATTGCTTAAAACTTAGACAATTACAAAGAGCTCAAGCATATCCTTTGCATAGGGCTTTCCAGGAAAAAATTACATCAGAGGGGAAGACCATCCTGACTAGCCTTACTTATTTAACTTGTAGTACTTACTACAATGTAATTTCCACTAGCATGTTTTTAGAACAACATTTGTTACACATGACATAGGTGCCTTCCGCAAGACCTCTAGCTTTGGATTTGTCTTCGGTTGGGATGAAACCAAACAGAACTCTCTAGAGGAATACTTTGTCTCTCTCTTCACACTTGGCCCTCCACATGTTCCCAAGTACTTGACTCCATTTGCTTTACACCCACCTTATGGACCAGACCTTGTTGAGGTGACATATTTACTCCTCCACAAAGCATAGCTTTTTATTGATAGTTTTAGTCTTGGGCGAGTTGAATAGTCTTTCTCTAGGCCACTTCCAAGATTTCCAATCCAACGGTATTATGGGAGAGGGGGAATCTTCCTTTCCAATGATTTGGATGAGGTGATCTAACATCACTTGTCCATCTGATCAAGGTTGTTGATCTGGGCTTCTTGTTGGTCCATCAAGGAGGAGATGGTAGCCTATCACTTTCTTACCTTGATCACTCTGAGCAGGGTGTTTTTGTCAACATCCTCAGTTTTGATGTGACTTTCTTTGGCTTAAAGCCCCTCTTGTAAGAAATAGGAATCCAAAAGGTTTTCCATCATTAAGACTAGGTTGGTAACCTAACAAAACATAAAAATGTCCTTTTCAAGGTTATGGGAAAAAATTCAATAATTCTATTATACTTGTCATTTTGTGAGAGTCCTTACTTGAGCTTAAGGCTAATACATCATTTTTTGTTTTTTGAAATGTTCATTGGAGCTTGATTTGATTAAACTCAACAGAATACAAGTAAGCCTTGGCATATCCTTTCCATAGGGACATCTAGCATATACAAAAAATCCAATTCAATGGGCGCAAAGCCCCCAAGGTATTTGAGACCATTGACCCTAAATGTATCCTTAATCCGTGTTACAAAATCATCAAGGACTTCTCTTCTTCTTTTTGGCAAGTCACATCCTTTTGCTTGCTAGAAGCCATCGCAAGTTTCCAGCAGTATTTGTGTATGCAACATTCTGTTCTTCTTTTAAAAAAGTTGTTCATTCCTAGAGGCCCATATAGCTTTCAAGACTACAGCTCTAACTATACAAATTTTTGTCCTCAACTCGTCATCATCCAAGGATCTGAAGACTAGCACTACCTCTTCTAAAGAATGGGGTGCGAAGCTTGCACCAAGCTTTCAAAACACCCATCTATAAACTCTTCAAGTGAAGCTCTTGATTTCTAGACATCCCCATATGAGGTGGGATATGGATCTCAGTTTACTGGTTGCATCTAATGCAAGTTCCATCACCAAGACCCCTCACTTTGGCCTTGTCCTCGATCGATAGAAAACTAACAAGCATTTTCCAAAGGAAGAAAGTCTTGCTCCACTTTTTGGACCAAGCTTCATTGAGATGTTCAACCCACTGCTCAGAGAAAACTGGCTGCTCATAAATGCTATTTGTTGAGGAAGAATGAAATGACTTCCCCCTGGGCCAGTTCCATGCCTTCTAGTTGACTTTTGTAGAGCAAAGTGGAAGGAATATGTGGGACAAAATATCAAGGAGTCTACCAACAAGAAGACATAACTTTTTATGCCAAAAATAAGTAATACTCATAGTTTTTGAGTATTTGGCCATCATAACCTATTAAAATACTACTACAATTTACTAAAAATAGAAAAATCTATATCTCAATCCCATTCTTTAGAGCATATGGAAATTTTTATGCCACCGATATATATTTTCCATTAACTTCAATGGATCGTTGATCAAAATTCCCCACCATTTTTGGCCTGCTAAAGGCCTTAGTACCCATATGGTGAAGGTTGTTCAATCCTGATTAATGGACACATGTGATATGCCTTAAAAGTCTTGAAGAGAAAGAAATCATGTCCTCCCATAATTTGAAATATTGACTCAATGAACTTTTTCTTAGTATTTTAATTTGTAAAGAGTCTTTTCACTTAAGGACTTCCTGAAGATTTTTTTTCATTACTATGTTTTATTATTTTTATGCTTATCAAATCTTTCTTTTTTATGAAAGCATTAAAATATTTTTTGTTTTAGTTTATCAATGTGTCTATTTATTTTATTGTTTATATTTTCCTTCTTTTCTTTTTTTTTTGTTTTAAAATGCTAATGTGAAGTGTACATCTTTCACCTTATTGTTCAAGTGGGTCCCTACAAAATATATAAACCATTTGTGATTATATATGTACAACTGATAATACAATTTTATATTATAACAGGTCATTTGTTTTACCCCTCAAAAATACATGAATGCATCTTTGTAAACAACATTTGGAAGGATATGATTCCTTTCTTTTCAATTCTCTCTAAGACTTTTAAGGATTTTTTGAGGAACACATGTCAAACAATAAGAACTGAACGACCTTCACCCATATGGATACTAAGGCCTTTAGCATACCAAAAACCAAAGAAGTTTTCAATCATTTGATGCCATCACAGCAAAAGTCCAATGTATGCTTAACTCCCTTCTTCCTTGGGGCTTCATTGTCTCAATCATGGCGCTGAAATTTTTCCTTCAACTTTGAAAATTCTCAAAAGAGATAGAGCCATTTTGAGCATCTTATCTTGGTTGATCTTTGCTTATCTTGTAACTATTCCTGGACTCTAAACCTTTGTATCTTGGGGCTCTTGTGCTCTTATACTTTGAATCATACACTAAGCCTCCTTTATCATTGTACTTGTTCACTAAATTAATCTAAATATGTAATTTCCATACCAATTTCTAGTTCTAGTATTATTCTCTTCGAGTTCTAGTGTCCAGTATCAGTTTCCAGTTTCAATCTTGGCTTTCAGTCACACTGTCTGGTTTGATCTAAAGTCTCATGCCTGGTTTGAACTAACTCTAACTACCAACTTCGAATAGCAGTATGAAAGAGTCCAACTTATTCCATTTTGGCGATCATGGTGTCTTGAGATAATTTTCTCATTGAAAGTCGAACTATCTTCCAATTGGTGCTAGAGCCATCACAATCAGTCATGCACCTAGAGGAATAGCACAAGATCGGGGTCCAGCTATGAGGCTCACAAAGAATCTGGACCGCGTCAGTCCAGTACGCAGGTATGAGAGAGAGAGAGAGAGAGAGAGAGAGAGAGAGAGAGAGAGAGAGAGAGAGAGAGAGAGAGAGAGAGAGATGTGGATATTCTAGGGGAGGAGAAGCAGAGTTTGGAAGGGGGAGGGGGAAAAGTAGCATTATGGCGAACGGGAAAACACTATCCATGGCAAGAATCCACCCGCATGCCATAGTGCTACTTCTCAAGAAAGTGTGTGTGTGTGTGTGTGTGTGTGTGTGTGTGTGTGTGTGTGTGTGTGTGTGTGTGTGTGTGAGAGAGAGAGAGAGAGAGAGAGAGATGGGGGGGTACAACATAAATGAGTCCAATGATGCACTCCACAAGCTCCCATGCTTGATAGGAAGAGGGGTACAAGATTGCAACAATGTTATAAAGAAACTTAGAAACAATTATTAACATAAAGAGGCTTTTAAATGAAGAAGAACATGCATAACTTACAATTGCTTCTATCAATTTTGACTGAGGAGCAATCAACACCATGTTGCATAATATCACCATGAGCCTAGACATGTTGCACAAGGACCTCTTTGATAGTCTTTCTCCCAAGCTCAATTTTGAAATCCATTACTCGACCCTTCCAGGAAGACCTGTACATATCGGAGTGTTGAGGTCTCTTCCTTCTACGAGGCTGCATAAGCACCCAAGATCCCTTACTTATCTGTATCTCTGTCCATTTATTAGCAGCATTGATTGAGTTGCAGATGAGGATTGAGAAAATACAAGACTTTAACCTCCTCAGAGTTGTACATGTACCATTGGTGGAGCTAAGAGTCGTGAAGCATCGACTAGTACTCTACCTACTATGAGGTTCATCCATAATAGAGAAGGATGAAGGAGAAAGGAGTAACTCTGTTGATAGTCGAATTGGAGATGGTGATAGAGTTGAAGATGAAGATTTAGGAGGGAAGGAAGCGGCTTCTTCAAAAGTAGGGACAAGTTTTCCCGCAAGGAGAGACCCCTACTGTCATTTGGGTCCCTAACCTTTTTCAATTTTTGAAAACTTTTAGAACATTAATGGTGAAAAGTCCTTTCTCACTGTCAAATGGCTTGTTCTGGCCCCAAATTTCAATGAAATAGCCATTTTAAAGCTCATTTTTTGAATTTTTGAACGTCCTATTTGAAGTGCTCTCATTAGATGAGCGTTTTTTTCTCTCTCCACTTAATGGCCCTCCAAAAGACCTCAAAAATATTCTAATGTCTTCACTTTACTCACATCTTCCTCTACCACTCCATCCATGACTACAGAGCTCCCCTCGTCTCCAACATTCTTGCAACAGTAAGCTGCTTTATTGCCAGCAACACCTGCATTGTTGTTGCAACTCTACCAAAAACACCTTGGTGTTCTTTCTTTGGCTCGCCTACTTCAAGTGAGTGCACGTTTTCTACATAGGACCATTTGCATGAGTGGTGTATGGGAAAGAGGAAAGAGTCTGAGCACATGAAGGACACTAACGAGACCATGTTTTGCACAAATTGAGTCATTATTGGTTTTAGTAGTTGTGGCAATAGGTGATGTTGCACATAGTAAGATTGAACGTTGTATGATCTTGACACAAAGACCTGGAATTCTCTCACTTTATATGAGTTCGAGATGAAGACTATAAAAAAGGATCAATTGGAGCAAGAAGCTCTATACCGGATCATTCAAAAGGAGAACGCTAGTCCAAGCGCCCGAGTCTTACACAAACCTCCCACAAAGAAGGCACCAAACAAGCAGCGGGTCAGATGGACTGACACCATTACTAAAAATTTTGGTATACACCAAAACTCAAGAAAGGGGAGGAGGGATGTAGATGGCGGGTATACACCAAAACTCAAGAAAGGGAAGGAGGGATGTAGATGACGGGTATGGCCCTTAGCAGGCAACTGGTGGATGATTGGACTGGAAGCTTCTAAAAACAATAATTACGGACATTTCCTATAGTAACTAGCATAGGATAAAGACAATTAGAGCCCAATCGAAGGAATATAAATAGGGGCCATTACTTCATTTTGAGCATCTTATCTTGTAACTATTCTTCAACTCTGAGCCTTTGTATCGTGTAGCTATTATGTTCTTGTACTTTGAATCATACACTAGCCTACTTTATCATTGTACTTGTTTACTCAATTAATCTGAATATGCAATTTCCATCCGAGTTTCCATTTTTAGTCTATTCTCTTCTAGTTCTAGCGTCTAGTATAAGTTTCTAGTTTTAATCTTATCTTTCAGTCACTGCCTGGTCTGATCTAAAGTCTCATGCCTGGTGTAAAGTATCTCTAACTACCAAGTTGGAATAGCTGTTTAAAAGAGTCCAGCTCATTCTAGTGATAGCCGTTTTTTGGCTATCCGAAATTGCCATGGTGAGCTACCTTACCCTACCAAAATCAACTAAACATTGTGGCTATCCCTACCTTTTCATTGTACATAGGCGTGTGTGAGTTAGGGGACTTTCCTCATATCTCCTTAAAAACCCTCACTTAGCTAGTCACTGTGCTAGTTGAGCATAAATAAAAATAAAAGTCAACGTATATTATGGCCCTTTTGTGTACAGGTATTTCATTGTATATAGAGCCTAAATATAGGGATTTTTATTATAATTATTTTTTAATTTTTTAAATATTTATGTCTAGGTGTGTGTTATTTACCTAAGTATTGTATGTATATTTACTCACCATTAACATGATCTTTCTTACCTATATATTCTATTAAAAATCATTTTGTGCAAGCTTCTCTGATTTTTGGTGTGAATCCACTCCAAGAAAAAACCTCAACAAAATACCTTCCACCATCAATCATTGCCTTTCATTAAATTCTTATTTTCTACAAGTATTATTTTTTTCCTCTTGTAAATAAATATACATCAATAAAAAAAATGAGGGTCCTCCTCATTTGATTCCCTATATTTTCATATATTAAGTTTTTATATATATATATGGCCCACACTATTCTAGATTCCATGAATTGTTTATATATACTAGCCCGTTTTTTTCCATCATATCCATATATTATATTTATGCATAATCCAAAACCATGCATATTTTTAAACCCCTAAGAATCTATTAGGTCATGCTCTCATGCAAGGAGGAGATTACATTTGGAGCTTTATGCAAATTCAACAAAAAGGAAGCCACTGAAGACTTTTTTGTGAAGAAAAATAGGCATTTTGGTGGGATTTTAGTCTGCCCACTTTCCTCACAAGTAGCCATAGTCTTATCTCACCTCCTTTCTCCACACACACTCATTCCTCTCCATCCCTCACTCAAACTTGCAGCTTTCATGGCTTCTTTCATCTTCTTCATCATTCCCATCTCTCCCTTACTCCATAGCTCAAAATTATCACCTCTACACACATATAGCTCAATTTCTCTCTCTAGAATCAAACTATTACCTATGCTTTATGACTTTCATTGATGATTACTCTAGGCACGCATGGGTGTATCCATTTAAATCTAAGTGTGAAGTGTTCATGTCCTTTAAGCAATTTCCAGCTATGGCTAAAAATGCCTTCAAATGTACTATGGACACCCTCTATTCAGATCAAGGGGGCAAGTATATGTGTCATGAGTTTAATGCATTTCTAGATGATCGTGGGATAAAACACCAATGTACAGTGCCATATACACCCTAACAAAATGGTGTTGCTGAAAGAAAAAACAGGTCGCATAAAGAGATTGCATGATGTTTGGTCAAGAGTCAAGCTTTTCCACATTCATTTTGACTTGAGGCTATCATGTGTGCTACTTATGTACTTAGCAGGTTTATTATAAAATCTTTGCACTCTATGACTACTTATGAAGCATGGCACGATAAGAATCCATCTATTAATCACATGGGCATTTTCTATTGTTTAGCTTATGCTTTGGTGCCACAAACAGAGCGCAAAAAATTGGATGTGCTATTAAATGTATTTTTACCGATTACAGTATTGAAAGCAAAGGTTATAGGTTATACCATCTGCAAAAAAAAATGTATCTTGGTTTCATGAGATGTTGTGTCTGTGGAAGATTTTGTTCAACCTTTGTTATCATGTACGAGAGATAGTAATGTGAGATCATAAGACATTTATGACACTATTGCCTCTTTTACTTCAATGTAAATTCCAATGAGGCAAATGTACAGCCTATGGGGGTTTCAAAAAATGCTACGAATTGGCCTAACACTAATGCACAAGTACATGATGTACTTGATGTGGAAAGGGCTAAGAATGAGGAGGCTAGATGTATGCCAAAATGGCTGGTGCATACTTTGCATGACAGTACATTGGATGCACCTATGTCTAGTCATACTTGTTTAGGTTCTCATCATGCATCTTATGCATCAGATTTTTATGCTTTGGTAGTTTCTAGTTTATGTGATGTGGATGAACCTCTTTCTTTTTATGAAGCACAGAATTTTGAAGTCTGGATGGCTACCATGCAATCACAATATGATGCACTTATAGAAAATGACACATGAAATTTATGTAGTTTTCCTCCTGGAAAAAAGGCCATTAATAAGAAGTGGGTTTACAAGTTGAAACGTAATCCAAATGGTGAGATTGATTGCTACAAGGCTTGACTTGTTGCAAAAGGTTATGCAAAGCAGAAAGGCATAGACTATGAAGAGATTTTGGCTCCCACTTGTCATATAAGTATTGTTCATTTTCTATGCGCATTGGCACCTCATTTTGGATGGGATGTACATCAATCCAACATGGTTACTTCTTTCTTGAATGGTTATATATTTGAGGAAATTTATGTAAAGCAGTCGCACGGATTTGTCAAGAAAGGACATAAAGTGTGCAAAAAATGTAAGAAAGCTTTATATGGGTTGAAGCAGTCTCCTCGTACTTGATATGAGAAAGTTGGTCCACTCATTTGGTTAAACAAGACTTTGGTCCAACACAAAGCACTTTGTATGTAAAGTGTGAGGTTACATAAACCAGCTACATAGAGACATTACTATGTAAGTTTGGACTTGAGGGCTGCAAATCTATTGCTATTGTCCAGGGAAACAGGTTTGAAATTGAGTCTTCATGATGTTGGTGATCTTGCCAATGTCACTCTTTGTCAAACTGTTGTTGAATTCCTTATTTATGTATGAAATATGAGGCCACATATTCAATTTGCAGTCTCACAGGTCGGCAAATTTATGCATATCCCACGGTCTAAGTATTGGCAGCCTAAAGAGGATTTTTCACTACTTCGGTGGCACTTTACATCTTTGCTTGTTTTATCCTAAGAGGGATCACTACTTGAGTGGCACTTTACATGCTTTTCCACACTCAAATTGGGTTGGTTGTTATGACACATGAGTGTCCACAAGTGGTTTTTGTTTCATGCTCGGCAGTTCATGCATATCATGGTTGAGCAAGAAGCAACCTACTGTGGTCACTTTGAGTTGTGAGGCTGAGTACAGGGCAGTCTTCACAGCTTTTTTAGCAAAAGCTTTGGGCTTGCTTCCCTTTGTGGATTGATCATGCACTCGGGGCATGGCACTTCCCTATACACTATGTGACAACTCTTGCTCATTACATCACTCCCAAGGGGGATATGTTACCATATATATGTGGTACTGAAGTCTATGAACACACTTAGGACAAGCGTGGCATTTTTTCCCTCACTTGGAGAATTTCCCCCCATGCATTGTATATACTCTCATCAATCTAGGTCTAAGTAATTTTTCCATTGTGCACTAATCAATACACTCTCTAATGTGTACCTTGAGCTTAATCATCTTCTCCAAGTTGTGTGTGTTTTTGTGCAACCCTAATTCTAGCATTCTTTAGCTTGAAACAATACAACTTATCCCTAGAAGAGTACTACTCAAAGTTTGTAAGACTTAGATGTTATGCACTACCAATGAATATAGAACAGTAGGTATCCCGCCTTTTCCAAGGCTTAAGGGAACCAATAAGCTCATGACTAGAAGCCATGAAATGTACCACTGTAGTAGATACTTTAATACGAGCTAAGCCCTTAATGAAGGAGCAAGAAATCAGAAGGAGAGTTGAATAGAATCAGAGGGTTAGGCAACTAAGAAGATTTTCCAATGATAGACAACCACAAAAATCTTATGCCACCAATGCCCAAAATCCTCCATGCTTGGATTTTCAATGCCTTGGATGAGGGGAGTATCAAAGCAGTTGCCCACGTCTAACTAATAGAGCAACAATGGAAACTGGATAGATCAAAGACACCCTCCTAGACATTACAAGGGACAAAATGGTGTACAAGGTATAGGGCGAGGAAGAGAAGCTAGGTCCTTTGGAAGAGGTCAAGGTAGGAATGCCATCTATAGGAGAGACTACTCTTGGTGAAGAAGAAGAAGAGAGAGCAACTATTTATGCAACTATTGACAACCATGGATATTAAAGACAATTTGGTATTATTCAAACACCATCCACCCATCAAGGTAAATGTTTTAATGTCCTCATCGATTGCGATAGTACTCATCCCTTTCTATCCCTGAAATGCTTACAAAAGTTGAAAAGAAATCAAGAACAAGCTAGACCTACGACATTAGAATTTGAGGATAGGAAAACCGTGGTATCTCAACATTTTGTGGAAACCCCTGATTTTGAACTAGGGGGACATGATGGGATTCTTGGGATGGATTGGTTATCTAGAAATTAGGCTATCATCCATTGTGGCCAAGGTAGTTTGAACTTTAGAGATAATGAGGCAATGCAAGTCAAAGTGCAGGGGAAGAATGGGATTCCAAGGATTCAATTGGTCCATCTACTCAAGGGTATGAAAGTTGGGCAACACATATTTTTGGTCAAGATGAAAAATTTGATCCGGAATCTAGCAATATAAAATCCTCGTGGATTTATGAATATTTAGATGTCTTTTCCGAAGACCTTGCCACTCTTTCTCCTAATCAAGAAATTGACCATGAGATAGATCTCCTCCCAAGAAGTGAACCAAGGAGACCTTATAAAATAGCGCTATACCAGAGACCATTGAATTAAAGGAGAAAAGTTTTCAAGCTCTAGAATAGGACCAAGAAATTAAAGTTGGGAAGCACCAGTACTCTTACAAAAGAAGAAATATGGGACTCTTCAACTCTTCAAGAAATTGTTGAATGGCCCCAACCATATAATGTAAGTAATCTTAGAGGATTCTTAGGAATCACAAGCTGGTATAGAATCTTTATGAAAGATTATGTGGTGATCGCTTTGCCCTTGACTGACCTTCTGAAGAAAGGGGCAAAGATAAATTGGGAACCACAACACCAAGAAATGTTTGAAAAACTTAAACAATATGTCACTATTGTACCTCACCTAAAGCTATCAGATTTCAACCAGACCTTTGATGTCATCACACTTGATGCGTGTTTTTTATGGCCCCTCTTAAAACCACAATGTTGGCATTGCCAGCAACCAAAAGGAAGAAGCTCCTCTCGACCAGGAAGGCTCTAGTGCATGTATAACAATGTTGGGTGTTGCCACAAATTCATCTTGGTAATGATCATAATTAACAAGGTAAAAGTGTTTCCCAAATGCGACCACCTAAGCTTGCACCGCTAAGGATTACAACATCGAGTAGAATGATCACAGCAAGAAGTGTGAAGCAATGGAGCAACAAAAGTTAACCTTGCTCACTAGAAGGGTTTTTTAGCACTTAAGGTTTGGCTAAACCTTGTACAAACTCAAGAAATAACGATAAAATAAGTGTTGGCAGTGGATCTATTACTAGGAAAATGTCCATTTTTGGCAAGGGATTTCGGCATGGTTTTGGCACACGGATGAGCTTCATATGGAACGGAGCCCTAAATAAAGTTGAAACCCATGGAAAAAGAGAACTTGGATTTGGTTTCACCTATAGTATAAGTGAAACTTGAAGGGCCAAGTGGTGGGATCCACTACCTAGGTATTTCCTATTATGTAATTGCCATGTGTACATAATATCTACTAGTCTTATAAATAAGATGCCTTAGTGACATCATGGGCCCATGGGGCCTCTTGAGGTGTCATCACACATGTGATTCATAATCAAGAAGTCCAAAAGGAGCATCATGCATGGTGGGTCACCTCACTTTTGGCTCATAAGGAAAAGAGGGAAATGCCAAGTCAATTTTCTTCATTTTTCTCCATTTTCTTGAGGGAAATGATTCCCCCACCCCCCAAAGGTCACCCTAGACCCCCCTCCACGCCCTCCCCTTGTCCTCTATCAACGAAATTCAGGCAAATCAAGTGGGGCCCCATATTGGAGCCATTTGTGGTGGAAAAAGTCTTTTTTTTGTCATATTCATCACCTAGTCTTTCCCCCTTTCACCCTAGCCACCTTCTTGCTCACACACACACTTAACATTATTCAACATTCTATCATTTTCCACTCCTAATCAGCCCTCTCAAGCTTCCATGGCTGCACTTCATCTTTATCGTCTTACTAGTGTGTGTATGCACTAGTTAATTACACACACTATCACTAAAATCCTACACATATTGAGGATCCATAATGAATTTATATTCTCTATTATAGACTCTACCTAATTCCATCAAAATTATCCACAAAAAACCTTAAAACAACTCCATAGCTTCACCCCTCTCTACCCAATTCTCATTCATCCTCACACACATGTATCTATCCCTCTAAGTATGGCCCATTCCTCTCTCCTTTTCACCACAATTTGTGAGATAGGTGCTAGTCATTCCACAACCTCCAAAGAAGAAGGTGAATTGCTACAAATAATGACCAAGAATCAACCTCTCAAGTGGCAAGGTGAAGCTTCAAGGTGAAGGCATCAAGAAGGTCAAGGTGGCGGCTCCCAGGGCATCCCAATTCGTCCCCCAATTTAAGCCCTTAATTGTAATTTTCACTAATTGTAATGGGGTGGGAGAGGCTATATAAAGAGCCCCCCATCTCAGCCCAAACACACTTGAGCCCCTCTTCATTGTAGCATGCCCTAATTAGGCTCTTTGTGCACCTCTAGGCTACCATCATTTTGGCAGGGTGATAGTGTTTACATTCCCATGATTGTAGCTAGCATGCTTGATTTGTGTGGATGCTTTGTGTGTGTAATCACTCTCTTGGTGGAGGTGTAAAGTTTTTCAAATTGATGTCCCCTTAATGAATGATTAATGCTCAAGTTTTTATTTTGTTGTGATGAATGCATTTACATTGGCGTGGGTGCATGTAGCAAGTTTTGTTAAGGCTTGATCAAGGCAATTCTACTTATATGTGCTTCATCCTCCTCCCACATCCATTATCAAGCACATTTATTCCCCACTTTTGCTTCTCTTTCCTGTCTCCCTTCTCCTTCCTCTCTCCGTCACCCTCATACGTATATTTGCTCTGCATGCATAATTACAACCATTCGTACGGTTAGCCAAGAGAGGTTTTGGAAATACGCACCCCTTCAAACCTCTCACTCCAATAATTCATTCCTTGGATCCTTGTTGGTGGCTCTCTCTCTCTCTCTCTCTCTCTCTCTCTCTCTCTCTCTCTCTCTCTCTCTCTCTCTCTCCATTAAGGTTGGTTGAAGGTGTGTGTGAGCACAAATCCTTCCATATGCTCAAGATGATTCTCTCCCATAAAGATGTCATTCTCAACAATAGAGCGTCAACTCTACTAGCTCTTGGTCGCGTCCTAGCCGCATAAAACGCTAGGTGGTGCCCCTTCAATACCCCCTCACCGTGAGGCATCCAAGTAGTACCTTGGTGTAGAGGCACCAGGTGCGCTTTGTGTGCTTCAACACTGATGGTAGTGGAATAACAGTTGGAGGAGTATTAGTTCAAGAAGGAAAGCCAATAGTTTTCACGACAATAAGTTGAACTATTGGCAGTCATTCACGCTCTCAAACTATGGAGGCGTTATTTATTGGGAAGGAAGTTTTGGCTTGTAACCAACTTCATCCAAGCAACCCTGAATATGTGATAAAGGCATTGGGAGAACTTTTGAAAGAATATAACTTTGACATTATTTATCACCCTAGAAATGAATATGTGGTTTTAGATTTGTTCAATTAAACCTCATTTCTATACCCAACAACCCAATCACTGAAAGGATTAAGGAAGTTGCATCATCTAATCCAAAGTATCAAAGGCAGCTGACCCTTTTTTGACCCTAGAATCATATATCTTCAATGTAGCACTTCCCATTATAGATAGGTTATGTGTACCAAAGGATCCTAACTTTTAAAATACTATCTTGGTCAAGGCCCAAGATAGTACTAGTTCAAGACACCCAGGGTATGCCAAGACCCTCAATGTGGTCTGCAAAAGCTTATATTGGACGGGCAAAAGGATATGTGCTATATTGCTATGTTTTCTAATGCTTGACATGCCAAAGGATTAAATCAAAGAGAGTTAAGCTCCCCAATAAACTTCAACCACACGACACTCCTTAGATAAATTGGGAGTGTATAAGTATGGACTTTGTCATTGGATTGCCTACGATACAAGGAGGATATAATTCACTTATAGTGGTTGTTGACCTACTCAATAAGGTTGCACATCTCATACCAATCAAGACAACTTTTACCGCCTTCGACATTGTACAAATATTTATTAAGAGATTTCTAGATTGCATGGATGGCGCAGACGGATTGTAAGCGATCGAGATGTGAAGTTTACTTCAAATTTTTAGACCACTCTCTTCAAGGCAATTGGAACAAAATTGAACTTTAGTCATGCATACCGCCCTCAATCAGATAGGAAAACTGAACAAGTCAACCAAGTCATCGAAGATATTCTTGGAGCTTAAATTAGTAGGGGGCCTAGGCGATGGATTTAGTTTTTAGCTCTAGTGGAGTATGCTTACAATGCTTCACACCTTTAAAGCATTGGTATGGCCCTATTTTGTTCCTTGTATGTTCAAGAATGTGTCTCCCTATTCAACTTTTCAGATCCTATCATAATAGTTGAAGCATTTAAGAGGATGCTTGAAGAGATGGAAAACCAAACAATGGCCATCCTAAAGGATATTCAAGTAGCTCACGATCACCAAAAGTAGTATGCTGATGGTTAAAGATCCAAAAGAATATTCAAGGAAGGAAACAAAGTTTTCTTCAGATTCACCCAAAGAGAAGTAGCTTATCACTTGGGAAGTACAAGAAGCTTAGCTCACACTATTTTTGTCCTTATGAAGTAATCAACTGTATAGGTATTGAAGCCTACAAGTTGAAGTTGCCAAATCATATTAAAGTCCACAATGTATTCCGTGTAAGCTTAATTAAACTCTACATTCATGAGTTCCAGCTCCTTGACGATGAACAAATTGTCATGCCCACCCAAAACATCTTGGATATCCAACCCTCTAGAATTTTGACATAGGTCCTTTGGAATAGAATTATTAGAGAGAACCTTGTTCAATGACAAGACTATCTTGAAGCAGATGCAACATAGGAAGATGAAGCCACCTTAGAGAAGGATTACCCTCACTTGCTCTCAAGAGGAGAAAATCTCGAATTCTTAAGTTGGAGAATCGGTAATGCAATTCAATTTTTAAAAATAAATATTTCTTCCACTCAAGGTCCTTATTCTAAGTCTTGGAGCATGTTTAAGTGTATTAATAATAGGAAATTTTCCCAAACAATCAGTTCTAAAATCGGACATTCTATGTGCAAGTTATGTTAATTCTATGTTTTATATCTTAAGGAATAACAAGAAGGTTCTAAAGGCCTTACTTTGGAGAAAGTGAGGATTGAATATTTTGTGGCTCTCAAACAAACAAGATAAAAAGACTCCAAAAAGAGAGGTCGATGTGAACTCATAGCTAAAAAAAGAGGTCAGCCATAGTTGAGTACGTAAAAAGTAGAGATGCAAAAGACCAGGCTTGTAGCCAAAAATAGTTATACGTGAAGGAAGGATCCAAAAAGCATGCACCAAGAGTAACAAAACTTGAAAGCCTATATAAAGAGCTAGAGGGTAAGCACAAAATAGTCAGAGATAAGAGCAACAGAACTTTGCAAAAAAAAATTACAAGACGGTGAGAGCATGCCATCTCGGCACTACCCCCTTCACGTTGTTGAGCAAAAGAAAAAGTGAGACACTTCTATAGCTTTAAAGCCCAAGAGCGTTAAAACATCAACCTTAGCACCAAAAAATTTACCAAAACTGTTGGGATATAGGCGCCTGTGAGTTGCCCGATCGCCCAAAGTCTCGGCGCCCACTGACTTGTATACCTTATACATAGCATAAGTGTATAGGGGGCTGCTCACTCTTTGAGTCTCCCCACCCATATATGTGTGTCATGTGTCTCCTTCTCTCTCTCACTCTCCGTCTGTGGTGCTTCCCGATCCCCTTCAATTGGTATCAGAGCGACAGGTGTGAGAGCGTAGATGGACGGCTTCGCGATGAACTCCTCGGCTATGGCAGAGAGGTCACATATCTGAGCAAAGATATAGAGGAGGCTTGTGGACAGCCATACAGAGGCTTGCAGGAGAGCTCTCAGGAGCTTCCTAGTGCTCACAGATCAGTCCACAGTTCCTCTGCAGATCAGCCCACTGTGTACAACATCTTCCCTCTTCTCGGCAAGCTTTGCAACGGCTACATCGGCGACAGATTGGAGCTTGGAGCTTCCATAGACATGGAAGCATTGTGAGATTGATACATTCAGATCACGCATCGAGGTGGGAAGTGAGTTTGAGCCTTTCTATGAGCTCAAAGAAGCACAGAAGAAAGTCGTTCAGTTTTTGGCAGTTTAACAATAGTCTACTGTTTTGCTCATAACTTGAGCTACAAAGCTCCGATTCCATAACTTTTTGGTTCAAAACGGAGCTGGCTTCAAGCTCTATGACTTTGTAGAAGGAATCATTTTCTGATTTGGAGTGCAGGTGGGTCTGAAATTAAAAACACAGAGACTGTTTTTCAGGACAGTTTTGGGCTCTGTTGTTTTCTTTGCTGCAGACAGCTTACCCGTGCACACTGCAGGTAGTACATATGAAGTGCTACAAGATTGGGTTTGACTCCCAGGTACAGGTTGAGTCTAGTACTCCCACAGGTGTTGCCAGTTGCAGTTGAGTGGTTCTTCTGCAGTGTTGTGGCTTGCATACATGGTCTTTGAGCGGGTAATGTTCTATGTATGCTTATGTGGTGAGCAGTAGATCTTGTGAGCAAGTGCAGAGGTTGGTTATGGATGACATGTATGGTCACCTGTGGTACTCTTTGTGAGCATTTGCTGGACACAGGTTTGCAGAGCTTATGCATGTATGTTGAGTGTAGTTTGATGCGCATTGATTGCTCATTGTATTGAGCTTGCAGGACAATGGTTATTTTGTGTTGATAGCCATTGTGTGTTGAAATTCTGGCGAAATTTTCCAAGGAGTTTTATGCGCTTCATTTATGCGATCTAGGTAGAGATTGCGGGTTGCACTTAGCATTTGCGTGCGGTGTTCTCTACAAGTGGGAGATTTGTATGTGTGTATGCATCGATACCGCACAGTGTGGGCTTGGTGATTAGCTCACGGTTTGACAGGCGTACAGTTATCTTGGCACACTCACAAGAGTGAATATTGTGATGTATTCTTGTGTGGCTACGAGCTATTTAGCCGGATTCGAGCACTAATGGCTTGATTTTTTGTTTCAGCAGGTTTCAGCTACAGGTTTACAAGTTACAGGCAGGTTTGAAGGCTTATTTGGACGCTGAATTTTCAGCCATTGTTTCCTCTTTGCAGGTGTCCATGTATGGCTCAGTTGTAGGCTGATCTAGGACACGTTTGTGACTTGTTTATGCAGGAGCTTGGTTTACTCTACAGGAGCCTCGTACACTTGGCATTTGGGATTTGCATCATTGCCATTTGTGGAGCACAGTGTGGTTACACTACTGCGAGAGATTTTATGCGTGGATTCGCATGAGCATTGTAGGTGCTGGTGAGCTCTTTTTTGAGAGCATTTTCTCGTTGTAGGTTGCTTCTTTTGGATTAGTTGAGTGCATTTCATTGCTACCGTACCTAGAGTAGAGTTACAGCTCTTGCTTATTTTTGACATTCACTTATAGTAGTCAATATGTGTGAGACTTTCGAGTCTAGGACAATGACTCATGAGAGACGGCGTTCTCGTTCGTGTCGACACTTGAGATGTTGGCATTGTGGTCACACAGGGCACATTAGACGGTGATGCTTTCATCATATGAGACAGCACAGGAGATAGGCTAGTCTCAAGGATGCAGTAGATGCTATAGGCTCCGTTGACTTGACAATTGCAGGATCAGATACAATGTCTGAGTACCCTAGTGACAGTGAGGTCACATTGTCTGAGGATAGTGCACTTATTTTGCAGTGGGTGCAAGACAGAGACGCTACTTTTCATGTCACTCCGTATCGTGACTGGTTCAGTAGCTATTCTAGCACAGTGCATGGTAGTGTGCGATTGGCAGATGGGTCACTGCATGAGATTGTTGGTTCGGAAGATGTGAGACTGTCATTACCGAGCGGTGCATCGTACGTGCTCAGAGATGTGCATCATGTGCCAGATTTGACGATGAGTTTGATCTCCGTTGGTCAGCTCAGGGATAGTGGATGTCGGGTATCGCTGCTTGAGCGATCTTTTGCATTGCATTTGGGTTCTCTAGTGATTGCGAGAGGTGCTAGAGTTGGCACATGGTACCCATTGTACGTAGTACTGGTGCGAGATGGTCGAGTCTCAATCTTGTTACATCCATGCAGAGAGCGAGAGACTCGGACAGTCTCTTTTGCTCATGGATTGCAGGGTACTTTGCATGGAGTGCATAGTAGTGAGCTCGTTGTGCACACAGTTGGGGCACGACTTGAGCAGTCACACAGAGAGGTGACAAAGTCAGACATGCATGCTTTGTTAGTGACTGAGCAAAGCAGAGAGTCAGTTGTGTGAGATACTTCTATGCAGGATAGACAGGTAGAGCGGTCTTGCTCTAGTGAGTCACGACAGGAGGACGTTGTGCAAGAGTCTATGCGTAAGGAGTTAGAGCATGAGAGCTCTACTGAGTCACAGCAGATTGAGTGGTCATGTTTGCAGTGGATGATTGCAGAGGAGGCTAAGACATTAGAGATTATGCAGTCATTACTTTATATGCTCGACAGTGAGCATGGAGATATAGTTGTGCAGGATATGTCTTCCAGAAGACACCTAGAGCAGCTGGTTTGCTCTGAGGTTGCACGACAGGTTGATGCGTCTTTTGCGGACAGTCAGGAGATGAATGTGACTGACACGACTTGTCAGTCAGAGATGCCTATTGCAAGGGATATATATGTTGATGCATGCTCCGTAGAGCTAGCAGAGCCCACTAGCATTGCATCGGCATTCGGTGGTCTCATGTATGAGATGCTAATCTTGAGACCGGATATCGCAGCTGCAGTGGGAGCATTTGCAGTTGGGGTTGTCAGTCGTTTGTTGACTGATGATGGCATAGTGCACGAGGGAGATATGCCGATATTGCGTACATACTTGCAGTACGTGTGTGGTATGTCTGGTGGTGTATGGACTTACACGGGAGCAGGACAGTCGGATGCACACGATCATAGCCAGCCAATGGACATCGGTTGAGAGCGATTTTCTCTCGCCTTTTGTAGTCTTAGACTAGCTTCCCTTGCTTAAAGGCACAGTCGCCTTTAAGTGGGAGGTTGTTGGGGTATAGGCGCATGTGCCTTGCCCGGCCGCCCAGAGTCTGGGCGCCCACTGACTTGTATACCTTATACATAGCATAAGTGTATAGGGGGTTGCTCACTCTTTGAGTCTCTCTCACTCTCCGTCTGTGGTGCTCCCCGATCCCCTTCAAAAACCACTCTTAGTAAACCCCAACCAAAATACCTATGCTCCCTTGGGAATTTACCAGCACATGCCTACCCAAAGGACCATAGCATGTAGAAGCGAAACCCGATCAAAGCACCGATTTACAGCACATGCCGACCAATGTATATGAATACAAGGACCTCCCCTTTCATAATTGAACATCACAAACTCAAAATTTCATCATCAACTCCACAATTCACAGATACATGCCCTCCCAATCTCTCTGCAGAGAACTAGTCATAACAATTGAAGAGCACAACTCCAATTGGGACACTTTAAAGCTTGGAATAAATCTGGAAAAATGAATGGAGAGAAAGATGAAGATGACAAAAATTGATTATATGCGCCGCTATGTGCAAAATTGACGCGAACAGAGAGTTGTCCCAGTACGACTACTCGTAGAGAAATCAAGGCGAGGACACAAAACTGCATCCAAAAGCATCAAGGAGTCACAACAAGCTAAAACTTGCAAATTTTTGAGCTTTGGCTGAAATTTTTTAATTTTTTACGTGATGTTTAGTTATATACAAGTTTCACTTCAAAAAACTAACTTACGGACACTTACATCAACCCAACGGGCTCTACCCTTGTGACTTGCCCTACATGTACATGTGCTTGCTAAAGCAAGCTAAAAACCCCACAAAAAGACAATCCACACACCCTTTTGACATCGGGCATCATGTCCATATGTATAAATTTATAAAAAACGGGGTGTCACAAATGTACCCAACAACATCTCCCCCTCCTCGGTCTCCTCCAAGGCGACCAACCATCTCAGCACTACCCCCTTTCACATCTCCCTCTCCTCGGTCCCCTCCAAGGTGGAGACCAAGAGATAGTCCTTGGCATACTTGGCAATGAGGTTACAAAGGCTTCGTTAGCACCGTTGACTGCATGCAAGAGACAACTATTTACCAGGACTCAAAACGTCTCAAGAGGTCATCCATCCTAGTATTGTTCATCAAGAGAGAAATTAACCGCAATGTAACTAACCATTGAGCTATCAACTACCTAAGCTTAACCATGTGAAAAATAAGCATATACAGGAACATTTATGATTACCTAAGCATGCATGTATGTGGGCATATTATGGATGCATACACTAATAATTGGGCAGTAAAATACATTTCTTTGTGTGATTCTCTTTACATCAATCACCCTTTGTGTTGTTATTATTCTTCCTTAAATACCCTCTTCTCGATGACTTAGATGTGGAGTGTGAAGCATGATCGTCTTCCTACATAAGGTTGTGTATGTAGTAGGAGGTGTTCTTAGATAAATGGATGCATAAAGTAGCACTAGATTCTTATATAATTTATAAATGGTTTATAAATATATCTCCTTGTTGTAACTAACATACATGTGGTTCCGCTTGATTCTAGTATTACACCTTTTTATCTTCTCTGTATACTATGTGAGAGATGGCCCCACCAAGAAAGAGAACGCGAAGCTCTAATGCCATGCATGAACCTGCAAAGAATCCGCAACCACTACATAAGTTGACCTTAGTACTGAAAACCTAGGATGTCTTGAATTGGCCAAGAATGTGATTATCATCAAAAGAGACAAGCATAAGTTTTCATAGATTAAGTTGAAAAATTGTTTGGCAAAAGAACTAATTGATCTAGGATAAACTTGTTTGAAAAGTTATCTCTAGAAAACGAAATTACTAATAGGGCATGCTCTTGCTAGATGGAGCTCACGATTAGAAAGAAAATACTACGATTAGCAGAGAATAAGTTGTGGTTAGTAGTACTTGCCTCTCGCAAGGTGAGCAAGTAACCCTAGTGGTTAGCAACATGGAAAGTTTTTAATGTGCCGGCTTTGCGATCATGAAATAAGAAAACATTTGAAAATGCTCTGTTGGTTAGACAAAGAAAGTATGCTAGTAGAGGCAGCTCATAAAATTGGATAATTCTTTTTGTTAAAATATAGGATTGTCTTCATTCAACCCTGTTTGAGAAAGTATTGTTTAGGTGATGTTTGAAAGGTTGTATAGAAGAACCCGTGCCTAGAATTAATGAAGGAGCCTTGATTGTACATGTAAAACAATGTGGTAATAATTAAAAAACATGAAGAATGAGTGAGTGTGGTGTGGAAAGTGGGAGACTAATATCTAAGCGAAACTATGTCTACGAAGGATAGGTGGACCCGATTAGTCAGGTACTTTTCACAAGTCTACTTATTAGTAAAGATTAAGTCTCTTATCACATCTAGGACTTTATGAATGGCAATCGTGCCTCCTAAATGTGGGAAAAAAAGCGACGTTAATGAGATTTTATTTTTGCAGTATAGAAACTAACTCCTATTATATAACCTTTGTTTTATCGACTTGGCTTGTGGTGTATGACCATTACATCCACGACCGCAAAGGATACTTCCTCTCTTCTATTGCTCGTATGCTTGCTTATTTGAATTGGAGTAAGGTGTCATCAATGGAACTTGAGAATAAAAGAAGGCCAATTATCAAGTCGCCCCAATCACTAGGTTGGAGACCTTACATTTCTTGTGCTTATCTTTTTATTGTAAAGCAACATTGCTATCTTATGCTTTAAGTTCTACCATCAAGAAAGGCAATTATGTCATGGCCCATCTAACTTGAAGCACTATATATCATCACGTTTTGAATGAGCCCCAAGTACTGGGATCAACGTCAATGAACTGAGGCATGATTCCCATAACACATGTTAGTTGTTGGATTTGTCCAGATTTACCTTATTTGTTCAAGTTTACTTTTTCCTGGGATAGTTCACTTTATAGGAAAGTGAAGTGGCTAGGGACGCAAGGATACCTACGTGGGTATGTGGTGAATTTTCCAGTTGTTGACGGTGAATTTGCTAGTTCCAACAAGGGAGGCTAGTAGCTCACGTGCTGATGGGGGCTTTTCACAAGCCAAGCTCCCATACCCCTCTTCTCTTGTCCCCACCCCATGAAAACCCCCTCTTAGGGAGGGAGTGATAAAAAAGCATTGGAAAAAGTAAGAAAAAATAAAGTATGATTATGTAAATATATAAGAGAGGTAAAATAGGCCACCTCATGCCTGCGGGGTAGCCCATCCCCACCTTGCCTCCTTTTTCTTCACTGTTACCCCAATCCCTTTTCCTCTCCTCCACTCAAAAGGTAAACCCCCTCTCTCTTCCCCTTGTCCTTTCTCCTTTCTCTCTCCCCTCAAGCTACCCCACCTCTCACCAATAATGCATTATAACTCACCAATAATGCACCCTAACTCACATGCAACTTACCCTATCTTCCAAAATAGTATACCCCACCCCCTCTTTCTCTCTCCTATCATATCCCATGACCCAAATACCCCCCTCTCTCTCTAAAGCGCGCCATGTCTCTTGTCTTGTAGCTAAATAACCTCCCCCACACTCACACACACTCAGTTTCACTGAAAAAGGTGCCCACAGACCCATCCCCACCCGATGGTTACCTGATTTTTCTTGTGTTCACACACATCTGCACACAGACTCACCTCTGAACGCACTCCCCTCTCTCCCCTCTTGTAATTACTTTATTATCCATGTCACCTCTCACTTTTTTTCATCAACCCATCTCTCTCTCTTAGTCTCTCTCTCATGAGACTACTATTCTGGCACATATACACACAGCCAGACAAGTGGGGCCCACAGTCACATGGCCTATGTAGATAATGATTTCTTCATTTCTAAATTCTAGAATTTCTCCCCCCTCCTCCCCTATATAAAGAGGGGTCACCATCACACTAAGGACACAACATCACCAAAGAACACACTATGCACTGTGTGTGCCTAGTGCACACACACACACCCACACCCACACCATCACCATCACCGCAATCACCATGCTTGTTTTGAGCATGACCTCTACACCCTTGGCTATGGAAGATAAAGGGCAACTAAATGAAGGATGATGGCCATAATCCTCGTGCGAGTCTTCGCCATCAACTCCCACCTATCCGCCATGTGCTCTACCACTCTCTCCCTTCTCATTCCCCTACCCTATGCTCCCCATTTCATCGCCTAATTCTCTAAATAAAGCTTGAGGTTTTGTGAGTATGTTTTCTTGCAATGTTTTGCCCATGTGAGGTGTGCGGAAACGCCACCTAGTCTTGTGTTTTGGAGTGAGCTTGTGTATGTGTGAAGGGTGTGTGGATTCGCCATCCTTTTGTGGTGCCTAAGTACTAAGCCGCTATACCCCCTCCCTCACTCTCTCTCTCTCTCTCTCTCTCTCTCTCTCTCTCTCTCTCTCTCTCTCTCTCTCTCTCTCTCTCTCTCTCTCTCGATCTCATTCCCTTTCCTCTTCATCATTACTCCCAAGCATCCATCTCTCTTGGATGAAAACTTTGTTATGGTGGTGTGTTGTTTGCGTCCTAGCCGCTGAAGCTAGGTGGTGCCCCCTTGTTGCTTTACCATGATAGGCTCGAGGCGCGCCATTCGGTCCCCGGTGTTTTAGAGGCCGTCGGGGTTCGGGGTTCGCTTTGCTCCCGTCATTTGGTGCCCCCACTGAGGATCTTTTCATGAAACCCTTCAATTTACAAGACTGAAACCCTTAAACTATTGTGAATGGATGAATGGCTAGCAGGATTTGCTAATTGGACGACAGAAGAAGAAGAGCTCCAAGCACAACTAGACAAAATCCGCATCTCCATCAAAGCTCGAGTGCCAGGCGTAACGGTAATCGATTTGCAGTGGGAGAGTCAACCAACATGCCAAACCCATTGGATATACATAGGCCAAGTGCCAAGAAGAAGAAGGAGAAGGTCGAAACCATGTCCGCAACCTACAACCAACCCACAACAACAAAATGGAAGGAGCTCTACACAATAGAGAATCAACACTATTCTACTTTGAGAATCGGGTAACTCAAGTCACCGAGGTAATTATCATAGTCAGTTTTCAAGTCGCACCTAATGCTGCAGCACAGATAACGGAAGCATTGGCTCACACTCTCACTAGAGAAACTAGGGATCTACTGAGTTTGTTTCAGGAAAGAACACCACCCTCTCCCACAAGCTTGGACAGTGACTAAGCAACTCTAAGCTTCACATGAATCAGTACAACCTACCTCAAGATAGATCACACATACCAACACGTGTACGCTCAATCAAGGTAATACTGGATTTGAAGGCTCACTACCAGCACGTCATTGACACCATGCCGGGTGGGGAGCGGTTTTTGGAGGTTCTGGCATCAGATCAACCATTTGTCTTACCTTTGGTACAAGGCAATGTACCGTTTGAAGTTTTAATCTATGTCCTAGTATAAGAGGGTATACACGCCTCCTTGTAAAGAAGAAAAAAACTTTTGCAAGTTAAGCAGTGTGTCTTTCTAGCTCTCTCTCAGTAATCATGGCAAGTGTAGCATTTCCAACATTTAAAGGAAAGAAGGGGGAGGATTTGGTAACAGACTTCCTAGATGACTTTGAAGTAGCATGTGTAGTGAGCAACAAAGATACGGATGAATCCCGGGTTAGAATCTTTAAGCATCTCATGAAGCTAGAAGCTAGATCATGGTACAATGCACTTCCACAAGCAACCAAGGATGACTGGGAACCCTTAGTAACCGCTTTTAAGAGGCGCTTTGGGAGAGGTACCACTTCAGAAAAGTTGTGGGACAAGTTGAGAGACTTGAAGCAGGAGGGTCTTTTAGAATATGCCACCTATGAGTCCAAATTTGTGGATTTGTGGGAACGGTGGGTTGAGTCACTGGCTAGGGGGGAAGCTCCACCCAATTTCCTAAAAAAAGATCGGTTCACGCATGGCTTATGGACGCTTCTCAAGGAGAAGGTGAAAGGTAGATTCCCGGCTACGTACGAGTTAGCCGTTGAGATTACTCGCCTTAAAGACAAGAAGCTGCGAATGAAAGCCAAAGAAACCGAGTCAACAGAATCAGGAACATCGCGTCGACCAGCAACTACGACAACCACCATTCCACCACCACCACCGACTCTTGGGGTAAGAGATGACCAACAAGATATGTTGGCCCATATTACTGACCAACTGCAGAATTTGTCTGTCCACTTAATACAACAAGGGAGGAGTCAAGAAAGAGATCAAGACCCTGGAAGAGCACGACGACAAAACAGGGAGTATCATTGCTACAACGCGGAGAAGACGGTCACGGTATGTACTACTGTCCCAAACCATGACAAAACTATAATAGAGGAGGTAGGAGGAACCAATTGTCACCCCCTAGAGAAAGAACACCCCCACCCCGAGCACCACCCCCACCAACACAAATTCTACGTCCACCCCAAACACCACTACAAGCATCCATCCCACCTCTTCCACCAGCCCCACCACCTGATCGCCCTGTAAACATCATAAGGCTAGAAGAGAAAGGAAAATCCATAGTAGTGGATCCACCCAGAGCAAAGGAGAGGGACAAGGGTAAGGAGAAGGTAACCTTTTTAGAACCACTTGAAGCCATGGCTATGAAAAGAGCTAGGAGGGAGAAAGCTACACAATCAGATGATGAGAGAAGCATGAGAGGAGAAACTAGCAAGAGGCCATCCAGGCCACGACGGAAATTGGGCATCACCGACTTCCAGCTAGGGGAAAGTTCTAAGCCCTATGATCTAACATTGGATGTGGCAGAGCAAGGACTGAAGATTACATGGCCACAGCTACTACATCTTGCACCAAAAGTAAGGCGACAATGGTCTAAACTGGTAAGTACAAGACGCTCCAAAACAAAGGTAGCCGGAGCAATTTCGGGATGCAACATGGATGACATCCTTCCAATTGTCGACGTAAACATAAAAGGAAAGAGGGTTGGAAACACCTACATTGATGGAGGTGCACAAATCTGTGTAATGAGCGAAGCTATGATGCTTCGATTAGGGCTCGAGGTTGACAGGTCTTCTCCATGCAAGGCAAAGATGGCAAACAACGCAAAAGTAAAGTGTGTGGGTGTGGTAAGTGCCGTGAAAATCAAAGCTTTCAACACTGAGGTAGAGGTAGATGTTTTTGTAATGCCTACTAAGGGGGAGGGCTATCCACTAATTTTGGGAAGGCCATGGTTGATGGCCATGAAGGCAAAACAGGACTGAGGTATTGGCCTTCTACGCATGACCGGTAAGAAAGGGGAGACAATCTACTACGACATGAGGATTGGCAAGCAGAAGCAAATGAATCTGGAAACATCGGCAGATGAAACCACTAGCGAATCTTCCAGTTCTGAGGAGGAGACCACATCCACTGACGAAAGTGATAGTTCCATTGATGTGATGGGTATCATTATGAAAGATCCACAAAGGGTAAGCACAACTGGTTATCCATCACCAAAAGGGCAACCCAATGAAGAGGAGAGCAAATCACCTGGCCTAGGAGGAAGTAGGTTGAAGGGTATGTTGTCTACGGAATTAACACTTGAGGAGAAAGATAGTTTTTTGCAAATGTTGATGGGATTTCCTAACCTGTTCATTGACAACTATGAAAGAATCACAGGCATTACAGTGGTGGAACATCATATTAAGCTGAAGGAAGGGGTAAAACCACTTGTGCAAAAGCTACGACGATTGGGGGTCATACAAGAAAAGGCACTCTTGGCCGAGGTAAGGAAACTGCTGGAGGCAGGATTCATCTATCCTGTAGAAAACTCAGAATGGGTGTCACCCGAAGTGGTGACGCCTAAAAAGAATGGTAAGTGGAGGGTCTGTGTTGACTACAAACCACTAAATGCAGCTACAAAGAGAGACCAATTTCCTCTCCCTTTCTTGGATGAAATTCTGAATGAAGTAGCGGGTTTTGAATGCTATACCGTCTGTGATGGTTATTCTGGATACTTTCAAATACGCATAGCCTTGGAAGATCAGCTAAAAACCACTTTTATCACGCCATGGGGTTGTTTTGCATACAGGGTTATGCCATTTGGTCTCACAAATGCACCTGCCACATTCCAAAGATATGTCACATATGTTTTTCAACCGTTCTTTGGAACATCCATAAGAGTGTTCATTGATGATTTTTGTATATATAGCTCCCATATTTCACATTTAGAAAAGGTAACTGAAGGTTTGGCCAGGTTGCAGAGCCTAGGTGGGCAATTAAATGTGGATAAATGCCACATTGGGGAGAGTAAAGTCATTCTACTAGGCCATGAAATTTCAGCAAAAGGTATCAACGCCGACCCAAGTAAGGTGTCCGCACTCATAGCCCTACCTTCACCAACGACCGCACGCCAACTGGTCTCTTTTCTACAGAAGGTGAGGTACTTAAGTAGATTCATACATCTACTATCACAACTTGTTCTACCACTGCAACAACTCACTCAAAGATCAACTTTCACTTGGGACGAGGAAAGCGAACATCACTACAACAAGGTAAAGGAGGTCTTAGCCACTCTGCCAACTATCTCACCACCTAAGTGGGATGAAAAATTCTATGTCACCTCAAGTGTTGGTGATGACTCATTGGGGGCTGTGCTACTCCAAAAGGATACGACGACATCTTTCATGAGGTCAATCTACTTCTCTAGTCGAATGATGACAGAAGGAGAGAAAGGTTTCACCCATGTGGAACACTTAGTCCTAGCTCTTAGATTTGCAACTACAAAGTTTAGGTCATATTTGCTGCCTAAGCAATTTGTGATTCTAACCACGGATGAAATATTTCCCTATGTTGTACAACACATGGATGTGTCTGCTAGAATTACTAAATGGCTAGTTCGTCTGCAAGAGTTTGACTACACAGTACAGGTAGAAAGCACGACAAGGGAATGTTTGGGGGGACTCATGACCTACCAAGTCTTTGAAAGGAAGGAGAAGTCCGATTACCTCCAGTACCACCGATGGTAGAAGGAGCATACTCTCTCTACTTTGATGGAGCCTACAAGCGAGCGTCCGACAAAGCAGCTGCAGGCATAGTGGTCTTTGATGACAAAGGGACAAAGGTATTTTCGTTGGGCCAATTGTTAGATTCACATTCTAACAATGAAGTTGAGTATGCAGCACTAACCAAGGGTCTACAATGGTGCGTCTCGCAAGGTGTACAACCCCTTAATGTATTTGGGGATGCTCTACTTCTGGTAAGGCAAGTAAATGGAGCATGGACATGCAAGAATCCTAGTTTAAGGACTCACTTAAGTGGTGTAAAAAACTTGTTGGGTAAGTTTGAAGAAGTTCAAATACACCATATCCCAAGGGCTCAAAACCAAGAAGCAGATGCCCTAGCAAGTGAAAGACTACAGGAAGTGGTGGTTGGAGCAATAAAACTAAAGCTCCCTCTATTTCAAGGCAGTGATGCCTTGCCTGACATCATGCATTTTTTGGAAACAGGGGAATGCCCATCAGATTTAACAAAGGGACAGAAGCAATGGCTGACGCGGAAGGCCACAAGGTATCGACTCATCAATGATGGTTTGTACTGTAAGGGTAAGGACCAAATACTCAGGAAGGTCCCTCTCTCTCACGAAATCACGGGAGTACTAGCTAGCTGTCACGACGGGGTTTGTGGTGGTCACTTTGCCCTAGACATAACAAGTAGGAAAATCTTGCAGGTAGGCTTCATATGGCCTAGCCTCAACCGTGATGTACACCATTGGTGCAAAACGTGTAAGTTGTGTCAAAAGGCCGGCACTAGGTCACTTATGCTTGAACCACAGACACCTATTCTCTCATATGGCCCATTTGAAAAATGGGGTATCGATGCCATTGGGCCATTACCTAGGGCCAACTCAGGAAAATTCTACATTATCATGGGGGTCGACTACATGACTAGATGGGCAGAGGCTACAGCCACCACTAGAATCACAGCGGTAGAGGTAGCTAAATTTATCTACGAGCACATATGTTGTAGGTTTGGCACACCTTTAGAGATCATCTCTGATAGAGGGCCTGGTTTCAGAGCAGACTTGGTAGGAGAATTAATGCAGAAACTGGGCATTACAAGGAGGCACTCTTCACCATATTACCCTCAATGTAATGGCCTAGTTGAAAAGGTAAATGGAATGGTTTCTAAAATTATTACCAAGCAGGTAAACAATCATCCTGGAGACTGGGATAAGTATCTACTACCAGCTTTATGGGCCTACAGAACTTCATTTCGTACATCCTTGGGATTCACACCGTATCATCTAGTATTTGGTAAGGAAGCAATCTTGCCCATTGAAGTGCAACTACAAAGTCTCAGAGTAATGGCAAGCCAGCTTCAACAGCCCAACATGCATTTGAGAGATCACATCATCAACTTGGAAAGACTGCAGCTAGACAGAGAAGAAGCAATAAATTATTATGCAGCACAAGCAGAGCATAGACGGCTTAGCTTTAACGAGCATCTCCGAAAAAAAGAATTGAAGAAAAGAATGTTGGTGCTCCGCTACGACAATCGCTTCGATACGCGCAAGGATAAGAAACTCCTACTCCGATGGGAAGGCCCTTTCATCATCAGGAAAAAGTATGCCAATGGAAGCTACCAGCTTATGGAGGCTGATGGAAAACTTCATAAAACCAGGGTAAATGGTTGGCGACTTAAACCTTATTTTCTTCGATTTGACCAGGCTCCACCAATTCACATTCCAGATGAGAACACACCATCAGCCACCACCTCCGACGATAATGATCAAACAGATGAGCTAGAGACATGAATGCCTCTAGCCAAAAGGGGAGGGCTAATGATGGGGGCTTTTCACAAGCCAAGCTCCCATACCCCTCTTCTCTCGTCCCCACCCCATGAAAACCCCCTCTTAGGGAGGGAGTGATAAAAAAGCATTGGAAAAAGTAAGAAAAAATAAAGTATGATTATGTAAATATATAAGAGAGGTAAAATAGGCCACCTCATGCCTGCGGGGTAGCCCATCCCCACCTTGCCTCCTTTTTCTTCACTGTTGCCCCGCCGGGTGTCCCTTTTCCTCTCCTCCACTCAAAAGGTCAACCCCCTCTCTCTTCCCCTTGTCCTTTCTCCTTTCTCTCTCCCCTCAAGCTACCCCACCTCTCACCAATAATGCATTATAACTCACCAATAATGCACCCTAACTCACATGCAACTTACCCTATCTTCCAAAATAGTATACCCCACCCCCTCTTTCTCTCTCCTATCATATCCCATGACCCAAATACCCCCCTCTCTCTCTAAAGCGCGCCATGTCTCTTGTCTTGTAGCTAAATAACCTCCCCCACACTCACACACACTCAGTTTCACTGAAAAAGGTGCCCACAGACCCATCCCCACCCGATGGTTACCTGATTTTTCTTGTGTTCACACACATCTGCACACAGACTCACCTCTGAACGCACTCCCCTCTCTCCCCTCTTGTAATTACTTTATTATCCATGTCACCTCTCACTTTTTTTCATCAACCCATCTCTCTCTCTTAGTCTCTCTCTCATGAGACTACTATTCTGGCACATATACACACAGCCAGACAAGTGGGGCCCACAGTCACATGGCCTATGTAGATAATGATTTCTTCATTTCTAAATTCTAGAATTTCTCCCCCCTCCTCCCCTATATAAAGAGGGGTCACCATCACACTAAGGACACAACATCACCAAAGAACACACTATGCACTGTGTGTGCCTAGTGCACACACACACACACCCACACCCACACCATCACCATCACCGCAATCACCATGCTTGTTTTGAGCATGACCTCTACACCCTTGGCTATGGAAGATAAAGGGCAACTAAATGAAGGATGATGGCCATAATCCTCGTGCGAGTCTTCGCCATCAACTCCCACCTATCCTCCATGTGCTCTACCACTCTCTCCCTTCTCATTCCCCTACCCTATGCTCCCCATTTCATCGCCTAATTCTCTAAATAAAGCTTGAGGTTTTGTGAGTATGTTTTCTTGCATTGTTTTGCCCATGTGAGGTGTGCGGAATCGCCACCTAGTCTTGTGTTTTGGAGTGAGCTTGTGTATGTGTGAAGGGTGTGCGGATTCGCCATCCTTTTGTGGTGCCTAAGTACTAAGCCGCTATACCCCCTCCCTCACTCTCTCTCTCTCCCTCACTTGATCTCATTCCTTTTCCTCTTCATCATTACTCCCAAGCATCCATCTCTCTTGGATGAAAACTTTGTTATGGTGGTGTGTTGTTTGCGTCCTAGCCGCTGAAGCTAGGTGGTGCCCCTTGTTGCTTTACCATGACAGGCTCGAGGCGCGCCATTCGGTCCCCGGTGTTTTAGAGGCCGTCGGGGTTCGGGGTTCGCTTTGCTCCCGTCAGTGCATCCAGCACATCAGAAGCATATAAGTCAACAAAGTTTTTGTCAAGATGCAATACTTTGTCGACTATGTCACCCGCTAAGGAAACATCAATCGGGGAAGCTTTGTTGGCCAAAATCTTTCCTTCAAGCTTGGACACCAAAACAATAGTTGTAGATTTTAAGCAAATAGAGCAAAAGTCTGCCTCTTGTTGGTGATGAATCTTAGTAGATTTGCATTGACCGCAAAAACGTTCCACCAAAATTGAGTTCACATTCACAAAGTGCAATATGCTAGTTACCTATGTATAGGCACCTGACGAGTTAGAGCTTTCTTGAGTTATTACGGTGAAAAAGGAAAAGCAAGATCAATACTTACTTCTTGATCGAGACCAACATCAACAATATGGGCCTTGTATGCTTCCTCCAAACGATACTTGAGACGAGGACTTTTGATGTGTGCTAGGATAGTAATATCCAAGACTAAGAGTGTATTGCTCCGACTTGTGAAGGAACCTATGTTTCGTGCAACAAACATAGGATGCACATCGGTCTCAATAGCACGAAAAATAGCGTGGTAATCGTCTTTGCGTGCATTCACGAAGCTAAGCTGTGACAGCAAGAGAGGAAAAATATTAGAAAGCTGCAAATCTATAGAAGGGTGAAGATAAGTAAGCCTTACATTGGCACGATCCTCAGCTGCTGTCCCATCTGCAACAACAAGATCACCTTGGGAAAGACCAGCTTTTGAAGTGCTAGCATGACCCTGTATAACAACAAAAGCTACAGTTCCAAAGTGTGCACGAGTGCCTTGTGCATGCAAGGACTGTGCCTCATCCAAAAATTGAAGCACTTTGCTCTCTTGGTAGAAACTAAGGCTGACTTCAAAAGGCTTTGTCTTTTCTACAACTATGGAAGTGTTGAAGAATAGTACATAAGGAGATGTGCAACCATCTCACTTAGTTTTCTTTTCACAGTTACATTCTCAATGTGGACAAAGGCTTCTATAGTAAGGGTGTCAATGAATTGCTCAATAAATTGATCGCTAACAGCACAAATGATGGTCTCAGTGTTGAGTGGGTCAACTAGGTCTGCCTTAAGGTAACGCATATACTTAGCGACTTCTGGGCTTTGTTTGTAGGTTCCATATCGGTTAAGTATGCACCCCTCGAATGCGAAACGAGGACAAGTTTCGGTGATGTCAACAATGCGCAATAGCGGGATCTTAGTGGGAATATAAGGCACAAGAGAAGATGAACCAACGGGAATTACATTCTCATGGCAACACTCAGTAGCAATATGTCCATCTAGTTTGGCACCCTCCGCGATACTCTCTTTTTTTGCAGTTGTAGGTGGTGGTCCCCCCAGTAAAGGTTTGGCTTCCACAACAAAAAACAAAACTCGTAAGGGCTGGGTACAACAGTAGAATATCTACGCGGTGCAATCAAGCCTTACTTAGTTCCGTTGTCGCCTCGCACGTCTTGAAAAGTGTACATGCTATTGCACCAATTTGATCCACACGCTTAAGGATTTGGACCCAACGCCAAGAGAAGAAGAAACATCAACCTTAGGCAAGCTCGAAGCGCTCCTTGTGCAAAGTGGAGACGCATCATCAAGAATGAGGCCACTATCGGGTCCCAAAAATGATGCAGCTGTATCACGGTGCACTATCTTGTGTAACTCTGTAAAAACAGAAAGGAAAATCGCATTATTGCCAAGCATATATCAAGCATTTTCTATAAGTTAGCAAGCTATTGAGTCACCATTTTCAAACTCCATCGAGCGAACATCACTAGATTCATCGCACATGGGTTCGACGTTGTCATCGTAGCCATCGTAATGTCCATCGAGTGGATTTCGCGAGGAGGAAGAGGCAGCCATATTAAGAGAGGATGGTAACTAATGTTCACACAATTATTACTTGATGTGTTCAAAAGAAGCAAAGGACAAAGAACATCCTTTAGCTAAAGGATAATAAGTTCATAGAAACAATACTTCACACAGTCACAAGGATCTTAGGATCAATAAGGGAGAGGGATGTTTCTGAACTAATTTTTGAAGTAGCAAGACCACTTATATACTACAACCTTGTAAGATCCCCAACCCGCCGATACCGAGATCAGGATGGGATCCTTGACAGGTCTCTAGGCCTTGTAAAAATCGGAATCTCTAAACAAGAAAAATCCAAGGAATAGACCTTTACCATTGACAATGGCTTGGGTCTATAGCCTTAGAAGCAGACCTAGTCCTGTCTCGCAGCGGAAACGGGACAATGTATTCAAACAACCTACAAAAAAAAATTTCTTATTTAGGCCCTATAACTTCATCATTCAGATTATGGTTTCCTTAGCCAACCCCTAACATATGTGAGGGCACAGCCGTTGGTGGATTCCTCTTCCAAGTGAGAAGTTTCTAAAACGTTTTACTGCACGGGAATGGATAGTTACCTAACTAATCAGGTCCACCCGTCCATGATTGACAACCTTAGTCAATCCCCACTTACCACCCCGCACTTACACATGATTCGTTTATCTTATTATCACATTGTTTTAACATTTAAAATAATGGTTTCTTTTTAACATTCCATCACAGTAATTCCTTGAAGAAAACATTGAAAGAATTCTTTTAGAAAACAGACATCTTTAAACTTAAGACAGGGTACTATCAATCAAAACATTGTCCATAATAACCATGACTAGTACCCTTCTTGTCTCAAGACCACCTAAGGGTGAAAAACGGCACCCATTCCTTATTCAAATCCGGAGTGGATAAACCCCCACCCAAGGTTCCGGGTGCCCATACACCAAACCAGTTGCCCATACAACCGGGCGGCTCCCCTAGGATTAAAAAAACGGTATCCTAACTTATGTAGAAATATCAAGACATGACACGGAGTAGAAACTCATCGTTCATGGGGGTAACCGACTTAACCGTGGCTAGAAAGCCAATCATTATCATCAATTTATATCAAGGAGTCGGAGGTGTCTTGAGACAAGCTGTCTTAAGGATGATCAAACATATCTTTCCTAATTCAACCAATTTTAACCCAAACAATTCTTTCCTACATTCTAAACAAATGCAAGCTGGAAGTTATCTTCCGTTTTCAGCCAATTTATCCTTCTTACGTATGCAATGCTAACTTATAAAAGAACTTAAATTAATTAAAGACTTATTTGAATAATGGGAAGCCCACCTGGGATTGATTGGCCATCTGTTGTTGCGCTGGCGCTTGAAGACTCTCCTCCGTAGGCCTACTACAAGGCCCGGCTTCGTCGTCATGCGATGCTCTAGTTCGTCTTGGAGCTACATCCTCATCATCAAATGTAGGATTTGCTCGGGTCCTTTTTGGTATCATAACATTTTATCCGTTAGGGTTAATCAATTAGAGATTAAACTCTAATGATTTCTGCGTAGTGTTCTCTCTAGATGAGAGAGAGAGTAGCAAGGCTCCGAGTCTGTGTACAATGTGAAGCTAGGGGTCCTATTTATAGTTTTCTGGCACTCATAAGCTCTCACCGGCTGAAAAAGGCAGTTGCTTGAAGTTCAAGGAGCCCCCAGCAAGTCAAAAAATGACCCCTGCTGCTAAATGAGTCCCTGGCAGGTCAGTGATGACCCTCCCATTACCTGTCAGCTTTTAAAATGTCAATTTTGCTATAATTTGACCTATTTTTGCTTAATTGGTAAATATCTTGTAAATATCCGGGAGACCTTTAATAAAGTCTATGCTTAAATGATTACTGTAACCCTTCAATTTTTCTATTTTACTCAATTCACAGTGTAAACTTCCAGGGGTCATAACTACACCATTTTTTATCGGAATTCAATTCTGAAAATTTCTAGCCCGGGGTTTGCTGTGCTTAAGATTCCAAAAATACCAATATTTGCCATGGTCGGACAATTCTACATTGCTTTTTCAATAATCATATCAGTTTGATTAAGCTTATACAACCTTTAAGGTTTCAGAAACTCGAAACCTTACAAACCTCCCTTCCCTTTCTCAACGTTCACTAAGTCTTAAAGCTAACCTACTATCAGATCTATTAAATGGATTTGATACATAAATGGGTTTGACACATTTAGACACATGCAAGAGGTGACATCAAATTCAAAGGGATTAATGAACTAGTGGACAAGTGTGTGTTGGTGGTCTAGGATTCCCACCATGCTCATGCGCTGAACACCATAGAAACAGCGAATGGACGAGCCTAAAATTTCCTCTTGACAAACTCAGTGAAAAGAAATTTGCATGCTCGAGGAAATGATTTTTCCCGAGCACTTGGAGGAAAAAGGATTTCCAAAAACCAGTGCTCGTGGTAAATTGTGTTTCGTTTTAATAGCGTGTCGGTTTCAATCTCAAAAATGCCGGTCGAGGGCACCATAGTGTTTGGAAAAAAGCACTTTTTCAAATATACAAAAATTCCTTTCCTTGGATTTATCAAGAGGAAATTTTAGAGAATCAAGTTAATTTTTCTGGTCTATACACTATTTTTGTCCTTCAGAGAGCCATAGGAGAGTGGGTGGAGAATTGGTGCACTTTCTAAACCATTGATTAAGAATCACGGATCGATGATACATGTCAGGTGAGCTTGTTTTATAATGTGTATGGATCTTTCCATCATTTCAACTTGGTCCCTTCTTTTAATGCTCAATTGACTTCTTTGTTTAATAGACGTTATATTTTCTTTTTATAGTGTAAATGGATCTTTCCATCATTGTAATTTGGTTCCTTTATTTAATGCTCACTTGACTTTTTCTTAATCTTTGTTTAGTTTATAAATGGGTCTCTTCATTTAAGGATCTAGTTACTTTCTTGTCAGCTTTTTTATTTTAAACATACTTTTTTCTTTGCAAATTTTCTTTTCATTTATAGACAGTTTCTAACTAAAAAATTATAAATTGTCCTTAAATTTAAAAAAAAAAGTTTACCACTAATGTTTTTTTTCAACTTTTGGTTTTGATATGCAAACGTCACCTTATTACTTTAGTGCATGTATTATTATTAGGGATTAGTTTTAGAATTTGTTCCCACCTATGTTTTTTTTTCAACTTTTTGTTTTGATATGTAAATTTCACCTTGTTACTTTAGTGCATGTGTATTATTAGAGATTAGGATTAGACATTTTCAGTATTTATTTCTATCTTAAAGATATTATGTATTTATTTCATTTAATAGCATGCATCATTTTATTGTGTAATCTCTTTTATTAATATATTTATACAAGAATTAGATCAATTCCTAAACTCTCACTAATATTTTATATGTTTTATGTTTTCGTGAGGTCAATTAATATCACTCATACAAGAGGCCATAAGAAAAGCGAAGATTTTTGATGCAATTTCTTTACCATTAAATTGAATTGTTGGATGTTCTCTATGTGACATTTGAAAGTTTTGGATTTTAATGTGTGCATATGGGAGTGCCCCCCCACTCTCTCACTTTGTTGGAGTTGAGGTAGCTCTCTCTCTCTCTCTCTCTCTCTCTTCTGCAGGCCACCGTAAATCTTTACCTTGTTCTCTATTTTAGACCGGAAGTTTTTCCATCTTGAGTTTGCCGATTTCAATTTCAAAAATGCCGATTGAGGACATGACAGTTTTTGGGGAAAAACGTTTTTCCAAACATAGAAAATTCCTTCCCTTGGATTTGCCAAGAGGAAATTTTTGAAAATCAAGTTAATTATTTGGGCTTTTACACTTTTTTTTTTCTATTTGGAGTGGAATGTTTCCCTATCCTTGGCGTTAGTCTTGAACTGGTTCGAATTATGAAAATGCCGATCGAATGCAAGGGGAAAAGGAGAATTTCCGCCCCAAAGCAGAGAAAAGTATGGTAAAAACCTAAAAAAGACCGTAATTTTTTTAAAATCTCCTCTAGGGATAGTCAAGGAAATAAAATTTGCACACTCGGAAAAACGATTTTTCTCGACCATTGGGAAGGAAGGAGTTTCGAATAATATGAACAGTTTCGATGCAAGGGAAAAAGGAGAAATTCCACCCCAAAGTAGAGGAGAATAGCGTAAAAACGATAAAAAGTAATGTAACTTTTGGAAATTTCCTCTTGACAAATTCAAGCAAAGGAATTTCGTATCCATGAAAAAATGCTTTTTTTCGAACACTGCTATTATTATAGCTTGTGTATGATGACGGTGTCGAAGGTGACTTTGTTCTGTCTGCGGTGAGAAGCAGGGCTCAACTTTCAAGTCGTGACGCAATCTCGCAGACGAGAGGGGTTTTCTCGCGCCACGACCAATGTGCGGGGAAAATGTGTCTCAGCTTAATATCGTGCCGTTTTCAATGGCAAAAATGCTGGTTTAGGGCAAGGAAAAAAGGAGAAATTTTGCCTCTAAATAGAGAAAAATAGTTTTAAAACCTAAAAAAGGTTACCTTATTTTCTAAAATTTCCTCTTGGCAAATGAAAGGAAGGAATTTTATATGGTTGGAAAAAGGATTTTCCCCGTACACTAGGCATGACCCAAAAATAGTGTAAAAACCTGGAAAATATATGTACTTTTCTAAAATTTCCTCTTGCCAAATTGAATAAAAGGAATTTTGTACGTTCAAAAAATTGAATTTTCCTGAACATTGCCACACTGCTTGAAAAAAAAACTTTTTTCCAAAAACTTGGCAAATATGTAAAACAACAAAGGTAAATTGCGAGTGCATCCATAGGATTGGACGGTGGAGCAGGTCTATGTCCGACCTCTCCAGTTTTCGGCAATATTGTGTCTCAACGCAATATCGTGTCGTTTTGAATCTAAAAAATGCCAATTGATGGCACGGGCAAAAGGAGAAATGCTGCCCTAGAATAGACAAAAAATAGTGTTGAAATTTTAATTAGTAGCCTAATCTTTTGAAATTTCCTCTCCAATGTTTGGGAAAAATGTGTCTCGTCTTAATATTGTGTCGTTTTCAATTTAAAAAGTGCCGGTTGAGGGCACGGCAAAAGGAGAAACGCCGCCCCAAAATAAACAAAAATAGTGTAAAATTTTTAAAAAAATACCCTAATTTTTTGAAGTTTCCTCTTGAATAAACAAGGAAAGGAATTTTTTATGTTCAGAAAAATGATTTTTCCACTATCTTGGTACCATAGCCTCTGTGTGTGTGTGTGTGTGTGATGCGATCGACAATTCGAGGGTCTGTCATCGTCTATAGGAGGAAGTTAAGATACACAACATTCTCATGAAGCAGAGAGCTCGCAGGATGGCAGTGGGCAGGAGCCTCAACACTGCCGAGCAGTATTCGGGGAAAATGTGTCTCGGCTTAACATCGTACCGTTTTCAATTTCAAAAATGCCAGTTGAGGACAAGGGGAAAGGGAGAAATTCCGCTTCACAATAGAGTAAAATAATGTAAAAACCCAAAAAAAATAAATTTAATGCTCCAAAATTTCTTATTGGCAAATCCAAGGAAAGGAACTTTAAACGTTTGGAAAACTCGAAGGCTGTTAATGCCTAAGCTGGACTAAGCGCCGTTCGTACATAGATGGAAATCGTGAGATGCACAACATCAGGCATTAGCGCAGAAGATTGCAAGCGATGGAGTCCACAGGGCACGTGCCCGCCAAATAGATGGATGCCTGCAAGAACACGCAAAATCACAATCAAGGCAAACCCCATCCTCTTTTAATGCGCATTTTTGCCGCTTGGGACTCCCTCGACAACACGCAAAAAAATTTGCAGTGCTGCACGACAAATTCGCATGCACACAACAAGAATGCAAAGAGAGAGAGAGAGAGAGAGAGAGAGAGAGAGAGAGAGAGAGAGGAGCTGTGTAGCAGCATTGGCTGTAGAAGCCGCAGTACCGCACCTGCCAAGGCTCGTGTATGTGACAGCTCGCCTTCTCCGTAGTAGCGCACTTGTTGCGAGTTGAACCTTTGCGTAAATTGTAGCTGTCCACGTGCAAACCATCTGCCAAAGTACGCCTAAGCCAGTCTGATACTAAAGCCTTTCTCCAACAGGCCAAAATTTTGAAAAAATTACGTTAATTTTTAAATTTTCCTCTTGGCAATTCAAGAGAAAGAATTTTGTATGTTTGGGAAAATGGTTCTTTCCGAACACATGGACAGGCCTCTTGATATGCTCTTTTTCAAAAGGTCCAATTTTCAAGGGGCAAATGGGGAGAGAGAGAGAGAGAGAGACCATGGACAGGTCTCTTGATATGCTCTTTACAAAGGTCCAAATTTAAAGGAGCAATTGTCGAGAGAGAGAGATGGTTGCAATTTTCGACTCTTGCACGAAAGTTTCAATTTTCCACGGATCAATTGTTAACTGTAGTGGTATAGGCAAAGGTTTTGCACTGCTTGCGGGCTCCTTTGACTGCACAGCCGCGCTCTCTCTCTCTCTCTCTCTCTCTCTCTCTCTCTCTCTCTATCTCGACCTGAAGACCCTCTACAGAGGTATGCACACCTCGTCTGCACACGAAAGGAGTGACGGCCGTGTTAACCGATTGACTACAAAAACGATGTAGCCCGATTAGAAGAGCACAAGCAAAGAGCCGAGCCGAGCCGAGCAAAGTAGCAATGGCAGGGGCAGGTCCAAGGGGAGAGCAGCAGGTGAGCGTAAGGGGCCGGGCGATAGTGGTGCCAGCCACGCCCACGCCCCCACACAAGCGCCACCTCTTCCTCTCCTGCTTTGACGTCATCTGGGCCAAGCACCACTACAACCAGCGCCTCCTCTTCTACGAGGGCAATGCCTTCTCTTCTTCCACCATAGCCGACCTCAAGAGCAGCCTGGCCCTTTGCCTTGTCCACTACTATCCCTGGTGCGGCAGGCTTGTCAATGGCCAGAAGTGGCCGCTTGTCCGGCCTTTCATTGACTGCAACGATGCCGGAGTCGAATTTGTGGAGGCATCTGTGGATCTGCCCATGTCTGAACTCTCTTCTTGCGGCTTCCAGATGCAGCCCTTCTTTGAGGACCTCTGCCAGCGAGTGGATCCAGCAGAGCAAGACAGCCCTCTTCTATCCATCCAGGTGGGCGTCTGTGTGTGTGTGTGTGTGTGTGTGTGTGTGTGTGTGTGTGTGTGTGTGTGTGAGAGAGAGAGAGAGAGAGAGAGAGAGAGAGAGAGAGAGAGAGAGAGAGACTCTTCCTCTGCTTATGTGTGTGTAGGCTACCCTCTTCTCTGATGGCGGCCTCTCTTTGGGCATCAGTCAAAGCCATGTCGTTGCTGACGGGCAGGCCCTTTGGAACTTCATGGTCTCCTGGAGCGAGTGCGCGCGTGAACTCCCTCTAAGCTTGCCGCCCCTGCTCGACAGAGAAATCCTCGCCCTGCCCAACCCTTCCCCAGAGAAAGCTAATTGGAAATTCTACGCCACGCGGAGAGAGGAAGACATGATGGAGCCCCAAGCCGTGGGAACGGCCTCCATTCACATGGATCAGGACCTTAGCCCCGCGGGAACCGCCTCTCCATTGGATGAACCTCCTATCCTCGTCCAATCCTTGTTCATTCTGCCTTTCTCAGCAATAAATCAACTTAAATTAGAAGATGGAGGTGTTCACACCTCTTACGAGGTAATATGTGCCCACCTATGGAAGCATGTGTCTATGGCCCGGCAAAGGCCATCCCATGAACCCACAAACTTCTTTGTCCTCGCCAATTGTCGCACCCGCCTAAAACCCCCTTTGCCTTCAACTTATTTTGGCAATGCTATTTGGTTTGATATATGTTCAAGCTCAATCGGCAAAATTTGTAGTGAAAGCTTGCACGCCACATCTAGCCGAATTCATGACACCGTGGTTGCAATTATGCAAGATTCTCTTGTGGGTTTCAGAAATTGGGTGGAAATCCCTGGAAATGACCTTTTGGAAGCTATCTTCCCACACATCCCTAAAGGTACGGGTATCAATGTTGCAAGTTCCCCTCGATTCCCAGTGTATGATGTAGATTTTGGATGGGGTAGGCCTAGTGCAGTTAGATCGGCCAAGGTGCCAGGAGACGGAGAAGTCGTTCTTTTTAGTGGCAATCCAAAGTTGGATAGAAGGGATGTAGAATTTTGTGTTTGCCTCCCCAAGGATGCCCTACAAAGCCTATTAAAAGATCCCAAGTTTCTTGGCAAACCCCCACGTAATCTATTTGCTGAAGGAAATTGACAAGCCCTCCTAGGTGCATTCTTGAGCATTCTTAAGTGTGCTTAAGTAGACATGTGTCTTCAAGATAGTTCTTGATCATGTAATACGAATTTTCTTTTGATGTTGCATTAATTGTAAGCTCAGTGTTTTGCCTTATGTTTTGTCTCATCATGCGTCTCTGGGCATCACTCAGTCGCCAGGACCTCGAATCACGACGTTCGAATGCTCAACCAACCAATCTAGCTCCCATCTGTAGCTTTTGGCTTTCTAAACCAAGCTTTAGTGAAGAAGAGAGTTATGCATACATTTTACTTTTACATGTAAAGCATTGAAGCTCCTCGTATAAAATTGAGACCTACTAGGTCCTTTTGTTAAAACCCTTCATAATTGTCCTTCTCGCCTTTTTTTTTTTTGGCAGACTATAAGGTCATTGTCATAGTTTTTGCCTTGTCTTTTTGGTTTCAATAAAATTATAGAGAAGAATTTATATTTTGTAAAATCTTCTTGTTGGTGTATAAATAAAGTTATCAACCCTAGAATTACTAAATTTTAAATTTCTAGCTATCAAACGGTACAAGAGTGATTGGTGCATGTAAAAGAAAGTGTAGCTTCATTCCGGACATTTTCTTGGTTTTCAGGCTTTGTAGTTTTGTGCAGACCTCAATATCAAACATCAGATTCCATACCAATTTTTAGTTGCCCATGAGCAATGCATTATCTATCTATACTATGCACGATGGAGCTTAACAAGGTAAGGAGAAATGAAGGCATTATAGGGCTTTTTTGTTCTTGCGAAAGGGGGGGGGGGGGGGGGGTGTGGTTTGCGCTAATCAAAAGTTTAAATGAGTGCCTCAAATCACATGGAATTTTTGTTGTGTTTTAATATAAAATTATATTATCAATTATACATACATAATTACAAATAGTTTATATATTAAGAAAGACTCCGTTTAAATAATAAGGCGAAGGTTCACATTGCACATTATCATTTGAAAAAAAAAAAACTACATTATATTATCCATTCGACATACATTAGAGTAAGCCTGGTGCAATAAGATCTATGAAGGTGCCGGGAGATGGAGAAGTAGTTCTTTTTAGAGGCAATCCAAAGTTGGATACAAGAGATGTATAATTTTGTATTTGCCTCTCCAAGAATGCCTTTCAACAAGATCCCAAATTTCTTGGCAAACCCCCAAGTTGTCATAAAATTTAATATTTGTCATAAAATCTAATATCTAATATCTAACCAACCCAAATGATTTTCTCATATTAAATTGATCACTTAATGTGGGAGAATAAACGGGGGGGGGGGGGGGGGGGGGGGGGGGGGTTGTTGCGCTAATCAAAAGTTTAAATGAGTGCCTCAAATCACATGGAATTTTTGTTGTGTTTTAATATAAAATTATATTATCAATCATACATACATAATTACAAATAGTTTATATATTAGGAAAGACTCCGTTTAAATAATAAGGCGAAGGTTCACATTGCACATTATCATTTGAAAAAAAAAAACTACATTATATTATCCATTCGACATACATTAGAGTAAGCCTGGTGCAATAAGATCTATGAAGGTGCCGGGAGATGGAGAAGTAGTTCTTTTTAGAGGCAATCCAAAGTTGGATACAAGAGATGTATAATTTTGTATTTGCCTCTCCAAGAATGCCTTTCAACAAGATCCCAAATTTCTTGGCAAACCCCCAAGTTGTCATAAAATTTAATATTTGTCATAAAATCTAATATCTAATATCTAACCAACCCAAATGATTTTCTCATATTAAATTGATCACTTAATGTGGGAGAATAAACAGGAACAAGTGTTAAGATATAGACATGTGCTTATAGATCTATCTCAACACGAGGCCAATGGTAAAGGGGCCCAAATGAGAGATGGTCTATCAAAGAGCAAGGCTAACAAATGGAGCATAAGACCTTAGGGTTAGCTTCATTGAAGACCTCCAATAATGTGTGTAAAAGGCCTTTGACCTTAGGTAAGCTAGGACTGAACTTGAGGCACGGGAACCCGACCCAGCTCGAGGTGCTTGTCCTACTTCTCATGCTTGATGACTAAGGTGCTTGAGGTGCTTGATGATTGAGGTGCTTAATTATTGAGATGCTTGAGGTGCTTGACATGCTTGAGATGCTAGGGTTGCACTTGAGGTGAGAACCCAATCCAAGCTTAAAGTGCTTATAAGCCAAGCTTGTGGTGGGAACTGGGCCTATGCATGAGGGGTTTGACGTGTCAAAAAGTCAAAGATTCAATCCCTACAAGGAGGGGGCGAGCCCTACATAAGGGGGGATGAGAGAGAACACCCACACACTCACACAAGGCATGCATGGTACAAAGAAAGCAAAAGGGACACTTGTCAAGTTCCTCCTCATTTGCCCTCATGGTGTACCTGAAGCCTATTGGTTGGCCACCCAAGGGGTCCAATAATAATTTAGGAGATTTAATTACTTGATTTAGCATTTATCTAGCCCTCTCTCAAAGGGGAAAGGGGGACACTTGTCTCAAGGCTACCCTTGCTGCTTGTAATGCCTCCTGCTTGTGATTGGCTAGGCCTGTTGGCTAGGCCTGGAGGGGTCCAATGAGCTTCAAGCATGAGCTACAAGGGGGGGTCGACCCAAGCAAGCTAGGGGGTTTCTTAGGGGGTATACTCACCCGCACACACTCACAAACACTCTCATTGTGTGCTATGCAAAGTGCAAGAACTCCCTCTCCTTTTCCAAGCAAGTAGAGGTTGAGAGCCTACACCAACACTCTTGGATATGCAGTGCAAATCCAACCAAGAGCCATGCTTCAATGTTTAAGCTTGCCATCTCCTTCTTCTTCATTACTATGTTATTATGTATGCTAGCAACAAGAGTTATGATAAGTGAGGAACTAATTCTTTCTCCTATGAAATGTTTCTTCTTCCTCTTCCCTACCCTCATTCCTTGCTAGCTCTCTCCACCTTGGAAGGTGTTTGAGGTCTTGGGACTGATGCTTGGGATAGTTAAAGCTTTCTTCAAGTTTATGTTATGTTTGTGATGCATGAAGCTTTCCATCTTCATTGCATCACCTACGTCACAAGGAACACAAAGATTGTATTGTAACAAGTCTCTCTTAATGGGAGAAATCATAATACAAATGCCTATTGGAGGGGGGACCGGCTCCACATAAATTCGGTCCTCAACTGTTGTCATGTTCTCTAAATTCTCTCTCTTGCAAAAGTATTGTTCATGCCAAGTTAACTAGTTGCTATGATTATGTTGCTATCTTCAATTATGTTCACCCGCTATGCTCACAAAGTCATTTCTCAAAAGTACTCTCATTAATTTCCGCTACTCTCGAATTAAATAGGCCAATTCCATTACATTGGTATCAGAGCATTTGGTTTCTCTTTTCTTGCTTAAGAAGAGAGGTCCTTAAGTAGCCTATAAATGGTTGATGTTGTTAATTATATTAGGGTAAGTGGAACTGGGATCTATTATCGGTTTTGTTGAGCCCACTATGTGGAGGATGGTGCACACCTCGGGAGCTTTGGAGTTAATAATGGAGTCTTTTAAGACTTGCCTATGGCTTTACCATTATTGAGCCATAAGAAGTCCGAAAGGAGCTAGCTCTTGGCAACTCTACTATGTTAGACCTACTCCTCTACTCTCTATAATTAACCACTTCGAGCCGTGGGTGTAGATACTTAAGAGCCGATTTTCAAAGGCTAAGAGGAGTGGCAACTAAGGTTTTGAATTGCCAAAGCATACACTAAGTACATACATAAATTTTGTTAACATGGCTGACAATAATCAAGAGAGTAGAATGAACATTGATAGCTTTGATTTTGCACATGAAGGTGCTAATGATGATGCTCCCATGTTTGTGAATTATCTCATCACTAGGTTGCAGCAAGCTATGGGCAACCCTGCTTTGCAAGCCGAAGTTACTCAACAACTTCGTGCTTATGGAATTTCCCTTCCTCTCCAAGAGGAGAGAGAGCTTAGGAGGCCTCTTGAAGAGACCCCCAAAAGAAGACTCTCTCCCATTCGAGAGGAGGAATCCAAAGAGCAAGAAAGCAATGAAAGTTTAAGTTCCTCTGAAGATGTGGCTCCACGAAGACGGCGGTCTAGACGATCACCCACTCCTCCCAAGAGAAAAAGATCAACACATAGTCCTTCTCCTCATCACTCTGAAAGGCAAGAGAGGAAACAAAGGAAGAAAAGGGCTAGGAAGAGGTCACCCTCTTCTCCTTCTTCTTCACCTTCCTCCTCTTCCGACGAAAGTTATGGCTATTCTCCTAGAGAATAGAAGAGGGGAGGACATCGCAAATAATTTCATGCATGGCGAAGGTCACAAAAGCTAAAGAAGTTCAAGGAGGGAGGAAAGAGTATCTCTTTTATCACCTATGATGGCACCTTCGGTGCTACCGACAAAGTGTTGGCCTTCATCCAGCAATTTGATGCGGCCTTTGGAGATGAGGGCTTCACAGAGTCCTCCAAGCTACGCCATGTAGCTATGCACTTCCAAAAATCAGCTCGTCAATGGTGGGCTAGCCTTCGTGGCAATGGTGAAGCCCCAAAGACATGGAAAACTCTACGAGTTTCCATCATGAAGCAATTCCTTGCAAGCGATGCAAAGGACAAAGTGCTTACTGAATGGCGCAGCTTGAAGCTTCTCTCTCATGAGTCTATCCACAAGTACGTAGACAAGTTTTGGGATTTACATCTCAAAGCTACTGTCTTTCAAAAGATAGACTTTGCCGAGCGAAGGCAACAATTCTGTACGGGATTACCTGAAGAGATGGCCAAATACATCAACTCTCAATGGCCTGGTACTATTATGGAAAACAAAGAAAAAAATGATGCAAAGGGGAAAACCAATGTTCAAAATACTTCCCAAGTCAATTCCAACAACAACAACAATCGGTCCAAGGAGAAGGGAGTTTACAAAGGTAAAAACAAACTCTCTCCTGAAGAGCTTGAAGCTTTTCGCAAGGACCATAAGTGTTTCAAGTGTGGGGAGCAAGGACATGGCTATCGTTCTTGCCCCAAGAAGAATACTCGCAATGAGACTCCTAGGGCTTCCACCATCGAAGCTCCAAAAGAGGATGCTCATTGCAAAGGATCATCACTTTTCTATGCTTGGGGAAAGGTAAGAGAGCATGATGCCTTCATCTTGTTTGACCGTGGCTCTACTCTTAACTTCATATCAATGGAGTTGGCCACCAAGTTGTGAAGGGAATCGAGGAGCACACCACAGACGGAGAGTGAGAGAGAGAGAGAAGGAGACACACAACACAGATATGGGTGGGGAGACTCAAAGAGTGAGCAGCCCCCTATACACTTATGCTATGTATAAGGTATACAAGTCAGTGGGCGCCCAGACTCTGGGCGGCCGGGCAAGGCACAGACGCCTATACCCCAACAACCTCCCACTTAAAGGTGACTGTGCCTTTAAGCAAGGGAACCTAGTCTAAAGACTACAAAAGGTGAGAGAAAACCGCTCTCAATCGATGCCCACTGGCTGGCTGTGATCGTGTGCATCCGGTTGTCCTGCTCCCGTGTAAGTCCATACACCACCAGACGTACCGCACACGTACTGCAAGTATGTACGCAATACCTTCATATCTCCCTCGTGCACTATGCCATCATCAGTCAACAAACGACTGACAACCCCAACTGCAAATGCTCCCACTACAGCTGCGATATCTGGTCTCAAGATCAGCATCTCATACATGAGACCACCGAATGCCGATGCAATGCTAGCGGGACTTGCTAGCTCTACGGAGCATGCATCAACATATATATCCCTGGCAATAGGCATCTCTGACTGACAAGGCGTGTCAGCCACATGCATCTCCTGACTGTCCACAAAAGACGCATCAACCTGTCGTGCAACCTCAGAGCAAACCAGCTGCTCTAGGTGTCTACTGGAAGACATATCGTGCACAACTATATCCCCATGCTCACTGTCGAGCATAGAAAGGAATGACTGCATAATCGCTGACATCTCAGCCTCCTCTGCAATCATCCACTGCAAACATGACCACTCAATCTGCTGTCACTCACTAGAGCTCTCATGCTCTAACTCCGTATGCATAGACTCTTGCACAACGTCCTCCTGTCGTGACTCACTAGAGCAAGACCGCTCTACCTGTCTATCCTGCATAGAAGTATCTCGCACAATTGACTCTCTGCTTTGCTCAGTCACTAGCAAAGCATGCATGTCTGACTCTGTCACCTCTCTGTGTGACTGCTCAAGTCGTGCCCCAACTGTGTGCACAACGAGCTCACTACTCTGCACTCCATGCAAAGTACCCTGCAACCCATGAGCAAAAGAGACTGTCTGGGTCTCTCGCTCTCTGCATGGCTGTAACAAGATTGAGACTCGACCATCTCGCACCAGTACTACGTGCAATGGGTACCATGTGCCAACTCTAGCACCTCTCGCAATCACCAGCGAACCCAAATGCAACACAAAAGATCGCTCAAGCAGCGATACCCGACATCCACTATCCCGTAACCGTCTGACTAAGATCAAATCCCGTCTCATATCTAGCACATAACGCACATGACGCAGGGTAAATCTCATACCACTGGGCAAGGACAAACATACGTCTCCTGCACCCTCAATGTCATACACAACACCATCAGCCATGTGCACACAACCAAGTCTGCCACTAGAAAACGTGCTAAACCACTCACGATGCGACGTGACATGGAAAGTAGCATCTGAATCTAGTAACCAATGTGAAGACAATGTGCAATCCGATATACAATCCGTAGACATAAGATTGTCTGAAGACAAGCTAGATGTAAATGTGACATCGCCGTCACAAGCATACTCAGTAACCACCGTACTGATCTCACTAGCATCTGCCATGACCAAATCTGCATCACGCATCTGTCGCCTCCATTGTCTCAAACGCGTGAAACATCGACGCCTAATGTGCCCTCTATGTCCACAATGCCAACATGTCAAGTCTCTATGCCGTCGAGACTTGCGTGTGGGATCAATCTCTCCCATGGACATAGAAGTGGGACTAGACTCCCCTGTAGACATGGATGTCGCGTACATAGCATGTAAACTCTGCCATAAAGCATGAGTTGTAGTCTCCCTCGAGACCTGCCAGTCAACAGACTCAACCAGATGCAAACGAATCGTAGACATGGCTAACTCATCAAGATCCTGCCAATCATCATCACTCATAGACTTGGGCTTTGCCGATAAACCACGCAAGGGTTTATCCTGCCCCAAATCTATCAATGCAACAAGCATATGTTCCTTCCAAGCAACAAAATCTACACCATCAAACTGTGTCAGACCATAACGCTGGAAGTCAAATGAAAAATCAGCCATAATGCTCGCAAAAGAGCAACCAACAATGAGTAGCAAATGTCAACCAAATCAGCCCTAAACTGGCTCGAATCGCATCAACAAAAGTCTGCAAATATGGTTGTAAATCAGCCCCAAAATTCAGCTCTTAAACAACTGCATAAACAAGTCACAAATGTGTCCCAAATCAGCCTACAACTGAGCCATACATGGACACCTGCAAAGAGGAAACAATGGCTGAAAATTCAGCGCCCAAATAAGCCCTCAAACCTGCCTGTAAACTTGTAAACCTGTAGCTGAGACCTGCTGAAAAACCTCAAGCCATTCGTGCTCGAATCCAGCTACCTAGCTTGTAGCCACACAAGCATAAATCACAATACTCACTGCTGTGAGTGTGCCAAGATAACTGTACGCCTGTCAAACCCGTGAGCTAATCACCAAGCCCATAATGTGCTGTATCGATGCATACACATGCACAAATCTCCCACCTACAGAGAACACCGCACGCAAATGCTGAGTGCAACCCGCAATCTCTACCTAGATCGCATAAATGATGCGCATAAAACTCCTGGGAAAATTTCGCCAGAGTTTCGTCAGTAAAACGGCCACAAAACCAGTAACCAAACTGACTGCACGCTCAAAACCATGAGCAACCAAAGCGCATCAAGCCGCACTCCAAATGCATGCACCAATCTCCACACTTTGCATACATCATTGCAAACACCTGCAAATCTAGTACACAAATATCTGCTCTACCTGTGACTGCCAAAAAACATGCTCGAGGCATACATTGCCGAGCTCAAAATGCAATCACATTAGTCTCCCTGAGCATCAAACCACATAAGGCATACATCGTATCCTCCCACCTGTGAGGAAACTTGCAGCAAATATCACTCTCACATCTGAGAGCAAACCATGTGTGGAATCCTCGACACACAATTAACAACTGCTGCTGCTGCAGAAAATTCAGCATTCAGAATTTTAAAATTTTGATATAACGAGCGCGTCCGGAGCATTCCAAAACCCCAAGGTAGACTCCTGGATCACATGTATCCGAGTCCGAGTGTGAAAGCTATGCCAAAAACCTCCATTTCGACCCAAAAACGCAGCATAAACTGCCAAAAGAGGGCTGAAAATGCAGCTCCTCAATTGTAGCTCGAATGAAGTTTTTGATGCCTCGAATGGCTTTGAAAAGGGGGTAAAACGCCAGGACACCTGGTAGAAACGCTCTCGGAAAGCTGAATTTGCCGATGCCGAAGTCGAAACCTTGTTTGCACTCTTGAAAGTGCGAGCGCGCGGACACGATTTCGGGAATGAAACTGGCTCTCCGCTGTCGTCGTGAGTGTGCACACACACGCTCCCTCCGCACCTACGCTCTGATACCAATTGAAGGGGATCGGGGAGCACACCACAGACGGAGAGTGAGAGAGAGAGAGAGAAGGAGACACACAACACAGATATGGGTGGGGAGACTCAAAGAGTGAGCAGCCCCCTATACACTTATGCTATGTATAAGGTATACAAGTCAGTGGGAGCCCAGACTCTGGGCGGCTTGGCAAGGCACAGACGCCTATACCCCAACAAGTTGTGCATTAAAGCTTTTGAGATGGGAGATATAGTAGTGGTTGATGCAGCTTTCAAGGGACAACAAGACTCCGTTACTCCCTTGATTGGGAAGTTGAGGCTTCATGTCCAAAGCTATGTCGACAAGGAAGACTTCTTCTTCTCTCCTCTCCAGCATGAGGATGTTATCCTAGGGGCACCATGGTTTGATCGCATGGCTGCCAACATGAAGTTCCCTGAAAGGAGAATCTACTTCACCTACAGGGGAAAGAACATGTATATAGATGCTAGTGAGCGTGGTCGCACTATTCCACTTGTAAATCCTCTTGCTTTTGATAATTCAATGAAGAGCTCAGTTTCTGCGTACATGATTTTTGTTAAAGAGTCTCTAAAAGATACTAATGTTTCATCAAATGTAAATGGTAGGAATCAAGAAGAGTTAGACTTGTCTAATTTTCTAAAAGGATTCCAAGATGTGTTCATCGATGATATCCCTATGGACTTACCTCCAAAACGAGGGGATGATGACCATCGGTATTGAGCTCTTTTCTGGAAGCTCACCACCTAACAAGCCTCCTTATCGAGTCTCACAAGCTCAACAAGAGGAGATCATGAGGCAAGTACAAGAGCTGGTAGACAAAGGGATGGTGAGACCTAGTTCCTCTCCCTTTTGTTCTCCAGTCCTTTTAGTGCAAAAGAAAGATGGTACATATTGTATGTGTGTGGACTATCGAGCACTAAACCATATCACTATCAAAAACAGATTTCCCGTACCTCGGGTAGAAGATCTGTTTGATAAGCTACAAGGCTCGAACTACTTCAGTAGGATTGACCTTAAGAGTGGCTATCATCAAATAAGGATAGTGGATGAAGATATCTTAAAGACCGCGTTTCGCACAACGTTTGGTCTTTATGAATATCTAGTCATGCCTTTTGGCTTGACTAATGCACCAGCTACGTTCAATCGTTTGATGGAGAAAATTTTTAGACCATACCGCAAATTCACTGGAGTGTTCTTTGATGATATCATCATCTACTCCAAGTCTTTGGAGGAACATAAGCAACATCTCCAAGTGATTTTTCAAGCATTGAGGAAGAACAAGCTTTTTCTCAACCAAAAGAAAAGCGAATTCTTCCTTCAAGAGATTCAATACCTAGGTCATATTATCTCTAAAGATGGTATCCAAATGGATCCATCAAAGTTGGAGGTAATAAAAGCATGGCCTAACCCAAGAAATCTACATGAGCTAAGAAGATTTGTTGGTATGTGCGCATACTATAGACGCTTCATAGCAAAATTATCTCAAGTAGCAGGACCACTACACGACTTAACTAAGAAGAACGTTAAGTTTGTATGGACTGCTAAGGAGCAAAATGCTTTTGAAAAGCTCAAAGAGAAGCTTACTTCCCAACCAGTCCTCGTGCTTCCGGATCTCTCAAAGCCATTTGAGGTCCAATGTGATGCTTGTGGTGATTGCCTTGGAGCAGTTTTTCTTCAAGAAGGGCATGCCATAGCATATGAAAGCCGAAGGCTCAATATTGATGAACGAGTCTTGGGCATTTATGAGAAAGAGATTTTAGTTGTTCTACATGCCCTAGACACATGGAAGCACTACCTATTGGGGACTCCATTTATCCTACAAACCGACCACCAAAGTCTCAAGTATTTCATGACGCAAACCAAGCTTTCCGACAAACAAATAAGGTGGGCAAATTTTCTTTCGCAATTTAATTTCCATATTGCTCACATAGCTGGTAAGCACAATCAGGTGGCCGATGCACTTTCACGACGACCCAAAGTTAATGCGGTGTCTATAGCTACTCACAATGATCTATCCTATATGATAGATGAGTATGCTACTGACCCTGACTTTAGAGACATAATGTCAGGCCTTGCTTTGGGGATGAAAGAGGAACCATTCACCTTGCAGGATGGTTATCTTCTCCACGGCAATAGGCTATGTGTTACCCATTCCCTTCGTGAGAAAGTTATGTATGAATCCCATGCTCCTCCATATGCGGGGCATAGAGGTATTCAACCTACTCTCAGAGGAGTAGAGACGTACTTCTATTGGCCTACCATGAAAGTGGACATACAATTATGTTTCAAAATGTGTAGTATGCCAAAAGACCAAGTATGATAGAGGGAAGCAACTTGGATTACTCCAGCCATTTCCTATCCCAAATTCACCATGGGAGAGTATATCCATGGATTTCATCTTTGGATTACCCAAGTCTATCATGTGAATACAGGAATATGGACAATAGTTGACAGGTTTAGCAAGCAAGAACATTTTATTTCTGTCAAAAAGACTATTAAGTCACATCAAATGGCAACTCTCTTCATATCTCAGATTTTCAAGCACCATGGATTACCCACATCCATCATGTTAGATAGAGATCCTAGAATGACCAGGAATTTCTAGAAAGGTCTCTTTGAAAATCTAGGAACAAGATTGAATTTCTCTTCGGCCTATCACCCACAAACGGATGGCCAAAGTGAGATAGCCAATCTTACGATACTCGATCTACTCAAGACTTATGTTACCGAAGTAGATCAACGCTCACAATGGGAAAAGTACTTTCCTCTTGTAGAGTATGCCTACAATAATACTGTACATACTTCTACGGGAAAAGCACCTTTTGAGATCATTGATGGAAGACCTAAAAGTCCCTTGCTACTCAAAGTACATGGGAAGATCTTCGCCGCTGATGAGTATAGCTGTGACCTACAAGAATCTTTTCAAAAGATTAAGGAGGCTATATCCATCTCTCAACAAAGGCAAAAAGCTGTTGCTGCAAATAAGCACAGAAGAGCCTTAATGTTCAAAGAAAATGATTGGGTCTTACTCAAGTTTCCTAAGTCTCGATTAAGGCAAACTACGGGCAAAAATACTACGGGCCATCAAAAGTATTATGCTAAACTAGCAAAAAGATACTATGGTCCTTTCCAAATCTTGAAGCCCATCAATGAGACGGCTTATCGACTCAAGTTGCCCAACCATTGGCTCATACACAATGCCTTTCATGTAAGCCTACTTAAGCCCTACAAAGGAGAGCCACCAAATGAACCAATTATTGATGACCCTCCCGAAGTTGAAGACCAAGAAGAGGTGCTACAACCCGAAGCTGTTCTTCGGCATGAAGACAAGGTACTACGACATGGTAAGATTATCTGACGGTATCTTATTAAGTTCAAAAATTACCCTTTTGAAGATGCTAGATGGATGCAAGGAATACAGCTTAAGGATAGTATGAACCTTGTCAATGCTTACAATGCTACATTAGAGTAAGCAAATGTACAAATTTCTTTTAAATGGCTCATGTTTTTGTCTTATAAGACTAGTCCTCTTTTTAATTGTGCACAAATTTAACTAGTATGCATGCTTAGAATCATGTTTGTGATGACGACATCTCTCAAACACCAAGTAGAATTTGTCACTCTACTTTGGAAGAATGAAATGGACTAAAGAGCAGACATGCTTGCGGCAGCTATGTCTCCCAAGCACCAAATGGATTAGTCATCCATCTTGGAAAGATGTCGTAGGGTAAAAAGGGATCCTCTACCCGCTAAGTAAAATTGACTAATGACTAAGGCTTTATCTCTTCTACCTCATAGACGAGGACGACTATGATTTCAAGAGAGAGGTAATGTCATAAAATCTAATATCTAATATATAACCAAACCAAATTATTTTCTCATATTAAATTGATCACTTAATGTGGGAGAATAAACGGGAACAAGTGTTAAGATATAGACATGTGCTTATAGATCTATCTCAACACGGGGCCAATGGTAAAGGGGCCCAAATAAGAGATGGTCTATCAAAGAGCAAGGCAAAAAAAAGGAGCATAAGACCTCAGGGTTAGCTTCATTGAAGGCCTCCAATAATGTTTGTAAAAGGCCTTTGACTTTAGGTAAGCTAGGGCTGAGCTTGAGGCGCGGGAACCCGACCTAGCTCGAGGTGCTTGTCCTGCTTCTCATGCTTGATGACTAAGGTGCTTGAGGTGCTTGATGATTGAGGTGCTTGATATGCTTGAGGTGCTTAATTATTGAGATGCTTGAGGTGCTTGACATGCTTGAGATGCTAGGGTTGCACTTGAGGTGAGAACCCAGCCCAAGCTTAAAGTGCTTATGAGCCAAGCTTGTGGTGGGAACTGGGTCTATTCAGGAGGGGCTTGAGGTGTCAAAAAGTCAAAGATTCAATCCCTACAAGGAGGGGGCGAGCCCTACATGAGGGGGGATGAGAGAGAACACCCACAGACTCACACAAGGCATGCATGGTACAAAGAAATCAAAAGGGACACTTGTCAAGTTCCTCCTCATGTTGCCCTCATGGTGTGCCTGAAGCCTATTGGTTGGCCACCCAAGGGGTCCAATAATAATTTAGGAGATTTAATTAATTTATTTAGCATTTATCTAGCTCTCTCTCAAAGGGGAAAGGGGGACACTTGTCTCAAGGCTACCCTTGCTACTTGTAATGCCTCCTGCTTGTGATTGGCTAGGCTTGTTGGCTAGGCCTGGAGGGGTCCAATGAGCTTCAAGCATGAGCTATAAGGGGGGGTTGACCCAAGCAACCTAGGGGGTTTCTTAGGGGGTATACTCACCCCCACACACTCACAAACACTCTCATTGTGTGTTATGCAAAGTGCAAGAACTCCCTCTCCTTCTCCAAGCAAGTAGAGGTTGAGAGCCTACACCAACACTCGAGGATATGCAGTGCAAATCCAACCAAGAGCCATGCTTCAATGCTTAAGCTTTTCATCTCCTTCTTCTTCATTACTATGCTATTATGTATGCTAGCAACAAGAGTTATGATAAGTGAGGAACTAATTCTTTCTCCTACGAAATGTTTCTTCTTCCTCTTCCCTACCCTCATTCCCTGCTAGCTCTCTCAACCTTCGAAGGTGTTTGAGGTCTTGGGACTGAGGCTTGGGATAGTTAAAGCTTTCTTCAAGTTTATGTTATGTTTGTGATGCATGAAGCTTTCCATCTTCATTTCATCACCTAGGACAAGGATCACAAAGATTGTATTGTAACAAGTCTCTCTTAATGGGAGAAATCATAATACAAATGCCTATTCGAGGGGGGACCGGCTCCACATAAATCCGGTCCTCAACTGTTGTCATGTTCTCTAAATTCTCTCTCTTGCAAAAGTATTGTTCATGCCAAGTTAACTAATTGCTATGATTATGTTGCTATCTTCAATTATGTTCACCCGCTATGCTCACAAAGTCATTCTTCAAAAGTACTTTCATTAATTTCCGCTACTCTCAAATTAAATAGGCCAATTTCATTACAATATATACCTATCCCAAATGATTTTCTCATATTAAACTGATCATTTAATGAGGGAAAATGAATGGGAACAAGAGTTAGAATATAGATATGTAATTTTAGATCTATCCCAGCACGTGACCAAAGGGAGAGAAGGCTACATCTCATTGAGGTCCAAAAAGAAGATGGTCTAGCAAAGAGCAATGAGCATATAATGGATCTTAAAAGACCTTAGGGTTAGCTTCATTAAAGACCTCCAAAGGTTAGTGTCAAAAGTCCTTAGACCAAGGACCTTTAGGTACTTTAGACCTTAGGCAAATGATGCATGTGCTTGTCGTGCTTAATGACTAGGGTGCTTAAGGTGCTTGTCGTGCTTCATGACTAAGGTGCTTGTCATGCTTGATGACCAAGGTGCTTGTGGTGTTCAAGTCAAAGATGATCCCTACAAAGGAGAGGGCGAGCCCTAAAGGTAGGGACATGAGAGAGAAAACACACACACACACACACACACACACACACACACACACTCAAGGCAAGCCCTCTCCACAAGAGGCATAAAGGACACATGTCAAGCCCCTAGCTAGGTTGCCCTCATAATGTGCCTAGAGCCTATTAGATGACCTTTAGGGAGGTCCAATGAGAATTTAGATGCATGTAACTAATTCATTAAGCTCTCTCTTTCAAAGGGGAAAAGAAGGACACTTGTCCAAATGCTACCCCTGTTGCTTGATATGACCATAGCTTGTGATTGGCCAGGCTTGGCAAGGACCAATAAGGTGCAAGCTAGAGTAAAGGGAGAGAGGGGTCGACCAAGGCAAGGAGAAGTCCTAATTTTTTTGCACATTCTTACACACACACTCACACATTCTCTCATGTGTTGAGCAAGAACTTCATCTCCTTCTCTAAGCTTGAGAAGTAGAGAGCCTACACCAACTCCTCTTGGCTATGGTGTGCAAATTGAACCAAGAGACATGCTTCAAAGCAATGCTTACCATCTTCTTCATCTCCATTGCTATGTTGATTATGCTATGCTCTAAGAGTAATGATATGTGAGGAGACTATTTCTTTTTCGTATGTTACTTCTTCTTCCTCTTCCTCTTCCTCTTTCCTTCCCTCACTCCCTCCTAGCTCTCTCCATCTTTGAAGGTGTTTGAGGTCTTAGGATTGAGAACGGAGACAAGTTAATGCTTTTGTAAGTTAGTTACGGACATAATATTGGTGCATGAAGCTTACCATCTTCATGGCATCAACAAGGTCTCAAGGAACACAAAGTATGTATTGTACCAAGTCTCTCAAGGGAAAATCTATAATACAAAGCCTTTTGGAGGGGGGACCGGCTCCAAGTAAATTCGGTCCTTAACTGTTGTCAATTTCTCTAATTCTCTCTCTCTCTCTCTCTCTCTCTCTCTTTTTTGCAAGTATTTTCATTCCAAGCTAACTAGGTATAATATTCATTTTTCTACCTTTAATCAAGTACTCTCCTTATGCTCTTTAAGAATTCTCTTAAGGAAATGCTCACTATTGTTACTCTAATTCCGCTTTAATCAACGTTATTATCCATATTCCATTACATTGGTATCATAGTTATTGGTTTCTCTTTTCTTGCTTAAGAAGAGAGGTCCTTAAGTTGTCCATCAAAAGTTGGACCTGTTCATTGGAAGAGGGTAAGTGGGACAGGGATTTATTATCCCGATTGGAATGAACCAAGTTTGAGGTACACCGTTGGGAACTATAGACTTAATATTGGAGTCTTTCGGGGCTTGCCTTTGGCTTAACCATTATTGAGCTACTAGCAAGCTCAATAGGAACTATAATCAATTAAGCATTGTTTGACACTCTCCACTATTCTTTGCAATCAATACTATCTAAACCATGGGTGTGGTTTCTTGAGAGCTAATTTTCAAAAGTTAAGAAGAGTAGCAACTAAAATTTTGAAGTTGTCAAAGCACAAAGGGGCATAGATATAAATTTAGTTAGCGCCGCTGACAATAATAAAAGGAGTAGAATGAATATCGGCAACTTTGATTTTTCACTTTAAGGTGCTACTAATGATGCCCCCATGTTTGTGAAATATCTATCTTGTTACTAGGTTGCAACAAGCAATGGACAACCCTGCCTTGCAAGGCAAAGTTAACCAACAACTTCGCACCCATGGGATTCTCCAAACTCCCCAAGAAGAGAGACAGCTTAGGAAGCCTCTTGTAGAGACTTCCAAAAGAAGACTTCAGTGAGAGAAGAGGAGGAATCATATGAAAGGGAAAGAAGTGAATCTCCAAGTTTATCAGAAGATGTGGCTCCATTAAGACGGCGGTCTCGACAATCCCCAACTCCTCCCAAGGGAAAGAGATCATCATATAGTCCCTCTCCTCGTCATTCTGAGAAGGAAGAGAGGAATCAAAAGAAGCAAAAGGCGAGAAATAGGTCATTCTCTTCTCCATGTTCGTCATCTTCCTCCTCTTTCAATGAAAGCAGTAGTTTTTCTCCTAAAGAGTATAAGAGGAGAGGACATCACAAATCCTATGCTGCCTGGAAAAGATCCTACAAGCTTAAAAAGTTCAAGGAGGGAGGAAAGAGAATCTCTTTTCTCACCTATGATGGCACCTTTGCTGCTACGGACAATGTTTTGGCCTTCATCCAACAACTTGATGCGGCCTTTGGAAATGAGGGCTTCATGGAGTCCTCCAAGTTACGTCATGTAGCTATGCACTTTCAAAAGTCTGTCGGACAATGGTGGGCTAGTCTACGAGGTAATGGAAAAGCTCCAAAGACATAGAAAACTCTACAAGATTCCATAATGTAGCAGTTTCTTGCAAGCGATGCCAAAGACAAAGTGCTTATCAAATGGGAAAGTTTGAAGCTATCTCCCAATGAGTCTATCCACAAGTATGATGACAAGTTTTGGGATTTACATCTCAAAGCTACAATCAATCAAAAGATAGACTTTGCCGAACAAAAGCAACAATTTTGTGCGGGACTACCTGAAGATATGGCCGAGCATGTCAACTCTCAAAGGCCTAGGATCATCAGTGAAGTGATTCACCATACTATGGTCGCTTCACAGATCAATTTCCAACAAGGAGCTAAAAGGAATTTTAAGCCCACGGAAACTAGAGACCAAAATGAACATAGAGGGAAGAACAATGCTTAAAACTCTTCCCAAGGTAATTCTAGCAACAACAACAACAACAATAACAAGACCAAGGAGAAATGAGATTACAAAGGTAAAATAAACTCTCCTAGAGAGTTAGAGTCTTTTTGCAAAGACCGGGAGCAAGGACATGGCTATCATTCTGTTACGAGACTGGGCACCCTCCTATTGTAGTGGTTAGCTGCAATTGGGATAGCTGGTGTAATGGTTAATTATGTACTGTCTATTTATTTTTCTAACTGAGTTGATGATGATGATTTTGTAGAGTGGAATGCGGGGAGTTGACGAAGAGGTGCAGGCAATAACTCTCGGCCATTTTATACTCGCACAGTATTTTAGATTTTCATTCTAATAAGCCACTATGACTCCGTAAATAATTGTAGTGGGAACTCCCCTTATGGGCCATGCAAGAACTAATGAGCTTCCTCATTGACAAAATTGAAGTGGCTATAAAAGAAGGGCCTCAAATTTTGGCGCCTTTAACTCACAAATAATATATTAAATACAAACTCCACAAGAGAGGTGTCGTGGATTTTGGGGCTAGATTTAGGCCTTTCTTTTGCAGATTCTCTTCTCTACTCTCTTATGCTATGCTTAATTTGTTGTGTACTCTCTAATCAAGTCTCTATCCCTTACAATTCTCTTACACACTCTTACAATCTTGTCTATGTCAATTTCATGCTGTGTGTGTGTGTGTGTGTGTGTGTGTGTGTGTGTGTGTGTGTGTGTGTGAGTGAGTGATAGTCTAGGTGTGTGTGTGTGCACGCTTGGAGATTGGGAAAAGAGGTGGATAGGTTGATGGTGATGTCTATGAGCAACATTGAATGGTTTTAAGCAACCTATCTCCCCCTCTTCAACCCCAACTGTGGTATCAGAGCCTTGGATTCGAGGAAATCGGCAATCAAATTTTCAAGTTCGAAGAGGAATTTTCAAAAGCAGACCACGTCAAATTTTCTAGATGCCGCAAATCAGTGGATAACCAATCCATTAATCATGCTCAGCAAATATCAAGAATCGGTAAGACGAGTTTTAAATTTCATTTAAGGGATTAATTCTTGCGGATGGTGAAGCAAAGAGAGCATGAGTCAAAACAAGAGTCGAATCCGACATCGGAGAAATCAGAAGGAAATTTGGACGACTAAAACCTGGTATAGACTAAATAGTATAAAGAAGGAGATTAAAAGAAGAACGGTTTGTGAGATCCTTCAAAGTTGATAGGAGGAATCGAAGCCGTCGGCAATCCACCAACCGTGATTCTATAAACGAAGTTTGAGTTCCGAGGGATAAAAGAAATTATTTCCCATAGAAGGTTGTCGCTGATGGTCGCGGGAAACACCCCTTGCATGCAAGAGAACCACACCACCAACCCTGCTCAAATTATGCAAGGCCAGCATGGGACGGAGCACCTTGGCAACTTGAGTCTTCTCTCCTCCTTGCTTGCGGCCCGATAACGCCTGTACCGCAGTCTCCATCACCTTCTTTCCTGCTTGCGCTGTCGACTACCTTCCTACACGCTGCCATGCATTTGAATACACACCTTTTGTAAAAAGGTGAGGCTTTAGTTAAAAAGAGAATGGACAACTGCCCATTGCAACTTAAAACCTCCTTACTTAAGCCTCAGTTCCCCCTCTTCAAACCGTAACCTCCCAGCTTGACCAACCGAATGGCATAAACTCCCAACTTGATCGGCCGCCCATTCGGTCCCAAGGGCAATTTGCTTCCCAAAGCTCGGATTTTTCCACTTCTTGCAAGTCAACGGATTGGCACTGGCACATAAAATTTCACAAGTGCCAAAGATTTAGGAACAGAAATTGTCGGCTCATCCAATTTAATCCCTCCTTGACACCGACTATCCCAATGCAGCTGCCAAATCACCTGCCAAGGATCTGGACATCATCAAATTAATCGAAAAGATTTATCAATTATGTGAATAACCTGCAGACTCTCTTTTACAACTGATATTGTTGTCTCCTTTGGGGATACGCGAGATCGGGCACCATGAAACTCAACCAACTCGCAAACGAACTATCTCGATTTCCTCGTACACCGCCATTCTGGACTGGACGCCAACGTGATGTCCTAGCTAAGTACATTTCATTTCTATTATTTATTTTACTTATTCCGCCTATTGCACCTGTAAATATCACCATATAGCCCTTTTAAGCATAAATATTTAAAAACAAAAAAAAAAGCAAGCAATCATGGCACATCTTCCACAAGCACCCACAATTGCTGAACAGCTTGCCCATTTGCAACAATCCCTCACGTATGAATGCATGTGAAGGCAAGAACTTGAAGATAAATTATTGCATTCTGCACGCACAGAATCTGCATCCCAAGTAAAACAAAATAAGCAGAAAAGCTTTCATTTTCAAGGATTTTGATTGCACTAAAGATGCTAGCACGGTTCTAGCATGGGTTAGTCAGCTAGATGACTATTTTTATGATGAAGACTTCCCCAAACGTGAAATGGTAAAATGTACATCAAAGCATCTCACTAGCAATGCGCTGCACTTTGGTGGAACGCCACCAAACAGCACAGGAAAAGAGCATGTACCTGGCATGCATTTAAAAAAGTGTTTTTACCTCAATTTTTGCCCACATAGTACAAAGCTAAAGCACGGCATCGATGGGATTTAATTCAACAGGGTCATATGAAGATGTACAGGGTCATAATGAAGATGTACAAATTGGTGTTGAGGTAGATATGTTCGAGCCAGATTCTCTGTCAAAGGCTATTAATTTGGCTCTCAATGCAGAGAATAAGACAGGTGGGCAACCTCTCACACTGATCAAACTACTAACACTAACCGTAACAAGAGACTCCTTTCTCTACTAACTTTGACAGAAACAAACATCAAAGCAATACCTTTTTCAAGAGGCGCATATTTGACAATTCTCCTACAACTGCTCAACCTCAAAGCAACAACAACAACAACAATACACAGCAACGAGGCAACCAAAATTCTTTCAACCAACGCCCTGCTCCAAACTCTATGGTAACAAAAAGGTGAAGTGTTTTAAATGTTTTCAGTATGGTCACTATGTAGATAAGTGCCCAAATGGTCCTGCTAAGGGCAATAGTCAATCCAATGGAGTCAATCAAAATTCAAGCCAAAAACCCTTCAACAACAACCGCCCCAACGGTGCTACTCTTAACCTCATCGAAGATGCTAATCCCGACGACAATGAAGTGGAAGCTAATTACGGTGAGGGATATGATCCTGAGTTTGATAATGATGAAAACCCATCCTCAGGTACCTCTTATATCTCCTCACACTTTGTTTAAAGTGCAAGGCACTTTCAAGGGTGAAAGTGTCACCATTCTATTAGATGATGGTAGTAGCCATGATTTCATTTCTACACGCTTGGCACAGCAACTATCTCTCTTTCAAATCTCGTCACCTCACAAAGTCAAAACTACTTTTAATAATCAACGTTTTAACTGTAAAACCCAAGTCATTGTTGAACTTTGCATAAGTGAATTTACACAAGGACGTACAGTTCTGGTAGCACCATTGCATGGTCTTGATATGATTTTGGGAATGCCATTTCGTCATGAATTTGACCCATTAATTAATTATAAAGCACATACTATGTCTCTTACTCATAATAATAAAAATTTCTCCATCCAAGGAACACTAGCACATCAAAAATTTCCACTCCTCTCTCACACTCAAGCCAAAAGAGCAATTCGCAAACAGGGGAAAACATATCTAGTGTTGGTAAATCAAATCTGTTGAAACTAAAACTTCACGCAACTCTACACACGATGAATTTCTTTCACAATTTAAAGATTTTTTCATGCATGATCTTCCATCCGAAATTCCAACATCACGCCCAGAAAATCACAAAATAGATATTATACCGGGTAGTGAACCTCCTTGTAGAGCACCTTATCGTGTAAGCCCAACCGCACACAGAGAGATGCAAACTCAAATCACCAATTTACTTGACCGAGGCCTAATCTGACTTAGTAGTTCACCATATGGAGCTCCAGTGCTTCTTGTCAAGAAGAAAAATGGAACCTTAAACAAGATCACCTACAGGATAGGTTTCCTATTCCTAGAGTGGATGATCTATTAGACAAATTGAAAGGGGCAAACATCTTTAGCAAAATTGACCTTAAATCAAGGTATCACCAAGTCAAAATGTTTGAACATGATGTCTACAAAACTACATTCAGAACATAAACTGGACACTATGAATTTCTTGTCATGCCATTTGGTTTGACAAATGCACCGGCTTATTCCTTGTAAGAAAACACTCACAGCACATCAAGCCGCACTTTTGTTTCTTAAGACTGTTTTCCCACATCATTGTTTGCCTAAAGTCATTATTTTTTATTGAGATTCAAAATTTTGTAGTGCTTTTTGGACTACTATGTTTGAAAATCTTGGCATTCCATCCTGAAGTGGTCACCAATCGCACTATCATCAATTTGTTAAAGGCTTATGTTCCTTCTCAATCTAAGAAATGGGATGATTACTTGCATATTCTACAATTTGCATATAACAACACCACTCACACTACCACGGGTAAATCTCCATTTGAAGTTGTATATAGTCACTCTCCTCCTACTCCTGCTTTGCGTCTTTCTAATGTTGTGCCTGCCGCTGATGATTTCACTACTGACTTTGTAACATGTAATGGTCTAGTAACTTGTGTGTAGCGGAAAATAGCATGAACATAGTGAGCATTTCATTAGAATAGCTTCCTAATGAGAATAACAAGAGTGCTTGGGTGGAGAGAGCAACAAAAAGTATAACACCTAGTTAGATAGCATGAATAATACTTCAAAAGAGATAAGAAATTGACCAGTTGAGGACCGAATTTGCATGGAGCCGGTCCCCCCTCCAAAAGTCTTTGTATTATGGTTTCTCCCATCAAGAGAGACATTTTACAATACAATTCTTTGTGTTCCTTCAATACTAGCTAGTGCAATGAAGATGGAAACTTCATGCACTAAGCAAAACACTTATCAAACACAACATCAATTCCCTCACGGTCTCAGACCCAAGACCTCACACACCTTCGAAGATGGTGAGAGCTAGCGGGGTATGAGAGCAGATTGAGAGGAAGAAGGAGTATTCTTACGAGAAAGATGTACATCTCCTCACATAATCACTCATATTAGCATAGCTTAGCTTAGTAATTCGCATGGTAGAGGAGATGAGCATGCATTGAAGCTTGGGTCTTGGTTGGATTTGCATCACAAAGCCAAGAGTTGGTGGTGTAGGCCTCCCTTCTCACAAGCTTGGAGTAGGTGGTAAGCTTTCCATTAAAGCTTGAGAAGGGGAAAGAGAGAGTCTTCTTGCTTCACACATAAATTGTGTGAGTGTGTAAGTGAATAATGCCTTTGAAAAATCAGCCCCCTCTCTCTCTTGGTCGACCCCCCTTGCTAATTTCTCATGCTACAGCCCTATTGGACCTCCCCAGGCCTAACCAATGGAAATTAAGCAGCATAAGTGATAGCCTTTTGACATGTGTCCCCCTTTCCCTTTTGTGAGAGCTTTTGCTAATTAATTAATGCAACTAAACTCTCATTGGACCCCTTTGTCTCCTGGGCAGTAGGAATCAGGCAAGCCATTGGGCTGTTGAATGCTCATTGGACCCCTAGGGAGACTATCCAACAGTCTTCTAGACAGCTTAATTCTTATTGTTTTTTTATTAAGTGTTTTTAAATTAATTAGACTAGACTTACTCTAGCCTAATTCGCATTGGTCCACCTCCAAGGGCATCCAATAGGATTTGAGTACACCTTGTGGGCATCTGGACTAGGAAGCTGACATGTGTCCCTCTTTCCCCTTGTGTACAAAGGAAGGTTGTGTGTGTGTGAGAGAGAGTTTCTCTCTCATCCCCTACTTCTTGGGCTCGCCCCCTCCTTTGTAGGCTTTGAGAAATACTTTTGGGACACACACAAAGCGTCCAAATTTCCTAATCTTTGACCTTTGGACACAACCTTTGAATTTTGGAACCTTAGCATTTTGGAAGTCTTAATGGGCTAAACCCTAAGGTCTTTGGAGCCCATTGTTGCACATAGATCTTTTGCAGATGGCCTCCCCTTTGGATCCCTATTTTCCCTCCTTTGGATCCCTACTATGGCCAGTCTGCCAGCTTAACCAATATTCTAGCTTTTTCTCCCCTGACACTTCCCCATATTAAATGATCAGTTTAACATGAGAAAATCATTTAGGAGAATTAGATATTAGTTATTATGACAGACTTTCATACATTTTATGCAAGTGTGCATTCTGCAATTAAACACTCACAAGAGCTTTACACTAAACATGCTAACAAGCACCGCAAGGTACACCAGTTTAAGGAAGGTGATAATGTTTTACTTCGCATTGAAAACGAAGGATCAAAAGTGTTGATACCAATGTCTTTGTTAAACTTGTTCCTTGTTTTGATGGACCTTTTAAAATTTCAGTTGTGATTAATGATATTTCTTTCCGTTTAGACCTACCTGCACATTGGCACATTCACAATGCATTTCACATTAGTCTTTTAAGACCATTCCGAGGACCCCTACCTACACACCACATTTATGACGACCCACCTTCACTTGTAGACCAACAAGAACAACTCATTCTTGACAAAATAGTTGATCATGAGACCATCACTACACGCACTGGTATGGTTTATAACCGTTACCTTTTGACTTTCAAGGGCCACCCTAGAGAGGATGCCAAATGGATGCCTGAAAAGTTCTTTCGCAACTTTCACACCTTCTCCACAATTTCCATCACTCATGGTCCAGTTGATTTCTCTATTGAGCAACTGAGGACATTTGCAATCCCTGGTGGGAGGGATGTTACAAGAATGGGCACCCTCCTATTGTAGTGGTTAGCTCCCAATTGGGATAGCTGACGTAATGGTTAATTATGTGCTGTCTATTTATTTTTCTAACTGAGTTGATGATGATGATTTTTTAGAGTGGAATGCGGGGAGTTGACGAAGAGGTGCAGGCAATAATTCTCAGTCATTTTATACTCGCACAGTATTTTAGATTTGCATTCCAATAAGCCACTATGGCTCTGTAAATAATTGTAGTGGGAACTCCCCTTATAGGTCATGCAAGAACTAATGAGCTTCACTCATTTACAAAATTGAAGTGGTTGTAAAAGAGGGGCCTCAAATTTTGGCGCCTTAAACTCACAAATAATATATTAAATATCAGCTCCACAAGAGAGGTGCAGTGGAGTTTAGGGCTAGATTTAGGCCTTTCTTTTGCAGATTCTCTTCTCTACTCTCTTATGCTATGCTTAATTTGTTGTGTACTCTCTAATCAAGTCTCTATCCCTTGCAATTCTCTTACACACTCTTACAATCTTGTCTATGTCAATTTCATGCTCTGTGTGTGTGATATAGTCTAGGTATATGTGTATGCTTGGAAATTGGGAAAAGAGGTGGATAGGTTGATGATGATATTTGTGAGCAAGATTGAATGGTTTTAAGCAACTGGTCTCCCCCTCTTCAACCCCAACACGTTTTTGTCCCAAAAGAAATTCACACAATGAAACTCCTAGAGCTTCCATGTTTGAAGCTCCAAAAAAGAATACTTATTGCATGGGATCATCCCTTTCCTATGCTTGGGGAAAGGTGAGGGAGAATGATGCCTTTATCCTTTTTGACCTTGGCTCTACTCACAACTTCATATCAACAGAGTCTGCCACTAAGTTAAGCATACAAGCTCATGAGATGGGAGACAACTGCTGAGAATTTGGGCCTAAAGCTTGAACGCTAGGGAGATGTGAAGAGACTCATTCTCTTTCCTATTTAAAGAGAGCCTTGTATTGTATTGAGAGCATAAGACAATGCCATTATCACGTGAATGAGTGGTTACAAGGCTCCATTCTCTCTCTCTCTCTCTCTCTCTCTCTCTCTCTCTCTCTCTCTTTTTCTTTCTTTCACACACACATGGGCAAAGAGGCCAACACATGGCGATGTTGGTTGTCTCCTTATGGAGATGGGCTCGAGCTTAGGGTATCTTGAGAGAAAAGGCAAGGCGGTTACAACGGTGATCTGAATGCCATTCAATTCATCAAATTCGAAACGCTGCATTGCAAGCTGTTGCGCAGACAAAACAGATTTACATCGATAGCCGGCAGCGAGATTCCAACCTCTAAAAGGTAGCATACCGTAAAGCAGCATATCCAATGGTATCACCTTCTGATGTACGACACGTAAAATGAATTAAATGCGATTATTTTCTTTTGTGTGGGGTAGCACGTCGACAACAAGGAATCACTCAACTGTAACAATGGCAAGCCAAGCACACGAAGTGGCGTTCACTACGCTACAAGGGGCAAGCACTTGAGTAATGCTATTGTGCGTTCCATAGTTTGCATTCAATTGTGTGCTCAATACTCAATGTCTTTTCGGTGAGCACCATCGCATAATGACCGAGTGCAAGCAAGAAACTAGTTGTAGAGATGAAAAATGGCCGACTACACCAAGGCAAAAGATGAGGATCAACTCGGCTTCTGGCTTTGGCAATCATGCGTTCACAGTAGCAGTATTGGTAATGCACATTGTGCTTATAATTTATTAAAAAGAAAACTATTTTCTCACTAATTTAGTGGAATTCAATTGTTACAAAGAGTTTGTTCACACACGCACATAGATGGAGATGTCTTTTGCATGTGGCAAAAATGTTGTTAATGGAGCCCGAAAGTTTTTTTGCTGCAAAGCTTGTCGTCCACACAATGCTAAGAGTTTTCATGTGTGTATCACATAATGTAAATGCAGACATAAAATTAAGGCATCATGGGGAAAAAATGTAGACTGCCTTGCATTTTTTGCGGCAAAAGTGACCACAAACGGCAGAAGTGCTACAATAAGCCGTCGTCTCAGTGTGATCATGAGGACCACATAGCACGACATGGCTGGTTAAATCTTTTGGAGCAATATTACTTCTTGAACATGACATTGCACAAAATTCTTTGCATAAACCCAAAGCGTGGGTAGACGATTTTGTTGATACATTGAAAAAATCATATGTATAGTTTTGCAAGCATGATGACAATACATCTCACACTCATAGTCAATTGAACTGTCTAAAGGAGTTGCACAAAAATGCAAAGCATTTGTATGAGTTGCTTAATACTCAGAGATTTCTTAAAAAATTGTTGAGAGCATGCTATACCATAGTTGATGAGGGAGTAGATGATTACTCACATAATGATCACGACCATGATGAACATGGGAATTGTAGAAATGGGATGGAGATTGCAGTGAAGAGAGAGGACCCTATGAGCCAAGAGAGCCAAGGACAGGCCCCAAGTAGCCCCATACTCACATCTTGCACCATTTAAAGAGAGCCTTGTATTGTATTGAGAGTATAACACAATGTCAATATCATGTGAATGAGTGGTTACAACCTCTCTCTCTCTCTCTCTCTCTCTCTCTCTCTCTCTCTCTCTCTCTCTCTCTAACCGCCACCTTCTCTCTCTCTTGCTTATGGACAAAGGGGCCGACAACACCGTTATGGATGATGGATCTTTCAAGGGACAAGAAGCCGCACTTACTCCCTTGATTGGGAAATTAAGGCTTCATGTCCAAGACTATGTCGACAAAGAATACATTTTTATCTCCCCTCTCAAGCATGAGGATGTTATCCTAGGGGAACAATGGTTCAATAGCATGGCTACCAATATGAAGTTCCCTAAAAGGACACTTTATTTCAACTACAGGGAAAAGAACATGTACATAGATGATGATGAATCGGGTCGTACTATACCCCTTGTAAATACACTTGCTTTTGATAAGTCAATGAAAAGCTCAGTTTCCGTGTACATGATTTTTGTGAAAGAGTCCATAAATGATCCTAATGTTTTATCCAATGGAATTTGTAGAAATCAAGAGGAATTAGAGTTTTCTAATTTCCTAAATAGATTCCAAGATTTTTTATTGATGACATCCCTGGAGAGTTACCTCCAAAACAAGGGGATGATGATCATAGAGTAGAGCTTCTACCTGCTGGGAGCTCACTGCCTAATAAGCCTCCTTATCGAGTTTCACAAGCTCAACAAGAGGAGATTATGAGGCAAGTATACAAACTGGTGGATAAGGGGATGGTGAGGCCTAGCTTCTCTCCCTTTTTCCACTTGTCTTTTTAGTGCAAAAGAAAGACGGCACATATCGTAAGTCTGTTGACTATAAAGCAGTAAATAGGATCGCTATCAAAAACACATTTCTCATGCCGTAGGTAGAAGATCTTTTTGATAAGCTACAAGGCTCTACCTACTTCAGTAGGATTGACCTTAAAAGTGGCTACCATCAAATAAGAATAGTTGATGAAGAAATTGTAAAGATTGCTTTTCGTACAATAGTTGGTCTTTATGGACATCATGTCATGCCTTTTGGCTTGACAAATGCTCCGTCCACATTCAACCGCTTGATTGAGAAAATTTTTAAACCCCACTGCAAGTTTACTGGAGTGTTCTTTGATGATATTATCATCTACTCCAAATCTCTTGAGGAGCATAAGTAACATCTCCACATAATCTTTCAAGCTTTGAGGGAGAATAAAGTTTTCATTGATCAAAAGAAGAGGGATTTTTTCCTTCAAGAGATTCAATACTTTGGTCATAGTATCTCTCAAGATGGTGTCCAAAGTTACAAGTAATAAAAGGATGGCCTAATCCAAGGAGTCTACATGAGCTACGAAGCTTTATTGGTTTGTGTGAATACTATAGACGCTTCATAGAAAAATTCTCGCAAATAGCAAGACCATTACATGACTTAATAAAAAAGAACATTAAGTATACATGGACTACAAAAGAGCAAAATGCTTCTGAGAAGCTCAAAGAAAGGCTTACCTCTCAACTTGTACTTACACTACCGGATATCTCAAAACCATTTGAGATCCAATGTGATGCTTGTGGAGATTGCCATGGAGCAGTCTTGCTTCAAGAAGGGCATGCCATAGCATATGAGATTCAAAGACTCAGTTTCAATGAGCGAGTATTGGTCATATACAAAAAGGAGCATCTAGCTGTTCTACATGCCCTTGACACATGAAAGTATTATCTTTTGGGGACTCCATTCATCCTATGAACGGATCACCAAAGTCTTAAGTACTTCATGATGCAAATCAAGCTTTCCGACAAACAAATGAGGTGGGAAAATTTTCTTTTGCAATTTAATTTTCATATTGCTCATATTGTTGGCAAGCACAATCAAGTGGCCAATGCACTATCACGATGACCAAGAGTAAATGTAGTGTCTATAGAAACTCACAATGATCTATCTTCTATGATAGATGAGTATGCTACAGATTCTAATTTCAAGGATATAATTGCATCCCTTGCCTTAGGGAAGAAAGAAGAACCGTTTACCTTGCAGGATAGTCATCTTCTCCATGGAAATAGGCTATGTGTTACTAACTCCCTTCGTGAGAAAGTATTGTATGAATCCCATGCTCCTCCATATGCGGGGCATAGAGTGATTCAACCTACTCTTTGAGGAGTAGAGACGTATTTCTATTGGCCTACCATGAAAGTAGACATACAAGAGTATGTTTCAAAATGCATGGTGTGCCAAAAGACAAAATATGATAGAGGGAAGCAACATGGATTACTCCAGCCATTGACAATTCCTAATTCACCCTGGGAGAGCATATCCATGGATTTTATCTTTGGATTACCCAAGTCTATCCATGGGAATACGAGAATATGGACAATAGTCGTGTGACGGGACACGGGAGAGAGGAATAGATTGATGAACAAGGAAAATATAGAGTACGTAGAGTAAATAGATGAAATAAAGAGTCTGTATGGATATAAGATAATGATTACATGAAGAGCATAGCTCGTTTCATAACCTTCCGACCACCCCCGATGAACTATCTCAATCTTGTGCACAATCTCAATCGCAATCACACTCTCACTCTCAATCACAATCTCAGTCCTTGGATGGCAACGACGATCATAATCCGAGTAGCAATACGATCACTATCTCAATTTACTGCCACCTTGCACAGATCCTGTTTCACTTTGTTAAGTAGATATCACATTGGTTTCTTCAATGTCTGTGCATATTTGTTTGTAAGCTAACATATTGTTGCTTGTAAGCTACCCTGTTGCTGTTGGAAATTTGTTTATGTCATAACTTTGTCATACAAACTAATAATATAGAGTTTCAGGTACTCAAAATGACAAGAACAAGTCTGATCTACAAGGCCACGGCGGCATATTTACGAAAAACCCCTTCTTTTGACTTAAAAATGCAATTTTCAGATCGCGACTCATAAAAATCCTATTTTAGGTCTCCATAACTTTTTCAACTTATTTCAAGCTTGTCCATGTATATTATGCTAAAACACATAAAAATAAAACATTGATATTGATAAAAACATCAATTTTGACTATGTTTCCACTTTATTGTCTATAGTCAAACTAGCCTTTATTCACTAATCTTTATTAAATGTCTTTAGTATATTGTTTTAAAAGAAGAGAATATATTTTCTCTTTCAACGTCTTAATACTCTCTACCTAATGAATTACTCAACAATCTTTTAAACCATGTTCAACGAAAGATATGGTCTCTTATATTCTTTTTTACTTTAAGAATTTTCATAGATAGATCCTATTACATTCTCCCCTTATCAAAATTAACTTTGTGCTCAGAGTTGGAAGGAGGGCTTTCAGCATATAAAACATCGAAGTCAACCCAAGAGGCATCTTTTATAGGATACATCTCACTTAACCAAAAATTCAAGAAGAATCCTACTTTTAAGCTGCCTAACTCTACAATTAAAATGATTTCTAGTTCTGCCTTGAAAATGACTATTTCACTATCTCATATCTTTTGTTTAAAACAAAGTTTCTTTTAAAAGAAAATATTTTGGCACTCGTATAAAATTTGATGTTTGAAAGAGAAATTTATAGACACACATAAGGCATCATGATAATATAAGTTATCCTTATGCAAATTAAATGTCCCCGTGAATAGTGTGACTATATTCATCAAATGATTAATGAGATATTTTTCCTTCTTTACAATCGATCAAAACATGATTTTTAATCATCTAATTGATGCCAATAATTACATCATGCATACCCATGTTTATGATATTAAAGTTATCTTTATGCTTTTGATTGTTCAAAGAACAAAATAAATTTTCAGTAAGTTCTTTCATGGAACTTTTATTACCACTAGTTAAGTCCACAATTCTTTTAGCTTCTCAGTCTAATTTAAGGTTTTATTCTCAGCCAATTTAGAGGACCAAAAGCAATGTATACTACCCGAATCAATTAAGAAATTTAATTTCAAATCTCAAATTTTACGCATCAATTCGATCATAGAAGCTTTCAAAGGATTCATCAAAGACATAAAGCATTAGAAAAGAGGGTCAAATGACAGACCTTTATCATGTGCATCGCCAATAATCTCCACTTTAGTCATCTTGCTACATACTACCTTATTGATCGCTTTGTTTGGATATTCGAAAGTCTGGTGGTCTTGCTCTCCATATTGAAAGCATAATCCAAATCTTTGAGTTCTTCAATCCGCACTTCTAAATCTTTGTCTGTCTTTCTTATGTCCTCAAACTCATTAAGCTTAACCTTCATAAAGAATTATTTGAGATTGAGATTGTGCACAAGATTGAGATTGAGATTGAGATAGCTCGGGGTTGTCGGAAGGTTATGAAACGAGCTATGCTTCATGTAATCATTATCTTATATCCATACAAACTCTTTATTTCATCTATTTACTATGTGTACTTTGTATTTTCCTTGTTCATCAATCTTTTTCTCTCTCCCTTGTCCCGTCGTCACAAGTCAACAGGTTTAGCAAGCAAGCACACTTTATACATGTCAAAAAGACTATAAAGGCACATCAAATGGCAACCCTCTTCATATCCTTGATTTTCAAACACCATGGCTTGCCAACATTCATACTGTCGGATAGAGATCCTAGAATGACCAGTAATTTTGGAAAGGTCTCTTTGAGAATCTAGGTACAAAACTAAATTTCTCATCGGCCTATCACCCACAAACGGATGGCCAAAGTGAAATAGCTAACAATACAGTTCTAGACATAAAGACCTATGTTACGGAAGTAGATCAATGCTCACAATGGGAGGAGTACCGACCCCTTATAGAGTATGTGTACAATAACACAGTCCATACTACTACTGGGAAGGCACCTTTTAAGATTATTGAGGGAAGACCTAAAAGTCCCTTGCTACTTAAAGTACATGGGAAGATCTTCCTTCGACATGAAGACAAGGTATTAAGACATGGTAAGATTATCCAATGGTATCTTATTAAGTTCAAAAATTATGCTTTTGAAGATGCTAGATGGATGCAAGGAACACAGCTTAAAGATAGTATGAACCTTGTCAATGCTTACAATGCTACAGTAGATTTATTTTTTAAATGAACAATGTTTTGTCTTATAAGACTAGTTCTCTTTTTGTTGTGCACAAATTTAAGTAATTTGCATGCTTAGAATCATGTTTGTGATGACGACGTCTCCTAAACACCAAATGGATTAGTTATCCATTTTGGAATGATGTTGTAGAGTAAAAAGGGATCCTCTACCCGCTAAGAAACATAGACTAATGACTAAGACTTTATCTTCTCTACCTCATAGTCGAGGATGACTATGGTTTCAAGAGAGGTAATGTCATAAAATCTAATATTTACCTATCCCAAATGATTTTCTCATATTGAACTGATCATTCAATGTGAGAAAATGAATGGGAACAAGAGTTAGAATATAGATGTGTGCTTTTAGATCTCTCTCAGCACAGGACCAAAGGGATAGAAGGCTACATCTCATTGAGGCTCCAAAACGGAGATGGTCCACCAAAGAGCAATGAGCAGATAATGGAGCTTAAAAGACCTTAGGGTTAGCTTCATTAAAGACCTCGAAAGGTTAGTGTTAAAATTTCTTAGACCTAGGACCTTTAGGTACTTTAGACCTTAGGCAAGCTAGGCATGTGCTTCAGGTGCTTGTCATGCTTAATGACTAAGGTGCTTGAGGTGCTTCATGACTAAGGTGCTTGTCGTGCTTAATGACTGAGGTGCTTGAGGTGCTTCATGACTAAGGTGCTTGAGGTGCTTCTCATGCTTGATGACCAAGGTGCTTGTGGTGTTCAAGTCAAAGATGATTCCTACAAAGGAGGGGGCGAGCCCTAAAGGTAGGGTCATGAGAGAGAACACACACACACACACACACACACACACACACACACACACACTCAAGGAAAGCCCTCTCCACAAGAGGCATAAAGGACACATGTCAAGCCCCTAGCTAGGTTGCACTCATAATATGCCTAAAGCCTATTAGATGGTCTTTATGGATGTCCAATGAGAATTTAGATGCATGTAAATAATTAATTAAGCTCTCTCTCTCAAAGGGGAAAAGAAGGACACTTGTTCAAATGCTACCCTTGTTGCTTGATATGACCATAGCTTGTGATTGGCCAGGCTTGGCAAGGACCAATAAGATGCAAGCTAGAGTAAAGGGAGAAAGGGGTCAACCAAGGCAAGGAGAAGTCCTCCTTTTTGCACATTCTCTCGCACACACTCACAGATTCTCTCATGTGTTAAGCAAGAGAGCCTACACCAACTCCTCTTGGCTATAGTATGAAAATCCAACCAAGATCCATGCTTCAAAGCAATGCTTACCATCTTCTTCATCCATTACTATCTATGCTATGCTCTAAGAGTAATGATATGTGAGGAGACTATTTCTTTATCGTATGTTACTTCTCGTCCTCTTCCCTTCCCTCACTCCCTAGAAGCTTTCTCCACCTTTGAATGTGTTTGAGGTCTTGGGATTGAGGCCGGGGACAAGTTAATGCTTTTGCAGTTAGTTACGGGCATAATATTGGTGCATGAATCTTACCATCTTCATGGCATCGATAAGGTCTCAAGGAACACAAAGTATGTATTGTACCAAGTCTCTCTTCAAGGCAAAATCTATAATACAAAAGCCTTTTGGAGGGGGACACCCGGCTCCAAGTAAATCCGGTCCTCAAGTGTTGTCAATTTCTCTAATTCTCTCTCTCTTTTGCAAGTCTTGTTCATGACAAGCTATCTAGATATAATGTTCATTTTTCTACCTTTAATCAAGTACTCTCCTTATGCTCTCTAAGAATTCTCTTAAGGAAATGCTCACTATTGTTACTCTAATTCCACTACAATCAATGTTATTAGGCATACTCTGTTACAAAAAAGCAATCTATTTGGTGAAGAAAATTGGCAAGCCTGTCTAGGTGCAATCATGCATTGTTGAGGATTTTAAAGTGTGATTAAGTACACATGGGTCTTCAAGATAGTTCTTGATCGTGCAAAATAAATTTATTCTTTTGATGTTGCATTTACTATAAGTTTAGTGTTTTGCATTGTATTTTTTCTCAACATGCTTTCACTGAAAGTTTAGTTTATTACATTATGTTTTTCCACGGCATGCTTCCTATTTGATGCTGGTTTCATTTACACCAATATCTAATCTTTAGTTTGCCTTCATTACTTTTGTTCTTCCCTAGGATGTTGAAGTCTTGCATACTTCATTTTTACATTGTTTCTATAGGGTTTTAGGAGATGGAGAAGAAGCTTTTGGCTCTCTCTTTTTTTGGTAGCACTTTGGGCATTTTCATCCGATCAAATACAAAAGTGTTGATGGGTTAAGGAGAATGGATTAATGTGCCATTCATGCTAATGGCATGCTTGGAGAGGTTAGTGTAAAGATTGAGAGAGAAACTATTGCACAATACAATAGAGTATGATTGCAAATGATAGACCTATATTTTTTTAGCATAACGTGCCTCTATATAGGCATATACAAAAGAGATGGCCTTTTGACACATGAGAAGATATGGCTTCTTATGCACAAACACAAGTGTACACATGGGTTGTAAGAGGTTCTTCACATGGGTTATTGACACATGACACTTTTCAAGGTGGAAGAGATTGTTCACACAAAAGATGCAACAAAATCCCGCATCCCAACAATCCTCCCCTATGTGGGTTTTGGTTGCATATCACTCACACAATCCTCCCCTCAAAACACACTAGGGTGAGACAGATAAAACACAAGCCTCCCCTTGAACACAACTCTGCCTCTCCTATATAAAAATGGTATAGGCACACAAAATATCAGGGTGTAGGCTCACACACAAGCCATCCCTAGCACAAATAGAGGCTAAGGTACAATGGAGAGAATGCTCACATCACAGCTCATTTGTTGTTTGTTTTGGAAGATTTTCTCCCCCACGTACCGCAAAACTTGTTGTAATTTCGTCATTGTTCTACCACATTGTGATGTTGCTGTTGTCGATGTTTTGATCCAATGCAAAATGCAAAGTAAGACATAATGCACATATATGTACAATAGAGAGAAAGAACACGTGGGAAAAAGCCCTCAAATTATTGATGATATGCAAAAGGACTTTGAATATGTCCCATCGTCTTGATGTTGTCATGATTGCATCGTATATCGATGTTTTCTTCATCATTTTCATGTTGATGTTGATCTTCTTTATTCATGTTGTTTTGGTACGTTCGGACAAAGATGCAATCTCCATGGTGAATGGAGTAAAATACACAGACATTGCAATAGTGATGCTCGCTTGCCAAATTTTTAGAGTTAATTGCAAGAGAGAGAGGGAGAATTTTATTGTGAAGCTCCTCTTCACCGGAGTGAAGCCACTCTTCACACTAGAGAAGGAAGAGAGATTTATCCTTGCCTTCATTTTAATATTTTGGTGTTGTTGAGAAATTGAACTTTTGTCGTTGTTGAGGGATTGAACATTTGTTTGGTAGCAACTGTCTTCACGGTGGTGATGTGGCACGCATTGCCATCTCAAGGGGGAGTGGGTCGTTGATGATGAGCAATGTGAGACAAGACTTTGATGTCGAGCAGGTAGCACAAAGTTGAGTGGGTGATGATGCTTTCGTGTAAACCTGAGTTTGATGTGGTCTAAGTGATGCTTTTGGCGCCAAGCGAATGGTGATGAACTTTTCGCCTCCTATATTCTAGTCGTTTCCACCACCAAAAGACAAAAAAAAATGCCTATGTGGCTTGAAACCAAAGGGGTGGTAGCTTTTGGCTTTCTAAACCAAGCTTTAGTGAAGAAGAGAGTTATGCATACATTTTACTTTTACGTGTAAAGCATTGAAGCTCCTCATATAAAATTGAGACCTACTAGGTCCTTTTGTTAAAACCCTTGATAATTGTCCTTTTCGCTTCTTCTTTTTTTTTTTTTGCAGACTATAAGGTCATTGTCATAGTTTTTGACTTGTCTTTTTGGTTTCACTAAAATTTTGTAGAATCTTGTTACTATGGATAAAAAAAAGTTTATCGATCCTAGAATTAGTAAAATCATAATTTCTAGCTACCAAAAGCTACAAGAGTGATTGGTGCAATGTACAAGAAAAACTTCATTCAATAACATTCTTGGTTTTTGGGCTTGGTAGTTTTGTGCAAACCTTAATGTAAAACTTCAATAGACTTCATACCAATTTTTAGTCTCCCAATGAACAATACATTATCTATATATTTAAGAGCTTAAAATTTTCAGGAAAAGAGTGTGCCTTCCCATGTCGAACACTCATTCACTTCAAAGAAAACCTTACAAAACGTTTAATTTGGTGTGTATGTGTGTGTATGTGGGTGTGTACACGCACACGACAGAGAGACTAACAAAAACTCAAAAATTGAGTATGTTTCTACGAAGAGAGAAAGGCTTGCTTGCTTCGGCAAAGTTGAGCCATCCATTTGTCAACTCTCAATGCAATTCACGTTTGTCGAGGGGTGGAGAGAGAGAGAGAGAGAGAGAGAGAGAGAGAGAGAGAGAGAGATGACTAGCAAACAAAGGACATTTATGAGTAATCCATTATCAGATTTGACAAGAGCACATTCGCTTGTGTGAATCGCGTTCTAGGATCATGGATAAGCCATTGCTAATGCACATATGTGTGTGTGTGTGTGTGTGTGTGTGTGTGTGTGAGTGAGAGAGAGAGAGAGAGAGTAATTTTCAACAATTGCTCACATCAAAGTATCCTCAATTTTTGGTAAAAGATAATATATTAACACATTTTCCCTTGCAATGGCATAAAGAAGGGAAAGAAGATGATGGAGGGTTTTGGACACTCTCTCTCTCTCTCTCTCTCTCTCTCTCTCTCTCTCTCTCTCTACACGTGGTTGTCAAGGTTTATTCTATTTTGTAGTAGCTCTTGTGTAGAACTTAAGAGGATGAAGGTTGGAGATTGGCTTCAAGGAATTCCATGTTCTTTGTTCCTCCCCTCTAGTGTACGCCACCTACAAGTTGCATAGAGGGAGAGTTAAGTCCAGTGGTTGCCACCTATATCAAGCATGCACAAAGCCTTGATTCTGGCACTTTCCTATAGCCGGTTTCTAGCTCCATAAGCAATAGAATTCTTGGTTCCAATTTTCACATTATGTATCATCTTTTGAGTTTTGATTCTTTCCAATCACTCACTCATAGATACAGGCCGCTGGGTCTTCTCCCTAATCATGATCCATGGGTAGAGGCCAATAGACTACATGAGTTAATAAAGGCTTCTAGAGGCTCTGTAGATTTTAATCCTGGAGCCTTAAACAATTCAAACCTTAGAAAGTTGGCCAAAAAATCACAATCATCACAAAAGTATGCAAGACTAGAAAACATAGAAAATGGGAAAACTTAAGGGTTCGAATTGACAAATTGAAGTAACAATAGCAAGAAAGCATGGCTACGATATGCAAGAATCAACCTCACTCCTTAAATTGAGAGTAAGGATTGAGAGTCAAACATCCATGGAAGAGAGTGTCAACCAATTAGCTAGACTTTCCCCTATTCTTGAAGAGGTATCTGACACTTATTCTCAATCTAGTTTGGAAATTTCCTGTCTTGTATGATTTCCTTTCATAGACCACCTACTTGCCTTTGGCTCATGCCATGTATACTTTTTTGAGCTCTTAGCCTTTGTGTTTTGGTTTGTACACTCTATCATGTCATAGTTGAGTTTGACCAGCTTGAGGGTGTCATTGAGGAATTTGATGCAACATGTAGACATGGCGGATCAAGCTTTCATTCCTTCAACCACTTATGTGTGCTCATTATTCACTTATGTAGAGATTAGAACAATAGAATGGTTGATGAGGAATAAGAAAGTATATGAGAAAGCAAGTAAATTTTGTGCTACAAAGGCACAATCAACATGCTATACGTGCATTGAAACTCATTCCACACAATCTGCATAAGTAAAATAAAAGCTACAAATATAGTACATAAATCTACAAACATGTACTCAGAGCTAGAAACATGCCATTCTTGCTCCACAAAAAATTGTAGCTATTGTGGCATAAGCATAGGGCCCACACCCATTCATTCACCTCTGCAGGTATTGTTCCTAGGAACACTTTCTATTTTTCCCTCCTTCTCAAAACTTCCACCTTCATATTACCCCATTTCAAGAGGGAGGACATGGAATACCTTTCATACATGGAAGAAAAGGTGGAAGATCACATTGATCACTTATTTACACACAAGGGAGCTTAGGTTCATTAAAAATAACATTCAAAATCATTTACTTCTCATCGTCATAAATGAGATTCACACCAATCATGGTCCATTTTTTAATTCACCTTGTAAGATCATGAACATCTACTTCTATCCTAAGGTAGAAAGTGATTGAGGGATTGACCACCTCAACCTTCTCTTAAATACTTAGAGGAAATTCATGCATCATGATTCTATGCAAATATAAGAGGTAATTAACTATAAAAATATATAAAAATACAATGGTAGAGGGGGAAAATAGGGTACATAAGAGAGATGCAAAAACCGGAATGAGTATGACTAGACAAAAAGGTACCCAATATACTCTCATGCAAGGTTTTCACTAGCCATATTTGCATACCTCTAAACCTCCTCACTTTTAGCCCTATCCTACATCTTGTATAATTGCATTAAAAAATAGCTGATCTATAACGTTGTTGGGAAACAAGCAAACTGAAACACCTCTATAGTGATGTCACCCAAGAGCGTTGAAAGAGAACTACAAGACACCAAAAGCTTTGAAAACTCCTTTTGAAACACCACAAGTTTAATAGGAGTAGACCCTTGGGAATTTACTAGCCGTCGCCCACCCAAGAGACTGTCACATAGAAGAAAAATCCTGTCAAAGCACGGATTTACAGCACACGTCGACCGATGCAGATGAAGACAAGAGCCTCTCCTTTCACAATCAAGCATCACAAACCCATAACTTCAACATCAATTCCACCATTCATACATATATGCCCTCCGAATCTGTTGACGGACGCAAAGCGAACCCCCGAACCCCGACGGCCTTTAAAACGCCGGGATCCGAATGGCGAACAGGGGGCACCACCTAGCTTTGAGCGGCTAGGACGTAAACAACGATGATATGAACACCGCAAACTTACACACACACACACACACACACACACACAGAAATAGCAAATGATGAAAACCCTCGGGGGGGGTGTGAGGGTGAATTATTTCTGCAGTATTTACAAAGTGGCATGCCATGGTGGTAGAGAGGTAGGGAGAGGAGGTGGTGCAACCTACTTGGTGCGTTCTCTAAGACGATTCAATGATTGTGAAACTTACTACCAAGAGCGTGTATACGTGTGTGCATCAACCATTGGAGTCGAAAGATGGATGTGGTTCCCTTCGCATGGTGCAATTCCCAAGGCAAACCCAACACACAAGCCCCCTCCCCATGATGGTGATAGTGTCAATCCTTCCCACTACACTCTACCAAATGCTTGGCTCCTCATGAATTGCCCCCCCCGATAGTGACCTCTCAGTGCCAATTTATAGGTGTTGGCTGCTTGGATTATTGTAATCCCAGTGTGGTTAGGGTAAGCTTAATCGGGGAGACAAAGCAAGTGGTGGGCCCGGTGTGGTTGACCCTTGCTTTGTTTTGGGAGGTTTATTAAAAGATGGGAATCTCTAGGTGGGCCTTTGTGACCATTACCTAGAGAGAGGATATATACAAAAAAACGGGAATTTACAATGGCTCGGGTGAAAACTGAAGAAAATGATGAAAATAACCTATAAATTACTGGGATGGCATCGTGGTTGCGTGTTGTCGGTGAATGGTGTGTTGCCGGTGCGTCGGTGTCGAGCGTACTTCTTTTCGGGGTCAGACGAGGCATGCCTTCGGCGCACTTCCTCTTTTCGTTGTTGGCGGCGCGTGCTTTGGATCCTTCATCTTTTTGTGGTTTTCATAGTTGTGAAGTCCTTCGTTTTTTTTCTGAATTCGTGGTGCGTATATGCGTGTGTGTGTGTGTGTGTACGTATGTGCATGTGGGCGGATGTGTATATATATATATATATATATATGTATATGGGTGTGTGTGCGTGAGTGCATGTGTGTATTTGTATGTGTGCACGAGCGTGCGGTGGGAACAGGGGGCTTATATACATAATGTATATATGTTTTTTTATTTTTTTCTTCTCTGTTCGGCGGCTAGCGAACAGCTACGCAAGCTTGGGGTGGGGTGGGAGGGGGTGTGTGTGTGTGTGTGTGTGTGTGTGTGTGTGTGTGTGTGTGTGTGTGTGTGTGTGTGTGTGTCTGGTGTTGAGAGAGAGAACGCACTGCGCTTGTACAGGCCGAGAGGGAGAGAGAGCGGGAGGGCGGGCGCCTGCTGCCGAAACAGAGCGTGCGGTGGGAACAAGGGGCTTATATACATAATGTATATATGTTTTTTTTTTTTTTTTTTTTTCTTCTCTGTTCGGCGGCCAACGGCAGCTACGCAAGCTTGGGGTGGTGTGTGTGTGTGTGTGTGTGTGTGTGTGTGTGTGTGTGTGTGTGTGTGTGTGTGTGTGGTGTTGAGAGAGAGAGAGAGAGAGAGAGAGAGAGAGAGAACGCATTGCGCCTGTACAGGCCGAGAGGGAGAGAGAGCGGGAGGGCGGGCGACTGCTGCTGAAACAGAGCGCGAGAGAGGGAGAGAGGGTTGGGGGTGGTGTGTGTGAGTGTGAGGATGAGGGAGAGGGTGAGGATGAGGGTGAGTGTGTGGTGTATGAAGGCGTGGGCTCCATGGTCATGCACGCTGCGCTTTCGGGCTTGAAACGAGAGAGAGAGAGAGAGAGAGAGAGAGAGAGAGAGAGAGAGAGAGAGAGAGAGAGAGAGAGAGAGAGAGAGAGAGAGAGAGAGAGAGAGAGAGAGAGGATGAGGTGGCGCTAGATGGAGGGAGAATCTCCTAGGGTGGGTGCCCACCATGGGGGGGGGGGGGGGGGGGGGGGGGGGGGTGTTGTCTTATCCTCCGTTTTGTATGCTATCTCAAGGATGAGGGGGGGGGTAGAAGTCAATGGTGTGGGGGGGATGGTGGGGATAGCGGACCAAGGGAAGGGTGAGTGAAGCTGAGGGGAGGGTGAGGCGAGCGGGTGGGGAAGAGGGGGGAGGGGAAGAATATTAGCAGGCCAAGGGGGGTGTAAAAGAGAGTGGGGGAAAAAGTGTGAGGGGGGGGGTGTAAAGGGTGAGTGTAAGAATACGGGAGAGCGGAGGGCGGGTTTCCATGCGGCTCAACACACAGGGAGCACGAGAGAGGGGTCGGGGTGAGTGCTCAAAACTTGCGCCTGGCCGGGGGGGTGGTAAATTTGGGAGAGAGGGAGAGAGGATATTAGAGAGAGGTATGTAGGGAAAATGAGAGAGAAAGAGAGGGGGTGTTATTTCATCCAATGCACGTCGGGCGGGGGGGGGGATAAACTACGGGGGGATCAAGGGTATCTGAAACCTAGGGCGGCCGGTTAGGCTAGGGTATGGACCAACGGGGCTGATGGTGACAAGGCCGACAAATCGAAAGGGGGGGGGGGGGGGGGGGTCATGCCGGTAGGGGTGTTGGGAGGATTGACCAGGCGGTGCCGAGCCTTCCAACGGTGTTGCCAAGGCTTCAACAGAGGAAAAATAAGTTTTTTTTCTTCTTTTTCTTTGATTTTCAAAAGTCGGCTATCATTAGCCCTCTCCCTTTGGCTAGAGGCATTCATGCTTCTAGCCCTTCTTTTGCTTCTTCAGCTGTAGAGTTAGAGGGTTCTCCCTCCTCTGGAATGTCTAGCACGAATTATGGGTCAAACCTAAGAAAATACCTTTTCAGTCTCCATCCATTGACCCTAGTCTTGTGAATTCTCCCATCTGCTTCCATCAGCTTATAGCTGTCGTTGTCATAGCGCTTCTTGATGATGAATGGCCCTTCTCATCTGGGTTGAAATTTCTTATCCTTCCTAGTGTCAAATCTGTTGTCGTATTGCAGTACTAACATGCCTTTTTCCAATCCCTTTTCTTTAAGCCCTTGATTGAAAGTGAGCCGGCGTCGTTCTACCTGTGCTGCATGTTGGGGTATAAAGCCCAATGTGGTCGCCCAGGTAAGTGGGCGGGCCGCCAGGTATGTACACATATTCTTCTGTTAAAACCTAATAAGAACTCACTATGCTCTACACATTACAGTAGAGTGAGTTCACCATATCATCGTGCTCTTCTTCTCGCACTCTCTCTCGCATCGCACTTCCGCTCGTACTCCTTCAACTGGTATCAGAGCTCAGATCGAGGCTCGGGGCAGCACTACAGGAGGCTAGAGTCACCAACTCAGATTGGAGTGAAATTCGACAGCCGAAGACACGGCCCCAAATCTCGTGGGAGACCCCAAAGGACTCGGTGTTGTCAGAATTTCATTCTGAGGTCATCTCGGCAACCGTTCGGCTTCGACAAAGGTCTGCGAAAGCCATTTTCGACTACGTGGTCTCGACGGGTGCAGATCCGACTCTGCAAATTTGGGGTTTTTTGGCCTACGACTGCAGGTGCTGAGGATATCGACACTCCCAGACTGTTGATTTGTGGCTGTCTACACATCGAAGGACGGCTCACAGTTCTTGGAGGCATGTCACATACGACACGGGCGCATCTACACGCAGACTGTAGGCGACATCCACTAGTTCATCAGGTAGCTTGTGTTTGCTGCTTGATATTCCAGATTTCATCCTGACATTGCAGGTACTTCCACATGGGATGTATTGTCAGAGATGATGTATGTCTGTTGAGGGTTTGCTGGCTGTGAGTCACGCAGCAAACAATCGCCGCAGTGGTTACAGCATATAGTGGGAAATTTGTGGATGTATGACTTTGTGGGAAGTCTATGTACTGTCAGATTTACTGCAGCCTTTGTTGAGGGTCGAGTGAGGTTTTATTGAGCTGGGGGATTCTCAAATGTTGAGATCCTTTCGGTGATACAGGTCTTGGAGCGATCCCTCGAGCACCCTTAGATAGGCAGCTAGGATGTATTGACTAAGAGTTAGACAGTTGGGATTGCATCTTTGCTTTAATGCCGTTGAGGCATTGTCGCAGTCTATACTTATAGGACAGTGACAGGACAGTGAGAGACAGTACAGGTGCAGGACAGGTTTACCCGCAGCTTACAGTGTCAGAGAGACAGTGTTTTTTGAGTTATTTTTTGAGTACACCAGAGCCATTTTACAAAGGAGACTTTGCCGAAATTTATGCAGAATATGAAGCTTTCTTGGTTCATTTGACAGGTTGATATTGGTTCAGAGGTCAGTTTACAGGGGAAACTCTGCCGAATTTTTCCCAGGAAAGTAAACCACTGTGAAGCGTAGCTATGGCTGGATCACAGGACACTGCTCTTTACAATATCAAGGAGCTGGATGGAACCAATTTCCCATTGTGGACGAAGCAGATTTGGCACGTGTTGGTACAAAAGAAGCAGATAAAACCTATAAAGCTCAAGGGGATGAAACCAGAAGATATGGACGAAGATGAATGGAGCGAAATGGATGAATTGGCACTTTCTACCATTATGTTGACTTTAGCAGAAAGCGTTTACTTCAATGTAGCAGACGAGATGTCGGCTTATCAAGCATGGTTAAAGCTGAGTGATCTTTATGAGAAGCAGAGTGCAGCTTCACAGGTATACTGGCTTAAGAAGCTTGTTGACTTGAAGATGAAAGAAGGGACACCTATGTCCAATCATCTGAATGAATTCAACACAATCTACAGTCAGTTGTCAGCTCAAGGTGTCAAGTTTGATGAACCTGTTAGAGCTATGTTCCTGTTGATCACATTGCCGGAAAGTTGGGACACTTTTCGCACAGCTTTGAGTAATTCTGCACCTCCAGATGGTTTGAACATAGCAGGTGTAGAAGGAAGTCTGCTTACTGAAGAAACCAATAGAAAGACAATGGACAAAGGCAAAGGAACAGCCTTAGTTGTCAGGGGAAGGACCAAAGAAAAGTACAAAGGTGGAAAGAGGAATCAGTCTCGTAGCAAGTCCCGCAGTGCTAAAGGCAAGAGTGACATAGAATGCTACCATTGTGGCAAGAAGGGTCACATTGCTGAGAGGATTAATAGGACCATACAAGAGAAGGTCAGAAGTATGTTGTCTAATGCACAGCTGCCAAATGGGTTTTGGGCTGAAGCTGTATCAACAGTTGTTCATCTTGTAAATAGATCTCCTAGCAAGGTTTTGCAGAAGGATTCAGTGCCAGAGATGGTATGGTCAGCCAAAATGCCCTCATACAAGCATCTCAGAGTCTTTGGCTGTGAGGCATATACTCACGTTCCAAAGGAATTTAGGAACAAACTTGAGCCAAAGAGTAGAAAGTGCATCTGTCTAGGCTATGGTAATTCTGGTGAGATGGGGTACAGACTTTGGGATCCCGAATCCAGAAAGGTTGTCCGCAGCAATGATGTTCACTTTACTGAATCCAAATATCATTCTAAACCAGAGAGGGTTGAGGAGATTAGAAGAGTTTTCTTCCAAGAAGATGGACCTGCACGTGCAAGACAAAATGTCAGGGCTCAAGAGGAGCAAGGACAGGATAGAGTGGAACCACAGGTTGTGGCTGAGCCTCAGCCACCTATTGTGCGTCAATCTGGACGTATCATGCGACCTCCTGATAGGTTTGTTCCATCTATGAACTATGTCATGTTGACTGATTGCAATGAGCCTTCATGTTACAAGGAAGCAGTGCAAATGAAGGACTCCGCGAATTGGCAATTGGCCATGCAGACAGAGATGACAGCTCTGCATAAAAACCAAACATGGAACCTAGTTAAATTACCACGGGGCAAAAAGGCTCTACCCTGTAAATGGATTTACAGGTATAAGATCACCGCTCATGATAGTCAGCCAAAGTACAAAGCAAGGCTTGTTGCCAAGGGCTTTAAGCAAGAACAAGGCATTTACTTTGATGAAGTCTTCTCTCCGGTGGTCAAGATGACTACATTGAGATGCTTTCTTGCATTGGTTTCCATATTAGATTTGGTGTTGCACCAAATGGATGTCAAGACAACGTTCTTGCATGGTGATTTATATGTGGAAATTTACATGCAACAGCCAGAAGGGTTTGTTGAGAAAGGCAAGGAAGATTGGGTATGCCAGTTGGTAAAGAGTCTTTATGGCTTAAAACAATCACCAAGGGCATGGTACCATAAATTCCACAAGTTTATGCTTTCTCAAGGCTACAAACGTAGTGAGTTCGATCACTATCTATATACAAAGAAGGCTAAGGATGGTAGTTGGTTTATCCTTATTTTGTATGTGGATGACATGTTGATTGCTGGCAAGCACTTGGAAGAAATTTCAGCTTTGAAGTCAAAGATGGCAAAATCGTTTGACATGAAAGACATGGGTGAGGCAAGTCATATACTTGGTATGCGCATTGAGAGAGACAGATCAAAGAAGTTGATTTGGTTATCTCAAACAGAGTATATTGACAAGGTTTTGCAACGTTTCAATATGGAGAAGGGAAATGCATTGAGTGTTCCATTGCCACCATATGTGAAACTTAGCAAACAAGATTGTCCTGTGTCTGAGGAGGAACAGGCTGAAATGGATAAGATTCCATATGCGTCTGCAGTGGGTAGTTTGATGTATGCAATGATTGCTACTCGCCCAGACATTGCATTTGCAGTGGGAGTAGTAAGTCGATACATGTCAAACCCAGGCAAGAAACATTGGGAGGGAATGAAAGGAATATTGAGATACCTGAAAGCTACAAAGAGTATGCGTATATGCTATGGGAGTCAGGAGCTAAGTGTAAAGGGTTTTACAGACTCAGATTATGTAGGTGACTTAGACAACCGAAGGTCTATGTCAGGGTATGTCTTTACATTGGCTGGTGGAGCAGTATCATGGCGTTCTAGATTACAAGATTGTGTTACTCAGTCTACTACAGAGGCTGAATATGTTGCAGCATCAGAGGCATGCAAAGAATCAATTTGGCTTAATCGACTAGTAACAGATTTGGGAATCAAAGAAGAGATGCCTGTGTTATATTGTGATAGTCAAAGTGCTATACAATTGGCTCGCAATCCAGTTTATCACTCAAAGACAAAGCATGTGGATGTGAAGTATCATTTCATCAGGGAAATGCTCGAGGATAAGCAACTTCAGCTTGTCAAAGTTCACACCACGGAAAATCTTGCTGATCTACTTACAAAAGGACTTCCCTCAGAGAGCTTTGCGCATTTTCGCAAGCAGTTAGGTGTAGGGTAGTACACCACTTCTCTACATCTCTTGTATATTAGCTTGTATAGTAGCTTCTCTCACACTTAAAGTACCACATTGGACTTTAAGTGGGAGGTTGTTGGGGTATAAATCCCAATGTGGTCGCCCAGGTAAGAGGGCGGGCCGCCAGGTATGTACACATATTCTTTTGTTAAAACCTAATAAGAACTCACTATGCTCTACACATTACAGTAGAGCGAGTTCACCATATCGTCGTGCTCTTCTTCTCGCACTCTCTCTCGCGTCGCACTTCCACTCGTACTCCTTCACTGCATAGTGATTGATTGCTTCTTTCCTATCCAATTGGAGTCTCTCCAGATCCAAGATATGGTTTCGGAGGTTTACAATCGGACGATGTGTCTGGCTAGCCAAAACTCATAAGCTTGCTATCTGTACCTCAATGGGTGGAATTGCCTCCTTCCCATAAACTAGATGGAAAGGGGTGAAACCTAGTGATGTTCGGAATGTTGTTCTGTAGGCCCAAAGAGCTACCATGAGATGTTTATCCCAGTGCCCTGTGTGATTGTTCACCTGTTTTGTGATGATTTTGCAAATGATTCCATTTACCTTCTCTACCAGACCATTGCATTGTGGATAGTATGGTGTGGAATGCCGACGTGTGATGCCTAACTTCTTCATCAGTTCTCCCACCAAATCACCTCTGAATCCTGGTCCTCTATCTGATATTATCTCAAGAGGAGTGCCAAAATGGCAAACGATATGCTCAAAAATGAACTTTGCCACTTCTTGGGCTGTAATGCGGGTGGTGGCCGTTGCTTCTGCCCATCGAGTCATGTAGTCTACACCCACTATGATGTACAGTTTACTTGATTGGGCCCTTGGTAGAGGACCGATTGCATCAATTCCCCATTTCTCAAAAGGACCATATGAGATGATAGGGGTTTGTGGCTCGTAGGTTAACATGCGATCACTGGCCACTTGACAAGCCTTGCATGTTTTACACCAATGGTGTACATCCCTATTCAAACTAGGCCAAAAGTATCCTGCTTGTGGAATCTTCCTACTCGTGATATCTAGAGCAAAATGACCGCCGCAGACGCCATCATGGAAACTTGAAATTACCTCTGTGATTTCACTGGAGGTTGGCACCCGCCTAAGAATTTGATCTTTGCCCTTACAATACAAGTGGTCGTCTATAAGGCGGTACCTAGTAGCCTTCCTTAACAGCCACTGTTTTTGGCCTTTGGTGTGTCCTGCTGGACATTCTCCTGTATCTAGAAAACCGATGATATCAGGCATAGCATCACTACCTTGGAAGAGGGGTAGCTTTAATTTGATCGCCCCTATGGGAACGTCTTGTATTCTTTCTTTAGCTAGAGCATCTACCTCTTGATTTTCTGCTCTGGGGACATGGAATAGTTTCACTGCTTCAAACTTCTTTAGAAGGTCCTTAACTTCGCGAAGTTGACCAAGTAAAACCTGATTTTTACAATCCTAGGTGCCATTTATCTGCCTTATCAAAAGTAAAGCGTCATCGAACACATTTAGGCGCTGAATTCTTTGTGAAATACATTGTTCCAACCCAAGAATTAGGGCTGCATATTTTTATTCATTGTTGGAGTGGGAATAACTGCCCAATAGAGAATACTCTTTCTTGTCGTTCATTGAAAATGACCATGCATGCTGCAGACTGATCCATTGTTCTCTTGTATGATCCATCAAAGAAAAGAGAGTGAGCTCTTTCTAGCCTAGGACTTTCTACCATTGGTGTTTCTTCCTTTGCTTCCGTGTTGACCTTTAGCTTCTTCTCATAATGGCAATGAGTGAGAATTCCCGCTAAACTAGCCCTGTTGGAGTTTTCTACTTGCATGGTGTAGTCAAACTCTTGTAGTCTAATTGACCACTTTGAGATCCTAGATGAGACATCCATGTGTCGCATTACATATGGGAAAACCTCCTCCATTGTCAGGATTACAAAGGGTCTAGGCAGGAGATAGGAGCGAAACTTTGTGGTAGCAAACATTAGTGCCAGAACCATGTGTTCTACTTCGGTAAATCCTTTTTCTGACGGGGTCATGACACAACTAGAGAAGTAAATAGGGCGCATGAAAGAAGTTTTGGGGTCCTTTTGCCTTAGCACTGCTCTGAGTGTATCACTTCCCACACTAGGGTTCACATAAAATGGCTCGTCCCACTTAGGAGGCGAAATAGTGGGAAGCTTAGCTAGGATTTGCTTTACCTCAGTAAACAGCTGCTCATTCTCTTCACTCCATGAGAAGACATCCCTCTGGGTGAGTTGTTGTAGGGGAAGGACCACTTGAGATAGTAGGTGAATGAACCTGCTTAAGTATCTTACCTTCTGAAGGAAAGAAACCAGCTGCTTGGCGGTGGTGGGTGACGATAAAGATACCAGGGCCTGAATCGTGCTAGGGTCAGCCTCGATTCCTTTTCTGAAATTACATGACCAAGGAGAGTGACTTTGCTTTCACCAATGTGACACTTTTCCACGTTGAGTTGTCCCCCCAAGGTTTGTAGCCTGGTTAAGCCATCATAGACTTTGCTTAAATGAAGGGCTCGTGAGTTATAAATGCAAAAATCATCTATGAAAACCCGTATTGATGTTCCAAACTAGGGTTGGAAAACAAAAGTCACATAGCATTGAAACGTGGCCGGGGCGTTAGTGCAGCCAAACGGCATCACTCTGTAGGCAAAACATCCCCAAGGTGTGATGAAGGTTGTCTTGTTCTGATCTTCCTCCGCAATGCTAATCTGGAAGTATCCTGAGTAGCCATCGCATATTGTGTATCGCTCGTGACCTGCCACTTCATTGAGTATTTCATCCTGGAATGGGAGGGGAAAGTGGTCCCTCTTCATGGCTGCATTGAGAGGTTTATAATCCACACAGACTCTCCACTTACCTTTTTTTTTTGGTGTGACTACTACTGGGGAGACCCATTCTGAGTCTTCGACAGGGTAGATGAAACCTGCTTGTAGCAAACTTCTCACTTCTTTAAGCAATGCCTCTTGTTGGATTACTCCAACTCTTCTGAGCTTTTGTACTACGGGTTTACTGCCTTCCTTGAGCTTTATGTGGTGTTGTACTACTATAATACCTGTGATCTTATCATAGCCATCAATGATCAAAGTAGTGAAGTTACCTAGCATGGAGACATACTCCTTCCTTTCTTCATTGGTTAACTCATTCGAGAGCATTTTTTGTAGCTTACCTGCATCCTTCAAGGACTCCATACCTGATGATCCCTCTTGGTTTGTCGAGTTTTTTTCAGATTCTGTTAATCTGTTCGGGTCTTTAAGAATGACCCCCATTACTTCGATGCTACTGTCACTTCCGTCGGTGGTGGTCTTCTCTTCTCCTGAGGTAGACGAGTAGTCGCTGGTGGACTTATCTTCTGAAGCCTCCAAGATCATGTTGCACTGCTTTCCATTCCTCATGTCGTAGAATATGGACTTCCCTTTAGCATCCTTTATCTGGATCATCCCGGTGCTCCAGTCTTGTTTAGCTTCCATAGCCATAAGCCAAGGCCTCCCAAGAATGATGGGGTAGCCCTCCCCTTTGTGTGGCATGACAAAGATGTCTACCTTTACTTCTGTATTGAATACTTTTACTTTGACCACATTTACAATGCCTACGCATTTCACTCTTACATTGTTTGCCATCTTGGCTCGGTAGGGTGCCGGCCTACTTACCTCTAGACCTAGATGGTGCATCATCTTTTCACTCATGACGCATATTTACGCACCACCATCTATGTAGACATTTGAAATTCGTTGCCCCTTGATGTGAGCGTCCATGGTTGGCAGGATGTCGTCGAGATCCCTCCCAGAGATAGCCCCAACTATCCTAGGCCTTGATTTCCTGGTACTTACCATTTTTGTCCATTGCCTCCTCATTCTGGGTTCAAGGTGGAGTAATTGGGGCCAAGTTATCTTCGGGCCCTCCATTAACACATCTTGAACTAAGTCATAGGGTTTTGCATACTCACCTAGTGAGAAGTCCACGATTGTTACCATATACATGTGGTAGTGATGTGTGTGAACACACTAGGACCGCCAGGGCATTTTTTCCCTCTTTAGGAGGTTTTTCCCCCGTGCATTGTATATACGCCCATCACTCTAGGGCTATCAATCTTTCCATTGCACACTAAGAAACACACTCTCTATTGTGTGCTTTGAGCTTCCTTCATCTTCTCCAAGCTATGTGTGTTTCTCTGCAACCCTAATTCCAACAATTGGTATCAGAGCAGGTCACGTCCTCCCGGGCTTAGTCGCCAGCTGCTCCAGCACACGCCTGGTCACTTTCTCCAATTTCAGTGAGCTTTGGCGAGCATTCGCAGGTTGACAAAACTTTTGGGTGTACTCGAAGAGCTTGGTCTGCTCAATATTTTGATTTGGGCTCATTTCGGCCTTCGTTTCCACTACAAGCAGTACTGCACAAGCTATTTCGTCATATTGTGCAGAATTTCTGTCATTGCCGTTTTTTGCATAACAAGTGCCTTATAGTCTTCTACGGTTTGTGCTATATAGCACAGGTTGTTCCCGCTCCGTTTCTCCTATTTTCGAGCAGTTTTCACATCAGGTGCAGCATTTACCATGGCTGACAACAACAACACAGATGTGTTCAAGATGTTTGCTGCTGAGGACAGGTTGGATGGGGACAACTACCCTATGTGGGCTTATATGATGCAACATGTTCTTGTGTCAAAATGTGTCTGGAACATTGTGCAGGGCATTGATGTACGTCCTGGTTCTGAGGATGTAGGCGATGTTGAGGATGTTGCAGGTCTTGCTGCAAGGATTGCAGCTGTTAGAGTTGTTTTGCCTACGGCAGAACAAGCTCGTTGGGATGTTAAGGATGCGCAAGCTCATGCATTGATTGCGTTGTCTGTGAAGCGCACCATTGTTCCTCACATCCGTTCAGCAAAATCTGCAAAACAGGCTTGGGATATTTTAGTAGGTCTTTATGCAAGCCGCAATGAGGCTAAAATTGCTTTGCTGCGTAAAGAGCTGGAGTCGAAGATTATGCATGAGGAAGATGATATGGACACTTTCCTTGCTAGTGTCAAGGATATCAATGAGCAGCTTATTTCTGCAGGTGAAGTCATTCAGACAGTTCCCTTGTGCAGACTGTTCTTGATGCCTTACCAGATTCCTACCAGACTTTTGCTAGTACTTGGAGACTGATGACCCAAGGAAATCCTGAAGTTGTCAAGTTTGATGCATTATGCACATTGTTGTTGCAAGAGTCACTGTCCAGAAAAAACAGGACTAGACAGCGTGCAGTTGAACAGGCTTTTATTGCTTCTCAAAAAAAGGGTGGTAATAGCAATGCAGCCACTTCTTATGGTTCTGCTACGAGTGGCAAAAATTATGTTCCTAATGCTTCTACTGGCAGCAGTTCGTCTGGAAATTCTGTTGATAAGGGCAAAAAGAAGATGTGTTGCCATTATTGTAAAGCCAATGATCACTTGATCAAGTCGTGTCCTAAGAAGAGGCTAAGAAGAAAGAGGGTGGTTCCACTGCAAATGCTGGTTCCACTACAAATGCAGCCATTGTTGAGTCTTCTGTGAAAGGAGACTGTGTTGCTGATGTTGATGCAAAATGGGCTTTTAGCGCAGAGTGCACTTACAATCCTGATGTCCATGATGCATGCTTGTCAGTTGCTACAGATTCACATGTGTGGTATTTCGACAGTGGTGCTACAAAGCACATTACCTCACATCGTGAATTGTTTACCTCTCTCAAGTCTGTCCCTTATGGGAATTCAGTCACTTGTGCCAACAACGCCTCTTATCCAGTTCAGGGAGTTGGAAAGATTGTGCTCACTGCTGCTAATGGAAAATCCTTCACACTTGTTGATGCACTTTATGTACCTGGGATCAAGAAGAATCTCTTGTCTGTATCCGCACTTGCTAGACTTGGACTTGTAGTCAAATTTGTGGATGACAAATGTACAGTTCATGATCTCAGTTTTGGTGATGAAATTGTTGCATCTGGGCTTTTGTGCCGTGGGCTGTATCAGATCACTTTGTATGACAAGTGTGGAAAAAACTTTGCAAATGCTGTTGCAAATTCAAGGGCTATTTCAGATGCAAAACTTTGGCATGCACGTTTTGGTCATCTGAATTTTGCCAGTTTGCTGCGTTTGCAGAAATCTGATATGGTTGCTTCTTTGCCACCTCTTGAAGCACCTGTCAAACATGTTTGTGAAGGCTGTATTTTGGGTAAGATGCAGCGTTCTAAATTTCCAAAGGATGGTTCAGTTCGGGCCACATGCAGGTTGCAGTTTGTGCATAGTGATGTTTGTGGGCCCATGCAAACTCCATCCTTGGGCAATTACCTGTACTTCGTGACTTTCATTGATGATTACTCCAGGCATGCATGGGTATTTCCGCTTAAAGCGAAGTCCGAAGTTTTTATGTGCTTCAAACAATTTCTGGCTATGGCTGAAAATGTCTCAAAATATACTATGGGCACCCTCCGTTCCGATCGAGGGGGGGAGTATATGTCTCATGAATTTAATGCATTTCTGGCTATTTGTTGGATAAAACACCAATGTATAGTGCCTTATACACCTCAGCAAAATGGTGTTGCTGAGAGGAAAAACAGGTCACTGACGGAAATGGCACGATGTATGGTCAAAAGTCAAGCTTTGCCGCATTCTTTTTGGCTTGAGGCCATCATGTGTGCCACTTATGTACTTAACAGGTGTCCTACGAAAGCTTTGCAGTCTATTACTCCATATGAAGCATGGCATGATAGAAAGCCTTTTATTGAGCACATGCGTGTTTTTGGCTGTTTGGCATATGCTTTGGTGCCACAAGTGCAGCGCAGAAAATTGGAGATGATAAGGCTGTCAAATGTATTTTTGTTGGTTATAGTGCTGAAAGCAAAGGTTACAGGTTGTATCATCCGCAAACAAAACGTATTCTGGTTTCTCGGGATGTAGTGTTTGTGGAAGATTTTGTTTAGCCCTTGCAGTCATGTACTAGAGACAGTAATGTAAGCTCACGTGACATTTATGACACTTTGTTGCCTCTTTTCAGTGGTGGAAATACGAATGTAAGTTCCAATGAGGCAAATGTACAGCCTATGGGGGTTTCTGAAAATATTTTAGATCAGCCTATTCCTGATGCAAATGTACATGATGTACTTGATGAGGAAAGGGCTGAAAATGAGCAGGCTAGAGATATGCCAAAATGGCTGGTGCACACTTTGCGTCACACTAAATTGAATGCACCTTTGTCTAGTCGTACTCGTTCAGGCTCTCGCCATGCATCTTATGCATCAGATTGTTATGCTTTGGCTGTGTCTAGCTTACATGATGTTGAGGAGCCTCTGACTTTTGATGAAGCACAAAATTCAGAAAATTCGATGGCTGCCATGCAATCAGAATATGATGCATTTATAGAAAATGACACATGGACTTTATCTGATTTGCCTCCTGGCAAAAAGGCCATTGGTACAAAGTGGGTTTACAAGTTGAAACGCAAGCCGGATGGTGAGATCGATCGCCATAAGGCTCGACTTGTTTCAAAAGGTTATGCACAGCAAAAAGGCATAGATTATAAAGAGACTTTTGCTCCCACTTGTCGTATGACTACTGTACGTTTTCTATGTGCATTGGTAGCTTATTTTGGTTGGGATGTACATCAATCAGACATTGTTACTGCTTTCTTGAATGGTGACATATTTGAGGAAGTTTATGTAACGCAGCCTCGCAGTTTTGTCATAAAAGGACAAGAGGAAAAAGTGTGCAGATGTAAGAAGGCTTTGTATGGGTTGAAGCAATCTCCTCGTGCTTGGTATGAGAAAGCTGACATTCATTTGGTTAAACGAGGCTTTCGTATCAGTCCAACAGAAAGCACATTGTATGTAAAGCATGAGGATGATGTACTTCTCATTGTGGTTCGTTATGTTGATGATTTGATGATCATTGGACCAAATGAGAGACATATTGCTGAATTTAAGGCTGATTTGAATGCTACTTTCAAGATGAAAGATTTGGGGCTATTGCATCATTATTTGGGTATACAGTTTAAGCAGTGTGATGGTGGTATTTCCTTGTGTCAGAAAAGTTACATAGAGACATTGCTATGTAATTTTGGACTTGAGGATTGCAAACCTATTGCCACTCCCATGGAAACAGGTTTGAAGTTGAGTCTACATGATGTTGGTGATCCTGCTGATGTCACTCTTTACCAAACTGTTGTTGGCTGCCTCATTTATGTATGCAACACGAGGCCGGATATTCAGTTTGCAGTCTCACAGGTCAGCAGATTTATGCATAGCCCAGGGTCTAAGCATTGGCAGGCTGTCAAGAGGATTTTCCGCTACCTTAGTGGCACTTTACATCTTGGCTTGTTTTATCCCAAGGGGGGGTCATTGCCGCCAGACTTACATGCTTTTTCGGACTCAGATTGGGCTGGTTGTTTTGACACGTGAGTGTCCACAAGTGGTTTTTGTTTCATGCTTGGCAGTTCATGTATATAATGGTTGAGCAAGAAGAAACCTATTATGGCCACTTCGAGTTGTGAGGCTGAGTACAGGGCAGTCTTCACAGCTACAGTTGAGTGTGTATGGCTCAGACTCCTTATGGCTGATTTGGGTGTTGGACAGGACACTGCCAACACTATCTACACTGACAGTCAGAGCGCATTGGCAGTTGCGAGGAACCCAATTTTTCATGCTCACACAAAGCACATTGAGGTGCATTACCGCTATGTCAGGGAGAGGCTCTCAGCAGGAGAGATCAGCTTGGCTTATGTGCCAACACAGGACAACCTTGCAGATATTTTCACAAAGGCATTGTCTCGTGAGAAGCTTGAAGCTTTCCGCAAATCTTTGGGCTTACTCCCCTTTGTGGACTGATCCTGTCCTCAGGGCATGGCACTTCCCTTTACTCATGTGCCAGCTCTCGTTCACCGCATCACTTCAGGGGGGATTTGTTACCATATACATGTGGTAGTGATGTGTGTGAACACACTAGGACCGCCGGGGCATTTTTTCCCTCTTTAGGAGGCTTTTTCCCCCATGCATTGTATATACGCCCATCACTCTAGGGCTATCAATCTTTCCATTGCACACTAAGAAACACACTCTCTACTGTGTGCTTTGAGCTTCCTTCCTCTTCTCCAAGCTGTGTGCGTTTCTCTGCAACCCTAATTTTAACAACGATGCCTATCTTCCGCCGCGGTTTAGCTGCTTGCTTGCTAGACTCGGCCTTTCCTTTCATCTTCTCTTCTCTTTGAGATGCCTCCTCATGCCTCGCACGCTTCACTCCCATAGCATCCACTTCTTCTACCTTCACTTTTCCTTTGTGCTTCTCTCGAGCTGATTCTTCTACCTTTGCCTTCCCTTTAGCCTCCAAGCTAATAACACTCACGGATTGGTTCACAGCAGGTGGTGGGGGTAGTGGCGGAATGAGAGGTTGGGGTGGTGGTTGCTGTTGTACAGGTGGTCAAAGGATTTGGACCGGTGGGATTGGTCTTGGTTGCCTAGGTGGTGGTGGTCTTGCTCTTGGTGGAGAGATCTGATTGTCTCTCCCCCCTCTATTGAAATTATGTCTCCTCAGGTATGGGCAGTAGTACATTCCATGGCCATCTTTCCCGCAGTTGTAATAGTGGTACTCTGGGTTCTGCCTTCGTTGTCCTCTTCCTTGTTCTGGGTTCCTGCCATATGCATACCCTTGCTGCACCAGATGCACAGATAAACTCTCTAGTTGGGTGGTGATGCGACTCAGCAGGTCTTGCTGCTCTTCTGATGCCACCTGCGGTTGGACTCTATGATTGGTTGTTGCAACCACTGGGGTTGGTTGGGCCGAGCTTGTTTCCTCCTACTCGTTTACTCTTGCTTGCATGCGCAGCTTCTTGTCTTTAAGGTGGGCTACTTTGACTGCCAACTCATATGTTGCAGGAAACCTTCCCTTCACCTTCTCTCTAAGCGGCGACCATAGACCACCAATGAAACGGTCCTTCTTTAGGAAATTAGGCGCTCCTTAGCCTTCCTCCAGTGAGGCAACCCATCTCTCCCATAAGTCCACAAATTTGAACTCGTAGGTGGCATACTCCAGCAGGCCTCCCTGCTTTAATTCTGTCAGTAGTTTCCATAGCTTCTTCGAGGTTGTGCCTCCACCAAACCTCTTTACAAAAGCATCCCTTAACACTTCCCATGCATTCTTGGTAGCCTGGGGCAATGCATTATACCAGGACTTGGCCTCTACTTTCATCAGTAGAGGAAAAATTATAAATCGTGAAACGTCGTCATCTTTGTTGGAGACGACACAAGCAATGTCGAAATCATCCAAAAAGTCAGTGGTGAGATCCTCTCCCTTCTTTCCACTGAACGTGGGGAAAGAAACACTTGCCATGGTAGTGACTCAGGAAATTACAAATCTCTTTTTTCTTTTTCTTTTTTTCTCTTTTTTTTTACATTACATTAACAGTAGCGGCTCATAGCGGCTTTTTACAGGGGTGGGTGGATAGGTTAAAACAGGATAAAGATAGAGACATTAAAGGAATGATAATTATTTAATATGGGGAGAATGATAGGGTTCGCGGAATTGAGGATTTCTCCTAGTACCGCCGCACCGAATAGGTGTACGACCTTCTGTTGGTAGAAGACTTTCCTATCTACATAAATATTCGCATGCATATGCTACAGGAATCTGAATGGGAATGCCATCGGCCCGTTCTCCATCATGTACAGAGGGTGGAATACTTACTCATACTCTTATCGTTCCAGTGTTGATGAGTCGGCACATACACGAGAGGTCGTCGCCTTTCATGGGTTCTACCTTTCCTTCGTTGCTCAACACGTACGGGGTGATGGCGACGTGTCTAACCACTCCCAGCCTCTTGGCTAATAGTAATTGCAAGTAATTTCCGTAGTCGGTGTGTTGCATGAATTCTACTCCATTCAGTTGCATCTCGTCCCCAGCCCACTGGGTTTCTCCCGTGGTAGAGAGTTTCTTCAGGATAAGTTGTACAAGGAGAGAAGAAAGATCCTCCACTAGCTTTCCAAAACAGCGAGAGCAGTAGCCAAACCACTCTTCTCAAGGACATGGGAATCTTCTTACCACTTCTTCTTCCGGATTGTCAAACTGGATTGGTAGCACTCGCATGCGTCGTGCAAATCGATAGGCGACCTTTCGCCGCTTAGCTTCGGATGACTTCTTCTTTGGCAAAGTGGGTACAACCCGGCTTTATGAGCTTGAAGCACTTGCTTAGCCAGATGCTTCTCCCTTCGGGGTCATGTGTTTCCAAATTGGCTTATCTTCTCCTTGCCTTTGGTTCGAGCAGCCCCTTTAGGCCACTTTGGAGTTATAACTTGGACTGCAGTTTCTTTAGGGAAAAGAGGTCTCACCATTTGCTTCCCTTCCTTAATGTGAATGACTTCTTCGTGATGAATGTCGATGTAGATGACTTCAGCCCTTTTGCTGCCTTCGTTGTTGGCACTCATTGACAGTGTGCCTTAGTTGACAACAGTGATGGCACTTCACCGACCTCCCACCTGATGCTCTCAATTTATAGTTAGAACGAGCGACACGAGATGGAGAATTTTTCTCTTGAATGTTGACGACACTGCAGCCTGGCAGTAGCACCTCAATGAAGGCGGCTAGTGCCTCCTTCGTCTCCTCTTCTTCCGTCCTCTAGTTAGAAAATTCCTTCAGCCATTTGTCCATGATTGATAGTGGGCGTCACTTTCAGCATTGTAAACCGAAGGGTCTTAATAAGGCATCCTCCGTGGGGGCACCAAATGACGGACGCAAAGCGGACCCCCGAACCCCGACGGCCTCTAAAACGCCGGGATCCGAATGATGCGCCTCGAGCCTACCCACGGTAAAGCGAACAGGAGGCACCACCTAGCTTTGAGCGGCTAGGACACAAACCACAATGATATGAACACCGCAAACTTACACACCGAGAGAGAGAGAGAGAGAGAGAGAGAGAGAGAGAGAGAGAGATAGAGAAAAAAATTGCAAATGATGAAAACCCTCGGGGGGGGTGTGAGGGTGAATTATTTCTGCAGTATTTACAAAGTGGCATGCCGTGGTGGTAGAGTGGTAGGGAGAGGAGGTGGTGCAACCTACTTGGTGCGTTCTCTAAGACGACTCAATGATTGTGAAACTTACTACCAAGAGCGTGTATACGTGTGTGCACCGACCATTGGAGTCGAGAGATGGGTGTGGTTTCCTTCGCATGGTGCAATTCCCAAGGCAAACCCAACACACAAGCCCCCTCCCCATGATGGTGATAGTGTCAATCCTTCCCACTACACTCTACCAAATGCTTGGCTCCTCATGAATTGCCCCCCCCCCCCCCCCGATAGTGACCTCTCAGTGCCAATTTATAGGTGTTGGCTGCTTGGATTATGGTAATCCCAGTGTGGTTAGGGTAAGCTTAATCGGGGAAGCAAAGCAAGTGGTGGGCCCGGTGTGGTTGACCCTTGCTTTGTTTTGAGAGGTTTATTAAAAGATGGGAATCTCTATGTGGGTCTTTGTGACCATTACCTAGAGAGAGGATATTTACAAAAAAATGGGAATTTACAATGGCTCGGATGAAAACTGAAGAAAATGATGAAAATAACCTATAAATTACTGGGATGGCGTCATGGTTGCGTGTTGCCGGCGAATGGTGTGTTGTCGGTGCATCGGGGTCGAACGAGGCATGCCTTCGGCACACTTCCTCTTTTGGTTGTTGGCGGCGCGTGCTTTGGATCCTTCATCTTTTTGTGGTTGTCGTAGTTGTGAAGTCCTTCGTTCTTTTTCTGAATTCGTGGTACGTATACGTGTGTGTGTGTGTGTGTGTGTACGTATGTGCATGTGGGTGGATGTGTGTGTGTGTGTGTGTGTGTATATATATATATATATATATATATATATACATATATATATATATATATATATATATATATATATACATATACATATATATATATATATATATATATATATATGTATATATATATATATATATATATATATATATATATATATATATATATGTATATATGTATATGTATATATGTATATGTATATGGGTGTGTGTGCGTGAGTGCATGTGTGTATTTGTATGTGTGAGCGAGCGTGCGATGGAAACGGGGGGCTTATCTACATAATGTATATATGTTTTTTTATTTTTTTCTTCTCTATTCGACGACCGGCGAGCAGCTACGCAAGCTTGGGGTGGGGTGGGGTGGGGTGGGTGGTGTGTGTGTGTGTGTGTGTGTGTGTGGGTGGGGGGGGGGGGGGGGGGGGGGGGGGGGGGGGGGGGGGGGGTATGAGTGGGGTGTGTGTGTGTGTGTGTCTGGTGTTGAGCGAGAGAGAACGCGTTGCGCCTGTACAGGCCGAGAGGGAGAGAGAGCAGGAGGGCGGGCGGCTGCTGCCAAAACAGAGCGCGAGAGAGGGAGAGGGGGCTGGGGGTGGTGTGTGTGAGTGTGAGGATGAGCGAGAGGGTGCGGATGAGGGTGAGTGTGTGGTGTATGAAGGCGTGGGCTCCATGGTCATGCACGCTGCACCTTCGGGCTTGAAACGGAACAGAGAGAGAGAGAGAGAGAGAGAGAGAGAGAGAGAGAGAGAGAGAGAGAGAGAGAGGGAGGGGGAATCTCCTAGGGCAGGTACCCACCGTGGGGAGGGGGGGGAAGAGAGTGTGTGAGAGGGGGGGGGGGGGGGGGGGGGTGTAAATGAGAGTGGGGGAAAAAGTGTGAGGTGGGGGGTGTAAAGGGCGAGTGTAAGAATACGGGAGAGCGAAGGGGGGGGTTTCCATGCGGCTCAACACAGAGGGAGCACGAGACAGGAGTCGAGGTGAGTGCTCAAAGCTTGCGCCTGTCCGGGGGAGTGGTAAATTTGGGAGCGAGGGAGTTAGGATATTAGAGAGAGGTATGTAGGGAAAATGAGAGAGAAAGAGAGGGGGTGTTATTTCATCCAATGCCCGTCGGGCGGGGGGTGAATAAACTACGGGGGGATTTAAGGTATCTGAAACCGAGGGCGGCCTGTTAGGCTGGGGTATGGACCAACGGGGCTGAGGGTGACAAGGCCGGCAAATTGAGGGGGGGGGGGGGGGGTTGTCATGCTCGTAGGGGTGTTGGGAGGATTGACCAGGCGGTGCCGAGCCTTCCAACGGTGTTTCCAAGGCTTCAACAGAGAAAAAATAAGTTTTTTTTTCTTCTTTTTCTTTGATTTTCAAAAGTCGGCTATCACTCTCTACACAGAATTTGCCACTAGGCTGCCATAGCCATAACAGTGCAGAGAACTAGTCGTAAACTAAAGAGCACAACTCCAATTGGGGCACTTTAAAGCTTGAAAAAAAGATTGAAAAATGACTGGCGAGAAAGTTGAAGATGACCAAAATTGATTCCATATGCCTCCATGAGCAAAATTGACGTCAACAGGAAGCTGTCCCAACACGACTACACGTAGAGCAGGCTAGTTGGGCAAAAAACTGCATCCAAGAGCACCAAGGAGACACAACGAGCTAAAACCTGCAAATTTCTTATGTTTGGCTGAACTTTTTTTAGTTTGTACATGAGTTTAAGTTATATACAAGTCTTCCTTCAAAAAACTCACTCACGGGCACTTACAGTGGCCCGACAGCTGTCACTAGACTAGCGACTTGCAGTGCATGTACATGTTCTTGCTAAAGCAAGCTAAAAAACACACAAAAATAAAGTCCACACGCCCTTTTGACATCGGGATTCATGTCCATATGTACAAATTTACAAAAAACGGGTTGTCAGAAATGGGCCCAACATAGTTTGCCACACCCCAACCTGCTAGATCATTCATGAGCAACAGCACAAAAGAGATCATGTAAACTACATGAGGGAGTCTTCACTTCATCTTCATCATTAGCCATATGATCAGAAAATTCTTCAAAAGAAGGCTCATCCTCAATCACAGTCATCAACCTTGCAATATACTTCTTCAACCTGTAGCCATTCACACGTGCTGTATGTGGGGTACCATCCAAGTCAGCAAGTTGATATGTGCCATTTGGAAACCTGTTTAAGACCAAGAAAGGACCTTGCCACTTGATTTGAAATTTCTTTTGAAAAGTTCTATCAAGCTTACTATTGTAACGAAGCACAATGTCACCGTTCTTGATGTCTTTGTCCTTCACCTTCTCATTTGCCTTTGCTTGATTCTTCTTCAAGACATGCTCATAATGTCAAAAGCCAACAACCTATCCAACTGTACACATTGCAAATATAGAAGCCTTTCCTTGAATGCATCATCGGGCTCTTTTTCAAGCCTTAGCATCATCTTCAAGGCTGGTATCTCCACCTCAATAGGAAGTATAGCCTCTTTGCCAAAAACTAGATGGAAGGGAGAAAAACCAGTACCTGATTTGATGGCAGTCCTATAAGCCCATAGAGCACAAGGTAGCTCTAAATCCCAAGTCTTCACATTGTTTCTTGTCATCTTTGTAAGCATCCTTATAAGCTCTCCATTAAATCTTTCATTCATGCCATTGCATTGGGGATAATATGGAGTAGTAAACCTGCGATGCACATGAAGCTTCTCACATAGATAATCCACCAAGTCTCCCCTGAAACCTGGACCCTTGTTAGAAAGTAACTCCAATGGCATGCCAAATTTGTAGAAAATATATTCATATATAAATAAGGAAACATCTTTACTCGTGATGTGCTTAATAGCTTTCTACCTGGATAGATAATCAACAGCAGTAAGTATGTAACATTTGCCTCTAGTTGTCATAGGTAGAGGACCTATTGCATCAATACCCCACTTCTCAAACACATCATAAGCCACAATGGTGCCTCTAATTTCTAATTTGAGAACCCTATTTTCCATGCTTTGACACTCTTTACAAGACTTGCACCAATGATGAACATCACGTTGAACGCTTGGCCACACATAACCCTCCTGCAAGACTTTATGCAAAGTGATCTTTGAAGCAAAGTGACCACCACAAGAACCCTCATGATTCTCCTCTAAAATTTTGTAAATTTCCTCTTTCCAAGGAACTTTTCTCATCACAAGATCAGCCCCCTTCATATACAAGGCATCTCTAAGTAGCACATACCTTTTGGCACGACGTAGGAAGGCATATTTTTTTGACTTCTCCAACTCTGATGGAAGCATACCTGTTTGTAGAAACTCTTCCTCCCTCTCTAAAGCTTCCCTTCCCAAATAAAAAGGAGAATCAGCCCTTATCACATACAATTGCCCAATTGAAGCTTGCGCTGCACCATGTGCTTCTTCATTTTGAGACCTGTCCACATGCCTTAAACTCCAAGCTTCAAAATGCTTAAGCAGATTCTTCACTTGAAAACACATATTTTTCAGCCTTGGATTCTTACTTTTCCACACCCCAAGTACTTGCTTAACCACCAAAAGAGCATCACCTCTTACCCTCACACAACGGATGCCAAAAGCTCAAGGCAAAGGTTGAGACCTTTCTCCAAAGTAGCATACTCAGCTTCATTGTTGCTTTGTGATGTAAGCTTCAAACTCCTTTTAGTTACCAACGCACCTTGAGGATCATAAATTACAACACCTCCCGATGCTTCACCATGCGCTTTCCTGTAAGATCTATCAAAAAACAATAGATAGGCATTGTCTATGTCAGGAGCTTCCATGTGTTGTTTCTTCACTGCATCTTCCTTAAGAAGAAGAGGGCTTTCCTTATAAGTAAGCAAATCAGCCAATGTAGCCCTTGTACTCTCCTCAACAAGAAAAGAGAATTGGAATTCCTGTAGCTCCACAATCCACTTCATGAGCCTCTTTGACAAAGTAGGGCTATTCACCAATTGAGTTAGAAGAGTGTAGCTAGTGAGGAATGTGAATGGTTTAGGGAGAAGATAATGCCTAAACCTTCTACATGCATAAATCACACTCACCATAATGAGCTCCACCTCAGTATAGCCTGTTTCCACCTCTAGCTTCACCCTGCTAGCACAATAGATAGGCTTCATGTAGTGGGAATTGTTACCTCGTTGAAGAAGCATAGCTCCAATAGCATCCTCACCTACTGATGGATTCACATAAAACTCCTTATCCCAATTAGGATCTTGCATAGCAGGAAGAGAACCAAGAACCTCTTTGATACCTTGAAAAACCTCTTCACATTCATATGTCCATTGTTGAGGATCCAACCTTGCTACTTGTTGTAGAGGATAAATAAGTTGAGAGGACAAAGGAATGAACCTTGCCATATACTTCACCTTTTCAATAAAAGTAGAAAGCTGCTTTGTATCTTTAGGTGATGGGAGGAGCACCAAAGCCTTCACTTTGTCAAGATCCGCTTCAATCCCATTCTCTGAGATCATATGCCCCAAAAACTTCACTCTTGGTTGAGCAAGATGAAACTTCTTTGGGTTCATTTGACCTCCACTTTCATCATATTGCTTCAATGCCATCCCAAGCTTTGCACAATGATCCTTTCTAGAGCTATAAACACAAAAGTCATCAATAAGATCCTTCACAAACTTGCCAAGAAAGGGAGAGAACACGTTGTTGACGAGCTTTTGATACCACGACAGCCATTCATAAGACCAAAAGGAAGCACACAATAACAAAAGCATCCCCATGGTGTGATAAATGTGGTCTTCTTTTGATCTTCTAAAGCCAAGGTGAGCTGAAAACATCCAGAGAATCCATCACATACAATATACCTCTCATGCCCTACAATAGAATCAAGTATGTCATCTATGAAAGGAAGAGGGTATGGATCCCTCTTCATGGCTGCGTTTAGAGGCTTCAAATCAACACATATCCTCCACTTTCCATCCTTCTTGGGTGTGACAACAACAGGACTCACCCATTCTGCAGTATTCACAGGACATATGAAACCTGCTTCAAGAAGCTTGTCTACCTCTTCCTTTAAAGCATTAAGTTGTAACTGTCCCATTCTCCTTAGCTTTTGGCGTACGGGCTGAGTTCCTTCCTTGATTGGAATGTGGATTTCCTCTCCCTTAAAGCCTCTAATTCCTCAGAAGAAGTGATGAATAAATGGGGAAATTGTTGTATCATATGTAGGTACTCACCCTTCTCATGACTAGTCAAGTTGGGCGACAACATACCTTGTATCAACTCCTATTTGACATTAGGTTGAGCTTTGGGTTGCATCAGCTCTTCAATTTGCTGATAAGGACCAGAGATATCCTCATTATCCATAAGGCCAATAAATCTTTGTTTCTCATCATGCTCTTCTTCAAGAAACAAGGAGGAAACATCTAGATCACTATCGCTGCTATCTTCCCCTTCACTGCCATCATCCCCATTGTCTTCTTCTTCACTTGAGTACTCTTCTTCATCACTTTTCTCATCAAAATCAGCATCCAAAGATTTCTTGCTAGCCATGTCAAACCTCTTCTTATCAACCTTCTATTGTAGAGAGTGATGGTACCACGTCCCCAATCCTGTACAGCTTTGGTTGCCTGTAACCATGGTCTTCCAAGGATAAGAGGGAAAGCACCAATACCCGCGGGCATAACGTGGCAATTGACCAGCACTTTAACATCAAATACATCCACCTCCAAGTCCTTTACAACTCTCAAGCACCTCAGCCTTGATTGGTTGGCAAGCTTTATGCAAAAACCTGAATTCTTTACCATGTTGAGTCCCAACTTTGATACACAAGCTTGAGTAATAACACATACGTGTGCACCTCCATCAATATAAGCCTCTCCAATGCACATCCTCTTATGCCATGCATCCATAGTAGGACATATATCAGGTAGCTCATTCAAAGACAAGACTCTCAGTGACCCCCTTGCAGGCTCCTTCTTCATGGGGTTGACTACGTGCTTCCATTGCCTCTTTAACTTGGGACACATCTCCATGAGTTTCCCAAAGGTAACATCAGCCTTTCTACCCACCAAATCAGCCCTTAAACTATAATTTGGTTGCCCTTCTCCCAAAGGAAATTCGGATACATTGTAATGTTTCTTGGGCTTTCTCTTCTTCTTCTCTTTACCTATACCTGTTTCAACCTGTTTCCCTCTTTTATTGCTTGGACTTGCATCACTCATGTCATGATCTCTTGTAACCCTCTTACCTACAGGCATGACCATAGCTCCCAAATCATCCTCTTTCTTCTCCAAACGAATTATGCTTACCACTTTTGTTTTGCCCTTTTCTTCTGCTGTCAAACCACTTGGTCTTGCTTCCCCTTTAATCTCAATACCATAATCTTGAGCTCGAGAACGAATTTGTGGAGGAAGAGGAAACATGTCGCCACCCATTCTCTTTGGCTTGTCACATTGAGGGCTTTTATGGCCCCATTCACCACAATTGTAACATTGAAACATATCTCCTCTTCCAGCCATGCCTCTTCCTCTACCACCTGTATAACCCTCATTGCTTCCATAACCACATCCATATCCATAGCTTTGACCTCTTCCACCTCCCATCATATGCACACTAAGATTCTTCATAAAACCTACAACCTCTTGCATCTCCTTGCGAAAGGCATTCACATCATGAGAAGCTTGTTGATCATAACCTGGCTCCCTGATGAGGACCCTTGGTTGCTCTACCACTTTCACTTCAACCTTTGGCTCGACATTGATTCCAAGTTGATGAAGACGCTCTGCTTTCCACTCTTTATTCTTTGCAGTTTCAACTGCCTCCTCGAAGGTCCTTGGCTGCTTAAGCTCTACCTTCAAGCGTAGGTTACTCCTCAAGCTTGCAAGAAACCTGTCTTTTTTCAACATGGCTGGAGGAATTTTAGCCCCCAAAGATGTACACCACTTTGTCCACAATGCATTGAACGCCTTCACAAAGTCTTCTATGGTTTGGCCTTCACCTTGTACTAAGCCTTGAATAGACTGCCATACCTTTTGTGGGTCTTCCACCTGTTGAAAGTGTGTAAGAAAAGCATACCTTACCATTTCATAAGTCATAACTTGAGGAGGTTGGGCTGATTGTAGCTCCTTTTTGTAGCCTTCCAACCATTCCCTAGCGTCTCCCTTCAAACAAAAATAGAAGATTCGCAGCACCAACGCTAGGTCTTGCTTGTCAGCAAGAAGGCAAGAAAACTCCATTCTCTCAATGAAAGCTTTGGAAATTTCATTTGATTTCCCACTAAACTCCGGAAAATTAAACGCCATGTCTTCAAAACCTGTAAACTGAAGGTAACTTGAAGCGATTCCTCGGTGGCGGGCACCAAAACACTGTCGGGATACAAGCAAACTGAAACACCTCTATAGTGATGTCACCCAAGAGCGTTGAAAGAGAACTACAAGACACCAAAAGCTTTGCAAACTCCTTTTGAAACACCACAAGTCCAATAGGAGTAGACCCTTGGGATTTTACTAGTCGTCGCCCACCCAAGAGACTATGTCAAAGCACGGATTTAGAGTACACACCGACCAATACAGATGAATACAAGAGCCTCTCCTTTCACAATCAAACATCACAAACCCATAAATTCAACATCAATTCCACCATTCATAGATACATGCCCTCCGAATCTGTCTACACGCAAATTTGCCACTAGGCTGCCATAGCCATAACCAGAGAACTAGTCGTAACCTAAAGAGCACAACTCCAATTGGGGCACTTTAAAGCTTGAAAAAAATATTGAAAAATGACTGGCGAGAAAGCTGAAGATGACCAAAATTGATTCCATATGCCTCCATGAGCAAAATTGACGCGAACAGGAAGCTCTCCCAACACGACTACACATAGAGCAGGCTAGTCGGGGCAAAAAACTGCATCCAAGAGCACCAAGGAGACACAACGAGCTAAAACCTGCAAATTTCTGATGTTTGGCTGAACTTTTTTTAGTTTGTACATGAGTTTAAGTTATATACAAGTCTCCCTTCAAAAAACTCACTCACGGGCACTTACAGTGGCCCAACAGCTGTCACTAGACTAGCGACTTGCAGTGCATGTACATGTTCTTGCTAAAGCAAGCTAAAAAACACACAAAAACAAAGCCCACACGCCCTTTTGACATCGGGCGTCATGTCCATATGTACAAATTTACAAAAAACGGGGTGTCAAAAATGCGCCCAACAACGTCATTTAAAAGCTACATAGCTTACACATGTGCCTCGTTAGGACATACATTTGTACTCCCACTCCTAAATAGAGGGAAAAATCTAAATACATTTTATGAGTTCATATTTGTATCCTTTGTACATACTAATAAGGGCTGAACTGCATCTTCCACAAAACGGACATCTCAACTAATCAGGATATGCTTCATTCATAATGGAACAACCTGTAATCTTTGCTTTTTAAAGTTTAACGACCAAAAATACATTTCTTAGACTTATCATCCAATGCTTTGCACTATTTCTCACATAATAAAGCCTAATCCAAGTAGAAAAACACACGCACATGACCAATGGATGGCTTCTTGTCATGCCAAGCCTCATAAGAAGTGATAGACTACAATACTTTTTTAGTGGGACACCGGTTTAGTATAGATCTGGAACACATGATTACCTCAAGCCAAAACACATGTGGCAAAGCTGGGCTTTTGACAATACATTGTTCTAACTCCATAAGTGACCCATTTTTCCCTTTTGCAATGCTATTTTACTGAGGGTGCATGAAACTATACATTGGTGTTCTATCCCACAACTAGCCACCCACAAGTGCATTGAAATTTTTAGACATATGCTCTCTCGATCAGACTAGAGGGTGCGTATACTACAACTAGAAATTTCAGCCATAAGCAAAAATCCTCAAGCACACAAATTCTTGCGAATTTACCTTAAGTGCATACACCCATGTATGCCAACAGTAATCATCAATGAAACTCACAAAGTATAAATGATTCCAAGGGAAGGGGTGTGCATTGTACCGTAAACATCATTGTGTACAAGCTACAAATTGCAAGTAGTCCACACATAACTATCCTTTAAAAAGTTAGAATGCTACATTTATCCCAAAATATAGCCTTCCATACATGTTTCAATGCAGCCTCAAGAGGGGGTAGCAAAGCAACCACATCAAGTTTTTGTAAATACAGCATACTAGAAAAATTTGGTGGTCCAAAATTTGAAAAGCGGCCCTCAATGGCACGACCAATATCCATCTTAGCTATAGGGCTTAATTTCTCCTCATAATCAATGCCATAACTTTGTGCATAGCACTTTGCTACCATAGATCATCCACCCATAGAAGAAGTCTTGCAAGATCGCAGACATCAGAATGCACTATCTTCAACACAATTTTGCTTACATGCTTGTCATGAGAAAATGATGCCTTTGTCTCTTGATTTTTGAATTGTCAAGCCTCACAAACCTTATGCATATCAGCCACCTTGAACATTGGCTAGCACTTAACGAATTATTAACCCTACACTATTTTTAGCCTTTGCACATGTGTATGTCCACTATGTTATGCCAAACGTCAATGTTTTCAATTTTCCTCAAGAAATAGTCTTTGGATTAACTCCACACTCTTAAGGAACTCCACATCCACTCTTTAATCACTTAAATTTTTCTAACCAACAAGCATGAGACCCCAAAAATAGAACTTCTACAAAGTAACCACTCAGTTATCACATACATTTGCACTAAAAGACTAGGTCACTTGCAAGGTATACTAATTTGCAAAACATGTTATCAACAACACCACGTTGCCTCCATTTTAGGCTAATGGAGCAATCATTCAATCATGTTAAAGGCAATGACATGCCTTCCATTGATGACACCAATATGATGGGATGAGGATATGGCCTACATTTGTAACTGAGAAGCCATGACCCCACATGGGGAGGTTGATAAATGAAGAGTAGGTTGGAAGGAGCACATACTTACCTAGCCAAAAGTACATGTTGATGACAATCCAATGAATGGGGATGATGATGCCAACAAGGAATAAACCCATGTGCCACATGTTCAAATAGATGTATTCAATAAACCAGGTCGATATGTAATGTGATTTTTTCTTTGATAATGTGTATCATTGTGTAAGGGTGAGAGAGATATTTTTATTCTTGAAAAAGTTGAACTTGTGTAAGTAAAATTTGTCTCTCTCTCATGCTCGTACAATAACAAATTTTAAATACACAAGTTGAGCTTGTGTATTTAAAATTTGTTATTATATGAGCATAAGAGAGAGACACACTGATGGTGGAGAGAGAGAGAGAGAGAGAGAGAGAGATTTTGTTATTATTAAAAAGTTGAACCTACATATTCTAGATTTATTATTTTATGGGCATGAGAGAGAGAGAGAGAGAGAAGAAAATGGAAATGCCAAAAAGTGCGCATTAGAATATTCTCACCAAAAATTTGTGCCACCTCACATACATCATGTTGACAAATTTTTGAGAGCCCTATTGTTATGATGAAGCTAGGTGAGAGATGAAAACCCTAAGTGGGAATGTGCTATGCAATCAAACATGGATTCTCTATATAAAAATTAGACTTGGGACTTAGTACCTTTGTCGAAAGGAAGGGATGCTTTGCCACTTGACCTAGTTTTCGGCACATTGAAAATCAACCCCACTGATGAGAAGCCTGAGCTGATGGCCAGATTCATTGTTGAAGGGATCATGTACAAGCAAGGTATAGTTTTTGACAAGGTCTTTTTTGCCATTTTCAAGATGCTCTATGAGCAGATAGTTCTTGCTTTGGATGCTCAAAAGGACATAGAGCTTGTCAAAATGGATGTTATGCGGACATTTGGACACGGTGATCTTTATGAGTGCATTTATATGGACCAACGAAAGGTCTTCTCAAGAAAGGCAATGGAAATTGGTGTGTAAACTTAAGAGAAGTATATATGGTTAAAAGCAGGTACCAAGGGAATGGTTTTAAAAGTTTGTTGCATTCACAAAGTCTCAAGGATATAGAAGGAGCAAAATTGGATGGTAATCTGTTGAATTAATACTTCATCTAGGTGACATCCCTTGTAACTAACAAGAAGAACAATCTTGAGATCGATGTTTTGGTAAACCAAATCATGTTCTTGGCATGTAGGTTATGTGAGAAAAATAAGGTTCTTTACATTTTTCAAAAAGATTACATATGTAGATGATGTACTTGTGATGACTGACAAGAAGAACAATTGTGAGCTTATGGACATTGAGCAAAGATATGAACTTTCCATAGTTGTATATATGTCCATAGATTACTTAAAGCCGATGGGATGTTGTTGGGTATATAGGCCTTGTGCATTATGGTTGTTCATTATTGCGGAAGCGAATCACACCACCCATAAAGTGCATGTGACACAATCCAGATCAACATAATGTCAATCGAGGACACAGATGACACGATAGGCACACGGAGGAAATCTCTTTAGCTTGTCAGGCTGAGATCATCCTACACATACAACACTCTGGAAGGCCAACTAAACCACAATCTAGAATCTCACTGCTCTCAACTACACCACCCAACCCACATGCACACAAACGGAAGGAAACTCACTAAACCATACCAAAATCATACAAAAGTTAAGGAACACCATCCCCTCACTAGGATACACCTGTCCCAAAGCCTCTACACCCAAAATCATAGCTCTAAATCCATTTGTGAAAAACACATATAAAGATAGATCCAAATTTTGAAAGTGTTCAAAAGTGAAATCTATGAGTACTTATGCGTAGCTTATGCCGCTACAATTCTAACGACTACTTGCAAGAAAAAAATAGACATCGTTTGATATACTTACAGCCGTAAAGAGCTTGTAGATGCACAAGTGTACGTGCTCTATCTAGCGTGGAATGCTTGGAGTTGTCACGTAGCTTTTGCCGAGGCTAGTGCAATGGTGCAATCGGATCTACAATGTGATGAACGAGCGGGGAGTAGCACCAAGATGAAGCTCAAACTCTCTCTCTTCCTCTCTCACACACAGTCGACGGCAGCTTAAAACTTGATTATGATAAATGTCTATTTACAAAAGTGACCTAGGTTCCTTATATACTAAGGCTACCTTAGGTTAACCAAAAATAGAGTTTGAGGGCTTAAATGGCTTTGTATTTACAATCTAGAAGTGCCATTGCACCTCGGCTTCTGCTACTAGACTACCTACTTATAATGGTTACAAATGATGTTTATAACCATAATCCGCAGCATTTCCTAACTCTCGAAAGATGAGACGTTGGTGTGAACATTGAGTTACGTCATGTTGTTGACCCAGTAGTCAACACTCCCCCCTCCGAGTTCAACTCATCACTGACATGACCTGGTGGTCAATGTCAGTATGGTCTTTATTGTCGCTTTGCTGATGTAAAGAAAGTAGAGGCAGTAGCCTTTGCACGAGCTTGTCCAGTTCATCCAATCTAATGTACATAGTCTTTACATGATTCAGGGAGTTCATAATTGATGATGAATTTTATGTCCTTCATACGATGCTCAGATTCAGCATCTGTTTCTATCATTATAGGTCTATTGCCATATCTTAATTTAGAACGAACCCAATCTCGTTCAGCTTGACTCTTATCATCATGGATATAGAAAGCTCCATCCATCATTTGCTCCGGCAAATCTTTCAATTCTGAGTATTTGTGATTCTCAGAACAACTTCTACAATTTGTAGAATTGAGTGATTGGCTTTCATATATTGTGAGATAAAGACAACTTTGTAATGATTCTGTAGAAATTGTCTAGCTAAGCCTTCAACTTCTTTAGGCCAAGTTGCACTCTCGTTGCACTTCAATGCAAAGTATATATGTCATGCTGAATCTGGGAAATAATTTTTTTGATTTGAGATTCAAGACCCATGTCCAGCCTTTGTTTCGCTTTAGCAAGGACAAGATATGTAACCCTGCGAAGATTGGTTTGTCTACCACTTGTGTTTTCTCTTCTTCAGTGGTGACTTCTTTGTTCCTACATCAAGTTGATCAAAGTTGCATTTGCCATTGTTAGCTTTTGTGTGCTCTGTAAATCATTATACTACTTCTACTTGATACATCCGTAATTAAAGACAAACCCTAGTTAATTCCCACCTTAGTAACTTGCTTCAAAAGGGCTTCATCCAACATCATTTGCGATAGATGACCATCGATGAGCTATCATTGTCCATTTGTCTCCAAAACTCATATACACGATGTACAGGGTGGCTATCATGGCTTCAGATTTGAAAAAATTGCATCTTTGGCTAAGAGTTTAAAAAAAATTATTTTAATTTTTTGCACACCCTTAGATTGTATTCTCTATTTATAGCCTCCTGACAAAGTTTGGCTTGATTTGGACTTGTATTTGGCTTTACAAGCTAACTTTTTTGGATGTCAGCCTCGAAAATGACTAATGGGCATCGTTGGCACCTTATGCCTACCAAACACATGTAGAACCAATGATGATGACCAAAATTTGGATTAACCCTTGGTTGCTCTTGCAAACATCTATCACGATAGATGACTGAACTTTCATCTTTGCCCCTTTTGTTCTTGTCAATATTGTTAGTCCCTTTTGTTTGTTAGGCTTCATTAAGTCACATACAAGATAGAAGATTACAATATAAAGATCTACTTCCTGTATATGACCTTGTAGTCGCATGAAGTGTCTGATGGAAACTTTACACTTGATGGGTACTTTCTTTTAGTCGTATCACCAACTTCCTTTGTCCTTGTAGTCCATCCTAGAGTTTGATGACCATTCTCAGTCATATATGGCCTCATGTTGTTGTTGAAGATTGTTCAACATTCTTTTCTTACCTCTGACATTACCCATTGTGCATATGGATTTTGGTGCATGCTTTGTTCATTTTCTTGGACCTTCTTCTCTTTGTATTGCTCAACGTCTCTTTAGTGTGTTCTTCAGCTATTCTTTATCCGAATTATGGATTTTTTTTTGTTTTTCTCAAGAAAACCTCAAAAAACGACTAAATAAAACCACAAATCAGCTCAACTCAAAAAGCAAAATCAAGGTAATAGAATCAAAACACTATGTACACTATAGACATGTCCCTAGGGGCTCATATATGGCTTTTGTCCCCATACTCCTCGTGTAATGCTATTATGAGGGCATATACTTTGAATTTTGTCAAAAAATGTCACAATCAAACGCAAAAATTCAATACAATTCACAAAACATTGCCTCTAATATTCATATATTAGGTCTGCATTTGGAATGCCTCCTCCCCTCCTATTTTCGGAGTCCTCCTTAACGACACGGTATCGCCAAGGATATGTATTGTGCTTGGGCAATCAGAAATTGTGCCTATGTAGGCCTTGTAATGTAGCCCTATTATGCATACACAATCAATGCATGGAAAAGATTTATGTTGTGCAACATGTATGTATAAGCAATTTACTTATTGACATTTTCTGGTGAGGCTTTGCATTCTAAGCAATGTGATTTTCTTTGAAGCTCCTGCGTCATTTGCTTGATTGAAAGTTGTAGAGCTTTTTCAAAGGCTCGCTCATCTGTTTGATGCTTCTTTGGAATCCAGTTTAGCCTTGTGGTTGGTTTTTGTATTTGGCATTGTTCTACAGTAGTAGCTTCTCTTCCAACTGTATTGTAACCATAGGAGGAATTGAAAGGATTTAAGCAACGGTGCACTGACAGTAGGTTTATTGATTTCCTTTGGGACCCACTTATTTGTGATTACTGGCTCTTTTGTTGATGTTGCTCGTTTGGGAACCCATATGTGTCCCTGCTTTGTTTGTGTTTGAAGAGACTTTTTTGGGATCCACCTTGTCTTTGTGTGAGACTTTAGCAGTCTTTGCTTCAGCCCTTGTACTCTTGGTTGAGGACGAGATTCAGGCATTGGGAGTTGATCCTTAAACTTTTTTGGAATCCAAATAAATTCCTAACCTCTTTGTGCTTGAGTCAACTTCTTTGGAACCCAAATCCAATTTGCGAAAGCTTGCGACTTTGTGTTTTTTGTAGATGCTTTTGCAGGCTTCAACTGTTTTTCTGTTGACATTGGATCTTGTGATTTTTCATCAATGATCTTCATCTTCTTAATCCATACCTTCTTTTGGCGGACTTTTCATCAGAGATCTTCATCTTCTTGATCCATAACTTCTCGATTTGTCGAACTTTTTGGTTCTAACTTGTTCCTTTTTGCTTTTGGCCTTCCTTGGTTGTTACGGAAGCTGCTCGTGATGGTGATGACCTGAGTACCTGGTAAGGAATGTTATAAGAATCATCACTATTGTTGTTATCCTCATCAATGTTGCATTCTAGCACTTTCCCTTTGTGGTTTGGCTGGGTATGGAAAGTTGCTATCTGTTTGCTCTTGGATTGTTGTTTTTGGGATGAATTCGATATCCACTTGATTAGAGCATTGGTAGCTCGTTGGCATGGTTGTGTTCTTCTTCACTGATTTTTTTATTCATGTATGGGAGCCACATATAAGGGTGCTTGGTGCAGTTTCGTTTCCACCGAGGATTTTGAAATCCATTTTTGATGCACTTTATTTTTGTAGCAATGGCATTAATTCTTGGGTTTTTGATATGGACAATCATAAAACCGTGCATTTGTAAAAGCTTTGTTTATGTCACCTACTGTGTCATCCGAATTTTCATTGTCGGCATCTTCTTGAAGCTCCAAGTGTTCTACGGAGTCATAGAACTCGTCTTCTTCTTCATCTTCATTTTCCTGGATTACACTCACTGCAAAGTAAGGAACAACATCATAGCCATTTTCATCACAAAACATCGTTGTTGGATCGTCTTGAATAGTGCACACATTGAGAGTAGCCAAGATGTGCTCCCATACAAGTGGCTCTAATTCTTCCTCAGGGAAGGGTTATTTGTATCTTCAATTTCCCTTTCTAGCATATGTTCTTTTCGCTTTAAGTTTCCACATTGCGAAGCTCCACACATCCACATTTCTTTAGGCTTACCCAACCATTCTAGAAGTTCTGATCCTGCTACATTAGCGGAATCAAACTCCTCCATAGGTGTTCTCATCACATCCCTGTAACTATGGTCCTTCATATTTATCCTTGTTGTGGTTTCCATATGTCTCAGGTAGATATAGTCATATCCCCAATGTTGGACCGTTTTCAGTTGTTGCATGAATGGTCTTCCTAGAATGATATCACAGTTTTTCTTCTTGCCGAAGTCAACAGTAGGAAAGGTTTTCTCCTATTCAATTCCACAAGAAGTAACAATTGCTTTTCCTAGCAGTCCTATGGGCCTTTCCATGTGTTCGTCTGCAAGATGCAATTTCATCCTAGTAGCCCTCATTACTGGTTTTTCCCATTTTTTCCAGACCTTTTTTGTTGCGATGGCAACATCAGCTCCACTATCAAGGATTGCCATGGTTTTTATACCCTGGAATTCCACAAGAAGAGTGGTGTTCCCATCTTCTCCCTCATAGTACTCACCTACCTTGTTTAATGACACTGGCCAAGTGTTTAGCTGAGGCATTTCAAGCTCTTTGATCCCTTTCTCGATTTGAGTCATTGGTTTTTTAACGCCAAATTTTTCTAGGAATTTTCCCACATTAGCCCACATGTTTGGTCGTAATCTGAGCAACTCGACTAACGTTATCGTACAGTTGACTAGGGTAGACAAAGTGTCTATCAACCCTTTCAAATCTATGACCTTGTTGGGAGACACTCTGTGATGGGACTGCAACAACCACTGACTTGGCTTTGTACTCTCCCGTATAAGATGGTAGTGTTCTTAGCGAATGGGGTTGAATGTCCATAGACTGTACATATCCTTTGTCTCCCCAATACAACTCTACTTCTAGATTCATTTGAGATCCAGCCTCAAATTCCTCTATTGGTGAAAGAGACACTGCTCTTCTATCACCCGTTTGGTTTACTTGTATGCTTATCTCACTTGATTCATTGGCCTCTTTGACTTGTTTCCACTATTCATCAAGACCATCTATTTCTTTACAACTCTCACATATAGCTATGTGAAATCCCTCGAAAGAGTTATGCATGGTATTCAATACTATTTTTGGCTCTAATACGGGTTCCTTGAGCTTTTTTCCATGCTCGTGACTAGAATCTAGCTCTTTTTGTTCCTAGTTTAGTTGGATTACTGGTGTAGGTGGGACAGGGATGACACCCTCAGGTTTTCCAACTAGTGGTTCTAGTAAAGCTTGGATTGTTTGAATCATTTTCTTGCACATTTCAAGCCTATACTTTTTCTCTTTCACATATGGATATGTCATCCATCTTTGTTCCTTGGTTTGGTAGTTTTTGAGTCGTGTTTCATAGGCTTTTAGGAGGGCCTCTAATGGCTCATTAACCTTCTCGACCAATACTGATCCTCCCGAACTAGCACTTCTCGGTTTCTCATATGTGGATGTTTCTTCTACAGGTTGAGGCATCTGCGTAAGAGAAGGTGCAACCATTTTCTCATGTTTTCTTGTCTTCTCTTCAACTTGGGTAAGCTTCTCAACCAGGGATTTTTGCTCTCATTCCCTACATCTTTCATCCTAGACTTTCTAGATTTCCAGTTGTTCCGTTTGCTCTTGGTTTTTTTACTAGGTGCATCAGTCTTTGGTTCACCCGTCTCTAGATTCGTGTCAGTTTCCATTTTCTCTCTCTCTAGGTCTCCTCAGCTTCCTTTTGAGCTTGAGCTCTCGTAACTACATGAACTGGTACAACGTTTTCATTTTTCGAGCTAATATGGGTAGTTGAACAATTCCTGAGATAGTTGTCGTGATCTTTTTGATTTGGTTTGGGTATTCTGGATAGTTGGGGATCAAGTGAATGACACCACATGAAGGAGTACGAGCGGAAGTGCAACGCGAGAGAGAGAGAGTGCGAGAAGAAGAGCACGACGATATGGTGAACTCGCTCTACTGTAATGTGTAAAGCATAGTGAGTTCTTATTAGGTTTTTACAAAAGAATATGTGTACATACCTGGCGGCCCGCCCACTTACGTGGGCCACCACATTGGGCTTTATACCCCAACAACCTCCCACTTAAAGTCCAATGTGGTACTTTAAGTGTGAGAGAAGCTACTATACAAGCTAATATACAAGAGATGTAGAGAAGTGATGTACTACCCTACACCTAACTGCTTGCGAAAATGCGCAAAGCTCTCTGAGGGAAGTCCTTTTGTAAGTAGATCAGCAGGATTTTCTGTGGTGTGAACTTTGACAAGCTGAAGTTGCTTATCCTCGAGCATTTCCCTGATGAAATGATACTTCACATCCACATGCTTTGTCTTTGAGTGATAAACTGGATTGCGAGCCAATTGTATAGCACTTTGACTATCACAATATAACACAGGGATCTCTTCTTTGATTCCCAAATCTGTTACTAGTCGATTAAGCCAAATTGATTCTTTGCATGCCTCTGATGCTGCAACATATTCAGCCTCTGTAGTAGACTGAGTAACACAATCTTGTAATCTAGAACGCCATGATACTGCTCCACTAGACAATGTAAAGACATACCCTGACGTAGACCTTCGGTTGTCTAAGTCACCTACATAATCTGAGTCTGTAAAACCCTTTACACTTAGCTCCTGACTCCCATAGCATATACGCATACTCTTTGTAGCTTTCAGGTATCTCAATATTCCTTTCATTGCCTCCCAATGTTTCTTGCCTGGGTTTGACATGTATCGACTTACTACTCCCAATGCAAATGCAATGTCTGGGCGAGTAGCAATCATTGCATACATCAAACTACCCACTGCAGACGCATATGGAATCTTATCCATTTCAGCCTGTTCTTCCTCAGACACAGGACAATCTTGTTTGCTAAGTTTCACATATGGTGGCAATGGAACACTCAATGCCTTTCCCTTCTCCATATTGAAACGTTGCAAAACCTTGTCAATATACTCTGTTTGAGATAAACAAATCAACTTCTTTGATCTGTCTCTCTCAATGCGCATACCAAGTATATGACTTGCCTCACCCATGTCTTTCATGTCAAACGATTTTGCCATCTTTGACTTCAAAGCTGAAATTTCTTCCAAGTGCTTGCCAGCAATCAACATGTCATCCACATACAAAATAAGGATCAGCCAACTGCCATCCTTAGCCTTCTTTGTATATAGACAGTGATCGAACTCACTACGTTTGTAGCCTTGAGAAAGCATAAACTTGTGGAATTTATGGTACCATGCCCTCGGTGATTGTTTTAAGCCATAAAGACTCCTTAACAACTGGCATACCCAATCTTCCTTGCCTTTATCAACAAACCCCTCTGGCTGCTGCATGTAAATTTCCACATCTAAATCACCATGCAAGAACGCTGTCTTGACATCCATTTGGTGCAACACCAAATCTAATATGGCAACCACTGCAAGAAAGCATCTCGATGTAGTCATCTTGACCACCGGAGAGAAGACTTCATCAAAGTCAATGCCTTGTTCTTGCTTAAAGCCCTTGGCAACAAGCCTTGCTTTGTACTTTGGCTGACTATCATGAGCGGTGATCTTATACCTGTAAACCCATTTACAGGGTAGAGCCTTTTTGCCCCGTGGTAATTTAACTAGCTTCCATGTCTGGTTTTTATGCAGATCTGTCATCTCTGATTGCATGGCCAATTGCCAATTCGCGGAGTCCTTCATTTGCACTGCTTCCTTGTAACATGAAGGCTCATTGCAATCAGTCAACATGACATAGTTCATAGATGGAACAAACCTATCAGGAGGTCGCATGATACGTCCAGATTGACGCACAATAGGTGGCTGAGGCTCAGCCACAACCTGTGGTTCCACTCTATCCTGTCCTTGCTCCTCTTGAGCCCTGACATTTTGTCTTGCACGTGCAGGTCCATCTTCTTGGAAGACAACTCTTCTAATCTCCTCAACCCTCTCTGGTTTAGAATGATATTTGGATTCATTAAAGTGAACATCATTGCTGCGGACAACCTTTCTGGATTCGGGATCCCAAAGTCTGTACCCCATCTCACCAGAATTACCATAGCCTAGAAAGATGCACTTTCTACTCTTTGGCTCAAGTTTGTTCCTAAATTCCTTTGGAACGTGAGTATATGCCTCACAGCCAAAGACTCTGAGATGCTTGTATGAGGGAATTTTGCCTGACCATACCATCTCTGGCATTGAATCCTTCTGCAAAACCTTGCTAGGAGATCTATTTACAAGATGAACAACTATTGATACAGCTTCAGCCCAAAACCCATTTGGCGAGGTGCATTAGACAACATACTTCTGACCTTCTCTTGTATGGTCCTATTCATCCTCTCAGCAACACCATTTTGAGGAGGATTGTAAGGAGCAGTAAGTTCACGTTTTATACCTTTTGACTCACAAAAGTCCTGAAAGGCCTTTGAAACATACTCTCCACCATTGTCAATGCGTAAGCATTTAAGCTTCTTGCCACTCTGATTCTCCACAAGTGTCACAAACGTTTTGAAAACACTAAACGCTTCATCCTTGTGCTTGAGAAAGTAAACCCATACTTTCCTCGAGTAATCATCTATAAATGTCATAAAGTAAGAAGCCCCTCCTAGAGATAGGTTAGGCATAGGTCCACACAAACCACTATGAACAAGTGCCAAGTGTGTATCTCTTCTACTGCTTCTATGCTTATGAGGCTGCTGTGTTTGCTTACCATACAGACAATGTTCACAGAATTCAAAATCATTAAATGAAAAGCCAGGCAAATAACCAGAATGAGACAAGATTTCCATTCCCTTCTTGGACATATGTCCTAACCGGCTATGCCACAAAGAAACATTCGGCTGCTCGGTTACATTGATTACATTTTTAGAGACATTTGATACATAAATCATGTAAAGTCCTCCAGACTTTACTCCATGTGCTACTGACATAGAACCCTTGGATATCTTCCACATGTTTTGTCCAAAAGTGGTGACGTAGCCAGCATCATCAAGTAAACCTGTGCTGATCAAGCTCTTTGTAATTGCGGGAACATGTCTCACATTCTCCAGCGTGAAAGAAGAGCCATTCTGAAACTTCAATTGAACATCTCCAACACCTAAGATCTCACATGTCTGCCCATTGCCTAGCCGAACATGATCTTTAGTGGTCACATAAGAGGTAAACCACTCCTTGTTTGGAGACACATGAAGTGATGCCCCTGAGTCTATAATCCAGTCACTAAGTGCATTTCCATCAGGTGCTGTAAGAAGAGCTGAGTCCATTGTATTCTTCAAGAAGTAGATGTCTCCTGACACTAGACTGTCATCCTCTGCAATAGTGTTTGTCACATTTATTTCTTGAATCTTCATTGAGGACTTGTTCTTCTCACCATGGTCTTCAGCTTTCTCTTTGCCTTTTTCTGCTTTCCATTCTCTGCAGTCTCTTTTCATGTGACCCTTCTTGCCACAATGGTAGCATTCTATGTCACTCTTGCCTTTAGCACTGTGGGACTTGCTACGAGACTGATTCATCTTTCCACCTTTGTACTTTTCTTTGGTCCTTCCCCTGACAACTAAGGCTGTTCCTTTGCCTTTGTCCATTGTCTTTCTATTGGTTTCTTCAGTAAGCAGACTTCCTTCTACACCTGCTATGTTCAAACCATCTGGAGGTGCAGAATTACTCAAAGTTGTGCAAAAAGTGTCCCAACTTTCCGGCAATGTGATCAACAGGAACATAGCTCTAACAGGTTCATCAAACTTGACACCTTGAGCTAACAACTGACTATAGATTGTGTTGAATTCATTCAGATGATTGGACATAGGTGTCCCTTCTTTCATCTTCAAGTCAACAAGCTTCTTAAGCCAGTATACCTGTGAAGCTGCACTCTGCTTCTCATAAAGATCACTCAGCTTTAACCATGCTTGATAAGCCGACATCTCGTCTGCTACATTGAAGTAAACACTTTCTGCTAAAGTCAACATAATGGTAGAAAGTGTCAATTCATCCATTTCGCTCCATTCATCTTCGTCCATATCTTCTGGTTTCATCCCCTTGAGCTTTATAGGTTTTATCTGCTTCTTTTGTACCAACACGTGCCAAATCTGCTTCTTCCACAATGGGAAATTGGTTCCATCCAGCTTCTTGATATTGTAAAGAGCAGTGTCCTGTGATCCAGCCATAGCTACGCTTCACAGTGGTTTACTTTCCTGGGAAAAATTCGGCAGAGTTTCCCCTGTAAACTGACCTCTGAACCAATATCAACCTGTCAAATGAACCAAGAAAGCTTCAGATTCTGCAGAAATTTCGGCAAAGTCTCCTTTGTAAAATGGCTCTGGTGTACTAAAAACAGACCAAAAAACAGCTCAAAAAACATTGTCTCTCTGACACTGTAAGCTGCGGGTAAACCTGTTCTACACCTGTCCTGTCTCTCACTGTCCTATAAGCATAGACTGCGACAATGCCTCAACGGCAGTAAAGCAAAGATGCAATCCCAACTGTCTAACTCACACTCAATACATCCTAGCTGCCTATCTAAGGGTGCTCGAGGGATCGCTCCAAGACCTGTATCACCGAAAGGATCTCAACATTCGAGAATCCCCCAGCTCAATAAAACCTCACTCGACCCTCAACAAAGGCTGCAGTAAATCTGACAATACATAGACTTCCCACAAAGTCATACATCCACAAATTTCCCACTGTATGTTGTAACCGCTGCGGAGGTTGTTTGCTGCGTGACTCACAGCCAGCAAACCCTCAACAAACATACATCATCTCTGACAATACATCCCATGTGGAAGTACCTGCAATGTCAGGATGAAATCTGGAATATCAAGCAGCAAACACAAGCTACCTGATGAACTAGTGGATGTCGCCTACAGTCTGTGTGTAGATGCGCCTGTGTCGTATGTGACACGCCTCCAAGAACTGTGAGCCGTCCTTCGATGTGTAGACAGCCACAAATCAACACTCTGGGAGTGTCGATATCCTCAGCACCTGCAGTCGTAGGCCGAAAACCCCAAATTTGCAGAGTCGGATCTGCACCCGTCGAGACCACGTAGTCGAAAATGGCCTGCGCAGACCTTTGTCAAAGCCGAACGGTGGCCGAGATGACCTCAGAATGAAATTCTGACAACACTAAGCCCTTCAGGCTTACCCACGAGATTTGGGGCCGTGTCTTTGCCTGTCGAATTTCACTCCAATCTGAGTTGGTGACTCTAGCCTCCTGCAGTGCTGCCCCGAGCCTCGATCTGAGCTCTGATACCAGTTGAAGGAGTACAAGCGGAAGTGCGACGCGAGAGAGAGAGAGTGCGAGAAGAAGAGCACGACAATATGGTGAACTCGCTCTACTGTAATGTGTAGAGCATAGTGAGTTCTTATTAGGTTTTTACAAAAGAATATGTGTACATACCTGGCGGCCCACCCACTTACCTGGGTGACCACATTGGGCTTTATACCCCAACACCACAGTCAAGACAATAGGCATTTACTTGTGTGATCTCCATCTGTGGACATTGTTTGACCAAGTGGTTTTGTCACATCTTTTGTGACAATCAGGTTGAGGAGTTTCTTCTTGCATTTCCTCTTGGCTGTAAATAGCAAGATCTGACCTAGCTAAGCCTTTATTCACAATGAATCGCAATGTCCTTTTGTCCATCTTATACCTTCTTTCTTCAGGTCAAAATGCAGGAGGTGGAGGTTGTATCGGCCTCACCATTCCATGTGTTTCTCTCATTTTCTGTCGCTTCGAAGGGTAGTACCCGCTTTGGTTATTATAATACATTGTAGCTGGTACTAGTGCTTGTTTATTAGATGCTTCCATCATTGGTGCGTGTCTCATGTTTATAGGCAATCTAGCACCTAGTAGTAGAGGTTGTTGTCCTAAGACAAGCTGTGGCCTTGAAACTCCTACTTGACCTAGCGCATTCTCCATATAGTATCTAGGTGGAGGAGGTGCTACTGGAATAGGTTGTACATACCTCTCCTTAGCATATTCCATGCTATAGTAACACTCTTCCCTCGTATGGTTTGTCCATTTTCTTTCAATTTCGCACCATAGAGGTTCTTGGAGGTCAGAATATTTGACTAGAGGAGCAAGTCTCTGAACTAATCCTTCTATAAGCTTCATTTTCTCACTAGATACCTCTGGCTTTATTGTGGGTTGGGTTCTTGGTGAATCAATCCTCTAAGAAGATATGTCACTCTCACTCACATTATCATGTCTTCTCACGGTTTTGCTCTGATTTGGATAGGAGTAAGTTATAGGGGGTGGTGGTGGTACATATGGTCCTATTGTGGTCGTAATTTCACCTATATAAAAGTCATGTTCTATGGTTGCATTTGGGTACAGCCATGGTGGCAATGTAGTTGGGCTTGTGTCAAAATGTGGATAGATTGGCATTTTAACACTTCTAACTTGGCTTAGCATACCTCTAGTCATATCTACAAAAGGATTGGTAGATTGGCTTTCCATCCTAATTATCTTAACTTTCTTAATGTCAGGCCCACTCAATACTTTCAAGATAGTCCTTAATAAGCACCTTTGGCCCTTTTTCAGGTCCCTAAAAGTCAAATCTGGGTGGTCTTTTGACCTCTAGATACTAGTTCTGGGTACCCTAAAAGTTTGCATTTAGGAAACTTGGGAAAATTCAACGGTCTAGGTGTGTCCTATTGCCCACAAGCTTTTTGCTTGGCTATACCTGACTCAATTTGGAGTTGTCTATCAAAAGTTAGAGCAGTTTTAGTGAACTGCACTTCAACCAGCATTGAAAACAGTTTCAAGATCAAGGATTTTTGCTTGTATCTTGACCAAATGTGACCCAAATTTGTTGAAACTTGGTCACTAGGCTTACTTTACAGTGCTTAATACTTCTAGAAACTCAATGTGAGTTTTCACCTCCAAATTAGGGCTAGAGACATCATATGCGTATGATGTCTATTGTGGCCAAATCAAGTGATTTTTACTCCAGAGGATCTTTATCACTTGGGCAACTTTCAGAAATCAATTTGGACATGTTTTGGGCAAGTTATGATCATTATCAGCATGAATCTGTTTAGATCTATCTTCTGGCATTTACAAGCTCAAATGAGCTCCAAATTCAATGAAATTTTGGCTAGGAACTTCTTTTATGCTCTAGGGCACTGAGGTATACTCAATTGTCTGATTTGACCAAAATTTGGCCCCTAAGACATTATACACGTATGATATCTTTTTGCTCAGATTTCACTTATATTTCTACCCAAGGTACTCCTTGATGCATACAACAAGAATATGTAATCACAGCAAATTTTCGACGTCAAAATTGCTCAAAATCGCTACTTTTTCACCTTTACCTTCTTGTATCTGCAAAAATCTCTTTAAATGCAAAAGTATGTGTCCAAATGAGTTGAAATTTTGCAAGCAAGCTTAACACATCCTTTCCCAACCCCCTATGTGGTCAAAAGTAAAATTTAACTTTCAAATCTAGCCTTGAGACATTATACGTGTATAAAGTCTATGTGTTCAGATTTTGATAAAATTTGGTCTGTGAGCTTGTCTTGTGGTGCTTAACACCCTGGTATGCTTAGATCTCAATTTTGAACCCTGAAAGTGTCCTTTAGACATCATACGCATATGATGTCTAACTGGTCAAAATGAAGTGAATTTCACTCCAAAGGTTCCTCACTACACTGGAAACTCGCATCAAGTTTCAAAACTGAATTTGACCACTTTTTGTGCAAGTTATGATCAATACAAGCATTCACTTGCCTAGATGCATCTTATGGTCTTTGCAAGCCCAAAAATGCTTCAAATTTGATGAAATTTGGCCCATATGCTTCCTAAATGTTGTAGATCACAAGGGTACACTTAGAGGTAACTTTTGACCTCAGATTTGGTGTAATGGAAATAGCCTATGAACTTTGAGGATAGCAAATTAAGAGGATTAGAGTGAGCATTTTTGTGAGATCACTTTGAGAATATAGAGGGTGAACTTAATTGATGGTAGCAACATAAACATATTACTTAATTAACTTGGCATAAACAATACTTTTGCAAGAGAGAGAGTATTAGAGAACATGACAATAGTTGAGGACCGGATTTACTTGGAGCCGGACCCCCCTCCAAAAGGCGTTTGTATCATAGATTCTCCCATCAAGAGAGAGAGACTTGGTACAATACAATCTTTGTGTTCCTTGTGACCTTGGTGATGCTATGAAGATGGAAAGCTTCATGCATCACGAGCTTAATATAAACTTTGCATAAAGCATTAACTATCCCAAGCCTCAATCCCAAGGCCTCAAACACCTTCAAAGGTGGAGAGAGCTAGCGGGGAATGAGGGTAGGGAAGAGGAAGAAGAAATATTCATAGGAGAAATAAATAGTTCCTCACTTATCATCACTCTTCTTGCTTAGCATAGCATAATAGCATAGTAATGAAGATGAATAAGATGGCAAGCTTAAGCATTGAAGCATGGCTCTTAGTTGTATTTTCATTTCATAGCCAAGATTGTTGTTGTAGGCTCTCAACTTCTCAACAAGCTTGGAGAAGGAGATGGAGCTCTTGCACTTTGCACTTCACATAATGAGAGTGTGTGTGAGAGAGAGAGAGTATACCCCCTCCCATGCTTGGTCCACCTCTCTCTCTCTCTCTCTCTCTCTCTCTCTCTCTCTCTCTCTCTCTTACTCTCGTATTACTTAATTATATTATTTGGACATGTATCCTCTTTTTCCTCTTTGAGAGAAAGAACATAATTATCTATTTTTATGCATCTAAATTCTCATTGGACCCCTTTAAATCCTATCCAATAGGATTCAAGCACATCATGAGGGCCACATGTGGAGGATTTTGACATGTGTCTTTTATGCTTCTAAAGTCAATTGGTTTGAATTGAGCACTTCAAGTACTTAGTCAATTAAGCATGAAAACCGTTTATGCCTCTTGAGAGTTTATCTTCGAATTGAACACTTCAAGAACCTTAATCATTTAAGCATAGAAATAACCTCAAGCTTTGGGCAAGATTCCCATAAACACTTTAAGCACTTTATCAAGCCAACAAGCACCTCATGCTTGGGTAGGATTCCCACCTCAAGGTCAGCCCTAGCTTGCCTAAGGTCAAAGGACTTTTTAACACTAACTTTTGGAGGTCTTTAATGAAGCTAACCCTAATGTCTTTCAAGATCCATTAGATGCACATTGCTCTTTGATAGACTACCTCCCTTTGGACCCCTATTGAGATGTAACCATCTCTCCTCTTGGTCCCTTGCTGAGGTAAATCTAGAAGCACTCATTGCACATTTCTCTTTGGTAGATCGTCTCCTTTTGGACCCCTATTGAGATGCAACAATTTCTCCTTTTGGTCCCCTATTGAGATATGTCTAGAAGCACATATCTATATCCTAACTCTTGTTTCCCTTTTATCTTTCCATATTAAATGATCAGTTTAATATAAGAAAATCATTTGTAAAGTTAGATATCATATTTTATGACATCTGGCCTCTAAGACATCATACCTGTATGATGTCCATGTGGTCAGAATGGACGTTTTTCTACCAGAGGTACCCCTTGATGTGTAGAACAAGAATATGTCCTCACATCAAATTTTGGATGTCAAAAATGCACAAAATCATCACTTTTCATAAGGAAATCCCCTAAAAGAGTAAAATCCCGCTAGTTTTCAATCTATAAGTCCAAATGATATGAAATTTGGTGTATGTGCTGAACACAACATACAGAAGATTGATATAATGTCAAAAGTTCAAAATTGTTGTCAGAATCACCCATCAGACATCATACACATATGATGTCTGATGATGAATTTTTGGACAGAATTCATTCACAAGCATCCCCGAGTCTCTAGCACTAGCTTTTAAGCACTTCTACAAATTTTCACGCAAAAATATTCTCAGAATCTCAAGTTTCTCTATTTTCCATTTCAGACACTCCGTCTTTTGTCTTTTGGGTGCCAAGAGCTAGTCAAAACTTTAGTTTCAACGTGTACATAGGGTAAAACCCCCCTTTTGAACACTTTGGAGCAATCAAATTTTTCAGATTTGGTCTCCAGATGTCCAAGTTTACAAAATTACAGTTTTTCCACACAGAACTCTTGCACATGCCCTCTTATATACTCAGCACCAATCAACCATGCAAAAATGTCAACAGAATTCTTTTTATCGCATTTTTTTCTCAAAAGCAGACTTTTCAGAGATCATGAATGCAAACAAGCACTTCAGCAAATAAATCAGTGATAAATAGCTCTAGATCAGAATCAAATCACTTACCTAAATCTACTCCTACCTATCATATGGGGTTTGGCATCTATGAGTAGAAAAATGTTTCACTGCCACACACGGACTAGCAAACGCTTTTATCACCTCACAAATCACTAGACCACCAACAACTACTCTAATCTACAAATCCTAACTAAATCTACTTAGTCGTAGACCCTCGGCAAGACACACGCTTCCTACTTATCCATTTGATCTTGGAATAACCTCTTCCAGATCCACTTAAGGAAAATGTTTTCTTTAGCCGAAACTAAAGCAAGCAAGTATTGAGTGTTAGTAGGAATACCTACCTAAGTCCTTGTGTCTCCGGCACCGCGCCAATGTTGCAGGGGCGAATCACACCACCCATAAAGTGCATGTAACACAACCTAGATCAACATAATGTCAATCCAAGACACAGATGACACGATTAGGCACACGGAGGAAATCTCTTTAGCTTGTCACGCTAAGAGCATCCTACACATACAACACTCTGGAAGGCCAACTAAACCACAAACTATAATCTCACTGCTCTCAACTACACCACCCAACCCACATGCACACAAACCGAAGGAAACTCACTAAACCATACCAGAATCATACGAAACTTAAGGAACACCATCCCCTTTTTAGGATACACCTGTCCCAAAGCCTCTACACCCAAAACCATAGCTCTAAATCTATTTGCAAAAAATGCGTAAAAAGACAGAGCCATATTTTGAAAGTGTCCAAAACTGAAATCTATGAGTACCTATGCGTAGCTTATGTTGCTACAATTCTAATGACTACTTGTAGGCAAAAAAAAACATCGTTTGATATACTTACAGTCGCAAAGAGCTCGCAGATGCGTGAGCGCACGTGCTCCGTCTCGTGTGGAATGCTTGGAGTTGTCACGTAGCTCTTGTTGAGTCTAGTGCAATGATGCAGTCGGATCTACAATGTGATGAACAAGGGGGGAGTAGCACCAGGATGAAGCTCACGCTCTCTCTCTCTCTTCCTCTCGCACACACAATTGACGGCATCTTAAAGCTTGATTATGATAAAAGTCTGTTTATAAAAGTGACCTAGGTACCTTATATACTAAGGCTACCTTAGGTTAACCAAAAATAAAGTTTGTGGGGCTACATGGCTTTGTATTTACAATCTGGAAGTGCCATTGCACCTCCCTCGGCTTCTGCTACTAGACTACCTACTTATTACAAATGATGTTTATAACCATAATCCGCAGCATTCCTAACTCGCAAAAGATGAGACTTCGGTGCGAAACATTGAGTTATGTCGTGCTATTGACCCAGCAGTCAAAAGTCATGTAGGTGGTCACCCTCCTACATGGCCATACAATAACCTTACCACCCATTCCAAGTCTCTTTTTCTTTAGCTCTTTCCTTCCTCTATGTGCTCTAATATCCGGCATGTTGATATCATTTTGCCATGTCACATTGCTTCCACAATGCGAAAATTTTGAGCATTCAACTTGAAGCTTTAGTTTATCTTAGTGGTGTTGTGGTTGATATTTGAGCCCAATGCAGTGTCATTACAAAGCTCAAAACACTCCTTGATAAGGGAGTTGCATTATGGGTGCCACAATGCTAGCTTTTAGACACGTATTGGGTCCAATATGATGGCCAAAGGGGACGTTTTGGGTGGAAAAGGGGGGGAGCCTTGGGAGACAGCTACCATGTGGCAATGAGAGAACTCTCACATGAAGGTGTGAGGAGAAAGTGGCGGGTATATATAGGAAAGCAAGTGCATTAATCTTCCAACTGGAAAGGGAGAGTCTCCTTTCTGTTGTGTGTGTTAGCAGCAAGCTAAATTAGACAACTTTTTTCGGGATCTTTTATTGTAAGAACACTTATTCTTTTGACAAATCGGGAATGTTGTAACTCTTATTTTCCAAATGGATAGTGTAATAGATGAGCCAAGGCTATAAGCTTCCAGATTCTATCATCTTTTATTAGAGCTCCCAGATTATTAGTTTTGACCAAAGAAACCTTGGCTAAGGTAGAAAGGCCAATTTTTGTAAGTTATTTTCAAGTTTTGAATAATAGAAACACAACGTGAGCTGACAGTTCTCACTTCTCTCCTTCTCGCGCTTCCTACTCCCTTCTTGGTTGTCACATTGTAGTGTCGTCTGTTGCATTGCAATCGCAGGTAAGAGCTCTACACATTGACGTAAACATATCATGGTAAACCATAGCTTATGGCGTCACCAACCCATGGCCTAATTTCATCATAAGTAGGAATTTAATCTAGGAAATCACAAAGTAAGCATAGGTGGGGTATTGGGACATCATTGCTAAGCAACTAGATGCATTCTGGGTCGAAAACAATTAGGTCAAAAACTCACTGCTGTTAATAATCGCAATTTTTTCACTTGACCTAAAGTGAGATTTGAGACCATAAGCATTGTGCTTAGGTCTTATATACATGTCTTAGAAGTTTCGTAACATTCAGATGTCATTTGATGATGTAAAGGTCATGTTTGGTTTGTCGATTAGTGACTAGCTTAACTTTGGTCATTTGAATGTAGCTTGATCTAGATACGAGTTGTCGGTTGTTTTCCAAGAGATTGACACCCTCTTGTAACCTCTATGCACTAGTCGAATCAGGTTCGTCCCATGGATTGACAATTATGTTCGTGGTTCTCGCTATGTCTACAATAAGATAGGAGTGAGGTTAGAAACCCATCCCACATTTGGCGTCATTGTCGGGGATCGAATAGACCTAAACTAGGAAAAAACATGAGAGTCTTGTGTAGTTGTCCTTTAACTTCCTCTAGGTTCACCTAGAGTTAAACTTTCTCTTGAAAACAGCATAGCTTAAGATTGTCGTTGTAATGAAATTGGCCTACTTAATTTGAGAGTAGCGGAAATTAATGAGAATACTTTTGAGAAATGACTTTGTGAGCATAGCGGGTGAACATAATTGAAGATAGCAACATAATCATAGTAATTAGTTAACTTGGCATGAACAATACTTTTACAAGAGAGAGAATTTAGAGAACATGACAACAGTTGAGGACCGGATTTATGTGGAGCCGGTCCCCCCTCCAATAGGCATTTGTATTATGATTTCTCCCATTAAGAGAGACTTGTTACAATACAATCTTTGTGTTCCTTGTGACCTAGGTGATGCAATGAAGATGGAAAGATTCATGCATCACAAACATAACATAAACTTGAAGAAAGCTTTAACTATCCCAAGCCTCAGTCCCAAGACCTCAAACACCTTCGAAGGTGGAGAGAGCTAGCAGGGAATGAGGGTAGGGAAGAGGAAGAAGAAACATTTCGTAGGAGAAAGAATTAGTTCCTCACTTATCATAACTCTTGTTGCTAGCATATATAATAGCATAGTAATGAATAAGAAGGAGATGGCAAGCTTAAGCATTGAAGCATGGCTCTTGGTTGGATTTGCACTCCATATCCAAGAGTGTTGGTGTAGGCTCTCAACCTCTACTTGCTTGGAGAAGGAGAGGGAGCTCTTGCACTTTGCATAGCACACAATGAGAGTATTTGTGAGTGTGTGTGGGTGAGTATACCCCCTAAGCAACCCCCTACATTTCTTGGGTCGACCCCCCCTTGTAGCTCATGCTTGAAGCTCATTGGACACCTCCAAGCCTAGCCAATCACAAGCAAGAGGCATTACAAGCAGCAAGGGTAGCCTTGAGACAAGTGTCCCCCTTTTCCCTTTGAGAGAGAGGGCTAGATAAATGCTAAATCAATTAATTAAATCTCCTAAATTATTATTGGACCCCTTGGGTGGCCAACCAATAGGCTTCAGGCACACCATGAGGGCAACATGAGGAGGAACTTGACAAGTGTCCCTTTTGCTTTCTTTGTACCATGCATGCCGTGTGTGAGTGTGTGGGTGTTCTCTCTCATCCCCCCTCATGTAGGGCTTGCCCCCTCCTTGTAAGGATTGAATCTTTGACTTTTTGACACCTCAAGCCCCTCATGCATAGGCACAGTTCCCACCACAAGCTTGGCTCATAAGTACTTTAAGCTTGGGGTGGGTTCTCACCTCAAGTGCAACCCTAGCATCTCAAGTATGTCAAGCACCTCAAGCATCTCATTAATTAAGCACCTCAAGCATCTCAAGCACCTCAATCATCAAGCACCTCAAGCACCTTAGTCATCAAGCATGACAAGCAGGACAAGCACCTCAAGCTGGGTTGGGTTCCCGCGCCTCAAGCTTAGCCCTAGCTTACCTAAGGTCAAAGGCCTTTTACACACATTATTGGAGGTCTTCAATGAAGCTAACCCTAAGGTCTTATGCTCCATTTGTTAGCCTTGCTCTTTCATAGACCATCTCTCATTTGGGTCCCTTTACCATTGGCCCCATGTTGAGATAGATCTATAAGCACATGTCTATATCTTAACACTTGTTCCCGTTTATTCTCCCACATTAAGTGATCAATTTAATATGAGAAAATCATTTGGGTTGATTAGATATTAGATTTTATGACAGTCGTCTTTTGCTTTGTAGAGGTAGCTGGGAAGTAGATTGTACTTGTTAAGTACCTTGTAGGATTAGATTAGTATTTTGAGAATGATTGATGGACAAGACAAGTCTTAAGATCAAGGCTAAGAAAATAATTAAAAACAAGAAAACAATTGTTTGTGGATACTTTCCACAACCCCATCGCATTAGAACCTAGGAGTAGGTTAAGTAGTATCCGCGGTGGGAACTCAAAGCATTGCTCACTCCAAAAGAATCAATTGTAAGTTGTTTATGTGAAGTTGCAGAAATTCAAGTCTATGGCTTGAAACAACACCAAAAGACTATCAACCACTGAATCCGGCTAGAGATAACGCTCTAAAATTTGTATGAACCAGTGGGTAAGCTTAATGATGCATTTGAGGTAAATTTTCTCAAGAGTTTGCAAAAACTCAAATTATTTATTTTTTCTTGAGATTTTTGACCAAATTAAGTTTTGACTTGACTCGGAGGTTTAAAACAGGTCATAAAAAGACTGTCCATTGAAAAATTTGCAAAAAGTATTCATTTTAGGCCAATGACCAAGGCTACTACCAGAGACTCTATGTATGATTGCAAACATCTTTTGCAAAGGCTCATAGAATTCGGATCACAAAACATACCAAAATCTTGAGAAAAATTGAAATCTTTACTGATTGTCGAGAACTTGAGTGTGACTTGGTAAATCTTGCTCAAACTTAATGAAACTTGACTCAGAGGCTTAGATTGAAGTTTTAATCAGGTGTATATGCTTTGTTAACCAAAAAGATGCAAAAATTTACCAAAAGTAAAGAATCGTGATTATTTACTTTTGTCCTATTTTTCAAATTTTTTAACCAACTAAGCATACCACCAATTTTATCAGGTTACATTGAGCACTCATATTAAATTTGGTAAGATATAGATCCCAGATTTGTAAAGTCAATCTGCGGACAGAAACTGTTGACAAATTGAGCATTAATTATCCAAACTTGGTGAAACTTGGCTAGGGAGCTTAAGTTGAGTTGCTTATACAGTTGGTATCAACATTTTGGCAAAAAGTTGCAAAAAATTCCCAGTGGTAAAAATTCCCAGTGGTAAATAACCGCGATTATTTACATCTACTTCAAAATTGAATATTTTTGCACATTTGGATATACCACAAGGTCAAGCATATCAAGTAGATCCACAAATCAAATTTGGTGAAATTTGGATCACAAAATGAGACTTAAGCCAGATTCTTGGAATCAGAGTCTGCAGACACTAAACAGTCGATAACTTGGACAAATCTTGTTCAAAGTCAACCAAACTTGTCCAGAGACCACAACAAGGTGATTACCTGGCAAAACAAGCCTGAAAAGTGTAAAAATTGAGAAAAATAAATAATCGCAATTATTTACTACTGAGACCCATAGACAAGATTTTTTACTTTTAAGCTTGCACAGTGTTAGAACAACATAATACAAGGCCACTGGTCAAGTTTGGGTTCCTTCGGGTCCAAATTGGTACATGTTCACTCAGTTTTTAGCTTGCAGGTTAGCTCTTTAGCTCTTTGCAAAAGAATAAAATTGGGAAGTCTCAATTGCTGACTCACTTAGCTCAAATTGAATTGATATACACAGACCAATCACGATAGTTAGCAAAAATTGTACAGTCTCTGTGAAAGAATAGCTAACTTGATTAAAACTGATACAGGAATCACGTTGCAGGCAAGGAATTGAAAGCTTGACAGGAGTTGTATTCAAGTCAAGTGGAGAAAACGGATGACAAGTCAATCCTATGATAAGTACTCTATCCAGAGCTTAAACAGTCTATATGAAACTTAGATCTGGTCATATACCAGCAAATCAAGGCATATTTGGAGAGACCGCTAGTAGAGTATCCACCGAAGAGAGTGTGAATCAAGGTGATCACTTGGACACTATCTTTGAAGAGTCTCAGACACTTATTCAGACTCAACATCTGAAATGTCTTCCTATTCAACTCATTCAGGAACCGGAACGACATTGCGATATAAGCACATACTCACCTTTTATAAGACTAATGGCCATGGAGCTCACGTTTACCTAGATCCTAATGAAAAGTATGCTATTTGCATTGATGACCATGACATAGAGTTTTAAGAGGAAATAAGGGCAAACAAACAAGGGAAAATGTATATGAATAAGAAAGGGACTCAATATTTAAAAGTTGAAAACCTTGATGTGATAGACAAATGGGGGTTAGAAGTGAATACCATAATTCTTTATATTGTAGCAAAAGAAGGTCCACCAACTTTAGAATTTGAGGGATGCGATCAAGTTGATATGAAATCTTTGAAACGGCTCAGAACGGAAAATCCTAGGATCGGAGTCTATTGTTGGGAGGATAGGAACGTCAAGGATCTTTTGTGGACCTCTCATGCCAAATCAGGGCAGTTAACACCCATGAACATCATCTAAATCTTTAAAATCAAAGAGAAGGGTTCAGTAGATCTACCAACTTACCTTTTTAGGGATTGTTATAGCAATAACTTTGTTATGATGAGTCCTGAGGAGGTAGAACAGACCAAATACCAAGGGTACTCTATAAGAGATTGGATATTGGGCCAAGGGCCAAGGACCAGAAACTATTCCAAGAGAGGAACTCCGCGAGAGATCTTTTGGGAGCAATGTTAAAAAACCCAAACCTACCTCATCATGAAGAAAACCGGGTGACACTAAAGCCAGTCCAGGGCTACATGAGTCACTATTTTCAACAGATTGGTTTGAAGGACTTGAGACAGGACCAACTGTCAGAAGAGTTGGAGCCGAACCAAATAGACGTGTCGGACTAGCTGATTTTTAAAAATGGGTCAAAAAATACAATGGATCTGGGTATCCATATGACCATTTAGCTAGCTTTAAGCAAGTGCTGAGAGCAGAACATATATTTGATTTCCACACTCAATTTAAGGGATTTGGAATGAAATTAGAAGGAAAAGCATTGACATGGTTCCAAAACATTCCACCAAGGTCAATCATGGACTTAAATACATTAGCTCAAGGATTTGTAGCTGCATGTTCCAAAATTGGGATCAAACATATACGGTAGCTCAAATCTATAGCTTCAAACAGAAACAAGGTGTCTGTTAGGGATTGTGCAAATAGGATGAAACAATACATTGCAAGATGCCCATAACTAGAAATACCAGCATAAGAAAGGTTAGTGTCATTGTTTCTTGAAGGATTTCTGAACAAAGAACTTCATGCTATACTGTATAGCAAGAAACAAATGACCCTAGAAGAGGGTGTATGAGATTCTATTGACTTGGGAGACAATTGTGATATTTTCAATGAAGAAGATGTCCCTAAGGATACTCAGAGTGAGAAAACAGCATCCTCAAAACCAACACAAGTGGGAACAGTTGTTGCAGCACCATTAACAACCATAGAACATATGCTCAAAAGGATGAACAAAATGATGAATAACATGTAAAAAGCACCTATGAGAGGACCAGGGCAAGGGATACGTCAACAGGGACAACCGATTAGATCACAAAAATGGTGTGCTATCAAGGGTAAATGGACCAACCATGAGACCAATGAGTGCTATTACCGACCAAAGTACTATGGAACTATTCAATATGTGCCCATGAGTCCACAAGGACAACCCCATGTACATATATTATCCTAATATGGCCCCAATAAAAAGACCACCGATGGGTATGGAAAGACCACAAGCAACATTGGGTCAACAACCTCCATATCCTGGATATAATGTAGTGCCTGTAAAGTACATGCATTCAGAAGGAGTCATAGATGAACAAGCACTAATGCATGTTACACCCTATGTGGAGCCTAGTCCATCTACAATAATGGTAGAAGGGGAGTGGTATAATTCACATCCACCTCCAATAGAAGAACCTGTGACTTATGCTACACCGAAGATTACACCTATGTACTATGTAGCTAATCAAGGTGTTAGACCTCCTATGATAAGACCCATGATTAAGCAAAGTATTGAAAAACTGCCATAATTGTGGTATGATCATTGGAAAAATGAATGCCCATAACCAAACAAGAACATTAAGCCAATTGAAGCTTTTTGTACACAATGTTTCAAAAAGGGGAGACACTTCCTTGAAGACTGTCCAAAAAATCCTTTAAATAAGGGAAAAACAGTAGTGAATGTAGTCCAAGTGATACCGAGTAGCTCATCCAAGAGTGAACCTATTGTTCCAATCAAAGTTATCACTAGAGCCCAGGCTAAGGAAAAGAAACATAACTCCTCTGATGAATCAAAGAACACTAAAGTTTCCTCTCAAAAGACTAAGAAAAGAAGAAGTCAAAGGTATGAGATGAGAAAATAGAAACAAGGGGTTGAAATCGAGGAAAAAGCCAAGAAACTATTCCAAGAAAAAGTGAAAGAAATTGGAAGTGAAATCAAAGAAACCACAATGAAATCTGGAGGATCAATTTTGGTAGACAAAATTTTTGATCCAATAAATGCAGCCTTGGAAGCTTACCAAGCGCGACTTAAAGCAGGCCAAAACATGGAAAACAAATGAAAAAACTATCCTTCTTCAGATATGGAAGCAGCTAAACTTTAAGCTTATCAAAATTTAGTAAGAATTACTCAAGAAATGTGGGAAAAACAAAAATCCAAGCTTGAGAGTCTAGCAAAACCTTGGGAGCTTGTGGTAGAAACCAATAAAGAGAAATTCGAAGTGGTAGAACCCCACCTTGAAACTAAAGAGCCAGGACTCATAGCGCCTGACAGTGAAGGCGCTTTAGATGGAATTCCTTTTGTGGAGGAAGACTGGCCAGGACATTTATGGAAAAAAGTAAGGGAGATTAATGATGGGAGCATAACCTTGAAGTCGGCTCCTATAGATGAAGTTTGGTTAGACCATTTACCTCCTGATATGGACAATGATATCCAATCCTTGTATGGGGATTGCGGATCTGAAGCATCAGGAATGTCTAAACCAATGACTCTGAGAACACGATCCTCTTACTTAGGAGACAACGAAGACGAATCCATAGTGTGTAAAACCACTCAGATAAAGAGAACATAATAGACCCTAGAGGTAGACAACATGCATTCAATCATGTCTCCACCAATCCAATGTACTCTTACCTTGGGAGAATTGTTAAAAATCAAACCATATTTATGAAACGACTTACAGAAAACTCTAGAGAAAATGGGGATAACATGGCTAATTGCAAAAATTTTGGGGAAATTGAAACATGAATTGGATAACAAAGAAATTAGATCTGTCCCAATGAACAAAGTCGGAGAATATTATGAAGAGGAAGAAGGAAACACAACCCTTCCAGTGAGATATAATGATGTAGAAACCATGGCAATACTGGATAGTGGAACAGGCATAGCCATATCCACAAAAGCAGTATGGGAATCATGGGGAAAAACGGCCATTAGACATACTCAAATGAAATTACAATTGGTTGATGGACACATCGAGAGACCCTTAGGACTGCTTGAAAAAGTGATAGTTAGTTCCTGTGGAATTGATTATCAACATACTTTTGCAATAGTGGACTTTGGAAAAAAACATAACTATGAAATCATCTTGGGAATACCATTTGTGTGAAAAGTACAACTCATTCAGGATCGGGGAAACAGTTATTTGTACTTGAAGCAAGTGGGATCAATCACAAGGGTCAATTTGAAGGATTACACTTATAGAGATGTAATGAAAACACCCATTCAATAATTTGACTCAGTTTCTTCAGCTGAATGAAAGCTTCCATCTTGGTTAAACAAAGACACGCCTATTTGGATGTGTGGAGCCTCAAAAAACGGGAGTTTAAAACGAGAAGAATGTATTTTAGAAAGAGATTGCACAGATGAAGCATATGTACCAGAACCCTTTTCGGAGCATTTGTTTGAGCAATTTGAGTGGACTCAAATTTTGGCAACAATGGATGTGTGTGTGAATAAATCTATGCCTACTCAATTTTGCAATGAGGATGGCTATGACATAATTCCCATAGAATTGATTTCGACCATTCACATTGAAGATGAAGTTCAGGAACCCAAGGACTTACTAAAAACTCAACAAGTCTTTTCAGATCTCTATTATGATGCCATAGACGAGTTTGAAGAACATTCAGCTACATCTCATAATTCGAGGTCAGAAAAAGAACATCCGAGAGCCAAATTACTCATAAAAGGAGGAGAGGAAAAGTTTTTTGACTTTCCAAACTAAAAACCTAAGAAGCAGAAATGATATAGAAGAAAAAGAGACACTAGAAACTTGAAATCTAGACCTATGCCGTGAGTTTCTAGCAGAACACAGTTTCTAATGCAGATAGATACACATGATTGTGACAAAATCACGGGTAGATATCTTTCAAAAAACAAACAAGGAACATCAAAAACATCAAGGAAAACGAGAGAGAAAACTCAATCAAAACCTAATTACCAGGATAATGATTCATCCATGACCCAAGTTGAACAAAAGAAGAAATATCAAGAGTTAAAGAAAGCTCTAAAGGAGATGTATACCACTGAAATGGAAATGATAGAAGAAGAAAGTAAAGATGTAATGAGTGTTCCATCCCATTACAAAAAATATACTCTCCAAAACCAAAAGATTATAGTCGAACAACTTGTAAGGGAACTAAGAAAACAGGGTGAGTCCTATGAAGGACCTGAAAATACAAAGAAGATAAATCTAACCGAAGCAGGAGAAGAGCCTAGACCTACTTACATTGCAAACGACTTGACTGAAGAAGAAGTGGAGCTTTTGCTAAGCTTATTGAAAGAGTACCGAGATATTTTTGCTTGGTTGTATAAAGATCTCAAGGGTATTGATCCAAAAATTTGTCAACATACCATACCTATGAGAGATAATGCTAAACCAAGTAGACAACATCCATATACTTATAATGAAACATTTTTCATAAAGACCAAAGAAGAGATAGAAAAGCTCAAGGAAGCTAAATACATTTATGAAATTGAACACACAGATTGGGTGTCTCCAATTGTGGTGGTACCCAAGGAAAATGGGAAATTAAGAGTGTGTGTCAATCTCAAAAAAATAAATGCAACCACCATTAGAGACAACTATCCTCTTCCAATCACCGAGCATGTTTTAGAACGAGTTGCAGGAAAAGAAGCTTACAGCTTTCTAGATGGATTTTTGGGGTACAATGAACTTTTGGTTGATCCCAAAGATCAGCACCAAAAAATTACATTTGCAACTGAATGGGGTATTTTTGCCTATAGGGTTATGCCTTTTGGGTTAACTAATGCTGCTGCCACCTTCCAAAGATTGATGAGAGATGCTTTTAAAGAATATCTGCGGAATTTCTTGGAAGTATATATGGATGAATTATGTGTACATTCATCAATCCGGGCCGATCATTTTGAACACCTCAAAAAGATATTCGAAGAATGTAGACTCTGTAGGATTTGCTTAAATCCTAAAAAGTGTACATTTATGGGCAGACAAGGAAAATTTCTTGGACACATAGTGTCTAAAAATGGCATAGCGATGGATATGGATAAAATTAATTTTATTGTTGAATTGTCGAGACCGACAATAGTCAAAGGGGTTCAAGCCTTCATGGGACAATGTGGACATTACAGACGATTCATTTACATGTATGCTATAATCACAAAACCCATGTATAGCCTGATTACACTCCTTGTATGGACTGATGAATGTGAAGAATCCTTCATGAAGCTTAAGCAAGCTCTCACTTCAGCCCCAATATTGAAGCACCAGCTTGGAATAAGATATTCCATATACATGTTGATGCTTCCAATTTTGCCATTGGATGTATATTAGCTCAACCAAGAGACCAAAAAATTGATTTTCCTATTACATATGCTAGTAGACAGTTGAACGTGGCAGAAAAGAATTATACAACCACTGAAAGGGTAGGATTAGGGATGATCTATGCGGTAAAAAGGTATAGAAATTACCTATTAGCCAACAAATTTGTGTTCTTTGTGGACCACCAAGCTTTGTTGTATTTGGTCAACAAGCCATGCAACACAGGAAGAATAGTGAGATGGTTCATCACTCTCTTGGAATTTGATTTCACTATAGTTGTAAAAAAGGGCACCACACACCAAAGAGCATATCATTTATCGAGAATTATTTCAAGAGAACCACCAAAAGGGGTAGATGATGATCTATTAGATGCATATATGTTCTCCATGGAAGTGATACCCCGTTGGTCAGAAGATATGGTTTCATTGATGACCATAGCTCAAGTGGATTCTCAAACATCACTTCTTATTATTTACAGCCGGATTAATTGGGAAATCGGCTATGTGTCAATTACTAGCTGGAAGGTTATACAAAAGAAATTGGGATGGAATATTTCTTTTGTACATTAATCCTGAGGATAAAACCCAATATCTAAGTCAAGTGCACATTACCATAGTAGGACTTCACTTTGCAGAAGACCAAACTATGCAACGGATCTTGAGACTTGGGGTATTTTGGCCAACCATGAGAAGTGATGTTCATTCATTTGTAAAAAATTGCCTTCAATGCCAAAAAAAAGCACCCATATCTCATGTGATATTATTTCAAATTTCACTTGTTCCTAAGTGGAGTAACTATCTAGTTACTTACTTATCAAGCAGAACATTTCCCGAGGATATGAGTAAACACCGCCAAAGAGCTATTGAAACAGAAGCAAGAGACTATGCTCTTATTGGAAACCAATTGTATCGAAGAGGAAAGGATCAACATTTGCGTCTTTGTGCAAATGAAGATGAATATATACCCATTCTAGAACAAGCACATACTGAATTAGCTGGAGGTCACTTTTCAAGTGAAACCACCATTAGAGCAATTTTAATGGCAAGCATATGGTGGCCTACACTTTTTGCAAATGCCAAAGAATATGTTCGAAGGTGTGATGCCTATCAACCAGCTAAAATGCCAACCCGGGTAGTTAGCATGCCTTTAAGACCAATGATGGGGGCTAAAGCTTTTGCAAAATGGGACATAGATTTTGTCGTGCCGATACAACCACCTGCTTATAGAACTCAAGCTCAATATATTATTGTAGCTACGAACTATTTGACCAAGTGGACACAAGCAGAAAGAATGATGCTAGAACCACAGCCGCATTCTTGTATGAGAATGTATTCACAAGATATGGACGTCCGATAGAAATTATTAGTGATAGGGGAACTCATTTCCTCAATGAGGTAATTGAGTATCTACTGAATGAATTTATGGTCATCCATAACAAATATGTTCCCTATCAATCCACGAGCAAATGGACAAGCTGAGCACACGAATAAAATTCTTAGCTCTGTATTGACTAAAGTGGTTAGTTCAGGACGAACTGATTGGGAAATGAATCTACATGCCGCTCTATGGGCTTATAGAGTTTCATTCAAGACAGCTTTAAATGCTACACCCTTCAACCTTGCTTATGGTCTTGATGCCATACTACCGATAGAGTTACTATTGCCGACACTAAGGGTAGCTAAGGATCTTGAGTAGACTGGACATGAACTGTCAGAGAGGCTCGGAGATTTAGAAAGACTTGATGAGAAAAGGCTAACCGCTGTAGCTCACATCTATGCACAAAAATGGAAACAGAAACAATTTTTTGATTCACATCTAGTCACTAAAATCTTCAAAAAAGGGGACCTAGATTTAATTTATTCCCTTAAGCAACACATTCCCAAGTTCAAGAAAAAGGGAAACGGACCGTTTATCATTGAAGATGTATCTCCAAGTGGAGCAGCTAAGTTGTCCACTCTAGATGGTGAACCAATGGCTAACTAGATTAGTGGATGTCGCTTAAAGAAGTATCATCTGCCACTAACCGATGATTTGCTAGAAAAGATGCATGTAGCAAAGCAAAGAAAGATGAAACGACCGTTTATCATCGAAGATGTATCTCCAAGTGGAGCACTTAAGTTGTCCACTCTAGATGGTGAACCAATGGCTAACTGGATTAGTGGATGTCTCTTAAAGAAGTATCATATGCCACTAACCAATGATTTGCTAGAAAAGATGCAGGTAGCAAAGCAAAGAAAGATGAAACGACAGCAGGTTATTAATGAAGCCCAGGAGGAAGCTCAACTTTGAGTACTCAAGAGGAAAGTTGTTTTCAGTAATCAACAAACTCCTATTCCCATCAGCACTTTGGAACCAGATGAAAGACTATGGGAATTGCAGAAGGATGCAGTGTCAATGGATGATGATTGGATGGAATGGACCTTTGCATCAAAGTACAACTAAACAATCATAGCACAAATGCACTGATAGATACCAGAGCTTGAATGAATGCAGTCAGTTGTTCCACTTACAAGAAAGTAACAAATCAGTCTTTAGCATCGAGAATATTTGCTATCAAAGGATGCAACAAAAACCCAACACCGGCATTGGGAGTAGTCAACTAAAATGTAATAGTACATGGATGTTCATGCCCTCTTCAATTTGTATGCATACCAGATGAACACATGAATGAAACAATGATTCTTAGAATCTCATGGATGAGGATGTACAAGGCAGTACCAGATTGGGACACCAATCAACTCAAGCTATCATCGAAAGGAGGACAACTCATCATTCCAATTGCACCGAGAAAAGAGGAATGGAAAAGAGGTTACCCACAAAAGACACAAGGGAGTAGGCAATCTTCTTCATCCTCTAAACAAGCAAATGTTACAAGTGGCATGCAAGGAGTCAGGCAATATATGGGTACCAAAAGCACAACTCAAGGACAATCTGTCTCAGATTTGGATGCCTAAAAATTCATCTACCATACCAAAGAAAGTTCCAAATCTAACAACTCAGAGAAAAACATCAGTCAGAAGAGAAAATAGCACTAGAAGGGTTTGAAGGAAAAAGGAGCATTTATCTTCTCCACAAACTGTAAAGCCGATGAAGCAGTTAAAAGTTATGTCTCAAAACACTCAACCACAACAGTTCATCAACAGAAAACCAAGCTACCAGTGGAGATTTAAAGTTCAACAACTGTCATCATTGATACCTACAGCTCACGAAATCAATATGCCAAAGCATCCAGATGGTACTATCAAACAAAGAGCACACAAACTATAGAATTTGCTCTTTGGGAAACAGGAAACCTCGACCGAAACCCCTTGAGTTAACTACTCAAGAACCAACTCTTGCACAACATACTGGTTTGAATTGCACTGATCTTCAAAGCATGGTAGAGCGAACCACGGCTATGCATAGACACGATTGTTCAACCCATGCACACAGCCGTCCCGGAGTACTCCATTTAGGAGGGGTGGAAGGGAACTTCACTAATTAAGGGCAATGTTTGAAGAGGGAGGAAAAAGTTGGATGTTAACGTGTGATTTTTTACATAATTACCTAATAATGCCCTTAAAAAATCATCAACAAGGGAATTTGAACTCATAACATCTCCCTGATGAGTGTAAATAGTGTAAATACTATTAAAAAATAGCCTTTTTTGCTTACTTTCATCATTTTTCTTGATATTGGAGCCTAAAAATGGAGAAATCCACCAAAAAACAATAAAATAGTGTTCTTCAATGGATTTTCTTAAGTACTGATTTTCCACTGCTTTTTTAGCGTAGTTTATTATTTTCTTTGATTTTTAATAAACAGGTAAAAAATTAATAATAAATAGCAAATGAGCTCAGATGAAGATATTGAAGATACGCTAATGATCAGAAGAATAAGGCAGACAAGCACAAAAATTGTCAATTAAAACGACAAACGGAAGCGAGAAGCCTAAATTAGGCCGCCAAAGCCTACTTTTGCAAATTCTTGCAGATTGAGCTAACGAAATCCGATTGAATAAATTTTTGAGTCTAACATAGATTTCAAGGCCTAGTAGGACTAACATGGGAATCTAGGAAAATTAGTTTGGGAAGTCCGAGTATAGATATCCAAAGTAGCCCAAAATCACCTCATTTCCGCTAGTCACTCTTGGAGGAGAGAGCTTTCATTTTCAGCTTCATCTCAGACGAGACATGAGGGGTAAGTTCTAAACTCATCAAAGAACGTTTCTATATGGTCGGGTAGCAAGTTTAGGCTCAGGAAAGAACCCTAGAATCCCAGCTGCACACGAACTCCTATGACACAAAATTGACCATAGTGGCCTATCAACTCAACCGAATTCGACGAGACTTGAACTGTAGCATGCCCCTAGATAATAGAACATTTCCATATCATTAGATGCCAATTGGCAAGGATCAAGGGGGAGGTTTTTGCCATATGCCAGAATTGGATTCTGACTCCATGGGCAGCTTATAGACAAGATCTATACACAGTGTACCTAGATGGTTTCATAGAAACAGTCAAGGCAAGCTCTCAAACAGTAGGAAACAGCTCGAAGGCTACAAAGTGTCAAATTTGACATATGAAGTCAAACTGACTCCAAATGAGCCCAAACTGAATGAGCAGCATCAGAACTATGTAACAGACAAGTCCATGGCTTCAAAAGTGACCAACCAACTCTACATGCCAAGTAGCCACAAAAATTGGTAATTTCAGAGTCGACAAGAGCACGAAGTGATGCCGACAAGACCAAACTTTACCAAATTCATTTTAGCACTTGTTTTAGATGTATTAAAGATGTTTAGGTCATCAAATTATCATTTCATGCAAAAAAAGTGACTGTTGTAAATAATTATAATTATTTTCTTTTGTGTATATTTGGCTTCAAAATTATCATGTCACTTCACCTATCACTTGTACACACCTACTACATGCCACATGTCAACTATGAGCCAAAAAAATTAAGAAAACCTCTGATTTTGTAAACAAAACGCACTAAAGGCTCTTCTGTCCAAATATTGAGTTAATAGTTACATTTTCTGATCCAAATCACCCCATATCTCACACACAGACTCTACATCATGTCTAGAACCAAATTGCATCAAAACATGTACAATTTGATGAAAAAGTTAATAATCGTAATTTATTTATTTTTTTACCAAAATGGGTTCAAATTTTAACTTTGACCTTATGGGACCAAAGTACATGATAGTCCAAGACTACCAATCAAGATTGGATCTCAAAAACTCAAAATCTCTTTATATCTACTGTTTCAGAGCCTGAAGCCCAAATCTGGCACCATTTTCACCGAATGCACTCAAATGAGTCTACACTTCAGTCAGAGTATCTAAATGCCATATGTTTCAAGCCTATGATGTCAAAAATGCAAAAATTTGGAAAAATTCCCAAGTTGTTAATAATCGTGATTATTTACTTTAGTTGCAAATCTTGCCTGAATTCCATGATTTTGATCTCTACATGTTTTTATGCATCTATATATGCTCCAAAATTGATTTGAAGCAACATCGACATCATTTGCCAGCAATTCAGACTCGGGGCATTTCAGAGAGGAATATGTGAAATTTAGCACTGTATTCCCCTAATAGGTGCAGTGCAAGCGGCTGAGAAGGCAAAGAAGAGGATGTCTTAGAAAGATAAGTTGCAAGAATTGTCACCATACTAGTTGGATCCGAGCTCTGTGAAGACGAAAAAGGCAACCTACCTGTCCAAAGAGCAACTTGAAGGAAACAACACTACGGTGTTCACCGACACATTCAAGAGTGAAGACGGACACCAGGTAGAGTTACAAATGCTACCCAAAGAGGTTTATGATGTACTTGCAAAGCTAGACACTAAAGAAGCCAACAAAAGACTAGGGCTTCGAGAATTCTACGACCAGGAGCCATGAGGAGTGGATTTCCAAAGAGCCTATGAACTGTTATCCACAATCAAAGAAGATGGATCTCCTCAGATCACGAATTAGTAGGGGCAAAAAGTTGAAGTGGTTATCAAAAAAAATATAGTAGCCGAGGCACTGAAGGTGCCAGCAGAAGGTATGACAATGTGGGCCAAGGATAGGAAAACAACAGGAAGTTTTACCAAGGATACAGATACCGCCACCTTCTCTGATCTCATTCTAAGGCCAGTGGAGGATCCAGCTCGTCTTCACCACCAACATTTTCACTTCCTTTCAAAGAGACCACCACGATACACAACTTCGAATCATGCAGTCGCAACTACCTTCACTCAAGTGTTGAAGTCAACAACAAGGCAGGCAATAGCTCACGTGCAATACGTGCTTACAACACTCAAGAACACAAAAAAGGAAGGTAAGATCACATATATGGGCGCTCCAGAAGTTCTAACACAAATCGCACACCATGCTATTGGAATGGCAGATAACTTGCCGCCAACCATATTAGAAACATGGATAGTATCAGCTCAACCTTCTCCACGAACCATGAGATTGATGAAGAGAAGAGTATATAAATCAGATGAGGAATTTGCAGAAAGCACGCGTGAAGCCCACAACAGTGAAGCTCTGAAATTAATGAAGAAACGAGGGCAAGAAGAGAAGAAATGAAGAACAAAGCAGTGGAAGCTCATCAAGAGGAACCTCAGCAGAAAAAGGCAAGGTTTGAAAGAGAGAAACAGTCTTATGAAAGAAGCCGCCAAGCTGCAGGCGAGAACCCTGAGTCATGGAGCCCGAGGGAGGTCAAGGGTCCAAGGAGCAAGAACCCCGCGAAGAAGGTCCTCGAGGATCAGAAAGATTTACTGGAGCGGATGTATGCAAAAGCTGAAGCTTTGAAGATTCAGGAAGCTCTAGAAGCTCAAAGAAAAGCAAAAGAAGAAGCGGCTGAGCAACAAAGGCAAGCAAAAGCTACACAACAAAGTGAATCACACCCTGAACAAGAAGAGATGTCTCCAAGACCCTCTTCACCAACTACAGAATAAGAAGATCAGCCCATGCCAAGTCCAAGCCCTTCACCCACAACTAAATCCAATGAAGGCGAGGATACAAAGGGAAAAGATCCTAAGCAACAGGAAGAGGCAAATTTTGAACATCCCAAGGAATCAGAAAAAATTGAAGCTGGACCTTCTACAACAACTTAAGCAAAAGCAATTGAGGAATCCACGAAGCCTCAAGAGGAACCAATTGAACTAGCTACAAAGCCTCAAGAAGAATCAGTTGAACCTACACGGCCACAAGCAGAAGTCGATGCACCATCAAAATAGTCACAAACCAACATCACAAAAACTTCTAAGCAGTTGCAGGTAGAACCTGAAGACTAGGAGACCACAAATGAAGTGATCATGCAGGTGAATGAGTATGCAAAGAAAATGTAGTTGATGACAAAAAGAATGCAAACAGTAGCACTTAGCTCAGTGCCAAGGCTAACGAACTGGAACAGGTAATAGATGCTCTACAAGGTGAGCTAGAAGACAGAATGAACATTATTGAAGATCTTCAAAGACAAATTAAATAGCTGAAAAACGAAGCATAACAACACCAAACTGTCAAGGAAAGACATCAAAAAGAGATAGAAGATTTGGGGATCCTCCTCACAAAGCTGTCTGATGCATGCAAGAGTAAGGACCAACAACTGACTGAAGTGATCAACGAACTTAAAATCACTACTCAATCAGTTCAAAAGATCCAAGTGCAACTAGATGTAGCCAATGCCTCCTTGCAGTACTCTGAGCAAAGAATCAATGACCAATCAGCATTTTTAAGGCAGAGAAGGGAAAACCCTGCCGTAGCTTCACGCAAGGGAACAGATGAAGTCTACAAGACCTTGGAAAAGAGGAACAATGACCTTGAACTTGAGTTGAAGCTTGAACAAGCACAAAGACAAGACCTTGCATTAATGAGGGTACAAAGAGAAGAGCAACTACTCAAGGAGATAGAAGATTTGAAGACCGCCTCGCCAGCCGTGAACCTGAAGACTACTTCAATCCATGAAGCTGTGTCAAGAGATGACACGGTTCAGGAGGGGGGGAATGTTAGCAGCAAGCTAACTCAGATAACATTTTTTGAGAGCTTTTATTGTAAAAACACTTATACTTTTGATAAATCAGGAATGTTTTAACTCTTATTTTCCAGATGGATAGTGTAATCTATGACCCGGGGCTATAAGCTTCCAAATTGTATCAACTTATATTTAGTTAGTGCTCCCAGATTATTAGTTTTGACCAAAGAAACCTTGACTAAGGTATAAAGGCCAATTTTTGTAAGTTATTTTCAAGTTTTGCATAGTAGAAACACAGCGTGAGCTAACGGCGCTCACTTCTCTCCTTCTCGTGCTTCCTACTCCCTTCCCGGTTTTCACATTGCAGTGCCATCTGTTGTGTTGCAATCACATGTAAAAGCTCTACGCATTGACGTAAACATATCATGCTAAACCGTAGCTTATGGCGTCGCCAACCCGCGGCATAATTTCATCATAAATAAGAATTTAAGCTAGGAAATCACAAAGTAAGTAGAGGCGGGGTATTGGGGCATCATTGCTAAGCAACTAGATGCATTCTGGGTCGAAAATGACTAAGTCAAAAACTCACTGCTGTTAATAGTCGTGATTTTTTCACTTGACCTACAGTGATATTTGAGACCATAAACATGTATGCTAGGTCTTATATACATGTCTTAGACGTTTCGTAACATTTGGATGTCGTTGATGCTATAACGGTCATGTTTTGTTTGCCGATTAGTGACTAGCTTTTGGTGACTTTGGTCATTTGAGTATAGCTTGAGTTAGATGCAAGTTGTCAGTTGTTTTCCAAGAGGTTGACACCCTCTTGTAGCCTCTATGCACTAGTCGAGTTAGCTTCGTCCCATGGATTGACAATTATGTTCGTGGTTCTCGTGATGTCTGCAATAAGATAGGAGTGAGGTTAGAAACCCGTCCCACAGTGTGGCTCATGGATAGTGGCCTCTAGTGGATAGTGGGTAGTTTCCTTGGCCTCCAATGTGGCAACATGTGTGCTGCCTTGGGTGTTTTTTTGTAGGGCTTTCCCACATGGCTAGGTGGCTTTCCTTGGTGCCTCCTTAGAGGGCTTTCCCATGAGTGTCCTTAGGAGATAATGATGGCATCGTGATGTACTTGGGGTGTTCATGAGTGAGCGAGTTTACTCGAGACTACATTAAATGTGAAAACAAAGTCCATTTTAGTTTGGGGAGAAAACGACTTGGAGGGGAAGTTAAGTTGAAAACAGAGGGGACAAAGGTGAAAAGGAAGAGGGCTCACCCAAAGGAGGGGAGAAACAGTTGGTGTGTGGGCATAATAGTGAAGGAGAGATTCTTCTTCTTTGGTGGTTTGTGGCATAGAGGGGAGCTCGACTTCATCTTGCTCATGTGCCCAAGGAGGAAGGCATCTTGTTACTCGTCAACAAGAGAGGGATAATCTTCCATGTGATGATGTGGAGAGCTGTGCATTGGGGACTTTGCCATCAGAAGAAGTTTCTTCTTCTATATTGGTTCATCGCATAGGGGAGGATGGAAATCAACTTGTTGGTGGGTAGAAGCAGAGGAGAAGGGTTTTTTGGGCAGAGATGAAATTTCTCCTTCTCTCTCTCTCTCTCTCTCTCTCTCTCTCTCTCTCTCTCTCTCTCTCTCTCTCTCGTGAAAACTAACCATAAGGAGAAGCCATGCATTGTGTACAACAATGAGACACTTGAAGTTGTGAGGGCTTTAAGTACCTTGGCCTTGAGGTTTTGGCCAATCACAAGTGGCATGAATATTCTATGCATCGTTTGGAAGTGGGAAAGAGAGCATAGTATGCATTTGGGAACATGTGTAATGTGGGAAACATCAAGTGTTGGGTTCTCAAGAGTACCTTTTTGACACATTGGTGACACCGATTCTTCTTTATGGAGTTGAAGTGTGGGGTGAAAGCATCTCAAAATCTACTTGGAAAGAGTTTGAGAATGGCCAAAAGCATTTTCTTACACGCTTTCTCCAAGTCAAGACACAAACACCATATATACTCCTACTTCTTGAGTCAGGATCTCTTCCAATTGAGGTTATGGGCATGGAAAGGGTTGTGGAGTACATGATAAAGATGCATCAAAACCCCTCACATCGACTTCCTAAATTGCAAGGGAAGCAAGCAAAAAAGTTCAAAAGATGAATAAAAGCAAGATCTTGAGCACGGGATGGATGCAAGACATAAAGAAGTGGTTTGGGAGATGGGATGCATTACACTTGCTACTTGATGCCTCAATTGACTCTCAAGTGAATGAAGCTTTCCTACAACGCCAATGTATTACAGCTTGGGAGGAATCCGGTGGGTCACACTTCATACATTACACCACCCATATTGCAACCAATTACAAAACCGTGTTCTTCGCTAAAAGGGGAAACCGTACTCATACTTACATGCTTGAGCCTATCCCCTTGTCAGTGATACGAACTATCGCAGCCATTTGGCTTAGCTCCCACTCCCTTTGATGTGAGACAGGGCGTTGGGGCAATGGAGAAGAGTCAAATTGACTGTGCACATTATGCTCACTGCAAGTTTGAGAGTCTGAGTACCACACCCTACTAGAGTGCTCAGCTTTTGGTCACATCCGAACTTGCTTCTCTCACATTTTTATCCATGACTTAGACCTACACATTTTCCTCTCCTAACCACAATGTGGGCTCTCCATTGCGACTCTCATCACCACAATTTTAGAGCATCGAGAGTCACTCGTCAGCCACACACATACTACATCACATGTAACTTTGGTCCCATAGGTCATATTTGACCTCCGACGATGATAATAAAATCTCTCTCTCTCTCTCTCTCTCTCTCTCTCTCTCTCTCTCTCTCTCTCTCATCTACAGAAGGAAGAAGGAGAAGGGTTTTTTGGGCAAAGTTGGAGTTTCTCCTTCTTCTTGTTGTTCTTCTTCTTCTTCTTCTTCTTCTCTCTTCTCTCTCTCTCTCTCTCTCTCTCTCTCTCTCTCTCTCTCTCTCTCTCTCTCTCTCTCTCCCCTACAGAACGTGTCAAAGGAATCTCGAGTATGTGCCCTACGATGGCTTGAGCACATATTGGGAAGAGGATAACAAAGGTAACTCAAGTGTGTGCCGCTACAAACTTTGAATACACATTGCAAAATTTATTAGGGTTCTCATATAGGGTTTCAAGCAGTCACCTCTACATCTTTCAAGCAGTCACTCTACAACATCTTTCTTCTACCTATTTTTAAACCAATATAACGTACTTGGGTTCTTGTCTACTTTCGCATCTCTTCTTTGTTTTAGTTTATCTATCTCATAACTATCATAGTAGAGGCCCTTCACACCTTCTCGGTCCCCTCTCAAACTGATGTTTATTTGATAGCATCGAGCCAACATAGCCATTGATAGACATGTTGCTAGTCCCATTCATGTCATACGTTTTATCCTTAAGTTGATTTTCTTGGGCCGCACCAAGGTTTCCCATGCTTCTTTTGAAGAGCTCAATGTGTTTCATAACATTTTTGTCTTTCTCCTCCCGTGTCTTAGAGGCTTTGACTTAACTATAGTTGCATTCGTGAAGCTTAAGCTCGGGGTCATTGTGGTTGTCTTCCTTGATACATAGGTATCAAAGATCCTAGGTTCTAGGCATATTGAACTTACTATAACTAAGTACATACGAAAAAATATTTTTCTCGATTAAAGAGAGAGGCTTTATTTCTTGCACTTCCGAATAGGCCAACGAGTGGTTCTTTAGGAGGGCAATCAGCGTGTGTTCTACAGCTTCATAAGCAAATTAATGTGCCAATATAAGGTTTTCAAATATGAATTCACTACTAATGAATTGGAAGGTGGTTGGTTGCGTCAACCTCCAAATAAACCTCTCGCTCAACCATTATCAGCAAGAACCATTCATGTCAGGTCTAGGGTGGTCTAGGGTGGTCTTGTAAGGGCAAGGATGGCTAGGAGCCACGTGTAAAACATGCATGGCAAGGGTCTCGATAGTTGAGCCAAGAAGTGATACTTAAGGGAGTTGGATGGGGAGGAGATCAACATGCAAGTACCCAAGGTCGTACAATTTACTTTGGTTAAACTATTCTTAAATGAAACGCCAAACAAAGTGTATTACATTGAAAAAAGAGAAGTGAAAATGTGGAGTGGATCATGTGTATGAGTCCAAGAAAACTTTCTTGGGATTTAGAGAGTGGAAGTGCCAATGAAAAACAAACCTAAATTGTATTTTTTGTAGGCTAGGATACCAAATCTTGGCCAAATTTCATTGAAGGAAACTTGCAAAAATTAGTAATGTAACGATGGGCAAAGACTTCAAAATTTGAAAGATAAACAATGGTGGTGCCTTTTTGTAAGTGGTGCTTTCACTAAGTCACATCTATATCTATATATCTACATATATTACTATCTATACTATATATTAAGGAGACTGGTTTTCCAGTGCCACGTGTCAAAGTTTGCTGCATCTGGTGAGTTCCGATTTATATGAGTGAGGGGGAGAGAGAGAGAGGCGGCCGAAGGCCGCCGGCCACACTAGTATTAAAAAGGAAGGGTAGGGTTACACGTGGCTGTAAATGCCTCTGCCTACAATTTTGAGGGCTTCAACCTCTTGCAATCGTTCGCTCCCCTTGAATATTTCGATTGACGCTCCCCTCGATAGGTGGACAAGTGCGGGCTTCTTTATCTCTCTCTCTCTCTCTCTCTCTCTCTCTCTCTCTCTCTCTCTCTCCCCCTTGACCTGCGGCTCTCTGAGGCTGTGGTGCTCTTGACTTACGATGCTTGACCAGCGGGCTTCTCTCTCTCTCTCTCTCATGACCTACAAGATGGAGCACCGAATGGAGCATGGCCTGAGAGCCACCTCTCTCTCTCTCTCTCTCTCTCTCTCTCTCATGTCTCTCAGTCTCGCTACCAACGTGAATCAGTGATAACTCTCTCTCCTCTTTTTGAGAGCAAGTCTGTCTAAATTGGTGTACATGAAAGGGCTGCTATCCTTGAGGTTCGGGACTGAGAGGATGCCATCTTGAGGTGCAAGAAGAGGAGGCAACAAATGTATCCACCGACTGTTGGAAGCTAGAACATTCTCTCTCTCTCTCTCTCTCTCTCTCTCCTGTTCACACACTTGCAGAGGCTCCCTTTTTGTTTTTTTAAAGGGCTTATACCCATTTGTTTACCAGCGCAAGCCCACGTCAATGCCCGGAGGTAGTCGAAGCAATAACTTAACTCACACGCATGCAACACCCACTCTTGACACATCTTTTATTCTCTCTCTTATATCTTCAAGAAGATTGCAAAACAAATGATCTCAAGCACACAAGGGAGAGGTTCTCCATAGCCCCCCAGCCCCCCCCCCCCCCCCCCCCCCCCCCCCCCCCTTCTCCCTCTCTCTCTCTCCGTCAAGCAATCAAGATGTCGTTGTATTGTTGCATGGCCAAGGGTTGTGTTGAAAGGCTCAGGCTGAGGCTGTTGGATGTAATATTGGAGAGGAGAACCAAGACTCTTGGCACTTAGCACATAGTAGTACATCTAGTGATTGCTTTTACTTGCCCATTTTCCTTGCTCAACTTTTGCTATCTTAAGAATTTGACAAATTGATATCACCCTCCAAGTCGTAAGAATGTAATATTTGAAGACATTGAATGAGAGAAAGAGTTGTGGTTGGTGATGATTGTGCACTAATTGAGAACAAAGAGTTGAAGTATTTTTCAGTTTCATTTTGCTCAAGTTCATGATACGGTACCAAATGCTAGGCATCTTTGGGCTTAATCATAGACAAAAAATGTAGCAAACCAAACTCGACTCAGTTATTGGTTGTTTTTTCAAGCCTTACATCTTAAAAATGTATCGAATAAGCGATGGCTTCCACTCATACCTTGGCTCAACATGATAAGCGCATGCTTCTCCTATTTTTGTTTTAGTATACCCAAGTAAATCTCTCTCTCTCTCTCTCTCTCTCTCTCTCTCTCTCTCACACACACACACACACACACACACACACACACACACGCGCATGCGTGCACGTGCGTGCATGCTCAACGTTTAAGTAAGGGTGTATGTACATGTTTGGGAAGGTTTCTCTTTAGATTGCAATGATTTTGGCAAGATTACAATCCTGTAGTGCAATGGGTTGAAGAGGAAGCTACTATCTATGCGCACATAGTGGGTGAGTGCGACATGGCCTCTGCTGTTTACTTGGTCTCTCCATGCTTGACATAGCTTCATCATCTATCTTGAATGGATGTCTGTAGTCTATTAGAGAGAGAGAGAGAGAGAGAGAGAGAGAGAGAGAGAGAGAGAGAGAGAGAGAGAGAAGGACAACAGATAGGTGAGAGATAAAGAGTGGACCAACATGAGCAATTGGGCATTTGGGCCCTAGGCACCGTTAGTGAGGTGCGCATCAGGTGCATGCCTCATCTCTATAGATTTTAGGGGGAAGTGGATCTCTGCTTAATGCCCAAAATTCTCATAATATGGATTGCGGTTCAAGCACAACATCTTCTACAAGATCTACCCCAACCAATGATCCAACTTCTCATAACACTATTCATGTTAATGCGACAAGTAACAAAGAAAAAAATATATTTATGAAGTAAAATGACAAAAAGTAATTAGAGATAAAAAAATTAATTCTCTTTGAAACATATACTTGATAGTCTTCATCAGATAAGGGGGAACTGACCTTAAAAGACACTTTGGTGGAGGCATTTTGGAGCTATTTTTTGGGTCTCAAAAAAGCAAATAAATACCAATCAATAACATTGGAGATAGAAATAGCAGCGATCAATAACTACCAATCAATAATGAAAAGTGCAATTGCCAAATGGAGACTGGGCGAATGGCACATGAGTGCGAAGGTAAAATAAGTCATGCATCACACATCATGCTTTAAAACCATCCAACATATTATATATGAAAGCCCTCTTTATTAATTTTCTGATTGTGGAGGTATCAAGGAGTGGTATGTTGCTTGCATGCATGTAAATTAACCTGTGGAATCTCAAGAGTCCTAGGCATGGACCGGAAGCCTAGAGAGAGAGAGAGAGAGAGAGAGAGAGAGATAAGTTTTTAAAAGAGACCTCAAAGATCCCAACATGAACTTAAGACCTGTTGTGTGTGTGTGTGTGTGTGTGTGTGTGTGAGAGAGAGAGAGAGAGAGAGAGAGAGAGAGAGAGAGAGAGAGAGAGAGAGACTCCACAAGCCAATTATGAGACATGCTCCGATGGAAACTTTCCCAGCCCCAATTTAAAAACTAGTATTTGGAATATGCTCAAGATTTTGATATGTGCCCTCCTTTGATTCGCTAAAAAGTGTACTATTACTAGGCCAAAAGTAAATTTATCAAATATAGCATCTAGCCCACCTTATGGAATCCATGTACTTTTTTCTAATCTTTCTTAATCTAAATTTACCGCTCCACAAAAGAAACATCCTTACTAATGATAGTCTTGTGGTGCAAGGCTTGCCTTTTGGAAGCAACGCGTATAATAGCTCTCCTATAAAAACAACATCATGGGGGTCCACCCCTACATAGAGGAGGATGTGATCTCCCTAAAGGTGCCCAATGATAGCATTCTCCCTTTCTTTCTTCTTGATGATCAAGCATCTGAACATATTATAAAGCTATGTTTATCTCGTGCTCATGCTCACCAACTTCCTTTAACAATCTTGATGATGTGATATACACCGTCTCTAGATTTCTGTCTCTCTTGCTTCTTTCCATGGTACCTGTGCTCATACACCACCATACATGTGCATGTAGCATGTAGCTTAATAACTTCTCGATTTTACCGCCTATGCTCCGCTGGAGGTGGAGGGAGTTTCACTTGTGGGTATATATGTATCCTTATGATATAAAAGATTTGTATGGTATGAAGTGACAAGAGGTAGAATAAGAGTTTCTGAGAAGAGGTGTAATAAGGACGTGCTTAGGCTATGGTCACACGATGCTTAGTTATCCGTAGGTCTGAGACCCTCAGCACTAAAGGCACGGGAAATTTTTGAAGCTCAAGCGGTGGGATCCACGACAGCGAAGTCAAGACACGACGATCGAGACGCGCGCAACCGTAAGATGCCGAGGTAAACTAGGACACGAAAAGGTAAACTTGGACAAGCAGAAGGGATGTCCGAGTTTATTTATCATTATTTGGTTTGCCCATATGTCAACTTCCCCGTCGCGAGTGTAGCGGTTAAAGCATTGGGCTCTCATGGTGGTCACGCGGGTTCGAGCCTGCGATCGACGCCCATTTTTTCCGCTATCCATCCGCCTCGAGATTTCCCCTTTGGACCCCCACTGCGGATCCCATTTCTTTTCTCCCGTGCCCTTTAGTGTTGTGGGTCTGAGACACCGTCTGACAGGAGCTGACCGTGTCACCGTGAGCAGCAGGTAGAAAGAGGGAAAGCCGAGCGATGACCGGTAATGGACGGGCATAGTTTTGTAACTATGCCGGTGGAAAGCTGTTCGCCGTCAGAGAGGGTCAGAGGAAACTAAGCCTCGCGTGATTACTTCTTGGTTGAGTGTTTGAATTAGAACAATCGCTCTCGACGTGCTTACTTCTGAGAAGCACGGTACGCTGGATGTCTTCTCTAGAGGCAGGTCTTTTGCAGCCTAAGGCGACCTTCCCGTTGGAATGGCTTGGCTCGAGGCTTTCTCCACTTTCTTATTCAAGCAGGCGACACCATTCCTTCCTTCATCAGTGGACTTGCTCCAAGCAAGAAGAGGTTTTCATTTTCTCTTTTGAGCTGGTTGTTCAGCAGTAGGCATGTATAACATTGAAGTAAGGAACAGTTAAAAGGTAGACATGGCAGATGGTGAAGCTAATCACTAGCCCTTATTTTTGCTGCCATCCCAGGAGGGGATGTAGAGGGGGTGCCTCAATTAGGTGAGAGTAGAATTTTAACAGGGATTTCAATAGAATGAGTAACCACTGCTCTTCCACATGACCATTACATTGCCACATGTCGCACCCACACTTCAGCTGACATCCGAACATCCTCTTGTACAGATCTGAGTGAAGGACCAATGCCACATCTTTTAAGTAAACTCTCAAAGTATCTATTGTTAGAAACTTAGAGAGCCTTGGTAAACATATCAGCTACATTGTCTTGAGTTGAACAATAAAGTAGGTTGATGTTTCCAACTTGTAAATGCTTTCTTGCGAAGCTATAAGAAATACCAATGTGGTTCACCTTTGAATGATCAATTGGATTCCTTGCAAGAGCTTTAGCACTTGCACTTTGCGTGTCAGATAGGCAAGGGCTTTATGTTTTAGATGTTACAGAATACTAAGCTTTTTCTCAACTTTTTTGAATATCTAAACTCTGAAGCTTTCCCATCACAGAGACGAGTACATTGCCCAAAGTAAGCAATATTCAAAGATAGATCTGCTGAAGAGATGAGTCACTCAGAGAGCAAATGATTCCATAATCACTTTTGCCTACGCTCTCGAGCTTTCTTGCCAATGATAATGTGAAGATTGCTTAAGAATTGGCTAGGTGTGCCAATTGCATGAGAAATATCTGGCCTTCTAGTGTAAGATGCCAAAAAGATCCAAGCAATTGTAGATTCCTTCCTTGTATTTTCAAATTTAAGAGCTTTGTCATACTTACTAAGCTTCCTATGAGACTAAAGGTGGACATAAGAGAGGTTTGCATTCTCCAAATACCTAGAGCCTATTGTACTCAATTTTCATTTCTTCAATCAATCAAACCACAAGTGTTCTGGTCTCTCGAGTCTCATTTTAATCTTAAGTATGAAGTTTTAGTCTTAATTCTAGGATTAGCACCACTAATCCTCACAGTGGTATCAAGGACGCGAAGGTTGTGAGTCTCTCACCCTCGCCACTCCAACTTGCATGGAACTTTAGTATCTCTTTTTTGTACCCATACATGGTATTAAATTCATCAATTTGTAAACAGATTGGTCTCATAGGTCATTTTGGCCTCTTGAAGACGTTAATATATCATTATATTTCCTCTCTCTCAACAATTTGGAACGAATTGGTCTTGTAGGTCATTTTGGCCTTTTGAGGATGTTAATATATCATTTCATTTCTCTCTCTCTCTCTCTCTCTCTCTCTCTCTCTCTCTCTCTTTTGATCATGCACTCTTAAGATGAGAGACAGTTGGAGCCCTAGAGGATCATACCCCCTCCACTTCCAGATCCAGTGAGGGAATGACTCGCACAGGCTGAGACAAGCCGGGCCAGACGACGCTCACGTGTTACTGGATGTAGGGCCCCACGACCACCGCAAATAGATTGAGGAGATCTCGACCCGAGCACGTCGAGCTACTAAGGAGAGACAAGCCCATATAATGGCTCACCCGGCTGCGTCCATCTGAGCAGCCATTGCTCACGATCCTCCCATGTACTACATTTTACACCCCCCTACTGACACAGGATGGAGCTAGCTAGCTTGATGCATTTGCATGGTTGTACTACCTGAGCATATAGACATGCACATACCTCTAGTACTACAGCTCCTTTCCCCCCCGCAGATCCCATCACAAACAAAGGTTTTTATCCTCATCCTTATTTTGTACCAGTTTGGACTGTTTTGTCTTTTTAGATAGATGGAGGACATACACACATGTATCTGTGATTTGTCTCATAGGCTGACTTCGGCCTCAAATAGATGTTAAATTTTTTTTGATTGACTACAGAGGAGACTGATGAGATCCACCAGCGACCAATGCTGGATCTCCTCTGAGTTAGCTATTACTGAGGATACACCCACATTGTGTTGTCATAGCCTCCCATTCAATTCACCCTCTGCCCCCTACTCATATCCTACACAACGGGGTAGGTTTCGTTCGACGTATGGAACGTCTAGTAACGTTCGGTCTGACCCGTTCTGTTTAGTTCGTTTAGTACGTTCCGTTTGGTCGAAAATTGTAGCCGTTTATGACCGTTGGCGGCAGTTTTTGGACGTCGACAAACGAATGTTAGTGGGCGTTTAGGGAGCCATTTTGGAGCATGTTTGCAACCATGTGGCATGTACCAATGCCCATTGCCATGCTCTCCCTCTCACATGCATAATGCCCCATGCTCTTCCTCTCCCATGCTCTTCCTCTACCTATAATTTATTTAAGCAACTCCTCCACCTTGTTCTCCAACACAACATACAAGCTACAAGCTCTAGCCTCTCAATGCTCTCATCATCCATGTGCTCCCATTGAAGCTCTCAAGTGACAAGGCTCAAGCTCTCCATCTTCTATCCTTTGGGTCTCTCCCCCTCAAGCTCCCATTGAAGCTCTCGAGTCTCAAGTGACAAGCTCTCCATCTTCACTCCCTTGGATCTCTCCCTCTCAAGCTCTCATAATTCACGTCTCCCTCTCTCTTTCTCCCACCCCCACCCCATCCTTCCAAGTGCGCTCTCTCTCTCTCTCTCTCTCTCTCTATAATCTATCGATACATCATACTAGTAGCTACTAGCTACATACTACATAATGCCTCCTCTTCATGAAGCCTTTGAGAAGCATTGCCGCTATTTTGAGCGGGTGGGGGGCAAGCAAAACGCTTGTAAGTGGTGGTGCAAATATTGCCCAAAAGGTATGACCTCTTCCGTCACCTCAAGCATACAAGCAAACGCTCCCTAGACATGGCGTTTGCGTCGTTCGGAGGTTTTCTAGCATACAACAAAACGCTCCCCAGACATCCCGTCTGCGTCGTTCTGAGGTTCAAACAATACCAAAACAGTTTTCTCACTACTCCACCCGGGAGTAAAATCATCATTCAATGAAACTTGTATTAAAACCAGAGTCAAACATTTCAAATCGGCACCAAAACAGGTTCAAAACAGATACCATCCATTTCAACAGAAGCAACAAACAAGTTCTCAAAGAGAGCTCAAACTTAAAAAGCAATCTCGACATCAATCGAGCTTGAAAAGTCGATTGACTTTCTACCTTGAAACTTGCACCAAAAATTAGGGCTAGGTTCCTTCCATAAGGTCGTAGCCGACCGCAACACGATCCACAAACTCTTGAATAGTCGAAACAAGCCTCGACAAGCAATGTTCCTGTGGCAGTGATGGTAGTCCCAAGACCTGGCAATCACACTGGACCTTCATGGTTATACGAGACACCTACTGAGAGATGTCGAGAAGTTTCAAGTTATAATCTGCTAGGGTTTCCATGGCAAGCATTTCAGGATACCCCACTCTGCCAGAAGTTGCACTTCGAAGGAAGATGTCAAAAACCATATAACTTCGGACAAAAATTTTCTTGAAAGCTTGCCAAGTCCTTGGAGTGTGCGGCTTGGTAGCTATAGATATCCATCATTGCATGGTGTTGCATTTGAGAAAAACAGCAGCTCGAAACAAATCTTGGATCCTTCTCTTGCAAGTGATCTTTATGGCTTATGCCCTGTAAGACATGAGCGGTGAAGACGGGAGCGCGTCCGATGCGCGATGAAGTAAGGGTGGGACTGGCTAATAAGTCCGGGGTCGGGACCCGAAGATACTTCAAGTAAAATTCCATTTAGTCTTTGGTTTGCTTTGTCTGCTCTTTTGTAGGACCTTAATGCTTTTAGAAAAGCACACGCCTGATGCTCTGATACCACTATCACAAGACGGGCACCACGTGCCAATAGAAAAGAACAGATTGAACAACTTTTAGCACTTCAATAACAACTGAACTGAGAGAGAGAGACGACACGCGACACGGAGTGGCAGAAATCTACCCCTGAGAGTATTGGCCCCAAACCTTGGCGCCCCTTTCCGTATTTCTTTATATTGCATCATCAAAGTACAAGCTAGTACTCCATCCTTTGCACCTTCGTCCAGAAGCATGCTAGAGAATGAGCCCATGGCCTCATATTTAAAGGCCCTAGGCCTTAAAAGCAGTTTACATGAAAAGCCTTCAAACTCAAAAGCATCTGGTCCAAAAGCAATGCCCAAAAACCTGCTAGCGTGATTTACGAAAATCCCTACAACTGCCACGTCCAGCAGCGCAAATCGCGGAAATCCATACAGGCTGCCACGTAAGCATGTCAACGCAATTTCAGGGCTGTCTATACAGCTGCCACGTCATCAGGTTCTGTGCAAGTCTTGTGTGTGTGTGTGTGAGGGTCTAGCTTTATTTTAATTCCTTTGTCACTTGGGCCCCATCGGACGGGATCCCATAAGTTGGTAGGACTTCTTCTTCTGCTGTTGCTTGTTCTTCTCAGGGTTTAGGCCCCTCGGCTGTGATATGAAGGTTGGCTTTGCTCTCTAGTGACTTGACATGTCAGCAGTTTGTGACAATGAAACTCTCGGCCAACAGCCGTTTCACACTGGCCATGCAATGTCTGGGCATTTGTGATTTTGACAAGAGGGTCCCAAAAATTTAATAAAAATCAAGGGAAAGAAACCAACAAATAAATATAGTGGTTGTCACAATCTCGTGACAGATAGTTTCCCACGACGTTAAAGATTCTCTTTTTTTTCTTCTTCTTCTCTCTCAATTGTTAGTAAAATGATGTGACCAATCGGTTCTGTAGTCATGTGTTTGATTGTTAATTAGGTTGTGTATATTTTGCTTGACAAAAGTAAAGTAAATTTCCTGACTCACAGCAGGTATTGGTTGTGGTGGGTGGCGGTGCAGCTGGCGTATTTGGTGCAATTAGAGCAAAATCACTTTGCCCCTCTTTGAATGTTTTTGTTTTGGAGCAAAATCAACTTCTGGCAAAGGTACTAGTTTTTTTTGGATATTTTGGATATTTTTGTATCAGATGATGCTACACAGGGATTAAGTTTATTGACTGGTTTATTAAAATGTATATTTGGCTAAGGTCACATCAAGTAATTGTTGCAACCTATACTCAGAATTAAATAGATTCATTTTAGCCAAGATATTAAATAAAATCATTACAAGATCATTGTTTCATGGAAGATTTTTCGCTAACAGGTATTGCCAAGGCACAACTTTGCATGCTCTGGAATGCCATCATGCTTGCAATTCATAGTGTGGTCTGGGTTGTTCCCAACATGGTAGATTGTGTCTGGCTGAATCATATGATATTAGATGTTTGAGAAGTCAGCACAGTTTTTTTTTTCCGAGACTTCCATTAGTTAATAAAATTGCCCATAGGGCTACAAACCACCTCTACTAGAGAGGGTGACATCAAAAGCATGGGGAGACACTCCCCGTGAGTAAACAAAATATGTACAATGAGGCTAAATCACAAAATGGGAGGAGGGAAAAGCCACATAGTTGGCCGATAGTGCCATCTGGGCACATCTTGGTCCAAGGTGAAAAAGGGCCCAGGGCACCAGAGACGTAGGAAGGCCTCTCTGCGCTCCCGCATGCGGTCGGAGCTGCCACGAAGTCTCTCGAACTGACCCCTGAGAGTATGGATCAACTCCAGCCAAAAGTCACGAACAGTCTTCGCCCGTGGGATAGGGCGAGCCTCGATGATGCAGAAGCAGCCCACCAAATGAACTAGAGTGTCAGGCCACAGACGAGCTCCCAACACACCTCTCTCTCACTGCACCACTCCCGGAGGGTAAGCTTTGTAGCAGGCTGAAGTGTAGGTCGACCCCCCCGGAGCACTATCATCCTCCTCGTGGAAGATAGCTCAAACTGGAGCGTAGGGCACGTAAGGGTGGACCAGGCAGCAACACCCCAAGTGTACTGTCACGCTGTGGAAAGTGCTGGCATCAGCCAAAGAATCTGAAGCCAAACCTGCTGTGCCATTGGGGCAGTCCCACAGACAGTGACGCTGACTCTCCAAAGGATGGTCGCAAGCTGCACAGGCTGCCGAAAGACCACTATGTACCAGCTAGCTCTCCATTGCTGTAGCTCTGTGTGTAACTAGCCACTGGAACAAAGTGACTTGCCTCGGTTGTCTGGAGTCCCATAACCGCTCCCAAAAGCTCAACAAGAACTTAGCTGTGAGACCCTCCTCGTGCCAATGAAGTGCTGCAGTAGGACGAGCCTCTCTCCGTGCTGCCAGTATGTGACGCCCCAGTCGAACAATGTACTGAAAGGAAGGGGTCCCAGGGTGGTCGGCTGAAGAGGAGGGGTCTCTCAAAACCACTCTCCTGGGTCCCACTGCACTCGTGCTAGAGGGCAACTCTCCTAAGCCCATAGCCTCCAGTGGCCTGTCTCAAGGTCTGCTGGTCAGGATCTGTGACACAATCCTCCCAGAGATGCCCACTGCTTGTATCCTCTGAAAACAACACATTGCAACTTGTGGAACTTGCTGGGGCAGGATCTGTGACACAGTCCTCCCAGAGATGCCCACTACTTGTATCCTCTGAAAACAACACTGTAACCTGTGGAGCCTCTACTGACACTCTATGTAGTCAACCCTCGCCCTAGATCTCGAAGAACATGGGGGGTACTGACTCCGAGCAAGCACGAACTGCAATGAGGACCTCTAGGCTCCAGTCGCGTGAAGGCGCCCATCCATCTGGGAGCTGCTGTCTCTAGAGGGGTGAGCCACTCAGCTGGTAAAGCCTCTGTGATGTCTTGGCACATGCTCTACACCCCTCTCATGCCCTGTAGATGGATGCTTTGTACCTCCTCTGGAAAACCTGAAAACTGAAGCCAGTCGCCTAGAGTGCGGGTTGGGCCCTCTGCCATCGGACCCCCAAGAAACATGAGGCCTACTACCAACCAAGTGGCCTCTCTATGTGCTAACCATGGGGTTCCAAACCAGGGGCTGTCTCTATCACAAACGGGAGCGCATAACAATATAAAATATACTCGGATAAATAGAATTTATCACTTAATACTGAAGCCAAAGGATATAGAGAGAAATAAATAGAGAGAGAGAGAAGATCGACACAGTACTGGGACCAGAAGATGGGATGGTCCCCCCCTTAAAGAGTATTCTTTATTAGGGAGAATCTTTTTACAAGCACTAGAACCGGAGAAAACCCCTCCGTTCTAAATCTCTGACTCGATGGTCGTTCCTTCCCGTAAGGGAAATCCGAGAGACAAGCTTTTTCCGTCTGTACTCGGAGTTGAGACTCCGCAGACAATTTCCGAATTCCGTTTCCGGCATTCCCAAGTGTAGGCCGAAGCCTTCTCGCTTCTCCTTCGCGATGAAGTACCTGCAAACACACATGCAAACACACGACAACATTTCGTATGGCGAATCCACAATAGGTACCTGTCGCTCTTGCGCGAGAAAAGCGACTTCCGTGCTTCGTAGTCTCGCGATCTCTCGCGTCTTCTGGCGGCAGAGTCTTCTCTTGCTGGCGTTGGCAACCTCCTTTACAGTGAGGGCATGTGGTGCTTTTATAGCTCCTTCACCATGGCACGAATAGCTGCTCGCGTAGAGATCGCAGCTATAACCGGCCTGTACAACGTAGAGGGCGGTACTATTTCAATTACCTGTTAACTTTACACAGAGCACTGAGAAGGGAAGAGAACACAGTTGCGTCCAGCGACTAGAATGTCACTACGCACACGAGACCGACACCCTGTAGGCCCCAAAGATTGGCGCCCCTTTCGGTATTTCTTTATTCAAATTAAAGTAGATGATCCGACCACTTCGCACAAGCTTTCACAAAGCTGTCCAAACCTGGCGAGGGCTGAAAACGCAGGTTTTCGACCTGATTTTGGCAGCATAACGGCGCAAAAACCCTTGTAGGTCAAAAACACCTGTCTAGGACGGATTCCCTCGATATCTGGAAGCTTTCTGGTGAGCTGTCACAGAAATTCAGCGGGCTGTAATTCTCTGTTTTTCACTGCCGGGAGCCCAAAAGCCTGTACACGCATCCCAAGGCTCTCACGAGGCTCCCCCGATGTTCCCTTGCAGTTTAGGTGCGAAACCCTAAACCTGTATAAAAACACAGCAGGCTGTAATTCCCTGTTTCGGATCGTTTTTAGCGGAGCGAACACGCCTACACGTGTCCCAAGGGCTCCCGCATGCAATGGGACAGTTCCCCTGTGAATTGGACGAGTTTTCACGCGAGAAAACTCTCCAAACTCGCAATCTTTCGTGATGGAGCTGTGCGTACCTGTGGGGGATTAGCAATTAGCTAATCCGGTTCCTGTTCAGAAGGCTCTTGCCTTGGCAAACGCGCATAAACCCCCAGAACTGTACATAGGTCAAATGAGAAGCCCACTAGTGGGGCATAACATATTGTACGTAGGGGAGAAAGAGAGCAGTATGTAGCGTGCGGGGCATCACTCCCGTCACCATACTGTGCATAGAGGGCAAGGTAAGCATTCCATAGCTTCTGTATCTGCTACAATCCACCTGAGGCTGAAAATGACGCCCCCTTTGTTGATATGCAGCTCGTTTTTGCCTCCCAGAGTGGCAGAATCGCTCACAGGCTGACACGTCGCCCAGTTTCCGAGTTTGGGCTTTCCCTGCTAAAAATATCTCAACTGGTGCGTCAGTTGACTTGGCAGCAGAGCAATAGAATGTTCCCCTTGTCATTCCAGAGCTAATGACGCGAACACATTTTCCGGTCAAAAATAGCAGTTCCCTAAATTTTAGGAGATGCTTCCATGGCGTCCCTATCGGTCTCCTGACCATCATTGAAGACTACCATTTGACCAACATCTACAATGTGGGTCAAATGGTGCGTCAGTTGACTTGGCAGCAGAGCAATAGAATGTTCCCCTTGTCATTCCAGAGCTAATGACGCGAACACATTTTCCGGTCAACATATGGTGCGTCAGTTGACTTGGCAGCAGAGCAATAGAATGTTTCCCTTGTCATTCCAGAGCTAATGACGCGAACACATTTTCCGGTCAAAAATAGCAGTTCCCTAAATTTTAGGAGATGCTTCCATGGCGTCCCTATCGGTCTCCTGACCATCATTGAAGACTACCATTTGACCAACATCTACAATGTGGGTTAATTTACTGGCCCCTTTCAACTTATAAAGTTGCAGTGACTTGACGAGTGACCCAAATTCCAGTTTGGCGCACACGAGCTTCCATACTCATCAGAATTCAGTGCTAACTGGCTCGGGCAGTCCCTGTCTGACCGACCTAGATCCCCGATGTGAGAAACCCATTTGGCTGCAGCCGTTTCACACTGGCCATGCAATGTCCACTTGCACCTTTTCAAGGGTTCCGGGACAAACAAGTAAAAATAAAATAAATATATCTAATACTTATTTACGGAAGGCAACAAGAAAAATACACCTCCTGGTGACACACCCCACCCTTGAAATACTGCAAGCGACCTCGCTTGCATGCCAATAATACATGCAGATATCTCCTGATATCACATATATTCTATGATGGGAATCCAAGATATACATGCTTCCGGAAATGTAGCGTTGGGCGATTAAACAATCCCACCAACCTGGCTACGACACATATATCAAGCATAGAAGTCTTCTAGTGTACTCTTGAGCACAAACTTCTCTAGCTAAATTCTGTATGGAAAGAGTAGATACAATTGCTTAACTACTCTCTTGAGCATCATGAACCATGCCCTTTTCCTTAACCTGGCCTTTTCAAAGCGCAAAAGTACCCAATCACCAAGTGAAAATACAAGTTCACGACGGTGACGATCAGCAGCTTTCTTTTGCTTAGCCTGAGTCTTCTCAAGAGCAATCTTTATCTTCCTGTATGTTTCATCCATATCTTGCACATACTTGTCTGCCTCAAATATCTTGTCCTTAGTCTGCAAAATGGGTGGGACTTTCTTTCCTCCTTCCACTATCTCAAATGGTGCCTTGCCTGTTGATGTATGCACAGTGTTATTGTAAGCATATTCAACCAATGGGAGATGGTGTTCCCAAGTTGCCTTGTGCTCTGAGACATAACATTTGAGTAGGTCCAAGACAGTAGAATTTGCCTCTTCTGACTGTCCATCAGTTTGCGGATGAAACGAAGAAGAGAACTTGAGCGTAGTGCCCATGTTCTCAAACAATGCCTTGTAGAAAAGACTCGTCATACGTGGATCCCTGTCACTGACAATTGACTGAGGCATCCCATGATATTTAAAGATATTGCTCATGAATATCTTGACCATGTGTTGTGGCTTTATCTTCTTCCTAACAGGAATGAAATGGGCCTGCTTACTGAACCTACAAATGATAGTCCAAATCCCATCATTTCCTGTTTGCGTCCTTGGAAGATCAAAGATAAAGTCCATTGCTATACTTTCCCATGGCCTATCAGGGATCGGCAATGGCTGCAACAATCCCGATTGCTTTTGTCTGTCAAATTTGACTTTTTGGCATACTAAGCATGATCTTACAAATGTGTCAACATCTTGACGCAAAGCTGGCCAATAGAAGAATGCCTCAACCCCTTTCACTGTCGCATCAATTCCACGATGCCCAGCATAAGGTGGAGCATGACTTTCCATCAAAATCTTTGGCCGTAACTGTTTAGTAACGCATAACTTTCCATGCATCATGAGAAAGTCATTCTTAAGCATATAGTGCTCATGATGTTGCCCATCAACAAGCTGGTCATAGATCCTTGCAAAATCTGAATCTTCCGCATATTGTGTCTTCATTTCGTCTAGTTCACAATGGTACGGAATTGACACTGCTGAAATTTGGGGCTTTCGTGACAACGCATCAGCCGCCACGTTCTTTTTCCCTTGCACATGCACAATCTGAAAATGGAACATTGACAAGATGTTTGCCCATCGCATGTGCTTCTTAGACAACTTCGTCTGTGTAAGAAAATATCGCAAGGTTTGATGATCCGTTTGGACAACAAAATCAACCCCTAGCAAATAGTGTTTCCAACTAGTGAGAGCATGAATTACTGCCAGCAATTCTTTCTCATAGACTTGCAAGTTCCTTTCAGTCTTCAAAAGAATTCTGCTCTCATATGCGACTACTCGGCCATTCTGCATTAGAACTGCACCAAGACTATGGCCACACGCATCACATTGAACCACAAAAGGTTTAGAAAGATCTGGCAAAATAATTACCGGATCTGAAGTCAGCTTCTCTTTCAAGTGTTTGAACGCTAAAATTTCCTTGGCTGTCCACTTGAAAGTAACTCCTTTTCCTTGCAGTGCATGGAGTGGAGAAGCAATCTCAGCAAAATTTCGGATGAACCTCCTATAATAGGAACATAAGCCTAGAAAGCTTCGAATGTCATGTACGGACTTCAAGTCTGGCCATGACCTAATTGCTTCCACTTTAGCGGGATCCATGCGTACCCCATCCTTTGAAACAATGTGCCCAAGGAAGTGAATTTCTTGCAAAAAGAACTCACTTTTCTTCGCATTGATGAGTAGCCTATTCTTGCGTAGCTCATTGAAAACTGCGGTCAAGTGATCCCTATGCTCCTCTTCAGACTTTGAGTAGACAATCATGTCATCAAAGAAGGTACCCACGAAGTTTCTATGTGGTGTTAAAATTCTGTCCATCATTCTATTAAATGTGGTAGGAGCATTTGTGAGACCAAATGGCATGACAAGAAACTCATAGACACCAAATGTTGTCTTGAACGCAGTCTTATGGACATCTTCTGGTCTAATGCGTATCTGATGATACCCGCTCTTTAGGTCTATTCTTGTAAACAATGACGCTCCCTCAAGCCGATCAAGAATGTTATCTATCCTCGGTATGGGGAACCTGTTCTTGATAGTATTCTTATTCAAGGCGCGATAGTCAATGCACATGCGCCATGAACCATCCTTCTTCTGCAGTAAGAGTACAGGCCAACAAAAAGGGGATGAACTGGGCTGAATCAGCCCCTTCTCTAAAAGCTCGTTGACCTGACCCATAATCTCTTTTTGCTGGGCTGCACTAACCCTGTATGGTGGTCTATTCGGTGGACTAGAACCTGGCACAAGATCTATAGTATGATCCTCAGGTCTCTCAGGAGGTAACTCCCCTGGCAAAGAGTCCGAAAAACAATCACTGAAACCACTCAAAAAAGTTGACCTGTCTTTATCTAAGGTAGACAAATTAGATACAACTTGAGGTACTTCTTTTGCAAAGATCAAGTACGCAGAAAGATGATTCTTTATTACAGATGAAATAGCAGAAGCAGAAACAACTGGAACAGACTCGCCTTTAAGCTTTACATCAAGGACATGAGTCTTTCCTCTATGTACAAGGGTAATCTTTTTGTTGTAAGTATCCACCATAGCATGCAACCTGTAACACCATGATACCCAATAACACATCACAGCCCTCAAGCGGCATAATATGAAATTCTTCCGCATCCACATAGCTCTGAATGTGCAGACGAAGCTTTCTTAGAATGGGAGTAACAGGCTCTGAATGTCCTGGGCATGCCAAACCTGCTTCGCCTGTCATACCCATCTCCTCTGCACGAATGCCCAACTTTGATGCCAATTCTGGTGATATGAAATTTGCACGGGCTCGTGGATCAAAGAAAACCAGCAGTGTCTGGTCTCTAACTTTGCCCCAAGCTCTGCACAGCTCCGTGGCATCTGTGTTTGGCTGATCTCCAATCAAATCTGGAACAAGTCCTGCACTCGGCTTTGGCTTCTTCCCTTTATGGTTTGACTTGTCATCCTTATCCTGTGACTTCTTCTGTGGGCACTCATTTGCAAAGTGTCCTTCCTGTTCACAAATGTAGCATTTCTTGGCCTCCCTAAGAGCTTTCCTTTCTTGAAAAGTTTTGCCAGAAAAATGCCTTTTTTGTCCTTGTCCTCGTTCCGAAGAAGATTTAGACTGCTTCTTGGACGTATCAGCTTCTTGAGTGGAGGGCTTCTTTGCAGGAGACTCAGAAGGCTTTGCTGCAACATTGCCCTTGGCTGAAAACTATTTGCCCTGGGCCCCTTTCTTGTGGCTATTAAATCCATCGGAATCTCCCTTCGAGAGATTGTTGGCCACTCTTGCATTCTCTATCAATTGAAACATATTCATGACAGTAGTCTTTGTGCAGTAGTCCCTGATTTTCTTGGGCAATCCGCAACTGTACTTCTTAATTTGTTCTGACAAAGGCACAAACCTGTAAGAGGTGACTGGCAACAGTGTGGCCCAAAACCGTTTATTGCACTCTTCCAGATTCGCACACTGTTTAGCATTCAACTCGTGCCATTCCGTCATTACATCCACTTCAAAAGTGTTTGTCAACCATGCAGGCGCAAAAAGCTGGTTGAATTGGACCCACGTTGTTGGGGCTTGACCCTGGTTCAACAATGCGGTCCACCATTGGAGCGCATTCGCTTTCAAGAAAGTGGCAGCCTTGCGTATCTTTGAAGATTCCGTGAAGTTGCCTCCAGCATAAGCTGCATCGAACTGCTGTATGAAGGTCAAAGCCTTTAATTGGTCATCAGTTCCTCTGAAAGTTTCAAACTTCACTCCCTGCCCATCTTCCTTGTAATCCTTAGGCTGACTCAAAGGAGCCACATTATCATAAACAGGTGCCTGTAACAGTGGTGCTCCATGAGTGTTCATTCCAGCACTCGCATCAACTGTTTTCCCTGTCATATCTGCATTTTGTACATATGGCTGCGAAAAACCAGCCATACCAAATTGTGTTCCAGGCACTCGAAACTGGCCATAGGCACCCTGAAAACCAGGTTGGACACCGATGTTCGCGTACATAGGGTTACCCATGCCTGTTTGCATTGTCCCGAACACATTCCCTGGCATATAACCTGTGGAAGGTCCAGCCATAGCTTGAAACATTGAACCACCTCCAAAATAACCAGAATAAGTATTAGGTAATGGAAGGGTCTGACGCATAGCCTGTTCATTGCTCCCTTGACCATTCACAAACGGTTCTTGTCCAGCTAAAGCAAGTTGCTTTGGATCATTGGACACTGCTAGTTGCTGAACCACATGGGCTTTCCCTCGAGCATCATGAGTCCTCTGCGCATTGGAAATCTCCTTTTCCTGCAACGGCTTAGTCATGCCTTGTGTAGGAGGCTGAAAACCCTGTGTCGGAGCCTGTAAGAATTCCTGCATCCTTGGGTTGTTAGCCAACTACTGAAACATGTCCATGCAACAACGCAGTTGAGTTCTAAACAACCTGTCCTCTTCTTGAAGAGTTGAAGGAATTTTCTCTGTGCCATGTGAGGAAGATCCCTCTTCAGGTACTTGGTCTCTCTCTGCCATATCGACAAGCTCTGTGTTGCTTTCACCCACAACAATCCACGCTGTACTTTTTAAGAAAAAGTGACTATCCCGTCGATGGAACCATATAACCGGCCTGTACAACGTAGAGGGCGGTACTATTTCAATTACCTGTGAACTTTACACAGAGCACTTGACTGGCGCCCCTTTCGGTATTTCTTTATTCAAATTAAAGTAGACGATCCGCCCACTTCGCACAAGCTTTCACAAAGCTGTCCAAACCTGGCGAGGGCTGAAAATGCAGGTTTTCGACCTGATTTTGGCAGCATAACGGCGCAAAAACACCTGTAGGTCAAAAACACCTGTCTAGGACGGATTCCCTCGATATCTGGAAGCTTTCTGGTGAGCTGTCACAGAAATTCAGCGGGCTGTAATTCTCTGTTTTTCACTGCCGGGAGCCCAAAAGCCTGTACACGCATCCCAAGGCTCTCACGAGGCTCCCCCGATGTTCCCTTGCAGTTTAGGTGCGAAACCCTAAACGTGCAGAAAAACATAGCAGGCTGTAATTCCCTGTTTCGGATTATTTTTAGCGGAGCGAACACGCCTACGCGTGTCCCAAGGGCTCCCGCACGTAATGGGACAGTTCCCCTGTGAATTGGACGAGTTTTCACGTGAGAAAACTCTCCAAACTCGCAATCTTTCGTGATGGAGCTGTGCGTACCTGTGGGGGATTAGCAATTAGCTAATCCGGTTCCTGTTCAGAAGGCTCTTGCCTTGGCAAACGTGCATAAACCCCCAGAACTGTACATAGGTCAAATGAGAAGCCCACTAGTGGGGCATAACATATTGTACGTAGGGGAGAAAGAGAGCAGTATGTAGCGTGCGGGGCATCACTCCCGTCACCATACTGTGCATAGAGGGCAAGGTAAGCATTCCATAGCTTCTGTATCTGCTACAATCCACCTGAGGCTGAAAATGACGCCCCCTTTGTTGATATGCAGCTCGTTTTTGCCTCCCAGAGTGGCAGAATCGCTCACAAGCTGACACGTCGCCCAGTTTCCGAGTTTGGGCTTTCCCTGCTAAAAATATCTCAACTGGTGCGTCAGTTGACTTGGCAGCAGAGCAATAGAATGTTCCCCTTGTCATTCCAGAGCTAATGACGCGAACACATTTTCCGGTCAAAAATAGGAGTTCCCTAAATTTTCGGAGATGCTTCCATGGCGTCCCTATCGGTCTCCTGACCATCATTGAAGACTACCATTTGACCAACATCTACAATGTGGGTTAATTTACTGGCCCCTTTCAACTTATAAAGTTGCAGTGACTTGACGAGTGACCCAAATTCCAGTTTGGCGCACACGAGCTTCCATACTCATCAGAATTCAGTGCTAATTGGCCCTGGCAGTCCCTGTCTGACCGACCTAGATCCCCGATGTGAGAAACCCATTTGGCTGCAGCCGTTTCACACTGGCCATGCAATGTCCACTTGCACCTTTTCAAGGGTTCCGGGACAAACAAGTAAAAATAAAATAAATATATCTAATACTTATTTACGGAAGGCAAGAGGAAAAATACACCTCCTGGTGACAGCAGCTGGTTTTTTTTTTTTTTTTTTAAAATTTTAATGTTCTATCCGAAATAGAGAGAGAGAATTCGCTGGCTGGTTTTGTTGCTTTATTTTCTAAGTGGCTGCCCACTTATTAAGTGGACGGCCGACATATTTTAAAATTTGTCCGAACCTGCCCAAAAACTTAATAAAACCTTATAAGTTTAAAACAATGCTTTTCACAACACTTCCCAGGCGTCCCTGGATGCAACCACTTGCAGAAATGCAATGCAGACATAGATTCCTCGCGGGAAAGCGTCTGATCTTTCTGGAAAACTCGTTAAAATATTCCGCTTTTTAAGAAAAGCTTCTCAGAACCCATCTTTATTCTTGTGCTTGCGTCTTTACGCGTATTCCTCTTTTCCAGTTCTGATTTCCTCTCGACTATGGATATCCCCTTTTCGATGCACCCGTCACCCACCTTGTGACGCATCAGGAATACCCATCACCTAGTCCTTTCCTACCGAACTTACGGTACAATCCCCTTCACGATGCTCTATGTCACCCATCCTACGACGCATCAGAGATGTCCATTCCCGGATCCCTGTCACCCATCCGATGTGACGCATCAGAAGCAGAGTTACCCGGAACGCGGAACGGGAACGGCGACGGGCCTCCGTGCGGAACGGGGGAACGGGAACGACGCGGAACGGAAGGCTAAAAAAACACCCAAATATTGTTTTTTTTAGCGTTATGTGTTTGAATACAAGTAGTACTAGAGTCCTTTGACTCTAATACCCACAAAAAACACGATTCGAAGACCATTCAACCTTATTATGACTTGATTGGGATGTGCGGCGCCCAGAGTACATAACACATATACAACATTGAGCAAACACAATGCCCATACACAATGCTCTCAAATAATTGCAAGAGTAGTAGTCAGAGATAACACTTTGGAATTAATTATGGCTAACAAGCCTCAAGGGCCGCCAAGGTGCTACAATAAAAACAAAGGGGGGCAAACCAGTGACCACTGACCACAATACCAAAAGACTGAAGGTGACAAATAACATAAAGATGCTAGTAGCTACAAATGGCAAAGAGGGCAAGCCTCAAGCAGCCATACAAAAAGGTAAGGATAAATGGCAAAGACTCAAGACTCAAGAGCCACTAGCCTGAGAGGCCTCCCAATCTGTAGTAGCCGGCTGCAAATCATGCACCTCCTCCCATTCCTCATCATCGAGCTCTAGGTCCGGCTCAATCTCAGCCACGGATGAAGTACCTTGTGTTGGTGGATGTGCATCTCCACCTACCTGAGGAGCCTCTTGCTCCATCTCCCACTGTGTAAAAGGATCTGTCTGTTTGTCTGTACTCTTGCAAAGCATTTTCAAATTTGCGATGACGAAGACAAGATCATTAGCCTTCTCCACTCCAAGGCGATTCCTCTTCTTGGAAGCAATGTGGCTAAAGGTACTCCACAATTGCTCCAAGCATGAGGTACTAACTAACTGGTTGAGAATACGGATCGCCAATCTCTTAAGCTCAGGGCCATCATAGCCATAGTCCTCCCACCATAGCACTGAACCCATCTTCCTGCGATCAATCTGAGCATCTGGACTGCCAAATGACCCCCGCATCTCTCTGTATTGTCTCAACTGATCTCTGACAATGCGTCGACCATCTCTGTCTAGAACCATCTTGTTTAAGATCTCTGTAAATTGGTTCATGACTTCCCTATCTGTCTCTTGCCCTGCACCTTGGAACTCTGGATCCACCATGTGAAACCGGCCTGTTCAATCCGAAAAGGGCGGTAGACTTTACTTTAAACCTTGATTTAGCTTTCAACCATTATTAGTCGTCTATTTTACCTGTACTTTCAAGACACAACAAAGGGGAGAGGGATACAGGCTGCTAGATTGCACCTGTATGAGTGGACAGACACCAGATTGGCCCCTAACTTAGGCGCCCCTTTCGGTATTTCTTTATTGTTCAAAAGAGGGAATAAACGCTGTGGTTCCTACAAGCTGCCCCGCACAAACTCGGCTGAATTTCCACTGTTCCAGCCCGATTTCGGCAGCATAACTGTACTAGAACCTTTCACGGTCAGTATTCCCACGCATTGACCGACTTTCCCGACGCATACGGGCACTTTGCAAAACCTGGCGAGAATCTGCAGCACGCTGAATTCTCTGTTTTCAGCCCTGAAAATGCGCCAGATCGCCTGTACAGCGGTCCCCTTGCGTCCCCGAACCTCCTGGGGGTATTAGGGTCCGTTTAGGGCCAAAACCCTAAACCTGCAAAAATACACAGCAGGCTGTAATTCACTGTTTCGGGCTCCGTTTCGCGTGCCGGTCGCATCCCTAGCAAGTCCTCGAGCTCCCGCACCTGTAGGGCTACTTGCCCTTTGAATCGGACGAGATTTCTGGCGTGAAACCTCTCCGAATTCACCTGTACCTGCGGGGGGATTAGCCGCTAGCTAATCCAGTACCTGTGCAAGAGGCTCTTGCCTCGGCAATCGCGCATGAACCCACACAACTGTACATTGGTCAAATGAAGAGCCCACTAGAGGGGCATAACATACTGCCAAAGGGGAGAGAGAGGGCAGTGCGTAGCGTGCAGGGCATCACTCCTGGCACCGCACTGTGCATAAGAGGGAAAGCAAGCACTCCATAGCTCTTAACCTGTGACAGAGACTTGCAAAATGAGCCTCCCAGCTATAAATCACGTTTTTGCCTTCTCTATAAGTAGTAAACTGGCCTCAGAGTGCCAAGTGTCACTCATTTGTGCATTTTCCCGCTTTAGACCCTCGGGTCTAAAAATATCTCACCTGCAGCCTCTGTTGACTTGGCCACAGAGTAACAAAATGATCCCCATGTCAAACTGCACGTAATGACGCGAAGACATTTTCAGGTCCCAAAATAGCAGGTCCCTAAATTTTAGGAGATGCTGCCATTATATCTTTCTAGGTCATCCGACCCTCTTTGTACACTGTGGCCACATCCAAAACTGAAATGTAGCCTCTGTAGCAAAGGATTCCACTTTGGCTAGTCAATGACCCCACTTGGCTAACCATAGTCCTTGTCCAACCTTAGTGCTCTCTTGCCCTCAGGCCTGGACTCCCTCTGGACAGTTCCACACTAGCTATGCAATGCAGGGCAGTTAGATTTCCCGAGGGGTGTTTCCAAAAAGTGAAAGTAAATAGATAATAAGAAAGAAATCAACAAAAAGGATAGATAGTAGTCACACGCTGGTGACATACCCCCCTCCTGAAATCTCAAACGTCCTCGTTTGCATCTATGTCGTACATGCTTACTGTCAACACCTGTCGACACATATACGACACATACATGCTCATTGTCAACCCTGGTGTATTCAACACCTCGTCGACTCATGTATTGCTTGCGTGTGAACCCTGTCCCAATGACATAGTGGTAGCTTCGCACTCTGCCATTGCTTTGAGTCACTAACTTTCCAATGACAAAATGGTAGCTGCACATTTTGCCACTGTCTTATAGTACACGTTGGATCCCGTAACACTTTCGAGCATACCCAAACCGACAGTTTAAGAATGCAGTTACACATGTACTCTTCAATAGAAGCAATCACTGTATCCTTGACAAACTGACAAGAAATACTCACTTCTATAGCACTAACCAAACTTTTGGACATTCCATAAGAGCAATTGCCAAACTGACAATCTGTACAGCTCTAACATTCATGTAACAGGTATTTCATTTGAGCTCACTTTAAATACCATGTACATCATTTGTTTCAGAAGCCATTGTCACACTGACAATCCATTTAGCTTTGAAACTCAAGGGGTCAAGGTAGGTTGCAAATCGAAGGCTTCCAGGTAAAGTGATAACACAGTTGGTGACTCTGCAAGTTCACCTTCTTCCATCCACTTAGCATCCATTGGTGGATAGTTTCTGAACTTTACCAAGTAACGCCTAGCAACCTTGCCTTTCACTTTCCTTTCTTTGTGTGCCAAAATCTGTTCAGGGACCAAGATTTCGTCAAGTTCCTCGACTTCCGGCTGATCTTCAGCTGGTATATCTTCTGGCACATCACCCACATAGGGTCTGAGAAGACTCACATGAAACGCATTGTGAATCTTCCAACTGTCAGGCAATTTCAGCCTATATGCAACATCACTGATTATGTCGCACACTTGAAAAGGCCCATAGTAACGCATGCTGAGCTTTGGAAACAGTCTTTCCTTGCCCTTCATCTTCTTTAACCTTGCCTTTTCAAAGCGTAAAAGCACCCAATCACCAAGTGAATATACCACTTCACGACGGTGACGATCAGCTGCTTTCTTTTGCTTTGCCTGAGTCCTTTCTAAGGCCACTTTGACCTTCTTGTACATTTCATCCATGTCTTGAACATACTTATCTGCTTCAAATATCTTGTCCTTTGTATGCAGTATGGGAGGAACTTTCTTGCCACCTTCAACTATCTCAAAAGGTGCCTTGCCAGTTGATGAATGCACTGTATTATTGTATGCATACTCCACCAATGGCAAATACTGCTCCCACTTTCCTTTATGCTCTGACACATAGCACTTCAGCAGATCTAGGACAGTAGAATTTGCCTCTTCTGACTGTCCATCTGTTTGAGGATGAAATGACGAAGAGAATTTGAGCGTGGTACCCATATTCTCAAACAAGCCTCTCCAGAACAAACTTGTCATGCGTGGATCACGGTCGCTGACAATCGACTGTGGCATGCCATGATACTTGAAAATATTGCTCATAAACAAGTGTGCCATCTGATCTGGCTTTATCTTCTTCCTGACAGGAATAAAATGAGCCTGTTTGCTGAATCTGCAAATAATGGTCCAAATACCATCATTTCCTGTCTGCGTTCTTGGAAGATCAAAGATAAAATCCATAGCAATACTTTCCCATGGTTTATCTGGAATAGGTAGTGGTTGCAATAACCCTGGTGCCTTTTGCCTGTCAAACTTGACCTTTTGGCATATTAGGCATTCTCGCACAAAGGCATCCACATCCCTTCTCAATGTAGGCCAATAGAAGAATGTCTCAACCGCTTTAACTGTAGCATCGATACCACGATGCCCTGCATACGGTGGGACATGACTCTCTTCCATAACTTTGCGTCGCAATGGCTTTGTGACACACAATCTGCCATGCATCATCATGAACCCGTCTTTAAGAAGATAGTGTTCATGACGTTGTCCATCCATTAGTTGCTCGAAGACCCTTGCAAAATCTTCATCATTTGCATACTGTTCTCTCATATCATCAAGTTCATGATGATAAGGAATCGACACAGCTGAAATTTGTGGCTTTCTTGACAAGGCATCAGCCACAACGTTCTTCTTGCCTTCCACATGCACAATCTGAAAATGGAACATGGACAAGATATTTGCCCATCGCATATGCTTCTCAGATAACTTTGTCTGTGTCAAGAAGTATCGCAAGGTCTGATGGTCCGTTTGGACAACGAAATCTGCACCTAGCAGGTAGTGTTTCCAACTTAAGAGCGCATGAATCACAGCCAGTAACTCTTTCTCATAGACCTGCATGGTCATCTCTGGCCCTTGCAAAATTCTGCTCTCATAGGCTACTACCCTGCCATCTTGCATTAGCACTGCACCAATGCTACTACCGCAGGCATCACACTGGACCACAAATGACTTCCTAAGATCTGGCAACACAATGACTGGATCCGAAGTCATCTTTTCCTTTAAGAGATTAAAAGCTGAAATCTCTTTTTGTGTCCATCTAAAGGTGACTGCCTTCTTTTGAAGAGCATGTAAAGGTGAAGCAATCTCAGCGAAATTTCGGATAAACCTTCTGTAATAGGAGCATAGTCCCAAGAAGCTTCGGACATCATGCACCGTCTTCAAATTTGGCCATGACTTGATCGCTTCGACTTTTGCAGGATCCATTCTGACACCATCCTTTGAGACAATGTGTCCCAGAAAGTGAATCTCTTCCAGAAAAAACTCACTTTTCTTTGCATTGATGAGCAACCTATGACTGCGTAGCTCTTTGAACACAATGGCCAAGTGATGCCTATGCTCCTCTTCATTCTTTGAGTAGACTATCATGTCATCAAAGAATGTACCAACAAACTGCTGGTGTGGACGGAAAATTCTGTCCATCATCCTATTGAACGTAGCAGGAGCATTTGTGAGACCAAAGGGCATCACTAAAAATTCGTAAAGGCCAAACGTTGTTCTAAAAGCAGTCTTGTGCACATCCTCTGATCTAATGCGGATCTGATGGTACCCACTCTTTAGATCTATCCTGCTAAACATAGCTGCTCCTTCTAATTTGTCCATAATATCATCAATTCTAGGTATAGGAAACCTATTCTTGATGGTATTCTTGTTCAGTGCACGGTAGTCGATGCACATACGCCATGAGCCATCCTTTTTCTGCACCAACAACACTGGAGAACAGAATGGAGATGAACTGGGCTGAATCAGCCCTTTTTCTAACAGCTCCTGTACTTGGCCCATTATCTCTTTCTGCTGAGCCGCACTAACCCTGTACGGAGGCTTATTTGGTGGGCTACTGCCTGGCACCAAATCTATCGCATGGTCCTCGGGTCTCTCTGGCGGTAATTGAGACGGTAATGAATCGGAAAAACAGTCACTATACTGTTGTAAAAACATTGACCTTTCTTTATCTAGCACAGATAAATTTGATTCATCACAATTTGACACTTCACGTGCAAAAACCAAGTACGCAGAAAGATGCTTTTTCATTACAGAAGTAATAGCAGAAGCTGATACAGTAGGAATAGACTCCCCTTTAAGCTTTACATCCAGAATGTGAGTCTTTCCCCTGCTCTGTACAGTGATCTTTTTGTTGTAGGCATCCATGATTCCCTGTACACGAAATAACCAAGGAATACCTAACAACACATCACATCCGTCCAGTGGCATGATGTAAAATTCTTCAGCATCTACATAGGACTGGATATGTAGACGCAACTTTCCAATGATGGGTGTCACAGCCTCTGTATGGCCAGGACATGCCAAACCTGCCTCTGCTGTATACCCCATCTCTTCAGGTCTGATTCCCAACTTTGAAGCCAATTCTGGGGAAATAAAGTTGGCTTTGGCACCTGGATCAAAGAAGATAAGCACTGTTTGATCCCTAACCTTTCCCCATGCTCTGCAAAGCTCACTTGCATCTGAATTTGGCTTGTCGCCCACCATATCTGGCACTAGACCAGCCATGGGCTTCTTTCCTTTCTTGTCTTCCTTGTCTTCAGAATCAGCTGGCCTTTTCTTTGTAGGACAGTTGTAAGCAATGTGGCCAGGCTGCTCACATATAAAGCATTTGTTCTCTGTCCTCAGGACCTTCTTTTGCTCTTCTGACTTGCGAGGAAAACGTCTTTTCCATTTCTTTGCTGGTCCTTTTTCTGATTCAGCCGTAGCTTTGTCTTTCCCTGCGTTGGCTGACTCCTGAGTCCCTTTAGGAGCCTCATTGGGAACGTGCTTCTTGGCTGAATTTTTCTTGCCTGATCCTGCCTTGACGCCAGTGTTAAATTCACAATCTTCTCCCTTGAGCAAACCATTGCCAGTGTTTGCTACCTCGATGAGCTGCGTCAAAGTAGTGACTTTGGTCTTTGTGCAGTATTTTCTCAATCCTTTGGGTAGGCCACAACAGTATTTTTCAATCTGTTCTGTCAATGGCACAAACCTATAGGAAGTTACTGGAAGTAGAGCTTTCCAAAACTTCCGATTGTAATCATCCAGATTTCTGCAAGTGGCAGCATTAAGCTGGTGCCATTCTGTCATGACATCTGCTTCGAAATCATCAGATAACCATGCTGCTGCAAAAATCTGCTTGAAGTAAATCCATGTGGACGGAGCTTGCCCTTGAAGCAATAAAGTTGTCCACCATTGTCCCGCATTCCCTGTCAAGAAAGTGGCTGCCTTGCGGACCTTTGAAGCCTCTGTAAAGTTTCCCCCTGCATAGGCCTTGTCAAACTGCTGGAGGAATGAAAGAGCCTTCTTCCTGTCATCAAACCCTGTAAAGGTCGTGAATGACACTCCTTTGCCACCTTCTTTGTACGGAGTTGGCCTCTCCAGCGGCGTTAAATTGTCATATGGAAGTGACTGAAACATGGGAACACTAATAGGGTTCATCTGTGTTCCTTGGCCGCTATTAACTTGACCTGGAAATGCCATATTTGGCTGCTGATTTGTAATTCCAGCCATACCAAAATTTGCTTGTGGCATCCCAAATCGTCCCTGAGTGCTTTGAAACCCTGGTTGCATACCCATGACACTGTACATGGGGTTAGGCATCATCGTTTGAGCACCCCCAAACACTGTTCCTGGCGTATAAAACTGATTTCCAGGTGCATGACCAGCCATGCTCTGAAATACCGATCCACCTCCAAAATAGCCAGGGTGTACTGAAGGTGGTGGGAAGACCTGTTGCATAGCCTGTAAGTTGCTTCCCTGCCCATTAGAACCAGCTATAGGCTGTTGAAAGGTGGCGGGCTGAATTGGTACAGCTTGAAAAACTGGCATCTCAACCACCTGTTCTTGCACCTTAGGCATACGTTGTGGAGACTGCATGTTCTCCGTCAAGTGTACAGGTGTTTCCATTGACTGTGCGGTATGAATCACCTGTGTTCGAGCCTTAACAGGCTTTTGAATATGATCCAGTGACCCAACTTGCTGAGACGGAACCGGAGGTTGCAGAAAGGCTAAAAACCTCGGATTCTGCATTACTTGTGTGAACATAGCCACAGCAGTAGCCAACTGGGTCCTGAATATATCATCATCAGTCTGTGGTGGTCTTGAGGACTCACCCACTTCATGTGTCTGTTGACCCTGTGAAGAGGAAACCTCTTCAGTCACATCATCTGGTCTGTCAGCCATAATTACAATTCCCTGTGTCTCGTCTATGATCCCCTGTGTCTTCAAGCCCAAAACTGACCAAGGCTCACTTCTATGGAAAAAAGTGATTTAATCCCGTCGATGGAACCATGTAACCGGCCTGTTCAATCCGAAAAGGGCGGTAGACTTTACTTTAAACCTTGATTTAGCTTTCAACCATTATTAGTCGTCTATTTTACCTGTACTTTCAAGACACAACAAAGGGGAGAGGGATACAGGCTGCTAGATTGCACCTGTATGAGTGGACAGACACCAGATTGGCCCCTAACTTAGGCGCCCCTTTCGGTATTTCTTTATTGTTCAAAAGAGGGAATAAACGCTGTGGTTCCTACAAGCTGCCCCGCACAAACTCGGCTGAATTTCCACTGTTCCAGCCCGATTTCGGCAGCATAACTGTACTAGAACCTTTCACGGTCAGTATTCCCACGCATTGACCGACTTTCCCGACGCATACGGGCACTTTGCAAAACCTGGCGAGAATCTGCAGCACGCTGAATTCTCTGTTTTCAGCCCTGAAAATGCGCCAGATCGCCTGTACAGCGGTCCCCTTGCGTCCCCGAACCTCCTGGGGGTATTAGGGTCCGTTTAGGGCCAAAACCCTAAACCTGCAAAAATACACAGCAGGCTGTAATTCACTGTTTCGGGCTCCGTTTCGCGTGCCGGTCGCATCCCTAGCAAGTCCTCGAGCTCCCGCACCTGTAGGGCTACTTGCCCTTTGAATCGGACGAGATTTCTGGCGTGAAACCTCTCCGAATTCACCTGTACCTGCGGGGGGATTAGCCGCTAGCTAATCCAGTACCTGTGCAAGAGGCTCTTGCCTCGGCAATCGCGCATGAACCCACACAACTGTACATTGGTCAAATGAAGAGCCCACTAGAGGGGCATAACATACTGCCAAAGGGGAGAGAGAGGGCAGTGCGTAGCGTGCAGGGCATCACTCCTGGCACCGCACTGTGCATAAGAGGGAAAGCAAGCACTCCATAGCTCTTAACCTGTGACAGAGACTTGCAAAATGAGCCTCCCAGCTATAAATCACGTTTTTGCCTTCTCTATAAGTAGTAAACTGGCCTCAGAGTGCCAAGTGTCACTCATTTGTGCATTTTCCCGCTTTAGACCCTCGGGTCTAAAAATATCTCACCTGCAGCCTCTGTTGACTTGGCCACAGAGTAACAAAATGATCCCCATGTCAAACTGCACGTAATGACGCGAAGACATTTTCAGGTCCCAAAATAGCAGTTCCCTAAATTTTAGGAGATGCTGCCATTATATCTTTCTAGGTCATCCGACCCTCTTTGTACACTGTGGCCACATCCAAAACTGAAATGTAGCCTCTGTAGCAAAGGATTCCACTTTGGCTAGTCAATGACCCCACTTGGCTAACCATAGTCCTTGTCCAACCTTAGTGCTCTCTTGCCCTCAGGCCTGGACTCCCTCTGGACAGTTCCACACTAGCTATGCAATGCAGGGCAGTTAGATTTCCCGAGGGGTGTTTCCAAAAAGTGAAAGTAAATAGATAATAAGAAAGAAATCAACAAAAAGGATAGATAGTAGTCACACGCTGGTGACACCATGTACGCTGCCCCGTGTAAAGGAGAGGCATATGAATTCCACCTTGAGCTGCAAAGCGCATGGATCTCCTCATACCGCTCTGCGTTCGGCTCAAGCTGTGCAAGCTGCTCAATCATGTGGTCCATTGCCTCATAAATCTTGCCAATGCAAGGATCCATGCCATCCAGAACTCGAAGCAAATGAACCACCGGTTTTACCTGTGCGTCTAGACTCCTCCTTCCAGAACTCAAGATCTTCTGCCTTATCCTTGCACAAAATCCCTGCAACTGTCTTTGCATAGAGGGAGGTGGTGAACTCATCACTGATGAAGACTTGTCGGACCGCATTTTGACATTCAGACAGCCTGCGCACAAGAAGAAAGTTGAATGCGAAGCGGGTGTCTGAATACTTTAGAAGCACTTTCCCGCCCGACCTCTTGAGGTACTCACTCCGAACCAAGTTGTGATTGTTGATGAAAGTAACAATCTTCACTGCATCAGCAATGACTGGAGCGATCCAGTCTAGCTTGCCGATGTCTTTTAGAAGGTTGTTAAAGCAGTGTGCCATGCAGAAGCACACTGTCACATGCGGATAGTGGCCCTCTATAATAGCTGCTGCTGCCCTATTTGATGCCTCCCCATCTGTGACAAAGGCCACCACGTGCTGCTCACCGATGGTTTCTATGGCCGCTGTCTACTCTGTAGAGAGGACATCGGCGGACTTGCCACTCTCGGTGGCATCATGAGAGTGCACAAAGTACATCTCTCCACTCGAGTATGCGACGAGACCATGGATAGATCTCTTTCTTGTATCGCTCCACCCGTCGGCAATGAGGGAAACGCCATGCTTTGCCCAAAGACGCTGAATATTGAGGGTTGCTTGCTCCACGATAGCCTTCTCTCGATCGAGCAAAGTGGTCCGGAGAGCCTCTGAAGATGGCGGCACATAGCCGGTGCCATACTCTCCTATCTGTTGCACCATGACTTTCCAATACTCCTACCTATTTCGATCAAACATAGAAGAGGTTAGTATCAAAAAGGTGGAACCGACGATAACGGAAGAAATGAGAGAGAAGATTGATAAATCATAAAACAATGAACATACCTCGCCGCGACAAATGGGATATGGTCGTGATAGAAGAATCGAGCCACGGCCGCATCCACCTCTTCCTTCTTCTTTGGGTCCCAAGAGGTGGCAAGGGTCCTTTGGCGACGTTTTGGACCTTGTGAAGATGCACCAACACCTACACCGGGTAGAGAGGAAGAAGGGAAAATGAGGGTCTTTGGATCAATACCTTTGCGTGCGGGCTTGGCTTTGTGGTTGAATTGCCGATCCTTTTTCTCGAGGTCCTTCCTCTTCTCGATGGTTAGGTTGGAGCAAAATCTCACCTCATGTCCCGGCACTCGAAGAAAGTGTGCCCTCACTTTGTCATGGCCCCCTTTCCGCGTGTAAGAGCATAGCTTGCATGCCCATGCACGAGAACCTCCTGCCGCCGACAAGGTGCCCTCCGAGCTCACTTCATCCCACCACGACCATGCCTTCGCCTTTTGAGTGTTGCCCGCATGAACGGAGGGGGTTGTACGAGAAGAAGAAGCCATGGATTATCCGTGAAAGAGAGAGAGCTTGATCTTTGAGGATTTGAGAGAGAGAGAGATAGCTTGAGAGAGGGCTTGAGAGAGAGAGAGAGGCTTGATTCCGTTCTTGCTTGAGGCTTGAGCAATGAGAAGTTGAGATAGAGAGCTTGAGAGACAGGCTTCACCTCTTGGAAGTTGAGACCGAGAGAGAGTTTGACCCTTGAGCCTTGAGGGTTAGCCCAAGAGAGAGAGAGGTTGAAACTTGAGAGCTAGAGGCTAGGCCCCTATGGCTTGAGAGTTGAGAGCAAGGGAGAGATGGCCCCCTTCAAACTTCCTTGATGCTTTGGTGAAGAATGGGGGAAGGGGGGATTTATATAGGGTTGTAAATGGCCGTTGGCTGCCCAAAAGTCCCAAACAGCTACATTTTTAATAGTTGAAATCTGCCCGTTGCTGCCGTTCCGGCCGTTCCGTTCCGGTGATGGCATGTCTGTCGGAACGACAGTCCGTTCCGATGCGTTCCAGTGAATTTTGACCGGCCGGAACGCCGTTCCGGCGTTCCAAGCCCCCATATTGGCGTTCCCCGGTAACTCTGATCAGAAGTACCTGTTCCTGGTGGCCTTACAGATATTCCCGTTCTCAGTGCTCCCGTCATTACTTTGAATGACGCACTAGGAATACTCTGTACTCGGATGTCTCCAGTGAGAAAAACCCTCTCACTTATCCAATAATTCATTTAGAATTATTTTTTTGTCAGATAAAGCCAATTTAGCAACATCCCTCTCAGTTATAAACAGTTGTCCTCAACTGTAGAGGTCCAACTGAACTGCCGGGGAGAAACCGGAAAATTTCAAATCTTGCTCAATGGTGAGTTGAGCTGGTCCTTTCTCAGTACAGAACTTAGAAATTAAAATTAAACAAAAATTCAATAATTCAATACTTACCTTACCAGTTCATGTCCTTACCTCGAGGATATCCTTCACCATTCATTAAACTTACGAGCCATGTAAGAACTCGTCATTCGTGTCTTTCCGAGAATCTGTTAACTCAATTCCACCTTCTCAATCCCGAGAAAATAAATTTAGGTCTATGTCCTTGCGCATAACCTTGCGCTATTAGTCCTGAGGATATTAAACCTCTTGTGTCCTCCCACATAGGGAATGCCCAAATCATAAGAGTATTAATCTTGATGTCTTCCTTCACAAACAAAGTGTGTGATCACCTTAAAGAAGGTTCTTGTTTCGGGCCGTCGCTCAACGTAGGCGGACGGTTCCAATCCGAAGATTCCTTGTGCACGGCGCACTTCCTTCCAATCTTTTCCTCCTTGCAAGCATCAATGACGCCTTGCAAAATCTCAGGCAGATAGGATTCTAGCCATAGCATTTTCTGAACGTACGTTCAAACCTAGTTCACAATAGAGCGAACCCTCTTTGATTCTCCGCTTTCTTGGACACGAAGTCCTTCCCTTGGGAATTTCAACTTCCGGATCACATCTCGAGAGTCTACCTGTCTTCAATCCGTGGGTCTGCTTCCCAAACTTGGGTACGAAACCCTTGGGCTGATCTGGCTCTAGTTCCTCAGAGCGCTTTTCTCCTGCAGAGGCTCATGCCTTCCTCTGCTCCTACTCCCTCACGAAGAGGAAGTACACCTGCAATCAAATACTTAGAGATCATAACATGAAAATCGTACCTTCAAAGTCTCGACGCTCGTAACGCAACTCAAGTCTCGAAAAAGCAATTCCCCGGAAGAGATCTCTACATAGAAAATCCTCTCTTCCAATCCTACACACAAAAGAGGTGTGTTCTTGGGTTCCTTCTCGTAAATCAGCCCCGTCTACGACGTTTATGGGCTGAAAACAGAGAAAAACAGCAACTTCTCGCGATGGAAACACGCTCCGTAGGCACTTCTTCGTGAGGGAACTCGCGCATTGGGTCTTGGCGACATCGGGTACAGTTGGGACAATCATGGGCATCACCGGCAAACGTCTTCTTTGCGGGTGAACTCTGCAGCAGCATCTTCTTCTTGCAAAAACTGATCCTAATCTTCGTTGATGCCTTTCTCAAAGCGTAGAGGAAAAAAATTTGTCCAAAAATTCAGCCTTGAATTGAATCTAGGTCTTGTTGTAAGTTCCTTGCTGAGCTTTGGTATACCACCAAGTACTTGCAATCTCCCTTGAGGTGTTTGGTCACATGCCTCACCTTTGACGCTTTTCAGAAATTGCCGCTTGCAAAGGCAACTTCAAACTGTCGAATGAAAGCGTTAGCTTTTGGGACATCTTCCCATCCGTGAAAAGTATCAAACTTGACCGGAGTGTTATGAGGTCTGAAGACCTTCTTCATATCCTTCCCAGAATGACAGGATTTCTTGGCTATGGTTATGGATTGATGTTCATGGATACTTTCTGGATTCTGAAGGATCTTGAGCATTCCGCTCCTTGGATTCTCTAGGTTCTTGAGCATCATGCTCTTGTCACCTTCGCAAAGAATCCCAAGTCTTGTGTCGACTTCTTGCAGAGAGAAATTTTTTTTTGCTTTTTTTTTTTGCTGTTGTACCCGAAATAGGGGGAGAGAATTCGCTGGCTGGTTGTGTTGCTTTATTTTCTAAGTGGCTGCCCACTTATTAAGTGGACGGCCGGCATATTGTAAAATTGGTATGAACCTGCCCAAAAACTCAATAAAACCTTATAAGTTAAAAACAATACCTTTCAGAACAGTTCCCAAGCGTCCCTGGATGCAACTACATGCACAAATGCAATGCAGACATAGATTCCTCGCGGGAAAGCGTCTGCTCTTCCCGGAAAAGTCGTTAAAATATTCCGCTTTTTGAGAAAAGCTTCTCGGAACCCGTCTTTATTCTTGTGCTTGCGTCTTTACGCGTATTCCTCTTTTCCAGTTCGGATTTCCTCTCGACTATGGATATCCCCTTTCCGATGCACCCGGCACCCTCCTTGTGACGCATCAAGAATACCCATCACCTAGTCCTTTCCTACCGAACTTACGGTACAATCCCCTTCACGATGCTCTATGTCACCCATCCTATGACGCATCAGAGATGTCCGTTCCCGGATGGTTGGATACTTCTTTCCGATGCTCCCTGTCACCCATCCGATGTGACGCATCAGAAGTACCTGTTCCTGGTGGCCTTACAGATATTCCCTTTCACAGTGCTCGTGTCATTACTTTGAATGACGCACTAGGAATACTCTGTACTCGGATGTCTCCAGTGAGAAAAACCCTCTCACTTAAAATTCCAATAATTCATTTAGAATTAGTTTCTTGGTGTTCCAAGCGAGAAAACCCTCTCACTTATAAATCCAACAATTCATTTAGAATTATTTTTCTGTCAGATAAAGCCAATTTAGCAACAGTCTCAAGCGCTCCTCCGTGCAGGTGGGCTGGTGCTGCTCCATGACACTCCGTAGCTCTCAATAAATCAATCCTCCAGTCTCCTGCTCAGACCAACTCTGCGCATCTATGTAAAGATCCACCTGATGGAAGGCTCCAAGGCTCCACTTGAAGCAACAACTCCTTCAAGGCTCCTGCCCTGGAAGCATTCCTCTGACAACAAACTTCCCAAGGAGGGCTTTGCTCTGCTGTGCTGGGTCTATGATCCTTAATTCCCCCCTGAGAACATGGTAGAGTGATGACCTGCCAGGCTACTTTGGCTCGGGCTGAGTGTCGCGCCCTGACCAAAGAAAGTTCCTAATCAGTCTCTCTAATTGGCTGATACAGGAGCTCGAGAAGATCCAACAAGATGTAATGTACCACATAGTCGCCAACAACACCTGGTTGGCCACTACAACTCTGCTTGCCAAAGAGAGCCGTGCCGAACTCCAATGTAGCAACGTGCTCCTGATGGACAAGAGGAGGGGGGTTAGTCTGTGACTCTGTTGCTCAGGAGACAAGTCGAGGCCAACTCTCGGAATTGTCCTACAACTTCTCGGACCACTAATGCTGCTTCTCCGCCATCTTCTTCCGAAGCTTCAGTGGCCGACCAGGAAGAACCGCTCAAACCAAAGGTTTTCCAACCCAAATATTTCACCCAAAGCATGGTTTCTGAGAGACAACTAGACACAAAGTACCTTCGTGCGAGCAGCAAAAGTCTAAGCATGAATATTCTTGGAAATGTTACAATTTTAAGCAACTCACTTCTTATTGGAATTGTCAGCAACAAAAGCAACAACATGAAGCTTCCAAAGGATCTCATCTTAAAAAGCAATCAACAATATCAAGATGAAGCTTCCAAAGGATCTCATCTTAAAAAGAAATCAACAATATCAAGATGGGCTTACTTAGTGGCACATATATCCGACCCTAGTCGAGTACTCGGTCGTGAATGTCGCGACGCTAGACAAGTTCCCCACTGGAAGCCTTAATACCCGTTGAAACAGCTGAAGATTAAGAAGATTCTGGTTCTTGTGTGACAACCAAGAAGCACATGACCCCTTCTTTGGCCGTGATCAAGGCAAAAAAACTCGCCTTGTCACCGCTCTTGCAGAATAATGTCTCTCTCTCTGAATAGATACCAAATGCAGTGGTGAATGATAATTTTTCAAACTTGAAGATACCAGTCCTCACCTTCAACGGTGCAAAGGAGAAAATAGATACAGACTCTTGCAGCACGACTTCGATCGCTGTAATTGAATCTTTGGACACGAATTATTCTAGTGATAAAGCTTTATAGATAGATGTACCTCCAAATACTACTCTGTCTCAGTCTACGACATCCCTTCAGGAGGATTTTACTGTTCGAGATAAACCAATGAGATACCTTACAGATTTCCAACAAGTGGTCATCATTCAACAGAAAACTCAAGTCAATTTACCGATAATTTCACTCGAAGCAGATAAAGATTCAATCTTTTATTGGACAAAGCTCGAAGTTACAAATGACTTTGACAAAAGCACTAATCAAGTTGCAGATGTGATACTGATACTTTTGACAAAGATGAAACAAGTTGCAGATATGATCAGTTTTCAGTTTGGCAAAATAGTTATGGTCAATAATAGTGCCATGACACGGGACTTGACAGCTAGAGCTTTGGATGCAGAAGCAAGCAGAATACATTTTCCTTCTCCCGGAGTTTCTACAACTACCCTTGGGTTTTATTTTAAATGGGAGGGAATGTCACGATTGTGACGTATTCTTTGTTTTTGTATTACCTTCTTGCTTGATTCTTTTCTAGATACGAAGATGCACCAGATCCGAGACTCCCGATTCTCCAAAGGATGCGTCCCTTCGTCCAAGAGTCGCACCTGTTCGGCGAATAGCCCTGCCTCTTCAGCGAATGGATGCACCTTTACGCCAAAGGGTCACGACTCTACAGTAGAGAGACATGACTATTGGCCTAGAGTCACGCCTTTTGACCTATGGTCATCTCTCTTCATTGTGTCTCTTCAATTTCTATCTAAGAACGCCCTTGTAACACATTTCAATCAATTAATGAATGAATCAAACACAGAGTCTTTTAAGTCTTATCTCAGAGTCAAGTTCAAGTTTCTTAAGTCTTAATCATGAGTTTAAGTACTTAATTAAGGATTAGTACCTAGAATCCTTACATGCAGACTCTTGAAGGAAGAAGCGACTAAGCTCTGCCCAGTCCAGAGGCCACTCTACCAGCAAGAGTGTTCTGCGTGTCCAAACTCTCTGTCCAAAGTGCCTCCACTCGCTCTCCAAGCTCTGGATCCAGCAAGATCCTCTTGGGGATGTGTAGCATTGCGCGCACATCCCCTCCCCCCCCCTCCGTCTGTCTGTTACTGTGAGAATCGCTGGCGCGTGGTTGGAAAAAGTAGTCCCTGCCAGGACGCAAACATATCTCCCCATGTCACAAATGTGGTCACTGTCGTAGAAGCGATCTATCCTAGATAGATTCACTCCTCCTACCTTGGGGTCAGAGCGTGAGAAAGACAAGCTGTATGGGGCTCTCACAAAACCTGAGTGCTGCCAAACATCAGAAACCCTCATAGTCATACATAGCCCCGTGCACCATAGCATGGCCACCTCCAATTCTGTCAGAGGGGTCCTCAAACATATTGAAGTCCCCCCCAACACACCACTGCTTTGCATGTGGCAAAGACTCAACAACATGAGACCAAAACATTGCTCGTGCACTTGCCACGTTGGACGCATATATGTTCAAGAAACCCATAAGGCAATCCTAAACCTGCATAGTAATCCATTGAGCTCTGCCTGGCACAATAATACCTCTACCCACAATGGTCTGTTGCCAAGAATCCGCAATAGTCATTCATACCCCTCCTTGGATACCTCCGGGTCCAAATGCAGCTGACCAAAACGTCTCATAGCGACCACGCAAAATCTGACCACATTACTCGTGTAGCATAAGAATATCAATCTCACCACCCACAAGGCATTACTGAAGCTCCTGACGAAACCGACCCCTCTGACGTGGAAATAGGGGCCCTCCAAATCCCTACACATTCCATGAGATGATCCTCATGGAGTCAGTGAGAAAAAACAGATGCTGCAACAACAACGAGCCTCGCTATCTTTGAGGCCGGTTTGGATGGGGAGTAATCCGCATCTGAGCGACCTCTAGACAAGCGCGTCTAAAGTGACTGCCCCACCCAGGCCCAGGCCCAGGCCCAGGCCCAGCGTACAACCCATAGGGCTACATCCTTTGTCCAAGAATCCTCATGTACAAATACATAGAAGGGGGGCTGTGACTGTCAACAAACAAATGCACCACAATGTGCCTGGAACCTGCTGCATCTGGCAGCGTCACACTGAACTTGGCTAAAGGCCAAAGTGTCTGTACCAAATCTGTCACCCCTAGGTCCCCTGTGTGGTGTGAGAACTCGGTGGCTTGGACCTAGAGCCAGTCAAGAACTGTGCGCAGGGTCCACTCTGTAGGATCCCTGCCGCACAACGGAAAGGAGAAGCCTACCGTTGTGTCCAGAGCCCCAATGCCTGGAGCTGCTAGAAAGAGGACGTGGACTCGAAAGCAAGCCTCCTCCAGGTCGGGAGAAGGATCACCTAGGAAACGTGTGAAACTGTAGTCAAAGAAGTCCCATCGTCTGCGAATGTCAAAACTGGTCAAACCTCGAGGGTATACTGCAAAAGAAGAAGTTCGAACCAGAAGAGGCGGCCTTAGATGGGGCTGTCCCTCCCGAGCCATGCGGCTCGTAGCGAAAGCACCACCAAGAGATCGCCTCGCTGTAGATGCGTGTCCAGACCCATGCGTCTGAGGAGTGTGAGATGGGTCGGGAGATAAGGTTGAGGGTCCCTCCGGCGAGAGAGGAGGAGCAGGAGGTGGGGGTGGGGGTGGTGGAGGTGGGAGTGAGGCGAATGAGGGTGGTGGCGAGGGAGGCAGTGGAGGCAGCAGAGCTGAGGCGGAGGGAGCCTCCTCAGGGGGGTCCTGCTGAAGGGGGGTTAAAACGGTTCCCTGTCGGAACCCAATGGTGCTGAGCTACAGGGGGGTCGAGCACCAAGGGGAGCAGTGTGGCGAGCTCGTCCCTGTCGGAGGTGGCCAAGCACCTGCTGCCAATCGTCAGCTGTCTGATCGCTGCCCTCTGTCGAGGTACTAGCCTGTGTGCCTTGGGTATTTGTCTGCTAGGCATGCTCAGCCTTGGGAGGTTGCGCATGCGATGTGGGTCGGGTTCTCTCCTGCAAGGAGAGGCCTTTTGCTAAGTGGCTCATCTGCCTGCAAATGAAGCACTGATTCGTTAGACATGAATACTCCACACTCTGTCTGATCCAACCCCCGCTCACCTGAGGGAACATGATCATCTTCGGGAGGGAGTGTGTGTCTCGAACAAGAACCCGCGGGTCGTAGAGTAGATAAACCTACAGCCTTGGCCACATGTCACGTGACACATCCAACCCTATGTGTCCGTGGACAAGCTACATCATGATCAGGGTTCAGTTCAGTTCAGTCAGTCTAGATTTAGAAGTGATCTGGCACTTTTGTGAGTCTATTCGTAGACCGTGCATGCCCAGTCACTTAGCATAGATGCATATCCTCTGGTTGCACACAACATGATCATCAGTATTCCCATCAGAATCCATTCGAATCAGTTAGGGATTTTTCCAGTGCATTTAGCCTATTTTCCCTATTTTTGACATTTTTCACTTATTATTTTTAAGTGACTTCCCAGCAAAAGTAGGTAGGGCAATTTTGCTAAGAAAATATATAAGCAAACCCAAGTTAGCACTAAATGGCAGAAGAGGCAGCAAGAGCTACGCACTCAACATGCATCTTCTCAGCAAGAACCCATCAGCACCCACAAGCGTCTGGCGTTTTTGGTCAACCCTGATCGCCGAGATTTCAGCCTAGCGTTTTGTAGCATTGCCATCAACCCCTAGCCTGGCGTTTCAGCTTTGCTTCATCGCCATCATCCCCACATGTCCAACGTTTTTGCTAACGCTTACCAGATTTGCCAGCATTTTCATTTATGGCTGGAGCATTTTCATTTTCAGCCATAAATGAAGCATTTGCAGCAGCGTTTTCAGCATTCCATACAGCAGCAGATTCAGCCATAGAGACTTACAGAGTATCGTCCTTTTCAGCCCTTAAAAACGCAGCCAAAACAGAGTTTTCAGCCACCCCAAATCAGTCCCAGATTTTCAGCCATAGTGTTTTTATGGACAGCAGATAGAAGACCGCAGATTTCAGCCCTAGAGTTGTCATCGTCATTCCCGTCGTCGTCACTGGCATAGTCCCAAGTTGCATCAGTCCATTGCATCGTCATTGTACCACTTTATGCAATCAATAGTAGACCACTCTCGCCGACGAGAGTAGGGCCTTCCGAGGAGGGTTTTTACAACATCTCTAGTGTCGTATCTCTTCTCTCTCTATCTCTCAGTCTCATACACTTGCACGCACAATGTCCATTCACTTTATTTGTGATCATAGCATTCTCTTACTAAGAACGGAAGACTCTACCTTTCATAAGAACAAAAGGAACCTTGAGCACAGTTCGGAGCACTCATCTTGAGCAAAGCGTAAACAATCATTCCGCTGCACCTAACACCACAACTGAAGCTGCAGTGCGCGGTGACTCCAGAACTATCCCGAACATGGAACCAATCGTGGAAAGAAGAGGGAGGCACTCTCTCCTCAGGTCTGGGAAGCAGACTGAGATAGGCAAGACGGCCTCCTCCTCAAGCACATCTGCAGTAGGGTCGAAACCATGATGCCATCGTCTGAAGTAAGCTCGAGTTGCTCGGACACCTAGCGAGCTCATCGATATCACCTTGGCCGTCATCTTTGGAGACTTGAACTCTATCTGATAATACCCTCTCCCGAGGATCTGGACATCGGTGATCTTGCCCACATCGAAGAGGAGTCGGACCTGAAATAAGTCCCGAACCTTGCCTCGGCTTGGTAGAGTGCCAATAATCTTGCAGATAACCGAGGAGGCTTGCAATCGTTTCACCTCGGCCATCAAGCTCGCTTGCTCGTCTGACGAAAGAGCAAGTTGAAGGGTCGGCTCCACGGGGTCGGGCGAGGGGGCTTGTGAGGAGTCCCTCTGTGGTGGAGCAGAGGCCACCATTCTGTGTCTTCTTTCTGCTGAAAAAGAGAAAGGGGCGGGCGAGGACGTTGAAGAAGAGGCTACCGCTGCGAAATGCTCACACAGAGCAGGCACAACCCAGCAGAGGAGGGGGCGGGACGCAGCGGGAGGGAAAAGGCGAGAGAAGGTATGATTTTGTTTGGGGGGGGGGCAGCCAGACAGCACGCTGTTTTTCAGCGCACTGCACAGCAGGGGGTTCTACACGGCAATGGAGGGGGGTGCTCTGGGCTGCAGGGAAGCACACTGTAGGTCAGCGCGCTGCGCAGCACAGTGAAGGGGGGGGGGGGGGGGGGGGGGGCGGGGGCGACGCAAGAGGGGAGGGTGGGGGGGTTCAGCAGCAGCCAGAAGTCAGCACAGTTGAGAGAGAATGCTGATGTAAAAGAGAGGATTAGAGAAATTCAAGTAGATTTAATTGAATTAGCAGTAAACAGGTGGTAGGAAGAACGGATCTATCAGTAGTATACAAGTGGGTGTTCAGTGAAGGCCTACTGTACGAGCACCCAACTAAAAAAATATGACGGCAAATGCCCCAATGAAGGAAATTTGACACGTTACAGGAGCCAGCTTGGGCATCCTCTATAAACTCACCAGGCGTGATGACAGATAAATCGTTCTTTATGGCTTTCAAAAAGTAGTGTACTCAGGAGAAGTGTACTTTCTCTTCTTTAGATAGCTGTAGGTTGCTGCTTGAGGCTATGTTGTAACTTGAAAAGAGCCTCTACTTCTGGGGCTTGTGCCCATTTGAAGGAGCTTTTACGGCAATCATAATCCATTACTTGCAGGTAAACATTTTAGGCAGCTTTTACTGCAATTTGGGTGAAAATTTGTTTATCGGTTTTTTCTTGAAGATTTCAACCTTACTTTTGCCCTACATAAGGCTGGAACTTTGGGAGCAATTGTGGACCGTTGGATTCAGCTTGTTGATAAGTCCTATGTGGCAAAGTCAGTGATATTTCTCATCCGTTGTTTTAGAGGGGCATTAATTAGGGGCGTGACACGCTTATCATCCTATGTAGGCCATGTGACTATTTACCTTGTTTGTGAAGTAAAAGATGTATAACTTCATTATTTAATTCATTGCACTGTCTTGCATTCAGGTGAAGATATCTGGGGGAGGACGGTGTAATGTAACAACAGCCTTATATGAGAACCCTTTGGTAATAAGGATCACGGATTCAACTTTTCTTACATCTTTTTGCACTGCATATAGTTTATTTATGTTTTCGTGGTGTCTTAGTACATTGCAAAGTTCTCGTTCATTCTTTGTGTGCAATGGCCTCTAGCTGTCATTTGTCCAGAGCTGTACACTCCTCCGCTCCTGCTAGAGTTTTCCACTGTATGCACCATTTCAATATCAGTCCCCTGGATTTGTTTGTCTATTGTACACTTTAGCAGCGACATGGTTATTTGCCTTTCTGAAATAAGCATCCAAGAACTCTACAGCATGGCAATCCAAGGAGCGATGACCAAGGTGGACAATTACCCATCAAAGCACATGGCATCTTAGTAATGCCTGGGTCCTTCAACAGTGTCCACTTAGAGGTCTGCTGGTGACGTAAAAACATCTCTCCTCCACCTCACGAAGTTTCTGGTGGACCTGACACAGAGCATTGGTGCTCCTGGAGCTTTTGTAAGCACATCAAGCACTGATGCACGCACGCACGAAACCCTGGGTGTGTCTACAAAGCCAGAGTAGATGGGAAACAGTGTTAATTCATCGTAATTGAACACTGAACACAACAAGTTACCATTCTTCGAGCATGAAATAGGCTTGCAACAGGCAAAATGCCCTTAATATATCTCCATAGAAAAAGACACTCTATTAAAAGGAGCTTATTTTACCAAATAAACAAGGTAACATTCTCTCACCATATGTCTGCGGGTGCGCGCACACGCATATTGTAACTAGAGCAGCAGAGATCCAACTTTTCCTTCCTAAAAGCCTGACTACTGTAGGATCTAGTCTTGTCTTTGCAAATATACTAATTAACTTTTTGAGGTGATGAAGTCTTCTTTTGGGATATCTTGTCACTTAGGATGCCTTGTCACTTCTACGTGTAATTTTATAACCCTATTGATGATAACACTAGGGAAAACCTTGGGGTATATTCTCTTTGGGCAAGTCTCTTATTCTGTTTTGCCTAGACTCTTCAAGAGTTTTGTCTATAGGCTTAAGGTTTATGGGTACCTTTTGGCGGGGACACAACTCCTTAGAAAAATACGTAGTCAGAGAGTGAACCCTTTAATTAAATTTTTTTTTTTATTAACTTGAAATCACTAATGAATTCTCTTCGTGACCAAAAATGGAAACAATTATTGTTAAGGAAATCTACTACTAATGATTGAACTCAGTAGGCACTTACTAGGGGAATGGTCCCAACTAGGGGACTACAATGTAACCCTATGTAGAGCAGCCGAGGCTCGTCGATTTGACTTCCTTCGGCGTTGGGCCCGATCTCCACTCTTCTTCACACTTACAGGTGGACAGATTACATGGCATTATGCACCTCCTCAGTGGTTTCTCCTCCACTCATCATACAGACCACCATGAGATTGTTCTAGTCGAGTTGTCACTATAGTGGCTCTCAACCTTACATTCCGCTTGTACACCCCACGTGATAGGCTATTTTGGCATCCGCTGGGGATTATATTGTACTCAGTAATATACAGCCCTGATTTTTCCAAAAAAAAAAAAAAAAAAAAAACAATGTAACCCTATGTAAATAAGTTCACTAAAACCTATGTGAACTTCACCTTTACTGACAAGTCGGGCATTTACACTTACCTTGCTTTGTTCTGCGACCTCGACACCTCCATTGCAGACCCTAGGGCTTGCATTGCTTGCGACAATGTTGATGCCATCATGCCTTTACAACTATGCCAACCCTTGCTTTGCTGTCTTCGATGAAAGATGATGAGGGCTATCATCTACAAGTTGTACAAGGTGAGCATCTCACTGCTCACTTGGCTTGAAAACGTTCATTGTTTTTGTCATTTGCACTTTGGCACTCATAGCTCTCAAGTAAATTGACTATCGTCTGTTCCTGTTGAGAAACCCGTTGCTATAGTGGGCTTGAAGAAAAACATGGATTCCAATACTCTTAACATGCTTAAAGTTGTTTATGTATTTGAAGCTTTACTGTATATGAAGGGTTCCATAAGGCACCTACCTGCTGACCTTTCTACCTAAATTACAAATGGTATGTTGTTGAAAAGATCACCAACAACATGCTTAATGTAACTTGGTAAATGTTGTAACGCACGTTTCTGTTGTTTGGATCTTTAGTGCTTTTAGTATCTTTGATCTTACTTTGCCACATGACACATCCAACCCTATGTGTCCGTGGACAAGCTACAACACGACCAAGGTTTAGTTCACTCAAGTCAGTCTAGAATAGGAAGTGATCTGGCACTTTTGTGAGTCTGTTCGTAGACCGTGCATGTCCAGACACTTAGATTAGATGCCTATCCTCCGGTTGCACACAGCATGATCATCAGCATTCCCATTAGAATCCATCAGAATCCATCAGGGGAATTTCCAAGTGCATTAAACCTATTTTTCCTATTTTTGACATTTTTCACTTATTTATTAAGTGACGTTTGTTGGGAACTAGGTAGGGCAATTTTGTTAAGATAATATATAAGGAAACCAAAGCTAGCACTTTCTGGCAGAAGAGGCAGCAGGAGCGCTTGTTCACAGGCAACTTCTCAGCAGGACCCCAAGTTTCTCTAGCGTTTTTGCATCACAGCAGCGTTTTTGGATCAAGAACCCAGATCAGCCAGCGTTTTTACGTCTGCATCAGCGTGGCGACAGCAAAGGATAGACCAAGGAGAAGTGGCAGCAGGAACTTCGCGTTCAACAGGCACCTTCTCAACAAGACCCCCCACTGGCGGTAAACCTAGCGTTTTCAGCCAAGGACCAAGCCCAGCGTTTTTCAGCATTGCAGAGCCTCCAGCGTTCTGATCCAGGCATCTGAGAAGCCCATCCTGCGTAGAGTACCCCTCCAAAAAGTCCCAGTCAACTCTATTGTAGGCCTTCTCAAAATCGAGAAGAAGTATCACCAGATCCTCACCACAGAGGCGCGCGAGGGTAGAAGCCTCCCAAAAAGTAAAGATGTTGTCAAGGATACTACGCTCCTTGACAAAACCTGTCTGTGCTACATGTATAATGCTCTCTAGAAGTGGCTGAATCCTTAAACTCAAAGCCTTGGCTAGAATTTTGTAGGCTGAGTTGATGATGGTGATGGGCCGCCACTGTCGAATCTCATCCAAGGAGCCACCCTCCTTGGGAATGAGGTAAATCAAGCCCTCACTCGTGCTGTTAGGCATCTCTCTTGTGTGTAGGGATGTACTGAAAAGCATTGCAGAGATCTGGGCCAAGCAAGTCCGAGTACTCTAAGAAAAAGCTGGAAGTCAAATTATCCTCACCTAGACAGCTACCACTGGGAAGTGCTCTGAGGGCCGCGTGGAGCTCCTCTAACTGAAGAGGCAGCTCACGTCTCTGGCGCATCTCCTCAGTCACAAGACAAGGCATCTGTGCCCACACCTGCTCTCTGCATGCATCCTGACGCTCTGATTGAGGCTCTGCTGACAGCAGGTCACGGTACAAGTCAGTAGCAACTGCATGCATGTCCTTTGGCTCTGAAGCAACTGACCCGTTAGGCCTCCTCAACTGGTTGACCTTGGCATGCGCATGTTGGGGCCCCACTGTCTCAAAGAAAGCCCTTGTCACTCTGTCACCCACCTGGGTCTATTGAGATGCGTGTCGATGAAAAGCAAACTCATGGCGCCTCTCCTCTGTGCTTGCAAGCTCTTGGCAAGCGTGCTGCAACTGCTCCTCCAACCACGGACTGTCTGGATGTTGCTCTTGCATCCTCTTCAAGGAAGCAACACCTGGTCGGAGATGCTGCTCCTCATCTCTCGCTGCAGCCAGGCGGGCCGTAGACTCCTAGAGAAAAAGCCGACTAAGCTGAGTAAGTCCAGAGGCCACTCTTTCAGCAGGAGAGTCTTGCATGTCTAAGCCCTCTGTCCAAAGAGCCACCACTCGCTCTCTGAGCTCAGAGTCCAGTAAGACACTCTCAGGGATGCGTAGCATCGTGCTCCCCCTCCTCTGTCTATCTGTCACTATGAGGATCACTGGTGCATTGTCCGAAAAAGAAGTCCCAGCCAGAATGCAAAGTGTACCTCCCAAGTCATAGAAGTGGTCACTAGTGTAGAAGCGATCTATCCAAGATAGATTCACTCCTCCCACTTTGTGCTCTGAACGAGAGAAGGCCAGGCTATATGGGGGCCTCACAAAGCTGGAATGCTGCCACACATCTGAAACCCGCAGTCGTATATAACCTCTCCCAAGCTGCCAGCTCAACTCCATGCATTGTAGTGTGGCTACCTCCAATCCTGTTTGAGGGGTCCTCCAACATGTTGAAGTCACCCCCAATGCACCATTGCTCTGCCTGTGGTAGAGACTCTACTATATGAGACCAAAACTCTGCACGTGCACTCGCCACATTGGGCGCATAGATGTTGAGGAAGCCCATGAGGCAACCTTGAACGTGCATAGTAATCCACTGAGCCCTGCTTGGCACAATAATCTTGTTGCGTTAAAGGGCCAAATGGCCCCCTTTAATGTACATTTTAAATGTTACTAACCTTTGGCCAAGTTCACATTGAACTTGGCCACTAACTTATTAAATTGGTCTTTATACAAATAATAACGGGTAAGTGAGTTTCAACTAACTCACTCACTTATTCCCTTGCAGATAGCGTGCTCTCTCTCTCCCTCTTTCCATCTGCTAGCGCCCACCTTCTTGCTACTCTTCACCACCTCTCCCTGCACACTCTCCACACACTCTCGCGTGCTATTTCACTTGCACACACCGCCGCGCGCTCATCAACCGGTATCAAAGCCCGATTAGGGTTTGCCCCCAAACCTGCAAACGCTGAATTTCAGCCAAGAAGGTCAACTTTCACACGAGATTTTGCAATTTCGTCGCCAAAGGACTTGTCCCTGGACACTAGAGAGCTCCTGGCAACCCAAATTGACCCAAAACAGGCTAAAATTAGGTCAAAAACAGCAAATTACAGGTTATGACAGCAAAATACAGGTTTTGCAAATGATGTATTAAGGTGTGGAAATACTTTAGCTAAGTCCCGGCTACCCGAAAACACTGAAATTGCCGAAAAGCAAGCCCTAAAACAGGTGTTTTAAGCAAATTTCAGATTTGTGCAGGTTTTTGCAAGTGTTTTTATGGTGTGATTACATTGGGAAAGTGCAAATTGATGCAATCTACGCACGTTTGACAAATTTTGTCTATGTATGACCATTTGCGGCTCAATTTCATGTAATTTTGATGCTACAAATTGGGGCTTTTGCGCTTACATGCTTCTAAAGGCTGTGTATTAGTCTTATGTATGTCTTCTGAGGCTAAAAACAACTAAATTTATTGTTTTCGAGCACAAATTCGCTCGCTGAAATTTCCTACGCATAAATTTCAGAAATTGAATTTTGTGCTCAAATCGACCTATTTTGCCCCAAATTGCTCCTGTGACCATTTGGAGCTGTAGTGCACATCTCTGTGAGGCTATACTCTGATATTTGCGTATTTTGCCCAAAAATTCAGCGTTTTATCCCTCTTATTTCGTGCAACTATGGCCTCATCTTCTTCGGATGTGAAGAACCTCTTCGAGATTAGGAGGTTCGATGGAACAGGTTTTGATCTTTGGAAAGACAGGATTGAGGGAATCCTATTTCTTAAGGATTGTGAAGGGGCACTTGAACAAGTGAAGCCACAGAATATGACGGATGAAGCATGGGTTAGCATGAACAGGAAGGCTGTTACATACATTAAAATTTCCATGACGGATGAGACCGTCATTGATGTGAAAGGTCTCGCGACTGCTTTTGATGTGTGGGAGAAGTTAAAGGGAATGTATGAAAATACGACGCCTGTCAACCAGGTGCACTTGATGCGAAAACTTGTTGGCATGCAACTAGATGAGTCCAAGAGCGCGGCAGAGCACTTCTCATTGTTTGTAGATACTTTGTCGGAGTTACAGGATTCTGGCTTGTCCCCTTTTGATGATAAGCTAAAAGCTATCTTCTTGCTTATGACCTTACCTGAGTCATGGGAAACTTTGGTGGTTTCGTTGTCCAATAACCCCAATTTGACCTTTGATGGTGTTAGGGGTTCTATCTTGAATGAAGAAATGGGGAGGAAAGGAAGTGGAGAGGGAGGCAGCTCTGCCAACATGGTTAGACGCAACACAAAAAAGAAGAATGCTTATGCGCAAAGGAGTAAGAGTAAGAGTAAAGAAATGGGAAATGCAAGCAAAGGCAAGGGTGATGTGACTTGCTATCAATGTGGCAGGAAAGGTCACAAGAAACCTGATTGCAGGTACTATAAAGCTGAGTTAGAAAGGAAAAAGAATGGCGGGCACAAAAAGAAAGAGAAGAAGGAAGTCAAGGCAGATGCACAGGATAGCTCAAAGGACAAAGAGAAGGCCAATGTGGTTTCTAGTGTCGTGATCGAGGAGCTGTCAGATGTAGAGGACATCTTGTGTGCCGCTTTGTCAGATGATGATGCTTCTGACTTTGATGCCTCTTTAAATGTTCATTCACATGACATGCAGATCACCAAGAGTGATCTTATTGATGCTTTGTCGACTGTCAATGATGCATTGTCCCAGACTTGGATTTTTGATTCCGGTGCTTCATTTCATGTGACTCCTATCAAGGAGTGTTTCTCTACTTTTGATGTAGGCAAGCGTGACCATGTATACCTTGGAAACAATCATGCATGTTCCATTGAAGGTATTGGCACTGTGCATCTCTCTAGAGATGGCACAAATGAGCTTGTCTTGCATGATGTTAGATATGTGCCGGGAATCAAGAAGAGTCTGCTTTCCGTTGGTCAGATGGATATGCATGGTTACAGCATCTTGTTTGAGAGAGGATCATGGAAAATGACCAAAGGCTCAAGGCTGATTGTAAAGGGCACAAAGAAAGGGACACTTTACTGCATGCATGGAAAGGCCGTGTTGGGCAAGTTTATTGCATTGGCTAAAATTAACTCTCACATGGAGTTGTGGCACAAGGAGGCTTGGCCATATGAGCCAAAAGGGCCTTTCTAAGCTTTGTACTTTGAACAAGCTTGATGCTAAAGGCACAAAGCTTGACTTTTGTAATGAATGTCAATATGGCAAGCAAGTAAAGCGTTCTTATTACTCTGGTGTCTCTCGTAAATCTTGTGTGTTTAATCTTGTAAATTCTGATGTATGTAGCATGCCTACTAAGTCTATGGGTGGTGCATGTTATTTTGTTTCCTTTGTTGATGATCATTCTAGGAAAATTTGGGTTTATTTGCTTAAGTCTAAGGATGAAGCCTTTGCTGCGTTTAAGAGATTTCATGCATTTGTGACCACCCAAACAGGTAGAAAGCTAAAATGCTTGCGTACAGAAAATGGGGTAGAGTACACAAGTGCTGAATTTAACAAATTTTGTGAAAATTTGGGCATTAAGAGGGAGCTTACTGTGCCATACAACCCGTCTTCTAATGGTGTGGCAGAAAGATTCAATATGACACTTTGTGAGAGGGTGAGATGCATGCTGTCCACAACTAATCTCTCTCATGGATTTTGGGGAGAAGCTTTGAAAACTGCAGTGCATATATGTAGTCGATCTCCTCACATGCGTTTGAAAGGTGACATCCCTGAAGAGGTTTGGTTTGGCAAGCTTGCTTCATATGATCACTTACGCATTTTTGGTTGCAAAGCTTTTGTGCATGTTAGACCTGAGTTGAGGAGTAAACTAGATGCGAAGTGCATTAAAGGCCTCCTCATGGGATATGGTGAAGAAGGCGAAATGAGTTACAGGATTTGTTTACCTCAGCTCAAAAGGGTCGTACGCAGCCGGGATTTTCTTTTTAATGAGGCAAAGCTACTTCAAAACAATTGTGCCTCAAAGCATGACCATAAAAGGGTGAAATTTCAGCATGACCAGCCACCTGTTAGGCCTATTTTTCACCCTCAGGATGCACCACAAATGGTTGAAAAGGTAGATGATCCAGTGATGTTTGAGCCAGATGATGTTGGACAGCAAATTGAGGCTCCTGAAGGGCATTTGCAGCCAAGAAACAATGCTGAAAATGATGTACAGCAGCCCATTGTTGATGATTTTATAGTGCCACCTGATGTAAACCCATTGCCGGATAATGTGGATCATTGGGTGAGGCGGTCTACTCATCAAAGACGGCATGTGAGGTATAAAATCAAAACTGTTGATGCAAAACCCAAGTATAAGGCAAGGGTTGTGGCAAAGAGATATGTTCAAACCAAGGGCATAGACTTTCAGGAAGTGTTCTCTCCTGTTGTGAAGATGACCACGTTGGGTGTATTGTTTGCCTAGTGGTTGCTCTTGATTTGGAAATGGGCCAAATGGATGTACATACCGCTTTCTTGTATGGTGATGTGGAAGAAGAGCTTTACATGAAGCAACCCGAGGGTTTTGTTATCCCTGGCAAGGAACATTTGGTATGTATGCTCAATAGAAGCTTGTATGGGCTGAAACAATCATGTAGACAGTGGTAGAAGAAGTTTGATCGCTTCATGCTTTAACATGGTTATAAAAGAAGCCATGCAGACCATTGTTTGTATACCAAACGTGATGAGGATGGCAGCCCTATCATTCTTGTGCTCTATGTAGATGATATGTTGATAGCTGCCAAGGAAAGAAACACTGTAGATGCTCTTTAAGGACAGCTGAAATCTGCGTTTTCAATGAAAGACCTTGGGGCAGCTGAACATATACTTGGAGTGCGTGTTACACGGCAAAGAGACAAGCGCCTATTGTATTTGTCGCAAGAAAAGTACATTGAAAAGGTGTTGGACAAATTTAACATGGTTGAAGCAAAGCCTCTTGGTATGCCGTTACAGCCATATGTCAAAATCTCAAAAGATGATTGTCCCAAATCGAAGGAAGAAGCCAATGACATGCAAAGCGTGCCTTATGCTTCAGCTTGTGGTTCACTTATGTATGCTATGGTTGCTATTAGGCGTGACATAGCCCATGCAGTGGGAGTTGTGAGCCGGTTTATGGCTAATCCAGGGAGGTTGCATTGGGATCTGTAAAATCCATTATGAGGTACTTGAAAGGGACTAAAAACAAATGCCTCTGCTATGGTAAAGGACCAATGGAGTCGAAGGGATTTTGTGACTCTGACATGGCTGGTGATGTGGATACACGAAAATCCACAAGTCGCTATGTATTTACTCTTGCGGAGGTGCTGTTTCATGGTGTTCAAGATTGCAAAAGATTGTTGCATTGTCTACCACAGAGGCTGAATATATTTAAGCCACTGAGGCTTCCAAAGAAGCTATTTGGTTAGCACGCCTATGCAGTGAGTTTGGTTTGCCTGCCAAGGCACCTATGCTTGGTTGTGATAGCCAGAGTGCCATATGTCTGGCAAAGAACGCCATGTTTCATGCACGCACAAAGCATATTGATGTGCGGTATCACTTCATACGAGAAGTGCTTGAGGATGGCCTTATAAGTTATTACATTGGTTAAGGTCCATACATCACAAAATCCAGCAGATGCTCTCACTAAGTGCTTACCCAAAGCACAACATCATCTATGCATAGAGATGGTGGGAGTCACGTAGCTTAAAGGCACCATTTATGCCTTTAAGTGGGAGGTTGTTGGGTTAAAGGCCCAAATGGCCCCCTTTAATGTACATTTTAAAGGTTACTAACCTTTGGCCAAGTTCACATTGAACTTGGCCACGAACTTATTAAATTGGTCCTTATACAAATAATAAAGGGTAAGTGAGTTTCAACTAACTCACTCACTTATTCCCTTGCAGATAGCGTGCTCTCTCTCTCTCTCTCTCTCTCTCTCTCTCTCTCTCTCTCTCTCTCTCTCTCTCTCTCTCTTTCGATCTGCTAGCGCCCACCTTCTTGCTGGTCTTCGCCACCTCTCCCTGTACACTCCCCGCACACTCTCGCGTGCTATTTCACTTGCACACCGCCGCGCGCTCATCAAATCCTTCTGCCCACAATGGCCTGCTGCAAAGAATCCGCAATAGTCATACATACCCTTCCTTGGATGCCTCCAGGTCCAAATGCAGCTGACCAAAACGTCTCATAACAACCACGCAAAATTGGACCACCCTGTCTAATGTGGCTCTCACCAAGATGATGCTCCTGTAGCATAAGAATGTCAATCTCACCACTTTTGAGGTTTGCATATTTGAATTTAGGTGGTATAATGATATCTTTTTGTGGTAAACTTGAATTTAAAATCAATTTCGCGTGGAATATTTTAAATTTAAGTGGTAAAATTTAAATTTTTATAAAAAAGTTTGAATTTTAAAATTTGGGCGGGATATTTTAAAATTTAGGCGGGATATTTAAAATTTGGGAGGGATATTTAAAATTTAGGCAATCAGATTTTGAATTTTAAATTTAGGCGGGAAGGTTTTGAATTTATAGCGAGATCTCTACTGTTGCATGGGGCGTACAATGGGGCCAAGATCAAATTGTACTATGCTAGGTCAGATGAGATCCCAACAATACCAGTACCAGAAACACATCCAAAGTCAGAAGATGAACCTCTTGACTTGTTTCATATCAAACCAGTAGAGGGACAAGGACAATAATTGTTCAAACCAATAGTTTGGTATTGATTTTAGTTCTAACTTAGAAGCATATACAATTTGGCATTTTCAACGGCCACATTCCATGAGATAATCCTTATGGAGTCAGTGAGAGAAAACAGATGCTCGCACAGCAGCCAACCTCACTATCTTTGAGGCCGGTTTGGATGGGGAGTAATCCGCATCCGAACGATCTCTAGACAAGCGTGGAAGGAGTGACTGTCCCGCCTAGGCCCAAGCCGAGCGTGCAGCCCGAAGGGCTACATCTTGCGTCCAAGAATCCTCATGTACAAATACATAGCAAGGAGGGCTCTGGGTGTCAGCAAACAAATGCACCACAATGTGCCTGCAACCCGGTGCATCCGGAGGCTATACGCTGAACCTGGCAGGAGGCCAAAGTGTCTGCACCAGATCTGTCACCCCCAAGTCCCCTGTGTGTTGTGAGAACTCAGTAGCCTGAATCTGGAGCCAGTCAAGAACTGTGTGCTGGGTCCATTCTGTGGAATTCCTAGCGCATAGCAAAAAGGAGAAGCCCACCGCTGTGTCCAAATGCCTCTAGCTGCAAGAAAGAGGACGTGGACTCGAAAGCAAGCCTCCTCTAGGTCAGGAGAAGAGTCACCCAGGAACCGTGTGAAGTTGTAGTCGAAGAAGTCCTAGCGTCTACGAATGTCAAAACTAGTCAAACCTCTAGGGACAATTGTAAAAGGAGAAGTTTGCACCGAAAAAGGCGGTCTCAGGTGGGGCTGTCCCTCTCGAGCCACATGGCTCGTAGCGAAAGCACTACCAAGAGATCGCCTCGCGGCAGACGCGTGTCCAGTCCCTTGTGTCTGAGAAGGAGTGGAGGAGGGGTCGGGAGATGAGGCTGTGGGCCCCACTGGGGAGAGAGGAAGGACGGGAGGCGGAGCGGTAGTGTCTGAGGGAGGAGGAGGTGAAGGTGGAGGAACTGAAGTGGACGGGGCCTCCTCAGGCGGGTCTTGCTGAAGGGGATCAAAGCGGTTTTTAGTGGAACCTAGTGCTGCTGAGCTGCAGAATGGGGAGCAGTGGGGCGAGCCCGCCCTTGTCGGCGACGGCCAGGCACCTGTTGCCAACCGTTAGCTGTCTGATCTCTGGTCTCAGTCTAGGTACCAGCATGTGCGTCCTGTGTATCTGCCTGCTGGGCGTGCTCAGCCTTGGGAGGCTACGCATACGCTGTGGGTCGAGGTCTCCTGCGAGGACATGCCTTTGCCAAATGGCCCATCTGTCTGCAAATGAAACACTGATTTGGGAGGCCAGAATACTCCACGCTCTGGCGGAACCAACCTCCACTCACCCGAGGTAATAGGATGACCTTCGGAAGAGTGTGGGTGTCCCGAACGAGAACACGTATTGTGGGGATGCCGGCCGCCTTGGCAAATACAAGGCTGCCGTGCTAGGTGTCTCTAGGACAGTCTCAATCACTGAGCCTGTCCTGGAAAGGACTCCCTTCGCAGGCCGGGGAAGCAGACTGAGATGGGCAGGTCTGCCTCCTCGACAAGAACGTCGGTAGCTGAGTCAAAACCGTGGCACCACTGTGGAAAGTGTGCTCGAACTGCTCGGATGCCGAGGGGGCTCATCGCAATGACCTTGGACGCCATCTCGGGAGTCTCAAACTCTATCTGGTAGTAGTCACGTCCGAGAAGCCGAACATCGAGGATCTTGCCCACCTCTGCGAGAAGGCGGGCCTGAAGGAGATCGCGTACCTCCCCTCTGCTAGGCCTGTTGCCGAGAATCTTGCGGATAACAGAGGAGGCCTGAAGGCGCGCCACCTGTGCCTCTAAGCTCGCTTGCTCTGTCGGCGAAAGAGCAAGTCGGATGGTGGGCTCTGCGAGGTCGGGGGAGGGGGCTGCAGTGGAGTCCCTCTGTGGGCGGAGCAAAATCCTCCATCTGCGTCTGCTTCTGCGAAGGCGAGTCGAGGGCGTCGATGCGAATGAAGCGAGTCGGTGACTCCGTGAACCAACCTCGAAAGAAAACCCGAGGTGGGGGTGGGGGGAGTGTGGATAGGCTTTGGGCAGCGCGAGGAAGGGGGGATGAGGGGCGGGCAGGCAACATTGGGCAGCGCGTGATGGGCGGCCAGCTGAGGGGGCGGGGGTGTGGTGGGCTGGTAGGGCAGGGCGGCACGAAGGGAAGCTGGGGGGGGGGGGGGGGTAGAGCAATGGCGATTGCGTGGGCGAGCAGAAGCGTGAGCAGCAGCAGCGAGCGTGTCGTTTTATCGCCTCTTTTAATTCATAAGTGTATACTATTTTGGCCTTATGAAGGTATATGGTAAATGCTGTACTCTGTAAGCAATGTGGATTCTCTAATCTTGAGGATATCTCCTATTCACTATTTGCTTGGATTCTCTATTGGCTATATTTTGATGTAATACTGATGGCCTACGGATGCTCACGAGTTGTCCTGTTATACTTCGATTATTTTTTGAGTTTTGAATTTCTCATTTGCAAGAAAAGGATGGCTTTGACCTTTGTATTACAAAAACAAACTACAGGTCTGTAGGCATTACATCAGCCCATAGGCATAATGGAACAAATGGAACTGATAGTGAGAAAACCCTTGAAATATTCAAGGATAAAAAACCTTAGGGGAAAAACTGCCAATGATACGGAGTTAAAAAAGACGGTTGATACATTAAAGGAGGTAGGAAAAACTAGCAGAGAGCTGAAGGCAAAACAAGCTATCCAGATTTCGACGAGGAGGCCGAAAAGTACAAACGTGACCTAAGAATCTTCAATATCAAACTCCGGATCTCCAAGGCTTACGACGAGAGTAAGCATCACCACCGCATAAAGACTCTGCACCAAAAATGTGAGAGAGAGAGAGAGAGAGAGAGAGAGAGAGAGAGAGAGAGAGAGAGAGAGAGAGAGAGAGAGAGAGAGAGAGAGAGTGCAAAAAGTGTGGGGATTTATATTTGGAACAATTTTTAGTGATTGTCTCCATCCGTTTGTTATTATCATAAAGATCTTATGTTGTTCTGGTCACTTCTTGTCAGTTTTGATGGTTTGTGAACTAATATTAATCAACATTGTCTTTGATACATGATTTTGAAAAGCTTTTGGCAGAACAATACCCAAGGGGACACAAAGAATTGCGAGGTTCATTTTTTCGATCGCATGGACCAATGGATACAGTCTCTTGGTTCACAGAAAGGGGAGTTATTTTAAAGGTTTGCTCCTTTACTTTATAACTGTAATACATCCTTCTTTGCAGTTATGTAATCTGCCAATAGGCTTTGTAAATTTTTGAGACACAGAAGCTGCGATAGACCCAAAAGAGTCAGATAACATATACCCTATGCATATAGTCGTGCATTCCAAGCCCCTAGCAGTAGAGCTCCATCCTCCATCCATCCATCAAGGTCACCACCTGCAATATCACTCCCCCACTCATTGTATACTGCAGAGTGAGTCCCAACTTCAGCTTATAGTTAGCTATAGTCTTTACTTTCAGGTCAGCTTTTCCTTTTTTTGGATGACACAGGTTATACCACACATGTACATTGATTTGTCTCATGGGGTGAGTCCGCCCTTTAAAAGACGTTTATAAAATCTTTCTATCTGTCTGCGCACGCGTGTGTGAGACCCATCATTGTATGCCCTTTTATCAGCTGTGTTTTGACTATGTGGTTGTTCACTATGAACTTGGGCATTTCTTGTGTATGATTTCCTTTGCGGTTTTCCTCACTTTGAGGTTTCCCACTAGTAATTCAAAAGTGATTTTCATAAAAATGTGTGTAGGTGCACGCGCGCACGCGCACGCACACACACACACACACACACACACACACACCCTCTAGGTGGAGGTACATGACTGTACAGTGTAGTAAGATAAAGAGCCTAAAGACTATGAACATCCCTCAAGGTGGTATGTGAGATGAGTGGAGAATAAACGATAGTGGGGGAGCCTAATTGTGCATAATGCAGTTTTGGCTTCACAAAGACTATCATTTCAGAGTATCCTGATGGCATATGTTCAGTTCTTTTTGCCATTGTTGCACTGGGCTTGCCATTGTCTTGATTCTCTCATGTCAGTCATTTTGTCTCATTTGTGGCGAACTCATGCGCACAAAAAAGGCCTGCGTTTGATGTCGATGGCAAAGCTTTGTACACCCAAACGCTTCGGTGGTCTAAATATCTTTGACCTCCGTAGGCATGTTCTTGCTAGGAAGGCTATGCTATTGCCTACACTTGTGCATCAGTCTCAGCCTTGGACTCTTATGTTTGCACACTTGATTCAGCATGTTGTTACGTCCTCATTTGGTCACTAGCAATGATCTATTTGGAGGTTGTATTTGGTAAGATGGACGGGCATGTTCTTCGATGTCCGCTACCTTGCTCTCTGCTTGGAAAGAGTTTATGATTCATCTATTGTGGAATGCTTGGAGGGAAGGAAATTCGGTTCGTCTGGAGAGTCTTCATTGGAGCCAGGCTTTCTCTCTTACTTTGGTTGACCACTCGCCTCTCCAGGCGTACTTCCTCTCTTGCCGTGGCATTCAGGTGGTTGAGGATGTGGTGGATGTAGCCGGTGTCACTTTGGAGTTTCCCTTCGCCGCTCATTGATTTGGATTGGGCATGCATTACCGCCAATTCTGGAGAGAACTACAGCAAATGTTGGTTGGCTTTTTACCCATGTCACCTTTGCTTGATGGTGATCGCATTTCTGACTGGAATCTTCGGGAAATTCCCTTTCAGGATATTTCAGCCGGTCGAGTTTATGCTCTTCTTCTATCTCAACCTTGGCTTGCTGATCATTGTAACGCTCTTTGGCAAATGCATAAATCTGATATCTGCTCGAGGAAGCTTCTATCTGCCTTATGGAAAAGCCATTTGCCTTTGAAGGAGCGATTGTTTCTTTGATGTTGTTTGCTTGGTGTGCTCCCGGTGGGTACTTTTCTTAGGACGCGCCATATCCGTCCTTCATCTTGTGTCCGTTGCTCAATTGTGGAAGAGAATGTTTGTCACCTATTGTGGGATTGTTGTATTACTCGATATTTCCTTTGCCGTGTATCGGCGTGCATGCGGCTCCGTTTTCCCACGACGGTCTTCCATAAACGGTTTTGGGCATTTGGCATTTTCTCACTTGTGTTGCAGCGCTTTGCGATCTTCTTCATGTGGGTCAGATTTTGGGCTTACTGGAGCCTATGGCGACAACGTAATGGCTATATGTTTTGAAACCAGCCTGTAGGGCGGTAGACTTTGGCTTTCACCCGAAACTTTACTTTAGACTTTAGAACACAAAGAAGCTTTGCAAATAAAAACCTCCAACGGGAATTGACACTTCAAACACACACGGCTTGGAAAATAGAGCGCTACCAAGCAGACGTTGACACCTGTTGGCCCCAAAGACTGGCACCCCTTTCGGTATTTCTTTATTGTATTCAAAGAGGGAATAAAACCTGTGATCTCCTACGAGCCGTGCCGCATAATCCAGGCTGAAAATGACCTATTCTGACCCGATTTTTGCAGCATAACTGTACTAGGATGCTTCATAGATAGTATCCCCACGCAATAAGTGACTTTCCGGACGCTTACGGACACTTTGAAAAACCTGGCGAGAATCTGCAGCACGTTGAATTCTCTGTTTTCTGCCCTGAAAATGCGCCAGATCACCCGCACAGTGGTCCCCTCGTGTCCCCGGATCTCCTGGGGTATTAAAGACCGTTTAGGGCGGAAACCTCAAACCTGGAAAAATACACAGCAGGCTGTATTTCCCTGTTTTGGCCTCCAAATCGCAAGCCGGTCGCATCCGTAGCAAGTCCTCGAGCTCTCGCACCTGTAGGGCTACTTGCCCTTTGAATCGGACAAGATTTCTCGCGTCAAATCTTCCCGAATTTACCTGTACCTGCGGGGGATTAGCAACTAGCTAATCTAGTTTTTGTGCAAGAGGCTCTTGCCTCGGCAATCGCGCATGAACCCACACAACTGTACATATAGATGAAAAGCCCGCGAGCGGGGCATCACGTTTCTGTATTGAAAAGTGGACAGAGGTGCACGAGAGCAGAATCATCATGCTACATAGTGCAAGGGAGAAGGCAGGCTTTTCATTAAAGCTTCAACACCTGTACCAACTACTCACACACACACACACACACACTGTAAGTCACAGTGAGAGAGAAAGGCAGCCCAAATTCCTTTTTGTGCCAAATCTTGGCTGAGGTGGCTGGTTTGACTTTCTACAGGCTCTGGTGTTGCGCCAAGTGTGCACTATGCCTCTTTGAGTTAATTTTCCTAGTACCCACCGACTTATAAGTGTAGCGAGGGGGCCTAAATGACTTTGAACTGAGCCTACACACCCTTTTATTGCTCGGATTCTAGTGCCGGTCGTCCCGACCAACTCGTGGCGACAAGGCCTTCCTGTCTGCGGATGAAACTCTTGGCCATTAGCCGTTTGACACTCGCCACATAATGTCCGGCCATTTGCAACTTCAAAAAGAGGGTCCCAAAAATTAAATAAAAATCATCGGAAAGAAACCAAGAACTAAGGTTAGCGATGCGTTAAGAAACACTTGAAGAGCGATGCACACTTATATTGCACTAAATCCATATGTACATTTGATGTGCTAGCTCCATCATTATTCCTCCTTTGAACACGATGGGTTTCTGGCATATGTAGGCTGTAACCCAAAGGCCTCAAGGTAAAGATGCAATACATTTGGTGACTCTGACAGTTCATGCTCTTCCATCCAACCTGTCCCTTAACTTTTCTTTCTTTATGACCAAGATCTCATCAAGTTCATCGACTTCTGGCTGATCCTCCTGTGGCATAACTTCTGGCACATCACTTACAAAGGGTTTTAGAAGACTCACGTGAAACACATTATGAATCTCATAGGTGTCAGGCAATTTAAGCCTATAAGCAACATCGCTGATCTTATCAAGAACTTGAAAAGGCCCATAGTAACGCATGCTGAGTTTTGGAAATAACCTTTCCTTGGCCTTCATCTTCTTTAACCTCGCCTTTTGAAACCGTAAAAGTACCCAATCAGTAGGTGAAAACAATAATTCACGACGATGATGATCAACAGTCCTTTTCTGCTTTGCCCGAGTCTTCTCCAAGGCAAGCTTAATCTTCTTATACATTTCATCCATGTTCTCAACATATCGATCTGCCTCAAAGATCTTGTCTTTTGTATGCAAAATGGAAGGAACCTTTTTACCACCTTCAATAGTCTCAAAAGGTGCTGACAGTAGAATTAGCCTCTTCTGATTGTCCATCAGTTTGTGGATGAAACGAAGACGAGAACTTGAGCGTAGTGCCCATGTACTCAAATAATCCTCTCCAAAACAAACTCTTCATACGAGGATCACGTTCATTGACAATCGATTGTGGCATACCATGGTACTTAACACATTGTACATGAACAACTGTGCCATCTGGTCAGATTTTATCTTCTTCCTGACAGGAATAAACTGGGCCTGCTTGTTGAACCTGCAAATAATGGTCCATATACCATCATTCCTTGTCGGCGTTCTTGGAAGATCAAAGATAAAGTCCATAGCAATGCTTTCCCATGGCTTATCCGGAATCGGCAGTGGGTGTAATAATCCTGGTGCCTTTTGCATGTCAAACTTGACCTTTTGACAAATCATGCATGCTCGCACAAACTTCAAAGGCATCCTCAAAGTAGGCCTATAAAAGAATGTCTCTACCGCTTTAACTGTTGCATCAATACCACGATGCCTTGCATACGATGGGACATGCCTTTCTACCATGACCTTATGTCGCAATGGCCTAGTGACACAAAGTCTGCGATGCATCATCATGAAACCCTCTCTGAGGAGATAGTGCTCATGGCATTTCCCATCTTACAACTGTTCAAAAAATCTTCATTTTGAGCATACTGTTCCTTCATGTCATCAAGCTCATGATGATAAGGAATTGACACAACTGAAGTTTGTGGCTTCCTTGATAACACATCAGCCACAATATTCTTCTTGCCTTCCACATGCATAATCTAGAAGTGGAACATAGAAAGAATGTTTGCCCATCACATATGCTTTTTGGATAACTTTGACTGTGTCAAGAAGTATCGCAAGGTCTGATGATTTGTCTGGACAACAAAATTAGCACCTAACAGCTAGTGCTTCCAGCTAGAGAGCGTATGAATGACGGCTAGTAGCTCTCTCATAGATTTGCGTAGTCTTTTCTGGCCCTTGCAAGATTCTTTTCTGGTAAGCTACTACCCGACCATCTCGCATTAGCATTGCTCTGACGCTATTGCCACACGTGTCACACTGGACCACAAGTGACTTCCTAAGTTCTAGTAAAACGATCACGGGATCTGAAGTCAACTTTTCCTTTAAGAGACTGAAAGCTGAAATCTCTCTTTGGTGCCATCTGAAAGTGGCCTCTTTCTTTTGCAAAGCATGAAGAGGTGAAGCTATCTCTGCAAAATTCATGATAAATCTTATATAGAATGAGCACAATCCCAAGAAGCTTCGGAATTGTATCTTAATAGCTTCAACCTTTGCGGGATTCATTCGGACACCATCCTTTGACACTATGTGGCCAAGAAATTGGATCTCTTCCAAGAAGAATTCACTTTTCTTAGGATTGACAAGTAACCTCTGACTGCGTAAGTCTTCGAACATAATGGTCAAGTGACGCCTGTGCTCTTTATCCTTCGAATAGACTATCATGTCATCAAAGAATGTGCCAACAAACTTTTGATGCGAGCGGAAAATCCGGTCCATCATCTTATTGAACGTAACATGAGCATTTGTAAGACCAAATGGCACCACCAGGAACTCATAGAGACCAAATGTCGTCCTAAACGCAGTCTGATGAGCGTGCGGCGGTGTGTGCAAGTGAAAGAGCACGCGAGGAAGTGCAGTGTGTGTGCAGAGAGGGGAGGCGAAGGCCATTAGGAGAGGAAGCGCTAGCAGAAGAGAGAGGGCTCACGTTTTTGGGGAAAACTCAATAAGTGAGTTTTGGGTTTTCCCACTTTTATTATAAGTGACCTTTAAAAAATGTGTCTAGGATGAATATGAACCTGGACAAAGTATAAAAATGTACAAAAAGGGGTTATTTAAGCCTTTAACCCAACAACCTCCCACTTAAAGGCATAAATGGCGCCTTTAAGCTACGTGACTCCCACCATCTCTATGCATAGATGATGCTCCCACTTGTCGCTGTGCTCACATGTCTTTGCCTCTTTATACGTAAGAGGCTCTCCCTCATTTGTCAACATAATGTAATACAAAGAGGGGTCATATTGACTCACAGGCCGTCTTTGATGAGTAGACCGCCTCACCCAATGATCCACATTATCCGGCAATGGGTTTACATCAGGTGGCACTATAAAATCATCAACAATGGCTGTTGTACATCATTCTCAGCATCATTTTCAGCATTGTTTCTTGGCTGCAAATGCCCTTCAGGAGCCTCAATTTGTTGTCCAACATCATCTGGCTCAAACACCACTGGATCATCTACATTTTCAGCCATTTGTGGTGCATCCTGAGGGTCAAAAATAGGCCTAACAGGTGGCTGGTCATGCTGAAATTTCACCCTTTTATGGTCATGCTTTGAGGCACAATTGTTTTCAAGCAGCCTTGCCTCATTAAAAACAACATCCCGGCTGCGTACAACCCTTTTGAGCTGAGGTAACCAAATCCTGCAAGCCATTTCGCCTTCTTCACCATATCCCATGAAGAGGCCTTTAATGGACTTCGCATCTAGTTTATTCCTCAACTTAGGTCTAACATGCACAAAAGCTTCGCAACCAAAAATGCGTAGTGATCATATGAAGCAGGCTTGCCAAACCAAACCTCTTCAGGGATGTCACCTTTCAAAGACATGTGAGGGGATCGATTGCATATATGCACTGCAGTTTTCAAAGCTTCTCCCCAAAATCCATGAGAGAGATTAGTTGACAGCATGCATCTCACCCTCTCACAAAGTGTCCTATTGAATCTTTCAGCCACACCATTAGAAGAGGGGCTGTATGGCATAGTAAGCTCCCTCTTAATGCCCAAATTTTCACAAAACTTGTTAAATTCAGCACTTGTGTACTCCCCCCTATTGTCTGTACGCAAGCATTTTAGCTTTCTACCAGTTTGGGTGGTCACAAATGCATGAAATCTCTTAAATGCAGCAAAGGCTTCATCCTTAGACTTAAGCAAATAAACCCAAATTTTCCTAGAATGATCATCAACAAAGGAGACAAAATAACATGCACCACCCATAGACTTAGTAGGCATGCTACATACATCAGAATGTACAAGATCAAGCACACAAGATTTACGAGAGACACCAGAGTAATAAGAACACTTTACTTGCTTGCCATATTGACATTTATTACAAAAATCAAGCTTTGTGTCTTTAGCATCAAGCTTGTTCAAAGTACAAAGCTTAGAAAGGCTCTTTTGGCTCATATGCCCAAGCCTCTTGTGCCACAACTCCATGCGAGAGTTAATTTCAGCCAATGCAATAAACTTGCCCAACACGGCCTTTCCATGCATGCAGTAAAGTGTCCCTTTCTTTGTGCGCTTTACAATCAGCCTTGAGCCTTTAGTCATTTTCCATGACCCTCTCTCAAACAAGATGCTGTAACCATGCATATCCATCTGACCAACAGAAAGCAGACTTTTCTTGATTCCCGGCACATATCGAACATCATGCAAGACAAGCTCATTTGTGCCATCTATGGAGAGATGCACAGTGCCAATACCCTCAATGGAACATGCATGATTGTTTCCAAGGTATACATGGCCACGCTTGCCCGCATCAAAAGTAGAGAAACACTCCTTGATAGGAGTCACATGAAATGAAGCACCGGAATCAACAATCCAAGTATGAGACAATGCATCATTGACAGTCAACAAAGCATCAATAAGATCACTCTTGGTGATCTGCATGTCCTGTGAATGAAGATTTAGAGAGGCATCAAAGTCATAAGCATCATCATCTGACAAAGTGGCACACAAGATGTCCTCTACATCTGACAGCTCCTCAATCACGACACTAGAAACCACATTGGCCTTCTCTTTGTCCTTTGAGCTATCCTGTGCATCTGCCTTGACTTCCTTCTTCTCTTTCTTTTTGTCTCCACCATTCTTTTTCCTTTCTAACTCAACTTTATAGTACCTGCAATTGGGTTTCTGGTGATCTTTCTTGCCACATTGATAGCAAGTCACATCACCCTTGCCTTTGCTTGCATTTCCCATTTCTTTACTCTTACTCTTACTCCTTTGTGCATAAGCATTCTTCTTTTCTGTCCTGCCTCTAACCATGTTGGTAGAGCTTCCTCCCGCTCCACTTGCTTTCCTCCCGATTTCTTCATTCAAGATAGAACCCCTAACACCATCAAAGGTCAAATTGGGGTTATTGGACAACGAAACCATCAAAGTTTTCCATGACTCAGGTAAGGTCATAAGCAAGAAGATAGCTTTCAGCTTATCATCAAAAGGGGGCAAGCCAGAATCCTGTAACTGCGACATAGTACCTGCGAATAATGACAAGTGCTCTGCCGCGCTCTTGGACTCATCTAGTTGCATGCCAACAAGTTTTCGCATCAAGTGCACCTGGTTGACAGGCGTTGTATTTTCATACATTCCCTTCAACTTCTTCCACATATTAAAAGCAGTCGTGAGATCTTTCACATCAATGACAGTCTCATCGGTCATGGCCATTTTAATGTATGTAACGGCCTTCTTGTTCATGCTAACTGATGCTTCATCCGTCATATTATGTGGCTTTACCTGTTCAAGTGCCGCTTCGCAATTCTTAAGAAATAGAATTCCTTGAATCCTATCTTTCCAAAGATCAAAACCTGTACCATCGAACCTCCTAATCTCGAAGAGGTTCTTCACATCCGAAGAAGATGAGGCCATAGTTGCACGAAATAAGAGAGATAATACGTTGAATTTTTGGAAAAAATGCGCAAAAATCGGAGTATAGCTTCACAGAGATGTGCACTACAGCTCCAAATGGTCACATGAGCAATTTGGGGCAAAATAGGTCGATTTGGGCACAAAATTCAATTTCTGAAATTTATGCGTACGAGATTTCAGCGATCGAATTTGTACTCGAAAACAACAAATTTAGTTGTTTTCAGCCTCAGAAGACATACATAAGGCTAATACACAGCCTTTAGAAGCATGTAAGTGCAAAAGCCCCAATTTGTAGCATCAAAATTGCATGAAATTGAGCGACAAATGATTATACATTGACAAAATTTGTCAAATGTGCGTAGATTGCATCAATTTGCACTTTCCCCAATGTAATCGCACCATAAAAACACTTGCAAAAACCTGTGCAAATCTGAAATTTGCTTAAAACACCTGTTTTAGGGCTTGCTTTTCGGCAATTTCAGTGTTTTCGGGTAGCGGGGACTTAGCAAAAGTATTCCCACCTTAATACATCATTTGCAAAGCTAGAGTGCTACCATGCAAACGCCGACACCTGTTGGCCCCAAAGACTAGCGTCCCTTTCAGTATTTCTTTATTGTATTCAAAGAGGGAATAAAACCTGTGATCTCCTACGAGCTGTATTTCATAATCTGGGCTGAAAATGACCTATTTTAGCCCAATTTCGGCAACATAATTATACTAGGACTCTTCACAAACAGTATCCCCACGCAAAAAGTGACTTTTCCGATGCATACGAACACTTTGCAAAACTTGGCGAGAATCTGTTTTCTGCCTTGAAAATGCACTAGATCACCCGCATAGCGGTCCCCTCGCGTCCCCGGCCAACCTGGGGTTTTTTGGGACCGTTTAGGGCCGAAACCCTAAACCTGCAAAAATACACAGCAAGCTGTATTTTCCTGTTTTGGGTTCCAAATTGCGAGCCGGTTGCATCCGTAGCACGTCCTCGAGCTCCCGCACGTGTAGGGCTCCTTGCCCTTTGAACCGGATGAGATTTCTCGCGTCAAATCTCTCCGAATTCACTTGTACCTGCGGGGGATTAGCAATTAGTTAATCTTGTACCTGTGCAAGAGGCTCTTGCCTCGGCAATCGTGGATGAACCCACACAACTGTACATATAGATGAAAAGCCCTCGAGCGGGGCATCACGTTTCTGTATTCAAAAGGGGAGAGAGGTGCGCGAGAGCAGAATCTACATAGTGCAAGGGAGAAGGCAAGCTTTCCATTAAAGCTTCAACACCTGCACCAACTACTCACACATACATTGTAAGTCATAGTGAGAGAAAGGCAGCCCCAAATTGCTTTTTGCGCCAAATCTTGGCTGAGGTGGCTGAGTTTGATTTTCTGCAGGCTCTGGTGCTGCCAAGTGTCCACTATGCCTCTTTGAGTTAATTTTCCTAGTACCCACCGAATTATAAGTGTAGCGAGGGGGCCTAAATGACTTTGAACTGAGCCTACACACCCTTTTACTGTTCGGATTCTAGTGCCGTTCGGCCCGACCAACTTGTGGCGACAAGGCCTTCCCGTCTGCGGATGAAACTCTCGGCCATCGGCCGTTTAACAGTGGCCACACAATGTCCGGCCATTTGCAACTTCAAAAAGAGGGTCCCAAAAATTAAATAAAAATCATCAGAAAGAAACCAACAACTAAGGTTAGCAGTTGCCGCTTCCTCGTGAGATGTTCCATCGCATTGATGCACATCCCTTCTCGTTCTTCAAGCTTTCTCTTAGGCAGTCTTTACGGTTTCTGTAATGGAAATGGCCTATGAACTTTGAGAATAGCGGAATTAAGAGAACTACAGTGAGCATTTTTATGAGGCTACTTTGAGAACATAGAGGGTGAACTTAATTAGTGGTAGCAACATACCCATTAGACTTAATTAACTTGGCATGAACAATACTTTTGCAAGAGAGAGAATTAGAGAACATAACAACAGTTGAGGTATGTGGAGCCGGTCTCCCCTCCAATAGGCTTTTGTATTATAGATTCTCCCATAAAGAGAGACTTGGTACAATACAATCTTGGTGTTCCTTGTGACCTAGGTGATGCAATGAAGATGGAAAGCTTCATGCATCACGAGCATAACATAAACTTTATAAAAGCATTAACCATCCCCAACCTCAGTCCCAAGGCCTCAAACACCTTCAAAGGTGGAGAGAGCTGGCGGGGATTGAGGGTAGGGACGAGGAAGAAGAAGTAACATATGAGAAAGAGATAGTTCCTCACTTATCATCACTCTTCTTGCATAGCATAGCATAATAGCATAATAATGATGATGAAGAAGATGGCAAGCTTAAGCATTGAAGCATGGCTCTTGGTTGGATTTGCATTCCATAGCCAAGTGTGTTGGTATAGGCTCTCAACTTCTCAACAAGCTTGGAGAAGGAGATGGAGCTCTTGCACTTTGTACCTCACACAATGAGAGTGTGTGTGTGTGAGAGAGTATACCCTGCAAGCCCTAGTTGATTGGATCGACCCCTCATTCTAGCTCGTGCTTTGTGCTCATTGGCTCTCTCAAGCCTAGCCAATCACAAGCCAGGGTCAAGTCAAGCAGTAGAGGTAGTCTTTGGACAAGTGTCCTCCTTTCCTCTTTGAGAGAGAGGGCTTGATAAGTGCCTAATCAATTAATTTAATTTGCTAAATCCTCATTGGACCTCTCAAGGATCAACCAATAGGCTTTGGACACTCCTTGAGGGCAACCTAGCTAGGGGCTTGACATGTGTCTCTTTTGCCTCTTGAGCAAAGGGTGCCCTTTGGGAGAAATGAAATGAAATGATATATTAACGTCTGTAAAATGCCAAAATGACGTATGAGACAAAACTGATTACAATGGTGAGTCTAGTACCAAGTCTGGGTACAAACAAAGAAAACTACAAACTAGAAACTGAGATAGGAATGCTACCGACTCCTATGGGTGACTGGTAAGCTGAGCAATGGTATAATGCCACAAAGGTACAAAGTGGGGATAAGTGTCACCATGATACAATATAGCAGTAGCATGAAGACTATCCTGATCGACACTCTGGGTGTTGTGCTAGAATCCTATAGATCCTTTGCCGCAATCTCCATCCGTGCTGCGTGGCTCCCCTCCTTAGTCGTGGTCGTCTCGATCTCCCCAACTCTATAGCTCGGTTAATACCGTTGTGTGTATGGGTGGGAACCGAGCTCCGTGGTGGTGGTGTCCCCTCTGCCTCTGTGGTACTCGGACTGAAGAAATCTGAGATGCGTCTCTGGGACTGTCTCTGTCTATGTCCTCTCAATAGAGAGTCTCTTTGTCTCTGTGTCTGAAGTAGAAGTAATCTGAGACATCTTTGATCTGATATCTCATGACTCTATCTAACAAGTCAAAACCATCTCTGAATAAACAGTGAAAGCGTCCCCGTATCTCATAGTAGACTGTGCAGTGACATATGTAGTGAAACTCTGTCTCTGGCTCTGCATGGCATAACTGACATATCCTACTGTTTGCTGGTATGCCTCTGAATCTACCTGTCTCAATCCCAAGCTGGTGTGAAGATGTGCGAATCTGGCCTATGTCACATCGTGACCCATGAGATAGATGTGTGTCCATGTAGTTGGGCCGTGTGACAAATCCGTCTGTCGCGAGTTGGAGAAGATGCTCTCTATAGAAAGTCCTCTTCGTACCCAACTCTCGTGATGGCTCTATCCGTGTCCTCCTGGTATCAATTTGGATAAGATCCTGCCGAATGAGTCTAGTAATCTCTATTCGTGTAAGAGCCAAAGATGGTGCATCAAGAGAATATTGGAAAGGGGGTAGCCTGTCCATGCTAAAACCATGCCTCTGAAACCATGAGCTCATCTGTGCATACCAACATGATGTATCTCCCTGTAATGCCAGCCGTCTGGATGACTCAAGAGCAAGCCTAGCACATCTGTCCCTGGTGGTGTCCCATAAGCTGTGTACAAATGATACTGATCTGGTAAGTGCCTCAATCTCCATAGGTGGGGCAGCCAGCTCCGCTCGTATAATGTCATGTGGAACTGAGGCCTTGGCTCTAATCAACCTAGAAATCATAGATACCAAGGGTCTCTCCATATTACTCCATCCAGCACTGTCAACAGATGGTCCCCAAACCTGAACCCTGTAGTGCATAACTGAAGCGACCAAAGTGTCGTAGAGCTAGAGCTTTGTTCGAGGTTCCTGAAACTGAACCTGCGAAACAAATCCTATCTAAACCGCCTAGTGCTGCATAGGCACGAGTCAATTTAGTGTCTGTTGCCAATTTCAATGTGAACCTCGGTCCGCTAAAGACCACCCCAAGATATGTGTATGTATCAGTGTACTCCATACTGTCCTGACCATATGTGAATGTAGGTGCTGATCTCCTGACCCACTGTGGCGTGGTATTAAATACCATGACTTTGGTTTTACCAAGGTTGACAGACAATCCACTATCCTTGCAAAACTATGCAATGCATCCAAATGTCTCTGCATACCCTCTGATGAGTGTGATATCAACACGATATCGTCAGCATACAATAAAAGAGGGATCCATGTCCCTGCAGGTTGAGCACCTCTATCTCCTCCTCTGTCAATATAATCAGAGACCTCATCAACATAAATACCAAATAAAGTAGAGGACAATGGGCATCCCTGTTTCACTCCGATAGTGGAGTGAACTATGTCAGATATCCCCTCTTGTGTGCGTACATGACCCATCACTGAACTATACAATGCCATAATCCCCCATATTAGCTCTGTGGGTACCGCCAATTCCATAAGTCGGCGCATCAATCTGGCCCTCGGTACTGTGTCAAAAGCTTTGCGGAAGTCCACAAAGCTGCAATATCCGTCTACCATGTGCTCGACCCTCCTCAATGATAGCTCTGAGTGTAAAGACATGATCCAGTGTAGAGAAACCCCTCCTGAAACCAGCCTATCCAGGTGCTCGTATGCCCATAGTCTCTGCCCAACTGCTCAGCCTATGCTCAAGGATGGATGCATACAACCGTGCCAATGTGTGTCCTACCATGATAGTACGGTAATTCCCCGGCACTGTGGGGTCTCCTGTCTTGAAGATAGGTACAATAGTAGACAATCTCCAAGACTTAGGAAAGCCCTCACACATGACACGGCTGAACAACCGTGCAAGCATCTCTGCCAACAAGTCCCCAACATGTATAATGTGCTCTGCTACCAAACCCTCATGATCCTGTGCCCGTCTGGTCTTCATCCTGTCAATGGCCTCCTTTACCATCTCACTGGTAAAGAAGCTGCTTGTAGCCGGACATGGCTGTGGTGGATCTGGTAGTGGTGGCTGTCCAGGTACAGTGTATAAAGATGTTGCATATTGCCCCCACATCTCCGTAGAAGTAATCACTAGTGGGGGAGATTGCTCATTGAATAGACGCCAAACCTCTCCTGAATCTCTACTAAGGAAGAGCTGATATAAATCCTGCTCCATCTGGACCAAGAAAGCTCGCTTCTTCCGTCGTACTAGTCGTCGTGTAGCAATACGAGACTGTCTATAGGTGATCACTCCCAATGCAAGCTCCCGCTAGATCTGAGCTCTCCTCTGTCGACACTCCTCATCATACTAGCTGTTCTGAGGCATGTGCCCAGAACGACGTCTTTGACCAGGCTGAGTGTGTGGGTATGCCTCTGTCGCTGCCCCATGTAATGTCACCGTCAGCATAGATGTGATCTCCTCCACTGTGTATACTGGCTCTGATGTGCATAAAAGTCTACATATCTCCTCTGCATAGACTGAGTCAGTCTCTGGTGGAAAAGTATAGCGTGGATGTCTACCATTCCGTGAGGCCTGAGATGTATTGTACTCAAAGGTGACTGATAATGTCAAAAGTGCATGATCTCTGCTATCCCAACAGGCGTGGGCCCCACTGTAAAATCCTGAATGTGAGAGATAAAGCTCGGATGTGTCAAAACATAGTCTACAGTGCTGGTCCCATGTCTGTGTGCAAAACAAGTAAAACCTGTAGACGATGGGAAGGTCGATAAGCCATTCAGTATGGCTAGCCGCTAAACTCTGAGTAGTCGTATAACCGGCCTGTACAACGTAGAGGGCGGTACTATTTCAATTACCTGTTAACTTTACACAGAGCACTGAGAAGGGAAGAGAACACAGTTGCGTCCAGTGACTAGAATGTCACTACGCACACGATACCGACACCCTGTAGGCCCCAAAGACTAGTGCCCCTTTCGGTATTTCTTTATTCAAATTAAGGTAGACGATCCGACCACTTCGCACAAGCTTTCACAAAGCTGTCCAAACCTGGCGAGGGCTGAAAACGCAGGTTTTCGACCTGATTTTGGCAGCATAACGGCGCAAAAACCCCTGTAGGTCAAAAGCACCTGTCTAGGACGGATTCCCTCGCTATTTGGAAGCTTTCTGATGAGCTGTCACAGAAATTCAGCGGGCTGTAATTCCCTGTTTTTCACTGCCGGGTGCCCAAAAGCTTGTACACGCATCCCAAGGCTCTCACAAGGCTCCCCCGGGGTTCCCTTGCAGTTTAGGTGCGAAACCCTAAACCTGCAGAAAAACACAGCAGGCTGTAATTCGCTGTTTCGGATCGTTTTTAGCGGAGCGAACACGCCTACGCGTGTCCCAAGGGCTCCCGCACGCAATGGGACAGTTCCCCTGTGAATCGGACGAGTTTTCACGCGAGAAAACTCTCCAAACTCGCAATCTTTCGCGATGGAATTGTGCGTACCTGTGGGGGATTAGCAATTAGCTAATCCGGTTCCTGTTCAGAAGGCTCTTGCCTTGGCAAACGCGCATAAACCCCCAAAACTGTACATGTTCATCTGAGTATCCCATCTAGTGGGGCATTACCATATGTGCCAAAGGGGAGAGAGAGATGCACGAGAGAAAATCATCGCGCTACATGAGATAGAGGAGAAGGCAAGCTTTCCATTAAAGCTATAGACCTGCACCCACTACTCACACACACACACTGTAGGTCACTTATGAGTCAAATCAGCCTCCTCTCTCAAATTGGGCGCACCCTCTTACTGATGGCAGTGGAAAACTGCACCAGGAGCCGCCATGTGTCCAGTTTGCCCCTCTTGACTTAATTCTCTAGTTCCCACTGACTTATAAAGTTGTGACTTTCCGAGTGGCCCAGATTTCATTTGGCGCACACAGGCTTCCATACTCATCAGAATTCAGTGCTAATTGGCCCGACCAGTCCCAGACTGACCGACCCAGACTCCCGCTGTGAGAAACCTATTCGGCCGCAGCCGTTTCACACTGGCCATGCAATGTCCACTTGCACCTTTTCAAGGATTCCGGGGAAAACAAGTAAAAATAAAAATATCTAGTACTTATTTACTGAAGGCAACAGGAAAAATACACCTCCTGGTGACACACCCCACCCTTGAAATACTGCAAGCGACCTCGCTTGCATGCCAATAATACATGCAGTATCTCCTGATATCACATATATTCTATGATGGGAATCCAAGATATACATGCTTCTGGAAATGTAGCGTTGGACGATTAAACCATTCCACCAACCTGGCTACGACACATATATCAAGCATAGAAGCCTTCTAGTGTACTCTGAAGCACAAACTTCTCTAGCTAAATTCTGTATGGAAAGAGTAGATACAATTGCTTAACTACTCTCTTGAGCATCATGAACCATGCTCTTGCCTTGCTCCAAAAAGGCTACATCAAGTCACTGTGGGTTCCATTTGAAAGGCTTCAAGATACAATTGCAATAGCTGAGGTGAATCAAGCAATTCAGACTCTTCCATCCATTTGACATTCAATAATGGATAGTTCTTGAACTTCACCAAATAGCGTCTTGCAACCTTTCCTCTAACCTTTCTTTCTTTATGTGCCAATATTTGTTCAGGAACAAGGATTTCATCCAATTCTTCCACTTCGGGTTGTTCCTCATCAAGCATACTCTCTGGCACATCACGAACAAAGGGTCTTAGAAGGTTGACATGAAAAGCATTATGTATTTTCTAGCCTTCGGGTAGCTTCAACCTGTAAGCTACATCGCTGATCTTTTCTGAAATCTGAAAAGGACCATAATATCGCATACTGAGCTTAGGAAACAAGCGTTCCTTGCCTTTCCTTTTCCTTAACCTGGCCTTTTCAAAGCGCAAAAGCACCCAATCACCAAGTGAAAATACAAGTTCACGACGGTGACGATCAGCATCTTTCTTTTGCTTAGCCCGAGTCTTCTCAAGAGCAATCTTTATCTTCCTGTATGTTTCATCCATATCTTGCACATACTTGTCTGCCTCAAAAATCTTGTCTTTAGTCTGTAAAATGGGCGGGACTTTCTTTCCTCCTTCCACTATCTCAAATGGTGCCTTACCTGGTGACGTATGCAGAGTGTTATTGTAAGCATATTCAACCAATGGAAGATGGTGTTCCCAAGTTGCCTTGTGCTCTGACACATAACATTTGAGCAGGTCCAGAACAATAGAATTTGCCTCTTCTGACCGTCCATTAGTTTGCGGATGAAACGAAGAAGAGAACTTTAGCGTAGTGCCCATGTTCCCAAACAATGCCTTCCAGAAAAGACTCGTCATACGTGGATCCCTATCACTGACAATTGACTGAGGCATCCCGTGATATTTAAAGATATTGCTCATGAATATCTTGACCATGTGTTCTGGCTTTATCTTCTTCCTCACAGGAATGAAATGGGCCTGCTTACTGAACCTACAAATAATAGTCCAAATCCCATCATTGGTTGTTTGCGTCCTTGGAAGATCAAAGATAAAGTCCATTGCTATGCTTTCCCATGGCCTATCTGGGATCGGCAATGGCTGCAATAATCCTGGTTGCTTTTGTCTGTCAAATTTGACTTTTTGGCATACTAAGCTTTATCTTACAAATGTGTCAACATCTTGACGCAAAGCTGGCCAATAGAAGAATGCCTCAACCCCTTTCACTGTCGCATCAATTCCACGATGCCCAGCATAAGGTGGAGCATGACTTTCCATCAAAATCTTCGGCCATAACTGTTTAGTAACGCATAACTTTCCATGCATCATGAGAAAGTCATTCTTAAGCATATAGTGCGATGTTCCCTTGCACATGCACAATCTGAAAATGGAACATTGACAAGATGTTTGCCGATCGCATGTGCTTCTCAGACAACTTCGTCTGTGTGAGAAAATATCGCAAGGTTTGATGATCCGTTTGGACAACAAAATCAGCCCCTAGCAGATAGTGTTTCCAACTAGTGAGAGCATGAATTACTGCCAGCAATTCTTTCTCATAGCCTTGCAAGTTCCTTTATGTCTTCAAAAGAATTCTGCTCTCATATGCGACTACTCGGCCATTCTGCATTAGAACTGCACCAAGATGGCCACACACATCACACTGAACCACAAAAGGTTTTGAAAGATCTGGCAAAATGATTACCGGATCTGAAGTCGGCTTCTCTTTCAAGTGTTTGAACGCTAAAATTTCCTTGGCTGTCCACTTGAAAGTAACTCCTTTTCCTTGTACTGCATGGAGTGGAGAAGTAATCTCACCAAAATTTCGGATGAACCTCCTGTAGTAGGAACATAAGCCTAGAAAGCTTCGAATGTCATGTACGGACATCAAGTTTGGCCATGATCTAATTGCTTCCACTCTAGCGGGATCCATGCGTACCCCATCCTTTGAAACAATGTGCCCAAGGAAGTGAATTTCTTGCAAAAAGAATTCACTCTTCTTCGCATTAATGAGTAGCCTGTTCTTACGTAACTCATTGAAAACTGCAGTCAAGTGATCCCTATGCTCCTCTTCAGACTTCGAATAGACAATCATGTCATCAAAGAAGGTACCCACGAAGTTTCTATGTGGTCTAAAAATTCTGTCCATCATTCTATTAAACGTGGCAGGAGCATTTGTGAGACCAAATGGCATGACAAGAAACTCATAGAGACCAAATGTTGTCCTGAACGCAGTCTTATGGACATCTTCTGGCCTAATGCGTATCTGATGGTACCCACTCTTTAGGTCTATTCTTGTAAACAATGACGCTCCCTCAAGCCGATCAAGAATGTCATCTATCCTCGGTATGGGGAACGTGTTCTTGATAGTATTCTTATTCAAGGCGCGATAGTCAATGCACATGCGCCATTAACCATCCTTCTTCTGCACTAAGAGTACAGGCGAACAAAAAGGGGATGAACTGGGCTCAATCAGCCCCTTCTCTAAAAGCTCGTTGACCTGACTCATAATCTCTTTCTGTTGGGCTGCACTAACCCTGTATGGTGGTCTATTCAGTGGACTAGAACCTGGCACAAGATCTATAGTATGATCCTCAGGTCTCTCAGGAGGTAACTCTCCTGGCAAAGAGTCTGAAAAACAATCACTGAAACCACTCAGAAAAGTTGACCTGTCTTTATCTAAGGTAGACAAATTAGATACAACTTGAGGTACTTCTTTTGCAAAGATCAAGTACGCAGAAAGATGATTCTTTATTATAGATGAAATAGCAGAAGCAGAAACAACTGGAACAGACTCGCCTCTAAGCTTTACATCAAGGACATGATTCTTTCCTCTATGTACAAGGGTAATCTTTTTGTTGTATGTATCCACCATAGCATGCAACCTGTAACACCATGGGATACCCAATAACACATCACAGCCCTCAAGTGGCATAATATGAAATTCTTCCGCATCCACATAGCTCTGAATGTGCAGACGAAGCTTTCCCAAAATGGGAGTAACGGGCTCTGAATGACCTGGGCATGCCAAACCTGCTTCCCCTGTCATACCCATCTCCTCTGCACGAATGCCCAACTTTGATGCCAATTTTGGTGATATGAAATTTGCACGGGCTACTGGATCAAAGAAAACCAGCACTGTCTGGTCTCTAACTTTGCCCCAAGCTCTGCACAGCTCCGTCGCATCTGTGTTTGGCTGGTCTCCAACCAAATCTGGAACAAGTCCTGCACTTGGCTTTGGTTTCTTCCCTTTATGGTCTGACTTGTCATCCTTATCCTGTGACTTCTTCTGTGGGCATTCATTTGAAAAATGTCGTTCTTGTTCACAAATGGAGCATTTCTTGGCCTCCCTAAGAGCTTTCCTTTCTTCAAAGGTTTTGCCAGAAAAATGCCTTTTTTGTCCTTGTCCTCGTCCCGAAGAAGACTTAGACTGCTTCTTGGACGTATCACCTTCTTTAGTGGAGGGCTTCTTTGTGGGAGGCTCAGAAGGCTTTGCTGCAACATTGCCCTTGGCTGAAAACTGTTTGCCCTGGGACCCTTTCTTGTGGCTATTAAATCCATCGGAATCTCCCTTCGACAGATTGCTGGCCACTCTTGCATTCTCTATCAACTGAAACATATTCTTGACAGTAGTCTTTGTGCAATAGTCCCTGATTTTCTTGGGCAATCCGCAACAGTACTTCTCAATTTGTTTTGACAATGGCACAAACCTGTAAGAGGTGACTGGCAACAGTGCGGCCTAAAACTGTGTATTGTACTCTTCCAGATTCGCACACTGTTTAGCATTCAACTCGTGCCATTCTGTCATCACATCCACTTCAAAAGTGTTTGTCAACCATGCAGGCGCAAAACGATGTTTGAATTGGACCCACGTTGTTGGGGCTTGACCCTGGTTCAACAATGCGGACCACCATTGAAGCGCATTCCCTTTCAAGAAAGTGGCAGCCTTGCGTATCTTTGAAGATTCCGTGAAGTTTCGTCCAGCATAGGCTGCATCGAACTGCTGCATGAAGGTCAAAGTCTTCAATTGATCCTCAGTTCCTCTGAAAGTTTCAAACGTCACTTCCTGCCCACCTTCCTTGTAATCCTTAAGCTGACTCAAAGGAGCCACATGATCAGAAACAGGTGCCTGTAACAGTGGTGCTCCATGATTGTTCATTCCAGCACTCGCATCAACTGTTTTACCTGTGGTATCTGCATTTGGTACGTATGGCTGCGAAAAACCAGACATACCAAATTGTGTTCCAGGCTCTCGAAATTGGCCATAGGCACCCTGAAAACCTGGTTGGACACCCATGTTCGCGTACATAGGGTTACCCATGCCCGTTTGCATTGTCCCGAACACATTCCCTGGCATATAACCTGTGGAAGGTCCAGCCATAGTTTGAAACACTGAACCACCTCCAAAATAACCAGGATAAGTATTAGGTAATGGAAGTGTATGACGCATAGTGTGTTCATTACTCCCTTGACCATTCACAAACGGTTCCTGTCCAGCTAAAGCAAGTTGCTTTGGATCATTGGACACCGCTAGTTGCTCAACCACATGGGCTTTCCCTCGAGCATCATGAGTCCTCTGCGCATTGGAAATCTCCATTTCCTGCAACGGCTCAGTCATGCCCTGTGTAGGAGGCTGAAAACCCTGTGTCGGAGCGTGTAACAACTCCTGCATCCTTGGGTTGTTAGCCAACTGCTGAAACATGTCCATGCAGCAACGCAGTTGAGTTCTAAACAACCTGTCCTCTTCTTGAAGAGTTGAAGGAACTTTCTCCGTGCCATGTGAGGAAGATCCCTCTTCAGGTACTTGGTCTCTCTTCTCTGCCATATCGACAAGCTCTGTGTTGCTTTCACCCACAACAATCCACGCTGCACTTTTTGAAGAAAAAGTGACTATCCCGGCGATGGAACCATATAACTGGCCTATACAACGTAGAGGGAGATACTATTTCAATTACCTGTTAACTTTACACAGAGCACTGAGAAGGGAAGAGAACACAGTTGCGTCCAGCGACTAGAATGTCACTGCGCACACGATACCGACACCCTGTAGGCCCCAAAGATTGGCGCCCCTTTCTGTATTTCTTTATTCAAATTAAGGTAGACGATCCGACCTACAGGGGTTTTTACGTCGTTATGCTGCCAAAATCACATCGAAAACCTGCGTTTTCAGCCCTCGCAGGTTTTGACAGCTTTGTGAAAGCTTTTGCAAAGTGGTCAAAAGCACCTGTCTAGGACGGATTCCCTCACTATCTGGAAGCTTTCTGGTGAGCTGTCACAGAAATTCAGCGGGCTGTAATTCCCTGTTTTTCACTGCCGGGTGCCCAAAAGCTTTTACACGCATCCCAAGGCTCTCACAAGGCTCCCCCGGGGTTCCCTTGCAGTTTAGGTGCGAAACCCTTAACGTGCAGAAAAACACAGCAGACTGTAATTCGTTGTTTCGGATCGTTTTTAGTGGAGCGAACACGCCTACGCGTGTCCGAAGGGCTCCCGCACGCAATGGGACAGTTCCCCTATGAATCGGACGAGTTTTCAGGCGAGAAAACTCTCCAAACTCGCAATCTTTCGCGATGGAATTGTGCGTACCTGTGGGGGATTAGCAATTAGCTAATCCGGTTCCTGTTCAGAAGGCTCTTGCCTTGGCAAACGCGCATAAACCCCCAAAACTTTACATGTTCATCTGAGTATCCCATCTAGTGGGGCATTACCATATGTGCCAAAGGGGGGAGAGAGATGCACGAGAGAAAATCATCGCGCTACATGAGACAGAGGAGAAGGCAAGCTTTCCATTAAAGATGTAGACTTGCACCCACTACTCACACACACACTGTAGGTCACTTATGAGTCAAATCAGCCTCCTTTCTCAAATTGGGCTCCCCCTCTTGCTGATGGAAGTGGAAAACTGCACCAGGAGCCACCATGTGTCGAGTTTGCCCCTTCTGACTTAATTCTCTAGTTCCCACTGACTTATAAAGTTGTAAGTGACTTTCCGAGTGGCCCAGATTTCATTTGGTGCACACAGGCTTCCATACTCATCAGAATTCAGTGCTAACTGGCCCGACCAGTCCCAGATTGACCGACCCATACTCCCGCTGTGAGAAACCTATTCGGCCGCAACCGTTTCACACTGGCCATGCAATGTCCACTTGCACCTTTTCAAGGGTTCCGGGGAAAACAAGTAAAAATAAAAATAAATCAAAATATCTAGTACTTATTTACGGAAGGCAACAGGAAAAATACACTCGTATTTTTCCTGGTGACAAGTCGTCATCTCCCTGAGGTATCTCCCATACTCTGCATGCTCTCTGTCGTGTGAGCATCTCCCAAGCCCCATCTCGTCTGGCTCTAGCTCTCTGAGCATCTCCTCTGAGGTGTCATAGAAAAATGTGTGTGAACTGCCTGTACGGGCATTGAAATCCCCCAAGAGTATGATGTCTCCATCCCTGGAGAACTCCCAAATATCATCATCAAGTACAGAGTAAGCAGATTGTCCTTTGGGTAAAGCATATACTGAAGTGCTGGGAGGAAAATAGCATATGGCGATGTACAAGAAACGTCCAGTCCTTGCCCTCAGCCTCACCCACATGTATCTGGCCTGATCATCTCTCCGAACTATATGCAGTAGTGGCTGGAGCTCCTCTCTGAAAAGAACTGCTACACCTCCTAATCCTCTAGTCCATGCTCAAATCTGGTGCATGTCGGGCAAGCTGTCTCCCATTTGTATCCTGATATATGCGGCATCAAGTGTCCTGGAGCCTGATGAGTCTCTGAGTAGAAAACAATGTCTCTGTCTCTGAAGCTGTCCTCAAAGGCCCCCACATCAAGTCTATACGACCCATTACAGTTCCAAACCGCCATCCTGAGAGTGGTCCCATAGGTCTCGCACCGTCATGTAGAGCGGTGCTCTGTAATCACTACTCGCCCATTTCTGTAGAAGGCTAACTTTCCCTTCTCCCTTGCTGCTATAATCTCCGGTATGACCTCTCTCATATGTGCAAGCTGTGAGAGGGTAAGGTCATCTCCTAAAAAGATACCTGTTTTCTTGAGGGTTGGCCTCTTCTTTAAAAAGTCTTTCTTTTCTTCCATGGAGGGAAAGCGCAAAATGAGAGCCCGTCCTTTTGAACTCTCCCCATTACCTTCATTCTTCTTGCCCACTTTCCAAGCTTGTGTGTGCGGGGGCTTCTCCACCCCCATCATTGACATGAGGCTCTTCACCTCTTGGTCCACCTTATTTGAATCTTTTAGGCCAGTCACTGTCACGTGTAGAGCGCGTATCCTTCTTCGTTGTTCCTCTTCTAGTGTTTTGTTGATGATGTCGGGTGTAGCCGGAATGTCCTTGCCCTTCCCCTCCTTGACAACTTCAATCCACTTTTCAGCCTCTTCCACCCTCTTTTGCGTTTTGGAGAGAACCTCCACCCATGAGGTCTTCTTTTCTCCTTCCTCCTTTATTTCTTTGACTTGTGTTCGTATAATATTCAGCTTATCTATCATTGATAGCTGAATTTCTCCATCTTCAAGGCATCCTCTCTCTTTAGTTTCGGCAAGTTCCTTCCGAAGGGCTGAGATGTTATCTTTTAGAGCTTGAATTTCAGCCCGGAACTCTGTGTGCTCTAGTTCCCTGACTTGTTTCTCCCTCTTTTTCCATTCAAAAAGTGAGCTCTTCTCTTTCTTCCACTCATCCATGTGAACTTTGCATTCTTTCGATGGCTGTCATTCTCTTGCTTGTGACCATGAAGTGCGCCGCCATCTTTCTTGCTTATTTGTTTCACTTCCTGAGAGAGAGAGAGAGAGAGAGAGAGAGAGAGAGAGAGAGAGAGAGAGAGAGAGAGAGAGAGAGAGAGAGAGAGCTCTCAACCACCTCCCCTACTTGCATGGCTCGCCCCCTCCTTTGTAGGCTTGCATCTTGACTTTCAAGCCGAAGCAACTTGGCCCCCTACTTGCTTAAGCACCTAGTCATCAAGCATAGGGTTAGTAAGATCATGGGCTCTCTCTCTCTCATGCCCCTAGCTTCAAGGGCTCACCCCCTCCTTGTAGAGATTAGGTTCGACTTCAAGCACATGCCTAGGTTCAAGCATGTACCTTAGTTATCAAGCATCTCATACATTTTAAGCAACTTGGCCCCCTACTTGCTTAAGCACCTAGTCATCAAGCATAGGGTTAGTAAGATCATGGGCTCTCTCTCTCTCTCTCTCTCTCTCTCTCTCTCTCTCTCGTCTACTACGGGATACGCGGCCGCTTCCACTGCATGTTCAGAGAGGGCTTCGGACCACTCTCCAGAGTCATGCGGTACGAGGATCAAAGATGCTTGGGTTTGTTTTTGCTCGAGCTGCGCAGACACAGAGAGAGCCTGATGAGAGGAGAGATCAGCCAGTCTCAGAGACGGATCACAGACTTCTTTAGAGCAGACACTGGACACCTAGAGGAGCTGCTACCACAGGAGAGCTCGCCACCTCACACTGGAGGCACACTAATCGACCGAGCGATTGAGCTAGGGAGATCTAGACGCCCACGACTGCGGAGGACCACACAACATCGACGGAGGTTGCATCAGAGGATTCGGATCACTTTGGCCCAGCATGCACGACGCCCGGTCAAGATATTGACCATGGTTTAGATTGATGAGATCCGCCCTGATGCTGGATCTTTTGTGATCTGTGATTTAGCTATCCCACCTAGTTGGATCTTTTGTGATCTGTGATTTAGCCATCCCACCTATCTGCTTAGATCACACCTAGCCGTTTCAGATTCCATAGCATTTTATTCTGTCATTTTATTTTGTCATTTTTGTTACTCTGACTTTGTATCAGATCCACCACATTGTAACTTTCTGGTCTCATAGGTCATTCTGGCCTTCTGAAGACATTAATATAACATTTCAACATTTCATTTCATTTCATTTCTTTCTCATGCCCCTAGCTTCAAGGGCTCACCCCCTCCTTGTAGGGATTAGGTTCGACTTCAAGCACATGCCTGGGTTCAAGCATGCACCTTAGTTATCAAGCATCTCATACATTTTAATCATCAAGCACCTCAAGCATAGGCCTAGCTTTAACCTAAGGTCTAAGGACTTTTAACACTAACCTTTGGAGGTCTTTAATGAAGCTAACACTAAGGTCTTTAAGCTCCATTAGCTAGCCTTGCTCTTTGACAAACCATCTCTCATTTGGACCCCTTTCACCTTGGCCCCGTGTTGAGATAGATCCATAAGCACATCTTTATATTCTAACCTTTGTTCCCGTTTATTCTCCCACATTAAACGATTAGTTTAATATGAGAAAATCATTTGGATTGGTTAGATATTAGATTTTATGACAGTTCCCCTTCGGAGTTGGTGATATCACTGCAGAAATACATCAGCTTTCCTATGAACGCTTTTAGCCATTTTGTACAGCCGAACATGTCTGTGTTCCTTCCCTTGTACCTGATCTTTTTGGTGGGTTGTCCTCGCTTTGAGGTTTCTCACAGTTAGATTAATCAAATTGATTTACAAAAAACGTGTGTGTGTGTGACAACTCTATCCTCTTTTGGAGTATCACTGTTTCAAGTTTAGAGAGAGTGTTCAACGCATTGAAAAAACTCAAATAGAGAAAGCTGAATCATTTTAATTTCAAGCTGATCTTGGATGACAGTTCAAAGATTTAACTTGGTTCCTTGTTATACTACTCAAAGCTAAGGAAGTATTTGTGTTTTCTACATGCACAGCCCTAACAAAGTTTGTTATGCTAGCTGACATTTTGCAGACAGAGGATGATGGGAGAATGTTCCCAGCAAGCAACACCTCCTCTACCATCGTTGACTGTCTCCTAACAGAAGCCCATAAACTTGGAGGTAACTTTTTCTTGAACTTGTAAGCAGTTCTTTTTTGCTTATTAAACAGTAAGAGGTGTTATTGGTCTTGAATATCTCTATGGAATATTCACTCCTCAGAATTGGGGGCTTATGATATCAAAACTGTTGTCTAGCTTGAGTTGCTGGCCTTATGCGCTTATTAATTAAAGGCTTATCATGTTTCTTTGAGATAGGAAAGTTTATCACATCAAACACTTCATTTGACGTTTAAGTTATGAAAAACTATTACGGTGGGAGTTCTGCAAGCAGTTCTCGTGACTGGACGGCAAACAGACATGGAAACTATGTAGGACCACCTCCCACTAATCCTGCTGACTTTCCCTGATGGGGAGCAACTCAAGGTGACTAGCTTTTGCAACCATTTAGGAACCAACTCTATAGAAAATAGATAGGCATCAGGCAAGCCATAGAGAGAGAGAGCATCTGATGTCCATGAGGACCAAGATGTGAATGTGATTGATAATTGTTGTTAGACATCCAATATGGATTAGGATATGTGCTATGGATTTCGATAAGTGCTAGTGCATGCTTCGTGATTGTAGAGAATGTGGCCCGCAAAAACACTTCATGATCTGCTGCTATACGGGCAGGCTGACATGGCACTTTTTATGCTGGGAGCTTTTGGGTGATCAATTGAAAGCAATTGACTTTTGAGAAATTTTGTGCAGATCGAAAATAGATACTTTTAGTGCTTTTGAGCACTGCCGAAAGGTTTTCTTTGTGGGCCAAGTGCCTATAAATATGTGTCTGGGTGAGCCATTATCACTCAGAGGTGAATGGGTGGCTTACATTGGCAGTTGTACATTGTAATGCCCACATAGAGGAGGTCCACTCCTACACCTGCACCGACACAGCAGGTTACCACTTGGGTGATAGATACAACTAGTCCAGATTACATAATTTTTTGAGAGGTCCACTACTACACCTGCACTGACACAGCAGGGGGTTGCATTACAGCGGGCCAAAAGATTTCGAGCTGGCAGGATCTAGATAGTAGAGAGCACCAAGCTACTGGGTGCCCAGGATCTACTAGAGAGAGTTAACAAAGATTAGAGCCTGACATCGCAGAGAGATAGAGGAGAGAGATTGGCTCAGCTCTGCGCAGATCCAGGCATGTTCTTCACGGAGCTTTTCAGTCTTAACTGCGCAGCTCAAATCCTGGAGATGGAGAGGAGATGCAGATTATGCCTAGAGGAGGTATGCTGCTGATTCTATGCATGCAATTGTGGAGCATATTTTTTTATTCCAGATTCTAAAGCTTGGGGATCAGCACAGACTTGGGTGATACATACTGGATTTATAGCGTCATATAGAGGTCTCCTTCTAGGCCCGAACCATACACGGGGGAGGACGGTAGTTCTAGATTACAGAATTTTTGGAGAGGTCCACTCCTACACTTAAGCGAGCCAAGAGCCTTCGAGTTGGCAGGAGGTAGAGAGAACCAGGCTACCGGATGCCCAGGCTCTAGGTCTACCATAGAGAGGTGACAACGATTAGAGCTTGGCATCAGAGAGTTGGAGGAAGATTGGCTGAGCTCCGCTCAGATCCAGGCAAAAGTTCAAAACACAGGAGGAATTCCCACAGGAACTTTCAATCTCGGCCTTTCCGGATTTTCCGAATCTTCGCATTCTCAAAATCCTGTATTTTCAGACCTGCAGGGATTTATTTGCAAGGAATTTGGAAACTGCAGAGCTCACAGAAATTGCAAATTGACACATACAGAAAGCAAATATATGCCATGTAGGCTGAATGTGGAAACATATGTATGCATAATGCGGTGCGTATAGGTTGCTCTCTCCTCTCTCTCAAAAAGTGAAACAAATAAGGCAAGACAAATGGCGGCGCACTACATGGTCACAAGCAAGAGGATGACAGCCATTGAAAAGGAGTTGAAAGAATGCAAAGCCCACATGGATGAGTGGAAGAAAGAGAAGAATTTAATTCTTGAATGGAAAAAGAGGGAGGAACAGGCGAGGGAACTAGAACGCAAGGAGTTCCGGGATGAAATTCAAGCTTTAAAAAGTAGCATCTCAGCCCTTCTGGAGGAACTCGACGAAACCAAAGAGGGAAGACGCCTTGAAGATGGGGAAATTCAGCCATCAATGATTGACGAGCTGAATAGTATACGAGCACAAGTCAAAGAAATAAAGGAGGAAGGAGAAATGAAGACCTCATGGGTGGAGGTTCTCTCCAAAACGCAAAAGAAAATGGACGAGGCTGAAAAATGGATTGAAGTTGTCAAGAAGGGAAAGGGCAAGGAAATTCCGACTACACCCGACATCATCAACAAAACACTAGAAGAGGAACAACGAAGAAGGGTACGCGCTCTACACGTGAGAGTGACCGGCCTAAAAGATTCAGATAAGGTGGACCAAGAGGTGAAGAGCCTCATGTCCATGATGGGGGTGGAGAAGCCCTCGCACACACAAGCTTGGAGAGTGGGCAAGAAGAGTGAAGGTAATGGGGAGAGTTCAAAAGGACGGGCTCTCATTTTGCGCTTTCCCTCCATGGAAGAAAAGAAAGACTTTTTAAAGAAGAGGCCAACCCTCAAGAAAACAGGTATCTTTTTAGGAGATGATCTTACGCTCTCACAGCTTGCACATATGAGAGAGGTCATGCCAGAGATTATAGCAGCAAGGGAGAAGGGGAAGTTAGCTTTCTACAGAAATGGACGAGTAGTGATTACAGAGCACCGCTCTACATGACGGTGCGAGACCTATGGGACCACTCTCAGGATGGCAGTTTGGAACTGTAATGGTTCGTATAGACTTGATGTGGGGGCCTTTGAGGATAGCTTCAGAGACAGAGACATTGTTTTCTACTCAGAGACTCATCAGGCTCCAGGACAGTTGATGCCGCATATATCAGGATACAGATGGGAGACAGCTTGTAGGACATGCACCAGAACTGCGCATGGGACTAGAGGATCAGGAGGTGTAGCAGTTCTTTTCAGAGAGGAGCTCCAACCACTATTGCACATAGTTCGGAGAGATGATTAGGCCAGATACTTGTGGGTGAGGCTGAGGGAAGAGACTGGACGTTTCTTGTACATCGCCATATGCTATTTTCCTCCCAGCACTTCAGTATATGCTTCACCCAGAGGACAGTCTCCTTACTCTGTACTTGATGATGATATCTGGGAGTTCTCCAGAGATGGAGACATCATACTCCTGGGGGATTTCAATGCCCGTACAGGCAGCTCACAGACAGTCTTCTATGACACATCAGAGGAGATGCTTAGAGAGCTAGAGCCAGAGGAGTTGGGACTTGAGAGATGCTCACACGACAGAGAGCATACAGAGTATGGGAGATACCTGAGAGAGATGACGACTACTCACAGTGTAGCCATACTGAATGGCTTAACGACTTCCCCATTGTCTACAGGTTTTACTTGTTTTCCACATAGACATGGGTCCAACACTGTAGACTATGTTCTGACACATCCGAGCTTTATCTCTCACATTCAGGATTTCACAGTGGGGCCAAGGCCAGTTGGGATAGCAGTAGATCATGCACTTTTAACATTATCAGTCTCCTTTGAGTACAATACATCTCAGGCCTCACGGGGTGGTGGACATACACGCTATACTATTACACCAGAGACTGACTCAGTCTATGTAGAGGAGATACGTAGGCTTTTATGCATATCAGAGCAAGTATACACAGTGGAGGAGATCACATCTATGCTGACAGTGACATTACATGGGGCAGCGACAGAGGCATATCCACACACTCAGCCTGGGCAGAGACGTCGTTCTGGGCACATGCCTCAGAACAACTGGTATGATGAGGAGTGTCGACAGAGGAGAGCTCAGATACAGCGGGACCTTACATTGGGAGTGATCACCTATAGACAGTCTCGCATTGCTACACGACGACTAGTGCGACGGAAGAAGCGAGCTTTCTTGGTCCAGATGGAGCAAGATTTATATCAGCTCTTCCTTAGTAGAGATTCAGGAGAGGCTTGGCGTCTATTCCATGAGAAGTCTCCCCCACCAGTGATTACTTCTACAGAGATATGGGGGCAGTATGCAACATCCTTATACACTGTACTTGGACAACCACCACTACCAGACCCACCACAGCCATGTCCGGCTACGAGCACCTTCTTTACCACTGAGATGGTAAAGGAGGCCATTGACAGGATGAAGACCAGACGAGCACAGGATCATGAGGGTTTGGCAGCAGAGCACATTATACATGCTGGGGATTTGTTGGCAGAGATGCTTGCACGGCTATTCAACCGTGTCATGTGTGAGGGTTTCCCTGAGTCTTGGAGATTATCTACTATTGTACCTATCTTCAAGACAGGTGACCCCACAGTGCCGGGGAATTACCGTACTATCATGGTAGGACACACATTGGCACGGTTATATGCATCCATCCTCGAGCATAGGCTGAGCAGTTGGGCAGAGATTATGGGCATACGAGCACCTGGGCAGGCTGGTTTTAGAAGGGGTTTCTCCACACTAGATCATGTCTTTACACTCAGAGCTATCATTGAGGAGGGTCGAGCACATGGTAGACGGATATACTGCAGCTTTGTGGATTTTCGCAAAGCCTTTGACACAGTGCCGAGGGCCAGATTGATGCACCGGCTTATGGAATTGGGGGTACCCACAGAGCTGATGTGGGGGATCATGGCATTGTACAGTTCAGTGATGGGTCATGTACGCACATCAGAGGGGATATCCGACATAGTTCACTCCACCATCGGAGTGAAACAGGGATGCCCACTGTCCTCTACTTTATTTGGTATGTATGTTGATGGGGTCTTTGATTATATTGACAGAGGAGGAGATAGAGGTGCTCAGCTTGCAGGGACATGCATCCCTCTTTTATTGTATGCTGACGATATCGTGTTGATATCAGACTCGCCAGAGGGTATGCAGAGACATTTGGACGCATTGCATAGTTTTGCAGAGGATAGTGGATTGTCTGTCAACCTTGGTAAAACCAAGGTCATGGTATTTAATACCACGCCACAGTGGGTTAGGAGATTAGCACCTACTTTCACATATGGACAGGACAGTATGGAGTACACTGATGCATACACATATCTTGGGGTGGTCTTTAGTGGACCGAGGTTCACACTGAAAGTGGCAGCAGACACTAGATTGACTCGTGCCTATGCAGCCCTAGGTGGTTTAGAGAGGATTTGTTCGCAAGTTCAGTTCCAGGAACCTCGAACAAAGCTCTGGCTTTTCGATACTTTGGTCGCTTCAGTTATGCACTACGCGGTTCAGGTTTGGGGACCGTCTATTGACAGTGCTGGATGGACTAATATGGAGAGACCCCTGATATCTATGATTTCTAGGCTGAGTAGAGCCAAGGCCTCAGTCCCACATGACATCATACGAGCGGAGCTGGCTGCCCCACCTATGGAGGTTGAGGCACTCACCAGATCAATATCATTTGTACACAGCTTATGGGACAATACCAGGGACTGGTGTGCCAGGCTTGCTCTCGAGTCATCCAGACAGCTGGCATTACAGGGAGATACATCATGTTGGTATGCACAGATGAGCTCATGGTTTCAGAGGCATGGTTTCAGCATGGACAGGCTGCCCCCTTTCCAGTATTCTCTTGATGCACCATCCTTGGCTCTTACACGGATGGAGACTACTAGACTCATTCGGCAGGATCTCATCCAGCTTGATAGCAAGAGGACATGGATAGAACCATCACGGGAGTTGGCTACGAAGAGGGTTTTCTATAGAGAACATCTTCTTCAACTCACGACAGATGGATTTGTCACACGGCCCAGTTACATGGACACACATCTATCTCATAGGTTACGATGTGCTATTGGCCAGATTCGCACATCTTCACACCAGCTTGGGATTGAGACAGGTAGATTCAGAGGCATACCAGCAGACAGTAGGATATGTCACTTATGCCATGCAGAGCCAGAGACAGAGTTTCACTACATATGTCGCTGCACAGTCTACTATGAGATACGGGGACGCTTTCATTGTCTATTCAGAGATGGTTTATACTCGTTAGACAGAGTCATGAGATATCAGGATCAAAGATGTCTCGGATTATTCCTACTTGAGATTCAGAGACATAGAGACGCTCTATTGAATGGGCAAAGACAGAGACAGTCCCAGAGACGCATCTCAGATTTCTTCAGTCTGAGTACCACAGTCAGAGGGGACACCACCACCAGAGAGCTCGGTTCCCACCCATACACACATCAGCGGTACTCTCATTGATCGAGCTATAGAGTTAGGGAGATCGAGACGACCGCGACTGAGGAGGGGAGCCACGCAGCACCGGCGGAGATTGAGGCAGAGGATCCACAGGATTCTAGCACGACACCCAGAATGTCGATCGGGATAGGCTTCATGCTACTGCTATATTGTATCATGGTGACACTTATCCCCACTTTGTACCTTTATGGCATTATACCATTGCTCAGCCTACCAGCCACCCATAGGAGTCGGTAGCACTCCTATCAGTTCTTTGTTTGTAGTTTTCTTGTTTGTACCCAGACTTGGTACTAGACTCATCTTTGTAATCAGTTGTTCTCATAGGTCATTTTGGCCTCTTGTAGACGTTAATATATCATTTCATTTCATTTCATTTCTCTCTCTCTCTCTCTCTCTCTCTCTCTCTCTCTCTCTCTCTCTCTCTCTCTCTTTCTCTCTCTCTCTCTCTCTCTCTCTCTTCACTGTTTTTTAGGGTTTCGTCACTGCCTCTTGTTGTTTTTCAGGGTTTCACCACTTTTTTTTGTTGTTTCTTAGGGTTTCAAATTTGTATTTTGCTGTTTTTTAAGGTTCATAAGCGTTTCTTGTTGTTTTTAAGGATTTCTTGTATTTTTTTGTTGTTTTAGAGTCTCTCTCTCTCTCTCTCTCTCTCTCTCTCTCTCTCTCTCTCTCTCTCTCTCTCTCTCTGTGAAAGCATCGGCGAAGTGCCAACGGCTTCCCCCACGTGCAAGAAGACGGGTGCCCACAGTATTGATTTGGGGGATTATGGCTCTATACAGATCGGTGATGGGACATATACGCACTCCGGAGGGGATATCTGATTTAGTTCACTCCACCATTGGGGTGAAACAGGGTTGCCCATTGGTTTGCCCATTGTTTCCTACTCTATTTGGTATGTATGTTGATGAGGTGTGTGATTACATTGACAGAGGGTGATAGAGGTGCCCAGCTGGCAGGGATGTGGATCCCATTGTTGTTATATGTTGATGATATCGTGTTGATCTCTGACTCACCAGAGGGTATGCAGCGATAGTTAGATGCATTACACAATTTTGTAGAGGATAGTGGATTGCCTGTAAACCTTGGTAAAACCAAGGTTATGGTGTTGAATACCACCACACCACAGTGGATCAGGAGATCAACACCGACTTTCACATATGGTCAGGAGATTGTAGCGTATACATATTCAACACCTCGCAGGAGATGGGTTTGTGATTCTACCCAGCTACATGGACACACATATGTCTCATGGTTTGCGCTATGCCATTGGTCGGATACGCACATCCTCACATCAGCTAGAGATTGAAACTGGTAGATTTAGCGGGATACGAGCAGACAACAGGATAGGCCGCTTATGCCAGCTAGAGCCAGAGACAGAGCTACATTACATATGTCATTGCACAATGTACTATGAGATACAGGTCCGTTTCCACTGCTTATTCAGAGAGGGTTTCGGTCCTTTCACTAGGGTCATGACTTATGAGGATCTGAGATGTCTTGGGCTATATCTACTTGAGTTATACAGATATAGAGACACTTTAATGGGGAGAGATATAGAGAGAGAGTCCCAGAGACAGATTACAGATTTCTTTTCACTAGATATGGGACAGCGAGAGGAGCAGCCATCACTGCAGAGCTTGGCCCACACTCATCGACCACTACCACCACTCTCATCGACCGAGCACTCGAGCTACGGAGATCGAGAGGGCCACGATTGAGGAGAGGGGCTACACAGCATCGACGAAGACTACAACAGAGGATTCGAGCCATACTCTCTCAACATCTAGAGTGCAGATAACGATGGATTCTAGTAGTAGTATCTTTGTTCTAGTTCTTTTGTGCCCAGACATGGTATTAGATTCACTGTTTTGTGACAAATTGGTCTCATAGGTCATTTTGGCCTTTTGAAGACGTTAATGTAACATTTAATTTCATTTCATTTCTCTCTCTCTCTCTCTCTCTCTCTCTCTCTCTCTCTCTCTCTGTGTTAGGAAAAGTGGCTGTATAGTGTGTACAAAGGAGACCTCTGGAGATGCTCAAAGGCCCATCACCTAGAGGATGTACAAGACGGGAGAACAATGTGAGGGCTATGTATATGTCATGGTGGCTTGTATGAGGAATGCAAAATGAACCACTGTGGAGGTGCGTAGTGCCATGTAATGAGGTCGAGACTGAAAAGAACTGAAGATCTCACCCATGTCTGAAGAAGGGAGTATCTACTCCTCTCCACTGCCCTGGAGGAGCCTGCTGCAGTATTCCACTGGCTGCGAAGATTGTACAGCAGCTCAATCCAAATAGTTGTTAAAGTGGTGGATGTTGAGAGGACCGTGAGCCCAGAATGTGAGCACATCCCAGTTCAACTCAGCTAGGGGCCTTCCTTGCCATATCCACAATCTCCAAAGCGGTGCCTTCTGTGTAGTGAAAACAGGGTCAACACAAGAGCACCTCTCTAAGGAGCCCACCACTCAAACAGGATGCCAATGAGCATCCAACCGCTGATCAAGAAGCACCTCACCCTGGAAAACCGATCTGATATGATAGCTATGATGGCCAGTTTGCCGTGCAATGCCAAACACTAAAGTCTGCTGGTGTGCAACAATCGGTCTCCAAAGGCAAGGTCGAAAAACACCCACCGACCTGGTGAGAAGGTAGAACAGTTTGTCTCTCAATGTAGCCATGCCAATCACTACATCTCATCTAGCCCAATCAATGTGTGTCCTCTTGCCTAGCTCACGCCCTTCTGAATCTTTCACATATGCTTTCCAAACAAGTGGCAGTAGAGATTCCAAGGCTAAGCCCCAGGAAACAATCCGCGCTCTAGGAAATATAATTGTGTCCCAATGATCTCGTGGCCGTGTGTGAGTAGATCCATCTGGACCACTCGACAGAAAGTTGCACACTAGGCGGCGCAAACATGCCATGACTCCAGAATGTAGAGACATGCAAGATGTAGTGAACCAAGCCATTGCAAGAAGTACCTGATTCACCACAAGGACTCTACCAGCCAAAAAAAAATGCAAGGAAGAACAATGGCAACACTTCCTCCTGATAGAATGTAAAACTCGCTCAAGAGTGTTGCTCAACAATCACATCAATGCCAACATGAAAACCCAAATATCTGAAAGTATGTTTTGTGGGCAGCCATGTGAAATCGTCCTGCACACCCCCACATGAACTCCTACAAGAAACCCCCAAAGGACTTGTACTAGTCGATGAGTGCACCACTGCCAAGAAAAAGTGTTACAGGCTTGGACACTCCAAGCGAGAAATCAATAGCAACACGCGAAAAGAAACTGCAAAATGATTGAACTTGACGAGAGAGAGAGAGAGAGAGAGAGAGAGAGAGAGAGAGAGAGAGAGAGAGAGAGAGAGAGAGAGAGAGAGAGAGAGAGAGAGAGAGAGAAATGAAATGACGTCTTCAAAAAGGCCAAAATGACCTATGAGACCATCAGATACAAAGTGGTGAATCTAATACAATGTCTGAAGTACAAGTACAAAAAGTACTTAATGTAAAAATGAAAACTGAAAATGAAGTGTGAAATGTGAAATGTGAAATGTAGAATAGGCCCTCAATGACACTATGGGTGTCGTACTAGAATGCCTCTGATCCTTTGCTGGAGTCTCCGTCGATGGAGTGTGCTCCTGTGTCTTGGTCGTGGTCGTCTCGATCTCCCGAGCTCAGTCGCCCTGTCAATGAGGGTGCCTCTGGTATGAATGTGGGTACAACCCTGTGCTGATGGTTGGTCTCCTGTCTCCCTCGATCCAAAGAAGTCTGTGATCTGTCTCTGTGACTGTCGTACTCCATGTCTCCTCAGCAGACTATCTCTATGTCGGTGTAGCTCAAGTAGATATAAGCCAAGGCATCTCTGATCCTGATACCTCATGACTCTATCTAGGGGTCCAAAACCCTCCCTGAATAAGCAATGGAAGCGCCCTCATATCTCATAATACACAGTGCAGTGGCATATGTAGGGTAGCTCTGTCTCTCGCTCTCTATCGCATAGTTGGCATATCCTAGACTCTGGTGGCATCCCTCTGAATCTATTTGTCTCAATCTCCAGCTGGTGTGAGGATGTGCGAATTTGACCAATAGCACATCGCAAACCATGAGAGAGAGAGAGAGAGAGAGAGAGAGAGAGAGAGAGAGAGAGAGAGAGAGAGAGAGAGAGAGAGAGAGAGAGAGAGAGAGAGAGAGAGAGAGAGAGAGAGAGAGAGAGAGAGAGAGAGAGAGAGAGAGAGAGAGAGAGAGAGAGAGAGAGAGAGAGAGAGAGAGAGAGAGAGAGAGAGAGAGAGAGAGAGAGAGAGAGAGAGAGAGAGAGAGAGAGAGAGAGAGAGAGAGAGAGAGAGAGAGAGAGAGAGAGAGAGAGAGAGAGAGAGAGAGAGAGAGAGAGAGAGAGAGAGAGAAATGAAATGTTATATTAACGTCTTCAAAAGGTCAGAATGACCTATGAGACCAAACTGATACAAAAGTGGTGAATCTGTTACAATGTCTGGGTACCTTAGTACTAAAGTACTAAGGGCGAAAAGTGTGAGTGTGAAAATAAATGTGAAAAACTAAATACAAAGTATTAAATAAACTTCTTAGGAGCATTCTGGGTGTCTGGCTAGAATGCTTCTAATCCTTTGTTGTAGTCTCCTCCGGTGAAGTGTGCTTCTGCATCTCGGTCGTGGTCGTCTTGATTTCCTAAGCTCAATCGCCCTGTCAATGAGGGTGCCTTTGGTATGAATGTGGGTACTCCTTTGTGCTGGCTGCTGGCCTCTTGCTTCTCCTTCCACTCCTGCTTCTCTCGATCCGAAGAAATTTGTGATCTGCCTCTGAGTCTGTAGTGCTCTTTGTCTTCTCATTAGATTATCCCTGTGCCGATGTAGTTCCAGTAGGTACAAGCCTAAGCATCTTTGATCTTGGTATTGCATGACTCTATCTAGAGGTCCAAAGCCTTCTTTAAATAGGCAATGGAAACGCCCATGTATCTCATAGTATATGGTGCAGTGGCATATGTAGTGTAATTCTGTCTCCGGCTCCATTCCTCATAACTTGCAAATTATGCTCTCAAGTGGGATTCCCCTAAATCTGCCAAATTCAATTTCCAACTGGTGTGAGGATGTACGAATCTGACCAATAGCACATCTCAAACCATGAGACAGGTGGGTATCCATGTAGCTCGGGCGAATCACAAATCCATCTCCAGAGAGCTGTAGGAAGTTTTCTTTGTAGTCGGCCATCCTCGTGCCCAATTCTTGTGTAGGGTCTACCCATGTCCTCTTAGTATCCAACTGTATAAGATCCGGACGGATGATTTTATTAATCTCCGTTCGTGTAATTGCCAGTGATGGAGCCTCAAGAGAGTATTGGAAGGGGGGTAATCTTTCCATACTGAACCCGTGTCTCTGAAACCACGAGGACAGTTGCGCATACTAGCATGATGTATCCCCTTTCATTGCTAATTGTCGAGAGGATTCGAGGGCCCAGTCTAGTATATCGGCAATTATTTGTATCCCACAAACCATGTATAAAGGACACTGATTTGGTAAGAGCTTCAATTTCTATCGGAGGGGCAGCTAGTTCCGCTCGGGTAATTGCATGTGGTACAGAGGCCTTGGCTCTAATCATTCGGGAAATCATAGATACCAAATGTCTCTCCATTGACTTCCAATTATCCTGATCCACAGATGGTCCCCAAATCTGGACCCCATAAAGCATAGCCGAAGCCACCACAGTATCAAAGAGCCAAAGTTTTGTTCGTGGTTCCTGAAACTGCACTTGTGAACACATCCTCTCCAACCCTCCCAAGGCCGCAGAGGCTCTGGATAATCTAGCATCCGTTGCTATCTTAAGAGTAAACTTCGGTCCTGCAAATACCACACCAAGGTATGTGTATGCATCTGTGTACTCTACTGTATCCTGGCCATATGCAAATGTAGGTGCCGATCTCCTAACCCACTGCGGTGTGGTGTTAAACACCATAACTTTGGTTTTACCCAAGTTTACCGACAATCCACTGTCCTCTGCGAATTTATGTAATGCATCTAGCTGCCTCTGCATTCCATCTGGTGATTCTGCTATCAATACAATATCATCTGCATACAACAACGAAGGGATCCATGACCCTGCAAGTTGAGCACCTCTGTCACCCTCTCTATCAATGTAATCTGATACCTCATCTATGTACATGCCAAATAAAGTAGGGGACAGTGGGCATCCCTGCTTTACTCCAACGGTGGAATGAACAATGTCGGAATCCCCTTCTGGAGTACGTACATAACCAATTACTGACCCGTATAAGGCCATGATCCCCCAAATAATCTCTTTGGGGACCCCTAACTCTTGCATCCTGCGCATCAATCTGGCCCTTGGTACTGTATCAAAAGCTTTCCAAAAATCTTCAAAGCAACAATACATCCTTCTCTCGCTTGCTCTTCCTTCCTCAATAATGGCTCTGAGTGTAAGAATATGATCTAAAGTGGAATAACCCCTCTTGAATCTAGCTTGTCCTGTTGCCCTTATGCCCTCATTCTCTGCCCATCTGCTCAATTTTTGTTCAAGAATGGATGCGTAAAGTCGGGTCAATGTGTGACCTACCATAATGGTACGGTAGTTCCCGGGTATCATAGGATCCCCTGACTTGAAAATAGGTACGATAGTAGATAATTTCCAAGATTCAGGTAATCCTTCACACATGACCCGATTAAACAAACGAGCAAGGACTTTTGAAAGTAGATCCCTGGCATGGATCAAATGTTCTGCTACTAAACCATCATGATCATATGCTCTTCTTGTCTTCATCTTATCAATGGCTTTTTTCACCATTTCCGTAGTAAAAAGTACTAGTAGCAGGGCATGGCTCTAGCGGATCTGGTAATGGAGGCTGTTTAGATACCATATATAATGATGTTACATATTGACCCCAAATCTCAAGAGAAGTAATCGTCGGAGGCGGTGAGTGCTCGTGAAATTAGCGCGAGGCCTCATGTGAGTCCTGACTCAAGAAGAGCTGATATAAATCCTTCTCCAGTTTGGCTAAAAATGCCCTTTTCTTGCGACGTACTATACGCCGAAGAGCAATCCGAGACTGCTTATATGTGATGATCCCAAGTGTAAGCTCTTTCTGGACCTGTGTTCTCGTCTCTCTGCATTCCTCGTCATACCAACTGTTTTGAGGCATGTTCCCAGATCCTCTCTTCTGATCAGTTTGAGTATGTGGGTATGCCTCTTGTGCTGCTTCATGTAGTATCTCTGTTAACTGAGAAGTAATCTCCTCTACAGTATATACTGACTCGGCTGCCACATCCTATTATAGATCTTTTCCACATAGACTGAATCAGTCTCTGGCGTGAAAGTATATCTTGTGTGTGTCTTCTTCCTTTGTACTTGAGAGGCATTGTATTGGAAGGAGATTGATAAGGTCAAGAGAGCATGATCCATTGCAATCCCAACCGGTCTGGGTCCCACCTTAAAGTCCTCTATACTAGAAATAAAGCTTGGTGAAGTCATGACATAATCCACTGTACTAGCCCCATGCGTGTGCGGGAAGCATGTGAATCCCCCAGATAAAGGGAAATTCTCTAGACCATTAAGTATGGCCAAACCATGTATAGTTGCCATCTCCATGAGATGTCTCCCATATTCAGTGTGTTCTTTATCCTGTGAGTTTCTAGTAAGCCCCCTCTGTGATAAATCCACTTCTCTGAGCATTTCCTCAGAAGTATCATAGAATACTGCTTGAGAGTTGGCCGTTCTGGCATTAAAGTCTCCTAAGAGAACGATGTCTCCATCTCTAGAGAACTCCCATATGTCATTATTCAATATGGAGAAAGGGGACTGTCCTTTAGGTGAGGAGTAGACTGATGTACTTGGAGGGAAGTAGCATATAGCGATATATAGAAATCTACCTGTCTCGGCTCTCATTCTCACCCACATATACCTTGCTTGCTCATCTTTCCTGATAATCTGTAGTAGTGGTTTCAGCTCCTCTTTAAATAAGACTGCTACTCCTCCTGAACCCCGGCTACCCCGTAGAGATCTCTTGTCTGGTCGACCAGCTGTTTCCCATAAATAACCCTTCACATGTGGCATACGCTGTCCCGGTATCTGGTGTGTCTCTGAGTAGAAAACTATGTCTCTGTCCCTAAAGCTGTCTTCAAAGGCACCTACATCTAGCCTATATGATCCATTACAATTCCACGCCGCTATCCGGAGCGTCGCCCCATAGGTCTCGCACCATCATGCTGAGCGCTTTTCCAGAACCACTACTTTCCCTCCTCTATAAAAGGCGATTTTCCCCTTTTCTCTTGCTGCCCTGATCTCTGGCATCAACTCTTGCATGTGTGCCACTTGTGCTAATGTAAGGTCATCTCCCAAGAAAATACCGGTTTTCTTAAGAGTTAGCCTCTTCTTTAGAAATTCTTTCCTTATTTCTATATTCGGGAAGCGGAGAATAAGTGCCCTATCCTTTACGTTTCCCTTCTCATCGATTCCTTTCTTGCCCACTCTCCATGCACTTGTGTGAGTAGGCTCTGTGATGCCCGTGCATTGTAGCAGTTCCTTCACTTCTTCATCTACATTCTCTTTGTCTTTGACTCCTATGAACCGCATATGCAGAGCCCGATTCTTCCTTTTCTGCTCTTGCTCAATGGTCATATTAATAATGGTAGAGGTAGGTGTGGTCTCGGGCATCTGGGCCTTCCCTTTCTTCGCATCTTTAATCCATTTCTCTGCTTCATCAACCTTTTCTTGTGTCTTAAAAAGACGTTCCGCCCATGAAGATGCCGTTTTCGATTTCTGTTCATCTCCTTCTCGGGGAGAGAGAGAGAGAGAGAGAGAGAGAGAGAGAGAGAGAGAGAGAGAGAGAGAGAGAGAGAGAGAGAGAGAGAGAGAGAGAGAGAGAGAGAGAGAGAGAGAGAGAGAGAGAGAGAGAGTCACGTATGCGGTTGTTTCATGAGTCACGTATGTTGGATGCTAATTTTGTGGCAGAACATTATGACATTGGTCGCGGGGTGACAGACAGACTGCTTGAGATTGATTCCGCCGTTCCTTCACAGTGGGATGCAGTCATGAGAGGCACGGTTCAAATGCCTCCCCATTGTGGCTGGGAAGGCCTCTTTGCTCAGAGCACTCTCTTATTAGCTCGTTTAGACACCATGCTATTCACAGTTGATATTGACCAGTCTCAGGGGATTCATGCTAGATTGACATATGATGCCACCTCTCCGCACCTTGCCCTTCCCGGAGCTCGATGGGAGGCCATCAGAGTAGTTGGCTCCCGCGAGAAGCGTCGTTGTGTTGACCCTCGTTTCGCTTCTGCCGATGCTGCACTTTGGAGGCTTTGGGTGTGGGAGGGTCGTGCCCTATCTCAACTTTATTGGGACCCACGCGAGTGGTATTGGCCTCACTCTGACCCCACCGGTGCGCCAGTATCCTTCTTTGAGTACACTGTCAGGATTGGACGGTTAGCATTGATGAGACAACAACCAGAGCAGCCCACTCGTATGCGTTTCTAGTTACATTCAGGCCTCTCCCATGCCTATCTGCAACAGTTTTGGTCCACCATCTGGGATTTACATGCGGCTCGTCGTATTTCTTTTTTCATGTGGATGATTGCACATGCGGGACTTCCAGTTGGGACTTGGCTAGCTACTATGGGTCATGATCCGTTATGTACTCGCTGTCCTTTGCGACTACTTGAGTCACCTGCACACTGTCTTTGGTCATGCTCAACTTCCCATGTACTGTGGCTTGCAGTTTGCTTTCTACTTAGCAGAGCAGGTGTTCATCATGGATTTCTTACTTGGGGATCTGTCTCATGGTTGATGCCGATGCCCGGCCCCCATCTTTTCTACGAGGGCTCAGACACAGATCCAGCCTTTATGCTCACATCGAATGGTTATCGGCGAGGTACTTTGGCTATGCTACCACAGATTGCTTGGCAGGAGGATTCTCAGACACGTGATGGAGTTTTTTCAGTCATCACTAGTATTACACTATGGAATGTTTGGAGAGCTCGTTGTCTCCACATTCTAAGTGCGGCTCCACAGCTCCTTCAGGATACCCTCACTGCCATTTGGCTGGACATCATTCATACCCTGATTTGGCAGTGGGATTCATCCTCAGGTACATCTCGAGCAGCCGAGGCACACCGATTTGCCTTCCTTCGGCGTTGGGCTCGATCCCCACTCTTCTTCACACTTACAGGTGGCCAGATTACGTGGCATTATGCCCCTCCTCGGTGGTTTCTCCTCCACTCATCACAACCGACCACCATGAGATTGTTCTAGTTGAGTTGTCACTATAGTGGCTCTCCTCCTTACATTCAGCTTGTACACCCCACGTGATAGGCTATTTTGGCATCCGCTGGGGATTATATTGTACTCAGTAATATACAACCCTGACTTTTTCCAAAAGAGAGAGAGAGAGAAAGAAAGAAAGAAAGAAAGATTTTTAACGTCTATGTCAGGCCGAAATCGGCCTATGAGACAAATCAAATGTACATGGTGTGTATGTCATCCGTCTATCGGAAAGACAAATGAAACAAAACTGAACTGAATGTAGGTAGTGGAGAGAGAGAGAGAGAGAGAGAGAGAGAGAGAGAGAGAGAGAGAGAGAGAGAGAGAGAGAGAGAGAGAGAGAGGACATGGCACGAAGAGCCGCTGGCCCCAAAGACTGGCGCCCCTTCTCGAGGGTCCAACTCTCTTTGAGACTCTGCGTCTAGATGTTCTCTTGAAGTGTGGCCCACGGGTTCCTTTTAAACTTACAAGGGATGCCCAGAAGTAGAGCCCCAAAAGCACATGGTCCAAAAGCACCATCACCCAAAAGCAACTGATCCAAAAGCCCCATGTACAGCTGGCCAAAAATCTGCTCGCACAGATTACTGAAAATCCATACATCTTGCCACGCGAGTACATCAGCGCAAATCACGGGATTCCATACAGCCAAGCCACGTGTCAAGTCAGTGCGATTTACGAAAATCTTGGTACAGTTTGCCACCACATCAGCAGTCAGTATGTTTTATGGCCAGTAGTCTAGATGTCAAGCTTTTGAGTATATTGGGTTTTAGGCCCCACCGTCGGTGCTCCTTAAGTTCTGTAAGTTTATCCGGGTTCAGTTTCTCTTGTCCCCTCGACCATTCCTTTCTAAGTGGGCACGCCACATCATCACTTTGTGATATTCCCCCTCTTGAAAGAATTGTAATCGCCCTCGATTACGCTTGCAAAAACAGCCAAAGGATAGAAAATTTCTTCAGTAGACATTGACTCTATGTACTCATGCACCAAACTCCATCAATCTAGAACCTCTACAAAGGCATCAGGCACTGATAAATCACATTTTTGTTGAGGGTCTCAAATACAAATCATGATCATTGTAACCATTTATCAATCACATCCAGATCGTGCGGATCTTTTCACGGATGTTTTGATCTACTAAATCTTGTTGCTATCAGATTCACGTTTGAATCAAGCAAACCATGACAGTTAATCCACATAGCATGCAGTTCACGAAATCACACACTTAGTTCACACTGAACACCGTGTTTCAATCATTCAATCTAGCTCTCATTCCATCTAGAACTCTTGATACACCTAGATCATTGGGCAGCCATCTCATCCTCCCGAAACTCTTGATGCACTCACAACAGTATCCAGTCATCTCATCCAGATAGACATCTTGATGCACTAGAATCTTCGTCAATGCACATTCAATTCTTATTTACATAGCCATCACATCTAGATCTTGCTGATTGCTAACAAATGTCTAGATGTACTAAGTTCAAATCATTCATCAAACAAAATGGTGCAAACATTTCATCTTTCTACATGTCTCTAAAAATACACACATAAAAGAGTACATTTCTTCAGTTCAATTAAGAAAATTTCCAATTCAGTGCACATATGTTCAAGTCATTCCGCAAAATACTGTCAGTCCGTCAGTACCCTTAAATTCTCAGAGAGAAATTAGTGACTTCATTCAATCTAGGCAATTTGTGACAAAGGAGTGCAGTAGCTCCCCTCTTGTGTAGTCTGCATCGCACCAGATTCAACGTGTTGATTCATCGGCAAATTTTGATATTTAATAATCCATAAGCTTCAACAACTCTCTCTGAAGAGAATGTGCGATGTTCTCCTCCTCCATCTACTTTGTATCAAGGGTCAAAAGGTACCCTTGACCGAATTATCCGGTGGACCTAGCGTACCTTTCTGTTCTGTTCTTGTGCCCTATGACGTGTTTAGTAGCTTGGTTGGCCTCGTCGTTGGCACCACAATGTAGATCTTTGGAATTCTCTGATCTACCAACCGATTCCTTTTATGCTCTTTTCTTGTGCCTTGGATCTGTTGGTAGCCTTGCTGGCTTCCCTTGCTACCCACGTTGCAGGTGCTTCTCTGCGTAACAAGAGAGTAGACCACTATGTCTGTGCATGTCCTTTCAAGTAAGATGCCGCCCTTCGTACCTTGGAGTGTTCTTAGAAGTGACCTCACGAGAAGGCGACGTCAAACTACTGTATAAACTCAAGGGCTCGATGGGTGTCCTGATAGCCTGAAAACGTGTCAAATCTGACTGCTTGATCCCCATCCTTGAGCTCCTTGGTCTTTTTGTCCATTTGTTCACTGTCGGAAGAGGACGAGTTCTCCTCCTCTCAACTGCTAGATGGCCTCCGATGCCTTCTAGACTTTTACATAAATCTACTTTTCTTACTTTTTCTCTGCTTCTTCCACCCCTTCTTATCCTCATTGGAACTAGAGGACGACGAAGTGTTGGAACTCTTTGAAGAGGAAGATCCTCGAAACAAACACTCTTCTGGATCTGCTTGCCACCGCGAAAGTAAACTTCCGGCCCAGATAATCGGGGAAATCCGCCGATTTCCTCTTCTTTTGAGAGTGCTTCAAGCCTTTCATTAAGTGAATCATCTTCTTTTCAAGACCTCTGTCCAGCTCTTTCTGCGAGTACAATTTCCACTTTTCTGCACTCGGCTTTCCATTAGCTTCCTTTGAGACCAGAAAGGAGAATCAATGGCCTCTCGTCATCTAGAGTGAATCTCGTCAATCGGGTAATTCTTTAGATGATTCACATATTACAGGTGTTTGGAGTACTTAATCTATCTTTTTACACACTTGTCAACGTGCAGTTGATGTTTGTACTTCCTTCTGGAAAATTTCCCCGATAGAAATTTGCCTAAATCTTTGTTGGTTTCTTTACTTCTTGCGCCGGGTTTCAACTTTTCTTCACCTCTTCGCAGAGAGGTGTTGTCTCTGTCAGATGCTCCATGAGAAACCATGTGTGTTGCAAAAGGGATCGGATCCTCTGTAGAAGAAGAATCTTTCTGAGCTTTGATACCACTGGTACAGGCTTGGACACTCCAAGTGAGAAATCAATAATAACACATGAACAAAAATTGCAAAATCATTGAACATGGCGCGCGTGCGCGAGAGAGAGAGAGAGAGAGAGAGAGAGAGAGAGAGAGAGAGAGAGAGAGAGAGAGAGAGAGAGAGAGAGAGAGAGAGAGAGAGAGAGAGAGAGAGAGAGAGAGAGAGAGAGAGAGAGAGAGAGAGAGAGAGAGAGAGAGAGAGAGAGAGAGAGAGAGAGAGAGAGAGAGAGAGAGAGAGAGAGAGAGAGAGAGAGAGAGAGAGAGAGAGAGAGAGAGATGAAATGTAATGTTATATTAATGTTTTGAAAAGGCCAAAATGACCTATGAGACCAATTTGTTACAAAAAAGTGAATCTGATACCATGTCTGGGTACAAAAGAACTAGAACAAAGATACTACTACTAGAATCCATCCTCATCTGCACTCTGGATGTCGAGAGAGTATGGTTGGAATCCTCTGCTGTAGTGTCCATCGATGTTGTGTAGCCTCTCTCCTCAATCGTGGCCGTCTGGATCTCGATCGATGAGAGTGCCGGTAGTGGTCCAATGCCGAGCTCTGCAGTGATGGCTGTTCCTCTAGCTGTCCCATATCTAGAGAGATGAAATAAAATGATATATTAATGTCTTCAAAAGGCCAAAATGACCTATGAGACCAATCCGTTACAAACTTGTGAATCTGATACCGTATCTGAGTACAAAAAAGGAGATACTAAAACACTGTGTGGGGTATGTGTGATCATTGATATAATGGGTGCCCAATACAAGAGAAAGATACAATGGGTGATGAACCCATCCTCACGTGTACTTTGGATGTCGAGATAGTATGGCTCGAATCCTCTATTGTAGTCTTCGTCGATGCTGTGAAGCTCCTCTCGTCAGTCGTGGGCGTCTCGATTTCCCTAGCTCCAATTGCTCGGTTAATGAGTCCCGCGGTTTTTTTTTTTTCGAGAAAAAGATCCTTCTATTAGTTAATGAAAACTGCCCATAGGGCTACAACCACCTCTGCAAGAGAGGGCCACAACAAGCATGATGGGGAGACTCTCCCAATGAAAAAACAACATATATACAATGAGGCTAAATCAAGAGATGGGAGGAGGGAAGAGCCACACAGGTGGACAGTAGTGCCATCTGAGCACCCCCTAGACTATGGTGTAGAAAGGCCTAGGGCGCCAGAGTCGAAGGAAAGCCTCGCGGCACTCCCGCATGCGGTCGTAGCTGCCCTGTAGTCCCTCAAGCTGTCCTCTGAGAGTATGGATCAGCTCTAGCCAGAAGTCACGAACAGTCTCTGCTGGTGGCACAGGGCGAGCCTCAAAGATGCGGAAACAGCGGGCCCGCCAGATGAGCCAAAGTGTCAGGCCACTGATGAGCTCCCAACACTCCTCTCTCTCACTGCACCACTCATGTGGAGTAAGCAGGCTGAAGTGTAGGATGCCCCCCCTGCATCACTATCATCCTGCTGGTGGAAGATAGCTCAAACTGAAGTGCCGGGCCCGTGAGGGTGGACCAAGCCGCTGCCCCCCAAGTGTATTGTCGAGCCGTGGAGAGAGCAGGCATCAACCGAAGAACTTGTAGCCACACCTGCTGGGCCGAGGGACAGTCCCAAAGACAGTGACGCTGACTCTCCACCAAATGGTCACAAGCTGCACATGTGGCCGAGAGACCACTATGCACTAGCCAGCTCCCTACTTTTGTGGCTCTATGTGCGACCAGCCACTGAAACAAGGTGAGTCGCCTCGGCTGTCTGGAGTCCCACAACCTTTCCCAAAAGTCTGCCAAGAACTCGACTGTGAGACCCTCCTCGTGCCAATGACGTGCTGCAGCGGGGAGGGCCTCTCTCTGTGCTGCTAGTATATGCCGTCCAAGCCGAACAGTGTACTGAAAGAAGGGGACTCCTGGGTGGTCTGCAAAAGAGAAGGGGTCCCTCCATAGCCACTCACCAGGATCCCACTGTACTCGTGCCAGTGGACAGCACTCCCAAGCCCAAAGCCTCCAGTGTCCAGTCTCAAGAGCTGCTGGGTCAGGGTCTATGACGCAGTCCTCCCACAGATGCCCAGAACTCGGATCCTTTGAAAACAACACTCTGCTACCTGCGGGGCCTCTACTGCAACTCGTTGTAATTGTCCCCCACCCTGAAGCTCGAAGAACAGGGCTGGGACAGTCTCTGAGGAGGCCCTGACTGAAATGAGAACCTCCAGTCGTGTGAAGGCTCCCATCCACCGGGGTGCTACTGGCTCGAGAGGCGTGAGCCACTCTGCTGGAACTGATTCTGAGATGTCCTGACACATGCTCTGCACCCCTCTCATGCCCTGTAGCTGGAAACCGTGTACCTCCTCTGACAAACCTGTAAACTCTAGCCAGTCACCTAGAGAGCGCGCTAAACCTGTTGCCATGGGACCCCAAGAAACATGAGGTCGACTACCAACCAAGTAGCCTCTCTGAGTGCTAACCATGGGGTTCCAGACAAGGGGCTGCCGTAGGCGCTCCTCCGTGCACATCGGCTGTCGCTGTTCCAGGCCATGCCGTAGGAGCTCCCAAGAACGAAGCAAACTCACTGCGAAATGATCCTCCAGTCTCCTGCTCAAACCAACTCGGCGCATCTCTGTAAAGATCCATCTGGTCGAAGGTTGCCAAGGGCCTCCTGATTGAGGCACCTTGGCATGAAGCCTCTGCAACAAGAACTCCTTCCAGGGCTCCTCACCAGGAAGAAGTCCTCTGACTATGAACTTCCCTAGAAGGGCTCTGCTCTGCTGTGCTGGATCAATGATCCCAAGCCCTCCTTGAGAACAAGGAAGCGTGATGACCGACCAAGCCACGTTGGCTCGGGCCATCTGAGTGTCACGTCCTGACCAAAGGAAGTTCCTGATCAGCCTCTCTACATGGCTGATACAAGAACTCGAGAAGATCCAGCAGGAGGTGATGTACCACATAGTCGCCAACAACACTTGGTTGGCAACTACTACTCTACCAGCCAGCGACAGACGTGCTGAGCTCCAATGTAACAGCTTTCTCCTGATGGACAGGAGAAGAGGAGCAATCTGTTGCTCGGGAGACAAGTCCATACCAACTTGACAACCCAAGTATCGAACTGCAGTCCCTGGGGGAATCCACCTGAAACCCTCTCCTGGCATCCAATCTGGCATAGGAGCACAACCAACCGAGAAAGCCACTGTCTTTCTCCAGTTGATCAGTGTGCCCGATGCACAATAGAAGGTCTCTAGAGCCTGCTCACATCTATGAAGATTGGCCTCCTGGCCATCTAAGTATAAAGCTGAGTCATCGGCAAACTCAGCGTCCAGTAGCTCCTCTCCCCGAATAGGGAGTGCTAAGCCCCGAAGACCAACCTGCTGTGACACCAAAATTCTGCTCATCGCCTCCACATAGAACAGAAAGAGAAAGGGGGCAAGAGGACAGCCTTGTCTGATCGAGCGTGTGAGCATGAAGCGCTCACCTCTCCCCCCTGCCAGAAGCCATAGTCACAAGGGACGCATTCCGGGACGGGGGAACGGGGGACAAGGGACGGGGCTGAAATGGATTTTTAGTGTAAAAAAGAGAGCGGGACGGCAAGTGGGGACGGAAAAGTGGGGACGGGAAGCCCGAAAAAGGGCATCCCCTGTTACTATGCCAGAAGCACCTGACTGTGAGCCTGTCTGTACAAAGCTGACACCCCTCTGATCCAAGTATCTGAGAAGCCCATCTTGCTAAGAGTGCCCTCTAGAAAGTCCCAGTCAACTCGGTCGTAGGCCTTCTCAAAATCGAGAAGAAGAATCACAAGGTCCTCACCACGGAGCCGTGCCAGGGCAGAAGCCTCCCAAAAAGTAAAGATGTTGTCAAGGATACTGCGTTCCTTGAGAAAACCTGGCTGGACTCTGAGTCCCATGCATAAGGCTCTCTAAAAGTGGTTGAATCCTCAAACTCAGAGCCTTGGCAAGAATTTTGTAGGCTGAGTTGAGGATGGTGATGGGGCGCCACTGTCGAATCTCATCCAAGGAGCCACCCTCCTTGGGAATGAGGTAGATTAGGCCCTCACTCATGCTGTCAGGCATCACTCCTGTGTGCAAAATGTACTGAAAAGCACTACAAAGATCTGGCCAAGCAGGTCCCAGTACTCCAAGAAAAAGCTGGGAGTCAACCCATCCTCACTTGGACAGCTACCACGAGGGAGGGCCCTCAGAGCTGTGTGCAGCTCCTCAAGCTGAAGTGGCATCTCTAGCCTCTGGCGCATCTCCTCTGTCACAAGACATGGCATCTGTGCCCAAACCTGCTCCCTACATGCATCCTGCCGCTCTGACTGAGGCTCAGCCGACAGTAACTCACGGTAAAAGTTAGTAGCGACTGCACGCATATCCTCAGGCTCACAAGCAACTAACCCATCGGGCCTCCTCAACTGACTGACCTTGGCATGCGAATGCCGAGGCCCCACTGTCTCAAAAAAAGCACCAGTCACTCTGTCACCCACCTGAGTCCACTGAGATGCCCGTCGGTGGAAGGCAAACTCATGACGCGTCTCCTCTGTGCTAGCAAGCTCCTGTCGAGCCTGCTGTAACTTCTCCTCCAACCATGGACTGTCTGAATGCTGCTCCTGCATCCTTTGCAGTGAAGCAATGCCCTGTCTGAGACGCTGCTCCGCCTCTCTCGCTGCAGCCCAACGAGCCAGAGACTCTTGAAGAAAAAAGTGGCTAAGCTGAGCCAAGCCTGAGGCCACTCTGTCTGCAGGTGAATCCTGTTTGTCCATACCCTCTATCCAGAGAGCCTCTACCCTCTCTCTGAGTGTTGAGTCTAATAAGACCCTCTCTGGGATGCAGAGCATCGTGCTCCCACTCCTCTGCCTGTCTGCCACTGTGAGGATCACTGGTGCATGGTCGGAGAAGGAAGTCCCTGCCAAGATGCCCACTGAACCCCCCAAGTCACTGAAGTGGTCACTAGTGTAGAAGCGATCTATCCGCGATAGATTCACTCCTCCCACTCTGCGGTCCGATCTAGAGAAGGCAAGACTGTCTGGGGGATTCACAAAACTTGAGTGCTGCCATGTATCCGAGACCCTCAAAGTCATACAAAACCTCTCCCAAGCTGCCAACTCGACTCCATGCACAATAGCATAGCTGCCACCAATCCTGTCAGAAGGGTCCTCCAACATGTTGAAGTCCCCTCCTATACACCAATGATCGGCCTGCGGCAAAGACTCAACAATCTGTGACCAAAACTCTGCACAAGCACTCGCCACGTTGGGTGCATAGATGTTCAGGAAGCCCACAAGGCCACCCTGAACCTGCATAGTAATCCACTGAGCCTTGCCTGGCACAATAATCCCTCTGCCTGCAATGGCCTGTTGCAATGAGTCCGCAATAGTCATACATACCCCTCCCTGGATGCCTCTAGGTCCAAAAGCGGCTGACCAAAAGGTATCATACCGTCCGTGCAAAATCTAACCACAACGCCGAATGTGGCTCTCACACAGATGGTGCTCCTGAAGCATAAGGAGATCAATCTCTCCTCCCACAAGGGAACGTTGAAGCTCTTGACGCAATCGGTCCCGCTGTCGTTGAAACTGGGGCCCACCTAGTCCTTGCACGTTCCATGAGACGATCCTCATGGGGAGCGAGAGAGAACAGATGTTGCCGCAGTAGCAAGACGGGCTATCTTTGAGGCAGGCTTGGATGGGGAGTAATCCGCATCCGAGCGTCCTCTAGATAGGCGTGACTGTAGTGAGTGCCTAGCCCAAGCCCAAGCAGAGCGAGCCGTATGTAACGCAACCTCCTCTGTCCAAAAGTCCTCATGAATGTATACATAGCAAGGCAAACACTCCGTATCAGCAAAGAAGTACACCACAATGTGCCTACATCCTGCTGAGTTTGGGGGTGTCACCGCAAACTTGGCCAATGGCCACAAAGTCTGCAGCATATCTGTAACTCCAAGTTCTCCCATGTTGTGAGAGAACTCTAAGACCTGTGTATGCAACCATCCCACCACTGAGTCAAGGGACCACTCTGTCTCGGTCCTACCACAGAGGGGGAAGGAGAAACCAACTGCTGAGTCCAGGGCCTCTGTCCCCCTAGCGGCGAGGAACAAAACATGGACCCTGAAACAGGCTGCCTCATGGTGTGCTGCGGAGTCGCCGAGAAAACGAGTGAACCCGTAGTCAAAGAAGTCCCAGCGGCGTCTGATGTCAACGCTCGTCAGCCCACGAGGGATGGCTGCAAGGGAGGATGTCTGAATCTGCAGAGGGGGCTGCAAGAAGGGGTGACCCTCTCGCGCTAGGCGACTCGTGGCGAAGGCATTGCCAAGAGATCTCCTAGCCGTCGGAGAAGGACCAGTCGCCTGAGCCAACTGAGGAACTGGAGCAGGAGGAGGAGAGGGAGTTGGGGAGAGTGGAGGAGAAGAGGGGCGGGATGGGGCGACAGAGGTAGAGGGGCAGGGTGGAGAGGCGACGGGAGCAGAAGGCGGGGAGGATGAGGCAAAGGGAGGGCACTCTTGGGGGGGGGGGGGGGGGGGGGGGAGCGGCTATCGAGAGAGAAGCGGAGGTGGAGGCTGGCGTAGGGATCTCCTCCTGCTCGAGAGGACCAAAACGGTTCCCCGTGGGAACCCACTGCTACTGAGTAGGCACCTGAGGGCCACTCTGAGTGCTAGGCTGACGTTGTGGCCCCTGGCGTCGGCCGCCACGGGCCTGCTGCCACCCCTCCGTTGGAGCCCCAAGCTCTGAGGGTGGCTCTGCATTTGTACGCTGTGCTGCTGGCTGTGGCTGCAGGCCAGCCCTGGCAGGTTGGGGCTGAGGCTGTGGTGCAGGTCGCGGCCTCCTCCGTGGACAGGCCCTCGCTAGATGGCCCATCTGGCGGCAAATGAAGCACTGGTTCGGGAGGCCCGAGTACTCCACATTTTGTTGAAACCAACCCCCACTCACCCGAGGTAGAAGGATAACCTTCGGGAGCGTGTGGGTATCTCTGACCAAAACTCGAACTGAGGGAATGCCAGCCGCCTTGGCAGCTACTGATGCTGCCGTGCGAGGTGTCTCCAGGACAGTCCTATTGGTGGAACCGATCCTGTAAAGAAGTGGTAGGTACTCCCTCCGTAAACCCGGAAAGCAGACTGAGATGGGGATGTCTGCCTCCTCTACTAGAACATCCGAAGTTGGGTCAAAATCATGTCGCCACTGTCGAAAGTGGGCATGTGAGGCTGGGATGGCTAGTGGACTCATAGCTATGACCTTGGACGCCATCTCGGAGGACTCAAACTCGATCTGATAGTAACCCCGTCCGAGAATCTGGACATCCAAAATCTTTCCCACCTCTGCGAGAAGGCGGGCCTGGAGAAGGTCTCGCAGCTCTCCTCTGCTAGGTCGGGTGCCGAGAATCTTGCAGATGACCGAGGTCGCCTGCAATCGCTCTACCTCGGCGGCAAGGCTCGCTTGCTCTGTAGGCGAGAGAGCAAGTCGAATGGTGGGCTCAGCGGGGTCGGGCGAGGGGGCTTCTGGCGAGTCCCTCTGTGGCGAAGCTGGAGCCTCCATCTGTGTCTACTGCTGTGGCGTAAGAAGAGGACGATGGGAGGGTGCTGCAAAAGGGCGCGCCAACATTGCTCCAAGGAGTTGAAACAGATGCCGAAAGTGCCGAATCTGCAAGGAGTAACCGAGGCGGAGGGCCCAAACTGATGGGTGAATGGGCCGAGTCGGGGGGGGGGGGGGATAAAATGGGTTGGGGCTGAGGGCTGAGGGCGGGCGGACTAGCTGGAACAGGGCAGCGCGAGGGGGGGCAGCTGGGGCTGAGGGCAGGCGGGAGGGGACAGGCGAGCGGGGGCAGCGGGGGCTGAGGCAGCGCGAGCACACGAGGGGGGGGGGGGGAGGCGATGGCGATGGCGCAGCAGAGTGTACAGCAGCAGCGAGAGTCCCGCGGTTTTTCCTGTGTCTATCCAGATTTACACGACCATGCCCCACTTACATAAAAATTGCAGTTTTTTATTTGAAACACGTACTTGAATGTAAATCTAGGAAAAATGTGTGGGCAATCCAGCTGGCCTCGTAGCGAGGAGTCAGGATCTTTCATAACTTGTATCTGCTTCATCATGATAGGTGTGCTTCTGGTCGTGTGCTAAAAACTCTAACAGTTGGGCTGCAGACAAAAGTATCGGTGTCAAAAGTTTTGCAGAGTTCAGACTCTAAATTTGATGTTTGCACTGGTGGCACTAAATTTTCCAGCAGCTCTATCAAAGCAGACTATCTCTTACTTGCAACGGGAGGCACTCCAAAGGTGTGGTGCCCTTGTTGGGATTTTGTTTTATATGGTAGACCATTTTATTGTGTTTGTTTGCGATCGTAATGGGCTCCATGTTTTTCTTCAGGGTTTTGACTTGGCAAAAGGGCTTGGACACAATGTCATTGATCCACGTCCAAGCCTATTTACGTTTAAAGTTGCAGATTCACAGCTTCAGGAGCTAGCTGGAGTAAGTGCCCAATCCACTTCTTTGAACAAGAGTTCTTCTGGAGCATCAACAAAGCCTACAGCAGGGGCTTCACAATGTGTCATAGTCATAAGTTCCTCTGGTTTTGCAGGTAAGCTTTCCAGTGGTGCATGCTGAATTGCAAGTGAAAGGGCAAAAACACAAAAACCCGAGACTGACACAGGTTTGCAATCTCTTCAATGAATTTTTCAAATCTAAGCAATAGAGTATGTTAGGGGGTCGGAATCTCTTGCAGGCTGGACCGATGCTGATAACTCATTGGGGGCTTAGTGGACCTGTGGTCCTCCGCTTGTCAGCTTGGGGAGCAAGGGACTTGTTCTCTGCAGATTATCAAGGTGTGTGAAAGCTTTATAAAAGATTCTTGACTGGATCTCTAGACTTACCTATAGGTAGTTGATCCATCTATATCGATAAGATGTACAGGAATCCTTTGGATAGACTTTGAACCAAAATTAAGTCAGGAGGATCTTTTAGGGGTACTGAACGCACAGAGGAAATATGCATCAGTAGGTCTTTCTGACTTTTTTTTCCTCTTTGCTTCAACTTAATAGTGTAATTTCTTGCTTTGCATAAGGATTTTTGGACACTAATACAAAAGAAATAAACCTTGTCTTGGTTTAAACAGTGCTGCATATAAAATGTCGTGATTTACATAGCATCTCTGGGGATCTTTGTACACAGTAATACAGAGATGATTTTCCCCCCCAAAAAAAAGAATGTCATGATTCATTGTTCTTAAGACCTGGAAACATGAGAACATGATCCCCAGCTCAAACTCCTTGCCCATCTCTCCAACTCGTCCTCTTCTCCATCCAATTCTATCTTTGGTGGCATTTGCTCATTCGCACAGCTGGTCTTTAACTGAGAGCTTCTTCTTCACATCCATAGAGTAGGGCCCTGATCTCACTTGGGAATATCCATGGTTGCGTAGGTGGCATGCTTGCTCCGGATTGGAAGAGAGTTGGAAGAGTAGAGTCAAAACCGGGACGGGGCTGTAAGACTCAAGTCTGAGTGTGCTGCATTAAAATGCAGTGCTGGAGATGCTTTTGTCATGAGTTACTGAAAGCTATTGATTTTGGGTGCTTTTAGGCTCCAAGTTAAAGTATCAGATTTTTATGTGCTTTTACTTATGATGTTTAAAAGTTGCTTTTAGGCTTACGGGGATCATCGCCTATAAAAGTAAGGCCAGGTGTGACTATTTTGACTATAGCTCAAGTTTTAAGAAACTATTCAAGAAAAATGACTTTATTGTGCATGTAAGAATATCAATGTGGACCAAGGAATTTGTAAATGGGGAAAATTCTCAGTGCGTCGCACCATATGTGAAGATTACCCGGCTGCCAGCCTGAAAAGTAGCAGGTAAGTAGCTGGACATAGTGTAGAGTATGCAAGTACAAGCACATGAACGAAGATGGGTTCCTAAGACTGCAAAATGATTTATTGAATATCATTTTGTTGTTTTGCACATAATTTCCATGTCGTATTAACTTTATGGTGGGTCGCTCATGCATCCCCCAAGAGAGCATGTATTTTATGAGGGTTCTGACACTGACCCGATGTTCATGTTGACAACAGATGGGTATAATAGGGGCACTCTGAGCACATTCCCAGCAATAGCCAGACAGGGTCATCCACAGTCCAGAGACGAGATATTTTGCACGTAGTCAGCATCACCTTGTGGAATGTTTGGAAGGCTCGTTGCCTGCACGTTCTCTGGAGGTGCTCACAAGCATTTGGCTTGACATCATCCACTCTCTTCAGAGTCACTAGGATACATCAGTTGGTTCGTCTGAGGCAGTGGGGGAGCGGCAACATGCTTCTCTTCGATGTTGGTGCAAATCAGCTCTGTGTTTTAGTTTTAGCAGAGGACAGATACAGTGTCAGTATGCTCCATCTCAGTGGTTTCTACTCCATCCATCACATGCGCCACCTTGATGTATAGCTTGATTGTGGCATAAGCCTTCAATTTTTCTATCCCCATGTACACAATCTTGTACACCCCACGAGACAGGCTTCTTTTAGCATCTCTGGGATTTTTGTACACAGTAATATAGAGATAACTTTTTCTCACAACGAAAAAGAGTGTACCTTTCTCTCTACAATAGAGAGAGAAATGAAATGAAATGAAATGTTATATTAACGTCTTCAAAAGGCCAAAATGGCCTATGAGACCAAAAGGGTACAACCATGTGTGACTCTAGTATAGTGTCAGGGGAACATAAAGATAAAAATAGTACATCAGCTCAAAACATATGGGGGGTTGGGTACATTCACATGAGGGCTAATGAGGTGCACAGTGGGGGAAGTAGACAATGGTGATCATCCCATGAGCTCTCTCATGGGTCTCTGCAGTATGGCCTCAATGTCATTGTCCTCCATGGTCAGCTCTCCGGGCGGGGGGGGGGGGTGTGCGTGCTCGATGTCGCTCAATGATGCTTCGTAGCCTCCGATGTAGACCTCGTCTACGGTGTGAAGATCCTCGCATCCTCGGGCGTCGTGAGTGGCCTCGAGAGAAGATGTTGGAGAGAACACTCTATTAGAGAGAGAGAGAGAGAGAGAGAGAGAGAGAGAGAGAGAGAGAGAGAGAGAGAGAGAGAGAGAGAGAGAGAGAGAGAGAGAGAGAGAGAGAGAGAGAGAATGTTTTTTAACGTCTATGTGTGGCCGAAGTCGGTCTATGAGACAAATCAAGTATACATGTGTGCATGTCCTTTGTCTATCGGAAAAGACAAAATAGTTTAGACTGAGACAAAATGAAAAAAGGACGTCTGGTGGGCGATGAAATCTATGGGGATGGGTGGAACTCTAGTACTAGGGGTATGTGCATGTCAATATGCTGAGGGTAGTACAACCATGCAAATGCATCAATCTCATAGTTACATGGAACGGCAGGTCGGGGTCGGAAACGAGGGCGGGGACGGGGACGGGGACAAGACAACAAAAGTTAGGGAACGGGGACGGAGGTCGGAATGGCAAAAAAAAAAAGAGTTTTTTTGGCATTTTTTGACCTACACACATGCCACACACATAGAGCATTACTTTGACCACAAATTACACTAAAGAGACCAAAGAGCATGAGTCATATAGACGTAAATGTGCTAATAAAACATCTATGGATACAAAATGAAAAGTGCATACAAGGCTCAAAAAGGACAAGCCGCAAGGATAACAAAAAGTACAAAGGGGAGTAGACTCTAGACTCTAGAGTGATCAATGATCATCAAACTCCGGAAGTGCTCGCCTGCTGAATCTCCACATCATCGTCGTAGTCGAGGTCGTCAGCGATATATGAGGCCTCGTGAGGCTCGCACTAAGGCTCACAGTCCTCCTCTAGCTCCTCCAAAAGTGTCTCGGCCATAGATGGATTCTCTTGTGCCATCTCCCACTCAATGAAGGGATCTGCCTTGTGTGTGACGCTCTTGGAAAGCATGCGTAGCTAGCGCTCACAAACACCAAATCATTGGCCCTGTGGACCCCAAGGCGATTTCTCTTCTTAGAGGCAATGTGGCTGTACACACTCCATAGTTGCTCCAAGCAATTAGTGGTACATGCTTGGCTAAGGACACGAACAGCCAAGCGCTGCAAATGTGGGCAATCTCCTCCATAGGCCTCCCACCACAAAACGAGACAATCTTGTTGCGATCAACCTGTGCATCTACACATCCATAGGAGCCCTTCTTTTGCGTGTAGTTGAGTAGCTCATCTCTAACCTTGCGCCTAATGTCACTGCGAGGCTCAAGGCGCTCCAATGCAAGCCGCCATCCTTTGCTCACCTCCTTGTTGGTCTCTTGATGCCTTCCGTGAAACTCGGGATCAAGCACATAAGCTGCCGAATGAAGTGGAGAGTAGTATCCATTCCACTTGGACTCACACAAGCCACAAATCTCGGCATATTGAATATGGTCAGGCACAAGCTTCTCAAGTGTCTCTATCATCCGATCCATGGCTTCGTAGACTTTGTCGATGCATGGCTGCAAGCTATCCACAACTTGAAGTAGGTGTAGAATAGGCTTGACCATGGCGTCAAGAGTCTTCACCGCCTCCCACCAAGCGGCGTTGTTGGCCCATTCTCGGCATTTCAACCATGTTGCTGATGTAGACTCCTGTATGGCATGGAACTCATCACTGAGAAAGAGGCCCCTTAAGGCTCCTCCACATGTAGACAAGCAGCCTAGCATAAGCCAATTGAATGCAAATCTTGTCTCTGAATATATGAGCAAGGACAAGTGGCTCCTCTTTGAGAACTCGTGGCGCACTTTTTGATGGTTGAGCACAAAGGACACAATTTGATTGGCGTCACTAATGCTGGGTGAAATCCATGACAAGCTCCCTATGTCCTTGAGAAGGTTGTTGAGGCAATGCGCCATGCAAAATGTGACATGGATAGTGGGATACATGCCCTCAATGATAGCCTTGGTTGCCCTATTTGACGCCTCTCCATCTGCAACCATACAAAGGACATTCTCCGGGCTGATGATCTCTATGGCGCTTGTCCCAAATCCTTTGTTGCTTTGGCCGCTTGCTCCACGACAAGCTTCTCTTTGTCAAGGAGGGTGGTGCGAAGCCTCTCTGATGAAGGTGGCACATAAGAGGGGCCATATTCCCCTATATTCGTAACCATGGTTCGAAAGTATGGAGACCTATCCACCCAAAAAAGAGCATGTTGTGTTAGTATGAAGAGCTGAGACCCCATAATGAAATACAAAATGGGAGATTGCAATGTGCATATGCCATAAGGTACAATGGAAACTCACCGCGAAGCATGGAAGGCAATGTGGTCGTGGAAGAATCGGACAACGGACCTATCCACCTCTTCCTTCAATGTAGGATTCCAATTTTCGTTGAGGGTGCTTTGGCGATGCGCGATGGAAGCCCCCGATGTGGATGCATTTGTCTTGAATGCTTGAGAGGTGGAGTCAAGGTTGGCTTGCCTTTGCTCTCGCGATATTGCCGTGGCCGAGGGATCAACGGCAACAAAACGACCTTTCTTGGCCGCTTCCGCGACCTCATACACTGCGAGCTTCTCAAGAAGCTCCAACCTCTTCTCGAGAGAAATGCGTCGGCAAAACTTCACCTCGTGGCCGGGTTCATGAAGAAGATGGAATCGCACTTTGTTTGCACCACCCGTTCTCTTGTACGGGCATAGCTTGCATGTCCATGGTCTTGCACCGCCACCTTGACCACGCGTGGTAGAGTTGACTTCATCCCACCACGACCATGTTTGCACGGCGGGCCTCCTTCGGGGCCGGCTTGAGAAGTGGAGTCAGCTTGAGATGACATGATGGTGGAGAGAGAGTAGAGGAGAGCTTGTGTGGAGAGAGCAGAGGAGAGCTTGAAAGTTGGGGGGGTAGAGGAGGGAGAGAGTGCCAAGTGGGTAGAGAGGAGACTCAAAGGTAAAGCTCCGAGCCTCGAGGAGAGGGTAGACCATAGAGGCAAAGTGCCGAAGGTAGAGAGGAGAGGCTTGAGCAATGAGAACTTGAGGACCGTTGAGGTGGAGAGCTTGAGACATATGTCAAAGTGACCCAAAGGGTGGCTTTTATAGCCACCGAGTCGCTTCAAACTTTCAACATCCAAAAAAAGAGCTGTCGGGTTGCCAATTGGCCGTTTGAAACGGCCCAAAATTAATTTTTTTTTATAAAAAGACCGTTGATCGGCCGGCCGTCCCTGTCCGTCTCCGTCCTCCTCGGCCGTTTCGGTCCATGCCCGGGACGTGTGCATGCGTTCTCGCCTAGAATCTCCCCACTTGTCCGTTCCTTGCTGTCCGAGGTTGTCCGTGTCCCGGTTTGAGCGGTCCCCCGCCCCTAGGCCCTGTCCCCTCCATCCCCTGTGACTATGATCAATCTAGCTAGCTCCATCTTCTGCTAATGGGGGGTGGGGGGGGGGGGGGGTTTGTAAAATGTAGTACATGGAGGGTCGGGAGCAAGGGCTGCCCTGATACACCTTTGGGTGAGCCATCATTTGGGCTCGTCTCTCCTCGGCAGCTCGATGTGATCGAGTCCGGATCTCGTCGATCTATCTGTAGTGGAGTCGTGCGCTTGGCCTCTGGTAGCCCGCGGGCGTCGTCAGGCCCGGTTTGCCTCAGCTTGCTGAAGGGTCACTCCCCTCGGTGGGTCTGGGAGTGGGAGAGGTGTAGCTCTTTGAAAGCAATCTATAAGCTGTGACTATCTCCCCCCCCCCCCCCCCCCCCCCCCCCCCCCCCCCAGGGTCTCTGTAGGTGGCTGCAGAAGTGTGTCCCTTTGCCTCTGTATCTCTAGCAAGTAGCACCCCAGCTGTCTCTGATCTCGAGAGTGCATGATATCTCGGAAGGTAGGCTGCCCTCTGAATAGGGGCTCGTATTGACCTCTAATATCCGCATAAGCTTTGCATGTGCAAACAAAATGCTCCTCGCTCTCCACTTCCTCTCTACACTCTCTCCCCTCCGTAGGAATGTCATGAGCTCGCCCCATCTCGATCTCTAGTATGTGTGATGACACTCTGAGCTGACCAATTTCCACTTGTGAGTTGTGTGGCATGTAGGTATCCACATAGCATGGTCGCTGTATGAACCCATCTGTATGGTAACAAAATGGTAGTGTGACATCTTCTGCCGGAGGGGGGATGTGATCCAAGTTTGTCTGATATACAGCTGCTAGAGATCCTGTCGAATCACTATGTTTCTCTCACTGCACGAGAGATGAAGCTGGTATTGTCATCTCAGTGCGCGAGAGATGAAGTTGGAAAGGTGGCAAACTCTCCAGGTCAAGCCCGTGTGCTCCGAACCATGCTCTAATATGTGTGTACCATGCTCTATTGTATCCGGTCTCTGATATCTGTATAGCTCACTCAAATGCTCGTCGTATGAGTCTGTCGGTCGGAAGCTCTCGCACTCTCTGGATGAAGCAAACCGTCTGGAAGAGTGCCTCCACTACTATGGGGGGTGGTGGCAAGCTCTGCCCTGATGATGTCTGGCGGCACTGTGTGCTTACCTCAAAAGAGGCGAGAAATCATATAGATCTGTGGTCTCTCGAGTCTCAATCCATGCCCATTGGTTATCGATCAAACCGGGTGCCCACACTGCTGTGGCATATATCAGGGCTGGAGTGACTTTGGTGTTGAATAGCCACCCCTTCGTGCGAGGCTCCTGAATGTGTGCTTGATGGCATCTACGCTCTAGCATGTGTCACAAACTGATGAGGTGACATGTCTAACTTATGGACCTTTGCCGAGGGGCCTAGGTGCCATTAATAAGAAGCTAAGAGCATGTTGATGTGGTTGCTATATGCACTGCCGTAAAACGCGCTGGCTGCTCACGTGGCAGAATTGTACGGATTTTCACGATTTTTGCTGGCTGGTTTTGGCAACGCTAGCTTTTGGGAGACATTGCTTTTGAAGTTTAATGTATTTGGGGCTCTACTTTTAGCAACCCTCGTAAAACCTTAATAAGTGACCCCAAGGGGGCTCACTTCTCAGAGCATCTGGACGCAGAGTCTGAGGGTGAGCACCCGCGGGCCGGTTGTACTTTGCTCAAAGACTAATATAAAAAGAAATACGGAAAGGGGCGCCAGTCTTTGCTCTTGGCACGGAACTATGCCGGGCCGTGTTGACTCGCTTTTGATTTGTGAAGTGTTTTGAAGTGAATCTCTGCTGTGTCGCGGTAGAATCTTGACTTGGGGTGTTCAAGTTTGTTACAGTGGCATCAGAGCAGGAACGATTTCTCTTCTACCGAGAAATCCGATCCCTTTTCTCGCGACACTCATGGATTCCGAAAAGAATCATTCGACCTCTTCTGCAACCGTTGAGGCAGGAGGAGACAACGCAGAAGATTTAAATGACTTAAGAGAAGATGAGTACGGGCCACCTCGGCCTACACATTATGAACTTTTGGAGATGCAACGTGGACAACAGGTTGACGAGTGCACAAAGCAGATGCTTCAGTTTGCTAAAGATCCCCAGTTTGCAAAATTTTTGTCTCAGCAGTCCATGGTTGAAGTGCATACTTAGTGCCAGAAAGCCATCGAACCATTAATTAAACCAGCAATCAAGAAACCTCCTTCTCCGAGGATGTTTACAGAACAAGAACTTCAAGAGGTGGTTTAGACCCAGATCAATCAGCTTTTGGACACGAAAAATAAATCTAAAAAGCAATTGAAGAAAGAAAGAAGATTTGGATAGTTCTTGGTGGAAAATTTTGCCAGAGCAAAGTCCAAGCGTCAACTGCAGGTTGACATGGGTGTTAAAAAAATGATGGATTAAGTACCCCAGAAACCTGAGATTTGCGAAACACCTGAAGTGTACTCAATTGATGAGATTCACTCAAGATGGCTTGAGGCCATTGATTCTCCTCTTAGGACAAAACGAAAGCTGAAAGGACAAACGAGTGCAGTGAAGCGGAAGCTTTACTCGCAAGAAGAGCTGGAACAGAACTGTTGACCAAAAGATGAACCAAATACTGGAAAGGACACGGAAAGCGATACTGATGAACTGACAATCTGGTCGTTTGTGACAGATAACTGAAAATAGGAGCGGGAAACTCGCTTTTGTATGGATTGGGAAGCTTAGAATTGGACATCCACTCTTTTGCAACGAGGTGAGCCATCTCCTTGCCTGTTTTGCAGGTGAAATCAAGGATGAGATGGTGACATCGAGAGCGACAGAAGCTCATGAACGAATCGGACATCTTTTTGATTCGAGATAAGAATGATGAATTTGAATGAATGAATGATGAGGCATGTTGAATGATCTAGTGCATCAAGATTCCCATATGAATGAGATGATTGGATAGTGTGGTGAGCGCATCAAGAGGTTCTGCGGGATGAGATGGCTACACAGGGATCTAGGTGCATCAAGACTTCTGGATGACTGAGAAGACTAGATGATTGAAACTCTATGTTCAATATGAACTATGAAGAAGTTTGAAATAGGAATTTCCGAAGATGATTTTTGATTTATGAGATTAATGTTGTCTAGAAGAACTTGCTAGTTGTGTGAAGATAACAGGTGAATCAATGATAATGGATGACGAAATTGGGAGCAATGACCGCTCCAGAATGAACTTGATAAGTATCATGAATTTTGAATGAAGCTAATGTTTTATGAAGGTCCTGCTATTTGTGAACAGATAATAGGAACGAGAATGAGATGATAATGATTTTGGAGCAGTGACAGTTCCCAAATGAACCTCATAATGAATATTGAATCATGACCGATTCAATGGAACTGTTGTGTGCGCATCAAGAGTTGCTGCGTAATGAGATGGTCACAGGGCTGGAACTGAATGATTGGACCACTTTGTTCAATATGAACTTACTGATGGATTGGGATCCGTGGAAATGATTCTCGTACACGAGAGTGCTTGAGGTGAATGATTCTCGCACCCGACAGTGCTTGAGGCGAACGATTCTTGCACACGACAGTGCTTGAGGCGAATGACTACTTGCACACGACAGTGTTTTGAGTCGAAAATCTCTATAGACATGATCGCAATAAGGGATTAGTTAACCCGACATCAGTGAGGTCCGGAATGGATCTAGATGTGGCTACTAAATACGTTGCTGGCAGTCATGGTTTGAGATTTGGAATGAATTTTTTTGTGATTTGTCATGTGATTTCCTTTGATGTGGCTGTCGATTTGTACAAGTGCTAGATGTGTCGTGTCTAGTGCGTCGGTACTAACAGTCAGTGTCTACTAAGACAGTTTATGGGCTCTGTGTGTTTTGCATGGGTAATCGAGGCGATTACAATTCTTTCAAGAGGGGGGTATGTCACAATCTGATGCGGCATGTCCAACTTATGGACCTTTACTGAGGGGCCTAGGTGGCATTAATAAGAAGCGAAGAGCGTGTACGGATTGATGTAAAACGCGTTGGCTGTTGATGTGGCAAAACTGTACGGATTTCCGCTAGCTGCTTTTGGGAGACATTGCTTTTGAAGTTTAATGCTTTTGGGGCTCTGCTTTTAGCAACCCTTGTAAAACCTGTATAAGTGACCCAAGGGGGCTCACTTCTCAGAGCATCTGGATGCAGAGTATGAGAGCGAGCACCCGCGGGCCGGTTGTACTTTGCTCAAAGATCAATATAAAAAGAAATACGGAAAGGGGCGCCGATCTTTGGGACCAACATCTCTTGGCACGGAACTACACCGGGCGGTGTCAACTCTCTTGATTTGTGAAGTGTTTTGAAGTGAATCTCTGCTGTGTCGCGGTAGAATCTTGGCTTGGGGTATCCAAGTTTGTTATAGCATGCCCAATGCTGCATATCCTCTGGTGAGTCTGTCAATGGCGGCGTGTGCCATGGAGAAAGGCCCCTGTCTGTTGGTGAATGTCTCCAAGGTAGATGTAGGAGGTGACCACCTCTATTGGTCCTCCTGCTGCTGTAAATGTGGCTGCTCGTTGAACTGCTTTGGAGGCCCCTGTCTGTTGGTGAATGTCTCCAAGGTAGATGTAGGAGGTGACCACCTCTATTGGTCCTCCTGCTGCTGTAAATGTGGCTGCTCGTTGAACTGCTTTGGAGGTGTGGAAGATTATGATCTTGGTTTTCCGAGGATTCAGTATGAGTCGCGTGCCTGTACAAAACTCATTCAAAGCTCTCAGATGGCTTTGTAGGCCCTCTGGTGACTCTGAAATCAATAAAGTGTCATTAGCATATAGCATAATGTGTACTGTAGTACTTGCTAGGTCCGCTCGTGCTCCTCCTGCTCGTAGGATGGAGTCGGAGATCTCGTCGATGTAGAGTCCGAATAGGGTTGGGGAGAGGGGGCATCCTTGCTTAACACCAATGGTGCTAGCAATAGACTTTGACGTACCGCCTGGGCAGCGAACTCTCCCAGTCACTCTCTCATAGAGAGCGTAGATGGCCCGTATCATCTCCGAAGGTATCCCCAAACTTTGGAGTCGTCAAAAGAGCCTCTCTCTCTCTCTCTCTCTCCTCGCTTAGTCTGACAGGGATGCCCTTTGGCAACTTACTTCTTTGTGTTTTTTGCTGAGGCCATGTCAATGCCCAGACGTCACCTCCGGACCGTTTCCACCGTGTAGCTTTGATCGAGAGCTTCACAAATACATTTTCTGTATATTTTTAGCCCACCATTTTGGGCCTGTCGAGGCATTTTACTTTATTTATTGGCCTTTGGGCCACTTGGACTATTTTAACAGGTTTCATATCGTCCAAGTGGCCAAATGGCCTGTTTTAGTAAAAAAGTCCCAAAAACCGAGTCATTTAAGACTTCAACATATTGTAGGGCCCATTTCAATAAAAAAGTCCCAAAAACCAAGTTTTTGAAAACTTCAACATATCATAGCCTCTTCCTGCAACTAGCACTAGCCCTCAACATTGCCTCTCTTTGCCTCTCTACACTCGACCTGCGTGCAACGTTGCGCTGCCCAAACCCACCCAACCTGAGTTCGCGAACCTCCTCTTTCAATTGGTGTGTAACGAACTTGGACACTCCAAGTCAAGATTCTACCGCGACACAACAGAGATTCACTTCAAAACAATTCACAGTTCACGATTGATTCGACACGGCTCGGCGGAGTTCCGTGCCTAGAGATATTGGCCCCAAAGACTGGCGCCCCTTTCGGTATTTCTTTTTGTATTAAATTTGTGCTCAAAGTACAAGGGAGTGGGAGGGTCTCACTCTCAGACTCTGCATCCAGATGGTCTGTAGAGTGGGAGCCTTGCCCATACTTATAAAGATTTACAAGGGATGCTAAAAGCAGAGCCCCAAAAGCTGAAAATCAAAAGCTTCATTTAAAATAAAACAGCTATTCAAAAACTCTCTCTCTCTCTCTCTCTCTCTCTCTCTAGCTTTGCGTAGGATTTTTTTCCGTGCTTTTCCTCACGCAAATCAGCCACGTCAGCATTCTGAAAAATCTGCGGCAGTTCACACCGTAAATCACGGAAATCCGTATGCTACTGCCACGTTAGCAGGTCATCGCATTTTTCGGGCTTGCTTGCCAGAGAGAGGGTGTGTATCTGCTGGCTGCCATGTCACTGGTTTGTGACATACCTCCCTCTTGAAAGCATTGTAATTGCCCTCACTTACGCCTGCAAAACAGACAGAGGCCATAAACTGTCTTAGCAGACACTGACTGTTAGTACTGTCTTAGCAGACACTGACTGTTAGTACCGACGCACTAGGAACACACATCTAGCACATGTACCAATCGACATTCACATCACAGGACATCACTTGACATCACAGGACATCACATGACAAATCACATTAAAAAATTCGTTCGGATCTCAGACCATAATTAATTGGCAACGTATTTAGCAATCACATTTAGATCCACTCGGGATCTTATAGATGCCCGATTAACTTATCCATATTGCAATCACCTCTATCAAGATCTTTCAGACGAAAATGCTGCAGTCATTTCGTCTATCAGTTCTTGCACTTAGACAAGTCAAGAACAAATCATTATCATATTATCGGGAATTCCAGTTCATAAAGTCATACAACAGAATACTGTCAGCTCACAGTATCCCTGAAACTCAAAAGAGACATCAGTGACTTTAGTATCAAAATCAGGGCAATCTGTTGACAAAGGAGTGGAGCGACTCCCCTCTCGTGCATAGTTCAATTTTGAATTAGACTATGCTAAACCAAAATCTTTAAGGTAAAGTTTCACAATCTGAGGAGTATCTGCCAGGTCCTCTTGCTCCATCCACTTCGCATCCAATTTTCCTGTCAGTCTATGACGAGAACTGTAACCATGTGCCAATGTTCTCCCAAATAGCCTTCCAAAACAAACTCGTGAATCTGGGGTCTTTGTCGGAGACAATTGTCTAAGGCATGCCATGTAATCTGAAGATCTGGGCCACAAACAATCTCGCTAAGTGATCCGGCTTGACTGTTTTCTTCACTAGAATGAAATAAGCTTGCTTGCTAAATCTGTCAATAATAGTCCAGATACCATTGTGACCACTCTGTGTTCTCGGAAGATAAAAAATGATATCCATTGCAATACTTTCCTAGGGGCGGGTGGATATGGGTAAAGGCTGTAACAATCCCTGTGTTCTATGTCTGTCAAACTTGACCTTTTGGCATACCAAGCAACTGCATACAAAATCGTCCACGTCCTTGAGTCTCGGCCAAAAGAAGTATCTCTGCACACCTTTCAAGGTGGTAGCAATGCCGCGGTGACCCGTAAAAGGTGGACAGTGGCATTCGGTTAAAACCTCTTCTCTCAACGGCTATGTAACGCACAACATCGTTTTCTTCATCAAGTAGCTATCCTGAATGGAATATCCCGCTAGTACCTCCCAATTTCAAAAAGTGTATCTCTGGTAGGAAAAATTCACTTTTCTTTGCATTAATCACCAACTTGTGATCTCGTAATGCCTGAAAGACGTGTAGCAGATGTTCTCTATGTTCTGCCTCATCCTTGGAGAAGACAATAATGTCATCAAAGAAAGTACCCACAAAAAATCTGTACTCTCTGAAAATCCTGTCCATCATTCGGTTAAAGGTCATTGGACCATTGGTAAGCCCAAAAGGTCGAATAAACCGAAGGTCGTGCGAAAAGCTGTCTTGTAGACATCTCCCAACGTGATTCGGATCGAATGATATCTGCTCTTCAAATCGATCCTGCTGAAACACGAGGATCCTTGTAATCGGTCAAGTATACCATCGATCCTAGGAATCGGAAATGTGTTTCTTGAAGGTGATTTGATTGAGAGCTCTATAATCGATGCACATTATCCAAGATCCGTCTTTCTTCAAAACCACTGGAGAGCAATAAGGTGAAGTACTCGGCTGGATAAGACCCTTTTTTAAGAGGTCTTTCACTTGGTTCATAATCTCTTCATTTTGGGCTCGGCTCACATGGTAAGGTGGCCGGTTCGGTGGTGTGCTTCCAGGTATCAGATCAATGAAAATCTTTTCGTACTTTTTTCTAGGTCAAAACATATTCGACCTTCAATCATCATTCAGTTCTCTCCAGAAAATCAAGAAAAGAAGCGGAATTTCATCAAGTACAATCTCCGTGCCCTTCATTTGTCAAAGTCGCTTTCTCAGCCCGAGAGTCAACCACGACATTGTTCGTATGGTACCAAGGGATTTCGAGGAGGACATCACAACCTCCCAAGGGCATTACATAGAAGTCCTCGTGCCCTAAACACCCTTGACATTGCAAATGAAGTTTGCCAATGATCGGTGTAATGGCATCATCCCGTCCGCGTGCTTCTAGAACTACCTCCGCCTGTGGCCTCAGCCTGTCGGGTGTAATCCCAAATCGAGCCGCCAATTCAAGTGAAAAGAAGTTGGCCTTGGCTCCTCCATCAAAGAAAATGAGGGCTTCGTGTTCTTTCACTTTGCCCTAGGTGCGGCAAAGTTTGTACTTCGTTCATCTGATTCGGTTCGGGCCCCACGCAATGTGGTACGAGTTCTGTTTTCATCTGCCTTTTCTACCACATTTCTTTGCTACTGTAGAACTCTCTGGCCTGTTTGCAGGTTGTTCTTGCTGTGCCTTTTTGGGGCACTTTGCGGAGATGTGCCCATGTTCCCTGCATCCAAAACACTTCCCCTCTTTGAGATAGATAACCCTTTCTCTAAGAGTCTGTTGGGGATGTGTATCATTCTTTTCTTTGTTCTGGGAACTCTTTCTCTGTCTACTTTCATTGTGAAAGGTCTGTTGGGTTTTCTGAGTCAAGATCTCATCCATGTGGGTAAGTCAAAGGTCTCGACTGTATCGCAAAAACCCCATTTCACATGATCCATCAATTCTTCAAAAGAATGCAAATTCTGTTCCAAGCAGTAGTCTCGGATCTCTATAGGAAGTCCGCAACAAAACCGCTCAATCTGTTCTTTAAACAAGACCTTTGTAAATGAAGAGGCTAGTAGAAAGGAGTTCCAAAATCTCTTGCAATAAGCGTCCAAAGAATCTCCCTTGGTCATCCGAAGATGATTCCAAGCTGTTCATATATCTCTTTCGTACTCCTAAGTCAACCAAGAAGAAATAAAAAGCCTTTCAACCATTTAACCGGAGCTTCCTTTCTCAGTAGAAGAGTGAACCACCATGTTCGAGCATCTTGGAAAGGATTCAAATCGAGTGTCCAGCTTCTTTAAATTCTTTTACTTTCTTGCTTTTATCTTCGAGGAAGTCATATTGGTTGGATTTATAAAAATGTTTCTTCTTTGCCTAAAACATGTGATCGTCGGAGTCCGAAGTATGTGAGGATGAGTCCTCGGTAGAATCGTCAAAAATTGGGCGAAATCTAGGTTTCTTTGCCTTTTTCTTGCCCTTTCCGAAGCTTTGCTTTTTTTGCTTCGCTTGTCCATGTCTTTCAGCGAGTACAGGTTCTGCTTTTCTGCACTTGTCTGTCTTTTCGGCTTTACTCCCTACCTGAGAGGAGAAGCAATGGCCACACGCCGTTTGGAGTAAATCTTATCAATTTGGTAATCCTTTAGGTGTATCACCAATCTCGGGTCCTTGGAGTACTTAATCAATTTGTTCACACATATGCCAATCTACAATTGACGTTTGTACTCCTTGGCAAACTTGTCTGAAAAAAAGTTTGTCCAAATCTTCATTCTTTTCTTCAGTACCCGCGTCGGATCTTCAACTTTTCTTTGCCTTTCCACTGAGAGGTGTCATCGTTGTCAGATTCTTCACCAGAACCCATGTGTAATTGGGATTTTTAATGGCTTTATGCCCTGTAAGACAGAGCGATGAAGAGGGGAGCGCGCGTGATGCGTGATGTATGAATGGTGGCAGTGTGCGCTGTAAAAAGGATCGGATCCTCCGTACAAGAAGAATCTTTTTGCGCTCTGATACCACTGTAACGAACTTGGACACTCCAAGTCAAGATTCTACTGCCACACAGCAAAGATTCACTTCAAAACAATTCACAATTGATTCGACACGGCCGGCGGAGTTCCGTGCCTAGAGATATTGGCCTCAAAGACTGGCGCCCCTTTCGATAATTCTTTTTGTATTAATCTGCAACTCAAAGTACAAGGGAGTGGGAGGGTCGCACTCTCAGACTCTGCGTCCAGATGCTCTGCAAAGTGGGAGCCCTGCCCACACTTATAAAAGGTTTACAAGGGACGTTAAAAGCAGAGCCCCAAAAGCTGAAAATCAAAAGCTTCATTTAAAATAAAGCAGTTATTCAAAAGCTCTCTCTCTCTCTCTCTCTCTCTCTCTCTAGCTTTGCGTATGATTTTTTTCCCTGCTTTTCCTCACGCAAATCAGCCACGTCAGCATTCCGTAAAATTCGCCGCAGTTCACGCCGTAAATCAGGGAAATCCGTACGCTGCTGCCACGTCAGCTGGTCAGTGCATTTTTCGGGCCTGCTTGCCAAAGAGAGGGTGTGTGTGTATCTGCTGGCTGCCACGTCACTGGTTTGTGACAGGTTTTAGAGCCACGTGCAAATTCCTCGCGAGGAATTGGTGGCGAACAGCTGAATGTTTCAGTTCTACACCCACGAGAAGTTTTCTCTAGCATTTTAGGAAGTTTTCATCGCGGGAAGTCTCTCGTGCAAGCAAGTTTCCTCTCCGACTCTATTACTACAGTGCCTGTCCCTCATAGCAAGCACAATTCAAAAATTGCACCTCTCATATGCTTCAATGTGAAAATCCCCGAATTTTTTGGGCGAAAAATTCGGTTGCTGGAAATTTTTAAAGAAAAATTCAGAAATTAATAATTTCTGTTTTTTTTATAGAATTTTTCAAAATTCGAAGAGATCTTTTAGAATTTTTGTATTACCTTTGTGGCACTTTTTTTGCAAATTGTTTGCAAAAATCAATGAAATTTGAGGAAATTATCAATTTCTCATTTTTTTTTTCAAAAATTCAATCTTCTGTTTTTGTGCACAAAATTGATAATATGGCCTCCTCTTCGGACATGAAGAGTCTCTTCGAAATCAAGAGATCCGAAGGCACTCGATTTGATTTATGGCAAGAGAGAATGGAGGGCATTCTTTTCTTAAAAGATTGCGATGGTGCACTGCAAGATGTAAAGCCCTGCAACTATGATAGATGAAGCGTGGCTTAATCTAAACAAGATGGCTATTGCGTATGCAAAGATGGCTCTTGCGGATGAACTTTTGTTAGACCTTTAGGGTCTTGACATGCCTATGTTGTGTGGGAAAAGCTGAAGACCCCTCATGAAAACAAGACGCCAGTAAACCAAGTGCACTTGATGCGCATGCAATTGGATATTGCAAAGTCTGCAACTGAGCACATCGATGCTTTTACAGGTAATCTTTCCCAGCTGCTAGATTCTGATTTCCCTCGTTTTGATGATAAGTTAAAGGCCATTTTCTAGCTTATGACATTACCTGAATATTGGGAGGCCTTGGTGGTCTCATTATCTAATAACCCAAACCTTACCTTTGATGGAGTATGGGGTTCTATCCTCAACGAGGAAATTAGACAAAAGGCCAGTGGTGAGGCTAATGCCTCGTTCACATGGTTAGAGGTAGGACAACGATAGAAATGAAATGCTAATGCTGGTCAAAGGAATAGGAGCAAGGGCAAAAGAAAGCATTTTGATGTCACTTGTTACCAATGTGGTTGGAAAGGCCATTAGAAGCTAGGTTGCAGGTCCTTTAAGAAAGAGTAAGAAAAGAAAAAGAATGCAGGGAGCAAGAAGGAAAAGGATGACAAGGCAAATGTAGTTGATAGTTCCAAGAACAAGGAGAAGGTCAATGTAATGCGGTGGTTGAGGAACTCTTTGACATAGATGATATTTTGTGTGCCACTATGTCTCCTATGGATGCCCAGGTTTATCATGCATAAGACATGAAAATCACCAAGGGTGATGTCATTGACGCATTACAATCTATGAGTGATGGCTTGTACTAGTCGTGGATAGTGGACTCAAATGCCTCTTTTCATTTGACTCCATCTCAGGAGTGTTTTGCCACTTTTGATATAGGTAGTTATGGCAAAGTGTATCTTGGAAATAATCATGCTTGCACGATTGATGGAATAGGCACTACTCATTTGGCCCTCGATAATGGGCAAGAACTTGTTTTGCATGATGTTAGATATGTTCCTGGCATCACGAAGAGTCTGCTCTCTGTTGGACACCTTACATGCATGGTTTATAACACCATTGGCAGTGGTGATACTTGGAAGCTCACAAAAGGTGCTATGCAATTTGTTAAGGACACAAAGAAGGGGACACTTTATTTCTTGCATTGCAAAGCCTTGCCATGCAAGTTTGTTGCTATAGCAGAGATTGGATCTCACTTAGAGTTTTGGCACAAAAGATTGGGCCATTTGAGCTAGAAAGGATTTGATGTTCTTCCCTCTTGTGTTGATACTAAAGACTTAAAAAGCTTGATTTTTGTAATGACTGCCAATATGGAAAACAAGTGAGAAATTCTTATTACTATGGTGTCTCTTGCAAATCTAATTGTCTACATTCTGACATGTGTAGCATGCCTGTCAGAGTATGGGTGGTGTTGCGTATTTTGTTTCCTTTGTTGATGATTTCTCTAGGAAAATATGGGTTTATTTTCTCAAGAATAAAAGTGACACGTTTGCTTCTTTGAAGATTATTTATGCATTTGTGACTACCCAAATAGGTAGAAAGCTGAAATGCTTGTGTAGAGACAATGGGGGTGAGTTCACATCTGCTAAATTTATCAAGTTTTAGCAAGAAAATGGTATCAAGAGGGAGCTAACAGCCCCTTATAGTCCTTCGTCTAATGGTATATTTGCAATCGTTTACTCTACACTACGTTGAAAGCTAGCATCTTTGAAGAGGTTTGGTATGGCAAACCCACTTCACATGACCAACTTACGCAGTTTCGATTGTGCTTGTAGGCCTGAGTTGAGGAGCAAGCTTGATGCGAAGTCCATAAAAGGAATCTTCATGGGATATCGAGATGAAGGAGAAATGGGCTATCGAGTATGGCTACCTAAACTTCAAAGGGTTGTATGCAGCCGAGATGTTGTATTGAATGAGGCAAAGCTGCTTAAACATTGTCCAAGTGGCCAAATGGTTCATTTTAATAAAAAGGTCCCAAAACCCTTATCACTTGAGTTTTTGAGGACTTCAACATATTACAGTCTCTTCCTGCACTAGCGCTAGCTCTCAATTTTGCCTCTCTCTACCTCTTTGCACTCGACTTGCGCGCACACACTCCGCTGCCCAAACTCAGTGCCAGTGTGACATGAAACGTTTCGGGGTTTCGTGCGTTTTGGGGTTTCAAGGTTTTTGAAACGTTTCGTTTCAGGGCTCAAAGAAAGCGAAACACATGTTTCGTTTTACATGTATGTACCTATAATTATACATTGAATATACATGTAAATTTACCTGTCAAAACCGAAACGCGTTTTTATGTCACACTGAAACTCACCCAACTTGGGTTCGCGAACCTCCTCTTTCATAGGAGATGCTCTTGCCTTTTTGCTTGGCAATTGTACTCATCAACTCGCACAAGTCTTTTGGTTTTCTTGTAGGAGTTGAGGATTGTTAGTGGGGTGTGTAGGACAATTTCACATGGCTGCCCAAACTACAGATGTAAAAATACTTGGGTTTTTCATGTTAGCATTGATGTCCCTTTTGAGCAGTAGTTTGAGCACGTTTTACAAACTTTCAGAGGAAGCTTTGGCATTGATCTTCCTTGCATTTGTCTTTGGCTGGTAGAGCCCTTGTGGTGAATTAGGTACTTCTTGCAATGGCTTGGTTCACTACATCCTGCATGACTCTTCACTCTGGAGTCATGGCAGGCTTGCGGCGCCTAATGTGCAACTTTTTGTGGAGTGGTTTAGATGGATATACTAACACTTGGCCTTGAGTTCATTGAGACATAGTTATTGCCTAGAGAGGATGGAGGCTTGGGGATTATTGATCCAAAGCTACAGAGCAAGGCTTTAGTTGCTAAGCTCATAGTACGAGGGTTGTTTCTTGGGGCTGAGCCTTGGAAACGTTTTCTATACCATGCTTTGTCATGTCGTGTCCTTGGTTTGGATCTATGGATAGTGCCGGAGCTTGGTGCCCGACCATCAGATTCATCTTTACAGATGCTCCATTGGATATGTTTCATTGTCACCTTTATGTGCAGCTTGTTATTGAGGATTTGGAAGGATTTGCGCCTTGTTTTGATTTGACACCCTCCTTGTGTGGAGGAGGTAGCAAGGCAGCCACTTGTTTGGAATGCATATGTGACAAACGTTAGCTAAGAGAGAAGACACATTGATTGGGCTAGATGGGGGCAGCTTCTTTACGTCGTTCGTCAGATGCTTCCTTTGGTTTGTGCACATATCATTGGTGCTACGTAAGGGATCCGCAGAGGGCTTGCTACCCGTAGTGATGAGGCTATTCTTGCTGATTGGCATGTCTACATTGGGAGACGTACTATTTTACCTTCTCATCAGAGTTGGTGGGTGTTTTTCGACTTTCACTCTTGAGACCCGATTGTTGTGCAACATGGGACTTTGGTGTTTGGCATTGCACGGATTGGCCATTATAGCCATCACATTAAGTTGGAGTTTCAGGGTGAGGTACCCTCTTGATTAGCAGTTGGATGCCCATTGGCAGCCTATTAGAGTGGTAGGCTCTTCAGAGAGGCGCTCTTGTGTTGACCATGTTTTCATTACAGAGGAGGCATCGCTTTGGAGATTATGGATTTGGCAGGGAAAGCCTCTAGTTGAGTTGGATTGGGATCATGGTGAGTGGCAGTGGCCTTCTTTGCAGGATGATGGGGTCCCTCTTTGAGTACACCGTCTCGCATGGGAGGAGGCTTATCCTGTGGACACGACACCCACTTCACTGCCCACGTCAGTCAGAGGTATGGCAGGATCAACGCATCTACCCTGCTTTTGAGCAACAATTTTGGTCGCCTCTAGATCCTCAGGATCGGCCGCAGGATATGTTATTTCATGTGGATGATAGCGCTTGCAAATTTGCCAATTGGCACTCGGGCTGCGGTCACTCGTGATGATTTGACTTATAGATGTACTTTACAGCTTGAGTCTTTGAGACACTGTTTTTGGGTTTGTCCATATGCTCAACCAGTGCGGAAAGTAGTTTGTTGTTTGTTAATTAGAGTGGGCGTGCATGATGGGTTCGTGATGTGGGGGGACAGTTGCATGGCCTTGCAATTTCCGGTGTCACACAATTTTTTCCAGGGCTTGCCGACAGATCCAGTCTTCATGCTTGCTTGATTGGATATAGACCCTGTAGATGAATTGGACCTCTAATAGCGGGGTACTGTTTTTACTACAATCTGCAGCATCACTCTTTGGACCATGTGGTAGGCTCGTTGTGCTCACATTCTGGGCTCGCAGTCTTCTCCTACGTCCACCACTTTGACAACATTTGGACTGACTGCACTTCGCAGCCAGTGGGATATTTCAGCAGGCTCATCTAGGGCAGCAGGGAGGCGTAGATGCCCATGTCTTCACACATCTTCAGTTCTTTTTGGCCGGGACCATGTTCACATCACATGGCAATTATGCACCCCCCAAGTGGTTCATTTTGCATTCCTCATACAGGCAACCTTGATTTCTACACAGCCCCCACATTGTTATCACTTCTTTGTACATCCTCTGGGTGATAGGCTATTGAGCATCTCCAGAGCTCTCTTTTGTACACAGTATACAGCCACTTTTCCTGCCAAAATAAAAGATAAAATTTGGAACTGTTTTTAAGAGATAAATGGTCTCGAGAGAGAATCAGGTGTAGAGGGAGATCCTCAGCACTCTAGAGAAGACAGAGTTCTCACTGCGCAACCAGGAAGTTACTCAGACTCAAAACTTGGCAAGGATCACTTTTAGAGAGAGAATAATGGTGCCTAGCTAGACACGCAGTGATCAGCTGCATCTTTGACCTGGACACACTTACCCTAATCTGTCCTGACTCCTAACCACATCACAGTAAGTCAGTGCCAGCTTCACCTACTTCCAAGAGTTTCATTGGAATGATGGAAGAAGAAGAAGAGAAGAGACGGTTTAACGTCCCCATGAGTACTTGTGGAGCTATCCAATGTAGAGATTCGTGGGCTTATGCTTGACTACACTATCCAAATGTTGATACATTATACTTCAAATCGATAGAATGCACTTCCACCAAATCGACATGCCACATGGCAGAATTGCTTTGTGAGCTCTGTTGACAACCCTTCATAGGAGACGTCAGATTGGCATATGTGGCATGTGCCAATAGAAGACACAACCTTGCTGATCTTTTCACATAGACCTTGCCCGAGAATTTAAGCTTTTCGGTAAGGTTTGGGCTTCCACCCTTTTGGGGATTACTCAAAGTCAATAGGGCTTAACACTTGTCTAAATATCAGGGCCAGCTCTCACATCCTCTTCGGGGATCAATCACCATTTTATCGTATTGATGTATGTGGCCCATCAGGACCACTGGGGCACATTCTTATGTCCTTAGGAGTTTTGTCCTCTTCATTGTATATACACATACCACTCAGGGTTAACTTCTGTAGGTACATAAGCACTAAGAGTTGTGTCTCGCCAATCTCTTAGAGGGGCTCTAGTGCCTTTAACACACATGCGCTGGACGTGTGAGAACACGGTCACGCAAACTCCAGCAGGAGCTGTAGACAGTGCGCTGCAAGCCTGACTATAGGCAGATTACCGAGAAGGTGATGAAAGAACGCTGGCCTTCCAACTTTTTGAAGCATTTTCCTGGTTGCAAGTGGTGACGAAGTCCATTGATAGGGCTGGACAAGTAGCCTGCGCTGTAAAATTTGCATAAAAGCTAAGTAGGGGTTACTGGGTGATGGCAAAGCACTGGGAGAGCTGTAGTCATTTCGTGGAACCCCTTGTCAAGAAGGTACCGAGGGCTTCGAACCCCTGGAACCACTGCAGCTCTAAGTTACTTACTTTGTGCTGTGTGCTCGTCAGATTCTCATTCTCCAAGTAGTGTGCATACGTGCAACCCTAATCCCAATAGGAAGCTGGTGTCTTGTAGATTATCATGCAACCTCCACAAGGGATGTCTGTAAAGTCACATCATCCTATGTTATTCTTTGCTTGGCTATAGCTGTTCTTGTTCTCTGGTCTGGAATATGGCTGTCATGAATATTTTGCTGGTTCACTCTATTAACTCATTTACTTCTTTTTGTTGTCTGCACTAATCACCATGTTCTGACAGGTGATGTGTCAAACTGTTTGTTTCCAACATAATCTAAGCTTCATGTGTTCTATTGCCTACATTTATTAGCTGAATTCAACTCATTTACTCCTTCCGTTGTCTGCAATGATGCCCCTGACAGTTGAGATGGTCAATATTTTTGTTTCCCATTATCTAAGTTGTATATGCTCTATTGCCCACAGAAAAAGAAGCTTGGAAGTTTTGCACCAAGTGACCTTTCTTTGGTGCGCAGATTTTGGGAATACCTCCTCTTGAAAGTGGTGAGATTGATCTACTGTTACTACACTCGCAGACATTCTTGGGTTCCCCTTATCTATTGTAACTTTGACTCCTTGCATTGAGGGCTTACAGCATTTTGTTTTTTTTGGGTGTTTCAAGGAGATTGATCCAGATAAGGTTTGGGCCACCCTGAACACTACTGCTGCAAGGAAACTTGCAGCTTTAATAAAGCACTGTCCCTTTCACATAAATGGGAAGGTAACAGTTACTGCTGGTAATGAAAAAATGATAGAAACTTTGGCAAAGCATATTCAACCTTTATTGATGTATACATGTTGGATTTAAAGCTCTGAAGCTGTTAGTAACACTCTAAATAAGGAAGACAAATCTTCAGATCATTATTCAATCTTAAGCCATCTTAGTTTAGATTAACAAGTAAGAAATTTGATTTTCTGACTATGATCGTTTATTCCATTTGAAGGGTGAGTTCAAAGATGAGTTTGTTACATCTGGGGGAGTACCGCTAGTTGAGGTACGAATGCAAGAAATCTTCTAGCAGTAACAAAATGGCTTCTTAGTGTTCTGAAGGTAAGAATGCAACACCTTTTTTATGCTGCAGGTGGACTTGAACTCCATGGAAAGCAGAATTTGCCCCTGCTTGTACCTTGCAGGAGAGGTGAGCATTTTCCTTTGTTTTTCCCAATTTTGGTTGAACACGTGTTTCACTCGGTATGAACCATCAGGTGCTCAATGTTGATGGTGTCACTGGAGGATTCAACTTTCAGGTAAGTTCATTTAAGAAATGTTGGCCAAATGCCAGGAGGTTTAATGTATGACGATGGGGTGTGCAGAATGCATGGACTGGAGGATTCATTGCTGGTACAAGCATTGGTTTGCGCAGCAACGAAAACTCAATGCATTAGTTCCAAGAGGCAGGTGCCAGCAGAAGTTAGAAAGGGGTGATACTAAAGCGTTGTATGCCTCTACCTTAAAGTATCTGAAAGTACTCCTTGGCCCTTCACAAGGAACTGTCCGCCCTACCATAGGAGTCCCATATACAATGTCTGGTCTTGGCCTGTTCGCACTTGGCCGGACACTGGCCCGAGCATGACCATTCCTACTGTGTGCTGGCGGGCTACACACATGGGCCCATCCTAGGCCTCTTGACATTCTGTGTGGCCTTTTGGCCCTGCATTGGACTCCACCCCCAAGTTCTAAACTTCTATGCATCGGCGGTGTGCTCTATGCAGTTTTATCTACTTATGCCATAATGAGGTAGTCCAATAAGATCTGCTCATGACATTACTTTTTAGCACCTTTTTTGAAGTCAAAGGGGATTGGTAGACTTTTTGTAAAAAATACCAAGGGATAACCTACTTTTAAATTTATGATTTCCTACCAGTGAAAGTTGAATACTTGAGAATCATCCAGTGCCCCCTCTTTGTATTTGAGAGGTGCCCATCCTTTTTTGGTACAACCATCAACCCTTGCCATCACTCCAACCTTTCCTCTTACTTAAGCTTGCAGCATGTTTTGACAACTTCTGCATTCATGGTGCTTCAAAGATGGCTGTCGTAGTGTTGGAGCTGTAAGAAATTGTCATAGCATTTGCTGTGATCTCCAAGTGAAAGCAGGGTACTTCACTCCTAAATAGGTTCGAATAATGGATGTTTTATTAAACTAATCCTTTTTTGTTTTTGTACGGTAAGCGCACGGGAATGTATTAAGAGAACAAAATTTTACAACTGATACCCAACAGTGTGGGTTTGGTCATCAGGGTTAGTATCGCTTGAAGTTTTACAGAACCTTTTTGTATACTAATCCTATTGTTTAGGAGGTTTTTCCAGCATGCCATATTGTTGTCAGATGAAGCCCTGCATAGTGTTAAGGTTCAAGATAGAAAGTACAAAGAGGAGTATACTAAGAAAGCCCCATCAATTGCAAATAGATCACAAAAGGAAATTTTAGCATACAAAGGTTTGATTCGAGTTGTACTTGACACTCCACGTCTTGGTAGTTTCAGCTGGTGTTTTACCCACATGTGAGATTACGCGAATGTGATAGTCGATACAGTTCTAGACTCAACTGGGCTGTCAAATGGAAGTTCATTTTCTCTGTTTGATGATTGTGTTTCATAGGGAGTATCATTTATTGCAGTGTCTTCAATGAGCCATTTTTGACTCCATTCTCATACATTTAAGGCAACGGTAATTTTGCTCAATTGTGCATAGTGATTACAAATTTATGAGGGATAGAATCATGCTTTTATTGGCACAAGATCAGGTGAATAAAAGCTCTCTCTCTCTCTCTCTCTCTCTCTCTCTCACACACACACACACACACACACACACACACACACACTCTTTTTTTTTTTGTAAATCAATTTGATTTATCTATCTGTGGGAAATCTCAAAGAGAAGAAAACCCACCAAAAAGATTTACAAGGAAAGGAACACAACAGTGTTCGGCTTGTACAAAATATCAAAAAGCATTCATAAGAAAGCTGACGTATCTCTATCGTGATATTACCAACTTCCAAGGCGAATCGCAAAGATTGCCGAAGGGAAATCTTGAAGAAAGGTAGGGGATTTGTATGAATGCGATGGAACATATAGCCAGTACGCTATCGCCACAAGCTCCAGTACGCCCAAAATCTGACCCACATGAAGAAGGTTGCAAAGCACAGCAACGCCGGTGAGAAGATACCAAAAACCAAAACCGCTTATGGAAGACCGTCGTGGGAAAACGCAACCGCATACACGTAGATACTTGACGGAGAGAGTCTCGAGTGACATAGCAATCCCACAGGAGGTGACAAACATCCTCCTGGGTAGATAAGTAACGGACACATGATGAAGGACGGATACGTCCTTCATCTCACACACACACACACACACACACACACACACACACACACGAAAGGTAGTGCCATCCCACTGCTCGACTTGTTTATCAAAGTATTAAGTACAATCTCAATAAACACAAAGAATGGACTCTTTATGGTGGCATGTTTCTCATTGGTGGTTATTAGATTACTACCTGGTACTTGGTTGCTCCGTGGGTGCTGCTTCTAGGTTACTTATACTGAAGCTGGGACCAGTCTAGTAGCTGAAGGATATTGATTTGGAGCTATCATGCTACTTGGTTTCACCCATGCCTACCTAAGCTAGTATGGAATTTTCCATTGAAAGGTTGGTAGCTACCACTACTTGGATTAGTAACTACCATTGTAAGGGTGACTTCAGCTTGAGAGGCAACTGCTCTTAGTACATGGTAGTATTGGTAGCTTACATTGTACTTCTTGAGTGGCTGATAGGTTGTCCCCATGTAAGGCTAAAGTCAATGTGTACTTGATACTAGCGATTGATGTATGTAATGGTAGTTTCTACTCTTCATAGTACCTATCCTTGGACCACTGTCCACGTGTATCTTATCGAGAAACTTCCAAAAAGAACACCTTATGTTCAAGGTACATGGAGAAAAGCATTGGCTAAGCATTGAGCCATTGTAACAAGGAATGGCAAATATGAGATATGCTTGAGAGTGAATAACACCTCTAAAGGCCGTGCATAGAAGCACCCAAAAGCAAGAGAATCTTCGGTACTAGAGAGCTTTCCCATTTGTTAGGCAGTTGCTAGACACAATGTAATTGACATGTCAGGTTGGTCCCCTCTATCCATATCATCGTCTTGGACCTCCCAAAACACCCTAGTAGTAGTCCATGAAGAATATATGATCCTTCATATGGTTTCGACCAAGTAGATCTATAGCATATGTATCTACCATATTGTTGAGATCATTATAATTTTGGCCTTCCATTTAATCAAATCTTTATGGTGTTCATGATGCCTTGAATGAGAATCCATAATATGTTTTTTGTTCATGAGGCAAACTTAGTGATTCGATTAAAACATGTGTCTTTAACATTGTCATTAGTGCGAAGCTGTTTCGTCAGATAACTAACATGGAACATTGGATGCACACTTGAAGAGGATGATAAATCTCACTTATCGGAAGCTATGTAAATGCGATTGAAGACCCTAACTGGATCACAATAGCGAGGAAATCATTTTGAAATTGGACTCATTTTTATACTTTCAGAATGTTTTCATACACTTGGAAAAGTTGATCATTTCTCTTCAAAAGTAACTAATCTTTGTTTCTCATTAGTATACTTTTGATACTTGTCTTATGCTTGTTTAACAATTCATTGAGCAACATGTAACATACACATGGGATTTCTTCAAACTTGTCTTGAGCAAGGTCTCATTTCAATACTAGAAGGTTTTTTGATTTCCAAGATTGTTTGAGATAGCAAAAACGGATAATTAGTTATAAACCAGAATGGCTTGGTTATTGAAAACTTTTCCTCCTACATTCTCCAAAACTAAAACAACGGGATATTTTCATGATTTCACATGAAAAATAGGTCCAATCAACATCGAAAATAAAAAAATGATTTATTAGAATAGATCAATGCGAGTATTTTGAATAAAGGAGTGTTTTACAATCTAAAATATTTCAATCAGTCAATACTTCACATAATGTATGCCTAACTCTCTTCTTCACTAAGGCTTGTTTATAAGAAAGTTGAGAAGTCAATCAAAGATCAAGGCTTTTGCCAGTGGAGGCCAACAATGCGTGTCACATCATTTTTACTATCACAAATTGTTTTACTACTTTCTTGCACATGTAACTTTGTAAGTTACAACATAATGGAACTACATATTTTCATTATTGCAAAGGATATTGTATCTCGTTTGTGAATTTTTGATGTTAAGTTAAATTTTTAGTTCAAAGATTGAGATAATGAAGCCCCAATGAAGAAGGGAGTCAGACATACATTGGACTTTTGCATGTAAAGGCATTGAATGATTGAAAACTTTTTTGGTGTTTTTATATAAAAATGGGTGATGGGTCCTTCCAGTAAAGAGCCACATACGAGTCCTTTTTATTATTTTGTCCTGCATAAGACCGCATTGAACCAGGCAATCTTGCGAGCGATTGTGGACACTTGGATAAAGATGTTGGTTGATTGGTGCCATCTGTATACTTAGCACTAGATTTCTTAAGCAAGCAAATTTCTAAATTTTTTGTAAGAGATATAAAAGCAGGTTTTGAAGTAAACTAAATCCACAAAGTTAGCTTACTGGTTGAAAAGGACTTGGGTCTTTTTTGGGCTAGGGACTTCACCTTTAGATTTGTGTTTAAAAGCATTTTCAACCTAAACTGTGGTGAAAATGTGTTCTTTTTTTTTTTTTCCTTTCCATTTTTCATACAACTCACAGTATTCGACCCTAAAAGTCACCCACCACCACTCCTACTGGAAAAGTTAAAGTGGTAGTCTGGGTGGGCACCAAGCCAAGTTGTTGCATGGTGAACTCTAGAATTAGGTAGATACCTGAGCCACCATCCACAATGACACTTGTAATTTTCTCGCCATAAATGGACACTGTGAGGCAAGGACTCTTGTAGTCCGTGAGGGGTTCCAGAGGGTAGGAAATCATGTATCACTCTTGAGAGGAAAGTGTTGGCAGGTGCCTGCTACTATTTGGGCATGAGGTTGTAGAGTCTGAATTGCCATGAGAAGGTCATCCCTAAAGGTAGGGTTTATTTAAAGAAGTTCGTACAACGAGACACTTTTGTAGGTGGTTTTTAGTATCTTCTCATATGGCAATGGTGTTAGTCTGTGTAGCCTTCCTTATGGCACAACTTGGGCTTCCATGTTTGGTAGGGCTTCTATGTACGCTTGCTCCAAAGCCGATGGCATAAGTATATTTGTGGCTCTTTCTCTGCATCTTCCACTCTCGGCTGCAATTGAGTTGATGCCTTGGGGGATCTCGTAGGCAAAGTCTTTTCTATTGGCAAGGAGAGGTTTTGGGCTAGTTTTTGAGCTCTTATGGGTACTCCATTAGTGCCTGAGATTTCTTGAGGTAGGGTAGCAGGTGAATGTGAAGGGTGAGGGGTGAGGACATGAGTGGATACCATAGGCTCATGTGAGGTAAGCAGAGAACTTACCCAGATCATGTTGAGTGAAGAAGATGGGTGTTTCTTGGGGCAACCTCTCGTGTAGTAGTGATCTTTGGCATCTGAAAAATGTCTACATGGTGGAGCTCCTTTGGTAGGGAACATCTAGTCTGGTAGTGACCATATTTACCACACTTGTAGCACATCACCAGTTGGTTGGCTATCTGAGGGTTGGTTGGACGTGGAGGGAAAGGTGCCATTGGAGCAGAAACTTGGTATGGGGTAGGGGTGGTATAGAAGATTTCTATCAAAGGACCACCATACGGGGATGGAGTAGGCATAGTGGAAGATGGTACAACTGCGCGGTTGTACTAGGGCTTAAGTGGGTAGCCCAAGGTGAACTGGCAAGGGAGCCTATGGAAGCAATGCTCATGTACATGGCCAAGGCACAATTTTGGTGCAGATGGTGGACACCTTCATATGGTAGCAATCCTTGGCCTCATGACCTCCCTTACCAGAGAACTGACGGTGGACCTGGGGCCCTTCCCGAGGTGAATGATATGGGTTGTTGTAGATTTTTCACCATACTTCGGCCTTGGCCTCTTGTTGTGCTTTCAATTTATCTAGCTCCCTTTGAGTTGTGCCACCATATCTTCTACGGAGAGGACCAAGCCAATATTGCTAATAATGTCTTTTCATCTTGTGGTGCCCTTTGCAGTTTAAGGGTTCCCAACTCTCTTTTGGGAGAGAGCAGGGTGTCAGCAGTAGGGTCATTCATAAGAACAATGTACAAAGGGTTACTTGGTGAGTTGGAAAATTGTGGTCTTGCATTTTTTATGTTGGTGGAAGTGGCAACAAAATCATCCATGGTAGCTTCAACCTGCAAGGTTTCTCAAAGCTTCTATTGAGTCAAAGCAGGCAAAGCCATATCCACCCACTTCTTGATCATGAAATCTCCCGACTGTTGGGGTAACTTGGCTACAAGGGATCTAGCCCATGTCATCAATTCGGCAAAGGTTTCCCTAGGACCCAACTCCAAGCTTTCCAACCGGTCCAAGGCCTTCTCCCTATAGTCACCCAATTGAAACTCAATAGTAAAGGCCACTTTGAGGGCATTCCAATTGGCAAAGTAGCCCTCCGCAAACTGTCTATACCACTTGTTGGTGAATCCCTCCAAGGTGGAGGAGAAAAGAACCATATAGGGATCTTATCGATTCAGCCCACATCTTTGGCAGTGACAAAAAGCACCTCACATTGCCGATAGAATCCTCAAGAGATAGTCCCTTGAAAGTAGAAAACTTGATGCTTACCCGCGAGAGAAGGGTTGTCAATTCCTCTACCATGGCAGGCTTGATGAGAGGGGTGGAAAGGTGGTTTTGGTGAAGAGGTTGGAGAGGGAAATGATGGTTGAGATGGCAAAGGTGACCTCTCTGGCTAAGGGCAAGGCTTGGGTGAGGGTAGAGGCAATGGTGCAGGTGAGGTGGGTAGAAGGCAAATACAAATGACGATGATGTGGAACCTTCACAACACTTCTTAAACGTGCTCCACTTGACTTAGAGTGAGTAACATACATGCATAGATGCAAAAATGGGGTTTCCTAAATTTCAAGCTAAAATTTAGGATAGGTCTTTGGAGCGACTAGAAAGCCTAAGGCACCCTAGAATGTGGTCACACTATTGGCTTGCCTCAATCTAACTCCCAAGGTGACTGGGCTAGCTTACAAGGCTCAAAGCGGTCCCATCGGGTGTGCCAATTAGAGCAGTTGTAGATGGAAATGGTTCACAATTCTATCTAGTGGTGGGATGTTCTAGATAAAGTATGCATGTAGACTCACAAGCTAGCTCAAAACTAACAGACATTGCAAAACATGGAAATAGAACTGAACAATGAAACAACAACCGAAACAATAGACTAGACAACCACCAGCCCTCCAAAGCAACACCTTGTACATAACCAAATGAGCATACAACGACTAGTCTGTATGCAACCAACTTTTCCCAGTCCCCGACTACACAACAAGGTACAATGGGGGTGTAAAGGTTGAGGTGCAATGGAGAGTGCGGTGCGTGAAATGGTACAAGACACAAGTGAAAAACACAATTTAACTAGATAACATGACTACAAGGCTCAACCGAAGTGAAGGGCTCTAGAGTGTGACACATAGTGGACTATCTCACAAGACTAGACTCACAATGTTGTCAATGCTCTCAGAGCTTTGGCTAGACTGTCGCCATCTCTACGATCCATAATGTTGTATGTATCCATGAGCCAAGGCCATCGCACGACTACCACATATCTGTTGCTACTAGATATATATAGTCAAGGCAACTACTAGCAACTAAAAACATCTGCTATTTGTGGCCTAGTGAGGCCACTTGTGAGTCTTCCCATTAATCGCTTGGATGGCCATTGGACAGCCCTAGCCCCCGGTGTGGTCCACAATCGCCTCGGCTACTCAAGATGTGCTGTCTGGTAGCTCTTTGAATGCTTTGAAAAGGGTAGCCATGGGATGGCCACTCTCTAGATGGTGAAGGCTACCTCTCTAGCCAAGGTGGTATGAGCCCCACCCCGATTGGCCACATGTGTACATCCGCCGTTGCTAGGGCGCGCGGACCAAGTAAGGTCCAACTTGAAGAGAAGGTCCTCTGGAGAACATCCACCAAGGTGGCCATGCAAGTTGAGCCCTATGCAGCCCTATAGCCCTGCTACACCCATTGTATGTGCCACAACCCATGAGAAATCAATATGTCATAAACAACAACACCTTAATGTTCATAGCCAACCAAGAGTATGGGTTAGAGACTACTGGGTTAGAGACTACTCTTACCATGCAAAAATAACCATTGGTTACACCACTAGCTATGCAACAAGTAGAACCATGCTACAAGTATAAATGATCTCACTGGGTAAGGAGTTTTCCACACAATGGTAAATGTAAAGAGATTTTTGGATTCCTTGAAGAATTTTCAATCACACAAGTTCTGATAGATTTTCCCAAAAATCTTGATAAGGGAAAAGCAACAAAGAATGCTTCTTAAGGTGGATCTGAGGTAGAATCCACGGTTTCTATAAATGCGATGACATGAGATCAAGCTCAATAAAGCTACCAAGAACAAACCTATTGAGGAAGAAATTAAACTGAGTGTTCAAACAAAAACTAAGAGCATATCGATGTGGGCTCGATGAAAATCATGGAAGTCAAACCAAGACAAATAAAATAAAAAATAATAAAAGAGAAAATGACCTTAGAAATGGAGCTGCAACAAGCCAAGGAGTAGCTAAAAGATGAAATGACCTTAGAAATGGAGCTGCAACAAGCCAAGGAGTAGCTAAAAGATGAAAGGGAAAACAAGAAACAAACTAAAAAGGTAGAGAAAGGAAAATCATCTAAGATTTTGTCAGGAGGATAAATGTTGGTAAACAAAGTCCTGGAGATGTTAGATGCTATGTGATAAACATTTGGGGCTAGACTAAAACCAACTAGACACTAGAACAAACATAGTTGATATATCCACATCTTGAGGTTGAGAAATAGCATTTTATAATGTGCAAAAGGTTCATAGAGACATCTCAAGCTCTAATGGAGCCAGAAAAACTAAACATCCCTAAACATGAAATTTTAATCCATGAAAAGGATGGGGAAATTGAGCACAAAAGAGACAAAACTATTACATATTCGGTTATGATAGATTCTTATGCTACAAGGAATCTAATTTCTTATGGCACTTGCATAATGATGGGAAAGCCACCAATCAAAGAGCTAGAAGAGACAATGTACACAAGTTCTTAAAAACCAATTCCTAGCGAGTACTAGGGAGCGCAAGGACACTTTTCTACATAATCGACTCCCATCACGTCAAAGAGAGTCTGGTCCTAACAAAAAGCTAGATGAACATCTTCTTTCAAAAACAACAACAATAAAAGTCCCAAAAGCATCTCAAATCCATGCAACATGCAAGTAGAGAAAACATAGGTATCTTCCCCTCACCCCCCCTTTCCACACACACACACACACACACACACACACACACACACACACACACACACACACACACACACACACACACACACACACACACACACACACACACACACACACACACACACAGAGAGAGAGAGAGAGAGAGAGAGAGAGAGAGAGAGAGAGAGAGAGAGAGAGAGAGAGAGAGAGAGAGAGAGATAGTGTTGTGTGTGTGCTCTCATTATTTGTGTGTGTTGTCCCTAGAAAGATGCCTTGTAGTCAAGGCAAGCTACCTCCATCATTCGCCCTAATGTTTGCTCCACCCTGTCGCGTTTTGTTTATGTGAGTGTTTTGTATGTGCTTGTGTTTTTCCTGCATCATGCATGTGGTTTATTTTGTTGTGTGTGTTTCCTTAGTTTTTTCTTGTTGAATTTCTTCATTGTTGCATGAGCATGGCCTCTCACTTATTGGAGTTAACCCTCTCACTTATTGGAGTTAAACCTTCCAATCTACATAGGAAGGTAGATATCAATGATACAGACCAAAGTGATGTGTTCACATGTTTGAACCTAGCTATAGGGAGCAACAAGAAGGTGAAAGCTTATCACATCAAACACAAATTGGCTGAGCAACTTGTCCATAGACATTGGGACATTTATTATGAAGGTATTAACTTCTTTGAGTTTACTCAGTCTTTTTTGAATGGTTTTGCATTAGAACATTGTTCTACCACAAAAGTGCAACAAGTAAGGAATAGTACACAGTTGCATGGGCCCCTTTTGTAGAGTGTTCAATGAAGAGCAGCGATGAACACCATAATAAGGACAATAAGTGCAAGAAGTGAGAGGAGATGATGATAAATACTGGTGCATCAATGTGAGTAAAAACCAAATAACTAGGGAGACATGAAGATGTTCTCTACACCAAATTACTATTTGACCCATTACATTTGATAGAGGTGGATAACATGATAACTTTAGGCCAACAAAGGGTGATCTTAGCCAAAAAGATATTTGATGATGCAAGGTTGGTTGTTGAAGATGCTACTTGATCTCTGCACGGGGCTGAAGGTCATCTCAAAAACCCACTAATTGGTCACCTTAAGAGCAAGATCAAGACACTGAACATGGAGTCTGATTATAAATGCATGCTAGATTGGCTCCAAGAGCTGCAGGACCAAGATGCTTCTAAGGACCTCAACAAGGTTTCAAAGGATGTCGCAAGGGAGAAGGTATGTGCAAGTGGTGAATTTTCATTTTCAAGTACTATTTAGTTGATATCTTGTTTGATCATTGTAAGCCAGCTATATATTAATAATGGGATTCAAGTCTATCTAGGTGACATTGTTGATAAGACCCATGTAAGACTGCTCTATAGTGATCTCAATTTCTAGTATTGGCTAATGATCATAGCAATGTTGCTATATAGTAATTTTGGCTCTAGTCTAACTATCTTGGTGACCTTGCTTGACAAGATACATGTAGGATAGCCTAGAACTTATAATAGATAGTTGAATCTACTACTATACTTTCACCATGCTTGCATTAAGTTGGCTATTTTTCATGTATGTACACCAAAGCCATGCGTTTAGCTCATAAATAGGTTTTTGCAAACCACAACAAAACTGAGAATGATCACACTTGAATTCAAGAGCAAGAGACAAGGAACAAAATGCACTATTTGAAATCAATTTTTGATTACCAGACAAAGAGAAAAATTGATTACAAGATGTAGCGGACAATGTTCCCGTCACTCATCGCGTGATGCATCACGAATATCCATTTCCCGGTCTCTCCTACCGAACTAACAGTACAACCCCTTCGCGATGCTTAATGTCACCCATTATATGACACATCAAAGTTGTCTATTCCTGGTGGCTTTTAATGAATCTAGTAGATATATCTTCATAAGTTCAGATTAGTCTAAACTCACGAAATATAAGAGGGAATAAAGCACTCCTAAAACTATAAAAGCAAGAGACTCAAAAAAAGAGGAAAAAAATTCACTTTATTTGCTATGAAACAAAACTAGATAAAACATAGCATTATTAACGTAAAAATGTTTTTATAAGAGCGATGCATAAAATAAGTTGACGCAACTTACTTGGCTAAAACTTAAAACAAGTACTCAATTTTTGTAGCTCATTATCGATGTCCAAAAGCTCTTTTTAGATAATGATAATGTCACTTTTGAAACTAAGGGTTTTGACCCAAAGACTTGGGACCCTTTCCCATGGTCATTGGCCACTTTACAAGGCTTGTAGGTTCTAAGCAGGATATAGAGAATAATGGGATAGATGAATACACTTCAAGATTCATTACTTTCTAATTACAAGGATTCTTTAGAAAAAAGAGAATACAATGAAGTGTGGAGTATAGACGGCTCTTTAGGTGTGTCTCAGTTGCATCCTCCAAACATTCCCCCCCTTCCTATTTATTGCACGTCCTCGTGTAAGCTGCATCTATCTGCCTTTGTGTGCTTGGGCTTGCTGGGCCAATGACTGGAGTCTTTAGTAGTCTAATGTTATTTTTTCTAGTGTCCTTGTGAGTTTCCTGAACTTCTCTATTCGTGCTTTGATCTCTATCTTTGCTGCCAGCTACATGAATGGGTTATTGCTGAGAGTGCTTTGGTAGCCGATATGCCAAGCAGGAAGTGCCTTCATCATGGGGTTAAATAGTGATGAGTCAACTTCAAAGAATCCTGTCATGAATGCCTTTTCGAAGGTTTGCATTTAGTATGAGGACAAAAACATGACTCGTGCATACAATCCCATGATGATGTTTCTCCTTGGAACTTCAATTTCCAGATTCTAGCATAACCATCTGGTTCCTTCCACAAACACTTTCCAGAGATGTTTCGCTACTTCAATGTCGTCAAACACTGTGATGCCTGTGACTAGCATTTTGGTAATTTTACAAGCATCTGGCATGCAAGATCTGGAACCTACTTCATTTGATTGATGACTCCGTTAAGTGTGCGAACCATATATTTCTCTGTGGGGAGAATATTATTAGCTGGTTTTGTTATCACGTGGGAGTTGAGCATTGTGGATCTTTTGCTTTGCCATGAATAGAAACTATCCCAAGACTGCCTTCTGTTGATGGGACAATAGGTTGGGTTGATCCTGAAATCCCCTTGTGGTTGGGCTCGAGGGTAGGCAACATTTTCCTTTTCTATAAGAGAGCTTCTTGTCTAATCAATGGAAGTGCGATCATTTCATGCTCCATATTCTTCACAACCTTATCAGGTGTAATCATGAGAAGAGCAGCTGATTCTAACACCTTGAGTTCATATTGCAGATTTTCTTTGTGTAAAGGATCATGCACTTCCAAGATCCACCACTGAATTTGGTCTCTGGCAGTTTCAAGAACTTGCATATCGGCCGGATCTTTAAACTCAGGCAATGCTATTTTTGTGCTCATACATGGCATCCCTATATGTTGACAATCTTGTGTCATCTCTCCTTGTTCTGTTGTCTAAGAGATATCTACAGGGGCTAACTGGGCTTGCATGGCATTATTGTTTGATCTTTCTGTTGTAGTGTCGCCTAATGTGCTGCACTTTGAGCAACCAAGTCCTCCTTTGCTTTGGCAAGTTGTCTTTGGAGCTGTTCAATCCCCTCATCTTTGGATTTCTATATTTCTATATGTCCTACTGTTAGGATTTTTCTATCATACTGTTAGAAGCTGGACACACCCCACGGAAACTGACTACTCGGAAGATTATCATTTTTTGTAATTATTCATTTATTGAGGAAACCTGATTTTTCACCTTGTAAATATTGGGACTTATAGAAGTTTCCAGATTGTATCCCAGTTTTGATAGTTAGATGGAGTAGATGGTTGATTTGGAACTTTAGGGTTTGAGAATTGTAAAGTATATATACCACTTTTTGACCTTAATGAAACACCTTTTGTCATTTTTAAAAGAAGTTTTGAAGTCTGTGAGTGAACGTACTGTGTACGAGAGAGAGTGTGAGCTTCATCTTGACGCTACGTGTGCACCGGTGGTCGGAATCGAGTGCAGAGGAGTACAGTGTGTTTCCCCCGACGAGAGCTACGCGCCGATACATACATTGCGCGCGTACGGTCCGGTTTTGCGAGCTCCTTCTACGAGCTTCATCTGGTGATTTGGTGAGCATACGTTGTCCGATTCTGCATTGCAGCATATCCACGTGTTCACATTGAGTAGAGCTACACATTAGGCACTTTAGATTTCAGAAACGAAGACTTGCAAATTTCGGCCAGACATCCTATGTGATTTTGCATCGGGTGTTTTGGGTTGGGATTTTGATTCATACACCTTAGGGAGAGCAACCTATTGGTGATAGTAGGGTCTCCTTCAAGTTTTGTGGTGTTTCGACATTGTTTGATGGGTGTTCGGCTCTAGAAAGCGTTGTAGAAAGTTTCCTCTTATGCACTCTTGAAGGCTGTGACTTAGACAATTGGTAGAGACCTCTGTAGAAATTAGTTAGGAGTCGGTCGAGTGTAGGTTGACACCTTATGCTTGTTTCCACGCGCCTGCGGGTCGAGCTTCGTCCTTAGTTGACCCATCTTGTTAGGTGAGTTCTCGCTGTGCTGACGTCCGTTGTCGCGGCGTATCCGTCCAACATTGGTGCCGCTACTGGGGAATGCCAATAAGCATCTGGCTTATTCCCTTCTCTTGCACAACATTAATTTTTCCATGCTTGACCGAGTATGCATAAATTAGGACCACATTAATCGGCCAAGCATTAGCACAAATTTTTCAACCTATGCACGACACATACTCCGAGGCGATACCTTGTCGTCCGGGAGGACTCCGGCTAGGAGGGGGGGAGGCATTCTCAAATGTGGAACCAATAGCAGAAAGAGAAAAAAAATTGCCTGCTTGATACCTAGGCATCGGTGGAACTTGAGGAGAAGCTACCAAGACCTGTAGGTGTAGAAAGACCACAACCGGTGTTGGGGCAACAACCACCCCTACCAGGATTACGACTAGTCGGTATAAGATACACACCAACCGTAAACGAATCAGAGGATAAGGCTTTGGTGCCTATGCATGCATATTATGAAGATCCCAATGGATATGCGGAAAAATATGTCTATTATCCACCGGAAGAACCCTCGACACCAGAACCATGGAGCATGATAGTAAGTACAGGACCACCAACAACTGCACAGGCAGCAGGAGAAGGGAGATATAGCTTAGATGAACGAACATTGTTGTTCATAGCCAACTAAGGCATGGGCAGACATAGACATGCATACCAACAAAGGGGAGCTCAAGGAGCACCTCAAAAAACCCAAGGGACCCTGCTACAAGTGTGGTGGAGACCATTGGCTAAGAGACTGTCCTTATGATGAAATCATTAGAGTCAATGCATATTGCACTGAGTGTGGAGTTACTCATTTGATTCCAGATTGCCCTAAAAACCCGAGCAAAGGAGCAAAAACCACCTTGAACATGCTAGAAACAGTACCTTCCAGTGGAGGGTCGGAAAATGAAACAATCATACCTATTCAGGCGGTGACACGAGCCCAAGCTCAAAGAATGACGAACGAACCCATAGTTGAAGAGCCAAAAACCGATGCCCAAAGTTCAGAAAAAAAAAATCAGAGAAGCACTTGGAAGGCTAGAAAGGCGTGTGTGAAAGCCACGAAAGAACGAGAGCAAACAGCTCTATATGAGGAGTTAAAACATACAAAGGATAGATTAGAGTGGTTAGAGGATCTAGCTAGCTTAAGCTCACACACCACGGCAACCATAGCACCCAAGGAAATAGCAGAGCCCAAAAGTGCAAGATCAGGAGGATCTGTACTGGCAGACAAGGTAAATGAGCAGTTGGATGCGCTTCTAAAAGCTTATGAAGCCAGACTCAAAAAGGATCAAACCCAGGAGCAAAGGTGGATGACTTATCCATATGCGGAAATAGAAAAAGAAAGGTTGGAAATGTGTAAAAAGATGATTGAAACAGCTCAATCATTGATGGAAGACCCGCTAGGTAAACCTGCAAATTTGTATGAAGCACCAGCTCCAACCCCTATCCAACCAACTTTAGAGAAACAAGTAGAAACAAAGGAAAGACTCACTAATGCCTATGAGTCCAGAGGAGAGCCTATCATAGTGCCAAATACAACAGATGAGGCAAGTGACAGGTTCCAGCCTAAAACATTGACAGAAATGGGTAAGGACTGTAACGATCTAGATGATCTGTGGAAGCAAATCCGTGAGGCCAACGAGGCTAACAGGATGAGTAACCACATGAATAGTACGAGAAAAGAGAAGAATGTGATCTTACCTCCTATTGAAGAATTTGAGGCAAGGTCACAAATGAACTTTGAGATACATTCGCAAGGGGGAGACCAGGGATCAATTAGTTCAGCCGGGGCATAGCCAACCAGACTCGCTGAAAACTTTACCCTCTTACCTAGGAGAGTATGAAGCAAAGTATGAAGTGAGAGCAATCCCAGCTCAAAGAATTTCTTCTAACAAGGTGATGGATTCGCAAGGATTGATTGAGTTATTGTCCACCCCGGTGGCATGCACAATCACATTAGTAGAACTCCTAAGGTTACGACCAAACATGTGGACCACAGTAGGTAAATGCTTAGAAAAATTTGGAGTGAGAGACCCCACCTTGAGACTGCAGGAAGGGATCAAAGAGTTGGACAGGCCTCAACTAAACACTAGGCCAGTACCATTAAACAAGGTTGGAGAGTATTGCAACGGAGAAGATGGAAACACCACGCTACCAGTAGAATTCCAAGGAGTAGTTTCCAAAGCTATTCTTGACAGTGGAGCGGGAGTTGCTATCGCCACCAAAAAAATCTGGAAAAAGTGGGGAAAACCAGCTTTAAGAGCTACCAGAATGAAATTGCAATTGGCAGATGGGTTCATGGAGAAGCCTCTAGGACTCTTAGAAAAGGTGATTGTCACTTCGTGTGGAATCGAGTATGAGCATACATTTGCGATAGTCGATTTCGACAAAAAGAACAATTATGAGATCATCTTGGGACGATCATGGCGAGACAACAACTAAAATACACCTGAAAGACCATATTTACAAAGATGTGAACCAAACACCTGTGGAAGAGTTTGATTCAGCTACAGTAGCAGGATCGGAACTCCCAGCATGGTTAGGGCAACAAAAAGAGCTATGGATGTGCAGAGCTTCACATTGTGGAAGCTTAAGAAGGGAGGAATGCGTCTTAGAAAGAGCGATTGAGGACAAGGAGTATATTCCAGAACCTTTCCCTGAAGATGTCTTGGAACCTCTAGAATGGGAACACATACTAGCAACATTGGATGTTTGTACCATTACAGATAGTCCAACAACAAAATTTTTCGATAAGGATGGCTATGATGTGCTACCCTACTACATGGTAAGCATTATACCCGGAGAAGATGAGACGATAGAACCACTAGAACAAGAAGAGTTTTATAACTCCTCTGAACATCTGGAAGTAAATGATGATGCTGATAATGAGTGTTCAGACACCTGAAGTGAGCGTGGAAGAAAAATCGAGAATATTAAGTTTTATGATTTTGCTAATCAGCACCCTAGACGCCAGGAGCGCTATAGGAGGGAACGAGCAAGAAACAAAGTGAGAGAGAATCTGATACCCATGATAAAAGGTAAAACTCACTATTTGATGCTTGTAGAAGCAGAGGATTGTGTAAAAGATCAAATATCAGGAAGATTCTCAAAAGATCGAAGGGAAAGAACGCGAGAGGAAATAAAACAGGAACGAAAAGCTAAAACAGAAACAAAATCACAAAAATATCAAAAATAAAAAAAAGAAACAACAAAAGACCAGGAGTGGAACAAACTGGAGCGTAAACAGAAATACCAAGAACTGAAACGGTCTTTACGTGAGATGTGGACTATTGAGGAAGATAGTGATGGTAAAGGGGAGTCAGAGAAAGGAAACATGAATGTACCATCACACTATAAAAAATTTACCATCCAAGACAGAAAAATCATCATGACACCACCAGTCAAGGAAAGAACCAACCAAGAATCTTATGATGGGTCTGAAAATGCAAAAAGGATAGACCTCGCGGAACCAGGTGAAAAGCCTTAGCCGGTCTATATAGAAAACAATTTAGAGCATAAAGAAGAAGAACGGCTAACACAACTTCTCAAGAAATATAAAGATGTGTTTGCATGGTCCTATAAAGACCTCAAAGGAGTTGATCCATCGATATGCCAACATACAATTCCTTTGAAATCGGATGAAAAACCTAGCAAACAACGTCCTTATACATACAATGACACATTTGCTAAACGAATCAAGGAAGAGATTGACAAGCTGATGGAAGCTGAATTCATGAAATTGAATATACAGATTGGATGTCACCCATTGTGGTAGTTCCCAGAAAGAACGGAAAACTGCGAGTGTGTGTAAACCTCAAAAAGGTAAGTGCAGCCACCATAAGGGATAATTATCCCTTGCCAATCACAGAACATGTACTTGAGCGGGTGGCCGGAAAACGGGCTTATTCCTTTCTGGACGGGTTTTCAGGATACAACCAACTGGCAATTGCAAGGGAGGATCAACAAATAGCGTTTGCCACAGAATGGGGAATTTATGCGTATCGAGTTATGCCGTTTGGCTTAACTAATGCCCCAGCTACCTTCCAAAGGTTAATGATGCACGCGTTCAAAGAATACCTGAGAATATTCCTAGAAATATACATGGATGATCTTTGTGTACACTCCCTTCTACGAGAGGAACATATTGACCATTTGCAACAGGTATTTGAAAAATGCAGGACATATCGAATTTGTCTTTACCCGGAAAAGTGCATCTTTATGGTTAAGCAAGGCCGCATCTTAGGACACATTGTCTCAAGAAATGGCATAACCACTGACCTACACAAAGTCAAAGTCATAGTAGACCTACCCATGTCTACTAATGCTAAACAAGTGCAATCCTTCATGGGACACTGCGGATATTATCGAAGATTCATATACATGTATGCAGTCATTGCACAACCTCCGTATCGTTTGCTAGTCAATTTCGATTGGACCAAGGAGTGTGAAACTTCATTCCAAAAGCTGAAATAAAACCTTATATCAGCACCTGTACTTAAAGCACCGGATTGGGAAAAGATATTCCATGTTCACATTGATGCTTCTGCATATGCAATTGGGAGTATTCTGGCTCAACCTAGAGACGGAACAATGGATTTTCCAGTTTGTTATGCAAACCGACAGTTAAACAGTGCGGAAAAGAACTACACAACCACCGAATGAGAAGGATTATGAATGATTTATGCTGCAAAGAAATTTCGGCATTATTTGCTCGCAAACAAATTTTTGTTCTTTACAGATCATCAAGCTCTTTTGTATCTGGTAAATAAACCATGCAATACAAGGAGAATTGTACGCTGGTTTATTATATTGCTAGAGTTTGATTTCACAGTGGTGATCAAAAAGGGTAAAACCCATCTACAAGCGGACCATCTTTCAAGGATACACAACGGGGAAGCTCCTGAAGGAGTAGATGATGACATACCAGATGCTTATCTTTTCAATGTTGAAATGATACCCAAATGGTCTCAAGAAATTGTTAGCATTCTTTCCTTTGGAAGTAGGTTTGATAATATGGAATAAAGATCCAAACAACAAACAATTTGACAAACAAAAAACTTCCAGTTGATAGCAGGATGGCTGTATCATCTAGGATCGGACCAAATCCTACGATTATGTATAAATCCGGAAGAATTCGAGTGCTACCTTGAAGAAGCACATGTCCAGGATTGTGCTTTTCATTGTTCAACAGTGAAAACACACTAGAGAGTGAAATAGTTAGGGGTTTATTGGCCAACTATGTATGCGGACACACATTCTTATGTTACCAATTGTACTATATGTAGTGCCAAACGGCCAATGGATCATGCGACATTGTTTCAGGTAAACATTGCACCTGCATGGAGTCAATATATCATTGATTTCTTAACCACTAGGACGTTTCCTGAGAACATCACAAGAGCACGTAAAAGGGCTATAGAGCTGGAGGCTCGTGACTTTCAGTTAATTGGGAACCAACTCTATAAGCGAGGAAAAGACAATCAACTTAGAATCTGTGCAAGTGAAAGCAAATACCTGCTGATTCTAGAACATGCACATAGCGGAATAAGTGGAGGCCATTTTTCGGGCGATAAGACGACAAAAATTGTCTTAACCGCAGGTATATGGTGGTCTACATTGCACATGGATGCTGAAGAGTTTGTAAAGCATTGTGACGTATGTCAGCGCACCAAAGTGCCGATAAAGAGAGATGAGATGCCACTACGGCCAATGATGGGAGTAAGAGCATTTGCAAAATGGGGCATTGATTTTGTGGGACCTATCTCACCCCCTGCATATCTCACCCATACCCAATATATCATTGTGGCTATTGACTATCTCACAAAATGGGCGGAAGCCAAGGCAACGCAAAAAGTAGATGCACGAACTACTGCACAATTTTTGTATGAGAATGTTTTTGTACGATTCGGTTTACCAATGGAAATTGTCAGTGATCTTGGGACACATTTTCTTAATGAAGTCATTGAATATTTGCTAGAGGAATTCATGGTCATACATAGGAAATCTGTCCCATACCATTCACAGGAAAATGGACAAAGGCCACAAATAAAACACTATGCACGGTTCTTACTAAAATAGTGTCAGAGTTAAGAACAGATTGGGATCAGCAGCTACACTCAACACTATGGGCATACAGGGTAGCTTACAAAACATCGATATGAACAACACCGTACAACATGGTGTTTGGCCTAAATGCTATACTACCCATAGAGTTTTTAATTTCAACTCTACAAGTAGAGAAACGCTTAGAATGGACAGGGCATGAGCTCTCTTCAAGAATAGATGATCTTGAAAAGCTAGATGAACTCTGCTTGAGAGCTGTAGCTTCAATATGCTAAAAAGAGAAGGAAAAAATAGTTTTTTGACAAGCATGTGCGCACTAAAGAGTTCAAAACAGGTGATTATGTACTTGTTTCTACTTTGAAGCAACATGCCAAGAAACTTAAAAAGCGAGGGATGGGACCCTTTGTGATTAGTGATCTATCACAAAGTGGAGCTGTCAAGTTTGCTACATTAGCAGGTGAAGAAATGCCGAACTGGATTAGTGGATGTTGAATGAAGAAATATCATCTACCATTCACACAGGATATGCTTCAACAAATTCATCAAGGAAAACAACGAATGAAGGAAAAACAGAGAGTACGAGAAGAAGCTCAAGCAAAAGCAAGAGAACGCATTGCAAAACGAAGACTTCTGCGACAACAACAACAAAGTGGAGCACCATTGCGAATCAATGCCATTCGACTGACGAAGTTGGATGAAGACACAATGGAGCCAATAATTGCAGTCAAAGTGAGTAGCAATCAAGTTGAATCCACGGCATTGCTTGATTCTGGAGCTCAAGAAAATTCAATCTCTTACGGATTATACCAACAGCTCAAATCCACAGGTCAACTTCATCCTACGCCTCAAGTGCTGGAAAGTAGTACATCACACTCGTTGAAAACATTGGGCTGGACTATATTGCATGTACAACTATATCAATCTATTTACCCACACAAATTTTATGTAGTCGGGGATGAAAGCACACAACACCCAATGATGTTGGGACAACCTTGGCAAAAAGAGTACAATGTGCAGATAGATTGGATTGCGAATACAGTCAAAATTCAGCATGCACAAGAACAACAGGTGATAGCCTTTGCTCAGCAATACCCGAATAATCAGCCTGCAAGCAACGCAATCACTGAAAAAAGAGCCAAAAGCAAGAATGCCACCAAAGAACAACATGATACCCAAGGCCAACAGACAGGTAAAAGCCAACCATGCTAACTACATACATACGAAGTCATCAACCACAATGCAAAGTTCTAGGTTACCAAAACAAGGGAAACAAGTATGGATGCAGAAGGATAGAAATGACATGGCAGACAAACAACAATGCAACGAAAGAATTCAGCCGAAGCAGATAGTTCAACCAAAAACCAAGGACATAAAACAGATATGGATCCCAAAGAAAATGCTCAACAATAACCCAAATGTTACTCGCATTTGGATACCAAAACAAAAGCAAAAGGAACTCCCTTCAGTACAAGCAACAACGGAAGGCAGACAACTGCATTTGAAAAAGGACAACCGACTTATGTGGATGCCAATTCGCAACAACACAGTGGCAACCAAGGAAATAGCAAAAAACCTACAAAAACGGGCAAAAACAAGCAACCAATGGAAAGCAAGGGCAATACGGTCCACGGCAATTCCGGCCAAGCCACTCCTCTCCATAGAAACAACTACGGCTATATCAACAGTAGTGGCAAAGCGATTGTCTTTTGCAAAAAAGACAATTAAACAGAGAGCAATAGAGGTACAGCTAATACTTGCAAAGAAAACAGGCAACCTCGCCGGCGAATGCCAATAAGCATCTGGCTTATTTCCTTCTCTTGCACAACATTAATTTTTCCATGCTTGATCGAGTATGCATAAAGTAGGGCCACATTAATCGGCCAAGCATTAGCACAAATTTTTCAACCTATGCACGGCACATACTCCGAGGCGATACCCTGTCGTCCGGGAGGACTCCGGCTAGGATGGGAGGAGGCATTCGCAAATGCGGAACCAATAGCAGAAAGAGCAAAAAAGGGCATGATTTTTGACTAGTTTAAGGGTTGTTGTTTGATTGCAAAATTTTCTGGACTAACCCAAGTATATATGTCCTTATACAGTATGTATCTATAGGTATATGGGGCTAAACGCCAAATCAAGCCCCTAGGTGTGTGTATATAAGTAGAAATAGCCATTTTTCGGACAAAATATTGGTAAAACGGAGAAATCCGGCCATAAAAATTACATGTGAGTGTATATAATGTTTTGCGGTGATGTTTGTGATTTACTATGATTTTTGGGGATTTTCTGGGTTTGATTTTCTATTTTCCTTTTAATTTTGATAATCTTCGGTAGAAAAACTTTAAAAATACAAAAAGAAGGTGAAAAACGGTCGTAATGAAAAAAAAAAATATGGGGATGATAAGTGACTATAGGAAAACCTATGGTACAGTGGGGGTGCAATTATGAGACTGGAGCAGAAAGCGTGTTTTGGCCAGGTTTTGACCGAAATGCCAAATTTCTGGTAAACAGAGCAAATGGAGTCCAAATCAAGAAATTTTTGAGCCTAAACCATATCTCGCAAGAAGTTGGGAGCACATGTCAAATTTCATGAAAAGTGGTTCGGGGACCTCCATTATAAGAAATTTCACCTCATTTTTAGCTCATTTTCACTATTGACCTTTTGGAGAGAGCTTTTGCCACCTAGAGCGAACCGACCTTCTAGCAGCTTCTACGACGCGCACGACTACCCGACGGACTTCAGACATGAGAAGTAGACTCACCACCTTGAGCTTCTCGCACATGTTTGTCGTTTTGTCGTGAAAACTAGCGTAGGGTTCACACACAAAGCGAGCAGTAGAGACCTACAAGTAGAGGCGGCGACCTAATGGCTAACCCAAAAGCAACGAAACTTTATCGGCAGCTTACCCTAGCATAGGAGACCAGTCTTGGATGTCCAAAGGCAGTAGAAAACCATCGGAAAAAACCCTAAATCCGAGAATCCCGCAAGAGGCGACCAAATGGGAAATCGGCGAAAAGGCGCCCAAATGCTACCAAATTTCATGGGTAGGAGCATCTTGACATGCTCAAAAAGTCTATGTGGCCCACATGACCAAAAAGTGACCCGAAGCGGCACTAAAATTCATAAACGGCATCAGACACACAAAGCGTCAAATAGCTCTCGCGGCCAAACCGCATGCCCGTTTGCCACCAAACTTCGCGAGCGGCTTTCCTAAACTATCAACAACCAAGTCCTATGGTGGTAGACCACCACAAATCATCGAAGATAGGTAAACGCAACCACGGGTGCTTCTAGAGCGACAAATTGCCAAATGAAGCTCCGGTGAAGCCAAAGTCGACAAAAACCATACGGCAAGGATCCCCAAGGGATCGGGAAGCTATGGAGACCTACATCAAGAAATTTCATCGCCAAAAAGCACTTCAAAAGTCAGAAAACGGCTCGGAGGCTTTGAAGTCCACACAGGGAGTTACTTTCTATCCATTTGACTTTTTTGTTGAAATTAGGCTTAAAAGGGACTCAAGGGGACCAAGGGCAGGCACTAGTGGCACATTCCATAAAAAAATCATCAGGAGACATCCTACACGTAGGATGTCTCAAGGGCATTTCCGGGCACAGATCCCAACATTTTTCATCACACACATTTTTTGAACGACCTTTACATGCTATCCACCAAGTTTCATCACATTTGGACCAACATTGACCTCATATGCATGAAAAAATGCAAAGTTAGGGCATAGAGGCAATAATGGGCCATAAACCTACCAGATCTTGTCCAAATCACATGAAACTTACACAACACATTCACAAGCACATCACCAACCAGTCTGTGTGGTCAGAAGCAAAAATTGGTGAAGTAGACATCCTACGCGTAGGATGTCTATTTGACATTTTTGGCCTACAGAGGATGTTTGTCCATTCTAGATCCAATCACATCATCATCAAGAGCCCATATACTAATTTTGAAGCCATTCTAATCATTTTTGACCCCCGACACCTTCAAGATACACTTTTTGAGCCCAAAAACACTACACAGGCTCTTACAAGCATAAATCCTTGTCCAAATCCAAATCCAAGAGCATAGCCATGTTCCATAGGCCAAGGACTACCCACATACCAAATCCCATGCCATTTTGATGAAATAGACATCCTACGCATAGGATGTCTCCAACATAATTTAGACCTTCTGTGAAAAGAGTGACATCATGGGAGCCAATACCATGGTGCAATGAGCCCATATACCAAGTTTCAACCCATTTGGACATCACTTGCTACCTGTTCTGGACTTTCTACCCAATTTGTGACCTAAAGCCTGAATTAGCCCAAAAAATCCACTTTTTGATGCCCAAATCCATATCCAAGCACATAGCCATGTTCCATAAGCCATGCACTACCAGCATGTCAAGTATCAACCAATTCTGATGAAAAAGACATCCTACGCGTAGGATGTCTAAATGGAAATTTTTGGCCAGAATTGCACTGTGAGCATATGCACAGCTTCACAAGTTCCTTTTAAGCTTTAATTTCAATTTCCAAGTCATTTGGATAGTTAAAACTCAGTTTCTCAGCTAATATGGAAAAAAAACGCTAACTTCGGACTACTGAGTGCAACAGGATCTATGGCAGCCGCGAAGTCACCGGCAAAGAAGAAAAGAATGACCATTAAGGATTACCTAGAAGAAGTGGAGCCCTTCGTCATACCAGAAGGAACACTAAAGCCCACCAGCACATGGATCCAAGAAGATCTACTAGAGTCCAACGACGTAAAGATCTACCAAGGAGTGTTTAAAGACACTGAAGGGAATGTGATCGAGCTACCAATGCTACCGCGGGAACTCAATGAGTTCGTAAGAAGCAAGATGGCAGGGTACTTGGAGGAGATTGATCTCCATAACTATTTTGAAGCAGTGCCGGCAGGGGTTGACATAAAGAGAGTCTGGGAGTTTGTGAAGACCATCAAAGAAGATGGAGTGGCCAGAGTAACCGATCTGCAAGGCAGGATAGAAACAGAAATAATCATCACCGAGCAAGTTGTAGCAGATGCACTAGACCTCTCCAACAAGGGGGATAGTGTAACTAAAAGAAGGGATGATGTCAAGGTGTACACTGAGAAGAAAGGTAACTACACTTTTGAAGATATTGCCAACCCAAGAGTGGCATTCATGATTTAGTTGTACAACCAATACTTCCATATGTGTATGAAGCGGCCACAAAAGTACAGAATGCTGCCACGAGCAATTGCCACGACATTCACTTGGGCAATGATAAACAATACTCCAAAGATAATCAATTATGCAGCATATATACATGACAACCTAGTGAAGATGGGTAACAAGAAGCCCACATATATTGTGCCAGGAGAACTAATCACTAAGGTGATTTATGGGGCATTGCACGCAAAAGGAAGATGGCATGACCTCTCGTCACAAAACGACTGGTTGAGGCTCAAAGAAGACAAAGAAGACGAGCCACAAAGAGCACCAAGGGTTGCTACAAGATTGAAAAGATGGCTAGAGCCTGTTCAAGAAGAGCAGCCAGAGCAAAAGAAGGGAAAGAAATAATTTTCCCAAGTGCCGGCAAAAGAGACAAAGTCACAAAAAGTGGCAAGACTAGTGCGGCTGATGGAGAGCTTCAGAGTAGAAAGGGTCCTTAAAGGAGATTTGAGTGAACTCTGGAAGCCGTTGGATAGGGGGAATCGGGAACACACCCGACACACAAACAATTTCCCCTATATAGCCCAAGGTATTCACAACGCCCCTGTCCTCTCAAAAACACCTTCAACACAAGCAGGGCTTCGCTTGCACTTCGCCCAATGCACCTACTGCCAACAAGATCACCCACCCACACGCACACACCACTGCTACTGATCTCGACCCTCTCAACCCACACTACTCATCTTACTCACTCTCTCTGTGCACACACATATGTCGTCGGTTCGGGGGGCACACACTCCCACATCGCATACAATTTTCTAGAATCTTGGCGAGCCTACAAAACATGCCTGTCAGCGCGCACACCAGCATGGCCCGATGAGCACATACCCGACCCCCGACAAATATTCCGCAGGCCATAACTTGCACATTTGAGCTCCGAATGGCGAACCGAAAATACCGGCATGATCGATAGCTTGAGCTTTACACGTGTATCCATTGATCCCATTTTTCGCCACCTGTCTGTACCTGCCCTGTTCGTCGGGACCTGCGAAGCCTTCCATCTTCGGATTGGCATATCTTTCACACCGAAACTCTATTTGACGAGCTGTCTGGATGAGCTTCTAGAGCATCTCGAATACCACACTTCAGGTCACATTCCACGCATCTCGAACACTTTGACCTACCGTCCCAATTAGCCCACTTCGGAGGCCCCCCTGGCCTAAAAAAACACTTGAAGCATGCATTTTCATTGCCACTGTTCTGCTGAGGTCTCCCACACTGGCTTTAGCCCTTTACCATGCATCGGTTAGCACCCTTTGCATTGCACAACACACTTTATAGCGCGGACCAAATTTGGCTACACCATCATTGCCCACCCCCCTGTTGAACATTCATGTTCAACCAAAAGTAGCTTTATTGAACTTGAAACTTGCAACACTCTGCAAACACCCAAGCACGCTGGAAAACACACCACCATATGTACAATATGTACAAAACTGTATGTCTGTTACTCTTGAGTCCCTTCAAGTGGGTTGTCCAACCCCCCTGGTCATCATTTGATATACATCAGGCACCACTCCCCTATCAAAGTACAGCTTGAGCCGTACACCATTTACCCTGTGCCTGAGAAGCTTACCATTGGCTCTCACCAGCTGATAGATCCCATTCGGAAAGGCCTTTTGCACTTTGTACGGCCCCGTCCATTTCTTTTTGAACTTATTTTGGAAGGTGAAGTCTAAGTAGCTTTCATACTTCATTACTAGGTCCCCTTCTTCTATCTTTTTTTATGGCAGACTTTCATTGACTTTGGCCATTCTCCTTTCCCGCTGCTTCACATAGTAGTCTGCTGCTGCCTCTCTATCCATGTGCAATGCCTCAAGGCCGACAATCCTATCTTGTAAGATAGCTTGTGGAGTGGTATTGATGCGCCACATACCTTTCAAAGCACCCAACTGTGCATGCACTGGCAACACTGCCTCCTTGCCTCAAATGGAGTAAAGTTGGTCGCCACTTTGTGGGACGTCCTGTGGGCCCATAGACACTTTTCTAGATTGATCTCCCATTCTGTCTCTTGCTTATACACATACTTCGTGAACATTTTGATGATTTGTCCGTTGGCACTCTCCACAAGACCATTGCATTGGGGATGATAAGGCGAGGAAAACCGATGTTGAATCTTTAGTTTTTCCACCAATGCCCGCATAAGCTTGCTTCTGAATCCTTGCCCTCTATCGAAAATGAGCACCCACGGCACTCCAAAACGGCAACAAATGTTATCAAAGACAAAGTGGGCCACAACCTGTGCATTTACCTCCTTCATAGCTTTGGCTTTGACCCACCTAGTGAGGTAGTCGATGGCTACCACAACATATTTCTTACCACTTGTAGACTTAGGGAGTGGACCGATGGCATCCAAACCCCATTTTTCAAAAGCATTTTGAGAAATAATCGCTCCCTGTGACTCAACTGTCAAACGCCTCTCTCCTATAGTCTGACATTCATGGTAGGTCTTGCACCAATAGTGCACATCCTTCACTACTGAAGGCCACCAAAAACCCACTCTCAACACTTGAAACAACACTTGATCTTTCCCCTGGTGTCCGCTCTCCTCATGACATTGTTCCAACACCAAGTTAATCTCTTCTTTATAGAGCACTCTCCTTAGCACCCCGTCTCTGCCGTAAGTCATTAGGTCTTCACCTACTAGTGTAAATTTGCGTGCTTTCTGAACTATCCTCCTCCTTTGCAGTTTAGAAAAACCTTGGGGACACTGCCCTGTATCCAAGAAATCTTCCACCTCCTTCAATGACTCCTTGCCTGTGTATGTGGCCGGGGCCACATATATACCTGCAACATGTACCTGCACCTTACTGCTTGCTAGCTGGTCTGCCTCTTGGTTGTGCTCTCTCTTCACATGCTTGAACTGGATTTCTCTAAAGAACTTCAACAACTTCTTGATGGCAAAGAACCAATGCTTTAAGGAATCGCGTTTTACTTGCCATTGGCCTAGCTGTTGCTTGATGACCAATAACGCATCACCTTTGACCACCAACATGGAAATGCCGAACTCGACGCATTGTTTCAAACCTAGATGGAGGGCGATATATTCTGCTTCATTGTTGGTATGAACATCCTCCAAATCGTAGTGTTTTGAGAAGATTACCTTGCCGTGTGGATCATGTATCACCACACCTCCACCAGCTTTCTTTATCACCCTCCTATATGCACCATCAAACCACATGGTAAAAGCTCCAATCAGGTCAGGCTTCCCTTTGGCTTCATCTCGTACTACTCTTGGATAAATTGGCAAATCCACTGCTTTGCTAACCAAAATGTCTGCCAAATGGGACCTACTTGTGTGGTCAATTTTGAACTCAAACTCGAATTCTTGCAACTCTATCACCCACTTCATGATCCGCTTTCCCGGATTTAAGTGTAACACCACTTCAGGCAATAGATTGTTAGCCGTCAACACATAAAACTTACGCACAATGAGGTGCACTTTGAACTTTCTACAAGCAAAAACCAATGCCGTGACCCACTGCTCCGCTTCAGTGTAAGCCACCTCTCCAGGACTTATCACCCTGCTTTCAAAGTAGATAGGCTTATAGCTCCTTCCTACCTTCTGCAGTAATACTGCCCCAATAGCCACGGTACCTATTGTCATTGACACATAGAAATCATCCTCTTGGCTTGGAGGGCACACAGCTGGCAGCTGACACAAAATTTCTTTCACTCTATCAAAAGCTTCTTGAGCATCTTCATCCCATCCAAAACCATGCACTTGTTGGGACCTCTTTTGGAGAGGATACACATATTGTGACAGCATCCAAAAAAAAGGCGACAGGTACTTTAGCTTATGTACAAAGGACGCCAAGCCTTGCGCACTAGAGGGAGGCTCCATCAAGACTAGCGCCTTGACCTTTTCCGGATCTGCTTCAATCCCATTTTGTGACACCACATGACCTAGAAATTGTGCTCAAGGTTGTGCTAGCTTGCACTTCTTAGGGTTTAATTGACCTCCTTCTTCGTCCAGCCTTTGAAAACACAGTTGAAGCTTTGACAAATGATCCACCCTTGAGCTGTAGCACCCAATATCATCCATGAAAACCCTAATAAACCTGCCCAAGTAGGGACCAAACACCCTATTCATCCAGTCTTGAAAGGTGGTGTAGTCATTCACTAAACCAAACCGCATCCTGCGATATGCAAAGCATCCCCATGGAGAGATAAATGTCGTCTTTAGCTGGTCTTCAAGCTCAATCCCTATCTGAAAGTACCCTGAAAATCCATCCATAATAGAGTACCTCTCATGACCCGCCACTTGATTTAAGATTTCATCTTGGAATGGCAGCGGGTAGTGTTTTCTCTTGGTTGCCGCATTCAATGGCTTGTAATTGACACACACCCACCATTTTCCATTCTTCTTAGGGGTGATAACCACTGGAGAAACCCACTCCGACTCCTTCACGGGGTATATGATACCTGCATCTAACTCGTTAATCTCCTGCCAAAGAGCCTCCTTGTGAATCTCCCCTAACCTCCTTAGCTTCTATGCCTTTGGTTTGCACCCTTCTTTAAGAAATATCTTATGCTCTGCACCCTTTGCTCCTCGTAGATCCTCGTACTTCATCGCAAATAACTTCGGAAAAGAGGCACACAGCTCAACATAGCCTTCTCTCTCTTTCTTGGTCAAATCTTTGCTTATCATAGCAGTTACCTCCTCCACACCTATGCCACCAACCGGTGGTTGCACCTCTCCTTTTACATGGGAGCCTTCAACAGTAACCCCAAACAAGTCGGCATCTATCTTTAGCATATCATCTTTGATTTCCTCTTCTTCAGTATCTGTGTACCCCTCATCATAGGCTATCTCGGTCTCATACTCATAGCTTGTCGTATCATCTTTGTCTTTTTCTGCCATAGGGTGAAAACGGCTCTCTTTGGTCTTTAAATCAAGCACCACCTGTCTCCCTCTCTCCTTGTCAGGCAAGGTGAACACCCTACTCCCCCAATCCTGCTTAGCCCCTATTTCAAGTAGCCATGGCCTACCCAAGATGATTGGATAAGCATTGTCACCCGCTTTCATCACAAAGAAATCGATCAGGCACTCAATGCCCATCACTTTCACTCTTACGTCTTGAGCCACGCCCAAACACCTGGCTTTGGTATGGTTAGCCATCCTCATGCGTACATTTGATTTAGCTACTGCTTTGACCCGTGTTTCCTTCATTGCAGCTTCCGTCATGATGCAAGCTTGTGCTCCACCGTCTATATAGGCTTGAACCTGCATCCTCTTTTCAATGACCGCATCCACTAGAGGAAGGACATCCGTCGGACTACTGACTCTCAATGCCATGTTTTGTATTGCATGCACATTTCCCTTAGCCTTTGGAAGCCTCGTGATGACACTTGTAGACCATTGTCTTCGTAGCTTAGATTTAAAGCCAACAGCTGACCAAAGGTTATGTTAGCCTTTTGATTTTGAACATCGCTTACCAAGTCATATTCGGGGTAGTTGCGCCCTAGCTGAAAGTCTGCTTGCTTGATTTTGCAATGCCTCCTCTTCTTGCTAGTTTCCGGCTGCTCCTTGCCTTCATACACTTTCTCTTTACCTTTACGGGCCCTCGTCTCCCGCTCGGTTTCTGTCTCTCTTTCCATCCTTGCTCTCTTGTTGGCCAAAACTTCAACATCCTGCTTATCCACTCCGATGATATTCACCCTAGGGACTTCACCACCATCCTGAGGAGCTGGCGGCACCTGATTCTCGACTACCTGCTCCCTTGGGCCATTGAGCTGTGCTTGGCCTCTACCTCTGCTAAACAGTGGAGAAATACCGCCTCTTTCTCTTAGCGGATGAGGGAAATCCGATGCGTAGTGTCCTTCTTCACCGCAATTGTAACACCGGCCAGGCAGTGGCCTTGCCCTGCCCCTTGCTCCTCTGGGTTGACCTCTATCCATCACGCTCAGCCACAATTCCTGCATTTGCTCAGACAAATCCTGCACGGTTTGCACCCAATTTTGTGGCACAATGGCTACACCTCGATTTGCAGGGTTCTCATCATGAAAAACATCCCTCGGACCCTAAGGTTGGACCATTGCTTCATAGCCCGACACGCCTTGTTCAATCTTCTTTTTGATTTTCCTGCTTTTTGCCTTTGCGATGGCCACTGCACCATTATAGTTTTCTGGGCTCTCAAAATCCACCTTCTCCCTCACTTTAGGATGCAGGCATGCCATGAATTTATCCAATTTGAAGTAGTCGCCATTGGCCAATTGCATGACCTGCTAACTCTGCCCAGCACACTTCAAAACGATCCAAAAACAAACCGAACTCTTCACTTACATCCTGTTTGAGTGCCTTCAGTTTGGCATCCATCTCGACCGGGGACGCCTCTTTGAGGAAGTCATGTAAGAAACGCGCCCGCAGAGCGGGCCAAGCATGCCTCGGCTCACCTTCCAAAGCTTCGTACCATATCTTTGCTTTCCCGCGCACCACCAAAGGAAATGTCTGCATCTTGCTGTCCTCGTTCGGCATGCGCAGCGACAGCATATACAACTCAAAGTCTGCAACCCACTCATTAGGATTTTCTTCACCTGTAAAAATTGGCCCATAGCTTCGAGACGCCATGTCGACCAACACCAAAAACTGATTCTCTTCACTTAACTGGGAGCAATCAGTGTGCTCCTCTGTGGGGGCACCAGAAGATGGATAGGGGGAATGGGGAACACACCCGACACACAAACAATTGCCCCTATATAGCCCAGGGTATTCACAACACCCCTGTCCTCTTGAAAACACCTTCAACACAAGCAGCTCACACTAGCAGGGCTTCGCCTGCACTTCGCCCAATGCACCTACTGCCAACAAGATCACCCACCCATATGCACACACCACTGCTACTGATCTCGACCCTCTCAACCCACACTACTCATCTTACTCACTCTCTCTGTGCACACACATATGTCATCGATTCGGGGGGCACACACTCCCACATCGCATACAATTTTCTAGAATCTTGGCGAGCCTACAAAACATGCCTGTCAGTGCGCCCACCAACATGGCCAGATGAGCACATACCCGACCCCCGGCAAATATTCCGCAGGCCATAACTTGCACATTTGAGCTCCGAATGGCGAACCGAAAAGACCAGCATGATTGAAAGCTTGAGCTTTACACGTGTATCCATTGATCCCATTTTTTGCCATCTGTCTGTACCTGCCCTGTCCGTCGGGACCTGCGAAGCCTTCCATCTTTGGATTGTCATATCTTTCACACAGAAACTCCGTTTGATGAGCTGTCTGGACGAGCTTCTAGAGCATCTCAAATACCACACTTCGGGGCACATTTCAAACATCTCAAACACTTTGACCTACCGTCCCAATTAGCCCACTTCGGAGGCCCCCTGGCCTAAAAAAACACTTTAAGCATGCATTTTCGTTGCCACTGTCCTGCTGAGGTCTCCCACACTGGCTTTAGCCCTTTACCATGCACCGGTTAGCACCCTTTGCATTGCACAACACACTTTATAGCGCGGACCAACTTTGGCTGCACCACCGTCTCTAGAAGCAATGTCGGGATCATCCCGAAGGGTGCAAAGGGATAGATTCGAAGATTACATTAAAAATTTTGAGATTCTTGATGCCGCATCAGAAATATCCCGCATGTACCTTTTACAGAAGAGGAAGTGGAGCAGGTACGACAGAAACTGCTAGACGAGCAAGAGAACCAAGAGAGAGAAAGAAAGACAAAGGCAGACCGAGATTTAAAGAAAAAGCCTACATCTCTACCGGCCAGCCCACCGCCCTCACCACCTCCTAGCAGCCCTCCACAAGAAGATAAAGAGGAGGAAGACAAACATGAAGGCCAGGAAGAGTCCAAGGAAGAACAAGGCCAGGAGAGGGAAGAGGTTAAACCCAAGAGTGAGGAGACAAAGTCAAATGAAGCATACAACACATTTCTGGACCTGCTAGTTGCAGGATACACAAAAGAAGAGGCTGCCACAGTCGTATTCGACTTGGCAAGCACAGGACCTAAGGAACAAATGCAAAGCATCATGTTAGTAGAACTAAAAGAGATGGACACAGATACCGTGGACCTGCACCGGCCCTCCAATGATTGGGATGTGGTGATGACGAAGTTAACTGGGTTAAGAGCACAGTCCATGGCCTCAGAAAGTGAGATGGTAGCTCTCAAGGCCACTGAAGTGAAGATAAAGCTGGAAGTAGACTCTTTACAAGGACAAAGTCAAAGACAGCAAGCCGGAGAGCAAGAAGGCACAGGGCCAGCTGCCAATGAGGGCATAGATTTAGAAAATGTGGCAGATCCTGTAGACACACCTATGCAAGAGGAAATCCTAGAAGGATCCTCTCAAGAGCCACAAGATCTGACACAGGAAGAGGAAGGAAATTTGTGTAAGGCAATAGAGGTGGAGATCAGAGAGACGACTAAGGAAGCCTTGGAATGGAAGCAGAGGGTTTTCAAATCCATGACTATCAAGAAGATTGAGGCCACCAACCTCAGGTGCGAATGGCTTCAACCCTCTCTCCCATATCCTTTGATGAAGTATGAAGCTGCCACCATCAATAAGAGGATTAGAGAAGAGCCTACAGTGCCACTCTACAATGCATATATCTCCCAACCAGAAGGGGTCAGGCTAATAGTTGACTCTTAGCCAAAATGGAGGAAGTCTTGGCTGACGAAGTACCCACAATACCTGATCCATTTGGTAGAGGCACCGAAAAACATCAGAGACAACCTCAGCTTTTGTCCTCTACCAAGGATCAGGAAGTGGAAGGCCCAGGAGATATTACAAAGGAGCCAACGCACTTGGCTGAATTATCCTAAGCTGCCAGGCTTGAAGGCAGGTGAGAGAATAAGTGTCCAATACATGGTGAAAACCCTAACGGGCGCCATCAAATTGTTCACTGGCTTACTTGACCTTATTGCATCATGATGAAGAAAATCTGCAAAACTCTTTTAGCAGTATTTGAGACATTCAAGCCAGGCCAGGTGACAGACAGTATCTTCTTCTTCCAAGATACTTACAGATGTGCCTATGATCTGTTTGGTCAACCTTCCAAGGAGGTGATACATGCGTTGTATCAAAGGATAATGTTTCTGCCATCCTATCACCTCCAGGCCTTTGAAGAACCGTTCTACACAGGCTTCTTCACAATAAACACTGATATTTTCGGTCCCACAATGATGAATCTACATGCAAGATACGAATCATTGATCAAGATGCGCGAAACCATACGATGAAGAAGCAGCTCAGCGGCCATGTCGGGGACGACATGAGCAAGGAGGGGGGGGGGTGTTAGAAGCTGGACACACCCCACGGAAACTGACTACTCGAAAGATTATCATTTTTTGTAATTATTCATTTATTGAGGAAACCTGATTTTTCACCTTGTAAATATTGGGACTTACAGAAGTTTCCAGATTGTATCCCAGTTTTGATAGTTAGATGGAGTAGATGGTTGATTTGGAACTTTAGGGTTTGAGAATTGTAAGGTATATATACCACTTTTTGACCTTAATGAAACACCTTTTGTCATTTTTAAAAGAAGTTTTGAAGTTTGTGAGTGAGCGTACTGTGTACGAGAGAGAGTGTGAGCTTCATCTTGATGCTACGTGTGCACCGGTGGTCAGAATCGAGTGCGGAGAAGTGTAGTATGTTGCCCCCGACGACAGCTATGCGCCGATACATACATTGTGCGCGTACGGTCCAGTTTTGCGAGCTCCTTCTACGAGCTTCATCTGGTGATTTGGTGAGCATACGTTGTCCGATTCTGCATTGCAGCATATCCACGCGTTCACATTGAGTAGAGCTATACATTAGGCACTTTAGATTTCGGAAACGAAAACCTGCAAATTTCGGCCAGACATCCTATGTGATTTTGCATCGGGTGTTTTGGGTTGGGATTTTGGTTCATAGACCTTAGGGAGAGCGACCTATTGGTGATAGTAGGGTCTCCTTCAAGTTCTGTGGTGTTTTGAGATTGTTTGATGGGTGTTCGGCTCTAGAAAGCGTTGTAGGAAGTTTCCTCTTATACACTCTTGAAGGCTGTGACTTAAACAATTGGTAGAGACCTCTGTAGGAATTAGTTAGGAGTCGGTTGAGTGTATGTTGACACCTTATGCTTGCTTCCACGCACCTACGGGTCGAGCTTCGTGCTTAGCTGACAAATCTTGTTAGGTGAGTTCGCTGTGCCAACATCCGTCGCAGTGTATCCATCCAACACATACTGTCCTTGAACCAGGGTAGTCTTTAGATCCTATAGTTCTTGTGTTAGCAAAGGTGGTTGAGCTGATGTACTCGCTGATGTTGGTATGTCTTGCATGGCTAAGAGATGTGTAAGCATTTTTCTCACCACTGCGTATGATTCTCCAAGTTTTGCATTCTTTTGCTTTTCTTTGGCTAACTCTCTTTCTAAGTGCTACTGCTCTACCTAAAAATTTGTATTTACCTCATTGAAATCTTGAGTTTCCTTGTAGTAATATGAAGCATTTTCTTGTTCTCTCTGCAGTTCCGACTGGAGTTGTGCTTGAACTACTTGTAATCCTTCAATCTTTTGTTGATGTTCCAGATAGCCTTTAGCTGCTTTAGCCACCTCTTTCTTGGTATCCTCCAGCTCCAAGTCACACAAGTTTTAGAGTGCTCTTTGAAATTGAAAATGTAGCTTGATTTGTTCTAAATGTGCGTCAATGTCAAAGGACTTGATCAATTGTGTCCCTTCTTCTACCACTACCTGTGAACGGGGTGACCTTAGCTTTTGTTGTGTCCCTTGAGCTTGGTTGGTGTTACCATATACGTGTGGTAGTGATGTGTGTGAACACACTTAGGACCGTCGGGGAAATTTTCCCCTCTTTAGGAGGTTTCCCCCCCCCGTGCATTGTATATACGCCCATCACTCTAGGGCTATCTATTTTTCCATTGCACACTAACTAAAACACTCTCTATTGTGTGCCTTGAGCTTCCTTCATCTTCCCCAAGCTGCGTGTGTTTTCCTGCAACCCTTATTCCAACAATTGGTATCAAATTAGGTTGCATCCTCTTGGGCTTAGTTGTTAGCACCTCCAATATATATCTACTCACTTCCTCCGATTTCAGTGAGCTTTGGCAAGCGTTCATAGGTTGAATCTTTTTTTGGGAGGGCTTGTAGAGCTTAGTCTGCTTAGATTTTTGATTCGGGCTCATTTCGACCTCCGTTTTCACTACAGGCAGTACTGCACAAGCTGTTTCATCATTTCATGAAGATTTTTGTCAGTGCCAATTACTGCATAACATGTCCTATATAGTCTATTGCGGGTTGTGCTATATAGCACGTGCTGATCTCACTCAGTTTCTCCTCACTTCGAGCAATTTTCATCACCTCAGGTGCATGCATTTTCCATGGCTGACAACAACACAGATGTGTTCAAGATGTTTGCTGTTGAGGATAGATTGGATGGGGACAATTACCCTATGCAGGTTTACATGATGAAACATGTTCTTGTGTCAAATTCTATTTGGAATATTGTGAAGGGCATTGATGTACGTCCTGGTTCTGAGGATGTAGGTGATGTTGAGGATGTTGCAGGTCTTGCTGCAAGGATTGTTGCTGTTAGAGTTGTTTTGCCTACGACAGAAAAATATCGTTGGGATGTAAAGGATGCGCAGTCTCATGCATTGATTGTGTTGTCTGTGAAGTGCACCATTACTCCTCACATTTGTTCAAAGAAATCTGCAAAACAGGCTTGGGATATTCTGGTTGGTCTTTATGCAAGCCGCAATGAGGCAAAATTTGCATTGCTGCGTTAAAGCTGGAGTCAAAGATTATGCATGAGGAGAGTCACTTTCCAGAAAAAACAAGACTAGACAGCGTGCAATTGAACAGGCTTTTATTGCTTCTCAAAGAAAGGGTGGTGACAACAATGCACTTCTTATGGTTCTTCTGTGAGTGGAAAATCACTTGTTCCTAATGCTTCTGCTGGTAGCAATTCGTCTAGAAGTTTTGGTGATAAGGGAAAAAAGAAGATGCGTTGCCATTATTTTAAAGCTAATGATCACTTGATCAAGCAGTGTACTAAGTTGAAGGCAAAAGAGGCAAAGAAGAAAGAGGGTGGTTCCATTGCAAATGCTGGTTCCACTACAAATGCAGTTATTGTTGAGTCTTTTGTGAAAGGAGACTGTGATGCTGATGTTGATGCAAAATGGGCTTTTAGTGCAGAGTGTACCTCCTATAATCCTGCTATCAATGATGCATGCATGTCAGTTGTGGTAGATTCGCATGTGTGGTATTTTGACAATGGTGCTACAAAGCACATTACCTCACATCGTGATTTGTTCACCTCTCTCGAGTCTATCCCTCATGGGAATTCAGTCACTTGTGCCAACAATGCCTCTTATTCGGTTCAGGAATTTGGAAAAATTGTTCTTACTGCTGCAAGTGATCGTTCTTTCACACTTATTGATGCACTTTATGTACCTGGGATCAAGAAGAATCTTTTGTCTATATCTGCAAGTGCTAGACTTGGACTTGTAGTCAAGTTTGTGGATGACATATTTACAATTCATGATTTCAGTTTTGGTGATGAAATTGTTGCATCTGGCCTTTAGTGCCGTGGGCTATATAAGCTCACTTTGTATGAAAAGTGTGGAAAAAATTTTGCAAATGCATTTGCCAATTCAAGGGCTGTTTCATATGCAAAATTATGGCATGCACGTTTTGGGCATCTGAATTTTGCCAGTTTGCTACGCTTGCAGAAATCTGAAATGGCTGCTTCTTTGCCGCCTCTTGAAGCGCCTGCCAAACTTGTGAAGCCTGTATTTGGGGTAAAATACAGCGTGCTAAGTTTTCAAAGTATGGGTTAGTTCGTGCTACATGCAGATTGTAACTTGTGCATAGTGATGCTTGTGGGCCTATGCAAACTCCATCCTTGGGAAATTACTTGTACTTCGTGACTTTCATTGATGAATACTCCAAGCATGCATGGGTATATCCGTTGAAAGTTAAGTCCGAAGTGTTCATGTCTCAAAATGTACTATGCGAACCCTCCGTTCAGATTGAGGAGGGGGGGGGGGGGGGAGTATCTGTCTCATAAATTTAATGCATTTCTGGCTAGTCGTGGGATAAAACACCAATGTACAGTGCCGTATACGCCTCAACAAAATAGTGTTGCTAAGAGGAAAAATAGATCTCTTATGGAAATGGCAAGATGTATGGTCAAGAGTCAAGCTTTACCACATTCATTTTGGCTCGAGGTTGTCATGTGTGCCACTTATGTACTCAACAAGTGTCCTACAAAAGCGTTGTAATCTACAACTCCGCATGAAGCATGGCATGCTAAAAAGCCATCTATTGAGCATGCGCATGTTTTTGGCTGTTTGGCTTATGGTTTAGTCAGAACATTGGATGATAAGGATGTCAAATGTATTTTTGTTGCTTATAGTGTTGAAAGCAAAGGTTACAGGTAGTACCATACGCAAACAAAGAGTATTTTGGTCTCACATGATGTTGTGTTTGTGGAAGATTCCGTTCAGCATTCTGTCATGTACTAGAGACAATAATGTAAGCTCACATGACATTTATGACACTTTGTTGCCTCTTTTCAGTGATGGATGTTAGGGGCACACAGCCCTAATAGGTATTCAATGTAGGAAACATGCAATTTACAAGAATCAGGAACAATAAACTGAGTATTCATAGACAATACTGCAAAGTAAATAAGCAAAGAACACCATAAGGAAGAGGAAAAGAGACTGCTATCAGGTTATCTTCATCATCATCACCCAATTACAGAGTAAAAACAGATGTACGAGATCAGGAGAGAGAGAACTGCATTGACAGGAATGCCCATAACTACCCCTCGTCCTGAGACACCACGAGACACATTCACAACTACCCAAAAATATAAGTACTAATGTCCACATATCCCTAAGGTTCAAAAGTTAAAGGTCTTAGTTAGAGTTCAAAATATAATATCCTGAATACCATGAATGCCCTGACAGAGCAGGCACTAACACTTGGCACACCTGGTGGGCAATGTTTCTCAAACATTGTGAGAACCCATCCCTTGATCTAAAAATTCATCCACTAGCTGATCCTTGAATTCAGTTTGTTGTGAAACTGTTGCAGTTGAAGTTTCCCTGTTAACTTCTTCAACCTCTGCATTCACCTGAACTGTAACCATCTCCTTGGTACTTTCAATGTCCTGATAGAGTATCTCATCCACAATCATTTGCACTGGATCATCTATGTTGTGAATTCCTCCTGCAGCTTCTGTGTCCTCCTCTGCAACATCTTTAGCATGTCCTGTAGCTGCACCTTTCCTTGTGTCTTCACTAATATGCTCCTGAACTCCTGCTGCCACATTAGTTCCTGCAAACACTTCAGAATTTTTATTAACAAACACCTGCTCAGATTGTTGACCTCCTTGTTGCTGCAGCTGCATCTTCAGGTCCTCAAACTGCTCTTTTAGGTCAGTATACTGCTGCTTCAGTTCAGTATTCTGATTCTCCATAAACAAGTTTTCCTCCTTCATCTCCTCCTCTGCAAACATCTGATATGGTTTACTCACCACATCATACACCATGACTTTCATTTTCTCCCAAACTCCCTTCATGTACTCCATCACTTCAGTCTTCATTTTCTCCACAACTGTTGAATTGAGATACCTTCTACAAAGTAGAAAAATCTCCTCTTCTTCAAGTGATTTCAGGTCTTTAGGCCCATTTTCATATTCAAATACATATCCAAATTCAGTAGCAAGTTCAGGTGCAGGTTTAGGTTCAGGGTCAGGTTTCCCTTCAAGAAGAATAAAGAAAGATTCAAGGCAGGATGTAAACTTTGCAACCATTAGACACTGTCTCTTGAACACATCCAATATCTCTGCATGTAGATGCAACACTCGAAGACCTGATTTAGACTCCGCATGCCAAAACAATTGATTTCCTTGAAAATCTTGATTCAAGAAAAACCAAAATTGATCTGCTTCTTCATCAAACTGATTTGATTCAAGGCTTGAAAATAAGAAGTTGAGCCCTCCTTCACACATAAAAAACACCCCCAAGATGGCTTGCTCACATTTCTCCTTGAAAATAGAAAGAAATCCACTTTGTAGTAGTTGCAAAACTGTCCAATCAGTGATATCTCCCTGAAACTCAAAACTTTTGACTTCTGCTCCTTGAAAAACTTCCCTTATGTCATCAAGCATGAAGACATAAAACCAATGAGATATAAGAATATCAACATCATCTCCTCCATCAACAACATCACATAGAAATGTAGAAAAATCTCCAAGAAAATCCACTTCACCATCACCAAGAACTTCCAAAAGACTTGCATAATCATCGGTCAAAATCATCTCCTCAGCATCAACAAAACCATTGACATCAGAAACTTGGTATAAATCATCAAGAAAGTGAACTTCCTTGAAAACAGATGAACTTCCAATATCCTTGACTGAATTTGTAAAAGAACCAACATCATACAGATCATTGATAACAACATCATCATTCAAGAAACCTTCTGTAACATCAAGATTTGAAGAAAACTCCACATTCTTGATTTGAGTAAGTTGAAGCTTCAAGTCCTCAATTTGATTATTTTTATCCAAAACAACTTTTTGAAGAGCATTATGAACCTCATAACAGTAAGAAATATGCAAGTCAAATTCCTCTCGAACCTGAGAAATCTCCACCATCAATGATGCCTTTTCTTCTTGAAGTTGATTGATTTTGGAAAGCGCTTCATTTGCCGCAACCATACTTGAATGCCTCTCATTATCCAACTCTAATGAGAGATTGTTGATCATCTCCGCTTGAGAAATAGCAAGACTTTGATATTCAACAAATTCAGGTACTAAACTCCTTTGCAAATCAGTTTTTTGCGGATCAGGGACCTGAATTCTGAAACTCTGCAAATCGAGAACCTTCGGTATCAAAACTTGTAATTCAGGGATTTGAAAGTCAAGATCCTTGTCTTCACAACTTGAATAACTCATATCCACTCCTAGAAATTGGCTTTCAGTCTTCAAAACACTAAAAAACTCTTCTCCATCAACACAAACACCTTTCGAACTGTCACCTGTCAAATACTCCTCATCAAGATTCATCAAAAACTGATTCATCACATCATCCTCATCAGTAGCACACATTATGTCTTTATCTATCTTCAGCTCTTCCATTGCATTACGCTGAAATCTGATGTCTCCCTGAATTTCAACATCTTCAAAATTGATGTCAAATGTTGGTATATGGGTTTGTATGGGATATTGGTGGCTTCTTTGGCTCACTCCCACTTGTATTCCTTTCTTCTCAATCAGTAATTCTTCTTTTGGGAAACTTTCCTTCTCTTCCTCCAAAGAGGTGAGTCTCTTCCATGTGAGGTTTGGGGATAGCTGGCAATCCTCTTGGATCCTTTGGCTCATGAGTTGCTCCTGGCTTCCTCCTTCTTCCTTCGTCATCTTTTGGACTATATCTCCCTTGCATTCAACAAACTCTCCTTCCTGAATCAACTTCTTCTCTTCAGAACTTTGAGTATCTATAGGTTTCATCCCATATTCAGAAACATCAAAATCAGGTTGAAAAACTTCAGGTACTGAAAAATCAGATTCAGGCTTTGAAACTTCAGGTTTTGAAACAACAGGTGCCTGAAAAACTGTTGGTACTTCAACATTGTGCAAACCCTTGAGTCTATCTGGAGTGTGGTTTTGGGATACTAAGTGCTCCTTTTGGCTTCTTTGGCTCTCAGGATGCTCCTTTTCTTCTGCCCTTTCCAACATCACCTTCTTGACTTCTTTAGGTTGGCTTTGTGCTTGAGCTTCTTTCATTGCTTTCGGACTTACACCAAGTGCATTTGGAGAAGTTAAACATGATTGTACTTGTTTTTTTCCAACCAAGGGAAACATTGGTGTTGTAACTCCCCACTCATCATCACTTTCGTCTTCCTCCTGAAACTGATCTTCATACTTCTCTGTCAAGCCTTCAATTGCTTCTTGTAACACCTGTATCCTATGCATACTAGAGCATGACTTTCTTCTTTTTTCTTCATGACCTTCATGCCAGTCTTCTGCCTTGTCAAGAAGATTAGAAAAATCATCCAAATCCTCTTGTGCATCACATAGTTCCTCATGATCTGATGCATCTTGAAAAGATCTGACAATTCGATACAACTTCTTGCACAGTTTATGCATACAATATTTGACACATACATCTTCCTTTTGACAGGGCTTGCACATGTAAAGACATTGCTTTGCACAGTGCCCATCTTTTTGACAAATAGCACACTTTTTCTTCTTCTTCTTTGCCATTAATCACCCATCAAAAGAATAGAGAGCATTTGTACCTCTTTAAACCCTGAAATTGCTGAAACTGCTTAAACTACATTGCAAACTGAAATACCTGAAACTGTAGTATGTAAACTGAAAGACTGAAAGTGCATTCTGCAAACTAAAAAATTGAAACTGCATTCTGCAACAAACTGCACATAATTTGCACAGAAACTGTACAGAGACTTCAAAACTGTTTGGGATAACAATACATTGACCAATGGTCCCAAAAGTGGGTCTGATGTGGGATGAGTTGTTTGTTGGCCTTCTTGGTTTGCAGGTAGGGTTTCCTGCAGCCTGTTTTCAGGTTCATGCAGTTCAGTCCCCTCCCCAACAATTTCTGCCCTTGCAGTAAGTTCCCCTACTGGTTCTTCTTGGTCATCATTACCTGACTCTTCTCCTTGTCTTCCTCTTGCAGAGAACTCCCTTCTTAATATAAGCCTTGTTCCATAATGTTGTGGTACATTGGACCCTTGCCCTGATCTACTCATGCATTGCTGCTTCTCCCTTGTCTAGAATACTGTACTAGCATTCTTTGATTATGCACATTGTAGTTTGAAGGTAAATTACAGGCTCCAAAGGGTAATAGTTTTGTAACTACCTTTTCGAGAATGAGAATTCTGACTTCGCTGGGCAGTTGTGGGTAGAATTCTTTCAAGAATTGTCCTCAGACTCTTTCCCCGGTGTTTTCCAGTTCACAAAATCCCGCAAATGGTCACTATCAGGGAACAGGTCGCCTCTGTGATTCATTCCTTAGCACCCATATGGTTTTAGGCGAAATTCGAACCAATTGCAGGATCGCCAAATGTTAGGGGCACACAGCCCTAATAGGTATTCAATGCAGGAAACATGCAATTTACAGGAATCAGGAACAGTAAACTGAGTATTCATAGACAATACTGCAAAGTAAATAAGCAAAGAACACCATAAGGAAGAGGAAAAGAGACTGCCATCAGGTTATCTTCATCATCATCACCCAATTACAGAGTAAAAACAGCAGTACGAGATCAGGAGAGAGAGAACTGCATCGACAGGAATGCCCATAACTGCCCCTTGTCCTGAGACACCACGAGACACATTCACAACTACCCAAAAATATAAGTACTAATGTCCACATATCCCTAAGGTTCAAAAGTTAAAGGTCTTAGTTAGAGTTCAAAATATAATATCCTGAATACCATGAATGCCCTGACAGATCAGGCACTAACAATGGAAGTACGAATGTAAATTCCAATGAGGCAAATGTACAGCCTATGGGGGTTTCTAAAAATGTTACATATCAGCCTATTAGTGATGTAGGTGTACATGATGTACTTGATGAGGAAAGGGCTGAAAATGAGCAGGCTAGAGGTATGCCAAAATGGCTAGTACACACTTTGCGTGATAGTAAATTGGATGCACCTTTGTCTAGTCATACTCGTTCAGGTTCTTGCCATGCCTTATGCATCAGATTGTTATGCTTTGGCTGTGTCTAGCTTACATGCTTTTGAGGAACCTCTATCGTTTGATGAAGCACAAGATTCAAAAAATTGGATGGATGCCATGGAATCAGAATATGATGCACTTATAGATAATGACACATGGACTTTATGTGATTTTCCTCCTGGCAAAAAGGCCTTTGGTACAAAGTGGGTTTACAAGTTGAAATGCAAGCCGGATGGTAAGGTTGATCTCCATAAGGCTTGACTTGTTGCAAAAGGCTATGCGTAGCAAAAATGCATAGATTATGAAGAGTCTTTTACTCCCACTTGTCGTAAACATCATATTAGTCAATTTGGAAATTTCCCAACTCCCACTTTCAAAACAAGCTTCAGATTTGACCACATGGTCAAATCTTAGCCAAAGTTTTGAGAGCATGGTTCAAAAGAGCTTTTCAAGTACTACCTTGTTGAAGGCTTAGGCCTTGAAAAACAATTTGATTTATCCATCTGGCCAAATCTTCAAGATATTGGTGATTCCCAAATTGGTTCTAAAGTTTCAAACTCTCTAATATGGTGTTTGTATGACTACTATTCATTTTCTATGTGCATTGGTAGCTCATTTTTGTTGGGGATGTACATCCATCAGAAATTGTTATGCTTTCTTGAATGGTGACATATTTGAGGAAAGTTTATGTTACACAGCCTCACGGTTTTGTCAAGAAAGGAAAAGAGGACAAAGTGTGCAGATGTAAGAAGGCTTTGTATGAGTTGAAGCAATCTCCTTGTGCTTGGTTTGAAAAAGATGACACTCATTTGGTCAAACGAGGCTTTTGTAACAGTCCAACAAAAATCACATTGTATGCGAAGCGTGAGGGCGATGTACTTCTCATTGTTGTTCTTTATGTGGATGATTTGCTAATCACTGGTCCCAGCATATTGCTCAATTTAAGGATGATTTGAATGATACTTTCAAGATGAAAGATTTGGGGATGTTGCATCATTACTTGGGCATATAGTTTAAGCAATGTGATGCTCGTATTGCCTTGTGTCAAAAAAGTTACATAGAGACATTGCTATGTAAGTTTGGACTTGAGGATTGGAGACCTATTGCCACTCCCATGGAAACATGTTTGAAGTTGAGTCTATATGATGCTAATGATCTTGCTAATGTCACTCTTTACAAAACTGCTGTTGGTTGCCTCATTTAGGTATACAACACAAGGCTGGATATTCAGTTTGCAGTCTCACATGTCTGTAGATTTATGCATAGCCCAACTAGGCATTGGTAGGCTATCAAGATAATTTTTGGCTACTTGAGTGGCACTTTACATCTTGGCTAGTTTTATCCCAAGGGGAGATCATTGCCGCCATTGCCTCCAGACTTACATGTTTTTTCAGACTCAGATTGGGCTGGTTGTTTTGACACGCAAGTGTCCACAGTGGTTTTTGTTTCATGCTTGGAAGTTCATGTATATCATGGTTGAGCAAGAAGCAACCTTACTGTGGCCACGTTTAGTTGTGAGGCTGAGTACAAGGCAGTCTTCACAGCAGCTACAATTGAGTGTGTATGGCTTAGACGCCTTATGGATGATTTGGGTGTTGGACAGGACACCGCCAACACTATCTACACTGACAAAAAGAGCACATTCGCAGTTGCGAGGAACCCAGTTTTTCATGCTCGCACAAAGCACATGGAAGTGCATTACCACTATGTTAGGGAGAGGCTCTCAACAGGAGAGATCAGCTTGGCTTATGTGCCAACACAACACAACCTTACATAACTTTTCACAAAGGCACTGTCTTGTGAGAAGTTTGAAGCTTTCCGCAAAGCTTTGGGATTATTCCCCTTTGTGGACTGATCATGTCCTCAAGGCATGGAACTTCCCTTTACTCATGTGGAAGCTCTCGTTCACCGCATCACTCCAGGGGGGTTTTGTTGCCATATACATGTGGTAGTGATGTGTGTGAACACACTTAGGACCACCGAGGCAATTTTCCCTCTTTAGGAGGTTTTTCCCCCGGTGCATTGTATATACGCCCATCACTCTAGGGCTATCTTTCTTTCTATTGCACACTAAGTAAAACACTCTCTATTGTGTGCCTTGAGATTCCTTGGTCTTCTCCAAGCTGTGTGTGTTTTCCTGCAACCCTAATTCCAACAGTTGGAAGTGCCAAATTCTATTGTGTTTCTTTCTTTCATTATCTTACCTTTATCGTGGTTGTGCTTTAGGATCAATTGTAGTTTGGTTAATCTTTGGATCTTAATCTTTCTCCTCTTGAGTTGTATGTGTTGTTGGTGACACTTTTTCTGTTGTTTGTTTTGGCATATCCATTGCATGCTCTTTCTATTACTTCTCAACTGCTTGGTCAATTGATTCTTGAGTAGGGGGAGGTATAATTGCATCTGCCGTTGATGGATAATTTTTTGTATGACTTTCAAAATGCTCTAAACCACCTTCCTCCTCTAAATTTATTCCTGCCATGTAAGTTTTGCCTGTCCCCTCTGCTTTAGGAGACTCGTCAAATGATTTAAAATCATCGACACATTGGCGCTTGTACTCTTCTCTTTCCCTTTGTTCCACCTTGCATATGAGATCGTTCTAAATTCATTGCCGCATGTCGCTGACAATATTCAAATTTTTTATTGCTTTCTTCTTTTTTGCTGTTTGAGCTTTTCAAGAGCTTTAACTTTCTAGTGTTCTAGTGGCATGTTCTCCTCTTTCTCTCTTTCATCATTTGCTTCATTTCCAAGGTTTCTTTTCTCCTATGTCTCTATTGACGGAGTTTTTCTCTTTGAACTTGAGTCTCTTCCATAGATCTCCGTGCTTGTGTAATGGGTATTTTTTTAAAAATTGTGTTTGATCGTACTTTTAGTCTTGTTCCCTTGAGTGTATATTCCTTCTCTTCTTCGTCCTCTAAAGATTGATGCTCTGAGGAAGTATCTCTGTCCTTTGATATAAATTCATCACTGGGTGACACATCTGATTCTGTCTCTTCACTGTCAGACTTAGGTTGTTTTGACCTTTTCCCGGTTTGTTTTTCCTTTGAGGGTTGTACTATAGATGGTCCTGCCCCACGGCTTCACCGCTCTTTTGTATTTATGAATTAACTTCAATTGTGTTTCCGCAGGTGGTAGTTCATCGATCATTCCTAAGGCTTGGTAGGCAATTATGGTCAGCACTGGTCTAGCATTCATGTATGATTTGCTTTTAACACTCCCCTTGATGTTTGATTCCACTAAATTTTCAAGGATGTAAGTTCCAAAGTCATAGCTAACCACCCTTCTTTCTATCAGCCCCATGGCCATGACCACTGCCATATGCAAAATTGGTTCAATGTATCAAGGTGGATTTTTCATTTTGAAGTGTTGTGATATTAACCACAAAGGCAGCTCCGTCTCCGAGTAGATTAGATCTTGATAGGTCAACTTGTGGCCCCTCTACTTCAAGAAGGCTTGTCATTAACTATTGCCTTGGTTTTGCGCAATAGGTTGTGGGCTCCTTGTTCCAAGTGAAGAGCGTCATTGATGATCACCGTGGTGATCTTCACTTTTATAGTAGCCCCATCTTTGTCTATTAGTGTTGTTTACCCATTGTGTTGAATGGAGCTAATGAGTTCATGGGCTCTCCAAAATCTTTTCCCCATGGCGGTAATCTGGAGAAGCTGTCCAAATGTAAGCATTTGGCCCTTTCGAGTACTTCATATTTTTAGTGTATTGCCATAACTCCTTGGGGAATATGGTGGTCTTGACTATCGTTCCATCCATCGTTTGGAACTTTTCGATGAAGATATTTACTAGTATTGATTCTAGCTCTTGATTAGTGATGTGAGCTTTCTCATTTGATGAGATGTCTGTGACCTCATAAGGTGCCACCCCCCACTCCTTCTCGACTTTTCTATGATGGTCTTGACTATCGTTCTATCAATCGCTTGGAACTTCCCGGTGAAGATATTTGCTGGTGTTGATTCTAGCTCTTGATTAGTGATGTGTGTGCTGTACTCAATCCATCCGTGAAGTTCTTTGCGGTGAAGTACTTGATAATGTAAGTACTCCATTTGGGTGCTCCAATTACTCTATTTAAGAGTGTGGCATGTTCCATCGGTGGTTATCTCTTACAGGCTTCACGTGTTTTTATGTAATCATGGACACTTTATTCCATGTTTAGCCAATAGACACCAAGTCTCATTAGCCTTTGGAATGTTTGCATTTTCCCAGTATGAAATCCCATATGTTTTATATGAGCATGTATCAGGTAGTATTTGTGTTCATTCGGCTCTATCATTACCTTTCTTGTATAGCCTTCCAACTAAATGCTGGATATTATTGGTCTGATTAATGATTGACGGCTATCTTTCTACCTATAATGATCCTATGGTGAGTAGACGAATGACCCACAATGGCTCATAAATGCTTGTACCTCTTTAATTCGGTTGGTCTTGGAAGTGTAGCGATCACTTGTATCTTATCATGATCAGTGGAAATTCTATTTTTGGACACAATGTGTCCCGAGATTTTATGTTGCCTTACCATGAAGACACATTTCTCAGGGTTTAAGCAAATGCGGTAATATCTGCACTTTTGAAATACTTTCTCCAAGTGTGTTATGTGCTCACTTTTCAACTGAGAATGCATGCATAGATCATCCATGTATATTTCCAAAAATTGCATGAGATAATCCCTGTCTCTAAAAGGTGCAGGTGCATTGGTCAAGCCAAAAGGAATCATTCTATATGCAAATATGCCCCATTCTGTTGCAAAAGACGTGTTATGTTGATCCTTTGGTTTTATGGTCAACTGGCTGTAGCTTGAGAACCCATCCAAGAAACTATAAGCTTCCTTTCCTGCAACGCTCTCGATCACATGATCTGTTATCGGTAAGGGATAGTTGCTCTGATGGTAGTAGCATTTACCTATTTGAGATATACACAGACTCGTAATTTTCCATTTTTCTTGGGCACTACCACAATCGGAGATACCCAATCGGTGTGTTCAATCTCATAGATAAACTCCATATCCTTAAGTATGTCTATCTCTTCCTTAATCTTTATAGCAAATGTCTCATTGTATGTTTAGGGACGTTGTTTGCAAGGTTTGGCATCACTCTTAAGGGGTATCCTGTGTTAACAGATTTCTGCATCTATTCCCTTAAGATCCTTGTACGTGTAACGAGACACGGGAGTACAACAACTGAATAACAGAAATTTGCAAGTACACATAGTAGACACAGGAAATCAGAGATCTGTGTTGATATCAATTCAAAAGTACAAGAAGAGCGTAGCTCGTATCAACCTCCCGACCACCCTCGAGCTATCTCACTCTCAATCTCACTCTCAATATCACTCTCAATCTTGTGCACAGTTCTCAATCGCACTCTCACTCTCACTCTCAATCTCAAGGCGCCATCACAGTAGAATACCCTCCTTCTGCATACTGGTTGTCTTCTTCACGCCAAAAAGTGGCTATTTTCGACCTTCTTTCAGTCTTTTACAAAGCGGCCCAAAAATAGACTCGGAAAGAGACGTTCTGCATTCAAACGCAGAAAAACCACAAAACGCAACCCACACTCGCGAGTTAGCAAATTTAGAGACTTTTTTTTTTAATGGCCATCCACAATTTCTCACCATTTTCAGCGAGCCGTAACTCCCAAACAGTTCAGAATTTGACCAGGGCTGTCTCATATGAAATTGTTTGTCTTGTTGAGCTCTTCAAAAGTTATGTGATGCAAAAGATCCATATCCTGCTCAGTTTGCCCGAAAATTTACTTGCAAGTCAGCGATTTCTACCAAAACAGCCTAATTTACAGCATTTTCTCACTTTTTCTCTAATCTACGGGCTGAAACGGGCATCAAAATGAAGGAATCTGTAAAAGCTCAAAGAAGCAACATTCTTCCTTGTGTTAAGGACTACAAGTGATGCATACAAAACTTTTCCAAATTCTGACCATAGCACCCTCAAAACTGGCTCCCGAGAGGTGTCCCGGGTCAAAATTTGAAACTTCACGAAAATGAGTAGAATGAAGTCCTATACTGTGGAAAAATGCTAGAATGAACAAAATTTACTCCAAACAAAAATATTTATCAAAACTTTGCAGAATAGTCCTATTACAGTACGACCATGCAAACACATCTTTATATTTTCAGAGTGCAGAATAGTCCTATTACAGTACGACCATGCAAACACATCTTTATATTTTCAGAGTGTAGCGCGGATAGTGTGTCATGCTCTCTACAGTGGGTGTGCTCAGTGCAATGTTCCTGACATCTCACTCAAATCAAAATGAAAACAAAGGAAACAATAGATAACAGGTGATCAACACAGAGACACATCAACAGACTAGAACATATGGACTCGACTATCTCAAAGAATCGATATAGACTCTAGCGTGGCAGCACACTCAGCTCCAGCCCAGAATTCACGGGTACAATGGGGGTGTTGAGGCTCACATGTGCAAGGATGGTGCAGATTTGCTGTGTGTATAGACTCGCTACTCTAGGCGACAACGCTGGACCATATATGAAGGAGAAGATCGTGATGACCCGACAACTACTACTCATATGTCCCACCATAAAGAGCCACTAATGGCTCATAAATGTCAAGCATCTAAGTCTATCTCCAAACTGAGTGGTGGTGATGACCGGGTCACAATGTCCACTAAACCACCGTCCGTATCCCTGCCATGTGTCATTTTCGAGCCAAGAGAGTCCGTTCAGTGTGAACCAGACCAGACCAACTGTACTAACTATGTGTCTTGTGAAAGTGACACTGTAGCTTGCAAACCATCTCACTCAAATCAAAATGAAAACAAGACACACGGTGGGTAGGGGGCGAGGCCTATGTAGGGGTTGGGTGGGGGGCGAGGGAGAGAGAGGGGTGGGTAGTGGCAAGAGGGGATGTGAGTAAGGGCGAGGAGGGAGGGAGGGGGTAGTGAGGGGAGATGGAAATTTAATAGATAGATATCATGATCAAGTAATTCATCAAGCTTGAAATCAACATTGTTTTTGTTGTATCCTGTATTGAGGAAGCTTTGTGAGGGAATTTGCTAGACACAAAGGAGAACTTTGTTCTGGTTTGAGAGGCACACACCAATGGTGGTGATGTTGAGGGGGGGTGAACTCCTATAGGGGAGATTTATTCCCGCTTCTATGATTCTTCATAGGCTCACCAAATCCAAAGGCTTCCACCAAGGGCGTACAGGGAGTATTTCTGTGACCCTTACCCTTTGAGCTGGCTTAGGTGGCTCATTAGGTTTACATACTGTGGAAACATTGGGAGAGGGTGTACCTTAAGGAAAAGAGTGAATAGAGACTCCATAACAAGGCGTAGATTTGGTAGCATCCAACCACTCCAATAGATCCTCGTATGACCCGTCAGGTGGAGTAGGTTGTTCCAATTCAAGGCTGGTTGCTAGGGACAAAGCACTATGTTGCACGACGAGATCTACGCCTCCTTCTAGGAAAATGGGTTGCATCTGGGAGCCATGAGTATATATCCACATGGCATCATTGCCCCAATCCTGAAGTGAAGGAGTACGAGCGGAAGTGCAATGCGAGAGAGAGTGCGAGAAGAAGAGCACGAAGATATGGTGAATCGCTCTACTGTAATGTGTAGAGCATAGTGAGTTCTTATTAGGTTTTTACAAAAGAATATGTGTACATACTTGGCGGCCCGCCCACTTACCTGGGCGACCACATTGGGCTTTATACCCCAACAACCTCCCACTTAAAGTCCAATGTGGTACTTTAAGTGTGATAGAAGCTTCTATACAAGCTAATATAACAAGAGATGTAGAGAAGTGATGTACTACGCTACACCTAACTGCTTGCAAAAATGCGCAAAGCTCTCTGAGGGAAGTCCTTTTGTAAGTAGATCAGCAAGATTTTATGTGGTGTGAACTTTGACAAGCTGAATTTTCTTATCCTCGAGCATTTCCCTGATGAAATGATACTTCACATCTACATGCTTTGTCTTTGAGTGATAAACTGGATTGCGAGCCAATTGTATAGCACTCTGACTATCACAATATAACACATGAATCTTTTGTTTGATTCCCAAATCTATTACTAGTTGATTAAGCCAAATCGATTCTTTGCATGCCTCTGATGCTGCAACATATTCAGCCTCTGTAGTAGACTGAGTAACACAATCTTGTAATCTAGAACGCCATGATACTGCTCCACTAGCCAATGTAAAGACATACCCTGACGTAGACCTTCGGTTGTCTAAGTCACCTGCATAATCTGAGTCTGTAAAACCCTTTACACTTAGCTCCTGACTGCCATAGCATATACGCATACTCTTTGTAGCTTTCAGGTATCTCAATATTCCTTTCACTGCCTCCCAATGTTTCTTGCCTCGGTTTGACATGTATCGACTTACTACTCCCACTGCAAATGCAATGTCTGGGCGAGTAGCAATCATTGCATACATCAAAATACCCACTGCAGAAGCATATGGAATCTTATTCATTTCAGCCTATTCTTCCTGAGACATAGGACAATCTTGTTTGCTAAGTTTCACATATGGTGGCAATGGAACACTCAATGCCTTTCCCTTCTCCATATTGAAACGTTGCAAAACCTTGTCAATATACTCAGTTTGAGATAACCAAACCAACTTCTTTGATTTGTCTCTCTCAATGCGCATACCAAGTATATGACTTGCCTCACCCATGTCTTTCATGTCAAACGATTTTGCCATCTTTGACTTCAAAGCTGAAATTTCTTCCAAGTGCTTGCCAGCAATCAACATGTCATCCACATACAAAATAAGGATCAACCAACTGCCATCCTTATCTTTCTTTGTATATAGACAGTGATCGAACTCACTATGTTTGTAGCCTTGAGAAAGCATAAACTTGTGGAACTTATGGTACCATGCCCTCGGTGATTGTTTTAAGCCATAAAGACTCTTTAACAACTGGCATACCAAATCTTCCTTGCCTTTCTCAACAAACCCTTCTGGCTGCTGCATGTAAATTTCCACATATAAATCACCATGCAAGAACGCTGTCTTGACATCCATTTGGTGCAACACCAAATCTAATATGGCAACCAATGCAAGAAAGCATCTCAATGTAGTCATCTTGACCACCGGAGAGAAGACTTCATCAAATTCAATGCCTTGTTCTTGCTTAAAGCCCTTGGCAACAAGCTTTGTTTTGTACTTTGGTTGACTCTCATGAGTGGTGATCTTATACCTGTAAACCCATTTACAAGGTAGAGCCTTTTTGCCCTGTGGTAATTTAACTAGCTTCCATGTCTGGTTTTTATGTAGAACTGTCATCTCTGACTGCATGGCCAATTGCCAATTCTTGGAGTCCTTCATTTGCACTGCTTCCTTGTAACATGAAGGCTCATTGCAATCAGTTAACATGACATAGTTCATAGATGGAAAAAATCGATCAGGAGGTCGTGAGATCCATCCCGATTTATGCAAAATAGGTGGTTGAGGCTCAACCACAACCTGTAGTTCCACTCTATCCTGTCCTTGCTCCTCTTGAGCCCTGAAATTTTGTCTTGCACGTGCAGGTCCATCTTCTTGGAAGACAACTCTTCTAATCTCCTCAACCCTCTCTGGTTTAGAATGATATTTGGCTTCATTAAAGTGAACATCATTGCTGCGGATAACCTTTCTGGATTTGGGATCCCAAAGTCTGTACCCCATCTCACCAGAATTACCATAGCCTAGAAAGATGCACTTTCTACTCTTTGGCTCAAGTTTGTTCCTAAATTCCTTTGGAACGTGAGTATATGTCTCACAGCCAAAGACTCTGAGATGCTTGTATGAGGGCACCTTGCCTGATCATACCATCTCTGTCACTGAATCCTTCTATAAAACCTTGCTAGGAGATCTATTTATAAGATGAACAGCTGTTGATACAGCTTCAACCCAAAACCCATTTGGTAGCTGTGCATTAGACAACATACTTCTGACCTTCTCTTGTATGGTCCTATTCATCCTCTCAGCAACACCATTTTGAGGAGGATTGTAAGGAGAAGTAAGTTCACGTTTTATACCTTTTGACTCACAAAAGTCGTGAAAGGCCTTTGAAACATACTCTCCACCATTGTCAGTGCGTAAGCATTTAAGCTTCTTGCTACTCTGATTCTCCACAAGTGTCACAAACGTTTTGAAAACACTAAACGCTTCATCCTTGTGCTTGAGAAAGTAAACCCATACTTTCCTCGAGTAATCATCTATAAATGTCATAAAGTAAGAAGCTCCCCCTAGAGATAGGTTAGGCATAGGTCCACACAAATCACTATGAACAAGTGCCAACTGTGTATCTCTTCTACTGCTTCTATGCTTATGTGGCTGCTGTGTTTGCTTACCATACAGACAATGTTCACAGAATTCAAAATCATTAAATGAAAAGCCAGGCAAATAACCAGAACGAGACAAGATTTCCATTCCCTTCTTGGACATATGTCCTAACCGGCTATGCCACAAAGAAATGTTCGGCTGCTCGGTTACATTGATTACATTTTTAGAGACATTTGATACATAAATCATGTAGTCCTCCAAACTTTACTCCATGTGCTACTGTCATAGAACCCTTGGATATCTTCCACATGTTCTGTCCAAAAGTGGTGACGTAGCCAACATCATCAAGTAAACCTGTGTTGATCAAGCTCTTTGTAATTGCAGGAACATGTTTCACATTATTCAGCGTGAAAGAAGATCCATTCTGAAACTTCAATTGAACATCTCCAACACCTAAGATTTCACATGTCTGCCCATTGCCTAGCCGAACATGATCTTTAGTGGTCACATAAGAGGTAAACCACTTTTTGTTTGGAGACACATGAAGTGATGCCCCTGAGTCTATAATCCAGTCACTCAGTGCATGTCCATCAGATGCTGTAAGAAGAGCTGAGTCCATTGTATTCTTCAAGAAGTAGATGTCTCCTGACACTAGACTGTCATCCTCTGCAACAGTGTTTGTCACATTTATTTCTTGAATCTTCACTAAGGACTTGCTCTTCTCACCATGGTCGTCAGCTTTCTCTTTGCCTTTTTCTGCTTTCCATTCTCTGCAGTCTCTTTTCATGTGACCCTTCTTGCCACAATGGTAGCATTCTATGCCACTCTTGCCTTTAGCGCTGCGAGACTTGCTACGAGACTGATTCCTCTTTCCACCTTTGTCCTTTTCTTTGGTCCTTCCCCTGACAACTAAGGCTATTCCTTTGCCTTTGTCCATTGTCTTTCTGTTGGTTTCTTCAGTAACACTACAACAAAAGAAGGTGTTATTGACGCATATATCGACGTTGCCCGTCGCTGTGAGCGTTGCTATACGCGTCGCTGTGAAACCAGTCGCTATTAGCGACGTGCATAGCGACGCATATAGCGACGACCATAGCATAATTTTTTTTTCTTGGGCAGAGGGAAGGTAGCCTGGCCTGTGCCGAGTTAAAAGATGGACACAGCCACAGCCAGACTTCCTGCCCTCTACCCAAGAAAGCGAGCAACACCAAAATATCAACCATGCTCCCGCGCGCAGAAATTTCGGCAGAGTTCCCTTTGTTTTTACATAAACTTTAAAAAAAAAACCATATCATGTATACGCCTCCTACATGCTATCCATGTAGGATCTCACATGAGATTTAAGGCCAATGAAAGACAACCGTACCAACTGAAAAGCATAACCATAACGAACCATAACCATAACTTAAAAGCATAACCATAACTTAAAACCATAACCAGCTATAATCACTTTGATCAAAACCATAATGCAGATAACCATAACCATAAACAAAATTAACAATAACCATACACATAACCAGAAAGAGAAACAATAACTGTCTATACAATGATAATGACAATAATCATAACCATAAGCTAAACAATAATTTTCTGAACACTAACTGTTTGTACAAAAAAGAGACACATAAGCGTGTCTGTGTCTCACAAAGCATATAGATGAAATCTGGTCCACTAATGACTAGGCGTCGCAACCTGCACATAGGACAACTCACAAAATTAGTATTGATATTACTTCACATATACTGACTTAATTAAATCAACTCACACATATTAACGTCTCACCTCAAGAGATCAGAGAGATTGTAAGGCCTCCCAGTCTACAGGCTCTCTTGAAGCTTCAAGATCATTCAGTACTTCATAGATACCTCTGCGATATCCATCTGACTCCTCCTCGCGTGATGGAGCTCGATGCATCGCAAGATTCTGTGTTTATACAAAAATCAAAGTAATAAGAATAGATGATTCATCGCGTTTTAAAAAATGCCATAGTTAAGATTGGATTAGAAACTCACAAACTCATAGCGAAAGGTGTCGAAGCCTCTGCTGCCAAGATGAGATGTCCCCCTAGTCATCTGTCGTACCTGTGCGGCCTCACGCTGCTGTCTGAACCGCGTGGCCGCTGTCCGCTCATCCTCCCTGATCTGCAGCCACGTCTCGTGTGGGATGCCCGAAGGCTTCGGCGAGCCGATCCTGAAAGCCTTCCGAGCTGCATCTCGTCGATGTTTGATGGTGTCCTGTGCAACACCCTTGATCCACCGCGCTGAAACAACGAAAGAAACCAGAGCAGGCTGGTACTCTCTCAGGATGGTCTCCACTATGTAAGTGACTTTTTCCTTTTCTTGCTGATCCCAAGACGTCAGAATGCTGGTTGAAAACTGCAGCTCCAAGAGCTGGTGAATCCGCTGTCGCATCTCAGTCCCGACTCTATCCATGTCAACAGAACCATCTCCCCGTACAGTATAGAGCTTGGAGGCACTAGGATCGTGTGCCCCCCAAGGTGTCCAAGGTGTGCCAAGAGGTGTGTCGAGAGGTGTGCCTGGGTAAGACGGGGGTCGTGAGCGAGGAGGGGTCGAAGCATCTGTGGACCCTCCTTCGCAATAACCACCACCTCCACCTGACGATCACCGAGATCGGCGAGTGCGCCTGTGCTACGGAGATGAGGACGTACCCACCTCTGCCCCACCCCTAGGTGTCGAAGCGGCCGTGATGGGAGAAGAAGGCATCGTACCCATAGGCAGCCTGAACCCCGTAGGTGTCCCCCCCCCTAGGCGTCAATCCCTCGGGTGTGAAGCCCGGAGGCGTAGTACCCATGACTCTGGCTACCCAGTACTGAGAAGCCTCTGCCATCTGAGCAGGCGTCATCCGTGTAACGAAGCCCATGAATGCATCTGCACTCATGGAAGCGGGATCTGGAATCTCGTCTGCCATACTAAAGTCTTGCACAAAGAAAGTAAAATAAAGCGTCAGAAAAAAGTTGTTTAAATTAACTTTAAGCTTAATTTTAAATCAAAGTCTTCACACAAACACTTACAGGCCTAGGCCTCGACGAGTGAGGCATCATCGATAAGATCTTGCACCGTATCATCGTCTATCTCTAATTGCAAACATAACTTTGCCCCAACTCGTTCTGGCAGATTGTCTTCATCCATTGCATCTTCATCTACAAGTGTCAATTCTAGCTTGTCTGCATCATCCCTCGTATATTTGTCAGCTTCCTCTGCCATACCTTCATCCATCTCATCTAATGTCACAGTAGTATGGACGTCGTATGACTGAATTTCCTCCAGGAGATCTTGCCCTTCAAATACTTGTTTATTTCTTGGAGCAACCTGAACCACAAACCACCATTGTCGCTCTCGAGGGTCCGGTACAAAGACAACTTGCTCGCAATGTTCGGGGAGAGCAAATGTGTCGCTCGCATTTGTCCAAGTCTTTGTAGAATCTATTTGCACAAGTTTGTTTCCATCTCTGCGTACTGTTGCATTGCGACCAGAAGTAATCACCTTGAACCACTTCACATCCAACAAAAACATCTCAAACCGCCTGAAGCTTACTTTCAGGATATCTGGCACCAGAACACAGTAATCCAGGTTGCTAGTGCTCTCATTCGTGTCTCTAGCACTGGCCCTGCTCTTTTGCATGAAACTAACCATTACCCCACTGTCAAACGTGTTTCTTCTGCTGTCAATTTGTTGTGTTCTGAACTGCTTTCCATGCGACCACAGTGCCATGTATGTATGATACTTCCAATCACATCCAATAGCCAGCTCTTCCTCTTCTAGAGATATGGGTTCTGTGATCTGTCGAGCTGCTCTCACTGTCTTGTCCAACCATGCCATTGTAGGGAATTCAGGTAGAGGAGCGAGATAGTCTGGCAAGGGTAAGCCTCTAGTCGTTCGACTTTGCCTGAAATCCTGTCGCTCTAGATTGCGTCTCTCTTTCTCTTCTTCGTACCTTTCAAGCCATTTTTGCATCGGCGCTGAATTTAGTATACAGAACTTCATGATCTTTTCTTGCATGGCCAGGTTCATTTTCTTTGGCACCCCTTGCCCTTACGGCTCCTCTCCCACCAGTCTTGCATCCTCCTCATCGCTCCACAGTCGAGGCATTTCTGGGTCAGAAACGGATCGAAATTCGGTCGTCAATACAAGAGACTCTTGCATCAGCCATCCTTCTGCCATGCTCCCCTCTGGACGCGCTTTTTGGCGAGCAAAACCCTTAAGTGTTTTCATGAACTGCTCTAGAAAGAACATCCAACGGCTATGGACTGTACTTGCCACTGCAACCTCATCTACTACATGGAGGAGCAAGTGCATTTGGATAGTTAGGCGGCATGTGGGTAGATACTTCTCAATCATGCAAACTGCCTCAATGGAGTTAGCCCTTGCGACTGCAATAGATTCCTCCCGTATCTCCTTGGAAGAGATCCACCGCACTAGCTCTGAAATCTTGTATATGCAGGTCCGCACTTCCTCTGTTAAACACCCCTTGATCGCAATTGGAAGAATGAATTGCAAGAACTTATGCCAGTCGTGCAATTTCAACCCTGACAGTTGATCGTCACGGGTGAATGCTGTCTTGAGACATCGCATATATCCTGTTGGCGTCCTGAACTCTGAAATCACCCTTTTCACTTGTCGCTCTTCGTTTTTTTAGCAATACCCATGGAGCTCTTGGAAGTTTTGTTTGACCAGCTGCATTGGTGAAAGGCCACAGCTCTGGCATCTTTCCAACCGAGTGCAAATCATCTCGTGAAGCTCGATTGTCTTTCATTCCCATGATTGTCTTCCAGAGGAGCTCTCCCACATTCTTGAATATATGCATTGGATCCAGCAAATGGTTAATTAGTAGATCACCCCAGTACGGCAACGTATGGAGAATGGACAAATGTTTCATTCCTGGAACAGGTTGCCCCTCATGTTGCTCCCATCGACGACGCCACTCTTGTACATGTATAGGACGACATTCGACGCGACCAAGCTGGCCTTCGCGCAAGTGATGGCCATCTGGAAGATAACGGTGGTGGCCTTGATAAATTGGCTTTTGAAGAGATGTAGAATAGCGCACATCCAAAGACTGCCCGTAAATTAGACATGCATTGTATCCCGAAGCTGTTAGTCCTACATATATCAAAGCATGAATCACGCCAAGGCAAAGGGCTTGCGAATAGCGAGAATTTTTTAAATCAATAACCATTACCAGAAGCTTCTCCGTATCCTGGCCAATCATGCATAGTCCACATAAGAAGTCCATGGATCCTTGCATGCTGTTGTCCTACTGGTTCAACCGCATCTGCTATGTCGATCCCATGCCATAAATGCGATTTGTCGAGCTGCTCTCACTGTCTTGTCCAACCATGCCATTGTAGGGAATTCAGGTAGAGGAGCGAGATAGTCTGGCAAGGGTAAGCCTCTAGTCATTCGACTTCACGTGAAATCCTGTCGCTCTAGATTGCGTCTCTCTTTCTCTTCTTCGTACCTTTCAAGCCATTTTTGCATCGGCGCTGAATTTAGTATACAGAACTTCATGATCTTTTCTTACATGGCCAGGTTCATTTTCTTTGGCACCCCTTGCCCTTGCGGCTCCTCTCCCACCAGTCTTGCATCCTCCTCATCGCTCCACAGTCGAGGCATTTCTGGGTCAGAAACGGATAGAAATTCGGTCATCAATACAAGAGACTCTTGCATCAGCCATCCTTCTGCCATGCTCCCCTCTGGACGCGCTTTTTGGCGAGCAAAACCCTTAAGTGTTTTCATGAACTGATCTAGAAAGAACATCCAACGGCTATGGATTGTACTTGCCACTGCAACCTCATCTACTACATGGACGAGCAAGTGCATTTGGATAGTTAGGCGGCACGTGGGTAGATACTTCTCAATCATGAAAACTGCCTCAATGGAGTTAGCCCTTGTGACTGCAATAGATTCCTCCCGTATCTCCTTGGAAGAGATCCACCGCACTAGCTCTGAAATCTTGTATATGCAGGTCCGCACTTCCTCCGTTAAACACCCCTTGATCGCAATTGGAAGAATGAATTGCAAGAACTTATGCCAGTCGTGCGATTTCAACCCTGACAGTTGATCGTCACGGGTGAATGCTGTCTTGAGACATCGCATATATCCTGTTGGCGTCCTGAACTCTGAAATCACCCTTTTCACTTGTCGCTCTTCGTTTTTTAGCAATACCCATGGAGCTCTTGGAAGTTTTGTTTGACCAGCTGCATTGGTGAAAGGCCACAGCTCTGGCATCTTTCCAACCGAGTGCAAATCATCTCATGAAGCTCGATTGTCTTTCATTCCCATGATTGTCTTCCAGAGGAGCTCTCCCACATTCATGAATATATGCATTGGATCCAGCAAATGGTTAATTAGTAGATCACCCCAGTACGGCAACGTATGGAGAATGGACAAACGTTTCATTCCTGGAACAGGTTGCCCCTCATGTTGCTCCCATCGACGACGTCACTCTTGTACATGTATAGGACGACATTCGACGTGACCAAGCTGGCCTTCGCGCAAGTGATGGCCATCTGGAAGATAATGATGGTGGCCTTGATAAATTGGTTTTTGAAGAGAGGTAGAATAGCGCACATCCAAAGACTGCCCGCAAATTAGACATGCATTGTATCCCGAAGCTGTTAGTGCTACATATATCAAAGCATGAATCACGCCAAGGCAAAGGGCTTGCGAATAGCGAGAATTTTTTAAATCAATAACCATTACCAGAAGCTTCTCCGTATCCTGGCCAATCATGCATAGTCCACATAAGAAGTCCATGGATCCTTGCATGCTGTTGTCCTACTGGTTCGACCGCATCTGCTATGTCGATCCCATGCCATAAATCCTGGAGCTCGTCAACTAGTGGAGATAGATAAACATCCATGTTTTTTGCCTTGAACTTACCAGGTACAATCAAGGTTAAAATCAAATGACCCTTCTTGACAGCAAGCCATGGCGGGAGGTTGTAATTGATAAGGCACACAGGCCAAGTGCTCCATGACGAGCTTCTCAAGCCAAATGGATTGACTCCATCCATTGCCATGCCCAAACGCAAATTGCGTGGTTCACTCTTAAAATGTGGCCAGGTATCTTCAATGTGCCTCCAAGCCTTCGAATCAGCGGGCACCCTAAATGTTGCGTCAGTGGATCTATTCGTAGAATGCCACCGCATCAACTTTGCAATGGAACCACAACGAAACATTCTTTTTATCCTAGGAATAATAGGGAAATGCCGCAACACTTTAGCTGGCACTGTCTCGCCAACTGCATCTTGTTTGTGGTGCATTGCTCCGCACTTAGGACACGACAGACAATCTGCGAATTCATTGCGAAAAAGAATGCAATCATTTGGACATGCATGAATCTTGTTGTAGTCCAAGCCAACTGAGGTCAGAAGTTGCTTTGCGTCTGGCCTGGAGGGGGGCATTTCATTGCCAGCCGGGAGAAGTTGCTCCCACAATAACCTATTTAAGCCACATTAAATTAAAAAGCTCTCCGAGCACATCACCGTTGCAATCGGAAAATCTCTTTTGTAAATTACGTACCTAAACAAAGCAGTGACGCTTGCATCTGACCACCTTTACACTGACTGAAGATTCAAAAACGCCAGACAAGTATGAAGCACATATATTTTGGTGCCTTCATAGATTGGTTGACATGCCAACTTCCTCAACATGTCTTCAGAAGATAGGCGCACGGCTTCTGGTGCTGCTTCGTTTGCATTCTCCTTGCTTGTCTGAAAGAAGGCATCCAACATCTCCTCCATGCCGTCATCTTCTGTCTGTAAGCCCTTTTTTGCTTCCATCCGTGGCTCTATATTGGTCCGACCTTCACGCATAATCTTTTTTCTCTCTCTCTCAGATGTAGGTGCTATGTCGCGGAAATCAATGCCCGTTCCGTAGGAGTCGTATCGCAGATTCTATATGGTTTCTCTAGAAACCTCTCGATCCGTACTTGTGCACATGCTCATTACATATCCTACGCTTGCGCAGGATTTGATACTTGCAGAGCGTGCACGAGCATGAAATCTTTTCCTCCATGTTAGTTGATGACATTGCCATCTACAATGATTATGAATGTTGTTTTAATATATATATATATATATATAGATACTTCTCACAATGTAAACTACCTCGCATTCTCTAGTCTTGCCCAATCTCCGTACACCTCGGTCCAGAGGTGTACGGAGATCAAGACCACCGGGTCAAAATCTCGTCTTTATTGGTCAAATCCTATATGGGTAGACACATACGTGCACTCCCAGGTGTACATGGCAATGCATGTAGCAGACAAAACCCCTTTGCCTCTTTTAGTTCCATAGTTTCTTCTCTGTCTACGAACCCACCTGCCTCCATTCCGAGGTAGCCTGTCAGAGAAAGCTTTCCAATGCCGCACTTGATGAATCATATATTAAAGCATGACCATTTTTGTCATTTTTGTAATGTTCCGTCTGTTTGCAATTTTTTGCACAGGTTTTTCCAAGGATATTATGCCCATCCTGGTGTTTTTTTCACCACATGCACAAGCCATGGAAGTTCTCAGCCCAATGAAAGTTTTCTACCTGATTGTAAACTGGACGGGGCCTCCATGTCCAAGCCAGAAGATAATGTGGAGATGGATGAGCAACTTGAGAAAGATTCAGAAGCCTTGCATGGTTCTTGCTCAAAAAAGTGATCTCGATCTCTCTTTCTCTCTCGATCTCACTCTCGCTATCTCTCTTTCTCCTCTCTCTCTCTCTCTCTCTCTCTCTCTCTCTCTCTCTCGCTCTCGCTATCTCTCTTTCTCTCTCTATTTCCTTATTTTCCTATCTCTCTCTCTATCTCGCTCTTCACTTCCCTCCCTCTCTCTCTCTCTCTCTCTCTCTCTCTCTCTCTCTCTCTCTATATATATATATATATATATATATATATATATATATAACTCTCTTTCTCTATTTCTCTCTCTCTCTCTCTCTCTCTCTCTCTCTCTCTCTCTCTATATATATATATATATATATATATATATATATATATATATATATATATATATATATATATATATATATATAACTCTCTTTCTCTATCTCTCTAGCTATTTCCTCTCTCTCTCTCTCTCTCTCTCTCTCTCTCTCTCTCTCTCGCTCTCTACTTCCCTATCTCTCTACTGATCGAACGAGCGACTGAGCTAGGGAGATCTAGACGTCCACGACTGCGGAGGACTACACAACATCGACAGAGGCTGCATCAGAGGATCTAGCTAGGTCACTTTGGCTCGACATGCATAACGCCTGGTCAGACTACTGACCATGGAGGAGATTGATGAGATCCGCCAGCGACAGCTGCTGGATCTCCTATGATCTACCTATCCCAGCTAGTTGGTTTAGCCGTTTAGTCCATACCCAGCAGTTTAGGATTCCATAATATTTTATTTTGTCATCTTCTTACTCTGACTTTGTATCACATCCATCACATTGTAACTTTCTTGTCTCATGTCTCATAGGTCACTTTGGCCTTTCTAAGACGTTAATATAACATTTCATTTCATTTCTCTCTTTAATATTTTTCTTTAATTTTAATTTCCTAAGCATACATTAATTCTCTCTCTCTCTCTCTCTCTCTCTCTCTCTCTCTCTCTCTCTCTCCTACACACACACACACCGCTCTCTCTCTCTCTCTCTCTCTCTCTCTCTCTCTCTCTCTCTCTTTCTCTCTCTTTCCTACACACACACACACACCGCTCTCTCTCTCTCTCTCTCTCTCTCTCTCTCTCTCTCTCTCTCTCTCTCTCTCTCTCTCTCTCTCTCTCTCTCTCTCTTTCCTACACACACAGACACACGATGTAGAGAGAGAGAGAGAGGTGTTGGGGGGGGGGGGGGGGGCATAATACCTGCGCAGCAGGTGGAGGCCAAGATTTGAGCAGAGCACAGGCGAAAATGGCCCCTGTTGCTCACGGGTTTCGCTTTTTTCCCCCAATTTTTTTTTGCGTCGATATACGTGTTGCTATACGCGTTGATATACGCGTGGGAAATAAAGCATCTCCACGTGTATATCGATACACATTGTGATGCATATATCGACGCTCGCTAATTTCATCGATATACGCGCGTCAATATCTCCATGTTGTGTTGTAGTGTAAGCAGACTGCCTTCTACACGTGCTATGGTCAAACCATCTGGAGGTGCAGAATTACTCAAAGGTGTGCGAAAAGTGTCGCAACTTTTCAGCAATGTGATCAACAGGAACATAGCTCTAACAGGTTCATCAAACTTGACACCTTGAGCTGACAACTGACTGTAGATGGTGTTGAATTCATTCAGATGATTGGACATAGGTGTCCCTTATTTCATCTTCAAGTCAACAAGCTTTTTAAGCCAGTATACCTGTGAAGCTGCACTCTGCTTCTCATAAAGATCACTCAACTTTGTCCATGCTTCATAAGCCGACATCTCGTCTACTACATTGAAGTAAACGCTTTCTGCCAAAGTCAGCATAATGGTAGAAAGTGCCAATTCATCTATTTCGCTCCATTCATCTTCGTCCATATCTTCTGGTTTTATCCCCTTGAGCTTTATAGGTTTTATCTGCTTCTTTTGTACCAACACGTGCCAAATTTGTTTCTTCCACAATGGGAAATTGGTTCCATCCAACTTCTTGATATTGTAAAGAGCAGTGTCCTGTGATCTGACCATAGCTACGCTTCACAGTAGTTTACTTTTCTGGGAAAAATTTGGCAGAGTTTCCCCTGTAAACTGACCTCTGAACCAATATCAACCTGATGAACTAGTGGATGTCGCCTACAGTCTGTGTGTAGATGCGCCCGTGTCGTATGTGACACGCCTCCAAGAACTGTGAGCCGTCCTTCGATGTGTAGACAACCACAAATCAGCACTCTGGGATTGCCAATATCCTCAGCACCTACAGTCGTAGGCCGAAACCCCAAATTTGTAGAGTCGGATCTGCACCCGCACCCGCCGAGACCACGTAGTCAAAAATGGCATGAGCTGAACTTTATCGAAGCCGAACGGTGGCCGAGATGACCTCATAATGAAATTATGAGAACACCAAGCCCATCGGGCTCTCCCACAAGATTTGGGGCCGTGTCTTCGCCTGTCGAATCTCACTCCAATCTGAGCAAGTGACTCTAGCTTCCTGAAATGCCTGCCCAAGCCTCGATCTGAGCTCTGATACCAGTTGAAGGAGTACGAGCGGAAGTGCGACGCGAGAGAGAGTGCGAGAAGAAGAGCATGAAGATATGGTGAACTCGCTCTACTGTAATGTGTAGAGCATAGTGAGTTCTTATTAGGTTTTTACAAAAGAATATGTGTACATACGTGGCGGCCCGTCCACTTACCTGGGCGACCACATTGGGCTTTATACCCCAACATGAAGTGCTTTAGTGTGTTGCAGCCATGGTCTACCAATGAGCAAGGTAAATCCACCCTCCACGTATGGAAGACGAATCACAACAAAATTCAAACTAAAAGTGAAATCTTGTACCTGTAGAGGCACCTTTTCCAGTATGCCCATAGGGTACACTCTCCTCTGGTCGGCCAATGTTACTGTGAAAGGGGAAGGTTGAGTAGGTTGTACGCCTAAAGCCATCATAATGAACTCAGACATCATATTGATGCCAGATCCACCATCCACAATTACTCATAAAAATTGCTACCCCAAGACGGACACTGTCAGACGAGGGCTTCTATAATCAGTGAGGAGAGCAGCAGGATTGGATATCATATAGGACTCTGATGGTCGCACTGGGAGGAGCCCACCACTAGGACTTTCTTTGGGATAAAGTGACTAAATAATAGCAAGGGTGTCACTTCTAAAACTCACATCTAGTCTCGCAACATATCATAGAGGGACACTTCTTCAAGACTGTCTCTGCTGTAAGCTTTTCCTGTTCTACCAGTGGTTTCTCTGGTACCTTGATCTTCTGTAGATCAAAAACTTCTTCCAAGAAAGATTCATCAATATCAGAGAAAATATTTTGATTCTTTCATGGCACTGGGAAATGGCTTGTTAACAACTAAAGGCAGTGTATCCACTGGTGTGAGAATGTGTGGGGGAGTTGAACTTGCTGGAATGCTAAGACCGAGAGCGGCTCTCAGTGCCCGCATGAGGATCCCCGATGGCTCCTCTACCAACTGCAACTTATTTTGAGGGGCAACCACGTGGGTAGAAGGGGACGACTGAGGAATGGTGCTAACTGCTATCAGATTGAGCTTGGGAAAGGTAAACTCATTCTGACTTTGACTTGGGTTTGAAGCCGTGGATGCACAAAGTTTAGGTCAATCCTTAATGTAGTGATCCTTCATTTCAAGGCAATGACGGCAGGGAGGGGACCCTTCGGGCAGAGGAACTTTTCTTTTGTAATGACCATACTCCCCGCATCTGCAGCACAAAATGGGCCGATTCAATGGGCGAGTCGAAGGGCGAGGTGGTCCTTGCTTCTGGTGCATGGAGTTGGAGGTGGAGGCATAGAAGCTGTGAGTTGGTGAGGGAGCATGGGTGTGATAAAAGCTCTGAGAGGGAAAAGTGCTCTACATACCTTGCATAGGAGGGGTTGACAATAAAGGTGGCATGTGGTGTGGATGGTCAGATGGAGAAACCGTGTTGGATGCATATGCTCGCCCTTGTTGAAGAGTACAACCAAGACTTTGCTGTATTTGTCGCAATCCCTTGAGGTAGTAGCAGTCCTTGTTCTCATGCCTATAATTTTTGTAGAAGTGGAAATAAGCCCGAAGGGGACAGTCTTGTGGAGGGTGTCCTGGAGAGCGACACGAGCTGCACCATACCATAGCCTTAGTCTCCTATTGAGACCAAATCTCTTCTAGTTCTCTCTTGATTTGATCCAAAGCCTGATGTTGTGGGGGCTTCTCCTGTCTAAGAGAGATTGATTTCTCCATTTGAAGAGCGTGTTGTAGTTTTAGGGCTGCAAGTTCCCTACGTAAAGAAGTCAAAGGGTCAGATGGACCCTCCAAGAGTATAGAGGTAGTCTCTACTTGAGAAGAGTCAGTAATAGCTTCGTTGCCCCCTCTATCCTAGTAGCAGCCGCAACAAACTCCTCCAAGGTGGCATCAAGTTGGAGATTCTCTCTTAGTTTTTGCTCAGAAGTCTTTGGAAGAGCCTTCTCTACCCATTTCTTGACCATGAACTCACCTGGTGGTTGAGGAAGCTTGGCGACTAGAGACTTTGTTCAGGTCATGAGTTCTGCAAAAGTCTCTTTAGACTGAAGCATCAGGTTGGCCAACTCATCCAAAACCCTTTCTTGGAAGTCCCCAGGTCTGAAAGGTTCACAAAACTGTTGTCTTAAAGCTGCCCAAGTTGAAAAGTGATTCTCTGCAAACTGGTTGTACCACTTGTCTGCTAAACCATCCAACGTTGATGGAAACAACACCAAATAAGCATCTTCTCTATTAAGACCACGACCTCTATAGAGAGAGACAAACCTCCTTGCATGGTTGTCTGCATCTTCTGAGGAGAGTCCCTTGAAAGTAGGAAACTTGATGTTTACCTTGGCCAAAACACTCGTCAACGCCTCCATGACCTCTTGCTTAGGAGCCCGTTGCTGATCTTGCTGTAACAAAATTGGAGAGATTTTTACAAGGGAAGGTGACCTGGAAGATGTAGAACCGGATGGAGGTATGGGTGATGCGGTTGGTGGACTTCTACTAGGTACCAAGGGTTGACGTCTTTTGTTGTAGTACTTTAGAGAACTCAGTAGTTCAATTTGACGCTCTAATTACCACCTTGTATGTGTCATGCAGTGACCACAAACCCAACCAAGATTTGGGCAAGAAGACCTTTAACTGGCTGAAAATAGGCCTAGACTCTACTAGACCAAGGCAAGTGACTAGACCACCTGGCTGGACCAGGGACGAGGAAGGACTAGACCCAGGAGGAGGAAGGACTAGACCTGGGCAGGTGACTAGACCACCTAGCTGGACCAGGGACGAGGAAGGACTAGACCAGGAAGAGAGCTTGGTTGGACCAGGGCAAGGCGAAGATGGCGAGGCTAGGTAAAATCCAACTAGCTCCTTGATTTGTTCCTCAACAGAGAGTGAGACTTTCGTTGAGGTCCTACCGGGCGTGCCAAAAATGAGAGCACGTGTAGCACGAATAGTATGTAGTTCTCTCTACAATGGGTGTCCTCAATGTAATGTGTGTGACATCTCACTCAAAACATAATGAAAACAAAGGAAATAATAGATAACAACTGATCAATACAGAGACACAACAACATACCAGAACATATGGACTCGACTATCTCAAAGAATTGGTACAGAATCTGGCGTGGAAGCACACTCAACTCCAGCCTAGAATTCATGGGTATAATGGTGCAGACGTGTTGTGTGTATAGACTCGCTACTCTAGACGACGATGCTGGACCATATATGAAGAAGAAGATCGTGATGACCCAGTAGCTACTACTCATATGTCCTACCATAAAGAGCCACCAATGGCTCATAAATGTCAGCCATCTAAGTCTATATCCAAGCTAAGTGGTGGTGACAACCTGGCCATGATGTCCACTAGACCACCGTCCGTATCCCTACCACGTGTCACTGCCCAGCCCAAAGAGTCCGTCCGGTGGTGTGAACCAGACCAGACCAACTATACTAACTGTGTGTCCTATGAAAGTGACACTGTAGCTTGCTACACAGAGTGTTGATATCAATAGTTTTCCTTCTTGTCCAGTGAGGTCATTGGAAATGTATGCCCGCTTAGGGTCCTCTTCTGGTTCCACTAGGTTTATACACTTGGCTTTTTTGGCCCATCGTATAAGGTTCCAGGTTCCTTGGGGTCTCGTTTTGGCTTTTGAACTACAATTTTCTGTCTTGGATAGTGTACCTTTTGTAATGGGAAGGTGCGTCAAACCTATCATTGTTGGATTCCTCCTCACTCTCCAACTCCGTTGTCCAAACTTCTTTCAAAGTTCATTTCAATTCTGTGTATCTTTGTTTGCGCTTTGTTTTTGATAATTTTGTTGATTTTTTAGAGATGTTCTCGGGTTTTGATTTTTGTTTGTCTTTCTTTTTTGGATTTCCTTTTTCTATTGAGATGGGTTTTATGAACCTTCTCGAGATCTTGTCTTTAAGGAAATCAATCGCTTCAACCCGCCTCAAATACTACGTTTTGTCTTTTAAGAGAGGTATGAGTTTTTCTTTCTTTTTATCTCGTTTATTCACGCATCTCCCTTGGTATCTGCATTGTCTTTGTGGTTTTAGGTTGGCAAAACCGTAAAAAACAACTTGTTCATCCCTGAGTTCGATGTTCTTATCGGAGCTACTAGAGTGCTTGTCCTCTGTGTCGTCCTCTAAAGGTCTATACCTACAGTCTTTGAATACTTCCTCATTGTTTTTGCTAAGGTCTCTTTGTGGTTTTAGGTTGGCAAAACCGTAAAAAACAACTTGTTCCTCCCTGAGTTCGATGTTCTTATCGGAGCTACTAGAGCGCTTGTCCTCTGTGCCGTCCTCTAAAGGTCTATACCTACAGTCTTTGACTACTTTTTCATCGTTTTTGCTAAGGTCTCTTAGAGAGATCCCATCCACCATGCGTTTGTAATTTGCAATCAACAGGTTCTTCTGATCCTGTTTCCAAATTCAAGATAATGCTTGTCATTTGGAATGGAACTATGTCATACCCTTCCTCATCACAGAATTTGGTGAGTGTCACCTCATTCACACACACATCAAGTGTGGCTAGTATTTGCTGCCATCCAAATGGTTCAAACATATCTTTCAAAAAATGCTCTAGGACATACGCCTCATCCCATACTGGTCGATTGAGAATGCAATCTTGTTTTTCCAGACTTCCACACTTCGAAGCTCCACACATCCAAATATGTGCTTTTCTTTACAGCATCAAAATTGTTGCTCTTGTCAAAATTCCTTATAGCAAAGGTGTGTTCATATGCAATGCCACATGAGGATACAATGATTTGTTCTAGTATGCCAATCGGTCTCTTCATGTATCCATCTGCTAATTGTAGTTTCATTCGGGTTTTCCTTAGAGCAGGCTTTCCCCATTTTTCACATTCCCTTGGTTGCTAGTGGCAATTCCGGCCCCATTGTCTAATATTGCAATCGTCCTTTCTCCTTTGTATTCCAAACGTAAGCTAGTGTTCCCTTCTTCTCCCTTGTAGTAGTCTCCCACCTTATTTACTGGTACATGCTCTGGTTTAGTCTGTTCTGGCGTTTGGTTGTTTGATGTTTTTGGAGGAATGATTGGTTGCAGAACCATCAACCCTATTTCTCCAAAAATTTTCTCACCTCTTTCCAAAGTTGAGGTCTTATCTGCAGTAACTAGGATAGAGTTAGTATACAATGGATAGGAGATGACATCTACGCACAAAGAGTCTTTGTGTCCACCATCATCTTAGGATTAGATTTCCATTGAGATGGTACTTTCCTAATTTTTGATCTTGTTTCATGGTTTTTGATGAACGAAGGCAAAGTTTTTAAATACTGAAGTTTGCCGTCTTTCGATATCTTTGTCCCTATATCACCGTATAGTGATTGGATATTACCGGGGTAGAACTCATGGTCTAGATTGATCTCAATGATAGGGGATGACTTCAGGGTCACACTTCCATCTTTTTTGTTTTTGCTATGCTCCCACAGATCCTATGGCCATGGTTCTTCTACTTCCGGAATTGGCATAATTGCTTGTGAGATCAACCCATGCGTTTCCCTCGTATCTAATGGTGCCTTAGCTGCCAAATTTTGTTGGTCTTTGTTTTCAAGGCCTCGGTTCTCTAGTTCCTGGATTCTTTTGCGGACAAGCACCTCAATTTATGGAGCATTCGAGACAATTTCCCCTTTTGTAAAATTTTTAGCAATGGTTCTTCTAGGAATTGTATTTTAAACTATATCAATTGCCCACTTGTCAAATTTCAGCCCAAAATTTTGATAAGGTACATGGATTGCGATCCATGTTCGATCTCATTTTGACATGAGATTTGGTCAGCTTATAGTCTTGGTTATGGTGACACTCTTTCCCAAATATTTTTGAATTTAAACCACTTTTGCCCAACCAAAAGCAAAATTTTGTGTCTACTTTGCGGTTTTTGTCTATCTCTAGCAGAATTTTGGTGTTTTGATCAACTTTTTGCACTTTTTTGTTGTGGCATCTTTTGGAAAAGTTGTTCTACTACTTATCAAGGATGTATTGGTGAAATATCAATCCCAAATGTCAACCAGGTACATGGATCGCGACCCGTGTTGGGAAGCACTTTGAGATGAATTTTGGTCCTACTGATTCCCTATTCCCTAGAGAAGCCAAATCTCACGCCTTCTTGAATTTGGAACACTAAAATTTTATTTTTTTTCAAATTTACTAAATTTCCAAGGTTTTTTTGTAGATTTGTCCAAATTCCTAATTTTGGATGTACTTCAACTGTCTATTTATGGTCAAACTCAAGATTCTGGTATCTGATAGCAAGCTTGAACAATGGGTGACATTTTGTAATCATTTGGTCACAAAGTACATGGATCGCAATCCATGTTCCTTAGCACAATTGGGAAGAAATTGTTCAGATTGTTTTGCAAGCTTGATTATCCCTTTTTGCAAGGAATTTTGGATTTTGAATCAGGTTTGATGCTCCGACCATCAAATTTTCAATTTTTCAGAGTTTTGGTCTTTTGAACTAAAGTATGGTTTTGGACAATTTTTACCCTGATTTTTAACCCCATTTGATGGTTGAAGTTGCTATTTAACCTACTCCTATGAACTGAATTGAATTTATGAACATAAATAAATAAATCAATGCAAAATAACAATGTAATGGATGGATAAGCAGCCCTTACCAAGCATAGAGAAGAATAAAGAATGAAATACCTTTTGTAGCTCACTCACAACTCTCCTTGCTCCTAAGCAGTAAAACTGGTCAGTCCTCGACTCCACTCTCTACCAAGCACTAAACCCTCGTCTAGCTGCTTTACTGCCTAAGTGTAAATGGAATGGGTGTCAAAATCTATGAAAAGGAGGATTTTTTGTAAGACTAGGTCACCCACCACCTAAGGATCATATTTTCAGCAACGACGTCCATGTTAGTGGGTCGCCGCGACGGACGTTTGCAGCATAGCTATCTGGCACTAACACATGTCAATACTCAGTGAAGCGACTCAGGATGGGGCACATAGACTCTTTGAGGTTGTCAATCTCTAGAAGTGAACCTATAGAACTACGCACTTGACTACTATAGAAAATCTATCACACTCTAGTCTTAAAATCTACCTATGCCGAGTCTCACCGCTCTAGTTCATCACGCCTTTTTGACATCCCGGAATGTAACAAACTTAAGGACGAGGATTACAACACCTAAGGGCACAATGCTACCAAGTTCTGTGGTTATCAGAGGAGGTACCAAAATCACGATCCATCTCAAAAAATAGGTAAAAAACTACAACATAACTATTCAAAAAGGTAGCTCTATGGCGTAGAAACACTCTTCCAAGATCAAAAAAAAAAAAAAACCATTTTAGTACTCAAATTCATGCATTTATCTCATAAGCAGGTTGTCTCGAACAACAACAAAACTAAGAATGATTACACTTAGATTGAAGAGCAAGAGACAAGTAACGCAATGCAATCACTAATCAAAATCGATTTTTGATTAGCAGACAAATAGAAACATTGATTACAAGATGTAGCAGACTTGCAGCTCACAGTCAATGTCCAAAAGCTCTTTTCAGATAATGATAATGTCACTTTTGAAACTAACGGTTTTGACGCAAAGAGTTGGAGCCCTTTCGCATAACCATTTGCCACTTTACAAGGCTTGTAGATTCTAAGCGGGAAATAGAGAATAATGGGATAGATGAATACACTTCAAGAATCATTACTTTCTAGCTACAAGGCTTCTTTAGAAAAAAGATAGAATACAATGAAGTGTGGCATATAGCCGATTGGCTCTTTAGGTGTTTGTCCGCTGCATCCTCCAAACAGTATGCTTCATGGAAGCTTTTTCTAGTTCTTTGTTCGTGAAGTGTGTAATGTTATACAAATATGAACTATTAATGTGCACTGTTCCTTAGCTTTGTTCCAGATTGATCTTGGGGAGGAATTTGGGCACTCCCAATTTTGTGCCAAGGTAAGAAAGGAGGTAAAGTCAATCAGGCACAATGCCTTTATGGTATCCCTCCCAAAGTACCCAAGGGATTGATGTTTGTAGTCTCTATTGGAGACTCTTGTGTATGCGAGAGATGTGGCAGTGCTTTTGATGTAGCTGCACTAGATGTTTTCTCTTTTCCTTTTCTACATGTTTACCACATGTTGTGCTTTTGACACATGTACTTAAATCATGGAACATGTGTAGTTGCTGATTGCAATGAATTTCTACCTAAGAGGGTGATATATATGCTAGGCCTCTGTTCAACAATCATGGCAAATAAAGAGATCAATTGTGGTAAGTTCTCTGCTCCATGTTTGTGTAACAAAAGAGATTAAGTAATTTCTTTGTGTCACTTCAGTGTAGTTGTTTGTTTTTTTAAGGCAAATCAACCTCAGAGTATGGGGATGGAATGTTATGTCAGACTCCCAAAGGTGCACCCACAACTCTAGCAAGGGGTAGTACATTTTCCACCCTTGCACCTACATGTGACTAGAAACACTTTTCTAAACTAACATGTTGTCATGGAAACATAATTTCTTTTTAGGATGATTCAGAGAAGAGTACTAGTGTGGACGATGCAGAAGATGGTTTGACCGTTGTGATGCACGCGACTAGTGAAGTCCAATCTTACACGCAACTAGTGAAGTCCAATCTTACATCTTACCAATGGATGAAGGTGAGAGGCAAGAGAGTTATCATGCTCCAAAAACACGTCCAATGTCCACAAAATGTGGAGATGGATCCATTGTGCCTATAGGAGTCTCCTCGAGGAGGACAAGAAAACAAGGTACAAGACTTGAGAAGACTCCAGCCAGATCCAAGCTACCAATTGATGTCAACAAGCTGAAGATTTGGGCACGAACATGCATTTGGAAGAGAAACTAGCAGAGATCAAGTAAAGAATTGCGCAAACAGAGACTTCTCCATCTCCAAAGAATGTTACACCAAAATGAAACCGAGCAGGACTATCAGCAAGTTATGACTTTGACTATGATCTCCCACTCAAAACTTTTTGTGTAAAGAAAACAAAGTCAACCAAAAAGTTAAATGTGTAGCCCATTAGACATCTCTATATAAGGAGGATACTCTCTAAGTCTAACTTTCTTCCCATGTTCATCCTCCGATCCTCATCAACATACAATGGTCCAATCTCAAATAGGTCAAAACATACAATATGTGGTAGCGCAAATGTGTCTGGACGATCCTCTCAAAGGGCTAACGTGACATGATCTGGAATCTCCTTTGTCATGCGTCTATAAGATGTACCAAAACCATCAAGAAGTTTATCTTGCAAGGTGAGGTATGCTCAGGCTCTAAGCATCTGGAAACTATGTGTCTGACAATCTATGGGCTAAATCTGGATGTACCTCTATTCAATGTCTACATATATGTGTATAGTCAATCCTTCTAACTCGCCATGAACCCACGACAGTCTATAAAATAGGGCCTCAAGATCCATGATAGCCAAAATCTATCAATCTAGGTCAAATCTTATGTCAAGGAGGTCTATAAGCAAGTGCACTAGCTACATTGCATAATCTGGAAATTGAAGGCTAGCCAAGTGCTAAGTTGGGGTCATGTCATGTGAACATGCTCTAACGGTCATCTCTCGGCCCAAGTCTCGATAAAAAATCAGTTAACGGATCAAATTGGGCTCTAATCATGTACAAGTGCATGGCCAATGGCTAAAATCAGGCCAAGCCGAGATCTCGTGTGTGGATGGGCTCCAACTAGCGTAATCAGGTTAATATCTAGGCCACAAATGAATCTCTACAGGAAATTGGGGTCAAATGTGGAAGCTGCTATCAAATTACACCAAAATAAAATAATGCATGTGAACTAGCTCCAAAGCTCATCGACTCGTCGAATGCAGTCCAAAATCTGAATCTGTGTAAGAACAAGGTATAAGCGTGCAATCTGGCTCAAACTTGGCGTAATTGGGCAAAATTTGGCTCTTCGCGTGACGTATCTACTAAAAAATGCATAACTATGTGTGAGTGCGCGTGAACTAGGCATGTCAAATATGGAATGTGTGTGAGAAGCAACGAGAAGGATTGGGGGAGAGAAATATATTTTAAAAAAACCTAAAATAAAAAAGAAAATAAATAAAACAATAATTCTAAAAAAGTAAAAAAGAATTCAAAATCGAGATTTATTTTTGACTGCTTAACACCTAATTTCTCATAAATTAGCTAGCAAAAAACGGCATTTTTCTCTAAAAATAATGAAGCAATTTGTCATAAAAGCCGACATAACCAGCTCAAATTCTAGTCTTAACATCTTATGAAAAGCTATTAAAACAATTTCCTTTGGAGATTTTTAGTCTCCTATCTAGGGATATCTGGGGAATTTTGGAAAAAGTGAAGGGCATTTTGGGAATTTTTGACAATTTGGAAAAAGTGAAGGGCATTTTGGGAATTTTTGACAAAGTATAGGGGGTATTTTGGGGATTTTTCAAATTAGAGGGGTGATTTGAAAATTTCCACAAATTACAAGGGTATCTTGGTAGATTTTCCAATAAATAAATACAAAATAAAACTAAAAACCAATGAAATTGAAATGAAATTAAAAAAATGAATTAAATTAAATAAAAATTGAAAACAATTGAAATTTAAAATAAAAATTAAATGAAATTAAACATGAGAACAAAAGCATACAAAAAAATAATTCCGGGCGAGGTGCTCAAAGCGAGGAAGACGGAGTGAAGTTGTAGCAGGCGAGTCAAACAGGGGAAGAGAGAGGCGGGATAAGCAAGAGACAGAGAACGTGGCTTGGAGCGCAAGGAAAACCACACACACACACACACACACACACATCGGCAACGTGCTAGAGACTCGGAGGGTGAAAGAGAAAGAGATTTGTGCGACGTTCGACGTGTGTGTGTGTGTGTGTGTGTTTGCTTTTTTTTAAAAAAAGTGTGTGTTTGTGTGTGTGAGAGAACGTGCCTGTGCTGCGTGTGTATGTGTGTGTGTGATTATTTAATGTTCGCTTTTTCTGTTTATTCTTTTTTTGTGTTTTGGTTTTTTTTTGTTTTGCTAATTTTTTAATCTCTACTTTTTGTTTTGTTTTCTTTGTTTTTTAAAATATTTTTTGGTTTAAAAATGTGTTTTGGGGGATAATGTTTTTTCCTTTTTTAAACAAAAGAAAATTAAAAAAGGCCCAAAATGAAAATAAAGTAAAAAAATAGGAATATAAGCCAAAAATAGAAAAACAATTACACAAAACAAGAGAAAACAACGGGAAAGATATGGAATGTTGTGGGGGGTGGTGTGTGTGTGTGCATTTTTTGTTTAGACCTTCAAAGATTACAAATAGTGCAAAAAGTCCAAAAATATATGCGACTCAAAACATACGCTAAAAATGCCCAGAAATAGACAAAAAGTTGGAGAAAATTCATGGATCTGCAAATCATGCTCCAAATTGATAGTTTGTATCAAGTTTTTCTATTTTTATCATTTTTGGATAATAATTAGTGATTTTTAGGTAATAATAGTAATAAAATACTAGTTTTTTTTAAAAACATGCAGCCAAATCAACTCAAATTTCAGCACTTGGGAATGTAATTACATCATTCAGTCAATCAATCATCAATATTTCACTCAAATTTGAACCCCATTTTTAAATCCTTTTAGACTCAAATTTGACCCCAAAATTTGTCTACACATTTACCCAATACTCACTATCAAATCACCATTTGCAACATCTCATTTTTACATTGATTCAATCATTCAAATCGATTTGAAAGTGTGTAAATATGCAAAATTAACACACTTATAAGCTTATACACACATAACTCTACTGCAATTTCAACATCATCAATTCGATAACCATAAACATCCGATTGCTTCAAATCAATCAATTGGCATCAACATTTCCATACATTTGCAATCAATTTTGTGCACTTTGCCTACACATAGGCACACACAGATACACATAAAATTGCACCAATTTTGATGTGCGTAATCTGCAATAAAAACTTGCACATAAATCAACAATTGTTTGGGTTAGTGCACTTACAGTTGTATCAAGATTCGTGTTGAATTCCAACTCCTGACGCCTACACACATGTGTGTGTACTTAGCAACCACTTAACTGCAATTCACCTACACACAACCAATCATAGGTGTAGCATCAAATCATGGAAATTAAACACATTTTATCAATGAGCACACATCCAATGCTTGATTTGTCAATGCACAACATCAAGTAATCAGTGAGTAATTAAAGAGGATAATTCCCTTAATTACTCACTTAAAATAACTCAAATCCACATAAAATTTTTAAGATTTTTCTTCAAAAGAGTGATTTACAAGCCTCTAATTAGGCACATACATATGTTTAGCACACAAATTGTTAGTAGATTAGTGATGAATTAGTGAAAAAGAAGGGATTTTTAACGTGTCTAAACCTACTTTTAAACACTCAATCTTCTAAAAAAATCTCCTCTAGCTTAAACTACCATCCTTAACAACGGTGAAAATGTTGGCCCTTGTAGCATAGCTCCAACAGATCAACAAAATCATCAGTTTGTGGATGGTAGCAACTCGGCTAGGGCATGGAATTATCACACATGGGTGAGTGTGTCAGAGTAATGAGTAAGAGAAGAGTGGAAAAATCATGAGAGTACATCTAGATTAGAGAAGAAAGAGAACTAATGGAAGGGATTAGTGTTACACACACTCCAAACCTTATGCTAATCACACATTGCTCTTCATTGCATTTCCTACCAATGCTTGTAAGCACATCCTAATCACGAGCTCACCCAAGCTCATGGGGTTATGATTAGGGCAATGAATGCATGAATCCTAATTTACACACTAATCTAATCATGTGCACAATATCATAATCAAACAAAAAATAGGTAGTCAAGCAATTAGAGGGAAATTAGTTCTTAATAGACACAAGCTCATGGGATTATGATTAGGGCAATTCATGCACGAATCATAACCCCAAGCTCATGGGGTTATGATTACGGAAATGAATGCAAGAATCCTAATCTACACACTAATCTAATCATGCACACAATACCATAGTCAAACACACAACAGATAGTCAAGCAATTAGAGGGAAATTAGTTCTTCATAGACACAAATCAAGACACTAATACACATTTTGAAGGAAAAGCAAAGAGAGAAGCAATAGGACTCAACTTCATTGCATGCTTAGCTTGTTTGTGAAGAGAGTACATGCGGCTCCAAGCTTCCACTTCCATAGTCTCTTTCTTCTTCCTCTCTACTCTAAGTTTTCTCTCAAACTGATATCTCCCCTTTCACATGCCCTACACTTCACTTATATGCCTGTACTGTTTTTTATAAAATGGTCGGCAGTCCAAGACATATAAAGTAGAATAATAGATACAATCTAGAACTCATAAGAGCCCGTGAACCTATAAATAATAAATGGAAAAATATGCTCATGGAGAAGAGGTAAATGAATGCTGATGTTGGACTCTACCAACAATGCATGAGATGAAATGAATTTCCATCTAGAAGGCAGGCTAAAGAAAGGGCAAAGACTCCTGAGACTATCAAAGGAGTCAACACCTTGAAATTCTTGCAAGGGTAAGGCTTTTGGACTAGGTAATGAGTCTTTGAGACAACTAGAAGGAAAAAATGCCTCAAAGAACCTTACATAAGAGAAAATCTTGATTTTCTTTAGGAAGTGTGTTGGAATCAAATTTTTTCGAAAAATTTTGGTTCCACCTTTTCAAGTAAGACCTATAGGGAATTACTAGGTTTGGAGATTTGTAGTCATGCAAGAAGTCTTGTAATTGACTAAAGTTGTGTGCACATCAATTGCTAATTTTTCTTAACTCCATATGTGTTCAATTTTTTATTGAGCCTTGTGTAGGAAGGGAGACTAGTGCAAGAGAAGAGTTGGAGTATGAGAGAAACCATAAAGGATCTAAAGAACTCCAGGAAACAAGTCACATTTGAAATCATCAAGTTGTTCATGTTCTTGAGATTAGGAGCTTGGTACCAGTCAATTGTTAGAATACCAAGAGACCAAGTAAGTAGGGGATCTACTAAAGAGAGTGTCAATCAAACAAGCCAAGAACCATTTGAGACAACTAGAAGGAAAAAATGCCTCAAAGGACCTTAGGTAGGAGAAAATCGTGATTTTCTCCCTCAGAGTATTAGAATCAATTTTTTAAAACAATCTTTGGTTCCACCTTTTTAAGTAAGACCTGTAGGGCATTACTAGGTTTGGAGATCATTGTAGTCATGCATGAAGTCCTGTAATTGACTAGATTTTTGTGCATATCAATTGCTAGTTTGTCTTAACTCCATATGTGTTCAAGTTTTTACTGTGCCTTGTATAGGAAGGGAGACTAGTGCAAGAGAAGAGTTGGAGTACGGGAGAAACCATAAAGGATCTAAAGGACTCCAGGTAATAGGTCATGTTTGAAATCATTAAGTTGTTCGTGTTCTTGAGATGAGGAGCTTGGTACTAGTCAGGTGTTAGAATACCAAGAGACCAAGTAAGTAGGGGATCTACTTACTAGTCAGGTGTTAGAATACCAAGAGACCAAGTAAGTAGCCGATCTACTAAAGAGAGTGTCAATCAAGCAAGCCGAGAACCCTTAGAAATTGTGTAGGACGCTATCAACAATGCATGAGATGAAATCCATTTCGATCTGGAAGGGTGACTAAAGAAAGGGCAAAAGACTCTTGAGACCATCAAAGGAGTCAACACCTTAAAATTCTTGCAAGGGTAAGTTGTTTGGACTAGGTAATGAGTCTTTGGTACAACTAGAAGGAAAAAATGTCTCAAAGGACCTTAGGCAGTGAGGCAGTCCACAATGAGCAACAAGAGAGGTGATCTCTAAACACCCCTCAAGGTTCTCGTGCTGCTAAATTGAGGTTGGGGCAACCACAAGAAATAAACAACAATCACAAACCCACAACCAAACAAGTCAAGTGGCACCACCTAGTTATGGGATGCGAACTAGGACGCAAGAGAGATCTTGTCATGACTAAGAGGAGGTGAAAAAAACACACACAAACAATCTCACACCAAGACACACACCAAATGAAGCAAGAGAGAGATATAGCAAAGGGAGAGAGGGAGGAATGAAATGGAGTTTGTGCAATTACCTTGATAGGTAAGGGTGTATACTATCACACTATCATGGAGCTTACATAAACTAAATTAGCAATTAGTGAATGGTAAGCATTGCTAGCACACACTTGTCTTAGGGTGTGAGAGAACCTCTCACACACTTGTCTTAGGGTGTGAGAGAACCTCTCACCACAAAACCCTATTACAATGAACCAAAAACTTGGCAATGAAAACACACTGACCACTTTCTCAAACAAGTTCAAATGGTGAAACTTAAAAGAAACGAGTCACCTTGTATTCACCATGCGGCACAAGTGAAAGGACGATGATTTTAGAGCCGAGACATACCTTTGAAGCACCAAAACCTCAAATTGTTGAAAATGGAAGAGCATATACAATAGTGGTTTTAGATAGGGCACTCACACTCTCTCACTTTGCAATGTGTAGCATCAAAGCTTCTCTCACACAAATGTGAAGCTCACAAAGTGGTTGCTACACCTAAGTCTCTCCTTACGCCTATAGTATTGGGCTACTATGTGAGAGCTTGGAGATGATTTACAAGAAGGACAGGGGCCTATTTATAGGTTAGAGACCTCTCATTAAGATTATTGGAAATCTTAATTTACAAGCTAACAAATCAGGATTATGATTTTTTTTTAATATCAAAATATTGCGGGCCTTCTTTGTTTGCTTGAGTCATGGATGTGGGCTTAAGAGAGTGCATTACTGATGGTAGATACGATGAAAGTAAAGTTTTAAGAGAGAGAGAGAGAGAGAGGGAGAGAGAGAGAGAGAGTCTAATTATATGTACATGTCTTGAGAGAAGGTGCTTTGTAGAGTTGGGTTAATGGGTGTTTGTGTTAGTAGGTTAGTAGTTAGTGTTAGCAATCACTAGAAAAAGCTAGTAATATATTTACAACGGATAAAATGACTTGAAGGATGAGAAAAAAGGGGTGAATGAGATGGGTGTACCCTTGAGATGGTGAATCCTTGAGGTATCTTGGACTCATTCTTGTGTAGACTGTAAAGTGACCGCCATTCTTCTTCTTCTTCTTTTTTTGCCGCCACCATAGTTGAATCACCACAAAGAGAATGAGGGTTTTGTTGATCAAAAAACCCCAATTTTGCAAAGATTACGTATGGTTAGGTTTCTGATTTTTGATGCATTCTTAAAAGGGTAGAATAAAATTTTGATATGGGAGTAATAGAGAGAGATATGGAGATGGTGGATGTAGGTAGACCTTCAAAAGAGAGCTATGGGTGTGAGAGGGGAGGCTAATAGTGAAGAGGGTGATAGAAAACCATGGAAGTTACAGGTTTGAGTGAGAAATAGAGAGAAATAAGTGTGTGTGTGTGTGGAAGTAGGAAAAGAGGTGAGAGAAGACTATGGGTTACTTGTGAGAAAAGTGGGCAGACTTGGATCGACCAAAAAATCCTATCTCACCGGTGGTAGCTCCAAAAATTATCAAAATGTTTGAGGTGATTTTTCAGCTCTTGGTCCACATTTGTGTTTTCGTCACCACTTTAAATTTGGAGTGGAGATAAATATAAAATATCCCACCAAAATGCCTATTTTCCTTCTCACAAAAAAAGTCTTCAGGCCCCCCCCCCCCTTTTGTTGAATTTGCATAAGGCTCCAAAGGTGACACGCTCCTTGCATGAGAGCATGACCTGATAGATTTCTAGAGGTTTGAAAACATGCATGGTTGTGGATTATGCACAAATATAATATATGTATATGATGAGAAAAACCAGATTAATATATAAACAATTCATGGAATCTAGAATAGTGTTAGTTGTATATATTAAAAATAAATATATGAAAATATAGGGAATCAAATGAGGAGGCTCCTCAATTGTTTTTATTGATGCATATTTATTTACAAGAGATAAGAAAAAATACCTGTAGAAAATAGGAATTTAGTCAAAGTCAATGACTGATGGAGGTGAAAGGTATTTTTTTGAGGTTTTTCCTTGGAGTGGATTCACACCAAAAATAAGGGAAGCTTGCATGAAATGATTTTTTATAGAATACATCCTAAGAAAGATCGGTAGTGGTGGGTAAATTTACATAGCATACTTAGATAAATAACAGACATCTAAGCATATATATTTAAATAAATACAAAAAAAATTATAATAAAAAATTACTATATTTAGGCCCTATATACAATGAAATACTTATACTCAAAAGGGCCATAATAAATTTTACCTTTTTTTTGGCTCAGCTAGTCCAGTGACTAGCTAAGTGAGGGTTTTTAAGGAGATATAGGAAAAGTCCGCTAATACACGCCTATGTACAATAAAAAGGTGAGGATCGCCACAGTGTTAAGGTGATTTTTCTTGGGTCAGGTGGCTCACTATGGAAAATATGGAGAGACGAAAAACGACTATCAACAGTAGAAAATCTTGATTTTCTCCCACAAAGTGTTAGGACCAAAGTTTTTTTAAACACTTATGGTTCCACCTTTTTAAGTAAAACCTGTAGGGCATTACTAGGTTTGGAGATCATTGTAGTCATGCATGAAGTCCTGTAATTGACTAAATTTGTGTGCACATTAATTGCTAGTTTTTCTTAACTCCATATATGTTCAAGTTTTTATTGAGCCTTGTATACGAATGGTGACTACTGAAGAGAAGAGTTGGAGTATGAGAGAAACCATAAATGATCTAAAGAACTCCACGAAATAGGTCCCGTTGTGAGTGGGATGGAAACACACACAATGCCTCTATAATCACCCAACACACACTCTTGGGATGATAAACACATACACTATGGGGCACCACTCGGCTTACACAACCTACCTGGCCGAGACAAAGAACACACCGATGGAGTGAGAGGAGAGAGACTATCCATTTGCCCACTCCACAGAGAGAGAGAGAGAGAGACACACACACATACAAAAAACTCAGCTCAAAAGAGGAGAATTTCTGATGTTTAGATACAATTGAGCTTGGGCCAACACCAATGGGGCAAATAGCTCACACAATATCGATAAAATATGCCAGATGCAATCACAAATTGGAGCAGAGGCTTCGCTCATAGGAGAAACTTACACAACCAAAATAGAAGAAAAATAGTGAGTAATTTGGAAAAATAGACAGTTCCATCGCGTCCGGAACGGCCCAAAACCCTAGTCCACAATGTCAAAGTGCTCAAATCCGACCTCGGATGAGCAGTTTATGGCCAAAACAAGCTCCAAAAAAAGAAAAAACACAGTTGCGGCTGTTCCTCCTCTTCTATCCACATTTTTTCTGGTCTTCTCTCAGGTTTTTCAGTTCCCACACTTAGCTTTATTACTTGGGCACCTTTGGCCTTTTAGTTGACCTCAAACGGACCTCGAACAGGTCAAAAAGTGGCCTCGCAATTCATAGTTGTCACCCTGCTGCATCCATCCGCACACATGGCACTCAACTTTTTCCAATAATGCATCCCTCCACCACGTGAAGTGGCCCCAAAAGATGGTCCTCATGATGAACTTTTGCATAATTCATCACAAAAAACAGCCCCGCTGTGTCCGTACTTATCCACGTGCAAGTATTCACCCCATTCAACCTCCTGACGCCACTAGATGCCATCTGACGCACCTGCTTACCTCATGTCGTCGGCCCGCGGATAGCTTCCTCAAGAAGTTTTACACACTACCAACTCCTCATTATTATAGACAAAACACACTGATACTCGTGCTTTTACACGCTACCAACTCCTCATTCTTATAGAAAAAACACACTGATACTGGTGACGATGAAAATCGATGCACTATGTACACACTGTCCTACCTGTACACATGTAGGCCCCGCATAACCACTTGGATCTGGAAAATGGGAAATCCTTTGTTTGATGCACCATGCATGGGTATGTACATATGTGCAATCCCTTGCTCCAAAAAACTCCTAACATAGTTTGCCCATCCCCTAGCCTGCTAGATCATTCATGATCAGCAGCAACAAAAAGAGATATGAGACTCGTCCCGTCATAGGTTTCCTCATCCCTCGCATGCATTACTTTTTCCACAGACAGATCATCTTGCTCCACCATCATTAACCTAGCATGATATAATTTAAGATGAAATCCATTTACCCTTGACTTATGTAAAATCCCATCCAGGTTAGCCAACTGACATGTACCATCTGGAAAACACTCCACTACCTTGAAAGGGCCTTCCCACTTAATTTGAAACTTCTTTTGGAAGGTGTTGTCTAACGTACTCTTGTAGCGCAAAACCAAGTCATGCTTCTTGATACCCTTACTTTTGACCTTTTCATTTATCTTTGCCAAAGTCTTATCCTGCATCTGCCCATAATGTTCCAATGCACTCATCCTATCCAACTGAACCTCTTGTAACTGTAAGGGCCTCTCTTTGAATGCATCACTAGGCGGCCCAAGCAACTTCTCTAGCATCTTGACCGTAGGCAACTCTACTTCCACATGCAATAGTGCTTCCTTTCCATACACCAAATGAAATGGAGTAAACCCTGTACCTGTCTTCACCGAAGCACGATAAGCCCATAATGCACTAGGCAATTCCAAATCCCAATTCTTTCCTTGGTGCTCTGTCCCGTTTTAAAGAATTTGTACCAAATTACCATTGAATCTTTCATTTAAGCCATTACATTGCGGGTAATAAGGAGTGGTATGCTGGTGCCTAATCTTCATCTTTGTGCATAAGAAGTCTAGTAGTTTAGCTCTAAATCCTGGCCCCTTATCTGAAAGTAGCTCTACTGGCACCCCAAACTTGCAACATATTTCTTCGTGCACAAATTTTTCCACATCCTTTGCATGATTTGTTTTACTGCTATAGCCTCTACCCATCTAGAGAGATAGTCCACTGCAGTCCAAATATAGCTTTTGCCCCTGCTTGTGATAGGTAACGGGCCGATTGCATCAATCCCCCACTTTTCAAACACATCAAATGCCATAATGGTTTTTTCGTAGCTCTGGCTTCAACACCGTCTTCCCAAATGCTTGACACCTATTGGTAGACCTACACCAATGGTGAACATCCTTGTGCAAACTAGGCCATACATACCCCTCTTGCAAGATCTTATGCAAGGTGAACTTTAGAGCAAAATGTCCGCCACATGCACCTTCATGATTCTCTTCCAACACTCTATAAAGATCCTCCCGCCAAGGTACACGTCTCAACACAAGATCAGCCCCTTTCATGTATAAGACATCACAAATCAATTTGTACATGGATGCTCTACGCACAAAACCATACTTCTTAGACTTTTGAATGTCCTTTGGAATGATTCCTGTTAGCAAAAACTCCTCTTCTTGAGCCAAACTTTCCTGGCCATGATAAAGATGTAAATTGGTCCTCAACACAAATAGCTCCCTAATCATGCTTTGAGTGTCTTCATGTGCCTCTCCATTTAAAGCACGTTCAATGTGTCTGATGCTCCATGCTTTGAACTTTTTTAACAGGCCTTTAATTCTAAAACACATTTCCTTCAATGAGGTGTTCTTACTCTTCCACACACCCAGCACTTGCTTCAAAACTAACAAGGCATCACCTTTTATGCTCAACCTTCTAATTCCATGCTTCAAAAAAATATGTAATCGGGCTTCCAAAGTAGCATATTCAACCTCATTCTTACTATGAGCATCCAATTTGAACCCTCTCTTGCATACTAGCTTCCCCTCTAGATCATAAAGTGTTATACCCCCTGAAGCCGCATCATGGCTCTTTTTGTATGAGCCATCAAAGAACAAAACATGTGCATTGTTGATTTGTGGCACTTCTTCGACTACCTTTCTCACCACCTCTTCCTTAAAAAGGAGGGGATTCTCCTTGTAAGTCAACAAATCAGCTAAGGTAGCTCTTGTACTGTCTTCCACTAAAAAAGAGAACTCAAACTCTCGCAGCTCACTAATGTATCCTCTAGCTTTGATGCCTTGTCCAAGGTGACTACACTTATCACTTTTGTCTTTCCCTTTTCCTCCTTGGTTAATCCACTGGTTCCTTCTTCTTCCTTAATTTCAACGCCATAATCATTTGACCTAGTTAGCACCTGTCTTGGCAATGGATACATGTCTCCCCCCATCCTTGGTGGATTATCACATTGCAGGCTGATGTGGCCCAACTCTCCACATTTATAACATGTGGGCGTCGGCCTCCAGAACCTACCATTGCTTTGTCCAACACCATTCCCAGGTCTTTATTCACCTCCTGGATGATTTGAAAACCTCCCTTGACATTGATTATTTCCCACTTGATCTAGCATGTTTAGGCTGAGATTCTTCATTAAATCTACCACTTTCCTCATGTTTTGCCTTAGCCCATCATCTTAAACTGCTGTAGTGACACCACTGCTGGCATAACCAGAGGAGTAACAGAAACCACTGGTTCATGATGAACCCGTGGCATGCGACCTTGCAAAGAATCCATAGGTTGATTCAGACCTCATGGGCAAAGATTCTACTCCTAGTTGACTCATTCATCTCAGCTTCCACTCTTTGTTCCTTGCTACCTCTAGTGCATCTTCATATGTCCTAGGCTTGTTTAGCTCCACTCTCCAACATATATTATACCAAAGATCAACCAAAAACCTGTCCTTCTTCATCATGTCAGGTGGGGGTACTTATGGTGCTAAGTCCTTGCACATCCGCTCCCATGGCAATGAAAACTTACGTATGTACGCATCTACTGGCTCACCTTCCTTTTGCACCAAACCTTGTTCTTCTTGCCACACTTTGTCAGGATCTTCTATCTTCACAAACTCTACTTCCAATCCATGCCTTAGATTGTCCCAACTCAATCTTAGAGGTGGATCAGCCACATGCAACTCCTCTTCATATGCTTTGGACCAAACTCGTGCATCACTCTTCAAACAAATCTGGAGAAGACGTAATATCTGTGCCGGATCATGAATCTGGTTGCTAATGCAGGCAACCTCCATCATTTCCAAAAAGTCTTCCACATCTTCATCACTTCTTCCATGAAACTCCGGATAAGAGAAAGCCATGGCTACCCAAGTTACGATGCTTTGAGAACCTCTTCGAACACACGTGCAAGAACCCAAAACTTTTGACTGACTCAATCCCTAGAAACTTCAATGGAGCTTGTCTTTAGATAAGGACAAACACATGCACATCAAATGAGTTTTCATAGTTAATCATCGGAATTACAACAGGAAAAGGGCATTCCAGTATCTCTCTTAATCTTCTTGGCCCGAACATAAAGACTATGTGCTGCTGGAAAAAAATCTTCCTGGACACATAAACATTTATTTGGATTCTTTGTGTTAAATGAAAAGGAGTGAATTGAGGTCGGTTTTGATCATCCACCCATTAAAGCCAACCATAAAGCTCCCAAGAAGGCACGCTTGACTTATTCTCTGATTTTGCCAGAATTTCAGCAGGATAACAACATAAATGGCTCAATAGACCAAAAAATCAGCCATCATAACTTGGAAAAATTTTGACATAGTTTCCCCAGAATTAGAGAAGTGAGAACCCAAAATATAGACTGTATATGTATGCATAACCTGCCAACAATAGAACTCGAGCATCAAGTAGGAATCCCTAGTACATAGCCTATGGCGAGGTCATGGAAAGGGTGCTCTAGCCACCTGTATCACCGAAAGGATCTCACATTTGAGAGTCCCCCAGCTCAATAAAACCTCACACTATCGACCCTCTCACGAAAGCTTATGCAAACCTTGTATAGTCAAGTCTCATAAATGACTATCTTCCAAACCAAGTCTCACAAATGGCTGGGACTGCCAAATAAAACCAAGTATGGCTCCACAAAGGCGTACAATGGCAGTTTCCACAACTAACGTACAATACCAGCAGACAATGCGCTCAAACAGGCGCCAAATGATACATACCTACGGCAACTACAAGTGACTTCCACTTGCCAATATATCACTCTACTCTAGCTACATGTACCTGTGTGAATCACCTGTACCTATTACCTATAACCTGTGAGGCAAGCTTTTCCATGCATGGGAACCCCCCCATATATCTTTGCCCTTTTACCAAAATATTTCCTATTATATAAGTTACTTTTTATTTTTCTTCCCTTTTTCACAAAAGTTTTAGCCTTTATTAAATAAATAAGACTTATGCTAATCAATCATGATGTAGCATAAATAAGTAAGCTTTCTTTGTTGATATCTCTTTTGACCTTAAATATTAAATATATATATTCTAAATTACATTATATTGTTTAGTATTTTCTAATATATTTTTCATGTATATATATTATTCCACCCTACCAAATATTTTATTCACTAGTTTTCATTTTTAAACCTCAACCCCACTTTCAATTTTCAATAATACCTCCATCTAGATGATTGCCAATCTTTTCAAAACTCTAAGTCATGTTTTCATACGCATGAAGGAGCTTACACTTGAAGGCAAGAGAGAAATCCACTCAAAGGGGACCACCAAAAGACCTTTGCAGCCACAAATAATACATTATTTGGCTGAATTTTATAAGTAGATAAGAACCCTGAATCTGAAGGAGCGCTCAACATGAAAGATGTAGCTCGTGATCTCAACTAATTTTAGCTCAATTTTTTTCAAAAATTTTGGAGTTATGAACACGGAGATATGATTTTTGTAGTGGACCCCAGTTTTCTTGTGTAATGGTGACACAGGCCGTCCCCAATTTTCTTCCCTCTAGAATGGCTATGGTTCTACAAGTCTTCAAGCATGATTACAAGAGACAAGGCTCTTTTAATGAGGTCTTGGAAAGTCTAGAGTGATTCTATCACCATTTTTGGAGGATCCATCCTCATCAACAACTATCCACCTTTGACAATCTCTCTTGTAAATTTCTTACCTCTCTCTTCTCTCGCTAATAAGCTTATGTCTAGCCAAACCTAGACTATTGTAAATATCTCCTATCCTCTACATCCTACCCACATTCTCTTATCTTCTATATCTATTGACTCTGGTATTTTAAATAATGAGGAGACAAGATGGGAGCCACAGTCACATGCACCCCATTTTCCTAGTCACCAAAGTGGGACACTCATCTCAAATAGAAATATTGCTAAATTCTCCCCTCCTTCCCTATATAAGGAGGCCATGAGAGCTCACTTAAAAAAAAAAACACACACACACACCTATCCATACACACTCTTGTGCTACATGCTTGTAGCATGAACCCTAATCACATAATCACAACACCATCACCATGCACAACAGATGAGCACCACACCTCCACACCACTTGTAATTAAGGGTTGAAGGCACAATTTCAAGAAGAAGAAGGGTGGACACACTCATGATATTCCTCGCCATCAACTCCCATCTCTCCATTATGCCTCCTACGATCTTGTCCCCTTCTCATTTTCCTGCCATACGCTACCTATTGTATTCATCTTTTGCAAGCAATCAACACACTCCATCTTGGTGCCATACTTTGTGTCGCTTTGGATACATCTCATTGTGAGTATGATATATGCTTGTTCCTTGCCTTTTTTTTCTACTTATGTAAAGGTGTGCGGATTCGCCACCATACACACACACACACACTCTCTCTCTCCCTCTCATATTTCTATTATCTTGCTACTTCCATCTTGAGGTGTGCGGATTCGCCACCTCTTGTATGATAAGTGAGCATACTTGCAAGTTTCCCCTACCTCATTATCTTCCTTACTAACATGCATGAGTAGCAAGCCCATTCTCACTCATTCACCACTCCTCTCACCTTATTCTCCGACCACCCCATTCCACATTTGGGCGTGGATATTGAAATTGTTTTCCATGGCATGCTTCATTGTGTATAAGGATGCGTCCTAGCCGCATATCTTGCTAGGTGGTGCCCCTATTGTGTATCCCCCATGATGAGGCCATTGTGCATAGTCTTGGTGTAGAGGCCACCGGGTCTATTTTTCACTTCTGCCTCTCATTTGGTGCCCCCACGGAGGAGGGCTCTTGAAACCTTCAGTTTACAAGGCTGACACGTTTACTTCTCTTCATGGACGAGTGGCTTTTTGAATTCTCTAATTGGAACACTAAAGAGGAGGAGCTTCAAGCAGGTTTGACACAAGTCATCAAGACACTCTTGCCAGGGTGTTGTATTGTTAGCATAGAAGAAGTGGTAAGACCCTCTTTCCCTACTCAGATTGTTTACATTTCTCATCATCCCTGAAAGAGTAAAAGCAAGGCACAAGCTGCATCATGCTCACATTGTAGCCAAAAACCGCACCTTCGACATGAGTGAAACCCAGAGTGAAGAAAAGGCCATCATTTTCTCCCTCGACATCCGCACAGGCGTTCTCACAACGGTAGGCTTTCAAGTAGCACCAGGCTTCTCTACATCTACGTGCCCATCTTTGCCACCTATTCCACCTACATCCACAACAAGCCTTCACAACTTGAGGAAGCTACTACGAACGCGTGGTCCCTCCCTCTCCCTTGCACCAAAAGATTCAAGGGTTTTCCAGCGCCGACAATCATCCCATCTCCAAAACAAAAGGGTAAATCCTCCAAAGTCTTTCTATACCTCACTCTCATCTCATGAGCCAGGAACTAGAAACAGCAGCATGGATTCTACGTCGTCTACCGAGTGAAGTGGCGGAGCTTGTCATCGACAAGGTCTTTGACACAGGTTTTTCTTGGAGGAAAGACAAGACCCTCCACCTTCAAGGGGTGTTGCTTGTGAATCAAGGCTATGATGACGAGTTTACATCTGCTATGTATCCATCCAACTTGGATTAATACAAGTGGTAAGACTCACCACCTACCTCATCACACCTGTGTATACACTAGATGGCACTCTATCTTGCAGGAAAGTGAATTTGCTCAAAGAGAGAGAGTTCAAGCTTTTCCAAGAGCTTGTTAGAGGGGCAGTCCTAGAGCTAGAAGATGAAGACAACCTTGTCCTGTGGTACTATAAATTTGACCTCGACTACCAAGAGCTCTACACCTCCGACTATAACCTTCCACCATGAAGGAGAGAGCCTTTCCGAATTATCATGTGATGGATCCAACGCATTAGCCTTTTGCAAGAAACCAAACTTATGCACCACAACGAATTCAATCAATCAAAGTAATCTTGGATCGCAAGATGTTTTATCAGCAGATCATTACAACCATGTTTGGTAGAGAACGACTGCAAGAGATAAACACCTCTTCTCTACCCTTTATCCTCCCTATGATTAATCATGAAGTGTCCTTTGATGTAGTTATTTTCATCCTTGTATAGTATGTTTTCCATCTACCGAGCACCCATGTATTGAATCTCTATTTAAAAAAAAAAAAAAAAAGATTTCTAAGTCGAGTTAATTTTCTCACTCTCACAATGGCAAGTGTAGCATTTCCAACCTTTACTGGTAAGGTGGGTGAGGATGCTGCAGACTTTCTAGACAACTTGGAAATAGCATGTGTCATCTCTGCGAGAGATGATGATGCTTCGCGCTTGCGCATCTTCCCACTTCTAATGAAGGTGGAGGCAAGATCATGGTACAATGCCTTGTCACAAGCAACCAAGGAACGGTGGGACTTATTAAGAGCAGCCTTTATCAAGCGTTTTGGAGAGGGCACAACATCAGAGAAGCTATGGCAATTGTTGACAGAGTTGAAGCAGGGTAGTATGCTGGAATACGCATCATATAAGTCGAAGTTTGTAGATTTATGGGGGCGATGGGTTGCATCGCTAAGAGAGGATGAGGGGGCACCTGATTTCCTAAAGAAGGATCGGTTTGTGGCTGGGTTATGGCCAACTCTTAAAGAGAAGGTGAAGGGAAGGTTTCCTGCTACGTATGAGCTAGCAGTCGAAGTGGCCCACCTTAAAGACAAGAAGTTGCGCCTACAAGCCAGGAATATCGATGAAGAGGAAGCCGTTAGGACCCGACCACCTCTAGCACCACCTACAACAGCCGCCCAGAGGATTCAACCACAAGAACCAATTGAAGATCAACAAGACCTGCTCAATCGAATCACCAATCAACTTGAGAATCTCTCAGTCCATTTGATACAACAAGGGCATGCACACAATCACAACCAAGAGCAAGGAAGAGGACAACGAAGGCAAAACCAAGAATACCACTGCTACAATTGTGGGGAGGATGGTCATGGCATGTACTACTATCCACACCCAAGGAGGCAAAATTTCAACAGAGGAGCCAGGCAAAACTAGGTTTCACCACCACCACCACCGAGGGCACCACAACAAGCACCACCCATGCAAATCCTACAACCACCCATTTAACCACAACCACCACCACCACCACCACAATCTCTCATTCCACCCTTACCCCCACCACTAGTTGGCAATCAAACAGTAAGCGTCATCAGTCTTGAAGGTAAAGGAAAGGAGAAAGTGGAGGAGGATATCAAGGGAGTAGCAAAAGGTAAGACCAAGTTTAAAGGAGTAGATGCCATAGGGGTAAAATGCGCTAGGCAAGGTGAATCTTCCCAAAAGGAAGAAAAGATGAAGACTAAAGGGGAATCTAGCAAAAAACCGTCCAAGTCACGACGTAAAACTGACATTGTAGATTTCTCTTTGGGTGAATTTTCTAAACCATATGATTTGGTTCAAGATGTTTCTGTGCAGGGCCCAAAAATCACCTGGCCCCAATTACTCCACCTAGCACCTAGGGTGAGGAGACAATGGACAAAGATGGTTAGCACGAGACAACCAAAGCCAAAGATAGCTGGGGCTATCTCTGGGAGGAATCTAGATGACATACTACCGGTGATGGATGCTTACATCAAAGGGCAACACATCTCCAATATCTACATCGATGGTGGCGCACAAATATGCGTCATGAGTGAAAAAATGATGCACCGTTTGGGTTAAGAGGTGAGTCGTCCGGCACCATGCCGAGCCAAAATGGCAAATAATTTAAAAGTTCAATGTGTTGGTGTCATAAATGCAGTTAGGATAAAGGCATTCAACACCGAGGTAGATGTGGACATCTTTCTCATGCCACAGAAAGGGGAGGGCTATCCTATCATTCTAGGGAGGCCTTGGCTTATGGCTATGAGAGCTAAGCAGGACTGGGACACCAGCATAATCTAGATGAAGGATGCAAAAGGGAGGCCAATACTTTACGACATGAAGAAAGGTCGGCAATGCGACATGGATCTAGAAACCTCTATGGATGAGTTTTCTAGTGGTGACTCTTCAACCACTTCAGAGGAGGAGTCAACAGTGAGTGAAGAAAGTGACAATAGCATTGAGGTGATGGGGATCATTCTCAAGGACCCTAAGAAGATGGAGCAACCTGATTTCTCATCATCAAACCAAGGGGAGACACCAGGTATACAACCTCTGGTAGAAGCACGTAAGCTACATCAAATGCTCTCTAGTGAGTTGTGTGGGAAGGAGCGTGAAGATTATATTTTGATGCTAAGTAATTTTACCACATTGTTCATTGATGAATATGATAAAATCACCGGCATCACAGTAGTTCAACATCACATTAAGCTCAAGGAGGGAAGTAAACCTGTAGTGCAGAAGCTCAAGCGGCTAGGAGTAATTCAACAAGACGCCCTGCTCAAAGAGGTGAGGAAATTGCTAGAAGCTGGTTTTATCTATCCTGTTGAAGACTCAGAGTGGGTTTCTCAAGTGGTAGTCACACCAAAGAAGAATGGTAAGTGGAGGGTTGGTGTTGATTACAAGCCTCTTAATGCTGTAAAGAATGAGGATGCAAGAGAGATACACAAGACAAGCACAAAGCACATAGAGATGGAAAGCTTCTTCTTCTTCACAGAAAAGAGAGTACAAAATGACTAAGTGCTAAAGCTGAAAAGTAGCACATATGTACATGCGGTCACTAAGTGTGAACTCGCTAGAAGCGTACTAGGCTGGCACTATAAGTGTAGTCCAGCTGTAGAATCATTGGCAGAGATCCTCCGTGTCGGTCACCTAATGCGCCAGTGAGTAAATGCCATAAGCGGCCAAGACCCGTAGTGGATGCCAGCTCAAGGTGTAGAGCTCGACATCTCAACACTCCCCCTCGAGCTCTGCATGTCGCAGAGTCCAAGCATAGTTCGGAAACGTCGAAGCTTCTCAGCTCCGAGGGCCTTGGTAAAGATATCCGCTATCTGCTCCTCTGTGCTGACGTAGACCAAGTCGATGTCGCCCGCCAACACTCTCTCTCGAACGTAGTGGTAATGGACCTCTATGTGTTTGGTCCTGGCATGGAACACTGGGTTCCTAGCCAACTGCATGCTGCTGAGGTTGTCACAATGGATGAAAATCTGCTGGTCCACCTGCACTCCCAAGTCCTCAAGTAATGTGCATAGCCAAGCTACCTTGCACGCCGCAACTGCTGCACCTCTGTACTCGGCCTCTGTGCTCGATAAAGCAACCGTAGGCTGCTTTTTGCTGCTCCAAGTAACAGCAGCACTCCCAAAAGAGAACATGAAGCCACTCGTAGATCTCCTATCAACAATGCTACCTGCCCAATCTGCATCTGTATACCCATACAATGCTAATGGTGCATGTGCTGCATAGAACAATGCGTAGTCAAGAGTCCCTTGCACATACCTAAGTGTGCGTCGTACTCCATCCAAATGTGGCTTCCTCGGAAGCTGCATGAACTGACTCTCCAATCCTACTGTGTAGCTCAAGTCTAGCCTCGTGATAGTCAAGTAGATTAGACTACCCACCATCTTCCTGTACATGTTGACATCCTCAACAACATCACCCTTCTCTGCACTCAGCTTTGCATTCACATCCAAGGGAATAGAAATTGGCTTACAATCAGCCATACCATACTTTGACAACATGTCCAAAGCATACTGTCTCTGTGACAGCCATACGCCCTCTGGAGTCCTGATCACCTCAATGCCAAGAAAGTAGCGCAACTCGCCCAAATCTTTCATTTCAAACTCCTGTTTGAGAAGACCCTTCACATGGTCAATCTCCATAGCATTGTCACCAACAATAATAAGGTCATCTACATATATGGTAATGACCACAATCCCCACATCACTCTCACGTACATAGAGTGAATGATCAGCATGAGCTCTCCTAAAACCAATACTGACAAGATACTTGGCAATCGTGTCATACCATGCTCTAGAGCCCTGCTTCAAACCATACAAAGCTTTGAGAAGTCTGCATACATAATCTGGGTAACCTGGATCGACATAACCAGGTGGCTGATCCATATACACTTCCTCTTGCAACTCACCATTCAAGAAGGCATTCTTTACATCCATTTGATGCATAATCCATCCTCTAGATGCAGCCACTGGTATGACAGCTCTCACAGTCGTCATCTTTGCCACTGGAGCAAAGGTCTCCTCATAGTCTATGCCATACGTCTGTGCATAACCCTTTGCGACCAGCCTTGCCTTGTGACGCTCAATGTTACCATCAGCCTTATGCTTGGTTTTATACACCCATTTACAGCCAATAGCTTTCTTGCCACTTGGCAATGGCACCAACTCCCATGTGTCGTTTGCTTCCAATGCAACCATCTCTTCATTCATTGCATCATCCCAATGCACATTTCCAACTGCATCCTCAAAACATGTGGGCTCCACATCTTGTATCACCTTAGCCATGTAGGCTTGGTGATGCGCTAGATACCCATCATAAGTCAATTTCTGAACTGGATTTCTGACTCTATTAGATCTGCGCGGTCCTGGGTTACTCCTTTGCCCTCTAGCATCTTCTTGTATTTTCATTACACCAGGTGTCCTGATAGCCAGAATTCCAAATTCCTCATCAAGACTTTGTTCAGAACCATCTGAATCCATGTCTACATGTGAAAAATCTGATGATGCATCAGCCATAAAGGGAGGTTCATCAACCTTTTCCTTTCCTTTTCGTGATACATTCCCTGTACCTGTTGGTGGAGTAACCTGCGTACGTAGTCTACCATTCCATGGTTTCTCAACAGAGCCACGAGAAGAGGAATCTTGTGGTCCACTCAAAACCTGTGACTGTGGCCTCACATTTTGTACAACCACATCATCTTTTACATCAGCCCCAATAGTGCCATGTGCATTACGGTACCAGCTGCTCATCTCATCAAAGACTACATCTCTGCTCACTCGTAATTCTCGTGTAGTAGGATTGTAGCACCTGTACCCCTTTTGTTCAAGGGAATATCCCACAAGAATACATTTTTCTGCTTTAGGATCCAATTTCCTACGCAACTCATCTGGTACATGCACGTAAGCTATGCAGCCAAACACTTTCAAGTGTGCCAAATCAGGCTTTGTACCTGTAAACTTTTCCTCAGGTGTTACATCATGCACCGCAGCTGTAGGTGTCCTGTTCATAATGTACACAGCTGTATTTACGGCTTCAACCCAGAAATGATGAGGCATGTTCTTCTCATTCATCAATGCACGTGCAACCTCTGCAATGTGCCTGTTTTTCCTTTCTGCGATCCCATTCTGTTGTGGAGTATATCTGCATGTAAACTGCCTGCGTATACCATGCATTCGCAGAAAATCTGAAAAATCATTGGAGAAGTACTCTCCCCCTCCATCTGACCTCAATGTCTTGATTTGCATATCTGTCTCCTTCTCAATCATGACTTTGAAGTCTTGAAAGTGACCAAACACTTCACTTTTGTTACGCATGAAGTAGACCCATACTTTCCTTGTATGGTCATCAATGAAAGAGACATAATACCTGCAACCATGTATACTTGCAGTATCGGTTGGACCCCAAACATCTGTGTGCACCACCTCAAGTAGCTTTTTACATACATTGCGCTCATGTGGAAATGAGCCCTTTGACTGTTTTCCAAACTGGCATGCTGCACACACTTTATGCATACCATCCACCTTGAATTTGGGCAAACCTTTTACAATCTGTTTTGATTGCATGCTGCGCAATCTCTGCTCATTAACATGGCCAATGCATTTGTGCCAAATGTCAACATCAGCCACAACACCTGTGCCCTGTGCAAATAATGCAGCTTTTACCTCAGGCATGTCTACATTTAGCGTAAACATTCTGCCCACACATTTGCCCTGTGTGATCAGCTTACATCCATTCTGGAAATCTTCTACATAATAGCCATTTGGATTGAAGCGAACCTGCAAACCCTGCTCAACCATTTGTCCAACAGAAACAAGATTCTTTATAATGTTTGGGACATGAAGTACATCTGCTAAGTACTTTGATTTCCCACTCTTCGTATTTAGAGGTATGTCCCCTACATGAGCAATGGGGTGAGCTGTGTCATCTCCTGTCTGCACATAGCCTGATACATCTGGTTTGCGCATATCTCTAAACCACTCTCCACGAGACGTCATGTGATTAAAGGCACCTGAATCCACATACCAAACATCATCTTGGGTGGAATTCTCTGCAGTCATTGTATTCATTACATGCTGCATAACAAACATGCACTCGTTTTTACTGTCATCTGCATCTCTGCTAGTAGATGCATAGTTGCCCTGTTCTCTCTTTCCACTTGCTTTTCCCTTTGGACAGTCACGTGACATGTGACCTCTTTCACCACAAGTCCAACATTCTTTGCTATCTGGAGTTTGTTGCTGCCTGCTTGATCCTGTACCACGACCTCTTTGACTCCCCCTGCCTTGAGACTGGATTCCCCTGCCACCTGTATTGTTTTGATTTGATTGAGCTTCCAGAAATTGGCCCCTGCAACCCCTTGGGCCTCGACCATGACCTCTACCTCTACCTCTATTGGAGTTAGAATAGAAGGCCTGTTCAGAATTATTTCTGCCATGAGAAGAAGATGTGTCAAGGTTCTTCTCCTCAAGAATAAGCATAGAAATCAAATCTTGGAACACGGGGATGTCGTCTTTTGTATTCATGGAAGACCTAAAATGTACATACTCATCTCCTAGACCATCCAAGCATGCACGGACAATGTCATTGTCTTCCACTGAGACTTTAATAGATCCAAGAGCCTCAATGATACTCTTGATCTTCAAGGCATAATCATTGATTGAGAGGTTGTTCCTCTTAACCTGATTTAGCTCCGACTTTAGTTGAAGCTTCCTTGCCTTGGTGTTCGCCTCGAACACCAAAGCTTCCTTGCCTTGGTGTTCGCCTCGAACACTCTGCCTAAGTTTCTCCATGCAATGGAGGGGGTTTCAGCATCCTGTAGATAGCCCATCATGCCATCTGTGATGCTCATAGAAAGCCAATATATCACTTTGCTCTGGCCTTGTTGCCAGTCCCTCAAAGCTTTCCTTTGTTCTGCTGTAGCATTTGCCTCGGGAATCTCTGGTTCCTTTTCATTGTCTCCTTCTACATAGTCCCAATAACCTTTTCCTTTTAGAAAATTTGTTATTATGAACTTCCATGCAGGGTAGTTATTTTTCTCAAGCTTCTCAGTAACAATCTGACTGAAAACGTCAGACATCTTGAAGCACTAAGACAAAATAGCTGCAATCTGCAAAAACCTGCAAATCTGCTGAACCTGCTATCGTGGTACCTGTAACGCTTTCTACACTCAACGAGTGTCCACAATCAAGCGTACATACAACCACTGTACTTGTACAGTAAATCTCTCTATACTGCACTTTGGAGACCTGTTCAGAAACTTCGGCATCTGGTCGTGGATTGCGAACGAAGGGATTGTGATGCTCTTGCTCTCTTAGCCTCTCTTGCCTGCACCAGGCTCTGATACCATGTAAAGAATGAGGATGCAAGAGAGATACACAAGACAAGCACAAAGCACACAGAGATGGAAAGCTTCTTCTTCTTCACAGAAAAGAGAGTACAAAATGACTAAGTGCTAAAGCTGAAAAGTAGCACATATGTACATGCGGTCACTAAGTGTGAACTCGCTAGAAGCGTACTAGGCTGGCACTATAAGTGTAGTCCAGCTGTAGAATCACTGGCAGAGATCCTCCGTGTCGATCACCTAACGCGCCAGTGAGTAAATGCCATAAGCGGCCAAGACCCGTAGTGGATGCCAGCTCAAGGTGTAGAGCTCGACATCTCAACAAATGCAGCCACAAAGAGGGACCATTTTCCTCTTCCTTTTCAAGACGAAATTCTCAATGAGGTAGCAGGACATGAGCGCTACACGATATGTGATGGCTACTCAGGCTACTTCCAAATTAGCATCGCTGAAGAAGATCAAAAGAAGACAACCTTCATCACACCATGGGGATGTTTTGCTTACAGAGTTATGCCTTTTGGTCTCACTAATGCTCCAGCCACTTTTCAGCGATATGTAACATTTGTTTTTCATCCATTCTTTGGAAAATCAATCTGTGTTTTTATTGATGACTTTTGTATCTATAGCTCTCGCTCTCTTCATTTGGAGAAAGTTTATGAAGGTCTAGCTAGGCTATAAGCTTTGGGGGGCCAACTCAATGTGGAGAAATGCCACATTGGTGAAAGCAAGGTTACTCTTCTTGGCCATGTGATCTTGGACAATGGCATTGAAGCTGATCCAAGCAAGGTTCAAGCCTTGCTGGCTTTGACCTCTCCCACCACAACAAAGCAGTTGGTCTCTTTTCTTCAAAAGATGAGGTATTTGAGTAGGTTCATTCACTTGCTCTCCCAAGTGGTTCTCCCTTTACAACAAGTTACCCATCAAGAGATCTTCACTTGGAGTGAAGAAAATGAACAACAATTCAATGAGGTAAAACAAATTCTAGCTTCACTTCCCACCATAGCACCTCCAAAGTGGGACGAGCCATTTTATGTAAAACCTAGTGTGGGCAATGACACACTTGGGGCTGTATTGATGCAAAAGGATCCTCAAACTTCGTTCATGCATCCTATCTACTTCTCTAGTCGAATGATGACTCCATCAGAAAAGGGATACACGGCAGTGGAGCACATTGTGCCTGCATTAATATTTGCTACCACCAAATTTTGCTCTTATTTATTGTCTAGACCATTCATAATCTTAACAATGGAAGAAGTATTTCCTTATGTAATGCAGCACATGGATGTTTCTTCTAGGATTTCCAAATGTCTCACAAGGCTACAAGAGTTTGACTACACAATGCAAGTGGAGAACTCCACAAGGGTCAGTCTAGGAGGTATTCTCACTCATCGCCACTATGAAAAGAAGCTAAAGATAAAGCCAAATGATCAAGATATTACACCTGTGCTGGAAGTCCCTAAGGTAGAGGAGGCTCACTCTCTTTTCTTTGATGGAGCCTACAAGAGGAAAGTGGACAAAGCTGCAGCAGGCATTGTCATCTTCAACGAGCAAGGGGATAAGGTTTTCTCCATTGGGAATCTCTTGGATTCTCACTCTAACAATGAGGCAGAATATGCAGCCTTAACTCTTGGGTTAGAGTGGTGTGTGACACAGTGCATTCAACGGTTAAATGTATTTGGTGATGCCATGCTTTTAATAAAACAAATACAAGGAACTTGGGCTTGTAAAAATCATAGCTTGCTAGGCCATTTGCGCAAAATCAAGGAACTTTTAGGAAAACTTCAAGTTGTACAATTACATCATGTCCCTCGAGCAGAAAATCAAGAAGTAGATGCTCTAGCTAGAGAGAAGCTGCAAGATGTTTCAGTGGTGGGTGCTATCAAATTGAAGATGCCTCTCTTCCAAGGTAGCGATGCTATGCCTGACATCATGAGTTTCTTGGACACAGGAGAGTGTCCTAAGGATCTTACTAAGGGCCAAAAGCAGTGGCTTGTGCGCAAGGCAACAAAATACCGCCTTATCAATGACGACCTCTACTGCAAGGGTAAGGATCAAATTCTTAGGCGTGTACCTCTCTCTAGAGAGATCACTGAAATCATTTCAAGTTGCCATGATGGTGTTTGCGGAGGACACTTTGCACTTGACATCACTAGTAGAAAGATTCTACAAGCCGGGTTTGTATGGCCTAGTCTACATAGGGATGTGCATCATTGGTGTAAAACATGCAAGGAATGTCAAAAGGCAGGGGATAGGAGGCTCACATATGAGCCACAGACTCCTATAATCTCATATGGACCATTTGAGAAATGGGGAATTGATGCTATTGGGCCTTTGCCAAGGAGCCAATCAGGTAAATTTTATATCATCATGGGTGTGGACTACATGACCACGTGGGCTGAAGCAGTTGCCACCACCTGGATTACAGCTAAGGAACTGGCTAAGTTCGTATTTGAAAACATTTGTTGCCGTTTTGGCACTCCTCTTGAAATAATTTCTGACAGGGGACCAGGTTTTAGAGGAGACCTTGTAGGAGAGCTAATGGAGAAGTTAGGTATCTCACGACGACACTCAACTCCCTACTACCCACAATGCAATGGTTTGGTGGAAAAGGTAAATGGTATGATCTGCAAGATCATCACTAAACATGTAAACAATCACAAAAGTGATTGGGACAAGCATCTTATGGCTGCACTTTGGGCTTATCACACTTCATTTCTCACATCCCTTGGGTTCACACCATATCACTTGGTGTTTGGTAAGGAAGCCATTTTACCCATTGAAGTACAATTGGCTAGTCTCAGGGTGCTAGCTGGGCAAGTGGAACGTCCTAATGCTCATCTCCCCAACCACATCCTTGATCTAGAGAGGCTTCAACTAGACAGAGAAGATGCTATCAACTATTATGCAGCACAGTCAGAGCAACGTCGACTTACCTTCAACAAGGGACTTAGGGCAAAAGGTCTCAAGAAAGGTATGTTGGTCCTACGGTATGATAACAGATTTGAAACTAGGAAGGATAAAAGGTTTTCACCCAGATGGGAGGGGCCATTTGTCATTAGAAAGCGCTACGCCAATGGCAGTTATCGATTGATGGATGCAGATGGACGTAGGCTCCACAAAACACGTGTCAATGGATAGAGGTTGAAGCAATACTTTTTGAGATTTGATCAAACACCTATGATAGAAATCCCCGAGGAGGGAGACTCCTCCACCTCAATTGAAGAAGAATCAAGTACAACGCTAGAGGCATGAATACCTTTAGCCTTCGGGGGAGGGCTAATGAGGCAAGCTTTTCCATGCATGGGAACCCCGCCATATATCTTTGCCCTTTTACCAAAATATTTCCTATTATATAAGTTACTTTTGATTTTTCTTCTCTTTTTCACAAAAGTTTTAGCCTTTACTAAATAAATAAGACTTATGCTAATCAATCACGATGTATCATAAATAAGTAAGCTTTCTCTGTTGATATCTCTTTTGACTTTAAATATTAAATATATATATTCTAAATTACATTATATAGTTTAGTATTTTCTAATATATTTTTCATGTATATATATTATTCCACCGTACCAAATATTTTATTCACTAGTTTTCATTTTCAAACCTCAACCCCACTTTCAATTTTCAATAATACCTCCATCTAGATGATTGCCAATCTTTTCAAAACTCTAGGTCATGTTTTCATACACATGAAGGAGCTTGCACTTGAAGGCAAGAGAGAAGTCCACTCAAAGGGGACCACCAAAAGACCTTTGCAGCCACAAATAATACATTATTTGGCTGAATTTTTTAAGTAGATAAGAACCCTGAATCTGAAGGAGCGTTCAACATGAAAGATGTAGCTCGTGATCTCAACTTTTAGCTCAATTTTTTTCAGAATTTTTGGAGTTAAGAACACGGAGATATGATTTTTGTAGTGGACCCCAGTTTTCTTGTGTAATGGTGACATAGGCCATCCCCAATTTTCTTCCCTCTAGAATGGCTATGGTTCTACAAGTCTTCAAGCATGATTACAAGAGACAAGGCTCTTTTAATGAGGTCTTGGAAAGTCTAGAGTGATTCTATCACCATTTTTGGAGGATCCATCCTCATCAACAACTATCCACCTTTGACAATCTCTCTTGTAAATTTCTTACCTCTCTCTTCTCTCCCTAATAAGCTTATGTCTAGCCAAAGCTAGACTATTGTAAATATCTCCTATCCTCTACATCCTACCCACATTCTCTCATCTTCTCTCTCTATTGACTCTGGTATTTTAAATAATGAGGAGACAAGATGGGAGCCACAGTCACATGCACCCCATTTTCCTAGTCACCAAAGTGGGACACTCACCTCAAATAGAAATATTGCTAAATCCTCCCCTCCTTCCCTATATAAGGAGGCCATGAGAGCTCACTTAAAAACACACAAACCTATCCATACACACTCTTGTGCTACATGCTTGTAGCATGAACCCTAATCACATAATCACAACACCATCATCATCACCATCACCATGCACAAAAGATGAGCACCGCACCTCCACACCACTTGTAATTAAGGGTTGAAGGCACAATTTCAAGAAGAAGAAGGGTGGACACACTCATGATATTCCTCGCCATCAACTCCCATCTCTCCATTATGCCTCCTACGATCTTGTCCCCTTCTCATTTTCCTGCCATACGTTACCTATTGTATTCATCTTTTGCAAGCAATCAACACACTCCATCTTGGTGCCATACTTTGTGTCGCTTTGGATACATCTCATTGTGAGTATGGTATATGCTTGTTCCTTGCCTTTTTTTTCTGCTTATGTAAAGGTGTGCGGATTCGCCACCATACACACACACTCTCTCTCCCTCTCATATTCCTATTATCTTGCTACTTCCATCTTGAGGTGTGCGGATTCGCCACCTCTTGTATGTTAAGTGAGCATACTCGCAAGTTTCCCCTACCTCATTATCTTCCTTACTAACATGCACGAGTAGCAAGCCCATTCTCACTCATTCACCACTCCTCTCACATTATTCTCCGACCACCCCATTCCACATTTGGGTGTGGATCTTGAAATTGTTTTCCATGGCATGCTTCATTCTGTATATGTATGCGTCCTAGCCGCATATCTTGCTAGGTGGTGCCCCTATTGTGTATCCCCCATGATGAGGCCATTGTGCATAGTCTTGGTGTAGAGGCCATCGGGTCTATTTTTCACTTCCGCCTCTCACCTGTAATCTGCAACCTGTAATCTGCAAGCTGTAATAATGAAGCTGAAGGTACTTGAATAAGATCCTTCGTGGGGGCACCAAAAGAAATGTGAGCAGGATGGAAACACACACAACACCTCTATAATCACCCGACACACACTCTTGGGATGATACATACACACACTATGGGGCACCACTTGTCTTACACAACCCACTTGGCCGAGATAGGGAACACACCGATGGAGTGAGAGGAGAGATGATATCCATTTGCTCACTCCACACAGAGAGACACACAGACACACACACCCAAAAAACTCAGCTCAAAAGAGGAGAATTTTTGATGTTTAGATACAATTGAGCTTGGACCAACACCAATGGGGTAAATAGCTCACACAATATGGGTAAAATATGCCAGATACAATCACAAATTGGAGCAAAGGCTTCGCTCATAGGAGAAACTTACACAGCCAAAATAGCAAAAAAATAGTAAGGAATTTGGCAAAATAGATAGTTTCATCGCATCTGGAACGGCCCAAAACCCCAGTCTACAATGTCAAAGTGCTCAAATCCGACCTCGGATAAGCAGTTTATGGCCAAAACAGGCTCCAAAAATAGCAAAAACACAGTTGCGGCTGTTCCTCCTCTTCTCTCCACGTTTTTTTTGGTATTTTCTCAGGTTTTTCAGTTCCCACACTTAGCTTTATTACTTGGGCACCTTTGGCGTTTTAGTTGACCTTAAACGGACCCCGAACATGCCAAAAAGTGGCCTCGCAATTCATAGTTGTCACCCTGCTGCATCCATCCACACACATGGCACTCAAATTTTTCCATTAATGCATCCCTCCACCACGGGAATTTACCCCAAAATATGGTCCTCATGAGGACCTTTTGCATAATTCATCACAAAAAACAGCCCTGCTGTGTCTGTACTTATCCACGTGTAAGTATTCACCCCATTCGACCTCCTGACGCCACTAGATGCCGTCTGACGCACCTGTTTACCTCATGTCGTCGGCCCACGGATAGCTTCCTCAAGAAGTTTTACACGCTACCAACTCCTCATTATTATAGAAAAAACGTAGTGATACTGGTGACGATGGAAATCGATGCACTATGTACACGCTGTCCTACCTGTACACATGTGGGCCTCACGTAACCACCTGGATCTGGAAAATGGGCAATCCTTTATTCGATGCACCATGCATGGGTATGTACATATATGAAATCCCTTGCTCCAAAAAACTCCTAACAATGTTTGAAATCATCAAGTTGTCCATGTTCTTGAGATCAGGAGGTTGGTACCAGTCAGGTGTTACACTACCATGAGACCAAGTAAGTAGGGGATCTACTAAAGAGAGTGTCAATCAAGCAAGCCGAGAAGCAATTGTGGAGGACGCTACCAACAATGCATGAGATGAAATCAATTTTGAGTTGGAAGGCAAACTAAAGAAAGGGCAAAATATTCTTGATACCATCAAAGGAGTCAACACCTTGAAATTCTTGCAAGGGTAAGTTGTTTGGACTAGGTAATTAGTCTTTGAGAGAACTAGAAGGAAAAAATGGCTCAAAGGACCTTAGGCATGAGAAAATTGTGATTTTCTCCCACAGAGTGTTAAGATCATTTTTTAAAAAAAAATAGGGTTTGGTTCCATCTTTTTAAGTAGACATGTAGGGCATTATTAGGTTTGGAGAGCATTGTAGTCGTGCATCAAGTCCTATAATTGACTAAAGTTGTGTGCACACCAATTGCTAGTTTGTCTTAACTCCATATTGTTTAAGGTTTTATTGATCCTTGTATAGGAAGGGAGACTAGTGCAAGAGAAGAGTTGGAGTACGGGAGAAACCATAAAGGATTTAAAGAACTCCAAGTAACAGGTCACGTTTGAAATCATTAAGTTGTCCATGTTCTTGAGATTAGGAGCTTGGTACCAGTCAGGTGTTATACTACCAAGAGACCAAGTAATTAGGGGATCTACTAAAGAGAGTGTCAATTAAGCAAGCCAAGAACCCTTGGCAATTGTGCAAGAGGAAGTGGTCTCTTATAATTATTTTGAACCAGCCTTCACTGTGCTTATAACGCAGAAAGCACCGAAAATGAGCTACATAAGGAGAGAAATAGGGAGGGCATCTCACAAAAGCCATAACTTCCCCTCATTAAATAGCTATAGTGTAATGGTATGGGGGCGAGAATCTACATAGACATCCATCATAAGTGCTATGTTTGAGAGGACTTGGGAAACCCTAAGTTTCATGAGCAAGTTGAGGCTGTCGATTATGAAGACCGATGTATTGATGAGAGAGGGGTTGCCTATCTTAGGATGGATAATCGTGATCTTGTTGATGCCATGGGAATGATTGAAACCAAAGATAAACTTTATGAGGAAATTGAGAGACCTCCACTGGAGAATGACCTAAGAGCTAGATTCACATATTACATGAAAGAGATCCTCTGGAAAGAGTGCTTGTAGATGATTCTACGATGGGATTGTACAAGCTTATGACCAAGGAAGGGCAAAACTATTACATCAAGGAATATGTGAGTCCTATAGAGCTTAACGACATCAACCAGATGTACATGTATGTCTATAGTTTGAAACAACTTAATGACCTATTTTGGTGAATAGTAAGGGGCATGTGTATAGGTATGTGTATATATCAAACATGGAAAATCTTTCCTATTGGTAAGAACCATTTTTTTAAAATCTAGCTAGACTAAATGGCTCGCAAAAGGTCAATGGAAAAGGAGGCCATTTTTATGGACCGAGCCACTAAAAGCCCACCCCATGTAGAAATTACTTGTAGGATAGGATCAGACAAACTAGAAGTTCTAGATGCGTGGATGAGAAAGAGTCACTTGTCAGACTAGAGTCTATGAGAGGTGGCTATATGAACATCACAGGGTCATCCAAGCCACACCTTACTAAAAGGGAAAGACCAGACATAATATGAGAGAAGAACCAAGAGCTACGTCAGGAGTGACAACATGTCCATATGAAGAATCCTTTGCTGGAGATCCGATAATGATGAGATACTTCATTGAGCCACGGTCCATGTGCCCATCCCACGTTGAAAAATGCATGGCTTTGAAATACAATGGATTAGGTAATCCCCATGCACATTCAAATAGGTATTGATGACTGAATACATAACAAATTTCCACATCTAGTTTGAAGGTTTTGGATTGACCTTAGAAGGCACTGCCCACACTTGGTTCCAACCTTTAAAACCGAGAACTATGGAAATATAAAAGCATTGCTACAAGACTTTGTGGAGGATTTTTTTGAGGGGGAGGATGATAAAGTTGAGAGTCTGCTTTACAATTTAAGCAAAACATTGAGTGGTGTCCACCATGTGAGAAATCTCAAGAGGATTTCCAAGTAGTATTATTCATACAGGGGATTAAGAACGAACACCTCAAAAAGTTTTTACACTTGAAAAAGTGTATGATTCTGGATGAGTTCATGAAGGAAGTTTTCTACTTAGTGGAAAGTTACCAAATCTATGGAGAAGTGTTGAGAGACGTAGATGTGAGTTCAACAGATTCTTGATTTGAAGCTAGTGGACCATGCACAATGAAAACACCACCGCAATAACAAACACCCATGAACACCAAAGAGCTCATGGAGGAACTTGTGAGAAGAATGGGACAGAAGTTGGGGATTCAGTATGAGAGAGTACAACCATTGAGGTGATGTTTGACCTGTGGTGGTGATCTTTCGACACCACAATGCACTATGTTGCTGCAACCATATCCTAAGAAAAAGTGGTCTGTCATTGAAAACAAGTGAACAAATCATGCCACTGAGGAATGCTACTACAATCAAGGGCAAGTTAGTGGTATGCCTTTGAAAACAAGTGGATAAACCATTCCACCAAGGAATGTTACTACAATCAAGGGAAAGCTAGGAAAAGGCCTTATCAATCTTACCCTCAATATCAATAGAACATGTCGACAAATCCTCTATCAACCAAATAGACCATCAGTGCCACCACTGAGATACATCTCATAGCCAATAGACCCACAACTAAGAGTAGAGAGACCAAGACAGGTGTTAGTGCATCAAGCACCACTAGTAGGAGAAGATCAAATAGCTATGAGGTATGTACATCTAGATCAGTACACAGAAGAAAGTGCTTTGGTACCAATATAGATGTTTCATAAGGAGTAACACCACGATTACTATCATCAATGTGATCCTTATCCCATCAAATCCTATGATCAAGAAGTTGCTATTTCATCCTCTAGATCCTCAGAGTCGATTAAGGGCAACTTAAATCAAAGTGAAGGGTTTACCTTAAGTCAGGAAACATTCATGTTCATAGCTAACTAGAGTGAATCTAAACCAAAGTCATACTCTCAAAGACCGTATGCTCAACAACCTAAGTGACAAAGACCTTTGGGACATTGTTTTAGGTGTGATGGAGACCCTTAGACTAGAGACTACCCAAAAAGGATCAACCGAATGTTGTCATCAACACTCCTCAAGGGAAGAAGAGTGAGGGAGGATATTATGGAGGATGCGGAATTGAACATCTATGTCCAGATTTCCCTCAAAACCTAGAGAAAAAAGGAAAGATGACATGAACATTGTGGAGGCTTTACCATCTTCAAGTGGAATAGACTTAGAGACAAAAAATACCATTGAAAGCAGTGGCAAGAGTGCAAGGAAAAAAAAAAACAAGTGAACACAAAGATAGAGACTCCCACAAATCTATTAGAGTGAAATCAATTAGAAAAGCCATGTGAGATAGAGTGAGAGCACAATACCATAAGAAGTTAAAGGCTATTACGACTGGACTATCCCAAGCTCAAGAGTAATCAAAGCAGCTAGCAAAACCCAATTCTAGTGTGGTGCTAGAGGAAATACGTGAGATGGAACTAAAGCCGCATGAAACCACGCCAAAAGAAGTTAGTTCTGGAGGTTTGGTGCTAGTGGATAATAAATTCAAGACACTGGAATCAATTCTGAAGGCTATTGAAGCAAGACTAGACAACCGCCACACACTAGAACATAGATGGTTGACTTATCCTAATGTAGAATGTGAAAACACCCAGCTAGAGATGTACAAAAACTTGATTGAGACTGCTCAAACTCCTATGGAACCTCCAAGAGAGGATAGTTCCCCAACCATCTGTAGACCTGAAAGACCTTGATGAATTGAAAGAAGTGAGTGAAAGATAATGAGACCCTAAAATTCCCCAAGAGAGGATAGTTCCCCAATCATCTGTAGACATGAAAGACCTCGATGAATTGAAAGAGAATGAGACCCTAAAATTCTAGTTGTAAATAAAAACCAAAATAAAACAGTCCGATAAAAAAGATGAGGAGAAGAAGTTGGAGCACCACTTAGAAAGGAGCAAGCAAACACATGTCGGAAGGACATGACAAATCAAGTGGTAGAGAACACTACGGATAACTCTACGTACTAGATGTCTAATGTCCCAAAGGTCAGAGACAGTCGGCCAAAGAATTGTGGAAGATGGTAAAAAAGCCAAGAGATGAGAATCAAGACGAGAAAATAGCACCCATTACGGAGGTGGAACTTGACAAAGGAATGATTGACGATGACATTCAGTCTATGTACGGGGATCCAGGTACAGAGAAATTGGAGGATAGTTGAGAGGAAACCTTTAAGGATTTACCTCCCTATTTAGGTACTTATGAAGAAACTTGGATGTTGTGGTCCTATAATCACAACGGGGGATTTTCTTCCCACTCATAGACTCTCAGGGGTTTCAAGGACTTATGTCCACACTAGTGAGATGCACGTGCTAAACTACTAAAAATCAAACCACATATGTGGAATAATGTTGGAAAATTTCTTGAGAAAATGGGAATACAAAATCCAATCAAAACTTTAGGTCTTGAAAAGGAGAAGTGGAACCAACCCAAAAAGAAAGAAAAACCAGTTTCTATAGACAAGATTGGGGATTACTGCGAAGGAGAATAATGGAACACCACATTTCTTATAGAGAAGCAAGGAGTAGAAACCATTACAATCCTGGATAGTGCATCAGGTATTGTCATTGCTACAAAATTGATTTGTGAGAAATGGAGAAAATGTGGCCTATGAAAAACTCGGATGACACTACAAGTAGATGATGTTTATATTTCAAAAGCTATAGGTATTTTGGCACAAGTGGTGATGACGTCTTGTGAAATTGAGTATGAACATACATTCGCTATAATAGATTTTGGTACTGAGAATAACTATGATGTTATTCTAGGAAGGCCATTCATGCTCTAGTTAATTATGGTTTAGGACTAGGGTTATGATTACATTTCCTTGCACCACATGGAGACCACTACACATATTAACTTAAGTAACCACAGCTACAGAGATGTACGGAGAACACCCGTAGAGGATTTTGATTCGAAAACTACTATAGAGTCGGAAGTACCTACGTGGTTAAACTCTAAATCTCACATGTGGATGTGTGGAGCTTCAGATTATGATAGATTTGCCAAGGACAAATACAAGAAAGAAAGACCATTTGAGGATCCAGACTATATACTTGAGCCTTTTTATGAAACAAAAATGGAACCCTTGAAGTGGACTCAGATTTTGGCCACCTTAGATGTGTGTGTCAATGAGATCATGCCTACAAAGTTTTGCAACAAGAATGGCTTAGATTTAGTTCCCTTTTGCATGATTAGATTGAATCCAAATGAAAATCACCCAGAAACAATAGAGCTTGGTGATGTACAAGAAGGGGAGACTAAAGTGCAGTGTTTGCGTATAAGGATGAAATTTCTATTAAAAATCTTACCATGGACATTTATTCAAATTACATGTTGGAGAAAAATAGGGAACCAAGTGATGAATGCTACTATAAAACCTTTGATACTGAAGGATACTTCAAGATTAGCGCAGATGATAAAAAATCAAAAGGTCATGAGAGTGATCTTGAAACAAAATCTGAAAGATTTGTTGATTTTTCAAATCAAAAACCCAAAAGACAACAACATTACAGAAACAAATACGCAACAAAAGGGATGAGAAACAATCCAATGCCATATATCAAAGGGTAACAATTGTACTTGAGGCTGGTGGGAGCCCATGACTTCATAAAAGACAAAGCAACTGGAAAATTGATAGCCTTGTCTTAGCCAAAAAAATTTAAATCAAAGAAAAAACAACCAACAAAACCTCCAAAGACGCATCAAAGATAGTGGTGGATACTACTAGTAGACTTAATTGGACAAAGGTTGAGCAGAAAGAGAAGTGTAGTGAACTAAAATGAATATTGAAAGAAGTATAGACAACAAAAATCGAAAGTGATAATGAAAATAGGAAAGAATCAAGGAAGGATGGAATAAGTGTACCCTCAAATTATAAGAAGTACATTTTTCAAGACGGTAAAATCATCATTGAATAGCCAATGAGGGAGAACGTTGAACCAAGAAAATTTTATGATGGACCTAAGGATGCTAAAGGATAGATCTAGCAAAATTGGGAGAAGAGCCTAAACCAGCTTACATTGCTACATATATGCCACCAGATAAAAAGTGTTGTTGATTCAAATGGTCAAGGAGTATAAGGATGTGTTTGCCTAGTCTTATAAGGACTTAAAGGGGCTTGATCTTGCCATACTTGAGCATACAATTACCTTAAAGCTTGATGCTAAGACGATCAAACAACACTCTTACACTTACAATGAGACATTTGAAAAGAAAATCAAAGAGAAAATTGATAAGCTAAAGGAAGATGAGTTCATTTACAAAATTGAGCACACGAATTGGGTATCCCCAATTGTTGTGGTACTCTAAGAAGATTGGAAAATTAAGAGTGTGTCAATCTGAAAAAGATGAATGCAAATACTATTTGTGACAGTTATGCTCTTCCTATCACTGATCATGTCTTGAAATGAGCAGCGGGGAAATGCACCTAGCTATATCTTTTTGGATGGATTTTTATGTTATAATCAGTTGGTGATTAAACCAGAAGATCAACATAAAATAGACTTTGCAATTGAATGGGGCCTTTCAATTTGAAAAATGCACCGACCACTTTCCCAAGACTCATGGCTCACACCTTCATAAAGTACTTGCATATATTTGTAGACATCTACATGATGACTTATGTGTGCACTCAATGTCACGTGAAGACCATATAGAGTATCTAAAAAAGTTATTTGGGAAGTGTTGCACCTATCGGATCTTCTTGAATCTAGAAAAATGTGCTTTTATTGTTAGACAAGGCAAGATCTTGGGACATGTTGTGTCCGTAAATGGAATATCTATGGACATGGACAAGACCAAGGTGATTGTGGACATGCCATGCCCGAAAACAGTGAAAGAGGTTCAACCATTCCTGGGACATTGTGGATACTATAGAAAAATTATATACATGTACACAATCACTACTAAAGCCTCTCTATGGTTTGATTATAACCTTTGACCGGACAAAAGTTGTGAGAAATCATTTGAAAAATTGAAGTAAGCATTGGTATCAACACCAATTCTCAAAGCACCAGATTGGAGAAAAATATTTCATGTTCATGTAGATGCCTCTTCTATTTCTATTGGATGTGTTCTAGCACAACCAAGTACAAGGAAAGGGAAGGATTAGGAATGGTGTATTCTATGAAGAAATTTTGGTATTATCTCCTAGCCAACTAGTTCATTTTCTTTATGGACCACCAAGCAGTGTTGTATCTGGTCAAGAAGCCATGCAACATGGGCCGAATAGTGAGATGGTTCATCATCTTGATTGAATTTTATTTCACATTTGTGTTTTAAAATGGGAAAACTCATCAATAGGTTGATCACCTACCTAGACTACTAAATGAAGATATGGAGTTGAAGATAATTTGCTTGATGCATATCTCTTTAACCTAAAACTGATGCCTAGATGGAGTGAGAATATAACCCCACTTTTGTATATAGGACGATTGTTGATAACTAGAGAAAAATAGCTAACAGACACTTAATTGAGAAAAGTGGTCCTTTTTTACTACTTAACGAACGACTATATCATAGGGGTTGGAATGGTATCTTGAGATTCTCCATAGAACCCTCTTACATTCCTTTGTACCTAAAGGAAGCACATGTAACAATGGACTTCATCCATCATGAGAAAATCAAAACATATCAAAATTTGATGAGAATGGAAGTTTTTTGGTCTAGTATGAAATTTGATGCACACATGTGTGTTAATAATTTCAAATCATGTACAAGCAGCACCCCTAAGGAGTATGCTACATTGTTCCAAGTGAATATCGTACCATATTGGAAAAAAGTATATCGTGGATTGTTTAAACCAAGTTTCTTTTCCTACAAACATGTCTTAAATAGGAATGAACGCAATTAAAGCTGAAGCATGCCCATATAGATTGATTGGAGACAAACTGTACAAATGTTGCAACGATATTTGTTAGCCGGACACACTACATGGGCACCCACTTGGCCGGACACTGAACACCACATTTGTACTCTATTACTTTTTCAAGATAGTGTAGATACACTATGTGTAAATCATGATTCAAGAGTAGCAAGTGGATTCCTTGAGTTGTAATTTAATCATGATATGTGTAAAGAAAGACCCATGTGAGCCGGCCCCACTGATATAGAAAGCCCTATGTATTAAGGGCAGTAACCTTAATATGAAAGGAGGCTTATCTTTTGGAGAAGAAAGAGTTCTATTGTACGTACACTCAAGTGACTTCTCAACTTTGACTTGTAATCATCTTTATTAATGATTGCGTAATCCAATTTTGATTCTGAAACTTGCATTATGTTCCTCTTTCCCTGCTCTTTCAATCAAGTGTAGGCACTATCAATTTTGTTGTGGTTTGTGACTCTGCATTCACAAGCCTTATCTTCATATTTGAGTGCTTAAACCTATTTTTGGATGTAAGATAAGAGCATTCCTAGATCTTACAATGACCTTTTGGGATCGTTTTGTTATCGTTTTCACAACCTCCATCATGATGTATCATGATTTTGGTACCTTGTTGGATTGTGAAAATCTTGGTAAGATAGTGACCCTAGACCTCTTAGACCTCCTCTTAAAGTTCCATTGCTTTTTGAGTCTGTTGGAGTGACAAAATGACGTGATGACCTACAACGGTGAGAAAGGACGTATGGAGATTTTGCGATCGTCAATTTACTTGTTGAGTTTATAAGTTTCCTTGTTAGCTTCACTTCTTGAGGACTGACAATCTCAAAGAATCTTTGTGGCCCATCCGAATCACTTCCCTGAGTATTGAAATTATGGTGGAGGGGATCATCCCACCCCATGGTGTAACACTCAATCAAGACCACAATATATGTTAGGGAAATAACCACTTCTTCTAAACAATGATAGAGTAGTAATCAACTACACTCAGTGAGCTACATAGGTTACACAACACATAAAGAATCATTATTCCATGGACAAGTAAATGCTAATGTTCATAGCCAATCAAGAGTATGATTCAAAGACCCTTCAGACGAGGCAAGAACAAACCATTGGCTTCGCCACTAGCTATGCAACAAGAAGGACCATGCTACGAGTGTGGAGGCAACCATTGGACAAGAAATTGTCCTTATTAGGAAAAGAATGTAGAGATATGGAAAAGGGAAAAGTAACAATGAATATTGTTAGAGTGAAACCTTCTTCAAGTGGGTTTGAGATAGAACCCACAGTTCCTATAGATGCGATGACTAGAGCTAAAGCTCAAGAAGCTTCCAAAAAAAACATGCTGAGGAACCCATATTGCCTATTCAAAAAACAATTGAGAAGGTGTCAGTGTGGATTGGAAGAAAATTGTGGAAAGCATAATGAGATAGAAAAAAGGGTAAAAGAGAAAAGTGTCCTTGAACCGGGGGTTTTAAATTTGCGATTCTTTCATTTCGAGTTTTTTTTTATAAAAAATTGAACAATTTTTTAAGTTTTTTGACCAAGTCTATATAAATTCTATTGATTGTTTGTTTCTATCATTAGAGGACCCTATACAAGTGTTGTAGATGGAGAGAGAGAGAGAGAGAACATGTCTTCTCTTTAGATAGAAAAAGTATAAAATCTAGAGAGACAATAACTTCATTATCCTAAAACCTTAGAAGATAGCATCTCAAAAGTCACTCTACGTAAAAAAAAATTAGAGAGCAATTGAAACAAGAAAAGGAAAACATGAAGCGAATAGAGAAAGAAAAATCAAGCAAAATATTATTGAGAGGTTCAATTTTAATAGAAAAAGTTAATGAACAATTGGATGCCATGATGCAAGCCTACGAGGCAAGACTAAAAAAAAACTAGCCATTAGAATAGAGATGGTTGACATATCTTTATTCAAAATTTGAGACAAAATGATTGAAATGTGCAGATGACTCATAGAGATATCTCAAGATCTAGTGCATCCAAAAATATTGAATACTCATAAACAATTGGTGTCTATACCTGAAAAAGAGGACAAAAACGCATAAAGGAAAACAAAATGGACGAACCAACTAAATTGGAGAATGAAAAGCCATTGACTATGAGGGTCGTTCCAAACGCAATAGACGATGCAAAGTCTCAAGAGATATAGCCTATTCTATAAGTGGAAGACCCATGGCCACAATCCTTGTGGAAAACAATAAGAAACTACAAAGATCATAGTGCTACTTTACAGTCAGCACGTCTCACTGAAATCAATATGAACCACAAGTTTTACCTTGGAGATATACAATCTCTATATAGAGATGCTGGGTCTATAGCATCTAAAGAGAGAAAACCGCTCTCTCTACGAACTTTTCCATCTTTTGTCATAAAATCTAAGATCTAACCAACCCAAATTATTATCCCATATTAAATTGATCATTGAATGTGGGAGAATACACGGGAGCAAGGGTTAGAATATAGACATGTGCTTACAGATCTATCTCACCATGGGGCCAATGGTAAAGGGGTACAAATGAGAGATGGTCTGTCAAAGAGCAAGGCTACCCAATGGAGCTTAAAAGACCTTAGGGTTAGCTTCATTAACGACCTCGAAAGGTTAGTGTTAAAAAGTCCTTTGACCTTAGGTAAGCTAGGGTTGAGCTTGAGCTGGGAACCTGGCCCAAGCTTGAGGTGCTTGTCGTGCTTGATGACTAAGATGCTTGAGGTGCTTGTCCTGCTTCATGACTAAGGTTCTTGAGGTGCTTGTCGTGCTTGCTGACTAAGGTGGTTGAGGTGCTTGTTGTGTTTGCCGAACATGCAGCTTGAGATGCTTGCGGGAACATTACCAAAGCTTGAGGTGCTTTGTCATGCTTGTTGACTATTGGGGTATAAAGCCCAATGTGGTCGCCCAGGTAAGTGGGCGGGCCGCCAGGTATGTACACATATTCTTTTGTAAAAACCTAATAAGAACTCACTATGCTCTACACATTAAAGTAGAGCGAGTTCACCATATCGTCGTGCTCTTCTTCTCGCACTCTCTCTCGTGTCGCACTTCTGCTCGTACTCCTTCAACTGGTATCAGAGCTCAGATCGAGGCTCGGGGCAGCACTGCAGAGGCTAGAGTCACCAGCTCAGATTGGAGTGAAATTCGACAGGCGAAGACACGGCCCCAAATCCTGTGGGAAAGCCCAAAAGGCTCGGTGTTCTCAGAATTTCATTCTGAGGTCATCTCGGCCACCGTTCGGCTTCGACAAAGGTCTGCGCAGGCCATTTTTGACTACGTGGTCTCGGCGGGTGCAGATCCGACTCTGCAAATTTGGGTTTTTTTCGGCCTACGACTGCAGGTGCTGAGGATATCGACACTCCTAGAGTGTTGATTTGTGGCTGTCTACACATCGAAGGACGGCTCGCAGTTCTTGGAGGCGTGTCACATACGAAACGGGCGCATCTACACACAGACTGTAGGTGACATCCACTAGTTCATCAGGTAGCTTGTGTTTGCTGCTTGATATTCTAGATTTCATCCTGACATTGTAGGTACTTCCACATGGGATGTATTGTCAGAGATGATGTATGTTTGTTGAGGGTTTACTGGCTGTGAGTCACGCAGCAAACAACCGCCGCAGCGGTTACAACATATAGTGCGAAATTTGTGGATGTATTACTTTGTGGGAAGTCTATGTACTGTCAGATTTACTGCAGCCTTTGTTGAGGGTCGAGTGAGGTTTTATTGAGCTGGGAGATTCTCGAATGTTGAGATCCTTTCGGTGATACAGGTCTTGGAGCAATCCCTCGAGCACCCTTAGATAGGCAGCTAGGATGTATTGACTGTGAGTTAGACAGTTGGGATTGCATCTTTGCTTTGCTGCCGTTGAGGCATTGTCGTAGTCTATGCTTACAGGACAGTGACAGGACAGTCAGAGACAGTACAGGTGCAGGACGGGTTTACCCGCAGCTTACAGTGTTAGAGAGACATTGTTTTTTGAGCTATTTTTGGTCTGTTTTTTGAGTACACCAGAGCCATTTTACAAAGGAGACTCTGCCGAAATTTATGCAGAATCTGAAGCTTTCTTGGTTCATTTGATAGGTTGATATTGGTTCAGAGGTCAGTTTATGGGGGAAACTCTGCCGAATTTTTCCCAGAAAAGTAAACTACTGTGAAGCATAGCTATTGCTGGATCACAGGACACTGCTCTTTACAATATCAAGACGCTGGATGGAACCAATTTCCCATTGTGGAAGAAGCAATTTTGTCACGTGTTGGTACAAAAGAAGCAGATAAAACCTATAAATCTCAAGGGGATAAAACCAGAAGATATGGACGAAGATGAATGGAGCGAAATGGATGAATTGGCACTTTCTACCATTATGCTAACTTTGGCAGAAAGCGTTTACTTCAATGTAGCAGACGAGATGTCGGCTTATCAAGCATGGTTAAAGCTGAGTGATCTTTATGAGAAGCAGAGTGTAGCTTCACATGTATACTGGCTTAAGAAGCTTGTTGACTTGAAGATGAAAGAAGGGACACCTATGTCCAATCATGTGAATGAATTCAACACAATCTACAGTCAGTTGTCAGCTCAAGGTGTCAAGTTTGATGAACCTGTTAGAGCTATGTTCCTGTTGATCACATTGCCGGAAAGTTGGGACACTTTTCGCACAGCTTTGAGTAATTCTGCACCTCCAGATGGTTTGAAAATAGTAGGTGTAGAAGGAAGTCTGCTTACTAAAGAAACCAATAGAAAGACAATGGACAAAGGCAAAGGAACAGCCTTAGTTGTCAGGGGAAGGACCAAAGAAAAGTACAAAGGTGGAAAGAGGAATCAGTCTCGTAGCAAGTTCCGCAGTGCTAAAGGCAAGAGTGACATAGAATGCTACCATTGTGGCAAGAAGGGTCACATGAAAAGAGACTGCAGAGAATGGAAAGCAGAAAAAGGCAAAGAGAAATCTGAAGACCATGGTGAGAAGAACAAGTCCTCAGTGAAGATTCACGAAATAAATGTGACAAACACTGTTGCAGAGGATGACAGTCTAGTGTCAGGAGACATCTACTTCTTGAAGAATACAATGGACTCAGCTCTTCTTACAACATCTGATGGAAATGCATTGAGTGACTGGATTATAGACTCAGGGGCATCACTTCATGTGTCGGTTTACCTCTTATGTGACCACTAAAGATCATGTTCGGCTAGGCAATGGGAAGACATGTGAGATCTTAGGTGTTGGAGATGTTCAATTGAAGTTTCAGAATGGCTCTTCTTTCACGCTGAAGAATGTGAGACATGTTCCCGCAATTACAAAGAGCTTGATCAGCACAGGTTTACTTGATGATGCTGGCTACGTCACCACTTTTGGACAGAACATGTGGAATATATCCAAGGGTTCTATGACAGTAGCACATGGAGTAAAGTCTGGAGGACTTTACATGATTTATGTATCAAATGTCTCTAAAAATGTAATCAATGTAACCGAACAGCCGAACGTTTCTTTGTGGCATAGCCGGTTAGGACATATGTCCAAGAAGGGAATGGAAATATTGTCTCGTTCTGGTTATTTGCCTGGCTTTTCATTTAATGATTTTGAATTCTGTGAACATTGTCTGTATGGTTAGCAAACACAGCAGCCACATAAGCATAGAAGCAGTAGAAGAGATACACAGTTGGCATCTTTCTAGAAAGTGCATCTTTCTAGGCTATGCCACAAAGAAACGTTCGGCTGCTCGGTTACATTGAAAGTTCAGCGAAAGAGTAGAAAGTGCATCTTTCTAGGCTATGGTAATTCTGGTGAGATGGGGTACAGACTTCGGGATCCCGAATCCAGAAAGGTTGTCCGCAACAATGATGTTCACTTTAATGAATCCAAATATCATTCTAAACCAGAGAGGGTTGAGGAGATTAGAAGAGTTGTCTTCCAAGAAGATGGACTTGCACGTGCAAGACAAAATGTCAGCGCTCAAGAGGAGCAAGGACAGGATAGAGTGGAACCACAGGTTGTGGCTGAGCCTAAGCCACCTATTTTGCATAGATCTGGACGTGTCACGCGACCTCTTGATAGGTTTGTTCCATCTATGAACTATGTCATGTTGACTGATTGCAATGAGCCTTCATGTTACAAGGAAGCAGTGCAAATGAAGGACTCCGGGAATTGGCAATTGGCCATGCAGTCAGAGATGACAGCTCTCCATAAAAACAGACATGGAAGCTAGTTAAATTACCACGGGGCAAAAAGGCTCTACCTTGTAAATGGGTTTACAGGTATAAGATCACCGCTCATGATAGTCAGCTAAAGTACAAAGCAAGGCTTGTTGCCAAGGGCTTTAAGCAAGAACAAGGCATTGACTTTGATGAAGTCTTCTCTCCGGTGGTCAAGATGACTACATTGAGATGCTTTCTTGCATTGGTTGCCATATTAGATTTGGTGTTGCACCAAATGGATGTCAAGACAGCGTTCTTGCATGGTGATTTAGATGTGGAAATTTACATGCAGCAGCCAGAAGGGTTTGTTGAGAAAGACAAGTAAGATTGGGTATGCCAGTTGTTAAAGAGTCCTTATGGCTTAAAACAATCACCAAGGGCATGGTACCATAAATTCCACAAGTTTATGCTTTCTCAAGGCTACAAATGCAGTGAGTTCGATCACTGTCTATATACAAAGAAGGCTAAGGATGGTAGTTGGCTGATCCTTATTTTGTATGTGGATGACATGTTGATTGCTGGCAAGCACTTGGAAGAAATTTCAGCTCTGAAGTCAAAGATGGCAAAATCGTTTGACATGAAAGACATGGGTGAGGCAAGTCATATACTTGGTATGCGCATTGAGAGAGACAGATCAAAGAAGTTGATTTGGTTATCTCAAACAGAGTATATTGACAAGGTTTTGCAACGTTTCAATATGGAGAAGGGAAAGGCATTGAGTGTTCCATTGCCACCATATGTGAAACTTAGCAAACAAGATTGTCCTGTGTCTGAGGAAGAACAGGCTGAAATGGATAAGATTCCATATGCGTCTGCAGTGGGTAGTTTGATGTATGCAATGATTGCTACTCGCCAGACATTGCATTTGCAGTGGGAGTAGTAAGTCGATACATGTCAAACCCAGGCAAGAAACATTGGGAGGCAGTGAAAGGAATATTGAGATACCTGAAAGCTACAAAGAGTATGCGTATATGCTATGGGAGTCAGGAGCTAAGTGTAAAGGGTTTTACAGACTCAGATTATGCAGGTGACTTAGACAACCGAAGGTCTATGTCAGGGTATGTCTTTACATTGGCTGGTGGAGCAGTATCATGGCGTTCTAGATTACAAGATTGTGTTACTCAGTCTACTACAGAGGCTGAATATGTTGCAGCATCAGAGGCATGCAAAGAATCAATTTGGCTTAATCGGCTGGTAACAGATTTGGGAATCAAAGAAGAGATGCCTGTGTTATATTGTGATAGTCAAAGTGCTATACAATTGGCTCGCAATCCAGTTTATCACTCAAAGACAAAGCATGTGGATGTGAAGTATCATTTCATCAGGGAAATGCTCTAGGATAAGCAACTCCAGCTTGTCAAAGTTCACACCACAGAAAATCCTGCTGATCTACTTACAAAAGGACTTCCCTCAGAGAGCTTTGCGCATTTTCGCAAGCAGTTAGGTGTAGGGTAGTACATCACTTCTCTACATCTCTTGTATATTAGCTTGTATAGTAGCTTCTCTCACACTTAAAGTACCACATTGGACTTTAAGTGGGAGGTTGTTGGGGTATAAAGCCCAATGTGGTCGCCCAGGTAAGTGGGCGGGCCGCCAGGTATGTACACATATTCTTTTGTAAAAACCTAATAAGAACTTACTATGCTCTACACATTACAGTAGAGCGAGTTCACCATATCTTCGTGCTCTTCTTCTCGCACTCTCTCTCGCGTCGCACTTCCGCTCGTACTCCTTCATTGACTAAGGTGCTTGAGGGTAAGGTGTTCCATAAATTCAACAACTATCCCTACAAGGAGGTGGAGAGCCCTACAAGAGGGGGCTAGAGAGAGAACATAGACACCCTCACACAATGCAAGCTTGGTACAAAGAAATCATATAGGACACTTGTCAAGTTCCTCCTCATGTTGCCCTCATGCAACGCACAATGATATATCTTCTATGATAGGTGAGTATGCTACTGACCCTGACTTTGGAGACATAATGTCAGCCCTTGCTTTGGGGAAGAAAGAGGAACCATTCACCTTGCAGGATGGTTATCTTTATGAAGCAAGACAAGACAATCGTCAAACACTGGAACATAGATGGCTGACTTATCCTAATGTGAAATGGGAAAAGCTCTAGGTAGGGATGTACAAAACTTTGATTGATATTTCTCAAACTCTAATGGAACCTCCACTGGCAATGTCTGTCTAAGAGAGGATAGTTCCCCAACCATCTGAAGATATGAAAGACCTTGATGAACTGAAATGAGTGAACGAGAACGATACCTTGAAATTTTGGTTATATATAAAAAACCAGAAGGAAATAGTCGATGAACAAGATGAGGAGAAGAAGTTGGAACAGCACTTAGAAAAGGAGCAAGCAAACACATGTCCGAAGGACGTGACAAATCAAGTGGAAGAGAACACTACAGATAACTCTTTGTACTAGATGCCTAATGTGCCAGAGAGGAGGTGGATCTTAACAAAGACATGATTGACATCGACATTCAGTCTATGTACGGCGATCAAGGTACAGAGAAATTGGAGGATATCAAGAGGAAACCTTCAAGGATTTGCCTCCCTATTGAGCTACTTATGAAGAAAAATCGGATGTTGTGGGAACTTTCCTACCACTCATAGATTCAAAATCCGGTCCATACAAATCCCGTCACTCTTGGATATTGCCACTCCACTGCACTGCCACTCCACTCACTCCAAATGACTAGAAAAAAACATTTGGTACTACACTGCTGGAAATTACACGGCTCGTGGCACCACACAAACACCGCCAAACACAAGCAAAAAGATAGAGCAGAGAAAAGAGGGCGGTGGGGGGATCAAAGCAAAAAAAATGGTGAGATTTGATGATTCCAAGCTTGAGTACAATTGCTCCTCTATGTAGGTTCTCGTCTTCCTCCTAAAAACCGAGTCTCCCAAAATTTTAAAAAAAATGTTGCCCTTATAGGGTGTCCTCTTTTTTAGTTATTTTTACTATTTTTATTGACAACTCTTCTTTTAGTTACATGCACAAGAACGACCCCTTGTTTTTTGCTAACTTGCATGCCAAAGAAGGCCCGTGTGAGTCCCCCTTCTTCCTGGACTAGTGACGGAACCGTCATTGATAAGGGGAGGGATACTTTGCCCCCAAACAAATAATGGCCCCAATCGGGCACGTGTGAAGCCCTAGGGGGAATGCCACATCATCATCTTCTCTAGCACTATCGACAGTGGCCAATTGACAGCGTACGCCACCGTGATGTCACCAACACAATTCCCTCACATGCCCTCCATAGCCAATGGCCCAAGGAGCTCATGCTCACAATGTGATACACCAAGGGATTAACCCACTACGTTATATATGTTGTAGAAATCTTTGCTCCCACTCCCTATGTGGGATAACTAGTGCCACGTAGTGGCCGCAGGGCACCCCACCTCCATGGACTCCAAGAACTTCATCAAATATTTTAAAAAATAATTTTTTTCTCCTCTAATTCAACCCCTTGCAAACCCCTTCTCAATTCTCTAGTATCTGAGCTACTGAGGCCACCAAAAACACTAAAGATCATTTGTTATCACCTTCTTCGCATCTGTCATTGAATTCAACCTTCAATATCTCCGCAACCCAAACTCGGATTAACATGTCGTCGATTCCTATGGCCTTCATATACCACATAGCTTCCATATCAACCTTGGTGAGACTAAGGAAATTACAGATGGCACACCGATCGAGGTAATCAAACTGGCACAGAATAGGCCCCCGCTCGATGAAACTTCAATCGCTCATATCTTGGACGTTTGAACTCTGATTATCGATCCAAAAATACTAAAAGGCACCATAAGATGAGAATTTTAGGCCCATGCACTCACTTGAGTTCTGATCCATCATCACCCAATCTGGTACGGGTCCGTAAACCACTTTGAACTTCAAGTTGCCATAATTTTCACTCCATAGCTCCGTTTGACAAACCATACGGACCAACCTATAGAGACCATGTAATGCCACCTTGGCACTCTCATTTATACAATTTGCACCCTTCAAACATCCTCCTTTGATGGGCCCAATGGTATAGGATTTTGGCTGTGAAACCCCCATAAAGCATACATATCCATTGCTTCTTGCTTGCTGTTGATCTCCACAGCTGCTCAAACACTTTTTCATGTCTTTTAGAGCCCACACAACCATGAATTGCACTCTTTATAGCATCGATTGGCTTTCGTTGCACCAACATCTACAACCTTCCAGGTGACATTTCCATTAGGAAATTTTTGGAGGTCATTTGGAGGGCCTTCTAAGAAAAATAGAATTTTGAATTTCTCTCTCTAGAAAATAGGTGTGGTAAAAGCAATTGTAAACTTGGAATAACCATTCAAAAAGTGCACTTACAAGTAGATTCTTGCCAGAGCCTCATAACAGTCGTGATGATTGAAGAATAAATTGTTTTCAGTTGCATTTAATGAATGTCGTAGAATTGGAGGGAGTTTCCTGTACGTGGAATATATGACTAAAGGAAAAATACATATCCTTCCAAACCTGCTCTCTCCTTAATCTCTCACTGTTTGTGCGCTGACCTCGAAGAAATCCTCCCTTTCTTGCAATGTTGCATACATGGCTTCTTCTTCCACCCCCACAAATGTCCTCCTTAAAATACCCTTTCATCATCTACACATTGACATGGATCCCCAATATACACCACTGTGTAAGCGAGGAAAAACTAACATCAAAGTGACACCGATCATGACAGAGAGACTCCGAGCAAAGGGAGAAAAAAACTTAGATATTTGGACAAAAGGCTCACTCTATCCATTGAATCCCATGACCAATGCTTTCCCTGTATTTTCAAATCTCACTAACTTATTGACACTTGCAACAGGTAATGGAGAGAATGGATTGCTTGGCTACGGTAAAGCTCTAAACAACAAATCAAAAACTCATAAAGACATGGTTAAGCACCAAGCAGATGAGATTTAGAGACTTTCCAACTTGCATTATGAGGACCAAAATACTGTTATACAGCACACACAAGAATCACAGGTCTTGCGAACAAAGGTGCGGACATTACAAAAACAAAGAGACAATGTTAGGCACTCGTGTGCGAAAGAAGAAACTACGAAATCTTGAAACGTTGAAGGTAGGCTGTGACAAGAATCCAAGCATTGAGGTGAGCACTGTAAACTATCTAATTGATTTAAACTAAATTAAGTTTTTTCTTATGTTAGTTATGATTTCTTTGTAGAGATTCTATCTATCCAGACAAAGAAAACATAGACCCAAAGGCCAATGTAGAAAAGCAGTGAAAGCCATTGATAACTAGTGGTCTTGCAAAGGATATAATGCATGACAAAAAGTTTAAGGTTTTGCAACGGGATGTCATTGACATATTCATTTCAAAGAATGCAGTGCATGCCAAGCAAATACAGGGTAGATTGGACTCCCTTGGTGTTAGTAAAAGAGGTTACTCAACTATTCAACAGTCTATCTCTTCCATGTTTGTGAAGAAGGGAATAAAGTCTAAGATTTTACCAACAATTGCAAGTGTTTGGAAGGAAAGACTCCAGCTCAATAATGAACAGACCGGCTTCATTGGGTGTTCATTTCATATTCAAGATATTTATAGCTCACAGGGAACTACTGTCACTTATGATGAGTACAACAATATCTTCATGGACCTGACTTTGTTGAAAACTAGAATGGTAGAGTTCTACAATATCACATTCAAAGAGATAGGTGGCGTTCTACATTTTTTTTGAAGCTAGATGGGTGTGAGATTCTTAAAGAGAAGAAGCTAGAGTGATTTGCAGTCACATTAATGAATAGGGCTCTTTCCAAATGTCCCACTGATGACCCTTCATATTTCAATGTTCAATCACAAACAAACATATGGTGGCTTGGTGCATTTTAGGTAATCCATTTATTTCCAATTTTGTAGCTCTAGCAAGCCCTCTATTGTACCTAAGTTTTAGATTTATTTTTTGTATCTCATAAGGATTAATCTTGCAGGTAAAGAAAGAAAACCATGACATTTTATTTTGATGTTCAATCAAACCCCTATTCCAGGTATCATTGATAGGCAAATGAATCGAGGAGAGGTACTGGCTATAGATGGGAGAGGAGACTTTCAAGTTCAATGGCATCTTGTAGGTGACCTCAAAACATTGAAGTGTTTGTATAATTGTGGAATGGGTGCCATGACAAAGTCTCCATGCTTGTATTGCCTGGAGCCTGAAAAGGTGATGGATCCAAAGTGGTGGAGAAAGGCTGCTACTCATCACAATCAAGACTCTAATTTTTGACCAGTTTTGGATATACCACTTGCTAATGTCCATATTTGTACAATGCATGGTCTCTGCCAAATTGTAGAGAAGTTGGTATATTTGTACATTGGGTTTGCTTGGAAAATCAAAAAGTCAGCTGAATGACAGATCCCTCTAGATGCTTTAGAACTAGTTTTTTTTCAGATATTGGTCTACATGGGGGCAATGTGAAAATCCAATGGGACAAAGAAAGGTCAAACAATGAGAAAGATGTACCCTGTAAACCATCCATAGGTGGGGTCAAGGCACGCCATTTTCTATCTAAACCTCAAGTTATGAAAGATGTGAAGCTAACAAAGCAAGGAAGAGTATATCACTCTACCTACATTAGCAAAGTTGAGTATATGCACTGGAAAAAACTTCATTTAGCAATGAAAGACTAAGAGCCAACAACTCGCAATGCAAAGGGTGATGTGTGGCATTCCATTGACATGTTATTTCAAATGTGTGAGAATGATGATTGGTCAAAGGATAATCTCAGCAAGTTTAAACAGAACCTTCAGCTACTAAAAAAATCCTTCAAGACAGCATGGACCGACACTCAAATCACTCATTACATGGTAAATTTAAAGCACCTTAGATAGTCTTAGTATTAAGTTTGTGTTTAAATTTCTAAATAAATTTCTTGTTTTGTAGAACATTATTTTTAGTCATTTGCCATACTTCATCCAAAAGTATGGGAATCAAGGTATATGAAACACCCAAGGTTTGGAGAAGTCTCATTACATGGCTAGAAATGACTACTTCAGACACACACATCATGGATGCTCTCAAAATAAGGCAAAAGTATGAAGGAGTTATTGCAGTGGTTTTATCACAAAATCATTCATCGCATGCAAGAAAAGCAAGTATTGGCCTCTTCAGCAACCGTACAGGCAATCAGACATTTGCAACTTCAAAAAAAAGCGAGCAGATGCATTCAACAACTCAAGTGCTCTTGAAAGTCAAATGAGGTGAAGGGAGACAATGAAATATGTCAATCATCAGTGGAACAAGAGAATTAGAGTTTAGATGATCGGATGTACCACAAATGCCAGTAGAATTAAATTCAATATGTACCACAACTATTTCAAACTTTCGATGATTTGCAAATATCATTTGGAACCTTGCCCTTGTATGTGATCATAAAATGTTTGCCATACTCTAAGAGTTTAGTAGGGTTTTCTTTCCCTAAAGATAGTGCCATTGCTGTATATGTGTAGTAATATGTTGCACGGGCCCTAGTATCCTGGCGAGTAACCAAAACATTCTCTCCCAAAAACCTTGTCGATGAGGATAACTTTGTATACACTTTGTGGCAGCATTGGACCACCTAAGAAGCGAGATAATGTCTTGAAAGCATAGGTTGCAGTATTCCCCTCTTGTGACCTTCCATTCTGGAAGATTAGATGGGTGCCTCACATAGACTAGGAAGATATTGTCCTAGAGCTGCATCCCTGCCACAAAGCTGTCTTCTTCGACGACGAAGAAAGTTGTCCTTTTCAACAATCCATGACTGTAAACAAAAGAAGTGTGTGTGTGTGTGTGTGTGTGTGTGTGTGTGTGAGAGAGAGAGAGAGAGAGAGAGAGAGAGAGAGAGAGAGAGAGAGAGAGAGAGAGAGAGAGAGAGAGAGAGAGAGAGAGACAAAGATTTGGGGGGGGGGGGGATGTTATACCATGAAACTCTCATCTTGCAAAAAAATTCTCATTCTTCCATAGGTTGACTGATCCGGTTGACTCCTGTGCTGGTCACTTAAACCAATCCTCCATATCCCAATTACTAGTTGATGGCTTGAGATTATTTTGATTAGTTTGAAATGTGGCTTCATCAAGAAGGCTTTCTTTATACTTTTCTGCCTTTTCAAAGAAAAGTTTAAGGTAGTCCAATGGGTTACTGGAGATCTCCATTGCCTCGTCATAACTATTGTCACCAGAAATATATCAATTCCTCTCCTCCTGATACTTGGAGATAGTGGCCAGTACAAAGTCCTTCCACAAACAAAAAATACTTTGTATATCATGAAGGAAAATGTATGACCTATCTCTAGATTTCAACTCTGGCACTCTTGGTAGCATTAAGGTGACTTGCCGCTCATTGAAACCTGACACTTCTAGAGGTAGCTTGATATCTGTCACTGAGAGAAGATTTCTTTGCTCCACCTCTTTTGCTTCTTCTTCAAGATCAATGGACTCCTCTATCTCCGCCACTTCAATGTATTCCTCATCCTTATCCTCTTTTTCATCTACTGGTAAATTGTGTTCCTCCATGACCTCCTTAGAATCTTTCATAAGACTTGTAAATAATCCATTTAAAAATATTAGAAATCCAAAGGATTCTTGAACTAGCTTGCACTCCCGTTCATGTAAGCTGCACCGATGGGGTCTCACCAATGGGGTCTGCCCTCTTGAGTGTGAAGCTCAAACTTCTCTCATTCTAGTTTTAACTGTTCACTCTGTTCAGGTATAAACACATCAAGATTAAATGGAGCATTAAAAATGCAAGTGACCAAATCAAACTTATCACCAACCCTAGAAGAAATTGCGTGCAAAATCTAAAATCCGTTCATCAATCACTGTAGGGTTTTCATAAATAATTGTCTCTTTTTTCTTTGGGATTGTTGCAACACATTGGGCACTTTGCAAAGTAGGTGCTAAGAAATCCACATCTCTCTTAAGTGAGTTCAGTAAAGTAAATTTTGGCGTAGAAGGGGACTCCATTTCGATAGATGGATCAGTATCAGGCTCCTCCAAACTCATGGTAGGCTCTCCACCAGATATATCAATGGGTTCTGTGAAGCCTACATTCCTCTTCATTGAAGTTTTTAACAGCTCTAGAAGTCTTCTCGGAACGTTTTCTTGGCCAACAATGCACTTGGGATCTATTTTCTACCTCTTCCTCCTATGAGATCTTAATCCTACCATTTATTTCATACTGAGAAATATAAGTTTCTTCAAACATAAATAAAAAGAAGAGCACCACATGATTATATAAGTTTTCAACAAATAGTATATGGGTATCTCACAATTATTTACTAATAATCATATAAACAATAACACAAGGTGATTAGCATATGTGCATCTTTTGATGGTTTGTGTGAAGGATCACTAAAATTTTTCCCTGCTATGATTGATCAAATGAAAAATTGCTCTATAGTTGTGAAGATCAAAAGTCAATCAAGTGGATCACGACACACGGAGTACATAAAGAAAACTCCACAAAATTACTGGCACACTGTGATCCACTTGATTGGCTTTTATACAAAGTAATAGCTACCAAAACATCAAAGAATTTAAGACTCCAGAAAAAGAAACCTTGTATACTTTAAAAAGTGGATCACGGAGCGTGGAGTACATAAACGAACCTCCACAAAACAACTAGTGTGCCGTGATCCAATTTTTCTAGGTTCAATGTTAAATTGCCTCACACATTTTGTAGCACAATTCCTAGACACAACTAAACTATGGACCAAATAGGCGTGAAGAGATTTCCTTTACCTTTGCCAGGACTAGACATTGCTCTTGGAATAGAGATTCAAGACTGGGAATGTTGTTGTTGGTCTTCACGCTTCTGATTTCTGCACCTTGAAGGAGACAGAGGCCTTTTTAACTCTCTCTCTCTCTCTCTCTATGTCTATATTTGCTTCTGCAAATGATTTCTCTTCTCCCCTTTACTAAGTTACTCTCTCTCTCCCTCTCTCTCTCTCTCTCTCTCTCTCTCTTCTTTTCATACAATAATAGACATTATCATTAGCATTATTCACGAAGCATGCCAAATATTATTCTCCACGTGTTAGAAAGACATGCAATAAATGGCTCGTACGAGCACAATAAATATTTTTCTACAATCAAAAAATACGTGTATTATTTATGGTAACAAATGCACACTTCGATTGATGATAAGAGAGAGAAATAGAGATAGAGAGAGAGAGAGAGAGATAGATAGATAGATAGATTTTATTATCGTCCTCGGAGGTCAAATATGACCTATGGGACCAAAGTTACATGTGATGTAGTATGTGTATGGCTGATGAGTGACTCTCGATGCTCAAAAATTGTAGTGATGAGAGTCGCAATGGAGAGCCCACACTTTGGCTGGGAGAGGAAAGTGTGTAGGTCTAAGTTATGGCTGAAAATGTGAGAGAAGCAAGTTCGGATGTGATCAAAAGATGAGCACTCTAGTAGTGTGTGGTACTCAGACTCTCGAACTTGCAGTGAGCATAATGTGCACAATCGATTTGACTCTTCTCCATCGCCCCAACGCCCTATCTCGCATTGAAGGAAATGGGAGCTAAGCCGAATTGCTGCGATAGTGCGTATCGCGGACAAGGGAATAGGCTCAAGCATGTAAGTGTGAGTACGGTTTCCTCTCTCAGCGAAGAACATGGTTTTGTAGTTGGGGGCAATATAGGTGGTGTAATGTATGAAGCGTGACCCACCGGATTTCTCCCAAGCCGTAATACATTGGCGTTGTAGAAAAGCTTCATTCACTTGAGAGTCAATTGAAGCATCATGTAGCAAGTGTAATGCATCCCATCTCCCAAACCACTTCTTTATGTCTTGCATCCATCCCGTGCTCAAGATCTTGCTTTTATGCGTCTTTTGAACTTTTTTTCTTGCTTCCCATGCAATTGTAGGAAGTCGATGTGAGGGGTTTTGACGCATCTTTATCATGTACTCCACAACCCTTTCCATGCCCATAACCTCAATTGGAAGAGATCCCGACTCAAGAAGTAAGAGCATATATGGTGTTTGTGTTTTAACTTGGAGAAAGTTTGTAAGAAAACGCTTTTGGACATTCTCAAACTCTTTCCAAGTAGACTTTGAGATGCTCTTGCCCCACACTTCAACTCCATAAAGAAGAACCGGTGTCACCAATGCATCAAAAAGATACTTCTTGAGAACCCAACACTTGATGTTTCCCGCATTACACATGTTCTCAAATGCATAATATGCTCTCTTTCCCGCTTCCAAACGACGCATAGCACATTCATGCCACTTGTGATTGGATGGAACCTCAAGGCCAAGGTACTTAAAGCTCTCAACAACTTCAAGTGTCTCGTTGTTGTACACAATGCATGGCTTCTCCTTATGGTTGGTTTTCACAAACATAACCTTTGTTTTGGATTCATTTACAATCAGCCCACTATGCAAGCAAAAGTTCTCAAGGACAACCATAAGCTTTTGTGCATCTTCTAAAGTGTGTGCTAGAAGCACTACATCATCCGCATACAACAAAAGCATGATTACCGCATTGCAAATAGTGACCTCTTCAATGCCTTCTTCTTGCATAAAGTCAAGTACCATTTGTTCCAATTGATCGATGCATAGACCAAAGAGAGTTGGTGACAATGGACATCCTTGTTTAACCCCAATAGTGCTTACAAAAATTTTTGAAATTTCTCTTCCCATGCGCAATTGACAAATCACCTTCTCATAGATTCGAGAAACTGCAAGCATAAACTCACTTGGCACTTGGAGTTCTTCCATCCTTCTCCACAAATTGTTACGTGGAATCATATCAAAGGCTTTCTTAAAGTCCACAAAACAACAATACAATCGCTTGCCTTTCAACCGACTTTCCTCCATGAGAACACGAAGAGTGACAAGATGATCAATGGTGCTATGGCATCGACGAAAACCCGCTTGTCCCTTTGCACGCTTGTCATTCTCTTCAGCCCAATCACTCAATTTCATCTCCATTATGCACCCAAACAACTTTGCCATAAGAGACCCAATCATTATAGTCCGGTAGTTGCTTACATTCTTTACATCCCCTCCTTTATGCAAAGGCTTAACCCAATTAGTACTCCAATCATAAGGCATACCATGTTGAAGTGTAAGGTTGAACATATCACACATCCACTCATGGGTAAAATCTCCCGTCCATTTGATCATCTCCGGCTTGATACCTTGAAGATCTCCCGCTTTGCGAGTGGCCAACTTTTCAAGCCCACCGCATACATCCTCAATAGTAAAAAAAGACGGCATACATGGGAGTGAACCATAAAATGGCATTTTTTCAATATTTTCTTGCTCATATAATTGCCTACAATGTGTGTACATATCCACTAGACTCAAGTTACCAAAATTCTCAACCCGCTTGCCTCTCAAGTTTCTCCAAAATCTTCCACATGTATGTGCCTTTTCTTGGACTTGAAATTCTTGTTGCTTTACTTCCCATCTTCTTCTCTTCTTTTGAATCAATGCCTTGTATGTACGCAAATGACTTTGATAGTTGTCTTTGTCCATAGTTGCATCAAGCTTTATCAAGGACTTTCGAGCATCTTGACATTCTTTATCAAACCACCTTTTGCGTGATCTATCTTTGTGGATACCATGGAGATGCTTTATGGAAAAGCATTCTTCCGCACAAGAACAAATAGCTTTCTTGAAAGCTTCCCATTTAGTTTCCAATGGTGCATCACATTGAAGCTTTGTCATCCATAATTTTTGCTCAACCATTTCAATGTACATTGCTGCCCGTTTGAAATCCATACATAGTGATAACTTCTCTTTCCTTTGGCTGAGATTATCATGCTTAGTTGCTTCTCCACATGAAAGGTCAATACATAAGGTGCGATGGTCGGATTCCGGGGTCCATTGACCAAACATAAAACTCTTTATGCGATACATGATGGCTTCAGAGAGTAGCATATAATCAATCACACTATCCCCATTATGTCTTCTACATGTAAATCCATTGGTTCCACTCCACAAAGATACACCATTGGCAATGAGCATACCCGTGCTATTACACATGTGTATGGCATATCAAATTGTTGAGTATCATGTTGCAATGTTTTTGTGCGAGCATTCATATCCCCAAATACAATAACATCACCTTCACCTTTGAAATAAGCAATTTCCTCTTCCAAATCAGAAAATGGTTGATCTCTATCCATGCAAGCATAAAAGGGAGAATCATGATGAGGAATGTAGCAACCGGCTACAAAAATGGGTGCTCTTTTTGGTGTCATAATTTTCATCCATACATAACGTTTGTACTTGTCATCTTTCACAATTGATACAAAATCTTCCAATCCTTTCTTAACCATACATGCTAACCCTCCTTGTCCTCTTCGTTGCTTGAGATTCTTTGACCACATCAATGAATGTACATTGTAATCCTCCAAGCCGTTAATCCTTTGTGTATCATGCTCCCAAGTTTCAACAAGAAGTACAACATCGTCTTTGCTTGTTAGTTCATCAATGCCAAAGAGAGAGAGAGAGAGAGAGAGAGAGAGAGAGAGAGAGAGAGAGAGAGAGAGAGAGAGAGAGATTTTATTATCATCCTTGGAGGTCAAATATGACCTATGGGACCAAAGTTACATGTGATGTAGTATGTGTATGGCTGATGAGTGACTCTCGATGCTCCAAAATTGTGGTGATGAGAGTCGCAATGGAGAGCCCACACTTTGGCTGGGAGAGGAAAGTGTGTAGGTCTAAGTTATCGCTAAAAATGTGAGAGAAGCAAGTTCGGATGTGACCAAAAGCTGAGCACTCTAGTAGTGTGTGGTACTCAGACTCTCAAAATTGCAGTGAGCATAATGTGCTTTATCATCCTTGGAGGTCAAATATGACCTATGGGACCAAAGTTACATGTGATGTAGTATGTGTATGGCTGATGAGTGACTCTCGATGCTCCAAAATTGTGGTGATGAGAGTCGCAATGGAGAGCCCACACTTTGGCTGGGAGAGGAAAGTGTGTAGGTCTAAGTTATCGCTAAAAATGTGAGAGAAGCAAGTTCGGATGTGACCAAAATTTGAGCACTCTAGTAGTGTGTGGTACTCAGACTCTCAAAATTGCAGTGAGCATAATGTGCACAATTGATTTGACTCTTCTCCATTGCCCAATGCCCTATCTCGCATCGAAGGAAATGGGAGCTAAGTTGAATGGCTGCGATAGTGTGTATCGCCGACTAGGGGATAGGCTAAAGCATGTAACTGTGAGCACTGTTTCCTCTTTTAGCGAAGAACATGGTTTTGTAGTTGGGGGGCAATATGGGTGGTGTAATGTATGAAGCATGACCCACCGGATTTCTCCCAAGCCATAATACATTGGCGTTGTAGAAAAGCTTCATTCACTTGGGAGTCAATTGAAGCATCATGTAGCAAGTGTAATGCATCCCATCTCCCAAACCACTTCTTTATGTCTTGCATCCATCCCATGCTCAAGATCTTGCTTTTATTCATCTTTTGAACTTTTTTCTTGCTTCCCATGCAATTGTAGGAAGTCGATGTGAGGGGTTTTGAAGCATCTTTATCATGTACTCCACAACCCTTTCCATGCCCATAACCTCAATTGAAAGACATCCTGACTCAAGAAGTAGGAGCATATATGGTGTTTGTGTCTTCACTTGGAGAAATTTTGTAAGAAAATGCTTTTGGACATTCTCAAACTTTTTCCAAGTAGATTTTGAGATGCTCCCGCCCCACACTTCAACTCCATAAAGAAGAACCGGTGTCACCAATGCATCAAAAAGATACTTCTTGAGAACCCAACACTTGATGTTTCTCGCATTACACATGTTCTCAAATGCATAAAATGCTCTCTTTATCGCTTCCAAATGATGCATAGCACATTCATGCCACTTGTGATTCGACGGAACCTCAAGGCCAAGGTACTTAAAGCTCTCAACAACTTCAAGTGTCTCATTGTTGTACACAAGACATGGCTTCTACTTATGGTTGGTTTTCACAAGCATAACCTTTGTCTTGGATTCATTCACAATCAGCCCACTATGCAAGAAAAAGTTCTCAAGAACAACCATAAGCTTTTGTGCATCTTCTAAAGTGTGTGCTAGAAGGAATACATCATTCGCATACAACAAAAGCATGATTACCGCATTGCAAATGTGACCTCTTCAATGCCTTCTTCTTGCATAAATTCAAGTACCATTTGTTCCAATTGATCGATGCATAGACCAAAGAGAGTTGGTGACAACAGACATCCTTGTTTAACCCCAATGGTGCTTACAAAAATTTCTAAAATTTCTCTTCCCATGCGCAATTGACAAATCACCTTCTCATAGATTCCAGAAACCGCAAGCATAAACTCACTTGGCACTTGAAGTTCTTGCATCCTTCTCCACAAATTGTTATGTGGACATATCAAAGGATTTCTTAAAGTCCACAAAACAACAATACAATCGCTTGCCTTTCAATCGAATTTCCTCCATGATAACACAAAGAGTGACAAGATGATCAATAGTGTTATGGCAGCATCGACAAAAACCTGCTTGTCCCTTTGCACGCTTGTCATTATCTTCAGCCCAATCACTCAATTTCATCTCCATTATGCACCCAAACAAATTTTCCATAAGAGACCCAATCATTATAGTCTGGTAGTTGTTTACATTGTTTACATCCCCTCCTTTGTGCAAAGGCTTAACCCAATTAGTACTCCAATCATAAGGCATACCATGTTGAAGTGCAAGGTTGAACATATACACATCCATTCATGGGTAAAATCTCCCGTCAATTTGATCATCTCTGGCTTGATACCTTGAAGATCTCTCGCTTTGCGAGTGGCCAACTTTTCAAGCCCACCGTATACATCCTCAATAGTAAAAACAGAGGGCATACATGAGAGTGAACCATCAAATGGAATTTTTTCGGCATTTGATTGCTTATATAATTGCCTACAATGTGTGTACATATCCACAAGACTCAAGTTAACAAAATTCTCAACCCGCTTGCCCCTCAAGTTTCTCCAAAATCTTCCACATGCATGTGCCTTTTCTTGGACATGAAAAAGTTGCTGCTTTACTTCCCATCTTCTTCTCTTCTTTTGAATCAATGCTTTGTATGTATGCAAATGACTTTGATATTTGTCTTTTTCCATAGTTGCATCAAGCTTTATCAAGGAATTTCAACCATCTTGACATTCTTTATTAAACCACCTTTTGCACGATCTATCTTTGTTGATACCATAGAGATGCTTTATAGAAAAGCATTCTTCGGCACAAGAACAAATAAATTTCTTGAAAGATTCCCATTTAGTTTCCAATGGTGCATCATATTGAAGCTTCTTCATCCATAAATTTTGCTCAACCATTTCAATGTACATTGGTGTCCGTTTGAAATTCATACGTAGTGATAATTTCTCTTTCCTTTGGCTGAGATTATCATGCTTAGTTGCTTCTCCACATGAAAGGTCAATACATAAGGTGTGATGGTCAGATTCTTGGGTCCATTGACCAAACGTAAAACTCTTTATGCGATACATGATGGCTTCAAAGAGTAGCATATAGTCAATCACACTATCCCCATTATGTCTCCTACATGTAAATCCATTGGTTCCACTCCACAAAGATACACCATTGGAAATGAGCATGCCCGTGCTATTATACATGTGTAAAAGTAGCTTTCCATAGTGATCCGGCTCTTTCTCATCCATTGAAGAACGATCATACAAGTGAACTTCCTCCAACTCCCTTGAAATGTATGGCATACAAATTGTTGAGTATCATGTTGCAATGTTTTTGTGTGAGCATTCTTATCCCCAAATACAATAACATCACCTTCACCTTTGAAATAAGAAATTTCCTCTTCTAGATTAAAAAAATGGCTGATCTATATCCATGCAAGCATAAAAGGGAGAATCATGATGAGGAATGTAGCAACCGGCTACAAAAATGGGTGCTCTTTTTGGTGTCATAATTTTCAGCCATACATAACGTTTGTACTTGTCATCTTTCACAATTGATACAAAATCTTCCAATCCTTTCTTAACCATACATGCTATCCCTCCTTTTCCTCTTTGTTGCTTAAGATTCTTTGACCACATCAATGAATGTACATTGTAATTCTCCAAGCCATTAATCCTTTGTGTATCATGCTCCCAAGTTTCAACAAGAAGTACAACATCGGCTTTGCTTGTTAGTTCATCAATGCCAGCCCTTGCATTCCATGGGTATCCATTACAATTCCAAAAGCATATTTTCAATTGTAACTCGGTCTCATATGTCACGCATCCCTATTTTCTCGAGGGACTTGCCTCCTCCTTGGGCACATTTTCTTCATGAGATCTCCTTGTTTTCCTTATTCTTTTTCTCATATGCCTTGTGATGCATATTTTGTTGCTTAATAGTGCGATCTTCACATACAAAACATTTTGTATCCCTCAAATAGATCCAACTATTATCAAGGATAATCTTTCGCTTGGTCTCATCCGGCATGGTGCATACAATTGGATGTTCTCCCGAGCGAGGAGCTCCTTGCTTCCCCACTCTATGTGCTCCATAGACCATAACTCCGGACATGCACTACAACACAACATGGAGATATCGACGCGCGTATATCGACGAAATTAGCGGGCGTCGCTATACGCATCGATATACGGGTCTCAATATACGTCGATATACACGTGGAAAGGCTTTACTTCCCACGCGTATATTGACGCCTATAGCGACGCGTATATCGACGCGTATAGCGATGCAAAAAAAATTGGGGAAAAAAAGCGAAACCCGTGAGCAGCAGGGGCCATTTTCGCCTGCGCTCTGCTCAAATCTTGGCCTCCACCTGCTGCGCAGGTATTAAAGAGAGAGAGAGAGAGAGAGAGAGAGAGAGAGAGAGAGAGCGGTGTGTGTGTGTGTAGGAAAGAGAGAGAGAGAGAGAGAGAGAGAGAGAGAGAGAGAGAGCGGTGTGTGTGTGTGTGTGTGTAGGAAAGAGAGAGAGAGAGAGAGAGAGAGCGGTGTGTGTGTGTGTGTGTAGGAAAGAGAGAGAGAGAGAGCGGTGTGTGTGTGTGTGTAGGAAAGAGAGAGAGAGAGAGAGAGAGAGAGAGAGAGAGAGAGTGGTGTGTGTGTGTGTGTAGGAAAGAGAGAGAGAGAGAGAGAGAGAGAGAGAGAGAGAGAGAGAGAGAGGTGTGTGTGTAGGAAAGAGAGAGAGAGAGAGAGAGAGAGAGAGAGAGAGAGAGAGAGAGAGAGAGAGAGAGAGAAGTGTGTGTGTGTGTGTAGGAAAGAGAGAGAGAGAGAGAGAGAGAGAGAGAGAGAGAGAGAGAGAGAGAGAGAGAGAGAGAGAGAAATGTGTGTGTGTGTGTGTAGGTAATGAGAGAGAGAGAGAGAGAGAGAGAGAGAGAGAAAGAGAGATAGAGAATTAATGTATGCTTAGGAAATTAAAATTAAAGAAAAAATAATTAAAGAGAGAAATGAAATAAAATGTTATATTAACGTCTTCGAAAGGCCAAAGTGACCCATGAGACATGAGACAAGAAAGTTACAATGTGATGGATCTGATACAAAGTCAGAGTAAGAAGATGACAAAATAAAATATTATGGAATCCTAAACTGCTGGGTATGGACTAAACGGTTAAACCAGCTAGCTGGGATAGGTAGATCATAGGAGATCCAGTAGCTGTCGATGGCGGATCTCATCAATCTCCTCCATGGTCAGTAGTCTGACCGAACGTTATGCATGTCGAGCCAAAGTGACCTAGCTAGATCTTCTGATGCAGCCTCTGTCGATGTTGTGAAGTCCTCCACAGTCGTGCATGTCTAGATCTCCCTAGCTTAGTCGCTCGTTCGATCAGTAGAGAGATAGGGAAGTAGAGAGAGAGAGAGGTAAGTAGAGAGAGAGATAGGAAATAGAGAGATAGAGAAAGAGAGTTATATATATATATATATATATATATATATATATAGAGAGAGAGAGAGAGAGAGAGAGAGAGAGAGAGAGGTAGGGAAGTGAAGAGCGAGACAGAGAGAGAGAGATAGGAAAATAAGGAAATAGAGAGAGAAAGAGAGATAGCGAGAGCGAGATCGAGAGAGAGAGAGAAAGAGAGATAGCGAGAGTAAGATCGAGAGAGAAAGAGAGATCGAGATCTCTTTTTTGAGCAAGAACCATGCAAGGCTTCTGAATCTTTCTCAAGTTGCTCATCCATCTCCACATTATCTTCTGGCTTGGACATGGAGGCCCCGTCCGGTTTACAATCAGGTAGAAAACTTTCATTGGGATGAGAACTTCCATGGATTGTGCTTTCATCAAGTGCAGCATTGGAAAGCTCTCTCTGACAGGCTACCTCGGAATGGAGGGAGGTGGGTTCGTAGACAGAGAAGAAACTATGGAACTAAAAGAGGCAAAGGGGTTTTGTCTGCTACATGCATTTCCATGTACACCTGGGAGTGCACGTATGTGTCTACCCATATAGGATTTGACCAATAAAGGCAAGATTTTGACCCGGTGGTCCTGATCTCCGTACACCTCTGGACCGAGGTGTACGGAGATTGGGCAAGACTAGAGAATGCGAGGTAGTTTACATTGTGAGGAGTATATATATATATATATATATTAAAACAAAATTCATAATCATTGTAGATGGCAACGTCATCAGCTAACATGGAGGAAAAGATTGCATGCTCGTGCACGCTCTGCAAGTATCAAATCCTGCGCAAGCGTAGGATATGTAATGAGCATGTGCACAAGTACGGAGAGTTTGCTAGAGAAACCGTACAGAATCTACGATACGACTCCTACGGAACGGGCATTGATTTTCGCGACATAGCACCCACATCTGAGAGAGAGAGAAAAAAAATTATGCGTGAAGGTCTGAACAATATAGAGCCACGGATGGAAGCAGAAAAGGGCTTACAGACAGAAGACGACGGCATGGAGGAGATGTTGGATGCCTTCTTCCAGACAAGCGAGGAGAACGTGAACAAAGCAGCACCAGAAACCGTGCGCCTATCTCCTGAAGACATATTGAGGAAGTTGGCACGTCAACCAATCTATGAAGGCGCCAAAATATCTGTGCTTCGTACTTGTCTGGCGTTTTTGAATCTTCAGTCAGTGTACGGGTGGTTAGATGCAAGCGTCACTGCTTTGTTTAGGTACGTAATTTACAAAAGAGATTTTCCGATTGCAACGGTAATGTGCTCGGAGAGATTTTTAATTTAATGTGGCTTAAACAGGTTATTGCGGGAGCAACTTCTCCTGGCTGGCAATGAAATGCCCCCCTCTAGGCCAGACGCAAAGCAACTTCTGACCTCAGTTGGCTTGGACTACAACAAGATTCATGCATGTCCAAATGATTGCATTTTTTTTCGCAATGAATTCCTAGATTGTCTGTCGTGTCCTAAGTGCAGAGCAATGCGCTACAAACAAGATGCAGTTGGCGAGACAGTGCCAGCTAAAGTGTTGCAGCATTTCCCTATTATTCCTAGGATAAAAAGCATGTTTCTTTGTGGTTCCATTGCAAAGTTGATGCGGTGGCATTCTACGAATAGATCCACTGACGCGACATTTAGGGTGCCCACTGATTCGAAGGCTTGGAGGCACATTGAAGATACCTGGCTACATTTTAAGAGTGAACCACGCAATTTGCATTTGGGCATGGCAATGGATGGAGTCAATCCATTTGGCTTGAGAAGCTCGTCATGGAGCACTTGGCATGTGTGCCTTATCAATTACAACCTCCTGCCGTGGCTTGCTATCAAGAAGGGTCATTTGATTTCAAGCTTGATTGTACCTAGTAAGTTCAAGGCAAAAAACATGGATGTTTATCTAGCTCCACTAGTTGATGAGCTCCAGGAGTTATGGCATGGGATCGACATAGCAGATGCGGTTGAACCAGTAGGACAACAACATGCAAGGATCCATGGACTTCTTATGTGGACTATGCATGATTGGCCAGGATACGGATAAGCTTCTGGTAATGGTTATTGATTTACAAAATTCTCGCTATTCGTAAGCCCTTTGCCTTGGCCTGATTCATGGTTTGATATATGCAGGACTAACAACTTTGGGATACAATTCATGTCCAATTTGCGGGCAGTCTTTGGATGTGCGCTATTCTACCTCTCTTCAAAAGACAATTTATCAAGGCCACCACCGTTATCTTCCAGATGGCCATCACTTGCGCGAAGGCCAGCTTGGTCGCGTCGAATGTCGTCCTATGCATGTAGAAGAGTGGCGTCCCCGATGGGAGCAACATGAGGGGCAACCTGTTCCAGGAATGAAACGTTTGTCCATTCTCCATATGTTGCCGTACTGGGGTGATCTACTAATTAACCATTTGCTGGATCCAATGCATATATTCAAGAATGTGGGAGAGCTCCTCTGGAAGACAATCATGGGAATGAAAGACAATCGAGCTTCACGAGATGATTTGCACTCGGTTGGAAAGATGCCAGAGCTGTGGCCTTTCACCAATGCAGCTGGTCAAACAAAACTTCCAAGAGCTCCATGGGTATTGCTAAAAAACGAAGAGCGACAAGTGAAAAGGGTGATTTCAGAGTTCAGGACGCCAACAGGATATATGCGATGTCTCAAGACAGCATTCACCCGTGACGATCAACTGTCAGGGTTGAAATCGCACGACTGGCATAAGTTCTTGCAATTCATTCTTCCAATTGCGATCAAGGGGTGTTTAACGGAGGAAGTGCGGACCTGCATATACAAGATTTCAGAGCTAGTGCGGTGGATCTCTTCCAAGGAGATACGGGAGGAATCTATTGCAGTCGCAAGGGCTAACTCCATTGAGGCAGTTTGCATGATTGAGAAGTATTTACCCACGTGCCGCCTAACTATCCAAATGCACTTGCTCGTCCATGTAGTAGATGAGGTTGCAGTGGCAGGTACAGTCCACAGCCGTTGGATGTTCTTTCTAGATCAGTTCATGAAAACACTTAAGGATTTTGCTCGCCAAAAAGCGCGTCCAGAGGGGAGCATGGCAGAAGGATGGCTGATGCAAGAGTCTCTTGTATTGACGACCGAATTTCTATCCGTTTCTGACCCAGAAATGCCTCGACTGTGGAGCGATGAGGAGGATGCAAGACTGGTGGGAGAGGAGCCACAAGGGCAAGGGGTGCCGAAGAAAATGAACCTGGCCATGCGAGAAAAGATCATGAGGTTCTGTATACTAAATTCAGCGCCAATGCAAAAATGGCTTGAAAGGTACGAAGAAGAGAAAGAGAGATGCAATCTAGAGCGACAGGATTTCAGGCAAAGTCGAATGACTAGAGGCTTACCCTTGCCAGACTATCTCGCTCCTCTACCTGAATTCCCTACAATGGCATGGTTGGACAAGACAGTGAGAGCAGCTCGACAGATCACAGAACCCATATCTCTAGAAGAGGAAGAGCTGGCTATTGGATGTGACTGGAAGTATCATACATACATGGCACTGTGGTCGCATGGAAAGCATTTCAGAACACAACAAATTGACAGCAGAAGAAACACGTTTGACAGTGGGGTAATGGCTAGTTTTATGCAAAACAGCAGGGCCAGTGCTAGAGACACGAATGAGAGCACTAGCAACCTGGATTACTGTGGTCTGGTGTCAGATATCCTGAAAGTAAGCTTCAGGCGGTTTGAGATGTTTTTGTTGGATGTGAAGTGGTTCAAGGTGATTACTTCTGGTCGCAATGCAACGGTACGCAAAGATGGAAACAAGCTTGTGCAAATAGATTCTACAAAGACTTGGACAGATGCGAGCGACACATTTGCTCTCCCCGAACATTGCGAGCAAGTGGTCTTTGTACTGGACCCTCGAGAGCGACAATGGTGGTTTGTGGTTCAAGTTGCTCCAAGAAATAAACAAGTATTTGAAGGGCAAGATCTCCTGGAGGAAAGTCAGTCAGACGAAGTCCATACTACTGTGACATTAGATGAGATGGACGAAGGTATGGCAGAGGAAGCTGATAGATATACGAGGGATGACGCAGACGAGCCAGAATTGACACTTGTAGATGAAGATGCAATGGATGAAGACAATCTGTCAGAACGAGTTGGGGCAGAGTTATGTTTGCAATTAGAGATAGACGATGATACAGTGCAAGATCTTATCGATGATGCCTCACTCGTTGAGGCCTAGGCCTGTAAGTGTTTGTGTGAAGACTTTGATTTAAAATTAAGCTTAAAGTTAATTTAAACAACTGTGTCATGACGCTTTATTTTACTTTCTTTCTGTAGGACTTTAGTATGGCAGACGAGATTCCAGATCCCGCTTCCATGAGTGCAGATGCATTCATGGGCTTCGTTACACGGATGATGCGTGCTCAGATGGCAGAGGCTTCTCAGTACTGGGTAGCCAGAGGCACGGGTACTACGCCTCCGGGCTTCACACCCGAGGGACCGACGCCTAGGGGAGGGATGCCTACAGGGTTCAAGACGCCTATGGGTACGACGCCTTCTTCTCCCATCACGGTCGCTTCGACACCTAGGGGTGGGGCAGAGGCGGGTACGTCCTCATCTCCACAGCACAGGCGCACTTGCCGATCTCGGCGATCGTCAGGTGGAGGTGGTGGTTGTTGTGGAGGAGGGTCCACAGATGCTTCGACCCCTCCTCGCTCACGACCCCCGTCTTACCCAGGCACACCTCTAGACACACCTCTTGGCACACCTCGGACACCTTGGGGGGCACAAGATCCTAGTGCCTCCAAGCTCTATACTGTACGGAGAGATGGTTCTGTTGACATGGATAGAGTCGGGGCTGAGATGCGACAGCGGATTCGCCAGCTCGTGGATTTGCAGTTTTCGACCAGCATTCTGACGTCTTGGGATCAGCAAGACAAGGAAAAAGTCACTTACATAGTGGAGACCATCCTGAGAGAGTACCAGCCTGCTCCGGGTTCTTCCGTTGTTTCGACGCGGTGGATCAAGGGTGTTGCACGGGACACCATCAAACATCGACGAGATGTAGCTCGGAAGGCTTTCAGGACCGGCTCGCCGAAGCCTTCGGGCATCCCACACGAGACGTGGCTGCAGATCAGGGAGGATGAGCGGACAGCGGCCACGCAGTTCAGACAGCAGCGTGAGGCCGCGCAGGTACGATAGATGACTAGGGGGACATCTCATCTTGGCAGGAGAGGCTTCGACACCTTTCGCTATGAGTTTGTGAGTTTCTAATCCAATCTTAACTATGGCGTTTTTTAAAACGTGATGAATCATGTATTCTTATTACTTTGATTTTTGTATAAACGCAGAATCTTGCGATGCATCGAGCTCCATCACGCGAGGAGGAGTCAGATGGATATCGCAGAGGTATCTATGAAGTACTGAATGATCTTGAAGCTTCAGGAGAGCCTGTAGACTGGGAGGCCTTACAGTCTCGCTGATCGCTTGAGGTGAGACGTTAATATGTGTGAGTTGATTTAATTAAGTCAGTATATGTGAAGTAATATCAATACTAATTTTGTGAGTTGTCCTATGTGCAGGTTGCGACGCCTAGTCATTAGTGGACCAGATTTCATCTATATACTTTGTGAGACACAGACACGCTTTTGTGTCTCTTTTCTGTACAAACGGTTAGTGTTCAGACAGTTATTGTTTAGCTTATGGTTATGATTATTGTCATTGTCATTGTATAGACAGTTATTGTTTCTCTTTCTGGTTATGCTTATGGTTATTGTTAATTTTGTTTATGGTTATGGTTATCTGCATTATGGTTTTGATCAAAGTGGTTATAGCCGGTTATGGTTTTAAGTTATGGTTATGCTTTTAAGTTATGGTTATGGTTCGTTATGGTTATGCTTTTAAGTTATGGCCTTAAATCTCATGTGAGATCCTACATGGATAGCATGTAGGAGTCGTATACATGATATGGTTTTTTTTGAAAAGTTTATGTAAAAACAAAGGGAACTCTGCCGAAATTTCTGCGCGCGGGAGCATGGTTGATATTTTGGTGCTGCTCGCTTTCTTGGGCAGAGGGCAAGAAGTCTGGCTGTGGCTGTGTCCATCTTTTAATTGGGCACAGGCCAGGCTACCTGCCGTCTGCCCAAGAAAAACTTTTTATGCTATGAGCGTCGCTATCCGTGTCGCTAATAGCGACTGGTTTCACAACGACGCGTATAGCGACGGGCAGCGTCGATATATGCGTCGATAACACCTGTTTTTGTTGTAGTGATGCCAAAGTGGGTTTTGAAGAAATATTCAATAACAATGGCAAGAGAAGGAGGTGTTTCTAGCTTCTCTTTGAGAATTCCACGAATAACAATGTTCTTGGAACATCGCTCCCATTCCTTCAACTTCTCCACATTCACATTCTCAACATTCTTTGTTTGAGACATATCTTGCATGAGTGAGGAATTAGAAACCGCATTGTTACCACATACATCAGCCCAAGACTTGTTTGTGCATACATTTTTCATGTCACATACATCCCGGCTCATGGTGTCAAATTTTTCCTCTTTCAATACATGGTCATGCTCTACTTTGGTCATCCGCCCCCTTAAAGCATTCAAGTACACAAGAGAGCATTTACATTCCTTGAATTCCTCTTCAAGTTGCATCAAATGTGTTGTTTGCATCTCAAGTATCCTCTTGAGCTTCTCATTCTCAATCACAAGTACCCCTAGTGTGCCATTCTCCACTTCAAGTGCTCGTAAGTCTTCGCCTAGTTTGTTTACGATCTCTTGCAATGATACCAAGTATGCCATGATCATGGTTTCCGATGTCGTTGGTTGGGTGGTTGTGTTGCTCTCTCCACACTTAGGAGATCTTGGAGAGAGAGAGAGAGAGAGAGAGAGAGGGAATACAGGAATTGGAGCACGGCGCGTGATACACTATGTTTCCTTCTCAATTTTGAGCCCACGTGCCGTGATCCACACACACACACACACACACACACACACACACAGAGAGAGAGAGAGAGAGAGAGAGAGAGAGAGAGAGGAATACAAGAATTGGAGCACGACGCACGATAGTCTATGTTCCCTTCACAATTTTGAGCCCACGCACCGTGATCCACACAAAGAGAGAGAGAGAGAGAGAGAGAGAGAGAGAGAGAGAGAAAGAAAGAGGAATACAAGAATTGGAGCATGACGCACGATAGTCTATATTCCCTTCACAATTTTGAGCCCGCACGCCGTGATCCACACAAAGAGAGAGAGAGAGAGAGAGAGAGAGAGAGAGAGAGAGAGAGAGAGAGAGAGAGAGAGAGAGAGAGAGAGAGAGAGAGAGAGAGAGAGAGAGAGAGAGAGAGAGAGAGATCCTTGCATTTTTCTCTTACAGTGGAATGGCAAGAACAAAGGCAACAGCAAGGAAGGCAGGGAAAGGACCAGGGCTTGCAAAGAAAGCATGTGGAATGTTTTCTAGTAAGAAGAAAAGACCAGGTAAACCAATGAAGACATTGAAGGGACCAAGAATGAAGAAAATTCAGAGAAACATGGGTTTATGCAGAGAGATCAGAAAAGCTCAAAAATGTATTGAGCTTTGTGTCCCTAAACTTCCTTACAAAAGAGCAGTAAAGAAAATTTGTGAGGAAGCATGTGTTGGTACAATGAGATGGAAGGTTGTTGCCCTGCTCTGTCTTCAAGAAGCAGCAGAAGACTTTTTACTAGAGTACTTTAATGATATCACCATTGTTCACGCTCATGTTCATCGGGTCACAATAATGGACAAGGAGAGTGAGACGCTCAAGAGAGTACATTGGAGATACGATAAGCTCCTCATCCCTAATGACTTTATTGACCCCAAAATGAAGGATATATTGCTAATACCACTAGGCCGACGGGAGCATGGGGTTAAGATTCATGAGGTTACTCATGATGTGAACACCAGAGCCAGAGCTGAGCAAGAAGAAAGACATTACCTGGAATCAGAGAAATTAAAGAGGATACAGACTGCTGCTGCTGATGAAGAGGCACAAAGGAGAAATTATGGGCTAGCTACCACAGACTTAAATGAAAAAAACAACGATATTTTACATTCCTTGAAAGAAGGACTGTTAGTAATCACTCCCCTTGCTGATGGTACTCGTCAATTAGCTATGGATTCTGTTGATATTGGGATTTTGAAAGATCCCAATGCACAAATTACAGACTCTATTGTTTATTTATGCCTAAAGTAAGTGCCCTTCTCTACCTTTAAGATCCTTCACTTTTATATTTGGTCTCTAATTAAATCCTTGTTATTGATTGTAGCTTAATGAAGAGCCAACTCCCTCAACAAACCCATAATTTCAATACATGTTTTAGATCCACAGTTGTTTATGCCACTCCGAATAAAAAACACCCCTCATGGCACATTGGAGAGATGGTTTGTCCACTCTCCAATGCTTCAGTCACAACTCTGGTGTTTCCAAATGATCATTGGAGCCTTGTATGCATTGAACTGGACAAACAAGTGGTATGGACTATCAACTCCATACGAGGAACACATTCAGAGTTAAGAGTGTGAGTGTTGATATAACCTTGAGTGTTTATTTGGTCTATGGATGATGACCTCAATATTGCTAAATAACAAATAACTTTCACTATTCATAGATGTGTAAAAAGATTACTTCACGTCTATGGAAGGCTTTATGGAAATCATGAGCTCTACAGGGCAACCTTTAAAGTTGTCGAAGTGCCTAATCAAACAGATTTAAACCTTGTGGTTGGAGATGTCTTCTCCACGCAGAGTACATACTACATAGTTTTTTGCTTTGAATCCATTTATGTCTAAGTTATTTCCGTGCTATGGTTTGGACCAACTTGGTGCTATTATTAATTGAAGTATTGACCACAAGTTAACCTAATTTTGTAGAATGCTGTGGAAAATTATACCTTGGAATATTTACAAAGGTACCGCACATAAATTATTCAACATCTTCTATCTATTTCAACTCCAAGAGTTTTAGATGCAGAAGACAGTTTTGTCGTCGACCATATAATAACTTTAACAATGATCTGTGATGAGGAAGTCATGCCAGTTTCCATCTCTGGAAACCAAATCCCTAAAACTGACCCAGTATTACAAGAATAGATAGAGGTTTGCTTTGTAGTTGGAGTGACTGAAACGGAAGTTGGGGTTGATCAATGTGAAGTAGTTGGTCGTAGCACTTGCAAGTGGTCTAAGCACTTGCAAATGGTTTGAGAACTTGTAAGTGGTCTTAGCACCTGTAAGTCTAAGCCCTTGCAAGTGGTCTTAGCATGTGCAAGTGGTATAAGCACTTATAAGTGGTCTTAACACCTGCAAGTCTAAGTCCTTTCAAGTGGTCTTAGCGCTTGTAAGTGGTATGAGCACTTATAAGTGGTCTTATCACCTACAAGTTTGAGCCCTTGCAAGTGGTCTTAGAATTTGTAAGCGGTATGAGAATTTGCAAGTGGTCTAAGACAATGCATGTAAGCTGCCTAAGCTGTTGTCCGTGGTCTAAGCACTATTAGGTGGTATGAGCCCTTGCAAGTGGCTAAGAACATGCATGTGAGTGGTCTAAGCACATGATAGTGGTATCGGCACTTGCAAGTGGTCTAGGAATTTTGAAGTAGTCTAAGAACATGCACGAGCTTCATACACTTGTAAGTGGTCTAACCACTTGCAGGTAGTCTTAACAATTGCGAGTGCTTAAACCACTACTCTCAACATAGCAGTTGTTTGGGGACCCACAAGGGTCAACACCTATCACATGAGCAAATCAACTTTGTCTAACTCCAAACTTAATAGACAACTTACTGAGACTATATAGCAAAAAATTGGGTTATTATACTTGCAATACAACATAAAAAAAACACAATTTCCTTCTGACTTCCAAATTTAGGTCGGCTTTTTAGATTTTAGATGTGCCTACAGCTTCTTCTAAGTGCCTAGAATTGTGTGAAATCGATAGAATTTCAAAACAACACTCAGATTTAGAGCATTAGGAAATTTTGGAGGTCATTTGAAGGGCCTTTTTGAAGAGAGAGAAAAGAAGGTGCAACCAATGAGAAACAACCTTATGTAACGTAGAAATGCATGGAAAATATCACAAAAATAAAAAGAAACATTTCAAAATATTGAGACTTGTCGCATTTTCGTAAGGTAACTTCCTCGTCTCACAAAGTAGGGCCCACTGCCATTAGCCATCAAGTTGCTAAGACCTGACTACTAATTGATAGCTAACTTTCTCCCTTCATTAAAAGATATCCACTCCCTTTATGAAAGGCTTTCAAAACTCATTCTCCCTCCATTATAGCTATGGATTCATCTTCTTCCAACCCAAGAAGTTCTAAAGGTTTCTCTACACTGTCTCCAACTAACCTCGCCATTAGTGTGCCAAGAAGACCATGTAGTAGCATAAGAACTATCTCAATCTCAAACTCTCACTACAGATAATAGGTGGCAAGAGCAGAGGATAAGCAAAGGTTCTTGGGTTCTTATGCAGCCAAGAAGGAGAAAAAGCTCAAAGGCAACAAATATGTTTCGTTCTACATGGAAAGCAAGAGTTCTGGATTTCAAAGTCGAGGTTGGTAAGAAAACTGTGAAAGAGGTCTTTGTTCAACATGTTTTCACTCACTCTGATGTGATTTCTAATGGCGGTGGTGTCTCCATGGTGCATAATCCACGGTGCAACTGTGAGTTAATTATTTATTTAGCCCTTCTCTATAAATGTTATCTTACATTTCAAATGTGAATCTATTTTTTCTTCTCTTATTACAGATATTTAATTAGGTTATACAAATGTTTGTATTTATTTCTATTCTTTTACATTCACAAATGTTTATCCTTCCTCATATGATGAATGGGATCCACTGGAGTGCATTATAGGTCTCATCTCTGTAACGCATGCTCATATTGGGGTCTTGCAATATGCAGGCAGAACTAGCAAAAGCCTTGCAGACAAGGATATTTTCTTCTATGACCATTTCTACCAACTCAATCAAAAGAATCAGAGAGGAGTGTTTGTGAAGGTTTCACTACCAACCAACTAGAACTCCGTGGATTGGCTCGTTCCCGACACAACAATGAGTGAGGCATTGAGGAGCAGGCTCTATAGGGATGCTCAGAGGTCTCTCCGAAACTTTATACCCACTAAATTGGTGAAACTTACAAATTTATGTCATGTTGGTCTCTTTGTTGAGTTATTTCATACCTGCAATGTACATGTTGTTAAAAATATGCTTCTCTGCAAATCATTTGATTCCCTCTTGTGTGATAAGCTTCTTGATCAAGGGTGGTATGTGAAAGTAACAGATGGCATATGTTGTGAGATTGCTCTTGACACTTTCATTGTCAAGTATATGCTTGTGACACAGACATTAATAATCTCCTTTTGGTACAAGCGTTCTCACATTGTTGAAGGTTGCTATGTGCCTATGGATCAAGAGCAGCAAGTTTGGCAAACAATGATGTCATAGACGTAGAAGTGGTGGACAAAAACCTAAATCTTATGACAGTAATTACAAAAAGGAAGCAATGCAACTTTGACATGACATAGTGCAGGAGACTGCCGACATTGACTCCATAAACTTTTATTCCTTGTTGGGCGGACGAAGAGTAATGCAACGAAGGGAGAAGCATTTTTTGTGGGGAGATCTTTCTGGCCGTATTCCAAATCATGCCCATGTAATCTAGCCTGAATGGCTTCAATGAAATGTAACTTTTTTGACTAGTTTAATCTTAATATCAAGTGTTTTCTCGTAGCTCTCTCTCTCTCTCTCTCTCTCTCTCTCTCTCTCTCTCTCAGAGTATTCAAAACACATAGACATGTAGAGAGTAACAATTTAATGTATAAACAATGAATTACTAAGTACATTTGTAAGTACAAATTTTGATGTGTTCAATGGGCTTAAGTACATTCCTTGCAGGTGTGGGACCAAAATGTCCTCTAGGTAAAAATCGTGAGGATGCCCTTCAATTGAAGGTGGGGAAATAGTAGTGCCAGGTGGATTAAGTAAACCCTTATGTAATATGTCATCAATCAACAAAGTATTGAGAGCATCATAAGGCACATTGGTCTATTCAAAGGGCTTGTAGAAAAGTGGTACATTAGCTTTAGTTGGGTGGAAATGTTTCGCAATGGTATTACAATTTCTTTGACTATATACAAAATAAAAATCCGATCTCTGGATTTCAGCCAAACTGCAAACAATGGAAACAAGGAGATTCAAGTTTTGGGGCTGCATTGAAGATCAGATAGCAACCCTAAACCGTGGAATCAAAAAATTCAAAAATTCCTTTGTGCCTGGTCAAATTATTAATCTGATATATCCCAAGCGAAAACTACATAAATCAAAGATCTCTGTACGTACACTCTACGACTGTCGTAGCAGCAACAATCCATTGAGTTTCAAAATAATTAGTCTCTACAATATTGTGTGCATACATATAAGTAGTTAGAAACAAAAAAGGGTATATTATTTAAGTACAATGGATATTACCAAAACAAGCATATCTTCTTGAAGCAAGAGTCCATACTGGTCATTTCTAATGCTGACATTCTGTTGCTGAGTGTCGATCTTCCCTTCTATATTGCCAAAGGTATCCACACCTCTTGTGGTTGTGCAGTACATGACTCTTTGGTTTCCATGGCCAAATGGTTAACTTGTTCTGGTGTCTATTCTTTGCTTTGATTTGCAACGTTGGCCTCCTCCTCTACATGGTCTAGACACTCTGTATCTTCTCTCGACTCTTAAGAGCTCTCCACATCAACAATTACTAGATCTTGACTCCCTCATATCGATCATGCGCCTCGTCATCTGCCACAATAATAGGCACTCCCTCATCCTCCTCTACTTGGCCTAGACCCTCTGTTGCATTCCTCGGCTCTAAAGAGCATTTTACGTCAGCATTTTCAAGAGCTTGAAAATGTTGGCAATATTCAAGCTCCCATCTTGCCAAGATAACTATAGAGGACCAGCGCCTGTAGCCCCTACACTCCTTGTCTGGCTATTTGTCATGACACGAAGCTCCCACTCATTGTGTAGATAATTGCCAATAATCCATGTAATACATACAAAAGTAAATGGATGTGGTCTTGGAAAGTTCTCGTGTCAATCTAACATCATTTTTATATTTAAGTTTATATTGTGGTTCTTTCAAGGGGTACAGACATTGTTCTTACTATGTAAGTGATAGATTTACCCTCCCAGATTCTCGCCATATTTTGTGCGTATCTATAGTTATACTCTATGATGGTTTAGTGGTCAAGTTTGACTCCCACTTTTGATAGGTTTTGTCAACCTTGTACACACTCTCGCATGAGTGAGAGTTGCACATGCTCGTGTGGCTACAGACTTTTCCAGTTACAAATTTCACAGATTTTTGCAGGCAATTTCTCTAATGGGATGACTTTTGAGCTAGTTTTCTCACTACTTGCGTTTATAGTTATGCGCTTTATGCTCGGTTGAACTGTTCGTCCTAGATTGTGTGCTTGCAGATAGCAGATTGTGGAGTTGTTTTATGCATATGTGAGCATCGATTTTGATCGATTTTTAGGTTATAAGAGTACACATGGCTTTTGAGATAACCCTACAACAAAAACCTAGAGAAGGACAACGAAACAATGAAACACAAACAAACAAAACAAGGTAAGATCTTATAGCTCATGCGCACATACAAACTATATCGGATGTAGAATAGTATCACAAGGCATTCATCAAGCAGGAGGGCCATAAACTAACATGTAAAGACTTGATGTACTTACAAACATAACTCCCACTATGGCTAATTTTAGCGACATGGCCCACCTCCTAGATACACTGATCCACTCTTACACGTGGCAGTGGTCATGGCTATCAACTTATCAGAGTGCTGCATCATCAAGTGCGACCTCGATAGCTAAACCTAGTTGAAGCTAACCTAAAGAGCAGTAAGAACAACAAGAGCTATATGAATGCTGGACCCATGCTGACACACATAACTTCTCAGGCTCTAAGATTGATTGATGACCTTCTAGAAGCAGAGTCCCAATTGGACCTTCTACACAAGTCAAAGCATAGTGTCAAAATGGTGGGGAGTGCTTCAGCAACACCAACTCTCGGTGCATGGATGGGTCAAGCATGAGGGACTCAAATCAGAGTCGAGAGTCATAGTAGGGAGTGGTGCTCATGCTAGCTTGCAATCATTAGCAACCTAGCTGAAAAGAAGGAAACATGGATATCTCATAATGATGTGGGCTAAAGCTAAAACGTTGTGTTGTGGTCCATCATGCAGAAGCACATGAGACACTTCACGCTTGTTGTAAATATTCCCTATGTGGAGCAATCCAATAGGGTAGATGGGAGGTGGAGGTGGGCCATGTCGCTTCTTTTTATGAGGGCTTCGTGTTGGCCCTTTAAAAGGTCCTGTACATGGGATATTATAACCCCATAGCAACACCAATACTTGCGGAGGAATTCTAGGACTTGCTAAGAATTCAAAGGAGGCATTTTCGTTCGGAAGTGGCCGATCGAATGCCTTAATGCTGGCTATTCCCAGTTTCCAAAGCAAAGCATTGGCCAAAATTTGTGCAACTACAAGCAATCACCTATTAATAGAGCCAATTTCGCCTCCTAGATGGGGCATTGAACGAAGAGGGCCTCCCCCATGTGAACAACCCTCCAAATTGAAGGGTTTATGGGGGGAGTGCTCAAAGTTGAAAAGCGTCTAGTGCTCTAACGGAGATTTGTACTACGTTGGATGCTCACAATTTTGCACTTTTATCGCTCTGTCAACAACGCACCTCTAAAATCGGGATGTGGGGCACAAAAGAATGGTAGTGTGCGAACTCTTTGAAAATCAATGTTGGAAAAAACCACATCCACACGTGAATAGTTTCCTTTTTCTTCTAGGGTCAATCGGCAGTCGGCCTGCAAGGCATGGCTCGCTGAATTGCAAATTGCTTTCTGGTGATGGCGGTGGACCGCCCTTGCAAGACGTTGCTTTTCATCAAAAACAGTTTCTTTAATTGGAAGCAAGTAATCCTTGGAAATCCAGCGATTACCCTAGTCACAAGAGCGGCTTAGCTATGTCGTCCGCCGCAGGGGCGTTGCCCTCTGATCTAGTGATGAAACCGCGCAGATGCGCAAGAACGCGTCGGGCGCAGCAGGGACAATATAGAGGCAAGATAGAGATTGGCGATGGCGTTTTAGGAGAGAGAAGGACCACAGGAGGACAGCTCTGTCGACGAAGAAGGTGCAGGGCGTTTCCAATGATTGCCTACAAGATCAGGCGAGCGCCTTGCCCTTCGACCTCATTGTGCAACATATTCTGGTGCGGCAGCCTCTGCGTCAGCTGCTCCAGCTTCGCTGCGTTTCCAAGCCTTGGTATGCCTTGCTCGCATGGGGTGGCTGGGTCTCTTCATCGAATTTCCCAGAGGAAGAGGAATATTGGTTTGTCATGAGATCGTGCAAATCAGGCACATTTTTGGTCTGTAGCAGCCACGATGATGATGCTCTCTTTTCACTGCCTCTGTGCTCTCAAAACTTGTTGTCATGTCTGGGTGGCGTACACTGCACTGAGCTGGCCAAATGCGTTGACGATCCTTACATCGATCCGGTTATAGCCAGTGCAGGAGGCCTTATCTCTGCACTCGTGCAGTATGGTAAAGAAAAATATACCTTTTCTGTGGTTGTCTTCAACTGCCTCACTGGCTCAGTGAAGGTGCTGCCCCGGCCCATCTGTCCGGAAAAGCTTTTTTATCCCTATGGAAGCCTGATGTATATGGCGATTGACAATGAGGACCCTTGCCGATACTATGTAATGCTATACCTTATGCTTAGTCACTTTGAAGTTTTTGACTCCAAAGCTGGGAGGTGGAAGGTAGGCAGCCATGCCATCTTGAAGTCTTCTGGGTGGAAGGTGCTATCAGGTGATTTCTTCCACTTCCAGACTGATACAGATTCAAGGCAATTGTTGGCTTATCACGTGGACCGTGATGCATGGAGTGCCGTGGAATGCCGCATCAGCCTGACCCTGAACTCCCTCTGCACTAGTACAAAGGCAGGATCTTGGGGGCCTGCCAGGTCGAATTAGCAGCAGAAGAAGAGAGTTTTAACGAAAACAGAGGCTTTGCAGTATGGGAGCTGCAAATCACCTCTGCAAGCACTGCGACTTGGGTAGAGTTGTCAAGCACACCAGAGCATGTTCTTCAGGCCTTGCCTAATGCCACCACGAGCATAGTCAAAGCAGATCTATACGAGGTCATCTAGAGAAGGTTTTGCAGTCGAACCTCTAGTCTACGATATTTCTAGGAACTCATGGTATGTCCAGCCCCTCCCTAGGTGGAGGGAAAATGAGCTTATTTTGGTGCACAGGCCCAGATTAAGCATGTTCTTTTGGTGACTTGGCTAAAAAACGTATCAATGCCTGGTCCTCATGGTTTGAAGTAGTTAGTCGTTGATTGCTGTTGTCTTGCAAGTATAGTTAGTTTTTGATTTGCTGCTGGTTTTCACCTCTTTATGTCTTGGTGGTCTGTCCGACAATAATGACACCACAAATCTGTAGTATTTTGGAAATTTGAGGGGTATTTTGGAAATTTCCACAAATTAAAAGGGTATCTTGGTAATTTTCCCTTTATTTTATATGTGAAAACTATGACGAGAGAATTGAACGAAGCCTTAATAGTCTCACAATAAAAATACACATCTTAGGGCATGTTGTCATGCTGCATTTGCGCGTTGTAATTTTATTTATAAGCTAGGGTAGAGGGGCCAGTAAGGGTACGTCTAACTTAGCGTGCTTCAATCTCTCTCCTTCGAGCTCAATTTCTTGCACTGAGTAGCTCATTCTAATCGCCTTATCACAAAGCTTTCAACACATAATTAATTTTGGGCTGGTTGGGTTCAAGAGGCGATAGTCACGGCACCATTTTTGAAATCATGTGTATAAAAAATTGTCATGAATAAGAGCACCAACCAGGGCCAAAAGGGGTAAAATGCAACCACAGAGGACTGAACCCACATGTTGGCCAATAGACGTGCTTCAATTTAAATGAGTTAGCCGTTTCAACATCTCTTTTTTGTGCTTGTACCAACAATGAAGGGGGATAACATTATAGTAGCTACAAAGCAGAAATAGGATGGGAATGTGAGCTGTGAGGAGGAAAATGTTTCACATCGACCTGAGTATCTCACACAGAACATCCCGCAAAATTGTGGAGGTCTCCAAGCAACTGCCAAAGTGACTGGTCAGTTAGGCGATGAACACGAGAGTGGGCAAGTGGTTGAGGAGACAGACATTCATAAGACAATGTGGGAGATTCATCGTATATCAAAGGGAAGTAAGGTTCAATGTCAAGGTCGGTTGGAATCCAGAGTCAATAAATGTAATACGAATATAAAGAAGACGGGTGCTGGTGCAATTCACCATCCTTTTGGGGTATTCAGACTTGCGAAAGAGGGGCTAATAGTGCTCATGGTAGTGGTTCTAAGGTGCAATTCATGTTGTTCGGCAATGATAGTGTGGATCAAACATAGCAGATCTGTAACACAATCACTCAATGCCATGCTAGAGTCCCCAGTATATGGCGAGTGGAAAAGGGAACAAACATGACTGCTTCAGAGTTGCAAGAATTAGAGTCACGAGGCTACATAATAAAGAAGATTGCAATTAAGGAAACAAACAATGTGCATTATCGGCTTGGCATATCAATTCAATCCTCCAAGAGAATTAAATCGGCAGTAGCCACACAATTGTGTGTATCTCGGGTCTATCCATTGGGACATGTCGGATCTATACCGGATCACCCTTGGTCATTGTATGAGTAGCTTGTTATCAGCATGGAGAGTCTTCCCCATCTCTCTCTCTCTCTCTCTCTCTCTCTCTCTCTCTCTCTCTCTCTCTCTCTCTCTCTCTCTCTCTCTCTCTCTCTCTCTCTCTCTCTCAAATGTCATGCCTCTTTATACCTCAATAATCTCTTTCCTCCACAGATGCCTTGTTCATGTGTGGGACATTGCATGTGTTCTAGATCATAATCTAGGTGTCTACTCGATCACGAGCCAGCTCTTGTCTTCATTGCATCTTTTGCCACCACCTTTGACATGGGTATCAAAGCCCTAGGTGACACGACTACCTTGGGTGCTTGGATTTGGTTGATTCAGTGCCGCTTTGGATTTGATTGAGAGAGAAGAAGTTTGTTGTTTTTTTCTCCTGTTTGGAAAAGATTTGGGTTTGTGGAGGCTATGGACCCTTCTCTACTACTACCTTGTATTTACCCTAGTTTACCTTGGCCTCACTTCACCAAGGGGAACCACTCTCTTCACCAAGGGGAACTTCATGGAGATTTTGGGATGTGTAGAATTGCTAGATTGTTCTGGTTTCTTGCTTTACAGAGTTATGTTGTTGTGCCTTTCCGCAAGGGGAGCATGCACGCGGCCTTTGGATCGAAAGGGGAACCACTTCATGCTAGCCTGCCTTCATCTTTATACAAAAGTGTTTGGCAAGATTGATAGATTTTTTGTGCCTTTTGCAAATGCACATCTTTCTAGGAATTGTCCACAGAGTCACCTAAACTATGGGTAGTGGGTTGATAACTTGGTTGCACTTTTGCACCTGATTGTGGATTATGGATGACAAAGGGGGATCTCTTTACTTCTTGACGTAGAGGACGTTCTTTGACTCTTTCCTTTCCATCCAAGAATCGAAAGTTCAATTTTGGCTTCAACTAGCTCTTGTTCATCTACTGATAAGCAGCAGACTAGATACATGTTCTAGTGTAGGTGTTGAGGTTGGCTTTGATAGGGAAAGAGGGCTTCTTCTATCTTTAGAACCACTTCTTGTATGATCATCCGACTTTGGTAGATGAGGTTTGGATGTGGTGCTAGATGTTACAATGTCAATAGTTCAATGAGGTTTCGTTGGAGTGTGGATTACTCCTATCTCCATGTGCTCTCTTCATCTAGCTATGGCAGTGTGTCCTTACAAATTTTGTCACTTCTTAGCCCTTGTGTGAGATTATTAGTACCAATTGTGGGACAAGTTTGCAATCTCTTATAGGTTATTGTCTTGATGCTTGACATCATATTTGTTGAGATTATTTGGATGACTGGTTTGCATGTAGTGTTGACAATTAGTGGGGATATCTAGTTTCCACTCCATAGTCAGCAACATTTGGATGCTTCTTCCATACATTCCTTTTGAGAGTTCCAACCTTGGGGGTAGCCCCCTGGGTGTAGATCTAGCCACTACTAGCAAGTATAGTAGGTTCTTTTTCCCTATAAATTTTTTCCCCAATTGTTTGACCTATTATAGGTCAGCCTTGATGTTCTTCATAGGCATGTTTCATGTTCTCAAGCTAGTTTCTTTACTCTTCCCTTGAGAATTGGTGTCATGTTGTGTATTGGATTTTGATTGCATAGTTCCATGGTGAGTATTTTTATATGAGCACAATTGGAAAGGAGAGTTTCATTGAAGATTTTAAGGAAGCAAGCTACAAAGTCGGAGTATATGTGCTCTTTTGAGTCTGTATGAAGTTTGGCATATTGTATTGTGGATTGTACCTACAGGTTGGATCTTGGAAGATGCAGAGGAGGAACAAACATTTGGTTTGATCTCAGAGAGTTTACTTGAGTAGCTAGGTCATGTTGGACCCCGATGGATTCTTTGGCAAACATGATCATCAGATGAAGACCTTTTAGGTCTTCCTATTCTAAGCAGTCCGAGTTTACAGAGGGTGTGATTCTGTTTGAGTCTCAAGGTCCTCGAGATTAAAGGCTTTCTCTTCAATTATAGAAGAATCAATTTTACTCCAGGTTGTCTCGGGTTTCTTTCTGGTGGTACTTTTTCTCTTTTCTAGGATTGAGCAACAAGAGGGCTTCCTATCTTGAGGGGAGCAGGAGCTCTCTGCTTCAGTTGAGGAGCTTTAGTGATAGTGTTTTCTGTATTATGATGTCATAAACTGCTGATGTGTCAATGTCACTAATGACCAAGGCTCCTCGAGCCTAGCCCTAGCCAACAACCTCTAGATTCTGACCTAGGGGCCTAAATCCTAACAAAAGTAGAAGAAGCAAAATGGCTTAGAAACTTTTAAAGTCTTGCCGATGGGACCCAAAAATAGCAAGAGGGTTAGGATTTTGATCCCAACACCTCCCAACTTATGTGACCCCGTTTGATGGGACCCAAATGAACAAAAATATAGCAAGCACCAAAATTGCATTCTACCTGATGACATGTGAGGTTGTATGGATCTTTTTATGTTTTGTGATAGCTTGTATGAGTTTTTTACAATTTGCACTGACTGTTGCTTACTTGGTAGCATTGTACGAACAACATGCTTTGGGGATCAAATGCTTTTAAACTATTTTCTTTTTGTGTAAATTTCTTTTGAGGGCCAAGGGCTTTTAAATATGAATTGTGGGCTCCCTCTCTTGCATTTTCCCTTGTGCAGATGCAAAGCAGAGCCCTAGGTGTTGTACTAAGTTTAAACAATATAAAGAAATACCAAAAGGGGTTCCAAGGTTTGGAGCCAGTGCTCTCTTGGGGTCGATCTCCACTACTCGGTGTCTTGTGTGCGTTGTTTCTCTTTCAGTTAAGTTGTTTTGAAGCGTCTAAATTATGTTCAATTGTTTTGAAGCATCTAAAGTATGTTCAATTTGTTCTTTTCCATTGGCACGTTATGCCCTCTTGTTATAGTGCTATCAGAGGTCGAGTCGTGTTTTTTTTTGAAAGAATACCACTTCTACCAAGAATAGGCAAAGCATAATGGAATTTCTTGATTTTATAGAGTACCTATAGTTTCCTCTTGACGAGCTTTGCGACATACTTTTGTGGCATCCTCAGTAGAATCTCCCAACGCTGCAATTTAAGTTTTTCGCAGTTCTTGAACTATATGTTTCCCCCTTTCATGCCCCTAGTGGTACCACGTCATATGGAACCAGAAAGTAGGAATCAACAATGTTTTCGTGTAGCATTTTAAAACGCTCAAGTGCAAGGGAATTCTAAAAGGCTCAAGGGCACTATGGAGATTGTAGGTGTTATGAGACACTATTTGGACCATCTAGCTTCCTTTTCCTACTCACAAGGGGTAGCATTTTGAAAGGTTGGAGGTAGCAAGGTGTTCGTATCCCGAAGTGCATGGCATGAGAGGCCCGAAGGGTACATTAGGAGAAATATGGACCTTGCATGGGCCTTGTAAGGAATCCTAATTTTTAGGGATTAAGGCTAATGTTGTGTAGGGTTAAGGGGACAAGGGCATTCAAGAAGCTAGTTTTGAGTAGGCTTTTCTAGCCATTTTTTAGACACATGTAGGATGTGGACCTAGGAGGTCACCTTCTCTCTCTAGCTTTTTGAAAGTGAAGGGAGTAATCATAAAAAACGTGGGTCACTAGGAGCCAAAACTTGACTTTTTTTCAAAAAGTTATTTTTACTTCTTTTTGACTTAAAACTCCCCCCCAACATATATCCTTATCAAAAAATTATTTTTAAACTTTTTTTAAATCTACAAGCACTATTTTTGAAAAAAACTCTCACCCCCCCCCCCCCCCCCCCCCCCCCCCAAAAAAAAAAAAAACCCTTTGTACTCTCTTCCTCCTCCCTCCTTTCTCCCTCTCCTCTCCCTACCTACCCCCTTCTCTCCTCCTCCTCCCCTCTCTCTCCCTCTCCCTCCCCTCCCTTCTCCTCCCCTCTCTCTCTCTCTCTCTCTCCCCCCCCCCCCCCCCCCACTGTCCCCTTCTCTCCTCCCTCTCCCTCCCCCCTCTCTCTTTTTATCCTTTGCTTCCTCACACAACAGCTACCATGGTGCTCACAAATATCAAAAATTGTATGCATACATATTTGCTTGTCCACGGCGTTTGCACCAAAAGCCACACGTGAGGGTGAGCAGAGGTCATCCCAAGAACGTCACACCGTCGGTGAGATGAATGTTGATAGTTGTTCAATATCTTATCAATACCATCACATATTTGAATAAAACACCCCTTTGTGCAAGGTAACAATATACTTCTTACTTTTGGTTGTGTTCTTCTTATCATAGACTTTGAAGTCTAAGGTGTTGCCTCTACTTGTTTTGTAGTGCTTGGCACAAAGGTTGCTTTTGTGCACAAATAGTGAAAGGCTGCAGGTTAGAGAGGCCAAGTGTCACCACTTTTCCTTTAAAACAGTCTTCTTTGTTACATCTTGCAGGTAGGTGCTTCAAATCCATGCTTATTAGAGGTGGGTAATCTCATCCTAATGTATATTTTAGGATTGTTTATTCCCAGTTGGATGGAAATACTTGCAAATTTGTACAACATATACTTAACACAGGGAGCTCTCCCCCTTTGATGCCTTGAGAGAGCCCATAACCCACTATATAAACCCTAAGTGCCTGCTCCAAAAACTCACATGTAGGATTATATCGCTACCACGTGGTGGCCAAAAGGTCTCTCAACTCATGAAACCCCTAAAAACCAATAAAATTCCCAAGTGAACAAAGTTTGTTCCTCCACATTTGACACTCTGCCATTACAAGCTCAAGATTTCAATGACCAAGTCGTCAGAACCACCCCAACTTGGCATACCAGACTCCAACTTCACCTACTCTCTCCACATTCTGGCCTTGCTAGACCCTTCAACCCTCGGTCCAAAAACTGCAAAAAATCATCTGGCATTGCACCGTCATAGAATGGCACAAACTTCATCCTGCTATGTCTCCATGGCTTGGGCTCTGTTTTACAAGATGTCACTTCTTGCTAGCTCCATATGCCACATAATATCCTTCACAATCGTGTTGGGGCCCTGATGACACATTTCTTGATGCGACCAAACTGGCTCAAAAGCGGCCCCTGGCAAAACTTCAAAGCCCTGTATCTTCGTATCCAAGACTACCATTGTTGTTCGGTAAAGAATGATGCACTGCACATCTCAATATCTATACATCTATATTCTTAAACTAGCTTTGACCACCTATCATTAACTGCCCTGTCCGGCAAGGATCTGCAATGCACTCTAGTTTTAAACCACCATATCTTCCACCCTGTAGCTCCGTTTGATAAGCCGTTGTGAGCGGGATGGAAACACACAGAACGCCTCTATAATGACCCGAGACACACTCTTGGAATGATATACACACACACTATGGGGCACCACTTGGCTTACACAATCCACCTGGCTGAGACAGGGAACACACCTATGGAGTGAGAGGAGAGACTACCTATTTACCCACTCCACACAGAGATACACACACACACACACACACACACCCAAAAAACTCAGCTCAAAAGAGGAAAATTTCTGATTTTTAGATACAATTAAGCTTGGGCCAACACCAATGGGGCAAATAGCTCACACAATATGGGTAAAATATGCCAGATACAATCAGAAATTGGAGCAGAAGCTTCGCTCATAAGAGAAACTTACACAGCCAAAACAAAAGAAAAATAGTGAGGAATTTTCCAAAATGGACAACGTCATTGCGTCCGGAACGGCCCAAAACCCCAGTCTACAATGTCAAAGTGCTCAAATCCTTGACCTCGGACGAACAGTTTACGGCCAAAACACGCTTCAAAAACAACAAAAACACAGTTGCGGCTGTTCCTCCTCTTCTCTCCACATTTTTTCTGGTCTTCTCTCTGTTTTTTGAGTTCCCACACTTAGCTTTATTACTTGGGCACCCTTGGCCTTTTAGTTGACCTCAAACGGACCCTGAACAGGCCAAAAAGTAGCCTCGCAGTGCATAGTTGTCACCATACTGGATCCATCCGCACACCTGGCACTCCAACTTTTTCCAATAATGCATCCCGCCACCACATGAAGTGGACCCAAATATAGTCCTCATGATGACTTTTCTGCATAATTATCACAAGAAAACACCAACATTGTGTCCGTACTTATCCACGTGCAAGTATTGACCCCATTCGACCTCATGACGCCATTAGATGCCATCTGACGCACCTACTTACCTCACGTCGTCGGCCCGGGGATATCTTCCTTGAGAAGTTTTACACGCTAGCAACTCCTCATTATTATAGAAAAAAAACACTAGTACTGGTGATAGTGAAAATCGATGCACTATGTACATGCTGTCCTACCTGTACACATGTGGGGCCCACGTAACCACCTGGCTATGGAAAATGGGCAATCCTTTACTCGATGCACCATGCATGAGTATGTAGATATGTGCAATCCTTTGCTTCAAAAAACTCCTGACATAATTTGCCCATCCCCTAGCTTGCTAGATCATTCATGATCAACAGTAGCAAAAAGAGATATGAGACTCGCCGCGTCACAGGTCTCCTGATCCTTCACATACATTGCTTGCGCCACACAGTTATCTTATCATTAACCTCGCATGATACAATTTAAGACGCAAACCATTTACCCTTGACTTATGTAAAATCCCATCCAAATTAGCCAACTGATATGTACCATTCGGAAAACACTCCACCACCTTAAAAGGGCCTTCCCACTTAACTTGAAACTTCTTTTGGAAGGTGTTGTCCAGCTTACTGTTGTAGCGCAAAACCAAGTCATGCTTCTTGATACCCTTACTTTTGACCTTTTCATTTATCTTTGCTAAAGCCCTATCCTGCATCTGCCCATAATGTTCCAATGCACTCATCCTATCCAGTTGAACTTCTTGTAACTGTAGAAGCCTCTCTTTGAATGCATCACTAGGCGGCCCAAGCAACTTTTCTAACATATTGATTGCAGGAAACTCCACTTACACAGGCAATAGTATTTCCTTTCCATATACCAAATGAAATGGAGTAAACTCTATACCTGTGTATGGTAAGCCCATAATGCACTAGGCAATTCCAAATCCCAATTCTTTCCTTGGTGCTCTGTCACTTTCTAAAGGATTTGTACCAACTCACCATTGAATCTTTCATTTAAGCCATTACATTGCGGATAATAAGGAGTGGTATGTTGGTGCCTAATATTTATCTTTGCGCATAAAAAGTATAGTAGTTTAGCTCTAAATCCTCGCCCCTTATCCAAAAGTAGCTCCAGTGGCACCCAAACTTGCAACATATTTCATCATACACAAATTTTTCCACATCCTTTGCAGTGATCTGTTTTACTGCTATAGCCTCTACCCATCTAGAGAGATAGTCCACTACAGTCAAAATATAGCTTTTGCCCCTGCTTGTGATAGGTAACGGGCCTATTGCGTCAATCCCCCACTTTTCAAACACATCAAATCCCATAATGGTTTTTCGTAACTCTAGCTTCAACACTCTCTCCCAAATGATTGACACCTATTGGAAGACCTACACCAATGGTGAACATCCTTGTGAAAACTAGGCCATACATACCCCTCTTCCAAGATCTTATGTAAGGTGATCTTTAGAGCAAAATGGCCGCCACATGCACCTTCATGATTCTCTTCCAACACTCTATAAAGCTCCTCCCGCCAGGGTACACGTCTCAACACGAGATCATCCCCTTTCATGTATAGGACATCACCAATCAATTTGTACCTGTATGCTCTACGCACAAAGCCATACTTCTTAGACTTTTGAATGTCCTTTGGAATGATTCTTGTTAGCAAAAACTCCTCTTCTTGAGCCAAACTTTCCCGGCCATGATAAAGAGGTAAAGTGGTCCTCAACACAAATAGCTCCCCTATCATGCTTTGAGCTGCTTCATGTGCCTCTTCATTTAGAGCATGTTCAATGTGTCTGATGCTCCATGCTTAGAAATTTTTTAACAGGCCTTTAATTCTGAAACACATTTCCTTCAATGAGGTGTTCTTGCTCTTCCACACACCCAGCACTTGCTTCACAACTAACAAGGAATCACCTTTTATGCTCAACCTTCTAATCCCATGCTTCAAACAAATGTGTAATCCGGCTTCCAAAGTAGCATATTCAGCCTCATTGTTACTATGTGCATCCAATTTGAACCCTCTCTTGCATACTAGCTTCCCCTCTAGATCATAAAGTGCTATACCCCCTGAAGCCGCATCATGGATCTTTCTGTATGAGCCATCAAAGAACAAAACATGTGCATTGCTGATTTGTGGCACTTCTTCAACTACCTTTCTCACCACCTCTTCCTTAACAAGAAGGGGATTCTCCTTGTAAGTCAACAAATCAGCTAGGGTAGCCCTTGTACTGTCTTCCACTAAAAAAGAGAACTCAAACTCTTGCAGCTCAATTACCCATTTCTTCACCACATTTGACATGTTAGCACCATTAATTAACTGTGGCAAAAAGGCATAACTCGTCAAGAAAACAAAAGGTCATGGTAGCAAGTAATGACGAAATCGTCGCGACAAGCAAATCTTACACTGGCCATCACTAGCTCTATTTCTGAGAATTTTCTCTCTGCTACCAACTTCACTCGGCTTGCATAATACACTGGCCTCATATAATGGCTGCCCTTCCCCTTTTGCAATAGCATGGCTCCAATGGAATCATCCATTACTGATGGATTTACATAAAAAAATTTCTCCCAATCAGGAGCCTGCATGGCTGACAACCCCCCTAACACCTCTTGAAACACTTCTTCACACTTGTCATCCCACTGCAGTGGATCATGCTTTGCCACTTGTTGTAATGGATAAAGGAGCTGTGAAGACACTGGAACAAACCGTGCCATATACTTCACTTTGTGTATAAAGGTTGCCAATTGCTTTGTACTCATAGGTGATGGAAGAAGAATAATAGACTTAACCTTGTCTGGATCAGCCTCAATGCCATTTTCTGACACCATATGGCGCAATAACTTCACCCTTGGTTGTGCTAGATGACATTTCTTGGGATTTAGTTGTCCTCCACATTCATCATATCGAGCCAATACCATCTGCAACTTCTCATGGTGTTCAGCTCTACTGCTGTAGACATAGAAGTCATCCATAAAAGCTTTAACACAACTACCAATGAATGGTTCCAATACCCAATTTGCTCTCTTTTGATAGGAAGATGGTCCATTTGACAACCCAAATGGCAATACTGTGTAGCAATAACAACCCCATGGCGTAATGAAAGTTGTCTTTGTTCGGTCTTTAAGAGCAATCTTCAATTGGAAATAGCCTGAAAAACCATCACACACATTGTACCTCTCGTAACCTGCCACCACTGAATCCAAGATCTGATCAATGAATGGAAGAGGATATGGGTTATTCTTAGTGGCTGCATTTAAGGGTTTAAAATCTACACAAATCCTCCACTTCCCATCCTTCTTCGGGACTGACTACTACTGGACTCACCCATTGTGTGGTTTCCACTGGGACTATGAACCCTGCCTTCAATAACTTGTCCACCTCTTCCCGCAAGGCTTCCATTGGCTCTTCACCCATCCTTCTTAGCCTTTGTCGCACTGGCTTAGCACCTTCTTTCATCTCTATATGCATCTCTTCTCCTTTGAATCCTCTGATCTCTTCATATGAAGTAATGAACAAATCAGGAAAACTAGCTAGAATATGCAAATATATCTCCTTCTCCATAGCTGAGAGGTCTCCACTGATCATTTGTGTCATCAATTCTTTCTTCTTTGACGATTCAACCTTGGTTTGTATCAGCCCTTCAATCACTTCATAAGGCCCTTCACTTTCATCTTCAACCTCATTCGCAAATGCAACTAAACCGGAATCCTGGATTTCTTTGTCCATCAAAAGAAATGCAACATCAACATCCTCATTGCTGCTGGTAGTGCTGTCACTGTCCTCATCAGACACTATGGAATAGTCTTCATCACTAGACTCATCCTCATCCCCATAAAGGTCCTCCAATCGCTTCCTTGTGTCCATATTATATAGCTTCTTGGCACCTGTCTTTCCATAGAGGCTAATCGTACCACGTCTCCAATCTTGAACAGCTCCCACTGCACGTAACCATGGTCTGCTGCCCAGTATAATAGGATATGCTCCCAACTACGCTTGCATCACATGAAAATCAACCACTGCCTTTGCATCATACACCTCCACTTCTAATCTCTTTACAACACCCAAACATTTTACTTTTTGATGGTTTTCCAATCTGATTTGGAAGCCTAACACCCCAGTCACTGTAAGACCCATCTTCTCAACGCATGAATGAGTTATGACACATATTTGGGCTCCGCCATTCACATAACCTTGTCCCATATTTTTTCTTTTATGCCACACATCTACTACTGGAAAAATGTCTGGTAGCTCATCCATCGCCAACACCTTTACTGAACATCTCTCTAGCTCTTTCTCCATTGGGTTAACCATCCTCTTCCATTGTCGCTTTAGCTTAGGCACCATCTCTATAAGCTGCCCAAAAGTAACATCGTCTTTCCTACTTGTCAGATCTCTCTTCAATTCATAGCTTAATTGCCCATCCCCTAGTGGAAAATATGAAACATGAAACTTGCGACAAGCCCTCCTTTTCCTCTTGGCCTTGACATCCTCACCTTCATGGCTCTTTCCCTTCTTCTTACTAGGACCTGGGGCACTTCTTCCTTCCTTGTCCTCTGTGGTTCTCTTCCCAATAGGCATTACTAATGTATCCTCTAGCTTTGATGCCTTCTCCAAGGTGACTACCCTTATCACTTTTGTCTTTCCCTTTTCCTCCTGGGTTAATTAATCCACTGGTTCCTTCTTCTCCCTTGATTTCGATGCCATAATCATTTGACCTAGTTAGCACCTGTCTTGGCAATGGATACATGTCTCCCCCCATCCTTGGTGGCTTATCACATTGCGGGCTGATGTGACCCAACTCTCCGCAATTATAACATGTGGGCCTACCATTGCTTTGTCCAACACCATTCCTAGGTCTTTCTTCACCTCCTGGCTGATTTGCAAACCTCCCTCAACCTCGATTATTTCCCACATTACCTAGCATATTGAGGCTGAGATTCTTCATTAAATCTACCACTTGCCTCATGTATTCCCTTAGCCCATCATCTTGCACTGCTGTAGTGACCACTGCTGGCATAACCTGAGGAGTAACAGAAACCACTGGTTCATGATGAACCCCTGGCATGCGACCTTGTAAATAGTCTATAGGCTGAAATTCTGACCTCATGGGCAAAGACTCCACCCCTAACTGGCTCATTTTCCTCAGCTTCCACTCTTTGTTCCTTGCCACCTCTAGTGCATTTTCATATGTCCTAGGCTTCTTTAACTCCACTCTCCAACGTATATTCTCCCAAAGACCAGCCAAGAATATGTCCTTCTTCATCATGTCAGGTGGGGGTACTTGTGGTACTAAGGCCTTGCACATCCGCTCCCACGCCAATGAAAACTTGCGTATGTATGTATCTACCAGCTCACCTTCTTTTTGCACCAAACCCTGTACTTCTTGCCACACTTTGTCAAGATCTTCTATCTTCAGAAACTCCACTTCTAATCCATGCCTTAGATTGTCCCGAATCAATCTTACAGGTGGATCAGCCATACATAACTCCTCTTCAAATGCTTTGGACCACACTCGTGCATCACTCTTCAAACAAATTTGGAGAAGACGTAACATCTGCACCGGGTCATGAATCTGGTTGGTAATGCAGGCAATCTCCATATTTTCCAAAAAGTCTTCCACATCTTCATCACTTCTTCCATGAAATTCCGGATAAGAGAAAGCCATGGCTACCCAAGTTATGATGCTTTGAGAACCCCTTCGAACACACGTGCAAGAACCCAAAACTTTTGACTGACTCAATCCCTAGAAACTTCAATGGAGCTCAACTTTAGATAAGGACAAACACATGCACATCAAATGAGTTTTCATAGTTAATCATCGGAATTACAACAGGCAAAGGACATTCACGTATCTCTCTTAATCTTCTTGGCTCAAACATAAAGACTATGCGCTGTTGGAAAAAAATCTTCCTGGACACATGAACATTTATCTGGATTGTTTGAGTTAAATGAAAAGGAGTGAATTGAGGGCCATTTTGATCATCCATTAAAGCCAACCATGCAGCTCCCAAGAAGGCACACCTGACTTATCCTCTGATTTTGCCAGAATTTCAGCATCATAACAACATAAATGGATTAAAAGACCAAAAAACCAGCCATCATAACTTGAAAAAATTTTGACAGAGTTTCCCCAAAAGTAGAGCAGTAAGAACCCAAAATATAGACTGTATATGTATGCATAAACTGCCAACAATAGAGCCCGAGCATCAAGTAGGAATCACTAGTACATAACCTATGGCGAGGTCACAAAAAGGGTGCTCCAGCCACCTATATCACCGAAAGGATCTCACATTTGAGAATCCCCTAGCTCAATAAAACCTCACGTTATCGACCCTCTCACGAAGGCTTATGCAAATCTCGTATAGTCAAGTCTCAGAAATGACTATCTTCCAGACCAAGTCTCCGAAATGGCTGGGACTGCCAAATAAAACCAAGTATATCTCCACAAAGGCGTAGAATGGCAGTTTCCACAAGTAACGTACAATACTAGCAGAGAATGCGCTCAAACAGGCGCCAAGTGATGCATACCCACGGCAACTGCAAGTGACTCCCACTTGCCAGTGTATCACTCTACTTTAGCTACCTGTACCTGTGTGAATCACCTGTACCTGTACCTGTAACCTGTAACCTGGAACCTGGAACCTGTAATCTGCAACCTGTAATCCCGAATCTCAAATCTTGAAGCTTGAAGCAGAAGGTACTCGAAGAAGATCCTCTGTGGGGATGCCAAAAGAATGTGAGCGGGATGGAAACACACAGAACGCCTCTGTAATGACCCGACACACACTCTTAGAATGATATACACACACACTATGGGGCACCACTCGGCTTACACAACCCACCTGGCCGAGAGAGGGAAGATGAAGGGGATCGGGGAGCACCACAGACGCAGAGTGAGAGAGAGAGAAGGAGGCACACACACGATGTGGGTGGGGAGACTGTGAAGTGGCAGCTCCCCCTATACAGTATACTCACTATAAGTATAGGGTAACAGTGGGCGGGCGCCCATGACCTGCGCGACCGGTCAAGGCACATAGGCCTTAACCCCAACAACCTCCCACTTAAAGGCCAATGTGCCTTTAAGCAAGATCTACTAGTGTACAACTAATAGAAGGTGAGATATTCTCTCAACCTATGCCCACTGACTCTCGATGAGCTAGTGCATCTGGCTCTACTGATAGACAAACATCCCGCTGCGGAAGCCACACAGAGCTAGCTCCAAGCTCTGCAAATAGTCTACAAGAGCTCATGCACTCCTGCAAGTATCGGTCCAATACCTGCAAACCTCCCCTATGCTCTATGCCAAGATCAGTCTTCGAACAACTAATCAACCCTGCTGCAAATGCTCCCACTGCAGCTGCTATGTCGAGCCTCGAGATCAACATCTCGTACATGAGGACACCGAACGTTGATGCAACCCTGGCAACCTCTGCCACCTCCAACTCAGAACTCAACTCATGGCAATCCTGTCCCCTATCATAGAGACCATGGCACTCTGACTCCGAGCTCTAGAGTGACTCCTCGTGCCCACCACATATCACATGGGTACCAAGAGTATCCATATGTCCTGAATCTGCATCAAGCTCTGGCATAAGCATATCAAGAAATGACTCCACAATAGCCGTCATCTCAACATCCATGTGAGTCATCTCTGTCATCACCTCTGATGACTCATCCTGCTGTGACTCACTAGAGCTGTCCCACTCTACCTGTGCATCCGTAGACGCAACCTGCACAACAAGGTCACTGCTCTGCACTCCATGCAAAGCATCCTGCAACCCACAAGCAAAAGAGACTCGCCTGCTCTCTCGCTCTCTACCTGGCTGCATGATCACAGAGACAACACCGTCTCTCCCGTGATCCACATGCAATGGGTAACCTGTACCACTCCTGGCACCTCTCGCAATCACTAGCGAACCCAAATGCATCACAAAATCTCGCTCTCGTAGCGAAATCTGACATCCACAATCTCTAAGCTGACCAATCGAGATCAAACTCACTATCAAATCTGGTACATAGCGCACATGTCGTAACAAGTAAGATGCACCACTCGGTAATGACAATCTCACATCTCTTGCACCTGCTATTGCATGCACCGATCCATCGGTCAAACGTACACTACCAAGCATCCCGCTAGAATAGCTACAAAACCGTTCACGATGCGACGTGACATGAAACATAGCATCTGCGTCTAGCAACCACTGCGAAGGGAGTGCACTATCCACATGTATAGCATCTCGTGCATAGCTCGAGGTAAAAGTGACATCTCCGTCACTAGTATACTCTGACACTACATGTGCCTCAACTGTCAAAGCAACTGAGTCCATGGCATCACTACATACATCTCTGAGACTGCCATGTCTCCTACGATGTCGCATACGACGAAAACAGCGCCGTCTAACGTGTCCAGAATGACCACAATACCAACATGTCACCTGTCGGCGTGCTCGTGAATGTACATGTCTCACACGAGTCCGTGATGACTTAGATCTATCATACATATCATGTAATCTGCACCAAAGTTCTCTCAAAGTAGTCTCATACATGAAAAGAGCATATACAGATTCTGCAAGGTGCAAAGAGAGTGTAGATAGTGCCATCTGCTCTAGCTCCTGCAACTGATCGTCAGACATGTTTGAAGGTCTACCTGCATCACCACTCAATGGTCGATGCAACCCTCACTGTGTCAATGCATCAAGCATACACTCTCTCCATGCCGCAAAGTCTGACCCATCAAACACGCGCATCTGTGAGAGGTCACAATCTGATCGATCACCTGTCTCTGCCATGAGCACAATGTAGCAAACTAGAAAGCAAAACCACCTCACCAACAACACCTAGAAACTGTCTACAAATATGGCCAGAAACACAATGTAAAACCTGTGAGACACACTCCAAAATAGAGCTCCCTCAATGTCAATACAAGCCTCACCTGCTCTAGTATCACACTGCAATCTGTGAGCTAATCACCAAGCCCACACTATGCGGTATCGATGCATACACACGCACAAGAGATCCCGCAATGTCAATAGAAGCCTCGCATGCTCTAATATCACACTGCAATCTGTGAGCTAATCACCAAGCCCACACTGTGCGGTATCGATGCATACACACGCACAAATCTCCCACCTGCAAGAGAACACCGCAGGCAAATGCTGAGTGCAACCCACAATCTCTACCTAGATCGCATAAATGATACGCATAAAACTCCTGGGAAAATTTCGCCAGAGTTTCGGCGTACAATGGCTATCAACACAAAATAACCATTGTCCTGCAAGCTCAATACAATGAGCAATCAATGCGCATCAAACTACACTCAATATACATGCATAAGCTCTGCAAAACTATGGCAAACAATGCTCGAGATCACAAGACTCTCCCACCTGAGAGCAAACCATTGTCTCAAGCAAAGAAAGATACACAACTCCTCACTCTTGCGAGAGCGGATACAAAAACACAAAACTGTGTACAAAGTGACAAAACCTATCAAAGTGAGAGTAAACACTCGATCACAAACTATGGCAAGAATCTGGGAAAAATCCGACAGAATTTCCCCTCAAAACTGAGCAAAAAACTCAAGTACAATCTCTACCATAAACCATAACACTACTCAATGCCAACGAGTAGAAATGCCAAAATGGCTCCACATTTTCACATACAATGGCAATCCGCACTCAACGTACATCAACGGAGTGACTGCGCATAAGCAAACGCCAAAAGATTTGCAATCCGGAAACTTGATCAATGCGAAAACAATGCTCTCAAGAGAGCTCACCGGCACTTGAAAGTGCTCGCCAAAATGCATGTATAATAGGCATCAACCATGCGCCATAACCATATGCAAACCATCCGCAAAGACCATGAATCCAAGCACAAAATCACTGCCAAAGTATTTTGTGAAAACCAGTGAAAGAAGCTCCACCTGTGTGCTCCAAAAAACCTGCGTCTCTCAAGAGACCGCTTCGGTGGTGTGTAAACGCCTCCGTACTTCGTTGCCCAAGTCTACTAAAAAACCCTCAAACCACAAGCTTAACACAAGCTGCAATTGCATCTTCATCTCAGAATTTATGCACTCAACTTCAAGAATCTCCCGTGCTTCCAAAAGTGCATCAAACTCGCACACAATGCGACAACAGAAAATCTGGAATTTCTGTATACAGTCAGTCTGAGCTGAATATCAGCAAAACGGTGAGGAATTTTCAAAAAGTTTCTTCTACAAAGTTGTAGACCACGTCTAAACCGATGGGCATGGCGGATAGAATTCTCGGATCTGCATTCTACAAGGAGAAAAACGAATCTGAAAATAGTGCTGCTGCGCACACAATTTTTAGGGCAGCACCTTCACTTACACGCAATCTTCCACACTCCTTTCTGAGCTTCCACAAGAGCATACATCACTCTCAACTGAGCTCACAAGCTCCCATTGCATTCTCACAAAGCTTCCAAGCTTTCTTAATCTCTCTACCGTCGAGAGCGAGCGAGCTATCGCCTCGAAGCTCTCAAAGCCGTCGTGCTCTCCGCGGTCACCATAGCTCTGATACCAATTGAAGGGGATCGGGGAGCACCACAAACGGAGAGTGAGAGAGAGAAGGAGACACACACACGATGTGGGTGGGGAGACTGTGAAGTGGCAGCTCCCCCTATACAGTATACTTACTATAAGTATAGGGTAACAGTGGGCGGGCGCCCATGACCTGGGCGATCGGTAAAGGCACATAGGCCTTAACCCCAACAGAACACACCCATGGAGTGAGAGGAGAGAGACTACCCATTTACCCACTCCACATAGAGACACACACACACACCCAAAAAACACAGCTCAAAAGACAAGAATTTCTGATTTTTAGATACAATTGAGCTTGGGCCAACACCAATGGGGCAAATAGCTCACACAATATGGGTAAAATATGCCAGATACAATCACAAATTGGAGCAGAAGCTTCGCTCATAGGAGAAACTTACACAGCCAAAACAAAAAAAAAATAGTGAGGAATTTTCCAAAATGGACAACACCAACACGTTCGGAACGGCCCAAAACCCCAGTCTATAATGTCAAAGTGCTCAAATCTGACCTCGGATGAGCAGTTTACGGCCAAAACAGGCTCCAAAAATAGCAAAAACACACTTGCGGTTGCTCCTCCTCTTCTCTCCACGTTTTTTCTGGTCTTCTCTCTATTTTTTCAGTTCCCACACTTAGCTTTATTACTTGGGCACCCGTGGCCTTTTAATTGACCTCAAATGGACCCCGAACAGGCCAAAAAGTGGCCTCGCAGTGCATTGTTGTCACCCTGCTGCATCTATCCGCACACCTGGCACTCAACTTTTTCCAATAATGCATCCCGCCACCATGTGAAGTGGCCCCAAATATAGTCCTCATGATGAAATTTCTACATAATTATCACAAGAAAACACCAACGTTGTGTCCGTACTTATCCACGTGCAAGTATTGACCCCATTCGACCTCATGACGCCATTAGATGCCATCTGACGCACCTACTTACCTCATGTAGTCGGCCCGCAGATAGATTTCTCAAGAGGTTTTACACGGTAGCAACTCCTCATTATTATAGAAAAAACACTGGTACTGGTGATAGTGAAAAACGATGCACTATGTACATGTTGTCCTACCTGTACACATGTGGGCCCCACGTAACCACCTGGCTATGGAAAATGGGAAATTCTTTATTCGATGCACCATGCATGGGTATGTACATATGCGCAATCCCTTAAAAAAGCTAGCACTTCAAGGGTCCTCACTTGCCATCCCATGTGTCTTATTTTTGAGCCCTTTAGGCCTAGAAAACGCCATTATACATACATAGCCGTTGCCACGTGCCTGCCTATGATCTTTGCACTTGCTTCAACCCTTTTCCATAATCTTGCCAACATACCCATACCTGCTTGTGCCATATGCTATGATTGACACAATTTAGAAGCACCCATCATTGCAACCGTCTTGTTGAACATTTATGTTTAACCTAAGACGACTTTATTTTTCTGCATGAAACTGCAAAAACTAGCAAACACCATGAGAAAACCAAACCCGTATAAAACATTTTCTTCCTGCCTACTTCTACCAAACCTCAAGTGGGTTGCCTTACCACTTGCATCACATCATAGCCTTCACCTGGATCAAAGACATAACCTGGACTGCAACCATCCATCTGTAGCAATTGCAAGTAGAATTGTACCCATGCATCTAACCAATGGTACGTGTAGAATGCACACAAAATTCCCTCACCGCTCCATGCATCCATAAGCACTATAACAAGTCATGTAAAAATTGCCACAGATATCGGCGAGACAAGATTTCTTTTAAAAGTAAAATACGCTGGAATGAGCATCGTAATAAATGCCGGTATCGTAGCGTCGGTATATACACTGATAAACACCGTCAAAATATGCCAAGTTATAATTACCGAAATATACGCTTGTAGCACAGATACACGTGCCAAAAATTGAATGAATATCGACGGTTCTTTCGAGGCATGTATCGGTGTATATACCGGACTCTATTCTGACGACAAACCTGCAAATTTTTTTGGACAGAGAGGGCTGGGAACTAATGGTGCATGTACTGCAGCAACAAAAAACAACCCTCTCTACCCAAAGGAAGAGTGCACAAGCAACCGCACTCCACTATAAGTTGATGCTAGAGAGCGGGTGTATGCAGATAATCAAAACTGTAAAAAGAATTACAAAACCAAAAACTCAAAATCTTAATCATGACAAGTTCTCCAAAAGAATAACCATAACATCAACTCCCAAACCATAGTCACAATGGCATAACCATAACCATAACCATAAATAACTTGATTGCCAAACCATAACCATCACATGATTGCCATATCATCGCTGAAAACCATAACCATAACTTGATTGTCAAACCCTAACCATACCATGATTTCCATACCATCATTGCAAAACCATAACCATAACTTGATTTTGCCAAACATGACCAAAACCTCTGTGCCATACCATAATTGCGAAACAAAACATAGTCACAAACGGAATGCAAAACCATAAACATAAGCACTACAAAACTATACATGCAAACAATCACTGAGTAAGACCCGGGGAGGTCATCTAATAAAAATGTAAACCTATCACGTGAGTTCAACAGAAGGGTATTTAAAGTTCTTGAAACTTACAGAAATATATACACAAAAGGGAATTATTTCTTCAAATTTGAAAAAAACTTACAGATTTTAAAAGAAAAGGGAACATTATATTCTCAACAAAATTCACAAATAAGGTATTTTACAAACATATCTTGAATGCATGTGATATGGTAGTTTTACACATAGTGAACCCCCCGAGGAGTACGACTGTATCAAGAAGACCACATATACAAAAAAAATTGTACAAAGAAGATTGTATGAAGATGACTGAGTAAGATTGTACAAAGAAGACCCTCATGGTAATGCCTCCCAACAATCGACGTCCTCTCCATCCTCATGCAGCTGGGTCAAAAGGGCCAGAAGTCCATGCTTGTACCCATACTTCTCCTCTCGGTGTGTCAGAAGGCGCTTCACAGCAACTTTCTACAAATTTATCGTTTAATCATGAGATAAATCTTCAAAATTCATATATATTTTCAACAATGCAAAGCATACGTATAATACTTACAAACTCATGTCAAAGTGTGTCATAGCCTCCACTCCCAAGAAGTGATGCTCCAGCAGACTCCAAACATGCTCTGGTTGCATCTCTTTGGTGCTGAAATCTATCTGGATTGTCTTGTGTCTCTCGTGCAGTCCCCGCCCACTCCCTTGTATCCACCCATGCCAGCTTTCGATTGCTAGCATTGTACCTGTCTCTCGCCACCACTGACCAACGGTGTGACATTGTGGCCTTTGCCACGCCCAAAATCCAGCCATTCGAGACTTGATCGTACCCCTCCGTCGGCCTATACTCTCTGTGAATGGCCTCAAAAATGTAACTCTTTCTTTCATCGTTGAGGTTATCCCAAACCTCCATCACAGAGTGACCAAACTAAACTGTACTAAGATGTCAAATCCTCTGCTGCATGGTCTTTCCGACCCTATCCGCCACAACAACCCCATCCCTGCTCGTGTACACCTTGTTAGGATCATGCTCGTGTGATCCCCAAGGTGTACGTGGTGTGCCAATTGGTGAACTATCCACTGAAGAGAGTGGAGGATGCTCTCTCAGTGGTGTGGATGCATCGATAGAACCGCTACCACAGCAGCCAAGACCTCCAGAACGATGCCTACCTTGTCTCGAGGATGAGCCACCCGTCGGTGTATGGGGCACACTAGTCCTAGGCGTAGGGGGCACACTCGACTGAGGTGTGGGCCCGGTCGGTGTAGGGACCACACTAGTCCTAGGCATAGGGTCGGTCGTAGTAGGTCTAGAGGAACCTGCTGCCCAAAGGTTCCGTGCCATCGCTATCTGCTCTGGTGTGAACTGTGTCAAAAAGAGACCCATCTGATCGGGTGACATGCCGGCCGGAGTACATGAAAACTAAAACTAGGAGAGTATGGCTCATCGTCATCATCCATGCATACATATACACAAATAACATCCACAAAATATGCTAATTTATAGAAGAAACCCTTAATCAATACAAATAACAAATGAATGAATCTCAAGTGTATTGTAGACTAACAAAAAGAGTTCCTAGCAAAAATCATTAGTTAATCTCTCATCTTCTATGAGATCTGATGCACCAAAGATGTCTATCTCAATCTGTACTTCTACATCTTGGTCATCAATCCCTGCTTCTTCGTTGCTCTCTGCATCAACTTCAGTATTTGACACTTCATCTCTAGTTTTAGGCATATGCTCTCCACTGACCTCTAGCTCAAAATCCAAACTTATATCATCCATAGCCATGCACTTTGTTCATGAATCACCTCTTTGGCCTCAATGTCCAATCCTTTACACACTTGCTTGATCCATGGAGCAACTTGAACAACATAGAGCCAGCGCGGTTTAGACATATCATTTTCATCATTTTCTCTGCACAGTGGATCTAGTGTGAACACAACTTTTTCACAATGCTTCGGAAGTACGAATGTATCTCGTGCATCTATCCACACCCGCCTAGAATTCACTTGAATCAATCCACTCTTGTCTTTGCGCACAGTTGCATTAGGGCTGCTGGTAATAACTTTGAACCACTTGACATCAAAGATAAAAATATCAAACTTTCTAAATCTGATCTTCAAGATGTCTTGGATGTAGCCAAAGTATTCAAGTTGGCTAGTCTTTGTGTTCTCATCCCTGGCACTACTCCTACTTCTTTGGACGAAGCTTGCCCTAACACCATTGTCGAAAGTGACCCTTTGTTCATCGATCCGTTGCACTTTGAAGTGTTTCCCATGTGACCACAAAGCTCCATATTTGTGATACTGCAGCCACAAAATTGAAATAAAATTAAAGTTATTAAGGTAATGGTATCATGTGGAGCTCAAAAAGAAATTTGTGAGAATATATATGCCAATCGAAACCCCTTGACATCTCCTCTTCCTCTTCAGTAATCAACACTTCATTCCTCTTTGCCTCTGAGATTGTCGCATCTAACCACCGCCCAGTTGGAAAGTCAGGCAATTTCTGAAGATGATCTAGAAAAAGAAGGTTTCTAATGGCACGGTTGCGCTTCAGTTGCAGGCAATCTGTGAAGCATTGTTGCTTTTCCCCTTTGTACCTCTCTAGTCGCTTTTGCATGATGTCTGAGTTGAGAAGGCAAAATCTCATAACCTTTTTTCGCATTGTGATATCCATCTTCCTAATGATGCCTTGTCCCTGCGGCTCATCCCTTGTCACCTTTACGTTGACATCAGTAGTCCACATTCAGGGCATCTTTGGATCAATTGAGACCAAAAATTCATTGATGAGGACAAGAGACTCTTGTACAAGCCATCCTTCGACCATGCTACCCTCGGAGCGAGCCATTTGACGAATGAACCCCTTTAAAGTTTTCATGAATCTCTCCAAGAAGAACATCCAGCTGCTATGGACTATCCCAACAACTACAACTTCATCGACCACATTCATAAGTACATGTATTTGGATGGTAAGAATGTTTGTTAGAAAGTACTTGTCCACCATGCACACTGCTTCACTAGCATTTAAGGGTGCTTCATCGATGTTGTATTCTCTTATCTCTTCTAAACTGATCCAGCGTACCAACTCACTGATTCTGTAGGCTGTTCTTCTAATGTCATTTGTCAAACAATCCTTTATGGAAATTGGTAAGATAAAATGTAAAAATTTGTGCCAATCGTGGGACTTAAGACAACTGAGATTGTCACCTCTTTTAAAACCAGCTTTCAAACATCGCATGCACCCAGTGGGAGTCTTGAATGAAGATATAGTCTTATTCACTTTGTTGCTCTTCTGCACGACTCAAAACCCATGGTCCTTTTGGTATAATTGGGTTTAAGTCGAGGCCACATCTCTGGCATTCGACCCATAGCCTGCAGGTCATCTCTTTGGGCCTTTCTCTTCCTTTTTCCAGTGATGGTTTTCCATATGATCTCCCTCACATTCCTGAAGATGTGCATTGGGTCGAGGAAATGATTAATCAATAGGTCACTCCATTACGGGAGTTCATGGAAAATAGAGAGTCTTTTCATTCCAGGTGGCGTGAAATCTCCCCTCTCCAGCCACATGTTTTTCCAATCGCTTGCTTTCAGTGGAAGCATGTCATGTTTGAATATGTTTGGTCCACGTAGCTCATGTCCTTCAGGCAAAAATATACCATGCTCCTTGTAAATTGTCTTGCTCAAATTCTCAGAGCGACAGAAGCCAAGTCAAGGACCACATTTCGGACATGCATGATTGCCCGAGTAACTCAAGCCTAAAACATCAAAAATTAAAACATAAAAGCATTGGCATAGCCAGGAATAACATGTGTGTGAGGGTTTCAAAGGCACTTACTTGAGCACTCACCAAAGCCTAGCCAATCGGGCATGGTCCACACGATAATTCCTTGCACATGTACATTTTGTCGTCCGATTAATTGGGACATATCAACCACATCGATTCCTGTCCACAAGATTTGGAGCCCTTCTATAAGTGGTGCTAGATAGATGTCCATGTTCTCTGCTTTGTACTTTCTTGGGACGATAAGTGACAATAACAGATGGCCCTTCTTGATAGCTAGCCATGGTGGAAGGTTATAATTAGCCAGACAAATAGGCCACATGCTCCATGACGAACTCCGTAATCCGAATGGGCTTACTTTGTCCATTGCCAGACCAAAGCGGATACATTGAGGCTCGTTTTTAAATGTAGGCCAACTTTCCTCTATGTGCTTCCATGCACGAGAGTCAGCAGGTATCCACATCACATCGTCTGTCGATCTAGGATTTGAGTGCCATGTCATCAAAGCGGCTATAGACTTGCACCTGAACATGCTATTTATTCTTGGAATGATAGGAAAGTGTCGAAGGATCTTTGAAGGAATAAATTTTCCTTGTGTGTCCTCTCTATACCTGTTTGATCCACAATTGGGACATTGTTCCAAATTTGCATACTCATTGCGAAAAAGTATACAATCATTATGACATGCATGTATTCTGTGATAATCTAGGCCCAAATTAGTAAGAAGCTTTTTAGCGGCTGGACGGGTAGGGGTCTTGTGATTCCTTTCTAGCAAGATTTGCTCGTTGAGCAACCTGTCGTTACATGAACAAGTTAGCCCCTTGTTCACATTATTGAACTGACCACATGCAATTTATCATGCTTAGGATACAATGTATTTACTTGAAAAGCTCTGTGATGTCTGAGGCGTCAGACCACCTATAGACAGTAGACTACAAATTAAGCATTGCAAAAGCGGTACGGAGAACTGAGATTCTTGCACCATTGTAAAGCGGCATGAGTGCAAGATTTTGCATCTTCTCGTCCTCTTTATCGTTGCTATCATGCCGTCGATATGGACGGGATGGCTGAGGTTGGTCCGCAGTATTGCGTTGAATATTGTCGTCTTCTATGTTTTCAATGATGGGATCCATGTCAAAGAACGCGTCTAGCATCTGCTCCATCTCTACTTCTTGGAATGCCACATCAGATATTGGTTGGGAGGACTCAGTCGATGGTTGTTCGTTTGAAAATCGTCTTCTCTAGGATGAAGTTGGAGCAATATCTGCTTGCGGAGTTTGATGTATTGTCTCTGGACCATGAGATCGATAATGCAGGTCTTGTAGTTGCTCTATCGGAAAGAGACCGTGATTGCATATGTGCTGATCGCAAATTTTTTGTTTTTGAAAGATCTGATGCTTGCAATGCGCACAAGGACATGCCATCCTATCATCCGTACTTTATCTACCAATGATGCAACAAATAATGAAAACACTCTAGTTGTTATAACTACACACTACTAACTACATGACAATACATAACAACCTCACATCCTCTAGCCAGGCTCGATCCCCGCACACCTCGGTCTATAAGTGCATAGAGATTAGGACCACATAGTAATAATCTCGCCTTTTTTGGTCAATGACTATATATTAAGGTTGTTGAAGTTTGTGTGCGCTTTTGAAGTCTGATTATGATATTTTACTTCGTTTATCAATTTTTGTTTGCATTTTGAAGTATACAAGACGCTTTTGAAGTCTGATTTTGTTTTCTCAACTATTTACTGCTAGCTCTAACAACCTCACATTCTCTAGCCATGCCCGATCCCCACACACCTCGGTCTAGAGGTGCACGGAGATTAGGACCAGAGGGTCAATGACTATATATTAGTGTTTTTGAAGTTTGTGTGCGTTTTTGAAGTCCAATTGTGATAGCACTTTTCAAACCTATAACCAAATTAAACCTAACCTATAACCTCACCTATAACAACCAAAATCTGTTTGCGTGATTTGAAGTATGCAAGTGATTCTTGAAATCTGTTTGCATTTTTTTCTACTTTTTGCCGCTAGTTCTAACCTAACTTATAATCTAAACTAACTTATAACCTAAACCTAATCTAACCTAACATAACCTAGAATATATAACCTAACCTAACCAAAGTCCGTTTGCGTGTTTAGAAGTATACGAGTCTATTTGTGTTTTTTCTACTATTAATTTTCCGCTAGCTCTAACCTAACCTATAGTTTAATCTAACCTAACCTAACATAACTTTAAACCTAAACCTAACCTAACCGAAGTCCGTTTGCGTTTTTTCTACTATTATTTTCCACTAGCTCTAACCTAACCTATAATCTAACCTAACATATAACCTAAACCTAACCTAACCTAGCATAATCTATAACCTAAACCTAACCTATAAACTAACCTAAACAAAGTCTCTTTGCGGTTTTTAAAGTAAACTAGTCATTTTCGAAGTCCGTTTGCGTTTTTTCTACTATTAATTTGTTGCTAGCTCTAACCTAACCTATAACCTAACCTAATCAAAGTCCATTTGCAATTTTTGAAGTATAGGAGTCATTCGAAGTCCGTTTGTATACGTTTTTTCTATTATTAAATTGTTGCTAGCTCTAACCTAACATAACCTATAACCTAAACCTAACCTATAATCTAATCTAGTATAACCTATAAGCTCACATAACCTATAACCTACCTAGCCTATAACCTAAACCTAATTAACCTATAACCTAACATAATCGAAGTCCGTCTGCATTTTTTCTACTATTTGTAGCTAGCTCTTTTCCTAACCTATACCGACACAATATTCTTGCACGGTGAATGGTGTGTATTATAATCCAACCATTGCAGCCGTCAAGGTGTTATCTTAACTAGATCTTCCTTTGATGAAACCTTGTTGGTGAGGAGTGATACCCTTTTCGAGAGTGAGAGAGAGTCTTAGGGCAATTGACTTGGCAATAATTTTGTAAGCTACTAACATCATGATTATAACCGCCAATGTTTCAGTTGGGAGCATCATATTTTTTTCGAACCAAACCTATAACCTAAACATTATAAGTTAACTTAATCTATAACCTAACCTAACCTTTTATGTATATACAACGTATAACCTAACCTATAACCTAACATGTTTCCTAAACCTAACCTATAATCTAGCTAACCTAGCCTCTAACCTATAACTTAACCTAACCTAGAACCTAACGTGGATGGTAATCTAACCTAATTAACGTCCTATAACCTAAACTAACCTATAAACCAACCTAACTTATTTATAACCTAATCTAACTTATAACATAAACCTAATCGAACCTAACCTATGACCTAACTTAGCCTAACGTATAATTAACCTAATTTAACTTATAACCTAGCTATATCGTAACCTAACCTATAACTTAAACTAAACCTAACCAAAACCTTAATCTAAACCTCATAAATCGATTGCATAATTTTGAAAATGACATAATTCAAAATGAAATTTCTTCAAAACATAATTTCAAAACAAGATTTTTTCATAGCATAATTTCAAAACAACATAATTCCAAAACAACATGACGAGATGGTAGCGTAATTTCATAACATAATTTCAAAGCATAATTTCAAAATAAAATTACCCCAAACCATAATATCACAACACAAACCATAATTTCAAAACAATTTTTTTCCAAAGCATTATTCCTAAACAAAATGGCATAAAAACTTAAAGCATTGAAAGTTCAAAGCATGAAATTTTATATTGTTAATATACAAATTAATTTAATATGCATTAATATTTTGAGCACTCACATGTGGCCTATTTGAGCAATAAAGGGTCTTGTAAACGTTCTTGAACCTGCAAAAATGCACACACATACACTATGTTAAACCCTAAATCTTGAACCTACAAGAAAACTTGAAAAGCATCTCACCTTGGTGCTAGAGAGTAGTCCACAAGTAAGATTTTCACCTCCCGCAAGTTGTTAGGTAGCAGATTTGCAGTAGGTGAGGAGGAGGAGGGAAAGAGAAGAGGTGCAAAAACTAGAGAAATGTGCAGGGGAAGAACGACGGCTTTGTTTTTACAGGTTCGGTCGGTTCAGGTATCGAAAAATTCATCTATATAGACGTCAGAAGAGACATCGGTATAGGTGCCGGAAGATACATCAAAATCTGCATCGGAAATTCAAAAATGAAATTTGTTATCTACCTACACATATACGGACACCCGTGATTAACGGTGGTAATTTGGCACTGGAATTGAGCGGCCTCTTGTAGTGAAGCATCCGATCCACTTCAAATGGAGCAGCATCATGCTCACCATCCTGTTCAATAGATATCTCCTCCATGTCTGGCATACCTTCCCGGCCATAGAGCATAGAGATCTCCTCCAAGAGCCCATGTCCCTGGTGAATGGACCACTGCATAGCCGCATCCATAAGAATATTCATCAACAATGAATCACATACCTCTTTTAGTAGCCTTGCCATAGCCATAGCTTGTTCCTACTTGCTTTGCACTATCGGTAGCACCCACTTTCCATTGAACAGATCTCCAACCTGCATCAGGTTCTCATGGCACTCTCAACCTGTAGCAACTTCAACCACTTCCTCTTCCAACAAAACAGAGCCATATGGCTCCACCAACTTCTCCTGCATGCCATCTTCTTCAACCTGTTCTTCCTCCATAGCGGCTATCACACCGCTCCGCTTCCATGATAGGAAACATAACTACAGGATGCATATTAGGTTTATTTGAGGACTATGTGTTTATTAAGTAGTGACCAATTCTCAGTAACGAGCAAGCTCAATGATATTCATGCCAAATGTGGTCTATTTTAGACGGCAATAAGTGCTTGAGAAGAATCTTGTCCAAAATTTCATCTCTTGTAGTGCATTGGTAACTGGGTATGCTAGAGGACGTGACCGGCACTATCGTGGTCGATATTTATGTATAAAGTGGTGCTTTGGCAATGCTTGGTTGGTGATAATTGAACTCAGTACAAGGTTGGTCAATAGCATGTTAAATGGTGCAATCCAAAGATTAGTAAGTGCCTCACAAGCTGTCACTAAAAAGAGTTGACTCTTGGAGAGCAATGGTGGATGCGGGGAATGCCCAACATGGCACTGGGAAGTCGGTTAGAATTCCATGCTCAACAATGCCTTGATCGACGTGTTTGCCAAATGTGGTGCCTTTACGAAGCACATTGAGTTTTTGATGAGCTTTGTGCATCGTATGTTTTGCATGGTGGTGCTTTGACTAATACATATGCCACTTCTTTTGTAAATCAATGCCTTGGTTGATAAATATACCCACTGCGGTGGAAACCAATGGCCGTCCACTATGGCAAGTAATGGTCGCACATTAGAAGGAGTTTAATTTTTATTTATGAAATGTGAAGGAGAAGTAGGAAAAGAGGAAGTGGTGGGCGTCGACCAACATATAGTGCAGAGGGAGAGGGAAGACGAGCTCGCACAGGGCCGGTTGCTGCTCAACAGAGCTCTTCTATGAGAGACTAGAATTGACCAGCTCGCAAGGGTGCTCCATTTGACATTGTAGGCAATAGTTTTGATGCTCGTCCAGAACCGGAAAGGAAGAGGAGACAAGGCATGGAGGAATTCTCTCAATCTATCTCTCTTGACCAAGATCTCTCGCGCTCTCTTGACTAATCTCTCTATCGGCTAAGGAAGGAAGCAAGAGCTTATTCTCTCTCTCTCTCTCTCTCTCTTCCCCCCCCCTCCCTTGGAGAGACGAGGCCCAACAATTCTAGGGAAGGAATCTTTCTCTCTCTCTTGAGCTCGGAAAGAGGGAATACCAAGGGAGTATAGGGCATGAGGGCAACCATATCAAAAAATTCAGAGGAGAAAGTTGAAGCTTATTGTTAGAAATTGAAGCAAGGAGAGCCACATGAAGGAGGTCTCCATCACCATCATCAGTTTGAACTTGGTTAATCATCTTCATAAGTAACGGAGCCGTTAAAGGCCTGCTTAACGTTTGTAAAGGAAGCTTAAACTCCTAGTTTTCACTCAATCCAAGTGATGGTGCTGTTAACATCCCACCTTGGTTATTGATTAAATTGCACTCAAAGATTCACTTACTTTGTTGAGGATTATGCTGATTGTCAAAGTTATCAGTGTCTACTAATTTCTCTCTCCCACACCTCTCACAGCCAGAGGCCCCGCGCCTTCTCGGCTCACGTTTTGAATGTTACCATATACATGTGGTAGTGATGTGTCTGAACACACTTAGGACCGCTAGGGCATTTTTTCCCTCACTAGGAGGTTTTTTTCCACGTGCATTGTATATACACCCATCACTCTAGGGTGAAATCTTTCCATTGCACACTAAGTAGTACACTATCTATTGTGTGCCTTGAGCTTCCTTCGTCTTCTCAAAGCTATGTGTTTTTTCCTGCAACCCTAGTTCCAACAATTAGTATTAGAGCAGGTTGCATCCTCCCGTGCTTAGTTGCAAGCAGTTCCAACACACACCTGCTCACTTTCTTTGATTTCTTATTTGGGCTCATTTCGGACTTCGTTTCCACTACAGGCAGTACTACGTAGGCTATTTTGTCATTTTGTCCAGAATTTTTGTCAGTGCCGGTTTTTGCATAACAGGTCCCTTATAGTCTTCTATGATTAGTGTTGTATAGCACGCGTTTTTTTCTCATCTTTTTGAGTAGTCTTCACATTAAGTGAAAGCATTCACCATGGCAAACAACAACACATATGTGTTCAAGATGTTTGATGATGAGGACAGATTGGATGGGGAAAATTACCCTATGTGGGATTACATGATGCAACATGTTCTTGTTTCAAAGGGTGTTTGGAATATTGTGCAGGGCATTGATGTACGTCCTGGTTCTGAGGATGTAGGCAATGTTGAGGATGTTGTAGGTCTTGTTGCAAGGATTGTTGATGTTAGAGTTGTTTTGCCTATGGTAGAACAAGCTCATTGGGATGTAAAAGATGCGCAATCACATGCATTGATTGCATTTTTTGTGAAGCACACTATTACTCCTCACATTCGTTCAGTGAAATCTGCAAAATAGGCATGGGATATTATGGCTGGTCTTTATGCAAGTTGCAATGAGGCAAAAATTGCATTGCTGCGTAAAGAGCTGGAGTCGAAGAATATGCATGAGGAAGATGATATGGACACTTCCCTTCTGGTGTCAAGGATATCAATGCGCAACTCTGCAATTGGAAAATCACATGTTCCTAATTCTTATGTTGGCAGCAATTCGTTTGAAAATTCTAGTGATAAGGGAAAAAACAAGATGTGTTGCCATTATTGTAAATCTAATGATCACTTGATCAAGCCGTGTCCTAAGTTGAAGGGCAAAGAGGCTGGTTCCATTACAAATGCTGGTTCCACTACAAATGTAGCTATTGTTGAGTCTTTTGTGAAAGGAGACTGTGATGCTAATGCTGATGCAGAATGGGCTTTTAGTACAAAGTGCACTTAAAATCGTGCTTCTATGATGCGTGCATGTCAGTTACTGTAGACTCACATGTGTGGTATTTTGATAGTGGTGCTACAAAGCACATTACCTCACATCATGATTTGTTCACCTCTCTTTAGTCTATCCCTCATGGGAATTCAGTTACTTGTGCCAACAATGCCGCTTATCCGGTTTAGAGAGTTGGAAAGATCGTGCTTACTGTTGCAAATGCCATTTCCTTCACACTTTCTCATGCACTTTATGTACCTGGGATCAAGAATAATCCTTTTTCTGTATCTACACTTGCTAGACTTGGTCTTGTAGTCAAATTTATGGATGACAGATGTACTATACATGACCTTAGTTTTGGTGATGAAATTATTGCATCTGACATTTTATGCCATGGGCTATATAATCTCACTTTGTATGACAAGTGTGGGAAAATTTTTTCAATTAGAGTTGTGGATTCAAAGGCTATTTGAGATGCAAAACTTTGGCATGCACGTTTTGGTCATTTGAGTTTTGCCAATTTGCTGCGTTTACAAAAATATGATATGATTGCGTCTTTGCTGCCTCTTGAAGCACCTGTCAAACATGTTTGTGAAGGCTATATTTTGGGTAAGATGCAACGTTCAAAGTTTCCAAAGGATGGTTAAGTTAGGGCCACATGCAAGTTGCAACTTGTTCATAGTGATGTTTGTGGGCCATGAAAACTTTGCTCTCGGGAAATTGCATTTACTTCGTGACTTTCATTGATGATTTCTCCAAGCATGCATGGGTATTTCCACTTAAAGAAATGTCCAAAGTATTTATGTGCTTCAAAAAATTTCTGGATATGGTTGACAATGTCTCAAAATGAACTATGGGAACCCTCCATTTTGATTGAGGGGGGGAGTATATGTCTCATGAATTTAATGCATTTTTGGCTAGTCATGGGATAAAACACCAATTACAGTGCCTTATATGCCTAAAGAAAATGGTGTTGCTGAGAGAAAAACAATTCACTTATGGAAATGGATGTATGGTCAAAAGTCAAGCTTTGTCACATCCGTTTGGCTTGAGGCCATCATGTGTGCCAATTATGTACTTAACCGGTGTCCAATAAAAGATTTACAGTCTATGACTCCATATGAAGCATGGCATGATAAAAAGACTTCTATTTAGCACATGCGTGTTTTTGGCTATTTGGCATATGCTTTGGTGCCAAAAACACAACGTAAAAAATTGGATAATAAGGTTGTCAAATGTATTTTTGTTGGTTATAGTGCTAAAAGCAAAGGTTACAGGTTGTATCATCCTCAAACAATACGTATTCTAGTTTCACAAGATGTTGTGTTTGTGAAAGATTCTATGCAGTCCTTGCTGTCATGTAATAGAGACAGTAATGTAAGCTCACATGACATTTATGACACTTTGTTGCCTCTTTTCAATGGTGGAAGTTCCAATGTAAATTCCAATGAGGAAAATGTACAGCATATGGGGGTTTTTGAAAATGTTACAGATCAACCTATTATTGATGCATATGTACTTGATGAGGAAAGGGCTAAAAATGAGCAGGATAGAGGTATGCCAAAATGGCTGGTGCATACATTGCATGACAATAAATTAGATGTACCTTTGTCTAGTTGCACTTGTTTAGGATCTTGCCATGCATGTTATGCATCAGGTTGTTGTGCTTTGGCTGTGTCTAGCTTACATGATGTTGAGGACCCTCTATCTTTTGATGAAATTCAAAAAATTGCAATCAGAATATGATGCACTTATAGAAAATGACACATGGACTTTATGTGATTTGCCTCTGGGAAAAAAGGCCATTGGTACGCAGTGGGTTTACAAGTTGAAATGCAAGCCGGATGGTGAGATTGATCGCTATAAGGCTCGACTTGTTGCAAAGGACTATGCACAACAAAAAGGCATAGATTATGAAGAGACTTTTGCTCCCACTTGTTGTATGACTATTGTGCATTTTCTATGTGCATTGGTAGCTCATTTTGGTTGGGGTGTACATCAATCAGACATTGTTAGTGCTTTCTTTAATGGTGACATATTTGAGGAAGTTTATGTAATGTAGCCTTGTCGTTTTGTCAAGAAAGGAAAAGAGGATAAAGTGTGCAAATGTAACAAGCTTTGTATGGGTTGAAGCAATCTCCTCGTGGTTGGTATCAAAAGGCTGAAACTCATTTGGTGAAATGAGGATTTCGTAAACAATCCAATAGAAAGCACATTGTATGTAAAGCGTGAGGGTGATGTACATCTCATTGTGGTTCTCTACATGGCTGATTTGTTGATCACTGAACCAAATGAGAGACATATTGATGAATTTAAGGCTGACTTCAATGCTACTTTCTAGATGAAAGATTTGCGGCTGTTGCATCATTACTTGGGTATACACTTTAAGCAGAGTGATGGTGGTATTTCCTTGTGACAAAAAAGTTACATAGAGACATTGCTATGTAAGTTTGGACATGAGGATTGCAAATATATTGCCACTCCCATGAAAACAGGTTTGAAATTGAGTCTTCATGATGCTGGTGATCCTGCAGATGTCACTCTTTACCAAATTTTTGGTGGATGCCTCATTTATGTATGCAACACGAGGCCGGATATTCAATTTTCAGTCTCACACATCGGCAGAGTTATGCATAGCCCAGGGTCTAAGCATTGGTAGGTTGTAAAGAGGATTTTCTGCTACTTGAGTGGCACTTTACATCCTGGCTTGTTTTATCCCAAGGGGGGATCATTTCCGCCAGACTTACATGCTTTTTTGGACTTAAATTGGCCTGGTTGTTTTGACACACGAGTGTTCACAAGTGGTTTTGGTTTCATGCTTGGTAGCTCATGCATATCATGGTTGAGCAAGAAGAAACCTACTGTGTTCACTTCTAATTGTGAGGCTGAGTATAGGGAAGCCTTCACAGCTACAATTGAGTGTGTATGGCTCAGACGCAATCGGAGAGCGTGATTCTCCAAGATTGACAAGGAAAGCATCGGGCTTCTGGCTGTGAGAGAGTAGAGAGAGAAAGAGGCAACAAGAATGAAATAGTAAGAAATTTACAACACAAATGCAGCCCAACCCTGCTTTCATTCAAATTCTCAATTCATGTACAAAGTATGGTCGAAACTGACCCTTGGTATTCATCAAAACTCTAGCAAAAAACTTTGGGTAATGAAAGAATCTCGAACAATGGCACCCATACACATTGAATTCCTGCTGTTGCCTTGCCCTCCAACCAATCATAAGGTCGGTTCTTGCTTGTTGCATGCTCAAGCTCTTGATTGCTGGCGGCATGAACCGGATCCCGCAATGATCACATGGTGGCCCCATACCAAGCTTTAGAAAAACATCCTTCTTGCACCAATTCTCGCCTAGACCCTTACTTTGTTCACTGGGTTAACATCATATGAAAGATTTTTCTTTGATGTCCAATTCGGAGGAGATCATCTTGAGATTTGTCCCTTGCAACTTTTACAAACATATCAGCTTCTTGTTGTTCTTTGTCACCTAGAAATCAGAGAATCTAAAGCTTTTTAGATTAAGTAGAAGGTAGATATAACTTAATGCTATGAGAGATATGGAGATGATAATGAGAGCCTCTAAACAAGAGATCTATGTATGAATTCTTATGAGATAGAGCTTTGAGCTAAGGAACAAGGATGAGAGATAGAAAGAGACCGAGCTCCTTGATGCCAAAGCCTTGAGAGCCCTCAAGATTTGGAAGGATTCCTCGTTCCAAGCTACCTAAAACCTTATAAAATACTTTGAGGAAGATCTCAAAAAACTCTCTGTGATCATAAGCAGCTCATGAATTCCTCCTGCTCACATGCCTCCTCCTCCTTTGGGTGGCCAACCCTACAACTGCCTTGCTTTCTCTCTCGTTATTGAAGGTGCCACGGAAAGAGTGTGCGAGTGCAAGTGCAAGAGCAAAGAGACAGACCTACTGTTGGGTGGAGTGCACAACAACGTTATCCTGTTGCACCTCCTTATTCTTTTTGTGTATACATGGGTTAAGCTAGTAGATGGGTTAGTAGTAAGTGGGCTCTCTGGCCAGTTGGCCTGAATACCAACAAACTCCCACTTGCAGGCCAACATAGCCCAAGTGACATGGTATGTACAATCGTGAAGCAATATAGTGGCTTCAACCTATACCCATCAACTCATTGCAATGTGTAAACCGCTCCAAAGCTAAGGCTTTCGCCAAAGCATCTGCTAGGTTGTCATCATGGTGTACCTTGACCAAATCATTGAGCTTTTTGGCCAAGAAATCTCTTACGAGATGATACCCGACTTCAATGTGTTTCGATTTGGAGTGAAACATGGGATTCCTTGCCAATGCAAGAGCACTCTGACTATCACAATATATCACTGGAGTCTCATCAATGCCAATATTTCTAACCAAGCAAGATAACCATACAGCCTCTTTACTTGCATCCGAACATGCAACGTACTCTGCTTCTATAGTGGAAGATGATGTACAATCTTGAAGACATAAACTCCAAGATACTACTGCTCTAGCAAATATGAAAACATAGCCAAATGTTGATCTCCTATTGTCGACACAACCCACATAGTCTGCATCTGCATAACCCACGATGGATACATCACTGTTCCTGAAGCGTAAACACCTGTCGATCGCACCTTTGAGGTACCTAAGAGTGTGCTTCACTGCTTCCCAATGCTTGCTACTAAGATTTTCCATTTATCAGCTCACCACTTCCACTACAAAAGCAATGTCTAGTCTTGTGGCCACCATAGCATACATGAGACTGTCCACTGCCAAAGAATATGCCATTTTTGCTCTCTCAGCATCAGATTTGGGTGCATCTTCCTTGCTGAGTTTCAAAAATTCCTGCATTGTGGTACTCAATGCTTTCCCCCCTACATATTGAAACATTGCAAAACTCTCTCAATGTATGTTTCCTGAGATAACTCAAGAATACGACGTTTGCGATCTATTTTGATTCGCATGCCAAGAAAGTGTGTAGCATTCCCCAAATCTTCTATTGCAAAATTGTTGCTAAGTGTTTTCTTCAAGTTGGAAATCTCCACAATCATTAGGAAATTTCGGAGGTCATTTGGAGGGCCTTCTAAGAAAATGTATTTTTTGCACTCTCTCTCTAGAAAAAATGGCAAATAAAAGAGCTGGGTCTTTCATAGTAAAACTTCAAAAAGTGTACTTTAAGTAGATTCCTTACTCTTCTGAACATTCGTTCGTAGTGATTGAGGGATAATCCTCTTTTCAGTTGCATTGAACGAACCTCGTCAATATGGAGGGAATGAGGCTAACATGGAGGGACGAATCCGCAGCCGCTATTCACTTTCCATTAAACCTGCACATTTGGCTAATGGCGCACTCCTCAAATGGCACAAATGTTACCCAGAAACGAGCCAAATATCACCTTCACATTGATTTGGACAATGAGTACCAACCATTGAATAAGCGCAGTAAAACAAACACACATATACCTCCCGCTTCCATAGACACGCTCAGAGCTCAAGGAGCTAAACACATAGATATTTGGAGGAGAGGCTCTCTCTACCCTAAGAATCCAATAACTAATGCGTCTCCACCGTTTGTCAATCCTACAAGCTTATTGACCTTTGCTGGTGATGGAGAAAAGGGCCTTCTGGGTTATTGTAAATCACTTACAAGAGAAGCTGAAACTTACAAAAGCATTCTCCAAGCTCAACAATGTGAGATTGTTCGCCTTTCACATTTACATTCTATAGATCAGGTTACCATTATGCAACATAAAACAGAGGTACAAGAACTGAAAGGAAAGGTGCGAAGTTGTCAAATGAAGGACACCATCTTGGGTGGTCGTATCCGAAAGAAGAAATTGCGCAATCTTGAAACATTGCAGGTTGCATCAGGAGGTCTCAAGAAAAGAATCCGAGCATTAAGGTGATGCTTCTTGGTTGGCTACATTGTCTTAGTTAAGTAATCTTTTTGTTTTTTCTTGTTATGCATTGTTTTCATGTGCCTAAATAGTGTTAGTGAAGCAAATTTTCTGTTATTTACTTATGCATTGTCTTCATGTAGAGATTCAATCTATCCTGACAAGGAAAACATTGACCCCAAAGCCAATATAGGAAAGAGATTGAAGCCACTTATAAGTAGAAGCCTGGCAGCAGATATAGTACATGACAAGAAGTTTAAGGTCCTACAACGAAATGTAGTGGACCGCTTTATTTCAGAGAACTCAGTGCCTGCAAAAGAGATACAAGGCACACTTGATTCACTTGGTGTAAGCAAAAGAGGATATTCGGCTATCCAAAAGTTTGTCTCATCCATCTTTATTAGGAAGGGTATAAAATCCAAACTTCTACCATCAGCCTCAAGTGTTTGGAAAGAGAGGCTTCAACTTAACGAGGCACAGGGAGACTATCTTGGACAGCCCTTTCATATTAAAGCAACTTACAGTGGCCATGGAGCAAACATGGTATATGATGAGTTCAACAATATTTTTATGGACCTGTGGATATTACAGAAGAGAATGGTGGAGTTTTACAACATCACATTTGAAGAGTCACGTGGGGTATTACATTTTGTGTTAAAACTGGATGAGTGTGAGCTTGTTAAAGAGAAAAAGCTAGAGCGTGTTACTATTACTTTAATGAATAGAGCCCTCTCAAAGTGTCCCAGTGATGATCCTTTATATTTTAGTGTTCAATCAGAATCTAACATATGGTGGCTTGGTGCGTTTGAGGTAAGCGAGATTCTCAAGTAAGCTCAAATGTTCAGATCTACTTAAGTCTCATTTATTTTGTGTTGCAGGTAAAGAAAGAAGATCATGAGATTCTATATTGGGTGTTCCATCGAACTAATATTCCGGAGGTGATTGATTGACAGACTAACCAGGGAGAGGTACTACGTCTAGATGGAAGGAGAGACTTTCAAGTTCAGTGGCATCTTGCAGGTGACCTTAAAACATTAAAGTGTATGTATAATTGTGGAATGGGTGCAATGGCAAAGTCACCGTGTTTGTTCTGCATGGAGCCTGCAAAGGTCATGGACCCAAAGTGGTGGAGAAAAGCTCCAACACGTCACATTGAGGATCCTGCTTTTCGACCGGTTTTGAAAATACCACTTGTGAATGTCCACATTTGTACAATGCATGCCCTTTGTAGAATTGTGGAGAAATTGGTCTACTTATACATCGGGTTTGCTTGGAAGATTAAGAACTCCGCAGAACGACAAGTAGCCCTGCAGTGCTTAGAAATGGTACTGTCAGATATGGGGCTTCATGGTGGCAATGTGAAAATCCAGCGGGATGAAAAGAGATCAACTGCTGAGAAGGATGTCCCATGCAAACCATCCATCGGTGGGGTGAAGGCACGGAGGTTTTTATCTAAGCCCCAAGGTACAAGAGATCCAAAGCTAACAAAACATGGAAAAATATATAACACATCTTATGTTAGCAAGGTAGAGTATCAGAGCTGGAAAAAGCTACATATTGCAGTCAAAGACCACGAACCAACTACTCGTAACGCGAAGGCTGAGGTTTGGCGATCAATAGACATCCTATTTTTGATGTGCGACAAAGATGACTGGTCACAAGGTGATATGAACAAGTTCAAGGAAAATCTCAACCTTCTGAAAAAATCATTCAAGACAGCATGGACAGACACCCAGATTACTCACTACATGGTATTATCATGTATTTCTTTCTCTCTTATGTGCAAATATGTGACTGTAAAACATTCTAACTAATCTGTTTTCATATCCAGCACATCATCTTCAATCATTTGCCATATTTTATACAGAAGTATGGGAACCTGGCAATATGGAATACCCAAGGGATGGAAAAGTCTCATTACATAGCGAGAAATGCTTATTTCAGGCACACACGACATGGTGGCTCTCAAATCAAGGCTAGCAGTTTGAGAGAACTATTTGAATGGTTCTATCGTAGAATCATTCATCGAATGCAGGCAAAAGAAGTCTTGGCAAAGTCAGCAACAGCACAAGCCATCAGACATTTACAACAACAAAAAGCTAAAAGATCAATGGCATACAACAACTCCGGAGCTCGTGAAAGTCAACGAAGGTGGAGAGAGACAATGGTGTATGTGAATCACAAGTGGAGAAAGATACTCTGAGTGGATGACATTGTACAAAATTTATGTAATACATGATCTTATACAATTGCTACTTGAAGTGTATCAAGATTTTGCAGGTTCAATTTTGTTTTTTGGCACGTCACCCTTGTAACGAATCATGAGATGTTTGCCATACTCTAAAAGTTCATCTGGGTTTTGTCTACCAAGAGCTAGTGCCATTGCTGTGTAGGTGTAGTAATACGCTGCCCGAACACCTATATAGCCTGGGCAGTAACCAAAACAATCTCTAGCAAACACTTTGTCCACAAGAATGACTTTATCTGCACTTTTGGGAAGCACCGGTCCACCCAAGAAGCGTGATAGTGTCTTGAATGTGTAAGTTGCTATTGAACCCTCTTGTGACATGGAATTGTGAAAAACTACTATCGGCGACTCGCAAAGCTTTGAAAGGTACTGTGCTAGGGCCGCATCCCTCCCTCGATACTCTCTTGTCCGGCGCCGAAGGAAGTCATCCTTGTCAGCAATCCAAGACTTCACATACAATGTCAGAAATGACACAGAGAGAGAGAGAGAGAGAGAGAGAGAGAGAGAGAGAGAGAGAGAGAGAGAGAGAGAGAGAGAGAGAGAGAGAGAGAGAGAGAGAGAGAGAGAGAGAGAGAGAGAGAGAGAGAGAGTTACCATGAAGCTCTCATCCTGCAGAAAGAGGTTTTCTTGCCACAGGTCTACAGATGTAGTTGACCCCTGACCTGAATGGTTAAACCAATCCTCCACTTCTTTGTTACTTTTCGATGGTCTTAGGCTTTGTCTTATTGCTTGGAAGGTGGCTTCATCAGGTAGTGTCTCCTTGTATTTTTCAGCTTTCTCAAAGCATCTTCGAAGGCATTCCATTGGATTGCTGGATGTTTCCATTGCCTCATCATCACTACTATCCGCTGAAACAAATCCACTCCTCTCCTCTTGGACTCTGGAAATAATAGCCAGGGAGAAATCCTCCCTTAAATAAAAGACACTTTGCACATCATGTAAGAAGATATAGGTCCTGTCTCCAATCCTGAAGTCAGGCACAGCAGGCAACATCATCTGAGCATGCTTCTCAGTGAAGTTACTGACATCCAATGGAAGTTTGATTTCTGTGGTTTTCACAGAGAGCATCTTACTTCTTTGTACTTCAATTGCCTCAACCTCAAGGTCGACTGTGTCTTCAACCTCCTCGACTTCTTGCATATGAGTTGTCTCCTCGCATTCTTCATCTGGTGCTGCATCCTGCTCCTCTAACACCTCATCAGGATTCTGCATGAGGAATCCAAACAGGTTGTTCAGGTAAATCATAAAGCCAAAGGCTTCCTGAATGAGTTTGCATTCTTTTTGATGCAAAGGGCAGGCTGAATGTCGGCAAGAGGGTGGTAATTCCCTATACTTCTTCAGTCCCTGTCCCTTTCCACCACAGTCATTTAAATGCACAAGAGTCATAGTAGGCAGAACAACCCTTCCTACCTGCACCATCACTTCAAACTTATCTCTGTAGGACTGCAAGAAATTACTGTGCTGAGCTAACAGGTCTTCAATGTCAAACTTTGGATTAAACATAGAATGAACTAGATCAAACTTGTCCCCAGCACCACAAGATGCTGCAAAATCAAACAGCCTCTCATCAGTTGCAGCTGGGTCTTCCAGAGAAGACACATCCTCTTTGTCTTTACATTTAGTTGCACAGGGACTTCCTTCTAGCACATCTGTATCATCTGAGAAGTCTATATTCCTCTTTCTTGTATTTCTCTTCAGAAGTACTGTAGAGGGCACCACAGCCTTGTAGGGTGAGGGATCCTCTTGCCCTGGTGACCTCTCTGATTGATCTTCACCAATTGACTTTTCTTCAGATATGTCCTGACAAAAGTCAACAGTTCTTTTGGCAGATACATTAAGCAACCGAGCCTGCAAGGGTTGAAATCCTGGCACAAGCTCTGGATCAGGTTTCAGCCTCTTCTGCCTACTAGACCTTAATCCTATTCATCAGGAAACATGACAAGTCAAAACCATCAGGAAACATGACAACTCTGCCAAAACCAAACCATCATGATCTCTCTCTCTCTCTCTCTCTCTCTCTCCTGATAGATATAAATATAAATAAATAAATAAATAAATAAATATATATATATATATATATATATCTGTCTCTCACCAAAGCACAAACAAAAACACACATAGTCTCTCTCTCTCTCTCTCTCTCTCTCTCTCTCTCTCTCTCTCTCTCTCTCTCTCTCTCTCTCTCTTTGTATTTTTCTATTTGACTAAAGGCGCGCAAGGACGGAAAAGTGCTTTTTGCAACTCTCTCCGTGCGCCTTAAGTACAATTGAGGGAGAGTCATAACCATACTATAGGCGCGCGGAGAGAGCTGGAGCCAGTATTTGGTTGGCTATGCGCGCCGTTAGTAACGTGTACAGAGAGGGGAGGGAGAGAGACAATTTGTATATATCTGTGTGTGTGTCTATGTGTATGTGTGTCTGTGTCTCTGTCTATGGAAGTATGGGTATTGAGGTGTGTGTGTTGAACAACAGTCTGGGTCTTTCTTTGTTTAGACACACACACACACACACACACACACACACAAGTTGTACCAACTGTTGGAAATACAGAGAGAAAGAGTGAGAGATCACCTTTTGTTGGTGGGGTTTGCAGGAACTCCAAGGGAGGTGTCTCCTCCATTGCTTTTTTGTGTGTCAAACTGACTCTGTCTCTCTCCCTCCCTCTCTCTCTCTCTCTCTCTCTGAGAGTAAGGAGTCCCTCTCTCTATCTCTCTCTCAATCTGTGTCTCTCCCTCTCTCCCTCTCTCTATCTCTCTCACAATCTGTTCTCTCTTTCTCTCTCTCTGTCTCTCTAAGACTCTCTCTCTCTCTCTCTCTTTATCACTCTCTCTCTTTCTATGGCTCTCTCTCTCTCTCTCTCTCTCTCTCTCTCTCTCTCTATTGTTCTCTCTCTTTCTCTCTCTCAAAATCACACTTATAACGGATACACACGGCGGCGCCCCACGTGTCACTATAAATTAGAGTATATTTGCATGCTGTCACACGTGTGGTCATTATTGAGACCGTATACTTTTGTACGTCATATAAAGAGGTCAAGAGAGAGAAAAACCACACCTCGTGAAAGAGAGTGAGTGAAAGAGAGAGAGAGAGAGAGAGAGAGAGAGAGATAGATAGATAGATAGATAGTTCTATTATCGTCCTGGGAGGTCAAATATGACCTATGGGACCAAATGAACATGTCACGTGGTGTGAGTGGAGTTCATAAGTGACTCTCGATGCTCAAAAATGGCTGAAATAAGCGTCGCAATAGAGAGTCCACATCGTGGTTGGGAGAGGAAGGTATGTAGGGAGAGCTCATGGCTGAATATATGGGGAAAAGAGGACCTAATGTGGTCAAAAGCTGAGCACTCAAGTAGTGTGTGGTACTCACTCTCTCGCACTTGACGAGGGCATAAGGTGCAAAGTCGATGACACTCCTCGCCAGTGCCCCAACGTCCTGTCTCGCAGCGTAGAGAATGGGAGCTAAGACGAATGGAGGCAATGGTGCGGATCGCACTCAACGGGATGGGCTCAAGGATGTAGGAATGGGTTCGGTTACCTCGTTCCGAGAAGAAGAGAGATTTGTAGTTTGGGGCAACGTGTGTGGTGTAATGGCTGAAGCGAGAACCTCCAGATTTCTCCCAAGCCATGATACATTGGCGTTGTAGGAAGGCCTCATTAACTTGGGAGTCGATCGACGCATCCTTGACCAAGTGACATGCATCCCATCTTCCAAACCATTTCTTGATATCAAGCATCCACCCCGAACTTAGTATTTTGCTCTTGCATGTCTTTTGAACCTTTTGACTTGCTTCATATGCGATTCTAGGAAGTCGATGCAAAGGGCTACGTTGTGTCTTACGCATGTACTCCACAACCCTTTCCATGCCCAAGACCTCAATGGGAAGCGATCCGGACTCAAGAAGTAAGAGCATGTAGGGTGTTTGTGTCTTGACTTGGAGAAAGTTGGTGAGAAAACGCTTTTGGACATTCTCAAACTCTTTCCAAGTAGACTTCCCGATGCTTCCACCCCACACCTCCACTCCATAAAGAAGCACTGGTGTCACCAATGTGTCAAAGAGGTACTTTTTGAGAGCCCAACACTTGATCTCTCCTGCATTGCACATGTTCTCAAATGCATAATAAGGCCTCTTTCCGGCTTCCAAGCGACGCATTGCACAATCCTTCCATTTATGATTGGATGGAACCTCAAGGCCAAGGTACTTGAAGTGATCTACCACTTCAAGTTTCTCATTGTTGTATACAATGCATGGATTTTCGTCATTGAGGGTCTTTACAAGCATAACCTTGGTTTTGGATCCATTCACGATCAGCCCGCTATGTAGGCAAAAGCGTTCCAAGACACTCATAAGCTTTTGTGCATCTTCTAAGGTATGTGCCAAGAGCACTACATCATCGGCATAAAGCAAAAGCATGATCACCGCATTTCCAATCTTAACCTCTTCTATGCCTTCTTGCTGCATAAAATCAAGAACCATGTGCTCCAATTCATCAATGAGTAGCCCAAAGAGGGTTGGGGAAAGTGGGCATCCTTATTTGACACCAATAGTGCTTGCAAAAAATTCTGAAATTCCATCTCCCATACGTAATCGACATATCACTTTTTGGTAGATGCGAAAGATTGCATGCATAAATTCTCTCGGCACTTGAAGGCTTTGCATACGTCTCCAAAGATTTCCTCGCGGTACCATGTCAAAAGCTTTCTTGAAATCCACAAAGCAACAATACAACTTTTTTCCTTTCAATCGAGACGCTTCCATAAGAACTCGAAGAGTGACAAGGTGATCAATAGTGCTATGATGCTTTCGAAAACCTGCTTGGCCAAGCGCACGTTTGCTATTCTTTTCAGCCCATTCACTTATCTTCATCTCCATGATACATCCAAATAACTTTGCCATCAAAGAACCAACCATTATAGTGCGATAGTTGTTCACATTGTTTACATCTCCTCCTTTGTGCAAAGGTTTGATCCAATTTGCACTCCAATCATGAGGCATGCCATACTGAAGTGCAAGGTTAAACATATCGCATATCCAATATCGTGTTTTCTTGCTTGTCCATTTAATCATTTCAGCCTTGACACCTTGAAGGTCACCTGCCTTGCGAGTAGCAAGTTTCTCAAGCGCGCGGCATACATCTTCAATGGTAAAGAAGGGAGACATAAATGGAAGGGAGCTACAACCCTCCATCTTATCAACATTGGGTTGCTCATAGAGGTTCTTACAATGCATATACATATCCTCAAGAGTCAAGTCACCAAAGCTCTCAACGCGCTTGCCTTTTAGATTTTGCCAAAACTTGCCACATGCATGTGCTTTCTCTTGTGCTAAAAGAAGTTGTTTTTCGACTTCCCACCTTCTCCTCTTCTTTTGAACAAGTGCTTTGTATGTGTGTGAACATTCCAAGTAAACTTCCTTGTCTTTGATTGCATCCAATCTTAGCAAGTGTTTTCGGGCTTGACTACATTCCATGTCAAACCATTTCTTCTTGGAACTACCCTTCTTAGACCTTTTGAGAGAGAGAGAGAGAGAGAGAGAGAGAGAGAGAGAGAGAGAGAGAGAGTGCAAGAGCCGTCGTCTGCGTCTCCGACAGCAAGCCGACCCATCGACATAACGAAGGTCTGCCTCTCCCTCTGCCTTTGCCTCTATCTCTGTTTCTATCACAGTACCAAGCACAGTCTTAGCAAACAACCCACACAAACAGTCTCACACACACACACACACATACACACACACATATACACACCCACACACACACACACACTCACAAACACACAGACACACATCTTTAAAATACAAACACACACACACACACACACACACACTCACAAACACACAGACACACATCTTTAAAATACAAACACACACACACACATACTCTCTCTCTCTCTCTCTCTCTCTCTCTCTCTCTCTCTCTCTCTCTCTCTCTCTCTCTCTCTCTCTCTACCAAAGGCGCGCGTAGAGAGGCATACCCGTAGTGCATGTCTCTATGCGCGCCGTTAGTACTGTGTATTGACCAGAGAGAGAGAGAGAGAGAGAGAGAGAGAGAGAGAGAGAGAGAGAGAGAGAGAGAGAGAGAGAGAGAGAGAGAGAGTATGTGTGTATTTATTTTACCCTATACTAACGGCACGCGGAGGTGTTTGTTGAGGTAAAAACGTGCTCCGCGCGCGCCTTTAGTAATGGGCTCTCTCTCTCTCTCTCTCTATTTAAATATGCTAAGCTATAGAAAGGAGAGAGAGAGAGTCATAGAAAGAGAGAAAGGGATTGAGACTCTTCTTTTGGTGTACAGTGAGATGGCTAGAACAAAAGCCACTGCAAGGAAGGCAGGCAAGGGACCAGGATTAGCATCTAAAGCAAGTAGCAGATCTGCAACCCCAAAGAAAAGACCTGGAAAACCAAATAAAATTCTGAAAGGGCCAAGGATGAAGAAGCTGCAAACCTGCATGGGACTTTTCAGAGAAATCAGAAAGGCACAGAAATGTGTAGATTTATGCATACCAAAGCTGCCCTTCCAGAGGATGGTGAGGTCCATATGTGATGAAGCTACCTGGGGCACCAAAAGGTGGAAGGTGGTGGCATTAATGGCTCTACAGGAAGCATCAGAGGACTTCCTACTGGAGTACTTCAGTGACATGACCATTGTTGCAGCCCATGCCCACATGGTTACTATAATGGACAAAGATAGTGAGACACTGAAAAGAATAAGGTGGAGGTATGACAAACTACTGGTCCCCAATGTCTGCAAGGATAAGAAAATGAGGGAAATTTTGTTATACCCCCCGGAGCTAGTGCCACAACTCACAGTTGTAGATGTCACACATGATGTGAATACAAGGGCAAGGGCAGAGACTATTGCTCGCCAAACAGAGGACATGAGGGAAGTAGAGCTTAAGGAGAAAGAAAAAGTAGCAGTGGAGTCCCAGAGGCAAACAGAGTGCAATGTGACCCTGTCCATAGAGGCAAGCAATCAAGAAACTCTACTTTCAATGAAGGATGGTTTGCTTGCAGAGATACCATTTGTAGATGGAGCCAGAAAGCTAGCTCTGGAAAAAGTGGACATTAATTTATTGCAGAATCCAGATGCTCAAATTTCAGACACAATTATCTATGCTTGTCTTAAGTAAGTGTTACTATCTTGCTAGCTTTGAAAACTCAGATAATAGGTTTGCTAACTCAGGTAGAGTCTGTGCAGCCTGATCAAAAGTCAACTCCCACTGCACACTCACACAGAGGTGTTTCTTCTTGATCCACAAATGTCAGTGATTATTAGACAAAAGAACAGTCCATCTGGGACCTTTGAGAGTTGGTTTCTCCACTGTGCTATGCTGGCAGTTACTGTGATCATCTTTCCATATGAGAACAACCATCACTGGAGTCTCATATGCCTTGATGTTGACCAACCAGCAGTGTGGATGTTTAATTCAATAAAAGGAACCCACCCTGAAATTAGGCTGTAAGTGTTTTGTATCAAAAAGTGTTTCTTATAGATATCCATGTAAATTTGAAGCCTCATGCTAACATCTTGACATTGCTTTGTGCAGTTGTATAAAGAGGTTGTTGCTTGCCTATGGCAAGCTATGTGGAAGGTATGAACTATACAAGGCCCCAATCAAAGAAGTACCTGTCCCAAATCAAACCGATGGAAATTCTTGCGGCTGGAGATGTCTTCTCCATGCAGAATATGTCCTGCAAAGCTACTTTGCATTAAACCCTTTCATGACTAAGGTACCCATTTGGCAATGCATTGAGTTAGTTTTGGTTTAGTCTATAAAAGAATTCTCACCATGTGGTCTTTCAATTTTGCAGAGTGCTTTAAAAAACTACACATATGATTATTTGGAAAGATACCGGGTAAGTTTAATACAACACCTGCTTACTATGTCTAGCCCTAGAGAGCTTGAAGATAGCGGCTTGGATGAGCGCACTATTGATCTTACAAAACATGACGTGCCACCACGACAAACCCCTACATCCGATACAGTGGAATCACAATGGGCCGAGGGGGTCATATCAGCAGAAAATGAAAGAGCCGAGGATGAGGAAAGGTCAAGCGAGCATATGGAAGGTGCTAAGGTACAACCGGAGGAGACAATGAAAGAGCCAAGTCAGCCAGTGGAGGAGCCAAAAGAGCCTATGGCTGAAACCCAAGATGAGGAAAGCAGGCCTATAGATGAGCAAAAGGATATGGATGAGGAAAGCAAGCCTAGGGATGAGCAAAATGATATGGATCAGGCAAGGATGTATGAGGCAAGCCGATCAACCGAGGGAGACGAAAAGACCTTGGAGGAAACCTTCAATGAGGCAGAAAGAGCCATGGGGGAGACCCCTGATGAAGATGTGAATGATGACTATGAAGATAAAGCGGAGGAGAGCAACAACGACATGAACACTACAGAGACCCAGTATGGACCCTTGCTACTTGTAGATACGGTTGTTCCGGTAATGTCTATTCAAGTATGGCAAAATATGTTCAGCTTCTAGCTACTTATATGTACTTGTCAACTTTTACAGAGGTTGATTATCTTGGACGTCAATGGATTGATGCTGATGCGGGTGCCTCTCGGTGATAGAGGACCCTTTGAGGATTTGCAAACGTTTCGGATGGGAACTTGTCGAGTCGTGGTTCGTCCAGGAACCAAGGAATTTATTCAGTTTCTTCTTCCGCGCTTCAGAGTTGCCATATGGTCTTCAATGCAAAGGCAAAACTTGTCGCCACTAGTTGTAATAGTTTGCAGTGTATGCCACGCTCACACGTCAGATTTTGCCTTTTTGTATGATCAAAGAAAATGCGTTACCGTTGAGGGCCATTACCACCCTAAAAAACCACACTTACCTCTTTTGTACAAACCGTTTAGCCAAATCGGTGTACCCTTTGATGCAACTAATACACTACTAATTGATGATACTCCTGAAAAGGGAGAACTAAATCCGCCGGGAACAACTGTCTCACCACCTTCTTTCGAGGGGCATTCCTTCGATTTTTACCTTGAAGACATTCTGATTCCATACTTACAGAAATTGTATCTCAGTCCATTGTTCACGGACGAGTTTGTACTTTCTAATGAATTAAGATGATTCTTCTATCATGTCTTTGTCTTGTCTAACATATATATATATATATATATATATATATATATATATATATATATATATATATATATATATATATATATATATATATATTATATATATATATATATATATATATATATATATATATATATATATATATATAGAGAGAGAGAGAGAGAGAGAGAGAGAGATTTGACGTGGTAAAGAAATGTATTTCAAGCACACTTTTTCACAGGGCACAATTGAAAAATGAGCTCAATAAACTTCATGTCTTGAAAGTCATTTGTATACACTTGGGTTCACAAGAATATCTGTTACATTGACACTACTTCAACCCGACCATCCAACTCTTTGCACAAAATATCTTTTTCCCTTCGTCGCATCACCTTACGGCCAGCTAGGAAAAAGGAAAAATCTGATAGATCCTTGTCCATTGACTCTTCAATGATGTCATTTCGCAAATGCTGAAGACTGCATAGCTCCCTTATTGTAACCACCAATAGTAGGCCATGCTCTTTATCAATCACTTCCACATCCACAGTAGGATTATCTTCCAAACCTGCAGAAACCTGGTCCATAGGAATGTACTTACCGTTTAGCATTTGTGATCGCATATACCAAAACGAGAGTAACAGTGATTGGCTTGCAATCATGTACTTGAAAACTAGAGTATCAAGCGCGACCTCGCACCATAAACCAATCTCTTCCTTTGCATACCATCCTTTGTCAAGAAGTTTGTCACAGGATGACTGCTGAAATGACTTGCACATGAACATAGTTTTTGTAACTCGGATGTTGTAGCTATGAAACAGCTCTATGAAGAGTGCAACAGGACAAAAGTTTGCAATTCTAACCAGTTTGGTAGGAATAGAGCTACGTAGAGACCTTTGTATATCCTTGTAGAGCTTACTTCGCATTGCCTCCACCATTGTTTCCTCGGGAACTGGCCAGTCCACAGTGTTCCAATCGGTTGGTAGAGGCACTTTCACCAACATGCCATTCTTATTCCCTGAGCTGAGTTGGTAAAAGTGGTCATAAAAAAAGATTCCCTCATCAGCCAGTCTTTTGCTGCTCCTCTCTAAGTACTGTAGAGAACCAATGTGGGCATGAACAACATGGAAGAGGCCTATTATGCACTCCACAGGCTCCCATTGCTCATAAGAAGAGGGATAAACATCTGCAATATATATAAGAAGAGTTAAACTAAGAGTATCAATAAGTACAAATGACAAATCTAATGTAATTGAGCTGTGAAGAATGGAGACATTACTCATAACAAGCGGGAGAAACATTGCAAAATATATAAGAAAAGTTATAATGAGAGTATCAGTAAGTTCACATGTCAAGAGTACTTACAATTGCAACGTGGTTGATGTATATCTGATACATTTCCACCGTTTGCTATCACCTCAGGATGGGTAAACACATGCTGAACAAGAACTTCCTTTACAGATCTTTTGCCCGATTTCAACTTTGAAATCCAACACTCTGGCCTTCCATGCTGAGCGGTAAACATTGATACCACTAGACCTCTTGGGTCTTCTTGGTTGCATGAGGACCCATGAACCTTTGTTTATCCTTTGTCCAACCCATTGGTTCTCTGCACTTATTGAAGCTGGTATTGTAATTGAGGATATGCTACTACTTGGCCTTCTAGGCAAAGTGCAGTTGTTGGTTGTTGGTGTGAGAGACAGTAAACACCTGGAGCCTCTTGGGCGAGAAGACGTGGACGCCATAGCTCGCAGAGAAAAGCTTTAGTGGAGGGAGATTCACTTTGAAAGCATTCTAATGGAGGGAAAGTGTTTTAGAATTCCAATATCTTGTGCGGGCTTAATGGTCACCCTCCAGTACGTTAATGACCATAAGAGAATATCAGAAGTGGGACCACATGCAAGCACCTAAAAGCTCGGTAAAAGGAAGGAAATTACTATGCTACAATCCTAGATTCGTGAAAGTTTTATGCTATTTTCCTATTTTTTGAGTCTTTCCACGTACTTTCCTACGTAACGTAGCCTTCATGCTCATTGGACGCGCTCTATTTTTCTCTCTCTTCATATGGCCCTCCAAATGACCTCTGAAATTTCCTAATGGGATGTCCCAGCTATAAGCATGCCATCAACATACAGAACTAGAATGATCATCGAGCCATCATCTAGCTTTCTTGTGTACAAGCAGTGATCCTCTTCGCTCCTTTCATACCCTTGAAACCTCATACATGCATCAAATTTATAATACCACTTCCTTGAACCCTTCTTTAAGCCATAAAGTACCTTTTTGAGCTTACTTACTAGCTCCTCACGAGATGCCTTCTCCTGAGCAAACCCTTCAGGCTGCTGCGTGTAAACATCCTCATCAAGATCCCCATGAAGAAACACTGTCTTCACATCCATTTGGACAAGTTCCATGTCCTCAATCTCTACAAGACCAAGTGCAGTTCTAAGAGTTGTCATCTTGACCACAGGCGAGAAGATTTCATCAAAATTGACTCCCTTTTGCTGTTTGAACCCTTTGGCTACAAGTCTAGCCTTGTACTTTGTATTTGAATCACCGTAGGTAAATTTATTCTTGTAAACCCATTTGCAAGGTAAAACTTTTTCATCAATTGGCAGTTCTACCAAGTGTCATTAGCCAGAATTGAGTTATACTCACACTCCCTAGCCTGCTCCCACTTCACCACATCATCCGTGGCTTCTTGGTAGCAACTTGGCTCACCGCAATTGGTCAACATGATGTAATCAAGACCTTGCTCGAAACGCGCAGGTGGACGAGAGACTCTACTAGACCATCTCACTTCTTGATCATTGCTATCCGCTCCCTCTGGAGCATTGCTAGTGGAAGGTACATCACTAGCCCGCTGAGTTGATTTCACTGTCCTGAGGCAACATCCTCAAAAGTGACTCTCCTAACCTCTATTTCCTTGATAGGTTGATTATGCATATTTGAATCATTGAAGATCACATTTGAACTACGGATGACTCGACAAGATTCCGGGTGCTAGAGACGATATCCCATCTCTCCATCTGCACCATATCCAATGAAAATACATTTGTGTGACTTTGGGTCTAACTTCTGTCGAAGCTGTTTAGGCACGATAGTAGACTCGAGAATGTTTGCCAAAGGTCTTTGACGCGCGCACTCGCTGATGCTGTGCACCCACCCCGATGTGCCCCCCCCCCCCCCCCCCCCCCCCCCCCCCCCCCCCCCCCCAAATGTGTTGCCCGCTGCCTCCCTCGCGCTACCCTTAGCCCCCGCTGCCCCCCGCTCGCCTATCCCTTGCCGCCTGCACTCAGCCCCCCCCCCCCCCCCGCTGCCCTGTCCCAGCCCGTCCGCCCGCCATCAACCCTTGCTGCCGCCGCACGCCCTCAGCCCCAGCTCTCTCGCCGCTGGCCCGATTGCCGCAGCCCGTTTTATCTCACTCCCCCCCCCCTTGACTCGGCCCGTTCGCCCGTCAATTTGGGCCATCCGCATCGGTTACTCCCTGCAAATTCGGCACCTTCGGCATTTGTTTCAACTCCTTGGAGCAGTGTTGTTGCGCCCTTTTGCAGCATCCTCCCGTTGTCGTCCTCTTCTTACGCCACAGTAGTAGACACACATGGAGGCTCCAGCTTCGCCACAGAGGGACTCGCCAGAAGCCCCCTCGCCGGACCCCGCTGAGCCCACCATTCGACTTGCTCTCTTGCCTACACAGCAAGCGAGCCTTGCCGCTGAGGTAGAGCGATTACAGGCAACCTCGGTCATCTGCAAGATTCTCGGCACCCGACCTAGCAGAGGAGAGCTGTGAGACCTTCTCCAAGCCTGCCTTCTCGCAGAGGTGGGAAAGATTTTGGATGTCCAGATTCTCGGACGGGCGTACTATCAGGTCGAGTTTGAGTCCTCCCAGATGCCGTCCAAGGTCATAGCTATGAGTCCACTGGCCATTCGAGCCTCACAGCCCACTTTCGACAGTGGCGACATGGTTTTGACCCAGCTTCTGATGTTCTAGTAGAGGAGGCAGACATCCCCATCTCAGTCTGCTTTCCGGGTTTACGGAGAGAGTACCTACCACTTCTTTCCAGGATTGGTTCCACCATTTGGACTGTCCTGGAGACACCTCACACGGCAGCATCAGTAGCTGCCAAGGCGGCTGGCACTCCCTCAGTTCGAGTTTTGGTTAGAGATTCCCACACTCTCCCGAAGGTTATCCTTTTTCCTCGGGTTAGTGGGGGTTGGTTTCCACAGAGTGTGGAATACTCGGGCCTTTCGAACCAGTGCTTCATTTGCCGACAGATGGGCCATCTAGCGAAGGCCTGTACACGAAGGAGGCCACGACCTGTACCACAGCCTCAGCCCCAGCCTGCCAGGGCTAGCCCGCAACCCCACTGCCAGCAGCACAGCGTACAGATGCAGAGCCACCCTCAGAGTCTGGGGCTCCAACAGAGGAGGGGTGGCAGCAGGCTCGTGGCCGTCAACGCCAGGGGCCACAACGTCAGCCTGGAACTCAGAGTGGCCCTCAGGTGCCTAGTCAACAGCAATGGGTTCCCACGGGGAACCATTTTGGTCCTCTCGAGCAGGAGGAGATCCCTATGCCAGCCTCCACCTCCGCTTCTCCATCGACAGCCGCTCCCCCCCCAGAGTTCCCCCCCTGTGCCTCATCCTCCCCACCTTCTGCTCCCATCGCCTCTCCACCTAGCCCCTATACCTCTATCGCCCCATCCCGCCCCTCTTCTCCTCCACTCTCCCTAGCTCCCTCTCTCCCCCCTCCTGCTCTAGTTCCTCAGTCGCCTCAGGAGACTGGTCTCTCTACGGCGGCTAGGAGATCTCTTGGCAACGCCTTTGCCACGGGTCACCTAGTGCGAGAGGTTCAGCCCTTCTTGCGGCCCCCTTTGCAGATTCAGATATCCTCCCTTGCAGCCATCCCTCGTGGTCTGACGAGCATTGACATCAGACGCTGTTGGGACTTCTTCGACTACGGGTTCACTTGTTTTCTCAGAGATTCCGCAACAGACCATGAGGCAGCTTGTTTCAAGGTCCATGTTTTGTCCTCGCCGCTAGGGGGACAGAGGCCCTAGACTCAGCAGTTGGTTTCTCCTTCCCCCTCTGTGGTAGGGCCAATACAGAGTGGTCCCTTGACTCAGAGGAGGGATGGCTACATACAGGTCTTAGAGTTCTCTCACCACATGGGAGAGCTTGGAGTCACATATATGCTGCAGACTTTGTGGCCATTGGCCAAGTTTGTGGTGACACCCCCAGACTCAGCAGAATGTAGGCACATTGTGGTGTACTTCTTTGTTGATGCGCAGTGTTTGCCTTGCTATGTATACATTCATGAGGACTCCTGGACAGAGGAGGTTGCGTTGCGTACGGCTCGCTCTGCTTAGGCTTGGGCTAGGCACTCACTGCAGTCACGCCTATCCAGAGGATGCTCGGATGCGGATTACTCCCCATCCAAGCCTGCCTCGAAGATAGCCCGTCTTACTGATGCAGCAGCATCTGTTCTCTATCTCTGCCCATGAGGATCGTCTCATAGAACGTGAAGGGACTAGGTGGGCCCCAGTTTCAGCGACAACGGGGCCTATTGCGTTAGGAGCTTCAGCTTTGCCTTGTGGGAGGAGAGATTGATCTCCTCATGCTTCAGGAGCACCATCTTTGTGAGATCCGCATTTGGCGTTGTGGTCAGATTTTGCGTGGACGTTATGATACTTTTTGGTCAGCTGATTTTGGACCTGGAGGCATCCAGGGAGGGGTATGTATGACTATTGCGGACTCACTACAGTAGGCCATTGTGAGCAGAGGGATTATTGTGCCAGGCAGGGCTCAGTGGATTACTATGCAGGTTCAGGGTGGCCTGGTGGGATTCCTGAATATCTATGCGCCCAATGTGGAGAGTGCTCGTGCAGAGTTTTGGTCACAGATTGTTGATTCTTTGCCACATGCCAATCATTGGTGTATAGGAGGGGATTTCAACATGTTGGAGGACCCTTCTAACAGGATTAGTGGCAGCCATGCTACTGTGTATGGAGTCGAGTTGGCAGCTTGGGAGAGGTTTTGTATGACTTTGAGGGTCTCGGATACATGGCAGCACTCTGCTTTTGTGAGGCCCCCAGACAGTCTTACCTTCTCTAGATCGGACCGCAGAGTGGGAGGAGTGAATCTATCGCGCATAGATTGCTTCTACACTAGTGACCACTTCAGTGACATGGGGGGTTCCGTGGGCATCCTGGTAGGGACTTCCTTCTTGGACCATGCACCAGTGATCCTCACAGTGGCAGAAAGGCAGAGGAGTGGGAGCATGATGCTCCACATCCCAGAGAGGGTCTTGTTGGACTCAGCACTCAGAGAGAGGGTAGAGGCTCTCTGGACAGAGGGCATGGACATACAGAATTCCCCAGCAGAGTGGCCTTAGGCCTAGCTCAACTTAGCCGCTTTTTTCTTCAGGAGTCTCTAGCTTGCCGAGCTGCAGCGAGAGAGGCGGAGCAGCGTCTCAGACGGGGCATTGCTTCACTACAAAGGTTGCAGGATCAGCACCCAGACAGTCCATGGTTGGAGGAGCAGTTACAGCAGGCTCGATAGGAGCTTACTAGCACAGAGGAGAGGTGTCATGAGTTTGCCTTCCACCGACAGGCATCTCAGTGGACTCAGGTTTGTGACAGAGTGACTGGTTCTTTTTTTGAGACAGTGGGGCCTCGGCACTCGCATGCCAAGGTCAGTCAGTTGAGGAGGCCCGATGGGTCAGTTGCTTGTGAGCCCAAGGATATGCGTGCAGTCGCTACTGACTTTTATCCTGAGTTACTATCGGTTGAGCCTCAATCAGAGCGGCAGGATGCATGCAGGGAGCAGGTTTGGGCACAGATTCCTTGTCTTGTGACATAGGAGATGCGCGAGAGGCTAGAGATGCCACTTCAGCTTGAGGAGCTGCACACAGCTCTGAGGGCCCTCCCACGTGGTAGCTGTCTAGGAGAGGATTGGTTGACTCCTAGCTTCTTCTTGGAGTACTGGGACCTACTTGGCCCAGATATTTGTAGTGCTTTTCAATACATTTTGCACACAGGAGTGATGCCGGATATCATGAGTGAGGGCCTGATCTACCTCATTCCCAAGGAGGGTAGCTCCTTGGATGAGATTCGACAGTGGCGCCCCATCACCATCCTCAACTCAGCCTACAAAATTCTTGTCAAGGCTCTGAGTTTGAGGATTCAGCCACTTTTAGAGAGCCTTATACATGGGACTCAGACAGGTTTTGTCAAGGAACGCAATATCCTTGACAACATCTTTACTTTTTGGGAGGCTTCTGCTTTAGCACGGCTCTGTGGTGAGGACCTTGTGATTCTTCTTCTCGATTTTGAGAAGGCCTACGATCGAGTTGACTTGGAATTTCTAGAGGGCACTCTTTGCAGGATGGGCTTCTCAGATGCTTGGATTAGAGGGGTGTTAGCTTTGTACAGATAGGCTCACAGTCAGGTGCTTTTGGCAAGGGGGAGAGATGAGCACTTCATGCTCACACGCTCGGTCAGACAGGGCTGTCCTCTAGCCCCCTTTCTCTTTCTCTTCTATGCGGAGGCAATGAGCAGATTTTTGGTGTCACAGCAGGTTGGTCGGAGGGGCTTAGCACTCCCTATTCGGGGAGAGGAGCTACTGGACGCTGAGTTTTCCAATGACTCAGCCTTGTACTTAGATGGCCAGGAGTCCAATCTTCACAGATGTGAGTAGGCTCTGGAGACCTTCTATAGTGCATCGGGCGCACTTATCAACTGGAGAAAGACAGTGGCTTTCTCGCTTGGTAGTGCTCCTATGCCAGATTGGATGCCAAGAGAGGGTTTCAGGTGGATTCCCCCAGGGACTGCAGTTCGATACTTGGGTTGTCAGGTTGGTTTGGACTTGTCTCCCGAGCAGCAGATTGCTCCTCTTCTCCTGTCCATCAGGAGAAAGCTGTTACATTGGAGCTCAACACATCTGTCTCGCTGGCTGGTAGAGTAGTAGTTACCAACCTGCTGTTGGCGACTATGTGGTACATCACTTCCTGTTGGATCTTCTCGAGTTCTTGTATCAGCCAGGTAGAGAGGTTGATCATGAAATTTCTTTGGTCAGGACGTGACACTCAGATGGCCCGAGCCAAGGTGGCTTGGTCGGTCATCACGCTTCCTTGTTCTCAGGGAGGGCTTGGGATCATTGATCCAGCACAGCAGAGCAGAGCCCTTCTAGGGAAGTTCATAGTCAGAGGACTTCTTCCAGGTGAGGAGCCCTGGAAGGAGTTCTTGTTGCAGAGGCTTCGTACCAGGGTACCTCAATCAGGAGACCCTTGGCAACCTTCGACCAGATGGATCTTTACAGAGATGCGCCGAGTTGGTTTGAGCAGGAGACTGGAGGACCGCTTCGCTGTGAGTTTGCTTCGCTCTTGGGAGCTCTTACGGCATGGCCTGGAGTAGCGATAGCTGATGTGCACGGAGGAGCACCTACGGCAGCCCCTCGTCTCGAACCCCATGGTTAGCACTCAGAGAGGCCGCTTGGTTGGTAGTCGACCGCATGTTTCCTGGGGTCCCATGGCAGCAGGTCCAGCGCGCTCTCTAGGTGACTGGCTAGAGTTCACAGGTTTGACAGAGGAGGTACAGGGTTACCAGCTGACAGGGCATGAGAGGGGTGCAGAGCATGTGTCAGGACATCTCAGAGTCAGTTCCAGTTGAGTGGCTCACGCCTCTCGAGCCAGCAGTACCCCGGTGGATGGGAGCCTTCACACGACTGGAGGTTCTCATTTTAGTCAAGGCCTACTTAGAGACGGTCCCAACCCTGTTCTTCGAGCTTCAGGGTGGGGGACGATTACAGCGAGTTGCAGTAGAGACCCCGCAGGTAGAAGAGTGCTGTTTTCACAGGATCTGAGTTGTGGGCATCTGTGGGAGGACTTGCGTCATAGACCCTGACCCAGCAGCTCTTGAGACTGGTCACTGAAGGCTTTGGGCTTGGGAGTGCTGTCCACTGGCACGAGTACAGTGGGATCCTGGTGAGTGGCTATGGAGGGACCCCTTCTCTTTTGAAGACCATCTAGGAGTCCCCTTCTTTTAGTACACTGTTCGGCTTGGATGTCATATACTGGTAGCACAGAGAGACGCCCTCCCAGTTGTAGCACGCCATTGGTAGGAGGAGGGCCTCACAGTCGAGTTCTTGGAAGCCTTTTGGCAGAGGCTGTGGGACTCTAGACAGCCGAGGTGTGTCACTTTGTTTCAGTGGATGGTTGCACACAAAGCTACAGCAGTAGGGAGCTAGCTTGTGCATAGTGGTCTCTCGGCCGCATGTGCAGCCTGTCACCAGTTGGTGGAGAGTCAGCATCATTGTCTTTGGGACTATCCCTCGTCCCAACAGGTGTGGCTATGAGTTCTTCGGCTGATGCCTACTCTCTCCACGGCTAGACAATACACTTGGGGGGAAGCGGCTTGGTCCACTCTCACGGGCTCGGCACTTCACTTTGAGCTATCTTCCACCAGCAGGATGATAGTGATACAGGGGGGGCGACCTACACTCCAGCCTGCTACAGAGCTTACTCTTCAAGAGTGGTGCAGTGAGAGAGAGGAGTGTTGGGAGCTCATATGGCAGGCCCGTTGTTTCCACATTTTTGAGGCAGGCTCTGTGCCACCAGCAGAGACTGTTTGTGACTTTTGGCTAGAGCTGATCCATACTCTCAGAGGACAGCTAGAGGGACTACAGGGCAGCTCCGACCGCATGCGGGGGGCGCCGCGAGGCTTTCCTTTGACTGTGGAGCCCTGGGCCTTTCTTCACCAGTGTCTAGGGTGTGCTCAGATGGCACTACCGACCACCTATGTGGCTCTTCCCTCCTCCCATCTCTTGATTTAGCCTCATTGTATATATGTTGTTCTTTCATTGGGAGAGTCTCCCCATCATGTTTGTTGTAGTCCTCTCTTGCAGAGGTGGTTGTAGCCCTACGGGCAGTTTTCATTAACTAATAGAAGGATCCTTTTCTCGAAAAAAAAAAAGTTGTTTAGGCGCTTGAGCATAAGCTTCACAACCAAAAACACGTAGATGGTCATAGTGGGGCTTAAGTTTGGACCATAGCTCTTCTCCGGAATCTCATAATTCAATGGCGTACTAGGTGAACGATTTATAATGTGCACTACGGTCAAGACGGCTTCTGCCCAAAAATCTTGTGTGAGATTTACCCTCTAGAAAGCATGGCTATGACTCTTTTGTGAATCATATGATTCATGCACTCAGCAACTCCATCTGAGCTAGTGTGTATGGTGCAGTAAACTGCCTTTTAATCCCCCTTTTAGCACAGAAATTGTCAAACTTTTTGGAGACATACTCTCCACCGTTGTAAGTCCGTAACCCCTTGCGTTTCTTGCCAGACTGATTCTCAACGAGTGCTAAAATTTTTTGGAACACAGGAAGAACTTGATCCTTATGTTTCAAAGGATATGCCCACACCTTTCTAGTAGAGTCATCTATGAATGTCACAAAATAGCTATCCCTCCCTAGAGATTTGCTTGACATAGGACCACAAACGTCACTATGCACTAAATCTAGAGGTTTAGCTCGCTTTTGACTCAATGGTAAGTGCACGGACGTAGTCTATTTTCCATAGATACAGTGCTCACAAACAGGAAAGTCAACATAAGACAAGACATGTAAGTAGCCAAAATGAGTCAGAGTTCTCATTCCTTCTTGGTTAATATGACCTAGCCGGCAATGCCACAACTCAGTAGACGACAGCTTGGCTATAGATATGTAATCATGACCAACATCTGACACATGCATGAAATACAAGGTACCATGATTCTTACCTCTAAGTACAACAAGATTACCTTTGCGTACTATCCACGAACCATTTCCAAATGTGGTGTTGTAGCCCAAATCATCAAGATGACCAACAAAAATCAATCTTTTAGTCAACTTGGGCACATGTCTGACATTACATAAAGTAAAGTGCGTGCCATTCCTTAGATGCAATTTGACGTTTCCGACACCCTCAATGTCTAGTTCATAAGCATCACCAAGTCTCACTTTGCCACAAGAGTGAGAATAAATAGAGAGCCACTCTCTATGTGGTGTCACACGGAAACTCGCACTAGAATCTACTATCCAAATCTGTGTATACTGCGCATCTTCTGTAACAAGAGCCTCAACAGGTAGATTTGTTGTGAAGGCCAATACGTTAGAGGTAAGTGGCATAACAACCACTGGAAATAGGAGAATTTGAAGACTCTAGCACATTGATCTCCTCTAACTTTGCTTTTCCCTTGTTTGAATCATCAGACTTAGAAGTTTCACCTGATTGTTTATCCTTCTTGCTTTGCTACCTTTTCTTGCAATCCTTCTTCACATGCCCTTTTTTATGGCTGTGATAGCAATTGACATTACGCATAGAACCCCGAGACCTACTATGTGAGCCCCCACGTTCCTTGCTTTTGGCAGGACTTTGAGTGCGACCCCTCTGTCTATCACTAGCAACATACACATCACCATCCTTCTTGCCTTTGAGAGATTTCTTGCGAATATCCTTGGTAAACAGACTCCCAAGGATGTCATTGTACACTAGACCGGTACCACGTGCTGAGTTGCTAATCGTAGTAGAGAACGTATCCCAAGACGAGGGTAAACTGCATAGCAAGAAGATACATTTGATTTCCTCATCAAAGACCAAACCTTGAGTGGTCAACTGAATGAAAATGATATTGAACTCATTAGTGTGAGTAGAAATAGTGCCCTCTTCCTTCATACCAAGGTCAAACAGCTTCTTCATCAAGAAAACCTTATTAGTGGCACTTTTGTTCTCATAACTGGAACACAACTTATCCCATACATCTCTAGCAATTCTTTCTCCAACTATAGTAAAGTACACAGATTCGGCCAAATGAAAATGGAGGGTAGATTTGGCCTTAGCATCAAGTCTCTCCCACTCAATATCTGTATACTCACCCTCTAGGAGCTCCCTGATAGGATCCAACTGGCCTTTTTGTATGAGAACATCTTGAATCTGCTCTTTCCAAATAGCAAAATTCATCCCATCAAATTTTTGGGTATTGTAAACATCCTTTTCACCACTAGATGACATGGCTGCAAGCTAAAGATAATATGGCGATAAACACTGGTAATTTTGGGAAAACTTCAGCAGATGTTCCCCAAAAAAATTGACAGATCTCAATCCAAAACTGTCACAAGAGATCAGTAACGCATCAAAAGTAATGCTATCAAAGCATAAGATAGGCGCATCAACCACTAACTATGCATAAAAAGTCAAAAATCTGACCCAAGCCTGCCAACATGGCATCAAATGCACCTAGCCTCTCTATACATGTCCTATGGCGAGGCCACGAAAATGGGGTACTCCAGCAACCTGTATCACCGAAAGGATCTCAACATTCAAGAACCCCCCAGCTCAAGAAAACCTCACGCTATCGACCCTCACAAAAGGTTATGCAGACAAGAAACCAGCCCAGTCTCAGAAAGGGCCTTCGAACCAAGTCTCAAAAATGGTCGAGACTACCAGAAACAAGCCAAAACGGCTCCACAAAAGGTACATATGGCAGTTTTCGCAACTCAACGTACATCCACTGTCAACAATATTGTAAGGTGCAGTTTATGCGCTCAAACAGGCGCCAAACAAAATGTGCAAGCAGTAAACAAATCTCTGTGGGGGGTAAAACCGCTCTCAAAGGATCTCAAGAACTATCAAAAGTGCTAAAGCAATGCATATGTGCATCACGTACTCCCACTAAAATCTGTGATGATGCAAAACACTGCAACCTGTAAGAAACCTCGATGTCCTGTATGTATGCAAGAACCTATGAGGAGATAGATGCCTGCAAAAACCGAGACAATGTCAATGCCGAAAAGTGCTCCTGATCAGCCCATAAACACCGTCTCAATAACACATAATAGCCTTAAAATGACTATATACCATCCCAAAATAGTCTCTAAACAACCTGCACCTATGTCCTGTACTTGTACATGTACCTCTAGCAAAAGTGGAGTTGAAAATATAACTCCTGAAGCGTAGCTCGGAGGAAGCTTCTCTATAGCCTGCAACCCATGACACCACCACCTCCTCACGATGCCATCACCTTGCAGCACTCCCCTCATTGCATGTCTCTTCTACCGTTCTTCAACGCTACCCCCTCGCTCATGATGGCTCTCAGCCCTATAAACCCTCCCTCCTCTTCTGCCGCCGCGAGGGCCTCCAAAACTTTTCTATCTCCTCCGCAATGCCTCCTCTTGTCCTCCCATGAAAACTATGTGCCCCTCTGCATGGTGTTTGCCACCGCCAGTTGGCACCACCTTCCTCCCTCAATTGATGCCACCTTGCCAATCTCCCCTAGTTCTTTTTTTATCCAATCCTGGTTAGCCAACCACAAAAAACCTTTTTAAAAATACCTCTAAATTTGTTATTAAAACCTCCACCTTGGGTGCCTTTCCCACCCTCACAATGCCGAGCACTTCCCGCCTTTGGTGGTGGTGCCCATCAATGAGTGGCCATGGGTTGCCATAGTGGGCGGCCATCGGTTGCCACCATACTTCGCATATATATCAACCAAGGCATTGCCTTGCATTTTCGACAACCCATGACTCACAATACCATCATGAATTTCATGGCCAGTATCAATATCTTGGATAGTGCCACTAGCCTTAAGATGCAAGTATAAGTGATTGTATTTTGAGAGATGCTCGTTTAGAGCTTCTTGTCCACCCCTGGTCGACATATCCCACATTCAATACTCCTCAAGCATGTTTTTTCTTTCTAAAGCACACTACATTTGACATAATTGTTAATCAAACACGGCATTCTTTTCCAGATTTCCTGACCGTATCATTAATTAATACATTCCAAGTGATGAAAGTTTCGATAGAAGCCCTTCAAGTATAATTATTTGTGCTTTCGTAAAAGCTTCACGCTTAGCATACAAATCAACCCCAAATACTATAGGCATAACATTGAGCGTACATATCGATCAAGACATTGCAAGACTCCCAATTTTTGACTAAACCAGTGTTGAGCATAGGTTGTTTCACTGCATGCACACTAATTTTTCCCGATCATAAATGTCCAAAACTGTGAGGAGAGTTGTATTGGCCATAAATTGAGCATTTAGTGTCCAATTTGAGCCCTTTAAAGCACATACTATAGCCCATACCAGATGCTATCATCCAAAACCATGTAAAAATGAAGTAGATTACTCGAGCACATATCCCAACTCTAGTATAAATATAACAGATATGACCCCCTGAGAAATACTAAATTGCTCATAATTTTTCAGTCCAGATCCAATCAACGAGCTATAAAGGCAAGCTTGTAGAGCATTCCAAGTACTACAACTTTGGTCTATAAAACTTCATTCTAGCAACATCACTACAGCTTGGCCTGTAGTGATGGTATCAATCTTCATTTCTTGGCCCCAAAACCCACAATAAGCATACATATCAGTCAATCTTGCTATCATATTAGACTCTCGCATTAGTGATAAGTTTAACAAAATTTAAAAATTCTTGTAGACCTCCTTTTTCATACCGTTCCTGCAAAGCGAGACGCCATCCACCCACTTTAAACCTGCACATCCTCCGTGCCAACCATTATCTAAAACAACAAGCATAGACATAAATGCACCCAAGCAGTGCTCCACTATAAGCATGGTTTGACAACTCACATGAGTGTATACCCATCTAGAGTAAAGGAAAATGTAAACCCTATACATTTACAATGGAGCATCATAATACTCTTTTGACATAGCCAACTACAAAAACCACAAGGTATACATTTACAATGGAGCATCATAATACTCTTTTAACATAGCCAACTACAAAAACCACAAGGTATACACATTCTCAAAGCTTTGCACAACTTAACATCATACTTTGGGCACAATTCCATGCAGCCAGGTTGCATCTGCTTTAATTTTTTTTTAGATCCACCCGATTTAAGCTTTATGTTGAAAACATAACACCTGTATTCTTTGCAAAACATGAAAACCTGTCCCAAATCAAAAGAGAACATCCAGACCTCGTTGATAATTGGGAACAAAATTTGTCTTTAGGAAACCATTAGCTTTAGGTAACTTTGAAAACTCTTCATTACTTTCAATTTCTGGCCCTTCAATTCGTGCAACATCTCCCAAGCATCTTGCTCTGCTGCTATTTTTGCACAAACTTGTTTCCAAAATTCTTTGTAGTTTGGTGTCTACTCATCAGCGTATTCCATTTCCATTTCCATATATTTACTGCTAGCATGTAAACCGTGCTTCTTTAAAACACTCCCAACAATCTGCATATTCTCTGGCAAGATCCTCAAATTGTTTATTCAAATTTGGAATAACCAACTGCTCAAATGACCACCATAAGCTCCTCTAGAACTTCACGTGATCGCATCTCCATCTCGTAACAACATGAGAGGTATCCCATTAGATCATAACACTCAAGAAAATTGCACTCTGCATACACAGAATTCAATGCCGCATTCAAAACACTGTCTAGCTTCTTTTGCTTTGATGCTTGTACCCTTTCCTAGTTTGAAATTGCTTCAATCATCTACATCAACTTTTAAAAATTTGGCATAGTTTGTACCTCTTTAGAGAAGTATGTAAAGATTTATATTTGAAAGTTTTTGTTAAAACTCCTGCACTCCTTGTTGTAGCCCTATCTCTCTCTCTCTCTCTCTCTCTCTCTCTCTCTCTCTCTCTCTCTCTCTCTCTCTCTCTCTCTCTCACCCTAGTCGTTTGCGTCGGGTTCACCAAAAATGTTGAAGAACGCAGGGTTGACCGGGAAAGCACCGAGCTTTTGGCTGTGAGAGAGTAGAGAGAGAAAGAGGCAACAAGATTGAAATAGCAAGAAATTTACAACTCAAACGCGGCCCAACCTTGTTTTCATTCAATTTCCCAATTCATGTACAGAGTATGGTCGAATCGACCTTGAGATTCATCAAAACTCTAGCAGAAAACTTTGGGTAATGAAAGAATCTCAAGCAATGGCACCCATACACATTGAATTCCTGTTGCCTTGCCCTCCAGCCAATCATAAGGTCAGTTCTTGCTCGTTGCATGCTCAAGCCATCGTTGGCAGCATGCACCCGAGCCCGCAACCAATGATCACACGTTGGCCCCATACCAAGCTTTAGAAATCCATCCTTCTTGCACCAATGCTCGCCTAGACCCTTTCTTTGTTCACTGAGTTAACATGAAAGATATCTCTTTGATGTCCAATTTGGAGGAGATCATCTTGAGATTTGTCCCTTACAGCTTTTACAAACGTGTCTGCTTCTTGTTGTTCTCTGTCGTCGAGAAATCAGAGAGTCGAAAGCTTTTTAGATTAAGTAAAAGCTAGATATAACTTAATGTTATGAAAGATATGGAGATGATAACGAGATCTTCTAAACAAGCGAGCTATGTATGGATGCTTATGAGATAGAGCTTCGAGCTAGGGCACAAGGATGAGAGATAGAAAGAGATCGAGCTTCTCGATGCCAAAGCGTTGAGAGCCCTCAAGATTTGGAAGGCTTCCTCCTTCCGTGCTACCTGCAACCTCACAAAATGCTTTGAAGAGGAGCTCAAAAAACTCCCTTTCATCATAAGCAGCTACGCACTTCCTCCCGCTCCTCACAGACCTCCTCCTCCTTAGAGTGGCCAACCCTGCAACTGCCGTGCTTTCTCTCTTGCTATGAACCTGCTCCTCTTATGGAGGCATTCCTCAATGTTCGGTGCTCTAGCTTCTCTATAGCCTGAAATCCATGACATTACCACCTCCTCACGATGCCATCACCTTGCAGCGCTCCCCTAATTGCATGTCTCTTCTACCCTTCTGCAACGCTACCCCCTCTCTCCTGATAGCTCTCGTCCCTATACACCCTCCCTCCTTTTTTCCTGCTGAAGGCTTTCAAAAATCTCCTATCTCCTCCGTAATGCCTCCCTCGTGTCATCCCATGAAAACAGTGCGCCCCTCTGCATGGTGTTCGCCACCGCGAGTTGGCGCCACCTTCCATTCAGAATTGATGCCGCCATGCCAATCTCCCCAGCATTTTCTCGATATTCAATCCTGGTTAACCAACCACCAAAAATCGTAAGAAAAAAACCTCGGAGATTGTTATTAAAAACTCCACCTTGGGTGAGTTTCCCACCCTCGTAATGCCGAACACGTCCCGCCTCTGCTGCTGCCCATCAATGAGCAGCCATGGGTTGCCATAGTGGGCGGCCATCGGTTGCCACCATACTTGGCTTGTAAAACACATACTCTAGCCTGTACTAGATGCTATCATCCAGAACCCTGTAAAATTGAAGTAGATCACTCGAGCACATATCCCAATTATAGTATAAATATAGCAGATCCGACCCCTAAAAAATACTAAATTGCCCATAAATTTTCCATCCACACTCCAATTGACGATCTGTAAAGACATGCATGTAGAGCATTCCAAGTACTACAAGTTTGGTTTATAAAACTTCATTCTAGCAACATCACCATAGCTTGGCCCATAGGCATCAATCTACATTTCTTGTCCCCAAAACCCATAATAAGCATACATATCATTCAATCCTGCTATCATATCAGATTCTGGCATTAGTGATAAGTTTGGCAAAATTTGAAAATGCTTGTAGATCCTCCTTTTTCATATGGTGCCCGCAACGTGGTACGACAACGCCTCATGTGACTAACTTGGGTGTTGGAGAGGACACTGCCAACACTATCTACACTGACAGCCAGTGCGCATTGGCAGTTGAGAAAAAGTTTTTCATGCTCGCACAAAGCACATTGAGGTGCATTACCACTATGTCACGGAGAAGCTCTCAGCAATAGAGTTGAACTTGGCTTATGTGCCAACAAAGGACAACCTTGCAGATCTTTTCACAAAGGCATTTTCTTGTGAGAAGTTTGAAGCTTTTCGCAAATCTTTGGGCTTGCTCACCTTTGTGGACTGATCATTTCCTCAAGGCATGGCACTTCCCTTTATTCTATGTGCTAGGTCTCATTCACCGCATCACTCCAAAGGGGATTTGTTACCATCATATACCTGTGGTAGTGGTGTGTGTGAACACACTTAGGACCACCGGGACATTTTTTCCCCACTAGGATGTTTGCCCCCCTGTGCATTGTATATATGCCCATCACTCTAGGCCTAACTCATCTTTCCATTGCACACTATGTAATACACTCTCTGTTGTGTGGCTTGAGCTTCCTTCGTCTTCTCCAAGCCGTGTGTGTTTTCTTGCAACCCTAATTCCAACATCGAACACATATCCCCTGACAATTTTGGTGAACCCAACGTGAAAGGAGCTGAGGTGGGAGATGCAGATGGAGAATTTAGAATAGATAATGAAAATGATTGAAGAGTTTATTGGAAAGGGTTTATATGGGACGCCAACAGTTCCATATTTTTTGAAGATGCTTCAATTGGTCCAAGGATCTTTGCTTGAAGTAGAAGCCATGAAGACAAAGAAGAAAAATCTTTGGATGCAACATTGGATGCAATATATGACAAGAGGCGATTCCTTGATGGTTATGATCTAGAGGGATACCTAGTGTGCAATTAACTAGAAACCAAGTCAAGAGGGATACTAGAAGAGTAATGACTAGATCCTTTGAGCAGTTAGTGAGTTCCAATTTGAAAGATCAAATTCAAGAGCTTATCGAAGCCAATTGGGAATATCTCAAAGAAGCTATTATACGAGTACGTGATGAGCATTATGCAAGATATCAGAGAATAGATTCCAATTCTACCAACTTATTTAAATATTTGAGGGCAAGATGCTAATTTCTTATAGGCTAACAATGAAGATATAGTTAAAGTTGTATATAAAAAGTTGGGTTTTGCAGATGCATTACATGAAGTAGAAATATTTGAGGGTGATGCTATATAGACTAAAGATACACAGGGTGAACTTTGCAAAGAACCTATGCAAGCAATACAGGAGGAATATAAATCAAGGGATCAAAATGACAAATGGCTAAAGCCGAGGATGAAATTGTGCAGGTGTATGAGTGCATCCATAATCAAGTAAACATGCATGATAATTTGGTTACAAATGATGCTTTTGCTATTGACTCAAAATTAGAGAAAAGTTTTTGTGGTACAGATTCTACCCTAGAGTTGACTGATGATGCAGATGCTATAGGTCAAAGCAAGGCTAATATTGAGAGCCACATGACCATGGACTTGGGTATACCAGATTTACAAGGTTTGGATACACCATATTTTGAGGGCTTGGATGTGCAAGAGAATGTTCTTGAAGATCTGCAAAGTGATGATTTGGAGGGGGTGCAGACTCCTCCTTTACAAAATACCTTGTGATATAGAGCTCACACTATGGTAGAATGGTCATGAACTTGATGATGCTTTTTCAAAGAGGGAGCAAAATGCAGTGCAATCTCTTGGTGTTGCATATGATTGGTTTCATCAAAATATACACATCACCCCAATCCACTAGATTTCACCTTCGAACACGACACAATTTCCAAGCAAGGGCCACCATGTGCACACGATCATATGACACACTTGGTAGAACACACCAAACAAGACCAATCAATACATATTTCTCAATTCACTTCCTTCCACTCACACACAACCTCTGTCTAACCCTCTTTGCACAACTTGACCTCAAGGGAAACACCTGCTAAAACACGCCCAAAAATGCACGCACACAAGAAGAGAGGGGAAGGGGGAATCAACACAAAATAACGGCAAAGATGGCTTCAATGTGCACAAAAAAAAATCATATAAAATATGCTCCCAGTCGGCACACTAGCTCCTCGGAAAGCTCAACACAAACTCAAGCATCCCTCTTAGCTTCAAAAAAGCTCCATTCAACTCGACACACTCCACTGGCAACACACACCCACTAGATTTTTTTCTCTATCCTAGCTTGTGTATCCCCCTAAGTTTTATTTTAGCATTTCCTTGCATTGCACACACATGGAACACTTTATTTAGCATACTTGGCATGGTTGATAGCTCGACAAGCTCCCATTTTCTCACTCTCAATATACTACATGTGATCCAACTCTTAGACCCACCACAGCGAGCAACATTCTTCTTCTCTCTCTCACTCACTACACATGAACCACCTCTTAGGCCCCTAGGGAACAATCTGTCCATGTGGGACCTCCTTCTCAACTAAGTAATCTGGATGGTTTCTAGGTGTGGAGGGAAAGCACCCTTTGTCAATGCCACATCATCACTGTATAGAACTGCTATCAACAACCAGATCCAAACACCATCATTATTACCACTAGAGGCAGCTGCCCTGCGCCACCATCCCAGACTGTCAGGGCCACCCAAAAGCGCCCATGCAGACCATCAATGGTGGGCACTATAGGCAACCAAATAGTAGCTTCCAAGGGAGCTCTCCCTCTTTGTGCCTTGAGAGAGTACACAACCCACTATATGATTATGAGCCCTAAGTGCTTGCTCCAAAAAGTCACATGTGGGATTATATCGCTGCCACATAGTCGCTTAGAAGGGCTCTCAGCTCATGAAACCCCAAAAAACCATTAAATTTTCCAAGTGAATCATTCTTTTTTCTCCACATTTGACACTCTGCCATTAAAAGCTCAAGATTTCAATGATTGAGTCATCAAAACCACCCCAACTTGGCATATTAGACTCTAACTTCACCTGAACTCTCCACATGATGTCCTTGCTAGACCCTTCAATCGTCAATCCAAAAACTGCATAAATCATTTGGTATTGCACCATCGTAGAATGGTACAGACTTCATCCTGCTATATCTCCATGGTTCGGGATCTGTTTGACAATCTGTCACTTCTTACTAGCTCCATATGATGCATACTATCCTTCAAAACCGTGTCGAGGCCTAAAAATTCCCAGATGGCACATTTCTTGATGCAACCAAACTGCTCAGAAGTGGCCCCTGGGAAAACTTCAAAGCCCTATATCTTCGCATCCGAGACTTCGATTCTTGTTACTTAAAGGCTGATGCACTCCACATCCCAATCTCTATACATCTACCTGCTTAAACTAGCTTTGATCGCCTGTCTCATCATGTGCCCTATTCGGAGAGCATTTGCAATGCACTCTAGCTTTAAACCACCATATCTTCCACCAAAGCCAACACTTCAAGTCTCCTCACCTACCATCCCATGTATCGCTTTTTTGAGCCCTTGAAGCTTGAAAAACCTCTTCAAACATACATAGCCGCTGCCACCCGCCTGCCTAAAATATTCACACTTGCTTCAACCCTTTTCCATGCTCCTGCCAGCATACCCATACCTTCTTGTTTCATCTGCTATGGTCGACACACTTTAGAAACACCATCATTGGCCAACCGTCTTGTTGAACATTTATGCTCAACCACAAACAACTTTACTTTTTGTAGCCATGGCTCCACCTACAATAACTTACTTATGGTTAGTAGTTACTTTTAATGTATGCCTAATCTTACTTTTGAGATTATTCCATTGTATGTTTCCATAAAAAGGTTAATATTATAGAATCTCAAGTGAACGGCCCAATGTGATCCCCATATTTATTTTGGCTTTAGGTATCTTTTTTACTTATTTGTCAAAGTCTTGGGTAGGGCAATTTACTGAGGGTGGTCTTTAAGTCTCCTAGGCTAGTATCTAAGCAACACCTTGCCCCCATACCCACATTGTATAATCACTAATTTTTTGCCAAGTTGGTTGGTTTAGCTAACATCTCTCTCTCTCTCCCCCCCTCTCTCTCTCTCTCTCCTCATTTCTCTAAGATTTTGCATTGTCGACTTTGACATGATATTAAAGCAAGGAAAAAGAACCATGTTGAAGAAGACTTGAGATAGCAAGCCCCTAAACCAGTGTTCTCTTTCTCTAACGAAAAGGGACTCAACAATATTTTTGTGTAGCATTTTAAAATGCTCAAGGGCAAGGAAGGTCCTAGGAGAAGGGAGGTAGTCTTTGTTGTAGCACATTCTAAAAGGCTTGTGCAAGGGGATTTGGCACCATGGAGATTGTAGGTGTTATGAGACATTGTTTGCACAAGGGGTAGCATTTTAAAAGGTTGGAGGTAACGGGACATTCCGTATGTATTGTATCCCAAAGTGCATGGCATGAGAGTCCCAAAGGGTACGTAGTGGAAAGAGGTGGTTCCTCAGGTAGTCTCAAGAAGCAAAGTGAACCAAGAGAAAATCATGATGGAAAGGGGGAAAGAGGAACACACCTGGAACACACACAAAATGCCTCTCTATAGCCCAGGATATACATAGCACCCCACCCCACTAGATATCACATTCAAAGACAATTCAATTTTCAAGAAAACCATCATGTGCATATGAGCATACACACACACTTAGTACAACACACAAAACAAGACCAATCAATCCAACCTTATCAATTCTTTGCCTTCCACTCACACACAACCTCTCTCTAACCCTCTTTGCACAACTTCACCTCGAGGGGCACACCTATTGACATATGCCTGGAAACGCATGAACACAAGCATGTAAGAGAAGGGGGATCAACACAAAATAATGGCAATGATGGATCAAATATGCACAAAATGACACCGTATACAATATGCTCCCAGCTGACACACTCCTCAACGAACTCAACACAAATTCGGGCAGCCCTTCTAGCTCCACACAAGCTCCACTTAGCTCAACAACATTCATTGATAACACACACTGGCTAGATGCCCCAATTGTCCAAAAGCCTTTCAAATTTTGCTAAAACCCTCTCATATAGGGGTAGCCAAGGCTTCAAAAAGAAAAACAATTTGTCTATCCTGGCTCACGCAACCCCCTAAGTTCTATTTTAGCATTTCCTTGCATTGCACACACATGGCACACGTTTTTTTAGCATACTTGGCATGGTTGATAGCTCAGAAAGTTCCCACTTTCTCACTCTTGATACACTGCATGTGATCCAACTCTTAGACCCCTAGGGAAAAATCATGACGCCATGATTGTCCGTGTGGGACCTCCTCCTCAACTAAAAAATTTGGCTAGTTTTGGGGCTTCGAGGGAAAGCACCCTCTATCAATGCCGTATCATCACTGTAAAGGTCTGCAGTCAACAACGAGATTCAACACCAACATCATCACCACCACAGGACGCTGCCCTATGCCACCATCCCCGACCATCAAAGCCGCCCAAAAGTTCCCACACAAACCATCAATGGTGGGCACCATAGGCGACCACATAGTAGCTTCCAAGGGAGCTCTCCCCCTTTGTGCCTTGCGAGAGCCCACAACCCACTATATAAACCCTAATTGTCTGCTCCAAAAATTCACATGTGGGATTATATGGCTATCACGTGGTGGTTCAAAAGGGCTCCCAGCTCATGAAACCCCAAGAAACCAATAAAATTTCAAAGTGAACAAAATGTTTTCCTCCACATTTGACACTCTTTCATTAGAAACTCAAGATTTCAATGACTGAGTTGTCAAAATTACCCCAACTTGGCATACCACACTCCAAATTCACCTGCTCTGTACACATTCCATCCTTGCCAGACCCTTCAAACATCGGTCCAAAAGCTGCAATAAATCATTTGGCATTGCATTGTCGTAGAATGATCCAAACTTCATCCTAGTATATCTCCATTTTTTGGGCTCTGTTTGATAGGCTGTCACTTCTTGCTAGCTCAATATGATCCATACTGTCCTTCAAAACCGTGTCGGGGCCCAAAACTCCCCTAATGGCACATTTCTTGATGCAACCAAAAGTGGCTCAGAAGCGGCCCCTGGCAAAACTTCAAAGCCTTGTATCTTTGCATCTGGGACTCCATTGTCAATCAGTAAACACTAACACACTCCAAATATCAATCTCTATACATCTATCTACTTGAACTAGCTTTGACCACCTACCATCACCTACCCTTTTTAAAGAGGATGTGCAATGCTTTCTAGCTTTAAGCCACCATATCTTCCACCCTGTAGCTTGGGTTGATAAGCCGTCTAGACCAACTATTAGATCTAGCAAAAAAAGTCTAGCACTTCAAGACTCCTTACTTTCCATCCCATGTGTCTCATTTTGAGCCCTTCAGGCCTAGAAAACCTCATTAGCAACATACATAGCCACTTCCACCTGCCTTAAGAAAGGATGGGGTGTAGGAGGGCCTCCTTATTTCCCATGAGCTTATGGAGGATATTAAAATTTTTACGAATAGGTGCACGCCATGTGTGCAAGAATAATGGGTGTGTAAGAGATGTGTAAGAGTGGTCAAAGGATGCACTTTTCTCCCCAAAAAGAAGGTGGAAACTTTTATGATTTTCGGCCTTCCATAACTCCCACATATTATCTCCAATTTGAGTGGAGATCATAGATATGCAATCTATGCATCAAGCTCTTTCAATAGATATGCTACATGATATGGTTACCCACTAGATTTTAAATTCCATTTTGAGGCAAAACTTTGAATTCAAATGAACTAGCCATTTTTCCTGTTTGAATTCAAAATTAGCCGTCCTTTGATTAATTTCTTAATACTGAAGGTCTGACTTCCTTAAATTGCCAAATAAAGAGGCCCTCCTAGACCCCATTCTTTTCCTAATGATGCTAGGATCTTCATACTTGCTTCAACCCTTTGCCATGCTCTTGTTAGCATACCCATACCTGCTTGTTCCATTTTATATGGTCGACACACTTTATATTCACCAACAATTATGAAAAGTGAATCAAATAGTACCCCATTAGCGGCCTATGCACGGATGAACTTCTCAAGGAAGACATCCATTTGTTTGGCTTGGTCTTGTGAAGCCAAAGGAAAATGAACTAGATTTTTAAGGACAAAGGCAAAGTCAAGATTGACAACCTGGATGGCATGACTAATACTCAATTAGCTGTCTTGACATAGTTGGAGTCATGAAAAGAGAAAGAAGCTTTTTTTGACTCGAGAATGTGAAGCCAAATGCAAACGTAAGAATTCACAAGAGGACAAAGGCAAAAGGAAACCTTGATAGAGATAACGTTAATAAAGATTTGATAGAGGAGATTAGCATGGCATACATGGCCACACTAGATTTCTAGTGAGGTGGCAGTTGCCCCAGCTAGCTTCATCAAGGGAGAAGCCCGTGAGTGGCACATAGGGGAAAAATTATCTCCCTACAAATGATTTAAACCCATGTTTTGGAGTTTAAGTTGTCAGTTTGAATCCATGGGTCGCATTTCAAGGCACATTCATTTGGAAGGGAACCAACATGGCATACAAAAACACTATGGACATGTGCACAAAGTCACATTTCTTGCCAGATTATGGAAAGGATGTGTTTCAAAGTTCATTGTCTATGAATGTTTGAATGTGATGTGTTCACACTTCGTGAATGGGGATTCTTGGATACAGTGTGGTATAAAGTTCCTATGAAGCAATCAATGCTCAGGATGGCATTCTTCTAAGGTAAAAGTATTGGTGGTTGCATGATTGAGGTGTGTCTAGTGGAAGTCACCTTGTCTAGGGGTCCACACTGGTCAACACCTATCACATCTCTGAAAGAGATATAACCAAGCTGTAATGTCAATCTTGGCCTCTCCCAGCCAAAGTGTGGGCTCTCCATTGCCACTCTCATCACCACAATTTTGGAGCATCAAGAGTCACACATCAGCCATACACATACTACATCACATGTAACTTTGGTCCCATAGGTCATATTTGACCTCCGAGGATGATAATAAAATCTATCTATCTATCTCTCTCTCTCTCTCTCTCTCTCTCTCTCTCTCTCTCTCTCTCTCTCTATATATATATATATATATATATATATATATATATATATATATATATATATATATATATATATATATATATATATATATCTCCCTCTCCTTCTTTCCCTATTTCTTTGCCTCTCCCTCTTTCTATCTCTCTCCCTCTATCCCTATCTCTCTCTATTCCTCTCTTTCTCTCTTTCCCTATCTCTCTCTCTCTCTCTCTCTCTCTCTCTCTCTCTCTCTCTCTCTCTCTCTCACTTTGAAAATCTCCAAGTGTTTACCGCGCTGTTTTATTGCGTTTTGTAGAGAGAAGGTGTAAATGCATTGAGAGAAACAAAAGAGAGGAGGGTGGGGTTTTTTTGTGTTGAAGTATTATCATGACTTTATCCGCTGTTATTATTGCTATTATTATCGATGTTATTACCGATGTTATTACTGCGCTCGTTACCGTCGTTATATCCGTTGCCCAAATTTAGTACCTAAACTTTCAAATTTTGGATGCTATTATTATCGATGTTATTACCGATGTTATTACTGCGCTCGTTACCGTCGTTATATCCGTTGCCCAAATTTAGTACCTAAACTTTCAAATTTTGGAGTAACTCCCCCCCCCCATTCAAATTTTGGTGTTTCCCTCCTCTCAATAAAAATTAAAGAGTATTGTATATAAATTTCAAATATAAAAAAGAAGAGAAAGAAAGAGAGAGAGAGAGAGAGAGAGAGAGAGAGAGAGAGAGAGAGAGAGAAAGAGAAAGAGGGGGGAGAAGGAGGCAGAGGATATAAGGCTCGGGTTCAGATGCTGCGGCAAAAATGCTTCGCAGCGGGACGTCTAAGTTGGGTGGCAAAAGCCTATTTGCTGCAGTAGGTATCATCTTCCTTCGGGCCCGCCATTTTTCTTTCGGCACCCCCGCCCTTAAAAGAGCTACTGGCCTCTCTCCACCTCTCTCTGTTTTTTGCTCTTCTTCCTCCAACACCGTTCAGACGAGGCGACAGTAGCCTGCAGAAGCCTTTTTTCCTCCAGCCTCGTCTAAACCCATCCTAAGATTACCCTTTGTTACAACTAAAATAATAATTGTCAATTGATTAACATAATTGAGAATATTCTCAAATCTAAAGAGAGGAAGAGGAGGGAGAGAGAGGTGAATGGATTACACGATCAAAAACCTTCATAAGTGCAAAATGTTTATGAATCATCTTCCAAAAGATCACTACATGAAGCATCATCCAACTCTAAGCCCATGGCTCCTAAATCAATAAAGAGAAATGGAGTTGTCGTTTGTAGATGCATTGCCAGCTTCATCATCTGTAAGTTTGTCATCCTCCATCTCATCATCTTCATCATCATGAAAATCATCCTCACTAAGACTTGCTGCTACCGGACTTGATTCATCGACCTCCCTCTTCTTTGTTTCCACCTCATCCAAAGTCGGAGGTGAAAGAGGGTCGAAGATAGTCTCCACTTCATTAGTGGAAAAAATGGTTCTCCCTCAAGGTGTTATGGGAATTACAAACCAAAGTTTGGGTTGGTGGATTGCTGGGATATAGATGACCTATAAAATAGAAGCTCAAAGTGAGTAGCATTGGTATAACTAATGCTACAACAAGTAAATAAGAATAAAAAAGGCAGATGTCACTCACTTGCTCACAATTGTGCTGTAAAACTAAATTGTCATACCTCCCTGTGTGATTCACACTAGACTCCACCATGTAGAGCCCATTCTCATGTTGTTTAGACACATTTGCAAACCACTTGCACTCGAAGATGAAGCTATGAAAGGTTTTAAAATTAACCTTTAGTATCCTTTCAATAGTTCCGCAGTACTCGGCTTCATCACCGTCTGTGTCAAAGTTGCCCATGATGGCACCATCCATGGTGGTTCTATGCTCGTCAATGTGGCGCGTACGAAAGTGATGACCCTTTGACTACATAGAGTTAAAGAAAAGGCACTATAAAATAGAAAAATATATTAATTTATCAAATACATATTAAAGATAATTTCAAGAAATAGCAAGACAATATGGTTTAGGTATATGAGTACTCTACCTTTGGTACACAGCCTCATGCATACTCCCATTCTTTGTTGGTGATGTCTTCTCGGCGCACTTTTGCCTCGGTCATTCTCTCATGAATCCACTCTGCACTAATGAGATCTGGGAAACATGCAAGGTGTCTAGGCACTAGGGGTGCCCTCCTTCCTCCATGTGCTTGTTTCCATGCTTCCCTCTCTTGCAAACACCTGGACTTTGCCACTGTCCACAAGTCCACCCACTTGGTCATAATCTTTGCATTGAGAATGCAAAAGTTATCGACCACTCGGGACAGATTCATATCCATGTTAAGTAGTTTCCCCTTTCCACTTTTCAAGTGTCAAGTCATCCTTGAATGTTCCTCGTCTGACCACAGGCGAGGCATTGAAGGATCAACTTGTTCCAAATACTCTAATATGTAAAAAAATGCCTCTTGAACAATCCACCCTTCGGCCATACATGCCTCTTGGTGAGACTGTAGCCGCACAAAATCTTTGAGAGTCTTTAAGAACCTCTCTAAGAAGAACATCCATCATTCGTGCACTACTCCACATATAGCTATCTCCTCCACCATGTGAACCAAGAGGTGAATTTGACAAAGAAGGACCGATCAAGGAAATGCATCTTCAATGGCGCACACAGTTTTTGTTGCAAGTGTTTGAGAAACAGGAATAGCATCTATTTCGATTTCCTTGGAGCTCACAAATCTGCAAGAAAACACTTAAGGATACACTAAGTGCTAGTTGAAATTATTGTGTACATAAAAAATGTGTAGTTGAGTGGAGTCTTGTGGTGTACCTTACTAGCTCTCCTAATTTGAAAATAGCATCCCTGACTTTCTTGTCCTACCTTATACACATACTCACCGATAGAATGAACTACAATGTAAATTAGGAAAAGGGAAAGTGATTGATAGTCATACACACAATCTATAGATAGAATGAGGATTATGAAGATTACCTAAAGCATCTTGTGCCAATCGTGGGACTTCAATCCATACAATTGAACGCTTCCACCCTTCTTTGTTTTCGTGAAAGCTCCCTTTAGCGACCTCATGTATTCTATTGGTGTGCGAATAGAGGTGATGGTACCCTTCACCTTGTCTAATTCTTCTTTTGCTAGCATCCATGGTGATTTAGGAAGCACAATATTTCCATTTGGGGCACCCCGTGGAGTGGCAAAGGCGGGGAGACGTTTTAAAAGCCTCAAATCCTCCCTCGCACCCAAAGAGTCCTTCTTGACAATAATGTGGTCCCATAGTGTTTGGGCTACATTCTTGAATATGTGCATGGGATCCAAGAGGTGTTGTATTTTTAAGTCCTTCCAATATGGAAGCCTTAAAAATATGGAATACCTTGACATACCTTTTGGTGGAGGATATGGAGCGGGATTGTTGTTGTGGTGTTCCTCCCTAATGGTTGCCCAATCTGCCATTGTGAGCTTTAGAGGAGCCTTCCCATTTGTTGGAGCCTTGTGCTTGATATGCCCTTGGGGTAAGAAACGATGGATGTTTGGATAGATTACCTTGCACAGGGAATCTGGCCTCTCTGTCACCAACGATGGCTCGCAAGTAGGACATGCATTGTGACCCGATGTGGACAACCTTGCATACATATCATATGGTTAGAGAGATGAGTGAACTAAAGTGAGATAAAGGGAGAAAGGGAATGGGGGAAAGAGAGATAGAGGACAGGGGGTTACCAGAAATCTCTCCAAGCCCAGGATAGTCGTGCATAGTCCACATAAGGATTCCCCTGACTTGAGCCTCTCTTCCCCCGTTTGCAAGTGAGACATTGACAACATGAATGCCTCTCCATAACTTCTCCAACTCCTCGGTGAGGGGCTCGAGGTAGTTGTCAATATTTGACACTTTGTAGTTCCCTAGCACAAGCAAGGAAAGAAGTATATTGCCCTTTTTGGTTGTCTCCCATGGTGGAATATTGTAGTTGAGGATCACCACAGACCAAGTGCTCCATGAAGTAGACTTAGTGCCAAAGGGGTTGACACCATCACTTGCTAACCCAAGCCTTAAGTGTCGAGCCTCCAACCCAAACTCTGGCCATTGAGTTTTGATGTGCCTCCATGCAGGTGAATCGGCAGAGACACGCATCATTCCATCATTTGGGCAATGGTTTGTGTGCCATGCGAGAAGATCCATGGTAGACCTACTTTTAAACATGTGTTGGATGCGAGGAATTAATGAAAAATGTCTTAATACCTTGCGGGGTTGGTGTGCCCTGCTCACACCTGTCTTGTATCGTGCTGATGGACGGCTTTCAAAACCATGTCCGTGAGAACCACACCCTCAGGAAGGGAGGGTTTGTTACCAAAAAGAAAGCCTTTACCATTCACCATGGCCCCCCCAAGGTTAACCACCAGTAGGGCGCCACCAGTTTGGCCACACCCCTCCATTATCACCACAAGACGATCTCTCTCTCTCTTACTGCCTGGCCCCGCCCATATTCTCTCTCTCCTACTCTGTCGCTTCATCATCCGGCCCGGTAGCTGCCTTTGGTATCTCTATCCACACTTCAATCCCGGCGGGCCTCCATAGATAATATCCCCTCTCTCTCTTCCAAATATTCTCTCTCTCTCTCTCTCTCTCTCTCTCTCTCTCTCTCTCTCTCTCTCTCTCTCTGCTTGTCCACACTCCAGCCATGGCAGGCCGTACCCCCATCTCCTCTCGTCCACACTCCCTTCGGCCTTAAGCACCCCTCCCCCCCCTTTTTAGCAGACCATTAGCCTAAACACCTCCCCTCCATTATCTACACCTATCTCTCCCCCTCTCTCTTGGAAATAGCCACGGTGGGCCTTAGGGCAAGTATCACCTCACCCTCCCTCTATCTCTCTCACCCTCTCTTCCCTCTCTCCTCTAACACCCCCCCACTATATCCTCTCTCTACCCTATCTCCTCCCAACCCCTATCCTCTCTCTCCCTCTCCTCCCTTGGTGGGAACCCCCCTTGACCAAATAATCCCTCTCCCTCTCTTGTTGACTAAGCCCCTCCACCCCCCCCCCCCCCCCCTCTTGCCTTGTCACGCCTGCTATTGTTACCCCCGCCCTCCCGGGCCTCGCGCTCATCCAGTACGATCGCGCGCCCACTGCCATCCACACCCCCCCTATCCCCTCTCCCCTCCCTCACCATCTCTACCCCCCCCTCCCCCCACTCTCACTCTCTCTTGTGCTCTGTCTCGCCCGCTTACTGCGCGGCTCCACACTAGCAAGCTCGCGCTCTCTGTACACTGCCGCACACGCGCACTATCCCCCCCCCCCCCCCCCCCCCCCCCCCCCCCCCTCCCCCACACACACACCCCTATCGCCCCATCCTCTCCCTCACCCCGTCTCTCTCACTCTCTGGCGCTCTGCACATAGTGCCCGCCCGTGCAGGCCCCTCTCTCCTTCTCTCGGCCTGTGAAGGCGCAGAAACCCCCCCCCCTCTCTCTCTCTCTCTCTCTCTCTCTCCTTCTCTCGGCCTGTGAAGGCGCATAAACTTCTCTCTCTCTCTCTCTCTACACACCACACACACACACACTCACACCCTCTCTCTGACCCCATCTCTCCCCCCCCATCCGCATCGGGTAGCTGCAGCAGTAGGCCGTCAACCCAAAAAAAAGCAAAATAAAAATAAAAATATAATATATATACTATATACTTAATAAGCCCCGTTCCCACGCACTCACACATACACACACATCCGCCCACATGCACATGTATACACACGACACGCGCATATGCATGCCCCGGTGAAATACAAAAGAAAAAGAAGAAAATTAAACGACAATGATGACCTCGACAAAAGAAGGAGAAACCCAAAGCACGCGCCGCCAACAACAAAAAGGAGAAATGCGCCAAAGGCATGCCTCGACCGGCCCCGAAAAGAAATACGTAGTACACTAATGCACCGGCAACACAGGGCCATTCGCCGGCATCACGCAACGACGATGCCATTTTCAATAATTTGTAGGTTATGTTCATCATTTCTTTAGTTTTCACCCAAGCCATTGTAAAATTCCCACTTTGTAAATTCCCTCTCTCTAGGTGATGGTCACAAAGGCCCACCTAGAGATTCTCATTTTTAATAACCTCCCAAAACAAAGCAAGGGTCAACCACACGGGGCCCACCGCTTGCTTTGTCTCCCCGATTAGCTTACCCTAATCACACCGGTATTACCGTAATCCAAGAAGCCAACACCTATAAATTGGAATTGAGAGGTCACTATCGGGGGGGGGGGGGGGGCGCAGTTCATGAGAGGTCAGCACTTGGTAGAGTGTAGTGGGAAGAGTTGACACTATTGGCATCACGGGGAGGGTTCTTGTGTGTTGGTTTGCCTTGGGAATTGCACCATGCGAAGGGATCCACGTTCACCTCTCGACTCCAATGGTCGATGCACACACGTATACACGCTCTTGGTAGGAAGCTTCACAATCATTGAGTCATCTTAGAGAACACACCAAGTAGTTTTCACCATCTTTTCTCCCTACCTCTCTATCACCACGGTGTGTCACCTCGTTGGAAGGAAGGTCATTGTAAATACTGCAGAAATAATTCTCCCTCACACCCTCGAGGGTTTTCATCATTTTTCAATCTCTCTCTCTACCTCTCTCTCTCTCTCTCTCTCTCTCTCTCTTTCTCACTGTGTGTAAGTTTGTGGTGTTCATATCATCGTGGTCTGCGTCCTAGCCGCTCAAAGCTAGGTGGTGCCCCATTTTCTCTTTACTGTGACAGGCTCGAGGCACGCCACTCGGCCCCCGAAATTTTAGAGGCCGTCGGGGTTCAAGGTTCGCTTTGCTCCCATCATCTGGTGCATCCACGAAGAAGGGCTTCTAAGACCCTTCAGTTTACAATGTTGAAAGTGATGCGCACCATCAATCATGGATGAATGGCTGAAGGAATTTTCTAACTGGAGGACGGAAGAAGAGGAGACGAAGGAGGGACTAGCCTCCTTCATTGAAGTACTACTGCCAGGCTGCAAGGTCGTCAGTATTCAAGAGGTAAAATTCTCCATCTCGTGTTGCTTGTTTTAACCACAAATTGAGAGGGAGGCCTATGAAGTACCATCACTGCTGTCAACCAGAGCATTCTATCAATGAGTGCCGACAGAGGAAGTGAAGAAAGAACGGTGAGTTTTACTTTTGAAAACTGCGGCACTCTCACAAGAGTCAGATTTTCTGTAGCACCAAGTGTTTTCTCTCTAATGCTTCGAGAGGAAACTACATCAACCACAACGTTTAAGTCCGGAAGCCTAAAGCATTTTGTGGACACAAGTGGGCCTACACTCTCTCTAGGCCTGGAGAGTTCAAATGAAGTTCGACCACCCAAGCGTCGTCGTTGCATACAGAATGGAAAGCCCATTGAGGTAGACTCTTCCTGCCCAGTCCGTTTTGAACCTAATGTGGAGGATTGTGCGGACTACTACAAGAGGTAGGAGCATATGGTGAAGGTGTCACCCCGTCAACACCCGAGGTACGCAACCCTAGTGGTCAAGATCCTTGCCCTACACCTGGCATGGATAATAACAATAGGCCAAAATTATTTCCTTTCCGTTTCTTGCAACACATGCATGTAAACATGTATATTGATAGGAAGATATTCTACCAACAAGAGATTGTTTTCTTGTTCGGAGCCGAGATGCTTGATGAAATCCTCAGATCTCCACGCCCCATCATCTTGCCCCTCCTGGATTACTATCACTCTTTTGATGTAAGCATCTTTATTCTGTTCTAGCTTGGTGATCCATTCTATATCCTGTTTTAACCTATCCACTCAACTCTATAAAAACCCGCTATGAGCCACTACTGTTGTTGAAATATATATATATATATATATATATATATATAAAGGTTTGTGATTTCTTGGGTCACTACCATGGCATGTGTTTCTTTCCCCACATTGAGTGGAAAGAAGGGAGAATATCTCACCACCAACTTTTTGGATCATTTCGACATTGCTTATGTCGTCTCCAACAAAGATGACAACGCTTCATGACTTCAAATTTTTCCTCTGCTGATGAAAGTAGAGGCCAAGTCCTGGTATAATGCATTGCCCTAGGCTACCAAGAATGCATGGGATGTGTTAAGAGCTGCTTTTGTAAAGAGGTTTGGTGGAGGCACAACCTCGGAGAAGCTATGGCAGCTACTGACGGAATTGAAGCAGGGACGTCTGCTAGAGTATGCCACCTACGAGTCCAAATTTTTGGACTTATGGGAGAGATGGGTTGCCTCACTGGAGGAAGGCAAAGGAGCGCCTAATTTCCTAAAGAAGGACCGTTTCATTGCTGGTCTATGGTCGCCGCTTAGAGAGAAGGTGAAGGGAAGGTTTCCTGCAACATATGAGTTGGCAGTCGAAGTAGTCCGCCTTAAAGACAAGAAGTTGCGCATGCAAGCAAGAGTAAATGAGTCAGAGGAAACAATCTCGGTCCGACCAACCTCAGTGACTGCAACAGCTAGTCATATAGCCCAACCGCAAGAGGCATCAATAGAGCAGCAAGACCTGCTGAGTTGCATCACCACCCAACTAGAGAGTTTATTTGTGCATCTGGTGCAGCAAGGGCACGCACCTGTCAGGAATCCAGAACAAGGAAGAGGACAACGAAGGCAGAACCAAGAGTACCATTGTTACAGTTGCTGGGAAGACGGCCATGGTATGTACTACTGCCCACATCCAAGGAGGCAGAATTTCAATAGAGAGGGGAGACAAAATCAGATCTCTCCGCCAAGAGCCAGACCACCACCACCTAGGCAACCAGGGCCGATCCCACCGGTCCAAATCCTTCGACCACCTGTACAATAGCAACCACCACCCCAACCTCTCATTCCACCACTACCCCCACCACCTGATGTGAACCAAGCGGTGAGTGTTATTAGCTTGGAGGGTAAAGGGAAGGCAAAGGTAGAAGAAGTAGTTTGGGAGAAGCACAAAGGGAAAGCAAAGGTAGAAGAAGTGGATGCTATGGGAGTGAAGCATGCCAGACACGAGGAGCCCTCTCAAAGAGAAGAGAAGATGAAAGGGAAGTCTAAGTCTAGCAAGCAAGAAACTAAACCACGACGGAAAATAGACATCGTGGACTTCTCACTAGGTGAGTATGAAAAACCCTATGACTTAGTTCAGGATGTGTTAATGCAGGGCCCAAAGATAACTTGGCCCCAATTACTCCACCTTGCACCAAGAATGAGGAGGCAATGGAAAAAAATGGTAAGTACCAGGAAATCAAGACCCAGGATAGCTGGGGCTATCTCTGGAAGGGATCTTGACGACATCCTACCGACCATGGATGCTCACATCAAAGGGAAACAAATCTCAAACGCCTACATAGATGGTGGCGTGCAAATATGCGTCATGAGTGAAAAGATGATGCACCATCTAGGTGTAGAGGTAAGTAGGCCGGCACCCTGCCGAGCCAAAATGGCAAACAATGTAAGAGGAAAATGTGTAGGTATTATGAATGCGGTCAAAGTAAAAGCATTCAATACAGAAGTGGAGGTAGACATATTCGTCATGCCACACAAAGGGGAGGGCTACCCCATCATTCTTGGGAGGCCTTGGCTTATGGCTGTGGAGACTAAACAAGATTGGAGCATGATTCAGATGAAGGATGCTAAAGGGAAGTCCATATTCTATGACATGAAGACTGGGAAGCAATGGAACATGATATTGGAGGCTTCAGAAGATGAGTCCACCAACGACTATTCGTCCACCTCAGGAGAAGATACAACCACCACCGACGGAAGTGACAGTAGCATCGAAGTGATGGGGGTCATTCTTAAAGACCCAAAAGGATTGACACAATCTGAAACACACCCGACAAACCGAGAGGAATCATCAGGTACGCAGTCCTTGGAGGATGCAAGTAAGTTACAAAAAATGCTCTCAAAGGAGTTAGCAGATGAACAAAGGAAGGAGTATATCTCCATTCTAGGTAACTTCACTACTTTGTTCATTGATGGCTATGATAAGATCACAGGAATTAAATTAGTGCAACGCCACATAAAACTCAAGGAAGGCAGTAAACCCGTAGTGCAGAAGCTAAGAAGACTTGGAGTAATCCAACAAGAGGCACTACTTAAGGAAGAAAGAAGTTTGCTACAAGTAGGTTTCATCTACCCTATCGAAGACTCAGACTGGGTCTCCCCGGTAGTAGTCACACCAAAAAAAAATGGTAAGTGGAGAGTCTGTGTGGACTATAAACCTCTCAATGCAGCCACGAAAAGGGATCACTTTCCCCTCCCATTCCAGGATCAAATACTCAATGAAGTGGCGGGTCATGAATGATACACAGTGTACGACGGCTACTCAGGATACTTCGACCAGATTAGCATTGCTGAAGAAGATCAGAAGAAGACAACCTTCATCACACCTTGGGAATGCTTTGCTTACAGGGTGATGCCTTTTGGCCTCACAACGCCCCGGCCACATTTCAGCGCTATGTGACCTTTGTTTTCCAACGCTACTTTGGGACATCAATACGGGTTTTCATAGATGATTTTTGCATCTATAGTTCATGATCCCTTCATTTCAGCAAATTCTATGATGGCTTAACCAAGCTGCAAACCTTGGGTGGCCAGCTCAACGTGGATAAGTGTCACATTGGTGAAGGAAAAGTCACTCTCCTTCGCCATGTAATTTTAGCAAAAGGGATTGAGTTTGACCCTAGCAAGATCCAGGACCTGGTATCTTTGTCGTCACCCACCACTGCTAAGCAACTGGTTTCTTTCCTTCAGAAGGTAAGATACTTAAGCAGGTTCATTCACTTGCTATCTCAAGTGGTCATTCCCCTACAACAACTCACCCAGAGGGATGTATTCTCATGGAGTGAAGAGAATGAGCAGCAATTTACGAGGTAAAGCAAATCCTAGATAAGCTTCCCACTATTTCACCTCCTAAGTGGGACAAGCCATTTTATGTGAACCCTAGTGTAGGAAGTGATACACTCGAAGCCGTGCTAATGCAAAAGGACCCCCCAAACTTCTTTCATGCGTCCTATTTACTTCTCTAGTCGTGGCATGACCCCGTCAGAAAAGAGATTTACCAAAGTAGAACACATGGTTCTGACACTAATGTTTGCTACCACAAAGTTCTGCTCCTATCTCCTGCCTAGACCCTTTGTAATCCTGACAATGGAAGAGGTTCTCCCATATGTGATGCGACACATATTGGATGTATCATCTAGGATCTCTAAGTGGTTAGTTAGGTTACAAGAGTTTGAATACACCATGCAAGTAGAAAACTCCACCAGGGCTAGTTTAGCGGGAATTCTCACTCATCGCTATTATGAGAAGAAGCTGAAGGTCAACACGGAAGCAAAGGAAGAAACACCAATGTTAGAGAGTCCTAGGCTAGAAAAATCTCACTCTCTTTTCTTTGAAGGAGCATATAAGAGAACAGTGGACCAGTCTGCAGCTGGCGTAGTCATATTCAACGAGCAACAAGAAAGATTATTCTCCATCGGGCAGTTATTACACTCCCACTCCAACAATGAAGCAGAATATGCAGCCCTAATTCTTGGGTTGGAGCAATGTATTTCACCAAGGAATTCAGCACCTAAATGTGTTTGGCGATGCTTTGATTTTGATAAGGTAGATAAATGGCACCTGGGTTTGTAAGAATCAGGTTTTACTTGGTCAACTACGCTGATGGGGGCTTTTCACAAGCCAAGCTCCCATACTCCTCTTCTCTCGTCCCCACCCCATGAAAACCTCCTCTTAGGGAGGGAGTGATAAAAGGCATTGGAAAAAGTAAGAAAAAAAATAAAGTATGATTATGTAAATATATAAGAAAGGTAAAATAGGCCACCTCATGCCTGCGGGGTAGCCCATCCCCACCTTGCCTCCTTTTTCTTCACTGTTGCCCCGCCGTGTGTCCCTTTTCCTCTCCTCCACTCAAAAGGTCAACCCCCTCTCTCTTCCCCTTGTCCTTTCTCCTTTCTCTCTCCCCTCAAGCTACCCCACCTCTCACCAATAATGCATTATAACTCACCAATAATGCACCCTAACTCACATGCAACTTACCCTATCTTCCAAAATAGTATACCCCACCCCCTCTTTCTCTCTCCAATCATATCCCATGACCCAAATACCCCCCCCTCTCTCTAAAGGGCGCCATATCTCTTGTCTTGTAGCTAAATAACCTTCCCCACACTCACACAGACTCAGTTTCACTGAAAAAGGTGCCCACAGACCCATCCCCACCCAGTGGTTACCTGATTTTTCTTGTGTTCACACACATCTGCACACAGATTCACCTCTGAACACACTCCCCTCTCTCCCCTCTTGTAATTACTTTATTCTCCATGTCACCTCTCACTTTTTTTCATCAACCCATCTCTCTCTCTTAGTCTCTCTCTCATGAGACTGCTGTTCTGGCACATATACACACAGCCAAACAAGTGGGGCCCACAGTCACATGGCCTATGTAGATAATGATTTATTCATTTCTAAATTCTAGAATTCCTCCCGCCTCCTCCCCTATATAAAGAGGGGTCACCATCACCCTAAAGACACACACAACATCACCAAAGAATACACTATACATTGTGTGTGCCTAGTGCACACACACACACCCACACCATCACCATCACCGCAATCACCATGCTCTTCTTGAGCATGACCTCTACACCCTTGGTCTATGGAAGATGAAGGGCAGCTAAATGAAGGATGATGGCCATAAACCTCGTGCGAGTCTTCGCCATCAACTCACACCTATCCGCCATGTGCTCTACCACTCTCTCCCTTCTCATTCCCCTACCCTATGCTCCCCATTTCATTGCCTTATTCTCTAAATAAAGCTTGAGGTTTTGTGAGTATGTTTTCCTGCAATTTTTTGCCCATGTGAGGGGTGCGGAATCGCCACCTAGTCTTGTGTTTGGAGTGAGCTTGTGTATGTGTGAAGGGTGTGCGGATTCGCCATCCTTCTGTGGTGCCTAAGTACTAAGCCGCAATACCCCCTCCCTCTCTCTCTCTGTCTTTCTCTCTCTCACTTGATCTCATTTCCCTTCCTCTTCATCATTACTCCCAAGCATCCATCTCTCTTGGATGAAAACTTTGTTATGGTGGTGTGTTGTTTGCGTCCTAGCCTCTGAAGCTAGGTGGTGCCCCCTGTTTGCTTTACCATGACAAGCTCGAGGCGCGCCATTCGATCCTCGGTGTTTTAGAGGCCGTCGGGGTTTGGGGTTCGCTTTGCTCCCGTCAACGCCAAGTTAAGGATCTTCTAAGGAAGTTTGAAGCAATGAAACTATTTCATGTCCCCAGAGCAGAAAATCAGGACGCAGATGCTCTAGCCAAGGAAAGAATACAAGACGTTCCTGTAGGAGCCATCAAACTGAAGCTACCCCTCATCCAAGGTAGTGATGCTATGCCTGATATCGTCAGCTTTCTTGATACAAGAGAATGTCCGGAAGGATACACCAAAGGCCAAAAGAAGTGGCTGGTAAGGAAGTCTACCAGATACCGCCTTGTAAACGACCACTTGTACTGTAAGGGCAAGGATCAGATTCTCACGTGGGTGCCAACCTCCAGTGAGATCACGGAGGTAATTTCAAGTTGCCATGATGGCATCTGCGGCAGTCATTTTGCTGTAGATATCACCAGTAGGAAGATTCTACAAGCAGGATACTTTTGGCCTAGTTTGAACAGGGATGTACACCATTGGTGTAAAACATGTAAGACTTGTCAAGTGGCTAGTGATTGCACCTTAACCTATGAGCCACAAACTCCTATCATCTCATATGGTCCATTCGAGAAATGGGGAATAGATGCAATCTGTCCTTTACCAAGGGCCCAATCAGGTAAACTTTACATCATAGTGGGTGTAGACTACATGACTCGTTGGGCAGAAGCAACAACCACCACCCGCATTACAGCCCAAGAGGTAGCAAAGTTCATTTTTGAGCATATCTGTTGCCGTTTTGGCACTCCTCTTGAGATAATATCAGATAGAGGACCAGGTTTCAGATGCGATCTGGTAGGAGAACTGATGAAGAAGTTAGGCATCACACACCGACATTCCACACCATACTATCCACAATGCAATGGTCCGGCAAAGAAGTTAAATGGAATGATTTGTAAAATCATCACAAAGCAGGTGAATAGTCACACAGGAGATTGGGATAAACATCTTATGGCAGCTCTTTGGGCCTACCAAACGACGTTCAGAACATCACTAGGTTTCACCCCTTTCCATCTAATTCATGGGAAGGAGGCAATTCTACCCATTGAGGTGCAGATAGCCAGCTTACAAGTTTTGGCTAGCCAGATACAACGTCCAATTGTAAATCTCAAAAACCATATCCTGGATTTGGAGAGACTCCAACTAGATAGGGAAGAAGCCATCAATCACTATGAAACACAGGCAGAACGACGCCGGCTCACTTTCAATCAAGGTCTTAAAGAAAAAGGACTGGAAAAAGGTATGTTAGTGTTGAGATACGACAACAGATTTGACACCAGGAAGCACAAGAAATTTCAACACAGATGGGAGGGACCATTCATCATCAAGAAACGCTATGACAACGGCAACTATAAGCTGATAGAAGCAAATGGGAGAATTCAAAAAACTAGGGTCAATGGATGGAGACTGAAATGTTATTTTCTTAGGTTTGATCCAAAATTCATGCTAGACATTCCAGAAGAAGGTGAACCCTCTAACTCCACAACTAAAGATGCAGAGGAAGGGCTAGAAGCATGAACCCCTCTAGCCAGATGGGAGGGCTAATGATGGCCGGCTTTCGAAACCATGCTCGTGAGAACCACACCCTAAGGAAGGGAAGGTTTGTTACCAGAAAGAAAAAAAAAACAAAAAAAAAGGGTCTTTACCATTCACCATACCCCCCCAAGGTTAACCACTGGTAGGGCGCCGCCAGTTTGGCAACACCCCTCCATTATCACCACAAGACGATCTCTCTCTCTCTCTCTTACTGCCCGGCCCCACCCATATTCTCTCTCTCCTACTCTGTCGCTGCATCATCCGGCCTGGTAGGTGCCTTTGGTATCTCTGTCCACACTTGAGCCCCGGCGGGCTGCCATAGATAATATCCCCTCTCTCTCTTCCAAATATTCTCTCTCTCTCTCTCTCTCTCTCTCTCTCTCTCTCTCTCTCTCTCTCTCTCTCTCTCTCTCTCTCTCTCTCTCTCTCTGTGTGTGTGTGCTTGTCCACACTCCAGCCATGGCGGGTTGTACCCCCACCTCCTCTCGCCACACTCCCTTCGGCCTTAAGCACCCCCCCCTGTTTTCTTTCCTCCCCTCTTTTTTGGCGGACCATTAGCCTAAACACCTCCCCCCCCTTATCCACACCTAGCTCTCCCCCTCTCTCTTGGAATAGCCACGGCGGGCCTTAGGACAAGTATCACACCACCCTCCCTCTATCTCTCTCACCCTCGCTTCCCTCTCTCCTCTAACACCCCCCCACCATATCCTCTCTTTACCCTATCTCCTCCCAACCCCTGTCCTCTCTCTCCCTCCCCTCCCTTGGTGGGAACCACCCTTGGCCAAATAATCCCTCTCCCTCTCTCTTTGACTAAGCCCCTCACCTCCCCCCCCCTCTTGCCTTGTCGCACCCACTGTCGTTACCCCCGTCCTCCAGGGCCTCGCGCTCATCTAGTACACCCACGGGCCCACTGCCATCCACATCCCCCCTATCTCCTCTCCCCTCCCTCACCATCTCCCCCCCCCCCCCCCCCCCCCCCCTCTCACTCTCACTCTCTCTCGCGCTCGGTCTCGCCCGCTTACTACCCGACTCCACACTAACGAGCTTGCGCTCTCTGTACACTACCGCACACGCGTGCTATCCCCCCACACACACACACACACTCGCTGCGCGTGCACACACACACCCCCCCCCCTATCCCCCCCATCCTCTCCCTCACCCTGTCTCTCTCACTCTCTGGCGCTCTGCACACACTGCCCGCCCGCAGGCCCCTCTCTCTCTCTCTCCTTTTCTCTTGGCCTGTGAAGGCGCATAAACTTCTCTCTCTCTCTCTCTCTATCTCTCTCTCTCTATCTCTCTCTCTCTCTCTCTCTCTCTCTACACACACACACCACACACACACACACCGCACACACTCACACCCTCTCTGCGACCCCATCTTGCCCCCCCCCATCCGCATCAAGTAGCTGCAGCCGCAGCATGCTGCCAACCCAAAAAAGCAAAAAATAAAATAAAATATATAATATTTATTATATACATAATAAGCCCCGTTTCCATGCACTCACACATACACACAGATCCACCCACATGCACATCTATACACACGATACGCGTATACGCACGCATCGATGAAATACAAAAGAAAAAGAAGAAAATTAAACAACAACAAAGACCTCGACAAAAGAAGGAGAAACCCAAAGCACGTGCCGCCAACAACAAAAAAGAGAAATGCACCGAAGGCATGCCCCGGCCTACCCCAAAAAGAAGTACGCACTACACCAACGCATCGGCAACACACCATTAACTAGCATCATGCAACCACGATGCCATTTTCAGTAATTTGTAGGTTATGTTCATCATTTCTTCGGTTCTCACCCAAGCCATTGTAAAATCCCCACTTTGTAAATTCCCTCTCTCTAGGTGATGGTCACAAAGGCCCACCTAGAGATTCTCATTTTTAATAACCTCCCAAAACAAAGCAAGGGTCAACCAAACCGGGCCCACCGCTTGCTTTGTCTCCCCGATTAGCTTACCCTAATCACACCGAGATTACCATAATCTAAGTAGCCAACACCTATAAATTGGCACTAAGAGGTCACTATCAGGGGGGGGCAGTTCATGAGAGGTCAACACCTGGTAGAGTGTAGTGGGAAGAGTTGACACTATTGGCATCATGGGGAGGGGGCTTGTGTGTTGGTTTGCCTTGGGAATTGAACCATGTGATGGGAGCGACATCCACCTCTCGATTCCAATGGTCGATGCACACATGTATACACGCTCTTGGTAGCAAGCTTCACAATCATTGATTCGTCTTAGAGAATGCACCAAGTAGTTTTCACCATCTTTTCTCCCTACCTCTCTATCACCACGGTGTGCCGCCTCATTGGAAGGAAGGTCATTGTAAATACTGCAGAAATAATTCTCCCTCACACCCCCGAGGGTTTTCATCATTTTTCAATCTCTCTCTCTCTCTCTCTCTCTCTCTCTCTCTCTCTCTCTCTCTCTCTCTCTCTCTCTCTCTCTTTCTTTCTCACTGTGTGTAAGTTTGCGGTGTTCATACCATCGTGGTTTGCGTCCTAGCTGCTCAGAGCTAGGTGGTGCCCCCTGTTTGCTTTACCGTGAGGCAGGCTCAAGGTGCACCACTCGGCCCCTGACGTTTTAGAGGCCGTTGGGGTTCGGGGTTTGCTTTTCTCCCGTTAGTGCCTCCCCACACACGGGACATGAGGTAGCATGTGCATGCTCATTGAGGTATAGCATGCAATCGTTGACACACGTATGGATGTGCTCATACTCCAATGCAAGTGTAGTGATATACAATCTAGCTCATCGTAGGCATGTGGTGATTAGCTGGAAACATTTTGCCCATCAAGCTACAACAAACACATAAAGAAAGAGGGAGAGAGTATCTAAAAGCCACATTCCATACTTACAAAAGTACTATATCAACACTTGCATTACTCCAACCGAATTTTTCTTGGAAGTTGAGTACTTCCAACGATGCTTGGAGCATCGAGTACCGTGCATCGTTGTAAAAAGGTGTTCGGGCACTCATCATCAATCTATCCTCCCTTTCGGTAGCCCGTTTAGTGCAGGGCTGACAATCCTCTTCGCACACGTCATGCTCATGAGCTAGTAAATCATCACACATGTCGAACATGTACTCATCCTCTACCTCAAAGTGCGACGATGATGCCGTAGGAGCTGCCGGTGTAGAGCCAACGGCAGGATCACCATGCGGTGCACCCAAATCACCCAGTTGCTCTTGCCTTTGCTGTTCGGCCTTGTGCGCCGTTTCACCACCACCAAACACAGACCAATGGGGCACCTCCTCAAGCGACGGGTGAGTCGTGCTATCATCTCTCCGAGCGCTCTTCTGAGGATGCCAAAGCCCTTCGTTCTCCACGTGATCCAAAGCAATGCGCCTCAAGCGAGGAATTGCCCTTTTGCACTTGGCGCAAGGACAAGGTAGTTTTTCCTTGAGCCAATGATCTCACTATGGTCCTCGAGGAGGACCGTGATCATCCCAGTTGATGTCCTGCACATGCAAAAGGTTGTTTATTTAGTCATGTGTCCTAAAAAATAAATAATTAGAAAAACACTTAATTCTATTAGAAAAATTACATATAGTTAAAGTCAAAGGGAATAAATGATAATGAGTGTTAAAATTATTTTTTAACTAAAAGAGATTTTAAAAAATTCAATTAAAAACATTTAAAAGTACTACAAAATAAAGTATCCATAAAAAATTTAAAATCTTCATAAAATAAAGTATAGCTAAGGGTAGGAGGGGTGGTTTGTAACCCACCCCCCCCGCAACCTCCGATTCGCATGTAACTGTTTGAAATGACTGACCGCGGTAATATGGGTGGTAATTAGCGTGTAATAGGTGCGGTAGTAGCCGCGCTCTCCGCCATCGCTCCCCCCCCTCCCCTCCCCCACCCCCCATGTCCCTACCCTCTCTCTCCTTCAACAAGCCTCTCCCTCCCCCCCACCCCCCCACATCTCCCTTCCCCCTCTCTCTTTCTCCAAGCTTCTCAAGTTTTGTCAAAGAGGGTTTCGTCCAAGTTTCGGCAAGGGGGTATTCCGCCATCTTCTTTGGATGCTCAACCGCGCTACAAAGAAGAGGTAAACACAAAAGCACATCCTCCCTCTTCCCCTTTTGTTTTCTACTACACACACACACACACACACACACACACATACACACACACACATAAATAAATAAAAATAGAGAAAATAGAGAATCCATTATAGCATACCTCGTTCATTAGGAAATGGTTGTTTTGCATGGCTTGTTTGAAATGGTTTTTTTGCTAAGCACGTTTGAAAATGGTTGCTTTGCTACGCACGTTTGGAAATGATTGATTTGTCACGCACGTTTTGGAAATAATTGTTTCGATAGTGTTAGATGAAATAGAGAGGGAGAGATTTAAAGAGAGGGAGAGAAATAGATAAAGAGAGTCAGAGAGGGAGAGAAATGTTAGACACACACACACACACACACACAGAGATTTAAAGAGAGGGAGAGAAATTTTATCTATAAAGAGAGAGAGAGAGAGAGAGAGAGAGAGAGAGAGAGAGAGAGAGGGGGGGGGGGAAGAGAGAGAGAGAGAGAGGGAGAGAGATAGAGAGAGGGAGTGATAGCAAAATAGGAGAGAGAGAGAGAGAGAGAGAGAGAGAGAGAGAGAGAGGGAGTGGGAAAGAGGGAAAGAGATAGGGATATGGATAGAGGGAGTCCATGTTAGAGAAAGAGGGAGAGAGATAGGGAGACAGAAATAGGAGAGAGAGAGAGAGGGAGAGAGGGAGAGATAGAGGGAATTAGGGATAGAGAAAGAGAGAGAGAGAGAGAGAGAGAGAGGGAGAGAGGGAAAGAGGGAAAGAGATAGGGATAGGGATAGGGATAGAGGGAGAGAGTGATATGGAAAGAGGGAGAGAAAGAGAGAGGTAGATAGAGAGGGAGAGAGGGAAAGAGAGAGAGAGAGAGTAGATAGAGGGAGAGAAATAGTCAGATAGAATGAAATAGGGATAGGGAAAAGAGAGAGAGAGAGAGAGAGAGAGAGAGAGAGAGAGAGATAGAGGGAAATAGGGATAGGGATAGGGAGAGAGAAAGAGGGAGAGAGAGGGAGAGAGTAGGTAGAGAGGGAGAGAAGGAGAGGGAGAGAGGGAAAGAGAGATAGATAGATAGATAGATAGATAGTTCTATTATCGTCCTGGGAGGTCAAATATGACCTATGGGACCAAATGAACATGTCACGTGGTGTGAGTGGAGTTCATAAGTGACTCTCGATGCTCAAAACTGGCTGAAATGAGCGTCGCAATAGAGAGTCCACATCGTGGTTGGGAGAGGAAGGTATGTAGGGAGAGCTCATGGCTGAATATATGGGGAAAAGAGGACCTAATGTGGTCAAAAGCTGAGCACTCAAGTAGTGTGTGGTACTCACTCTCTCGCACTTGACGAGGGCATAAGGTGCAAAGTCGATGACACTCCTCGCCAGCGCCCCAACGTCCTGTCTCGCAGCGTAGAGAATGGGAGCTAAGACGAATGGAGGCAATGGTGCGGATCGCACTCAACGGGATGGGCTCAAGGATGTAGGAATGGGTTTGGTTACCTTGTTCCTAGAAGAAGAGAGATTTGTAGTTTGGGGCAACGTGTGTGGTGTAATGGCTGAAGCGAGAACCTCCGGATTTCTCCCAAGCCATGATACATTGGCATTGTAAGAAGGCCTCATTAACTTGGGAGTCGATCGACGCATCCTTGACCAAGTGACATGCATCCCATCTTCCAAACCATTTCTTGATATCAAGCATCCACCCCGAACTTAGTATTTTGCTCTTGCATGTCTTTTGAACCTTTTGACTTGCTTCATATGCGATTCTAGGAAGTCGATGCAAAGGGCTACGTTGTGTCTTACGCATGTACTCCACAACCCTTTCCATGCCCAAGACCTCAATGGGAAGCGATCCGGACTCAAGAAGTAAGAGCATGTAGGGTGTTTGTGTCTTGACTTGGAGAAAGTTGGTGAGAAAACGCTTTTGGACATTCTCAAACTCTTTCCAAGTAGACTTCCCGATGCTTCCACCCCACACCTCCACTCCATAAAGAAGCACCGGTGTCACCAATGTGTCAAAGAGGTACTTTTTGAGAGCCCAACACTTGATCTCTCCTGCATTGCACATGTTCTCAAATGCATAATAAGCCCTCTTTCCGGCTTCCAAGCGACGCATTGCACAATCCTTCCATTTATGATTGGATGGAACCTCAAGGCCAAGGTACTTGAAGTGATCTACCACTTCAAGTTTCTCATTGTTGTATACAATGCATGGATTTTCGTCATTGAGGGTCTTTACAAGCATAACCTTGGTTTTGGATCCATTCACGATCAGCCCGCTATGTAGGCAAAAGCGTTCCAAGACACTCATAAGCTTTTGTGCATCTTCTAAGGTATGTGCCAAGAGCACTACATCATCGGCATAAAGCAAAAGCATGATCACCGCATTTCCAATCTTAACCTCTTCTATGCCTTCTTGCTGCATAAAATCAAGAACCATGTATTCCAATTCATCAATGAGTAGCCCAAAGAGGGTTGGGGAAAGTGGGCATCCTTGTTTGACACCAATAGTGCTTGCAAAAAATTCTGAAATTCCATCTCCCATACGTAATCGACATATCACTTTTTGGTAGATGCGAAAGACTGCATGCATAAATTCTCTCGGCACTTGAAGGCTTTGCATACGTCTCCAAAGATTTCCTCGCGGTACCATGTCAAAAGCTTTCTTGAAATCCACAAAGCAACAATACAACTTTTTTCCTTTCAATCGAGACGCTTCCATAAGAACTCGAAGAGTGACAAGGTGATCAATAGTGCTATGATGCTTTCGAAAACCTGCTTGGCCAAGCGCACGTTTGCCATTCTTTTCAGCCCATTCACTTATCTTCATCTCCATGATACATCCAAATAACTTTGCCATCAAAGAACCAACCATTATAGTGCGATAGTTGTTCACATTGTTTGCATCTCCTCCTTTGTGCAAAGGTTTGATCCAATTTGCACTCCAATCATGAGGCATGCCATACTGAAGTGCAAGGTTAAACATATCGCATATCCAATATCGTGTTTTCTTGCTTGTCCATTTAATCATTTCAGCCTTGACACCTTGAAGGTCACCTGCCTTGCGAGTAGCAAGTTTCTCAAGCGCGCGGCATACATCTTCAATGGTAAAGAAGGGAGACATAAATGGAAGGGATCTACAACCCTCCATCTTATCAACATTGGGTTTCTCATAGAGGTTCTTACAATGCATATACATATCCTCAAGAGTCAAGTCACCAAAGCTCTCAACGCGCTTGCCTTTTAGATTTTGCCAAAACTTGCCACATGCATGTGCTTTCTCTTGTGCTAAAAGAAGTTGTTTTTCGACTTCCCACCTTCTCCTCTTCTTTTGAACAAGTGCTTTGTATGTGTGTGAACATTCCAAGTAAACTTCCTTGTCTTTGATTGCATCCAATCTTAGCAAGTGTTTTCGGGCTTGACTACATTCCATGTCAAACCATTTCTTCTTGGTGCTACCCTTCTTAGACCTTTTGCAAGACATGTGTTTCACCGAAAAGCATTCCTTCGCACAAGAGAAAATTACTTCTTTGAAAACTTTCCACTTGCATTCTAATGTTGGGTTCCCTTGATGCTCTATCATGCTTAACATTTGGTCCACCATATCAGCATATATAAGTGCTTGTTTGAAGTCTAGACGTAGGTACAAATGATTCACATCATGATTGGAGGCTACATGCTCGGGCCGTTTACCACACTTGAGGTCAATACATAACATCTTATGATCCGATTCCGGATTCCATTCACCAAGTGTAAAGCTTTGTATGCATTCTAGAGTGGCTTCTGAGAACAACATATAGTCAATCACGCTAGCACCATTGTGCTTTCTACATGTAAAGTCATTGGTGCCTTGCCATAGAGATACACCATTTGCAATGAGAATTCCGGTACTATTGCACATATGTAGAAGTGACTTTCCATAGTGATCCACTTCTTTTGCATCATTAGAACTTCGATTATACATGTATGAGTCATCCACTCTTCTTGATACATGTGGCATGTCGACTTGTTGTGTGTCGTGTTGTAACATATTTGTGCGAGCATTCATGTCTCCAAAAACAATGACTTCACCTTGATCCTTGTAATGAGCAATGTCTTCCTCTAGTTCAACAAAGGGCTGATCTCTATCCATATTCAAGCGAGCATAAAAGTTGGAGTCATAGTGAGGAATGTAGCAGCCGGCCACAAACATGACTTGACCATTTGGTGGGCTGATTTTCAGCCATAAGTAGCGTTTATACTTATCTTCTTTGACAATGGAAACATCTTTCAAACCCTTTTTGGTCATACATGCTACGCCTCCTTGGCCTCTTCGTTGCTTTGCATTTTTGGCCCACATCAAAGAATGTACATCGTATTTGTCAAATCCAAGAATTCGTTGCGCATCATGCTCCCATGTTTCGACAAGAAGTATCACATCGGAGTCATTGGTAAGCTCATCAATGCCAATTCCCGCATTCCATGGATACCCGTTACAATTCCAAAAGCTTATTCGCAAGCGTGAGTTGGTCTCATAGATCATGTGTCCCTATTTGTTGGGTGGATTTGCATCCTCCTCAAGTGACTTTTCTTCTTGAGATGATACCTTAACCTTCTTGCTTCTTTCCTTGTATGCTTTGCGAGGTACATTTTGTTGCATAAGAGTGCGATCCTCATATACATTACAACCCGTTCCTTTGAGGTAGATCCAACCATTGTCAAGGATGATCTTTCTCTTTACCTCATCAGCCATGGTACATACAATAGGTCTTTCTCCCGAGCGAGGGACTCCTTGTTTTCCAACTCGATGTGCACCATAAGCCATGATTCCTGACATGCCAAAGTGTGTAGCAAAAAACTCTTCAATAGCAACCGCAAGAGATTGGGGTGTTTCCATGCTTTCCTCCTTGATTCCACGAATGACGATGTTCTTTGAGCGTTTTTGTCGTTCTTGCAATTCTTGAGTGTCCACATTCTCTACATTCTTTGCTTGGACAACGGCTTGCGTGATAGGAGATGTAGAAACCACATTATCCTTACATATATCAGCCCATGATTTGGATGCATTTCTCATCTCACATACATCATGTCGTATTGTATCTATCGTTTCCTCTTTCAATACATGATCACTCTCAACTTTGCTCAAGCGCTCTTTCACTACATTCATGTCCACAAGAGAGCGTTTACATTCTTGAACTTCATTCTCAAGATGCATCAAGCGTGTTGTTTGCATTTCAAGAACCTTCTTGAGGTGCTCATTCTCCACAACGAGAACTCTTAAAGTACCATTCTCCATTGCAAGTGCGCGCAACTCTTCACCTTGCTTGTTGATGGTTTCTTGTAACGAGATCAAGTAAGCCATGATCATTGCTTCCGTTGTTGTAGACGATGTGGTTGGATTAGCATCCAAATTCCTTGGAGATTTTTCATCATTCTCCATGGCGAGTGTGGCTTTTCCACCCTTGCGAGTTTTGTCTGACATTGCCTTCAAGTCGGCAACAAAAACGCAAAGTTTTGACAGTTTTTTCAGTTCTGAGATGCTGTTACAGCAAAGCCTTTCATTACACAGAAAAATTCTGTCTTTACATCAATGCGTAGAGGGCTTTGTGCTCTTCGATTGAGGCTATAGATCACCTAAATCGGAGTTCGGATGAGCAAGTTATGGTCAAAAGAGTGAACTGCTGCCTACTAGGTCAAAAAACGGCTGTGTGTGAGAGAGAGAGAGAGTAGATAGAGGGAGAGATAGAGGGAAATAGGGATAGGGAAAGAGAGAGAGTAGATAGAGAGTGAGGGGGAGAAAGAGAGAGAGAGGGAAATAGGCAGAGAAAGAGAGAGATAGAGGGAAAGAGGGAGAGAAAGAGAGGTAGAGAAAGAAAGAGAGAGAGATAGAGGGATAGATAGACTGAGAGAGGGAAAGAGGGAGAGAAAGAGAGAGAGAAAGAGAGGGAGAAAGAAAGAGAGAGAGATAGAGGGAGAGAGGGAAAGAGGGAGAGAAAGAGAGAGATAGACGGAAAGAGAGAGAGAAAAAGAAAGAGAAAGAGAGGTAGAGAAAGAAAGAGAGAGAGATAGAGGGAGAGAGGGAAAGAGGGAGAGATAGAGTGAGAGAGGGAAAGAGGGAGAGAAAGAAAGAGATAGAGGGAAATAGGGATAGGGAAAGAGAGAGAGAGTAGATAGAGAGGGAGAGAAAGAGAGAGAGTAGATAGAGAGGGAGAGGAATAGAGGAATAGAGATAGAGAGAAAGAGAGAGAGTAGATAGAGAGGGAGAGAAAGAGAGGAATAGAGATAGAGAGAAAGAGAGGGAGAGAAAGAAAGAGAGGGAGAGAGGGAAAGAGGGAGAGAAAGACAGAGAAAGCGAAGGGCAGCCCATCCCCAAGCTTGGAGGGTGTAGGTAGAAGACAATGGGTTCCACTTGTAAAACATGCTGATCTATGTTTTGCAATAACGGAATGAAACGGCTGCCTCAGTTTGTGAGGCCATTCTAGGATATGGTGGATGTCCCTGGGGTCACTCTTGTGGACGTACACGAAGCCCGAAAAAGTGGTGCCCAAGTCCGAAGCCACCATGACCTTAGCCGAGACCTCCATGCCTCGGTAGAAGATATCATCCATGTTTGGCTTCTCATCTTTGAGAGTGCTTGCTTTACATGGAGGCGTAGACATGACTTTGGGATGGAGAGAGAGAGACTCAGTGAGAGAAATAGAATTACTTATTGCATTACATTAGAATTGTAATGTTACGATCAATTGATCACTTAGATGTTGAATTTAGGTGCAACCAACACAAAATGATGGCTACATTTACAACCTTAACATATATATGTGTGTACATATATACTTGTTTATGCATGTATGTAGGCACTAAGTACGGGAGCATAACATATGAAGGTTAGACGCTTCCTCTTGGGTATAGTCCTTTTTCAATCGTGGCGTTGCGGTCATTGATCCACTCATTCATGGATTACTGCAATGTACCTTTGGTTTACCACGGTTGAGACTGCGATGATATGTAAAGAGGTGCAGTTGACCTTTGAAACCACTAGCCTCTACTTAGGTCTACTAGTATGTGTATGTATTTACGTGTTTGTGTGCTAATATATAAATCCTCTGTGAGAGAATTGTAATGTTACGATTAATTGATCACTTAGACATTGAATTTAGGTACAACCAACACAAAACGATGGCTACATTTACAATCTTAACATATATATGTGTGAACATATATATCTGTTTATGCATGTATGTAGGCACTAAGTACGGGAGCATAGCATCCAAAGGTTAGACGCTTACTCTTGGGTATAGTCCTTTTTTAATCGTGGCGTTGCGGTCATTGATCCACTCATGCATGGATTACCGCAATGTACCTTTGGTTTTACCACGGTTGAGACTGCGATGATATCTAAAGAGGTGCAGTTGACCTCTGGCACTACTAGCCTCTTCTTAGGTCTACTAGTATGTGTATGTATTTACGTGTTTGTGTGCTAATATATATATCCTCTGGGAGAGAATTGTAATTTTATGATTAATTGATTACTTAGACGTTGAATTTAGGTACAACCAGCACAAAACGATGGCTACATTTACAACCTTAATATATATATGTGTAAACATATACATCTGTTTATGCATGTATATAGGCACTAAGTACGGGAGCATAGCATCCGAAGGTTAGACGCTTCCTCTTGGGTATAGTCCTTTTTTAATCATGGTGTTGCGGTCATTGATCCACTCATGCATAGATTACCACAACGTACCTTTGGTTTTAGCACGGTTGAGACTGCGATGATATCTAAAGAGGTGCAGTTGACCTTTGGCACTACTACCCTCTACTTAGGTCTACTAGTATGTATATGTATCTACGTGTTTGTGTAGTAATATACTTATGTACATATATTTAGATGAGTGAGTAGGGTGGAAAGCTTAATATTATATTGCTCTTTGTAATGTAGATGTCAGACGGGAGACCAACTGGTGAGAGGCAGCCAACTGTCTCTTCTTTTGGTTGGTTCACATCTGAGGTGGGCTCCCACCCGGGGTGGACATCGCCTCCAGTGGACCCGAGCCTTGAGTCGATCAGAACAAGCAAAGAAATAAATAATATTTCTACGTAGTTAACCATAAACCATGAGTGTCATATGTTTTTTTTTTGTTATTTGCAGGTTGGCCATCCTACACCTACCCTTCTAAAATTCCTCCACCAGTCGTAGATCCTGACTTACAGCAGGCTATCTCTTTACGAGAGCAGTACCTCTGTTAGATGGAGGATTTTTTTGGCCACTATACTCTGCAGCAGCTTGCAACCATGGGGGAGTCAGGGAGGGACTCCTTACCATAGAACCTCGCACCAACGGCACCTCCCTCTACTCTCCCTTCCTATTGTCCTACTCCTATTCCATCACACGGTCCTACTCCCCTTGCATCACATGATCCTAATCCCCTTGCATCACAGGGTCCTACTCCGATGGCATCACAGGATCCTACGCCACTTCATTCCACTCCATTCCAAAACATTGTCGATGGACTTTTTCTAGCAGCGCGCGTTGACACTCGTCTCAGGGCAACGAGCGCCATGAGAGACGAAGCAGCGATAGATCTTGTGGTTTCGCATGTTTTGGTAGTGGTGGGGGAACGGAGTCCCCAGTTTTAGAGCGTGCCGCCCCTCACGCAGAGGACGAGGATACTGACACACTCGTGCCAGACACGCATGGATGCTACTACAGGGTTAAATATGGTGGGGAGGTTGATTTCGGCACAGCACAGGGCAGGGCATTTCAATGCCATCTACAAATTCTTATACATTACACGCCGATAAGAATTGTTTTATAAAGTTCAAAGACCAACTGTCCGATCATGCACGGTACATTGAGGATGCTCTGTTAGCTAGATTTCCAAATTCCCATGATCAATGTTTTTCACAACAATGGTTGGAGGTCTACATAAAAACATTTCTAAAAAACAAGCAGTCTAGTGTGCGGCATGCAACAGCAAACTAGGTCAGAGATCGAGATAGGAGTTACCGCGGTGGCAACATGGCAGACGCGGAGTGGGAGTGGGCAATTCAAGAAAAGAGCCATCAAGCTGCGACGAGCTCATCACATGACAACAACGCGAGGCCCGTGCAAGACAAACTCCCATGCACTATGGCTTAGGAGGCAAGGGATCTTGGAAGGATAAATATGTAAGATTATTTGAATTATAACATCGATCGTTGATTTTAAAGATTGTAGTTGATAATTTGGTATTGTTATTGCTAGCTTAGAAAAATGTCACTCTCTCTCAACCAACCAAAGAGATGGTCAAGTACTGGGAGCAACATACAGAATTTAATACTTGGTGATGGTTGTTTGAAAACAACCACATCTCTTGCAAGCAATTCGGCGTGGCGGTTGGACCACTACAAGCGGTAAGTTTAAACAAGTAATTTTGTATCAATTGTTTTGAGCTGTGGATAATTGTTTAATTTGGTTTGGGTTTATGTAGAGTCAAAGTGATTCAACATACGTGCCTTTGGACGACGACGAGGATTAGATAAAAAAAAATTTTAAGACCTATTTAAGAATTTTGGGAATTATTCAAGTCCCATTTCTTATAGCGCTATTAAAAAACTTAGTATTTTTGTGTAGTTTGAGCTATCATCTATTGACGGTTACACTCTATGTTTCATATACCCTTTAACATATATCTATAGGGAGATGTGTATTTATATACATACTTATATGCATCAACTACAATGACATCAAAAGAATGAGGGAAGCATGGCACTAAACTCAATTTGCATTATACAACATTATGCATGTAGAAAAAGTTATTTGAATCAATAGCTCAAATTTGAGACATTAAAGTTAAAGAATTGACTATATTAACACTCATGAAAAGAATCTACAATAATCAAAAACAAATTTTAGAATTCAAGGGACCTCAAAATAATGTGGTCTTTAGAAACACCAAGATAGAAAATAAAATCCAATTCACATATCTACATGGATCCAAGTATTTTACAACTCATTTGAGGAAATGATACTATGTCAAGAGGCTCAATGACTATAAACACATCATTAAACTTTGCGTTTTCTCATGTATTGCTCCAATACGTACAAGGTTTCTCTATCACAAGCTGCTTCATTTACCAACATATTGCAAGTATACTCTCGTTTGTCCCTTGCATAGATCCAACCAAGTAACCATGCAGTGATTGTTCTCTCCAAAAAACTCTCAATCTCTTCTATTGATTGATTCCACATATTTGGAAAGATCAAGTAGGTTCCAAGTATATTCCACATTACACTGTAAAGGGCCTCATAAAAAATTTAGGTATTATTTCCATCCAAATCATGAAAAAATCTCCATGCTACATCCAAGTTCTTGTGGTATACAAATCGATATCCAATTAGAAGATCTGTCTTTTGGCATGCTGCCTGTTCTGCTATGACATTAAGTTTTTGATGGTGTTGTGGAAAGCATAACTGAAGAATATGACGAGTCATTTGCAATCTATTAGTGCTCCAAATCCACACCTCAAACCATTGCATGCAAAAATCAAGGAAAGTGGATGCATCTTTGCGAATAAAATGCCACACATTTGTACTCTCTTCAACGAGATGCATATGTTTTCCCCAATCTGGGCATATGTCACCATGTTGCATTTCAATGGTCTTAAGTAAAACACCATTAAGTTCAAGGATAAATACTCTTCTTTGTTTCTGTATAGTATCTAAGGGTGGTGGAATCAGTTTCCTTCTAGGCCTATGAGTCCTCAATGACATGTGCCACCTCAATAGTAAATGCTTTGTACATTTGAAATCAAATTTATATGTTTCAGAATCTCCTGTTCCAAAAAAAAGGCATGATAGTCAATGGAAGAGATATTATTTTCAATTAACACATTGTGCACCAAATTTATTTATTTTATTCATGATATATATAGACTTAAACCTTGAGAAGACTACAAAAGAAAATATTTTTCTTCAATACACAAAAGAAATCTTGTACAAAGAGCTCCAACCACAAAGATAAAAGAGAGACTTCTTTAGCAAGATTGAATAACATCTAGTTGATGAAATATAAAAGTTTACATATTTGGTTCATGTTCAAATAATTGTACCCAACACATTGTTTTGGCTGGAATACTAGAGCCCCAGACATTGTTTTGGTCAAAATCTTCTTAACACATTTCCACCACTCTAGATGTATGTGAACATTCCAGATGATTGAGTCAACGCGCACGCCAAGCCCTTACTGGTTGTTTTCTTCCACCTGCAATAACAAATATTCTAGATTAAATAACAATTTGATTTTATTTTTTATATTTTTTGATAAATCTAAAGTGAGTCCTACCCATAAGCTTAAGTAGGCCTTTTGTAGACTTGATATGTATGCTTTTTCTGCAACTCCGCTAATGAAATGACCACGACCATACCCCAAGCTAGTAGCATATGCAATAGCATGTTGATCACTCAATTTTTTTGTTTGGTGGGACAATTTCAACAAGTTCAACTGGTTTCAATATAATAGTGGCACACCAAACTTGGATGCCAACATAGCTGGATCCTTGCTTAAGGAGTTTACTACTTTCTTGCCCCTATTTTCTTGAACATAACTTAACTTGTTATTGCACAATGGTAGCTGTGAAGATGCACAAGATGAGATTTCCACTTCGACTGAATTGTTGTCAAGTTCTTCCCTTAGAACTTGGACATTGAACATGCCCCATCCTTCCATGATGTCTTGAAACTTTGTAAATAGGTCATGAACCTCTGTGATTGGAGATTGTCCTAGCCGATTGAGTGAAATAACAGATCGAATGTCATCTGTATTATTTAGATTTAAAAGGTTTGGTAGAAGCTCATTGCAAAGAAGATAGTCAGGCCAACTTTCAAGATATAAGCAGTTATCTTTTGGGTTAATACATCCCTTGAAAGGGCTATCATCAATGAGCAATGTATTCTTTGTACTACATAAATTCCTGCACTAATACCAAACCCTCAACAAAGGCTTACACTACAAGAGGTTGTGTGCTCTTGTGACGCTGTTAGCGACGGAAATACACTGGGTTTTTATAACCCCCGACGTCGCTAAAACCGTCGCTACGAGCATCGCTAAATGCGTCGCTATATAGAGACGCTCATAGCGACGGTTATAGCGACGTGTACACAGAAGACTATAGCGACGCTACAGAGCCATAAATAGCGACGGTTATAGCGACGCCCGCGAGAATTTTTTTTTGGTGACAGGGCATTGAATGCCCTGCCACCCATCAACCATATTGTACTTGATTCACTTTTTAAAAAAAGTGCAAGGGTAGATAATAGACCCAAAATAGTCACCCACAAGACGCATTGTTTGCAAAATTGACAGTTGTACACATCATAGGCAAAATGAATTGATTGGAAAATGTAATAATGACAATTGTACAACATCATAGGCATAAAGAATTGATTGGCAAAAGGAACTGCGGTGACAAATGTAATAATATACATGGTTCAAAAAGACGTATAAAATCCGTCTCATGATACATAAGCTATGAGAAACCCTAAACTAATGCTATCTAGCTACGGCTAAACTGACGTCGTCTAGTCAGACGTCTCATCGCGTCCAAGCGGCGTATTTGTCGGATTCTGCAAAAAAGACAATAAGACAGCTTTTAGTAAGTATAAACATATAACGACATTTATAAAACAATACAAAAAATAGAAAAGAGTAAACCCTAATACTAACCATGCCGCCGCGAGAACTGAGAATGTCCATCAGGGCGTTTAAGCCCTTCCTGCCTGCGTACTGACGCTCGTACGGTGTGGGATCACGTCCTGTCATCGACCACTGTCAAAACATACAAAGATTTCATTATGTTAGAATTAAAAAACTCATAAACCCTAAACTATTGAACATAAAGAGCAATGCGAAAACACTTACAAAATCGACCTCAAATGATGCCCATCCACCGCTCCCCAAGTGGTGCAAGCTCCCTGCCTCTACTCGCGCTCTGGCTGCATCCTTTTGTTGCTTCCACTTGTCGGGATTCTCGCGCGCTGCTTTCTTCGCATTCTTCCAATATTCTTTCGCCAGCCAATCTGGCCTGTTCCACCCATTCTTGATTGCTTTTTGCACTTCGGAACGCTTGTGTTTGCAGTATTCGTGCATTCGAATCTTCATCAGGTCTTCATTGAAGCGCTGATCCCGTGTTGGAACGGGAAACTCATCATGAAGTATGCTGATGACTCTATTTTTTAAATCACTTGGTACTTCACTCCATTTGTTTAGTATGTAGTGTCTAAACATCTGAGAGCAAAGACCACGCATGCGCGAGATCACCTTCTTGCCGTCATCATCCATGATGATGCCGCCGCTGAAGTCGACGGAGTAAGGCAAGCCCTCTGGCCGGTGACGCGTGAACCTGGGTGTCCCGACAGGGGTCTCTAGCGGCGTGTCGATGGGGGTACGGACGTCAGGTGTCTCCACCGGCGTCTGGGCCCCGAAGCGAGGAGTGTCGAGTGGGGTGGCTCTTGGCGGAGTAGGTAGAGGTGTGTAGCTGCTAGGAACAGTCAGCCGCGCAAAACCTGGCGTAGATGGCGATGCTGTGGCTGGTGTGTGGGCAGGCAAAGAAGGGGAGGGTAAAGAGCCTCGTTGAACACGAGGCGGTGTGGAGGCATCGGCGGCGGAATCCCCACAACAATCGCCACCGCCACCACTAGAGCGCCGGTGTCTGGACGAGTTTGAAGATCGTCTCGTCGACGCCGAAGCTTCGGAGCGCGCCGAATGCTCCGAAAGAGAGGGAGATGCGGATGGAGTAGGAACGCGCGATGATGCGCCAGAGCGATGACGCTCCACGTACCACTGTCTCTGCTGCGGTGACAAAGAAGAAAGAAACTCCTCATCATCCATACCTGCATTAAACACATGAATATTTAAACTTAATATTGAATGAATAGAGTAGACAATGACGCAAAGACCATTAAATACAATGACGTAATGACGCATATAAATACAATGACGCAATGAATTGAGTGATAGAAGAGGCAAGTCGAAAACTTAGAATTTTCAATCAAAAGATGTGAGCGCGAGTAGAAAAGAGCATTATACACCATGGAAGGTACTTAGAGAGCCAGAGCTTTTACAACACAGAGCAAAATGGTTCAAATACAATATTTGTGGCTTTAAGAGATCTCTCTCTCATCCTCGCATAACTCAGCATAACTTCCTATATCTATATAGAGCTCTCCGTTTAAACACATGTCCTCTGTTTCATTTTGTAGCTCCTCTGCATGCACCCCATATAGAGTAGTAGCATCTTGATGCTCGTCTGGCACCACCGTAGCGGCTTCTGATTGAGCATCTTCTCTGATCTCCTCCATTGATGCCGTTGTGATTGGCACATGGTAGCCTTCATACGTCCTTGCACTACGAGGGGCTACCTCTATGACATACCACTAGTTTGATGTAGACTTTGTAGGATGAAATATTACCTGCCAGAGCCACATAACTTACATGAGAGCTTTCAAGCACATAACTTGTAAAAGGGGGATGTTAACTATTTACATACTTACTTGTTCACAATGCTCTGGTAATACGAAAGTCTCTCTTAGGTCAGTCCATTTCTTAGTAGAATCCACCTCAAGAAAACCAGACTCTCCTCTACGCACAGTAGCGTTGCGACCCTCCATGATTATCTTGAACCATTGCACGTCGAACAAGTCGACAAAAAATCCTCTGTAATCGATCCTCAAAATCTCTTGCAGCGTGCCGAAGTAAGTGAGTTCCACCACCACAAGATCTGCATCAGAGGAACGTCGTCGACTAGAATGTTCAAATTTTGCCATGATTCCACAATCTTGAGTAAAACGCTTTTTGTCGATCCGTTCCACCCTAAAATGTCGACCTTTACACCATGCTGCTATGTATGACTTATACTACAACGAACAAAGATTATGAGTGGCCATTCAAACGTTTAGAAATAAAGTCACTAGCATGTTGTACATTGCAAACTTACCTTGGTCGCGCAACCCCGAGAGTACTCCCACTCTTTCTCAGTCACTTCGTCACCACATTGTTGTGCGCTTTTCAATTGGTTGTGCAACCATCTTAAGCTCATGAAGGTGGATAGTGCATCGGTGGTCGTCTTCCCCGTCTCCACTCAATTCGTGCCCTTTGTCGCTCTTGCTTTGCATCCTCATATTGTGAAATCCACTTTTGCATCACTGGATTGTGAAGCATGCAAAATCGGTTGATTTTAGCCTCTAGATCTTCCGTCATCTTCTTCTCAACACCGAGATTGCACATGACAATCCCAGATATGCGCTCATCATATATGGTTCGCCATAGTGTGTCCCAGGCTTTATCAAATCCGTCTAGCCACCCTCCAATGTACACTAGGGACTCTGATACCAACCAACCTTCTCCCATGCTACCCTCCGAACGTGCCTTTTGACGCACATATCCCTTAAGCGTTTTCATGAAACGTTCTAAGAAGAACATCCATCTGGAATGAACTGTGCCAGCTATTTCCACCTCATCAACTATGTGAACAAGAAGATGCACCTGAATGGTTAGCATGGTAGTAGGAAAATGTTTCTCAAACATGCACACAAGGTCCGCAGCATTTAGTTTGGCGAATGGTATGGAGTCTACGTTGATCTCCTTTTGTGAGATCCATTGCACCAGCTTTGCAAGTTTGTAGATTGTGTTATGGATGTCGAGAGACAAACATCCCTCAATGGCAACCGGTAAAATAAACTGTAAAGTATGTGCAGCAATGATATTAAAGTCCACTATGAACGTACCTGACACATTTTATGCCAATCGTGTGACTTCAAACCGGTAAGCTTTTCGTCTTTAGTAAAACACGTTCGGAGCGAGTGCATTACGCCAGTGGGGGTCCGCAAAGATCAAATGGTCTCTTTTACTTTGCGTTCTTGGGCTCCTGTGAAAATCCATGGTGCTTTAGGGAGTTTTATCGATCCATCAGACGCTGTTTGCGGCCAATATTGCTCCATACGATCCACATTTCTAAGGTCAACTCTGGCTCCCAAAGTATCTTTCTTGCCGGTCAGATGGTCCCATAGTAGATTACCCACATTCTTGAATATGTGCATTGGATCGAGCAAGTGATTGATCATGAGTCGGGGCTGGTATGGTAACTCGTACCATAGAGATAGTCTCTTCATCCCTGGAGGCAATCCGTCATCGCACATCTCCTTCTGCTCTAACCATGCTTGTGCAGACATCCTTGGTGGCTCTCTTCCCAAAAAGCCGTCGCATAACACATGATTCTCTGGAAGATACGCTTGATGACCTTCGTAGATTTGCTTCTTCAGTGAGGGCGCCCTACGTGCATTCAGTCTAGGTCCACATGTGACACATGCTCTGTATCCGCTTGTTTGAAGCCCTGCATGTATACACATGATAATAGATCAACTATGGGAAAAAACAAGATTTACAGTGTCTGAGTGAGGAGTGTCAATAGATCACCTGAGCATTCTGTTAGCCTGGGATAGTCATGCATGGTCCACATTAGAATGCCTCTGATCAAAGCATTTCGTCGTCCTGTGTGTCGGCTCATATCCACCACCTCTATGCCAATCCACAATTGTTGTAGCTCTTCCAATAGTGGACGAAGATACACATCCATATTCTCCACTTTATATCGCCTTGGCACAATCAAGCTTAGCCATAGGTGCCCCTTCTTTGTAGTCAACCACGGGGGAATGTTGTAGTTGACGATGACAACGGGCCATACACTGTAAGATGTTGATCTTTGACCAAATGGATTTACGCCATCCATAGCCAGGCCTAAGCGCAAATTTCGAGCTTCCCTGGCAAAATCCGACCATGTTCCATCTATATGTTTCCAGGCTGCGCAATCTGCAGGAATTTGTAGCACACCATCCGAAGATTTATTCTCCTCATGCCATGATGCTAGGGCGGCCATGGACTTACATTCGAAGAAATGCTTGATGCGAGGAAGCAGAGGAAAATGTTGCAAAACCTTTTGTGGAATTTTTGTCCCGTGGAGATCTACTCGATATCTTTCGGAATCACATTTCGGACACTTATCCATGTCTATGTATTCCCCTCTGAAAAGAATGCAGTCATTAGGACAAGCGTGGATAGAATTGTAATCCATCCCCAAGTTTCGCAAAATCTTTCTTGCTTCATCTCGGGAATCTGGCATCACATTGTCAGCTGGTAGTATGTGCTCTTTAAGCAATCTACACAACATAAAAATACGATACAGTCGTGTAAAAATCTATCAGATCATTATACATTTAGAGTTTTATTAAAGTAAACTAATTGTAATAGATCACCTGAAAAGCGCTGTGACGCTAGTGTCACTCCATCCAAACTTTGCCTGCATGTTGAGAAGAACCAGGAGTGCTTTCAATCTAGACATACGTGCTCCATTATACAATGGCGTATCGGCTTCACTTTTCATATCATCATGGATAAGCCTTTCTGAATCCATGATCGTCTCGATCATTTCATCAATCTCGGGCTCAAACATTGCCTCGTTGGGAATGTGCTCTGCATGATCATCCCCCGAGCTGTCAGAGGCTACATCTTGTGGCCTCACATATGCTGCTTGACCAAAGCGCCTGCAGACACGTCTATTGGGTTGCAAGATTGCTGCTTGTTGGCCAACGTCAAAGTCCAACGAGTTATAATTGGCAACAACTCGATCTATAATAGATGGATCGAACTCGCCAAATTCGCGAACGTGCTGCAAAGAAACACGTTGTCCGTCGCACAGCATGCTTGCATTGATTACAAGGACATAAGACCCTCGTTGAGAGATAGGTGTTTCGGTTGGACGGTCCCACATCCTCGTCACTACTCATAATGAGGATAAAAATCTTATAACCTGGACAAAAAATTTAATATTCTATTGGCATTCTTCGTCTTATCTCTCTCTCTCTCTCTCTCTCTCTCTCTCTCTCTTTACCTCACATTCTCTAGTCATGTCCAATCCCCGCACACCTCGGTCTAGAGGTGCACGGAGATCAGAACCACCGGGTTATAATCTCGTCTTTATTGGTCAATACCTATATTTGTGGGTACAAGAAATCTACAGACCCACGTCTACATGATACTGCATGTAGTGGACAAAACCACTTTGCCTCTTCTCTAGCTGTAGCACTTCACAACATCTTAACATCTTTTCACAGTAGACTGTTCGTCTAACTCTAAACCCTAAACCGTAAGTAATTCTTGCGTGGACTCGATCTAACGTAAATAAGCGTAAATCTAAATAAACGTAAATCTAACTAAAAATAAACCTAAATCTAATTTAACGTAAGTCTACATCTAACCTAATCTTTAACGTCTTTTGGGATAGTTTCCTACGACGTTAAAACTCTCTTCTTCTTGTGTGTGTGGGTAAACCTAAATAAACCTAAGTCTAATCTAATATAACATAAATCTAAATCTAACGTAAATTATGTTATATTAAAAACAAAGAACTAAACTAACAGGGATTATAAGAACCTTAAAACTGATTTAACACATAATTTTTCACATAACTCGGCAAGAGTTGGCATTCTCATCACTGAAGATGTGAGAGTTAACTTCCGGCGGTGACGCTGCCTCATCTCCATCCACATCTGACGACAGCAATTGGCCCTTTAGACCGTTCTTGCTCTTGTTACTAACTTTGAAGTTGCTGTTGAATGACTAGAGGTTGTCTAGATGGTCATTGTGTCGGGGATGTAGTGACTCTTGCCGCCCTGAAGATCCACCTTCTTCCCTATCTTCTGAAGACATTTCACCAGTACTTTTGGATCGACGGAGCCCACCATGAGTGAAGGCAGCAATACCCTATATTCCATTGAGGGCTTTCTTCACCCGCTTCATGCAGGCATCGCAGTCTATGGAGACCTAAATCTAATCTAATATAACGTAAATCTAAATCTAGCGTAAATAAACATAAATCTAATTAAAAATAAACCTAAATCTAATTTAACGTAAGTCTACATCTAACCTAATCTTTAACGTCTTTTAGGATAGTTTCCTACGACGTTATAACTCTCTTCTTCTTGTGTGTGTGCGCGTGTGTGGATGTGTGTGCCAATAAAAATAGATAAATGGTATAACCTTTCTATCACCCATGCCAAGTATGATAGATTGGTTATGCCATTTCCCTCTTGAATAATAGGTCTTGAGTTCAACTCCTCGTCGGCTAGATCTTTAGGTCTTTTAATTTTAATTAGTTTCCTACGATGTTAAATTAGTTTCTCTCTCTTTCTCTCTAAATGTGTGTGCGTTTTTTTGGATCGTATGCATGTTTTCTCTCTCTTTTCCTCTCTCAATGTGTGCGTTTTTTGTTTATGCATGTTCTCTCTCTCTTTTCCTCTCTCAATGCGTGCGTTTTTTGTTTATGCATGCTCTCTCTCTCTTTTCCTCTCTCAATGTGTGTGTGCATTCTTTGTTTATGTATGTGTGTGTGCGTTTTTGTTTATGTTTGTACTCTCTCTCTCTCTCTCTCTCTCTCTCTCTCAAAAACACTATGTGTGTGTGTGTGTGTGAGAGAGAGAGAGAGAAAGAGGGGAAGGGAACATGAGAGTGAGGAGAGGGAAGGAGCATACCTGGCTCTCCTTCCTCTCCTCGTGTGTGTGTGTGTTTGTGTGTGTGTGTGTGTGTGTGTGTGGAGAAGAAAAAGAGAGAGAGAGAGAGAGAGAGAGAGAGAGAGAGAGAGGGAGAGCGTTACCTGCTCCTTGCTTGAGGGCGCCGAAAAACTCAGATCTGAGATCTGAGTTTTTGGGCACGCTCTGTTATTTTTTTAGCCCAGTCGGCGTTGCTATGAGCGTCGCAAATTTACAAAGAAATTTGCGACGCTCATAGCGACGCCGGGAATTTTTTTTTTGAGTGTCGCTGTGTGAGCGTCGCTAATATGAATAGCCTCTTGTAGTGTTAAACATAGCCTCAACATTAGGCTTATCCGGTCTATACACTTTTCGAAGATTATGGATGTAACAATCTTCTTGTCCCCATACCATAAAGAAATGATATTTTTTATGTGCATGCTTTTCAAGAGTGTTCACATAAGTGCAAACATTCTTTTGTAGCATGGTGGACCCAATACCAACATGAAAGTATTGACATATCTCATCCAAAAATTCAAAACAACCCAGGCAAACAACAATGGTGGTGTGACCAAGGTCAATCTTGACACAATCTGTACATGGATGCCTCTTGTCTTCTTTGCTGAGTAAAACTCCATTAAGATCAAGAATGAGCGCATGTTTCTTTATGCTGATTGCATGAGCAATATTTTCTGCATACGATACAAAAGAATGATAATAATTTAGGTTTTGCACTTATAAATCTTAGAACAAGGGACCATATATTTGCAGCACACAATTGTAAATTGCACACGTTTATTTATGTCTCATACTCCCATATTCATCTATAATGATGTCTCCTAAAAGTGATTGCATTTCTCTATTGATGTGGGAAGATTGAAAGACTAGTTTATCTCCATCTCTCTCAAAAGAATATAAGCTTCCAAGTGGTCTACGTTTTTGTGCATCAGGACGTAGCTCCTCAATGTTGATGTCTACTTGTGGCACAATGGATCCTTGATTTTGAATGTCAATTTCACCTGCAAAGACAACATAATAGAATTTTGTATTATCTTCCAAAAAGGGCCATATCTATACTAATCACATTGAAAAAATAAGTACCTTTGTTTTTCTCACCAACTTCAATCCCTTGCTCCCTTTCTTGAATGCTTTGGACTTTGTTGTATTTGGTGTCGCTTTTCCTGTCCCTTTGTCATATTTTTCTTGTATGTCCTTGGTTGCAAGAGTCGCTTGGAGCTCTTCATTGGCTTCACCCTTGTTCTCACTACCCTTTGCATCCTCATCTCTTTGAGGCATGTTGTTAGTGTCATGTGAAGGTTTTGGAGAATTTTGCACAACAAAATCACTTTGATGCTCTACCACCACCATCTCCTCTTTACTATTCCTAATGTCACTTTCATGAATTTGTGTCTCTCCAATTGTAGGTAGCATGTTCTCGCTCTTTTTAGTCATGTCATTTGAAGTTTTTTGAGAGTTTTGTTCTACAAGATCACTTTTGTGCTCTACAAGATCACCTTTATGAAACTGGGTCTCTCCAACAATGGTGGGTAGCACTTGTGTTGCTTGAGATATGTTATCTTCGTCTTCTATTTTGTTGTCTTCATCTGAAAGATGCAAAAAGCCAAAATTTTACCTATTTAGAAAATAGCCTAGTGGACCATAGAATCATTTCATTTCCATCATCTAACCCATACTTTTTATGCTAGAAAGGCTCCATTTAGCACATTAACACAAAAATGATCACCTAGAATGATACCAAAGCACATTTGAAAGTGAGGCTTAATCTTAAGCTCCAGCCTAAGGCTTAAGTCTCAAAGTTTAGGCTTTTGTTTCAAGCCTAAAACTTAAGTCTCAAAATTTATGCTTATGTTTGAAGTTTAAAATGTAAGCCATAAGCCCCTTTTAGTCTTCATCATTCACTATGTGAAAACCTTTTACATTATGTACACTCAAGACCTATTTATAAAACACCTTATCTATGATTTTTTCAAAGTATCATCCAATTTTCTTCATAATCTATAAGTATTTTGTTATTTGTAACATTTTATTTCTACAATGCTCATGAGACTGGACTCATATGGTAGTGCTACACTAACATACAAAGGCAAGGCTCGAACTTAAGTTCGATCCTACAAAATAAAATTCAGTTTCTTGTTATAGATTACGACTCTTTCTTAACATATGTATTCGTCACAATAGGATATGAAATTGTGAGCTTCACTTGAAAGTATTGAGGTAGGATTCTATTACAAGGAATTTTGTCATTGAAACTCATACACATGATCACGTGATGCTCACCTAACATGCTACCTATTTCACATTTGGAGGTGAGACTCAAACTTAAGTTCATGCCTAAGGCTTAAGTGTTAACTGTAAGCTTATGTTTCAAGTGTAAGGCTTAAGTCTCAAGCCATGTCTAGTCTCAACGCATTCACTATGTATAAAATTATTATATTGTGCACATTTAGGGCCTATTCAAAAAACCTCTTAACTATGAATTTTTCAAGATATGATCCTTTTTACTTCATGATCCATAAGTATTGCTATTTGGAAGATTATATTACTACAATGCTCATGAGATTGGCCTAACATGGTAGTGCTCATGAGCTCGGCTTCACATGGTAGTGCTATACTAACATGTGGAGGCAAGGTTCAAACTTAAGTTCGAGCCTACAAACTAAATTTCAATGCCTTGTTAGGTACAAAGACATTATGAGTTTCACGTAACATATGCAAGTGCTACACTAGGATATGGAATTTCAAGTCTCACTTAGAACAACTCAGCCATGACTTTTGTGATTGAAGTTCATACACAAGTGCTTCACTATCTCTCCTTGTTAGGCTTGAACTGAAGTTTGAGCCTCATTAGTGTTTGGTAATGCTTTATTATTGTCTCACCAAAACCAAAATTTCTTACTCTTAATACACATCTGTATGTTAGCTATGATTTGTGAATTGGCACTTTAAATAAAGACATGTGCTTTCTGATGGCTCAAACTCAAGTTTGATCCCCCCCATCATTTTTTAAAACAACAAAAATTAAATCTAATTAAAATGACATACTTTTAGATAAAGACACAATATGGTATTAAGAAAATAGTGTTTGAAGGACCTAAAGTATCACAATTGATCAATTCAGTACACTATCCTGCCTTTTTACACTTTAGGAGTCTGTTGGTACGTGATAATGGCATGCATCATTTAACCTAGTATCAAAAATACTCTAAGAAGCATTCGCACCTTTTTCATCAGCTACTACAATGTCTTGAGGGGCTCTATCATCCTCTTGTGCATCCTCGCATCATCATCCTCATTATCTTCATCATTTTCTTTTGCACACTCAATATCCACAACTCGACTCATTTCTCCAACATTGTCTCCCCCCCCTTGATGATCAAAATTCGTAGCTTCTTGAACTTCACTATCATCCGTGTTGTCTACGTCATCATTGTCTTCATTTCCATCAACATCCTCTCCACTTCTTTGTTGCTCATCGATGTCAAGATTGTTAAGGTCTTCTTTTTCTTTATCATCCAGCTCCATTGTTTGTCTCACAAGTGATGCTTGACTTGCACCACACCACTCCTGCAAGGATGGATCGCTCTCCAAAAGACTAGAGCATTGAGATTCTAACTCCACTACTTCAAAATCATCTTTACATAGAGAAATTTCCCTTCTCTTCTTCGACAAGCTTTGCTCCAGCACAACTCCACCACAAAAAAATTCCAAAACATAGATTTGCTTAGGACAAAACTCTGTGATAAGGCCATCAATGAAGTTTCTATCAATAAATTCATGATCCTTGCCACAAGAGCCTGAGAAAAAGACTCTTGTTGTATGAGCCTTGCCAATAGCGTCATATCTATCAACCTTTCTAACAAAAAGAGCAACCATTGCAGAGTCCAGAGTTCCATCTATCCATGAGTCATCTCTTGTTGCTTGGATATTTCCATATTCAATATGGACCTTAGTTGACTGGCTAGAAACCCCTTCAACAAGCATTCCAATATTGATGAAATCAATGAAACACACTAGCACATATTCGTATCGTGCATTCAATGTGTTTAGATTGAGTGCCAAATTTGCAAAAAAAACTATAGAGAGCTTTTCTTTAGTACCATGAAGATTCAAGACGACCAATTGAAATGGTACGTTGTCTGTATTGCAAAAGTCTTTGATCTTCCCCATATCAAAGCCCACCCCCTTGATTCTCCATGAAATAGACTCATCTTGAGATATTATGCCGATATTAGCTCTATAAAGATGATTGAGGAGAGTTACTACACTTTTTGGAAGTGAGGGTGGAGTCTTCTTTGCTCTGTTGAGGGAGTCCTTGACATAGTACTGGCTATAGCTCCTCATTTGATTGTACTCATTCTCTCCTAGCTTGTACTTCTCACAAACTTGCTCCCAATATAAATTTTTCCTTGTCAAATCAAAGAAGAATGATATTATTTCTTCTTTCAACACTCAATCTGTTTTTAGCTTCCAAGCCATCTCATCCATGTCCATTCTATGAGGGGTATGCTTTCTCTTCTTTAGCAAGATGGTTTTGTCCAGGATTGCATTTTGTAGTTCAAGAAATTCTTTATTCTCGAGGCCTGAAATGCACGTGAACAATGTAGGTGCCAGTGTTGCTGTGCCAGGTGCTTGTCAAATCTTACCACCCTTGATAGCTAGAAATTTAGGATTTTTGGCGGAACCTTCGTCAATTGTTTCTCCCTTTGTATTTGGTAGCAATCCTCGAGCATATCGTCTCATGATCTTGACCCAATTCTTCCATATCTTCTCATCACATAGAAGCAAATGCAAGTCGGTCTTGAAAAATCACTTTTGAAGTGTGTGCTCTGTTGTCTCAACAAAGGTCTACAAAATTGAAAATTCCAACATCAATATTGACAAGGCTCTAACTTGTGGGATTGAGACGCATACTTAATAAGTTCAAGCCTAGCTAGATTGAATTGTTTCTTTATATTCTCACAAACATCTATGCAAAGTCCAAAATACATGGGTATATGTAAGTGGGGCTCAAACTTAAGTTCGAGCCTCGCTTGTTTGTGCTATAGCCTCATATGCAAGTGACACTAAATCTTAAGTTAAAACCTCACTTTAAGTTCTAAATGAGCACATGAAGGTCTTGCTTGAGCCTATGATAGAATCTAGTTTACAAATAGATATTGATTGAAAAGACTCACATCCATGTTTTCAAAGAATCAAACAAGTACCTTCCAAGCCTCAAAGTCCTTCTTGGTTTGGCTGACACCAGGTGGTGGCTTAGAAGGACAACCATTTGCATGCCATTGTGCTCGTGCTTGCATAAGTTGGTCAAGAAATGGCTCTTTTTGCATTGACATTGCAACAAATAGATTCGCATCTTTGGAGATTTCACGAGAGATCTTTGGTGGGCAATTGAGAATAATCTTTGATCTTCTATATTTGAATTGTTGACGTAGTTCAGGGGTAACCTTTGCAACGTTTGCACCTTACAAACGTTTTGCAGCACTAATGGAGTGTTGTCCAGAGATGATCCAGTAATCAACATTGCAAACATCCTCTTTGGCAAGTTTGTCAAGAGGATTTTTTTGGAAGGATCACAAGGCATCAAAATTGCTAGTATCTCCTCTTGCTTTGGTTCTTGAATGAAGTATAAAGTCAAAATCCTGACCCAATCTAGATTTAATCTTATGTACACATAGTTTGATGAAGTAGGAAAACACCTTGTCATGTCAATGCTAAAGACTTCATTAATCCCAAAAGGATAGAATCCCTTCTTGATTTCTAAAGAGGTCAGTGCCTTGTTATCTTGGGATGGAGTTTCCATGTCCATTAACTCCTCTTCAGAAACCTCTTTTTCTTCTGCACTCTTTTTCATCTTCCTCTTTGCCAGTTTTTGTCGATCTTCCTCAAGAGTAGAATCATCCTTTGCATTTCGTTTTCTTCTAATTCCTTGTGCATCTTGCTCTTGTGAACCTTCTTGCTCCTCTAAATTAATGGTGGCAGTGATCTTCTCTACATGTATTGAAGTGCTTGCACGGGAACCTCTTGATGCAGCAAGTGCGCTCCTAACTATGGCTTTCCCTGTCTTCTACACAACTTTCTTAGATAGTGCCCCTGTTGGTTTCTTTGCAGGTACAATCTACTTTGGTAAGCTCAAGACTCGCGTTGCATGTTTCACTACCTTCACTAGGTCTTCCACACAGTCCACACCCGAGTCTTCTTAATAAGTGAAGCTGGAGATCTTCAATCCTAATTTTACAATAGAATTTTCTTTTCCTAGTTTGCTACCATTCATGTCTGCTACATGAAAAGTTCCCAATGATAAGCAAAACTTGTTTGCCTTTGTGGTCTCTCCAATAGGTAGCACATTACATGCAAAGCATGGCATTGCTGGTGCATCCACATCATCTTTGACACCCACAACAATCCCCATGTCTCCATATTTCATATCACCTGTGACAAATATAGATGGATGTCACCTTTGTAGTTTGCATCTGTATCGTAGGTATCCACAAACCACTTCACTCCTTCTTCTTTTGTTAATTCAAAGGTCTTGTCGACCTTTATTCTTGGAGAAGTAGTTTTGGCGTGAGTGGACATTCCAAGAACATCGAGTGTGAAAACTTGTGCACCCTGCTTTGGTATACTTGGTACATTGAAAGCCTCCATTCCTGAAACAACCAAAAAGAAAAATATTAGAACCTAAACAAGGAGCATATGTTTAAGTTAAATAGTACATTTAAAAAAAAACACTAGCATGTGTAGGCGAGGCTCAAACTTAAGTTTGAGCCAAAAGATGTTGTTTTGTACCCTTGCTAGCCACAAGGATGTCATGAGAGTAGTCTTGCAAGTTAGTGCTACATTAAATTTGAGCCTAAAAGTGAAGCTCTATGATTTTTCTAGCCAGAAGGCTGTCATGAGGCTAGGCATGCATCCTAGTGCTACATTAGCATATGGAGAGGAAGCTCAAACTTATGTTTGAGCCTAAAAGTGAATTTTTATAGCTAGAAGGATGTCATGATGCTAGAATGCACCCTAGTGCTACATTAGGATATGGAGAGGAAGCTCAAACTTATGTTTGAGCCTAAAAGTGAATCTTTATTCCCTGATGCACTTGAGGCTCGAACTTAAGTCGAGCCTAAAGGTGCTATTCTATGCCCTTGATAGCCACAAATATGTCATCAAGCTAGCCTTCCATGCTAGTGCTACACTTGAATATGCAAGTGGGGATCAAACTTAAGTTTGAGCCTCTTTTAATTGGTAACACAGAAGGATGCCATGAGGCTAGACTTAAGTTCAATCTTAAGTGTTTTTCTATTCTGGCATGAATTCTAAAAGGACTTAGTGAATCTAGATTTTCATGATATTTCTATATGTTTGCGGGTCGCCGCGACGGACGTCCATAGCATAGCTCTCAAGCATCAACATAAAATTATTGATACAGGGGAAGCGACTCAGATGAGGCATGGAGACTCACTAGGATGTCAACCCTAATGAATTGAACTCAAAGAGATGAAACTACTAACTCTACAAGCAAATCAATCGCACTAAAGCCAAGTAATCTACGTATGTCCTTCTACACAGTTGTACAGTCATCACGCCCGTTCACCATGAAAATCATATCGGAATTGCACGAAACTTGAAGGGAAGCTACATGGGACTATCAAGAACATATCCTATCACTGTCACAGCATCCTGGGGAGGTACATGGATCGAAATCGTTCGTCCCAAAGTATGTAAACACTGTAAATGGATGACCCTAAAGGGTCGTTTTTAGGTCCCTAAAGCCTCTCCTAGGGTCAAAACAACATAAAATACGCATATAAACACTCAAAACAACGATTTAAAGCCTAAACGGATGCGTTTGAAACCTTCACCAAATTTTGAATGCTTACACTTGAATGAAAGAGCAGAGTAAGAGGAACACAATGCAAGAAACAAAACAGAATTTGGATTACCGTAGCCACAGAAGCGATGACTACAAGTTGGAGAAATGAGGTAGCTCTCTGTGCTGCGTAACGCAATAGTCGCTTATCTTCAAAAAATAATCTCCTTTCTTTTCCCACTAACCTTAGTGTATTATATACCTAGGGATTTCTAAAGTGACCGGCGGCCAACTTCTCATGGACCTTTACATACATCATTGGAAAAATTACATCTTTGACTTAGACTTGACATAGACGATTGACATTAGGCTTTTACAGGGTTTGATGTATTAAACATCGGAAAAATAATGTGACCACATCAAAACTTTGGTCGGCTGACCCAACGGGCGCCTTGTCTAGGTGGGCACTTGTATGTTGTTATCACCTCCAAACAATATACTAACATATCTAGGTGAGGCTCGAACTTAAGCTCGAGCCTCTTGCCTCTGGTAGCCACAAGGATGTCCCTCGACTAGCCTTACACCCTAGTGATACAATAGCATATGAAAATAAGGCTATCCACAAGGATGTCATGAGGCAAGCCTTGCATCAGCTAGTGCTAAATAATATGCACTTGAGGCTCGAACTTAAGATCGAGCCTAAAGGTGTTCTCCTATGCCCTTGGTAGCAACAAGCCCTACATGCTGGTGCTACTCAAGTATATGCAAGTGAGGCTTGAACTTAAGTTTGAGCCTACTGGCATTGGTAGCCACACAGATGTCATGACGCTAACCTTACACCCTAGTGCTAAAGTAACATATACAGCTGAGGCTCAAACTTTAAGTTCAAGGCAGACTTGCTATATTAGCATATGTAGGCAAGGTTCAAACTTAAGCTCGAGCCTCTTTCCCTAAGTAGCCACAAGGATGTCATTAAGCCAGACTTGCTAAAATAGCATATGTAGGCAAGGTTTGGACTTAAATTTGAGCCGCTTTCCCTAAGTAGACACAAGGATGTCATTAAGTTAGACTTGCTATACTAGCATAAGTAGACAAGGTTCAAACTTAAGTTTGAGCCTCTTTCCCTAAGTAGCCAAAAGGATGTCATTAAGCTAGCCTGCAATAGCATATGTAGGCAAGGTTCGAACTTAAATTTGAGCTGCTTTCCACAAGGATGTCATTAAGTTAGACTTGCTATACTACCATATGTAGGCGAGGTTCGAACTTAAGTTCGAGCCTCTTTCCCTAAGTAGCCACAAGGATATCCCTCAGCTAGCCTTACACAATAGTGCTACAATATCATATGCAATTGAGGCTTAAACTTAAGTTTGAACCTAAAGGTGTTGTTTTGTTCCCTTGGTATCCACAATGATGTCATGAAGCTAGAATTTCATGGTAGTTCTATACTAGCATATGTAGGAAAGGCTCAAACTTAAGTTCGAGACTCTTTCCCTTAGTAGACACAAGGATGTCATGAGGAAAGCCTTGCATCCTAGTGCTACACTAGCATATGAAAACGAGGCTTGAACTTAAGGTGCTATTCTATACCCATGGTAGTCACAAGGATAGCATTAGGCTTGCATTCTAGTGCTACACTAGCCTATGCAAGTGAGGATCAAACTTAAGTTCGAGCCTCTTGGAATTAGTATATCTAAAGGATGAGTCTAGACTTACTCCCTAGTGCTACAATAGCTTATACGGTTGAGGCTCAAACTTAAGCTCGAGCCTCAAATTGTTTTTCTTTTCCTTTGGTATCCACATGAATGTCATGAAGCTATACATGCATCGTAGTGCTATACTGACATTTGTAGGTAAGGTCTATACTTAAGTGCAAGCTTTTTCCCATTGTTTGCTACAAGGATGCTATTCTATGACCTTAGTAGCTATAAGGATTTCACGAGGCTAACCTTTCACCCTAGCACTACAGTACGAAATACTCAAACTTTAGGTTGAGCCTAAAGATATTTTTCCATGTCCTTGATAGCCACAAGGATGTCATTAGGCTGTGCCCTTGCATAGTAGGGCTACACTGTAAGCAAGGCTCTTTCCATTGGTAGCTACAAGGATGTTAGGAGTCGAGCCTTGGTAGCTACAAGTATGTCATGAGGCTGTGCCCTTGCATAGTAGGGCTACATTGCAAGCAAGGCTCTTTCCATTGGTAGCTACAAGGATGTTAGGAGGCAAGCCTTGCATCCTAGTTCAAAAGAATATGCACTTGAGGCTCAAACTTAAGATTGTTACGGCATTAGCCGCACATGCGGTCTTGCGGAGGTCTGGACACTGTGGATCAGGAGTCATGCGGTATGTGGCGGCCGTAGCGGCAGTTCTTCACGGGATATCATGGGACAGGAGTGTGTGCACCGTTCCCGATCTGCACTGGAGCAGCGGTTGTATATGGAGGGGCATACCTATCTTTTGATGTAACTTAACCAATCTCTATGATATTCATGGCATCTACTGTTGTAACTCTGAGTTTGGAATATACATGAATGAAGCAAGAGGTGTTCCGTGCCTGTGTACTGTGTACTTCCTTCTCTTGTCATTCTATATGTTGATGTTCATATAATGTAGTTGCGGGTAATCATTCCCGTAATGCCTATTGCTCCAGTGCGGACATAGCCATTACATCTGGCAACCACGATGCGTGATGGACAGACTGCGATGAATATGCATGCGCACTAGGTCGCAGGGTCCTCCTGACCCTATGATTCCAATTTTAGGAAGACGACGGAGGAGAGGCGGTTCAGATGAATTTGGTTTTTCTTCACCGCAGATTGAGGAATCTGTATCTCCATCACCAAGCCCGGTGCGTGGTAGGTGGTTGCGGCGAGCGAGACGTACTCCGCGCAGTCAGTCATGTCCTCCTGTCGTATGTTCACCCTCACCCACACAGGTTGCTCCACCACCGTCTCCGGTAAGCAGTCCGGGGGTATCTCCACCACTATCTCCACCTCCTAGTGCTCGTCAGCTTTTCCCGGGAGGAGGAGGAACAGTTGGGCAAGGGGTGATGTCTCATCCTCAGATTGAGTATAGTCAGTTTTGAGGTATTTTCAATGAAGACCCTGATGCACATTTGCGCCAGTTCAATAAAGCTTATGGATTGAATCATCCTTGGGTTGTGATTCCTCTCCATCAACAATGAGTGTTTGAATCTACACTCTCAGGGAAAGCTGCGAAATGGTTGTCCGAATACCCTGATGACCATTTCTAGACGTATGCCGATGGATCCATAGCATTTCTTCGAAGGTTTCGAACGGAAAAGACAGTCCCTTAACATTTGGAGAAGCTTCGAATGCTCCGGCAGAAGTCATTGCCAGTGGAGGGTTACGCTGCAAAATTTCGGATGCTTTTGCAGAGGGTACCTCAGGCACAAAGGCCGGCAACCAAAGTGCTGAATGATTATTTTTTGCGGGGGATCAACAAGGATCTTAAAATGGCTATGGCAACAGTGGATAAGGTAACTACTCCACTGGATACTGTAATTTCTAGGGCTGTAGTAGCAGGAGAGGCTTTAGAGGATACAAAATATCCAAAGAAGTCAAAGAAGAAAGAGAGGAAGAAATCTCATTGGAAGTCATAGGACAGTGGCAGTGATAGTTCGGAGTCAGAATCCGCAGCATCTGATTCCTCGGACTCAGGCAACAGCGATTCGGGGAAAGAATCAGAGGAGACACCGCGAAAAACATCCCAGCGTCACGGGAAAGGTGTGTCATCCGGATCAACGGAATTGGCTGCAGTGGCTAAAAGTCTGAAGGAAATATGGTGTACCCAATGTCGGAATCCGGGCCATGCTGCTCAGGAATGTGCAATGAATCCGAAGTGGTGTGCGATTTGCACGACCAATACTCATAATACAGTGGAATGTTATTTCAATGGCCGGGGTCGTCGGAGTTGAGGGGAATCTTCTACTTGGCAACAACCACAGATAGGGCAGGGACAAGATCCTGCTATGGCAATGGCTCATGCTCATACATCAGAGACGCCTGTGCAAGGTCAAGCAGGAGGACGGGGTCAAGGGGGAGGACGAGGTCGCGGAAGAGGTGGCCGAGATCCTAATCGCCCCAAGATATGCCTTTTCTGTTTGGGGGATGGACATTGGCGATCTGAGTGTAGTGAAGCTATGGAATACGATCGGAAAAAGTAGGAACGCGCTGCAGGGAAACAGCCTAGTGTGGCTATGGTTCAGATTGAAGGACTGGAGGAGTCTGACCCAGTGGTTTCATTAATCACTCGATTGGGTAAAAGTGTGGTTCCAACTCCCGATGTGAAAATTCCGGATTGGACGGTTCAGGAAGAAGTGCGGAAAAAGACTGTGTCCTAGTTGCCACAATCCGCACCATCAGTGAAGATAGCAGAACCATCGACATCGACTATGCCATCGACTGTGGGTCTGGAAATAAAGGAAGGGAAAGCTGGAAATAAGGATGATATTAAAGAACAGGAAAAGTGGAATTCAGTTTAGAAAGAGGTTCTCATGTCACCAATTCAAGTACCTCTGGGTTCATTGCTGAAATTAGTCCCGAATTTCCATAATGCATTGCTACGACAATCGGCCACTGAGCTGCGGGAAGTCGCCATTAGGAAGGTTGAAAGCGAGGATGATGATTCAGTCTCGTTGCCGGTGAATAGGATCACAGATACCCGCATTCCGGAGCTTTCAGTTCGATACCATGGCACATACATTGACAAGGTACTCTTGGATGGAGGAGCGGGGGTAAACATTATCACCCAAGCAGCGTGTGAGCGTTTTGGTCTCGGATTGATTGGGAGCCTGCACCCTTTGTAGTCCGCATGGCAGATCAAAGAAGAGTGCAACCAGTGGGTTTACTTCGGGACATTGTTTTGGATGTGGCGGGCTTATCCTTTGCTGTTTCCTTAGTAGTCTTGAATATTGAAGATCATAATCATGATTATCACATTATCTTGGGAAGACCCTGGTTACGACAAGCGAGGGTAAAGCATAATTGGGAAGCAAATATGCTTACAGTAAAGAAGGGTAAAAGAAAAGTGCGTGTGATGCTGGGAACATGCCAACAACCAGTTCAGGCAGCATGGCCAGTGATAGCTGAAACAGTTAATATGGTGGAAGGATTAGAAGAGGATGAAGAGGAACAATTTCTCAAAGCTATCCCGGATTTGGTTTCTCTATACCTTGCGGATATTTCTCTGATTGTGAAAGGGAATTCGGTGGGGGTTTATGGAACTCTAGGAGGAATAGGGGAGCAACAACAGGTGCTTCCGAGTCCTGAATCATTGGAGGACGTGATTCAGCAAGAACGAGCGTTTGAGGCGCAAATGGAAAAAATTACAAGGGTTAAGGAAGATGAATTAGAGAAGGTTTTTCTTGGGGAGCAAGCGGAGTCGCAGCCCATATACATTAGTAAGCAGCTCGAGGAAAGTTCTAGAGATGATTTGATCAAGTTACTGACAGAGTTTAAGGATGTTTTCGCATGGGAATATGCGGATATGCAAGGATTGGATCCTAAGTTTTATCAGCACACGATCAATCTGAAACCGGATGCGGTGCCAGTGAAGTAGCACTCATACAGGATGAATCCGAATGTGGCAAAGCAAGTTAAGATGGAAATTGATCACCTGTTGGAAGTGGGTTTTATTACCCCTATTGATAATCCGGAGTGGATTTCTCCAATTGTGGTCGTACCAAAGAAAAATAAGCAAATCCGAATTTGTGTGGATTATTGAAAATTGAATGCAGCTACTGTTCCAGATCCTTTTCCTCTTCTGTTTTTGGATTCCATTTTGGATGATGTAGCAGAACATGAGATGTATACTTTTTTGGATGGATTTAGTGGATATAATCAAATTCGAATGGCATTGCGGGATCAGCCAAAAACAGCTTTTATTACCGCATGGGGAGTATTTGCTTGTACAGTAATGTGGTTTGGATTGCGGAATGCACCTTCCACTTTTCAAAGGGATATGTTTCAAATCTTTGGGCCTTATTTGACGGATTTTATGAGGATTTTTCTGGATGATCTCATTGTTTTTGGATCAGAATTGGAGCATTTGAAACAATTACGGTTATGCTTTATGAAATGCAGAAAGGTGAAATTCAGTTTGAATCCTTTAAAGTGTGCATTTGCTATCCGCAGTGGCAGGTTACTGGGGAATATCATTTTTGAAGATGGTATTTCTGTGGATCCGGATAAAATTGCCGCAATTATGGAAGCGCCTGCACCGTGGAACCCGAAGCAATGTCAGATTTTCCTAGGTCAAGCCCGATGGCATGGGAGGAATTTGCGGTTTGTCGCGCATTTGGCAATCCCGATTACTCAGGCAGCTCATGCTATAGATTTTGAATGGACACAGGAATGTGATTTGGCTTTTTGGAGATTAAAACTGCAGCTATTCAAAGCTCCGATTATGTTGGCACCAAATTGGGGTGAGGATTTTCATGTGTTCGTGGATGCTTCGGATCGAGCTATTGGCAGTGTGCTGATGCAGGAACAAAGTCAAGGATGGTTCCAACCTGTCTATTATGGGCCAGTAGACGATTATCATCCGCAGAAAGAAATTATTCCGTAACTGAAAGGGAATGTTTAGGGATTATTTATTCAGTGAAGAAATTTCGGCACTATCTGTTGGGCCGACGTTTTTTCTTCCATGTGAACCATTCGGCTCTTTTATACCTGGTAAGGCAACATAATTTGACGGGAAGATTGGCCAGATGGGTGCTTTTGCTCCAGGAATTTGACTTTGAGGTCATACATCGGCCAGGGGCCCAGCATGTGGTGGCTGACTACCGATCTAGGTTAGATTTCGGAGAGCCGCCGACGGGTGTAGCTGATGAATTTCTAGATGCGTCTCTGTTTCTAACAGGAGTAGCTGCAGAGGATAGCACAGTCCCGCAACAGGCGAGGGTTATTCCTAGCATTCCATGGACATGGTATGAGGAGATGTTTCATTTTCTCGACAGCGGCGAAATGCCTTCTTTCTTGTCCAGCCATAAGAGGAAACGTATGGCTATCAGAAGCCGGAATTTTGAGATTATTATGGGGAAGCTCTATTATCGTACAGTGGCAGAGGTGCTACTCCGATGTGTGCTACCACAGGAGCAGGGTGCAGAGCAACCACCGGAACCTTCCAACCGGAGGCGTTGAGTGTGGGTTCACGCAATCCACCGTGCGTCCCAGATGTTACGGCATTAGCTGCACATGTGGTCCTGCGGAGGTCTGGACACTGTGGATCAGGAGTCATGCGATATGTGGCGGCCGTAGCGGTAGTTCTTCACGGGATATCATGGGACAGGAGTGTGTGCACCGTTCCCGATCTGCGCTGGAGCAGCGGTTGTGTATGGAGGGGCATACCTGTATTTTGATGTAACTTAACCAATCTCTATGATATTCATGGCATCTTCTGTTGTAACTCTGAGTCTGGAATATACATGAATGAAGCAAGAGGTGTTCTGTGCCTGTGTACTGTGTACTTCCTTCTCTTGTCATTCTATATGTTGATGTTCATATAATGTAGTTGCGGGTAATCATTCCCGTAATGCCTATTGCTCCAGTGCGGGAATAGCCATTACATCTGGCAACCACCATGCGTGATGGACAGCCTGCGATGAATATGCATGCACACTAGGTCGTAGGGTCCGCCTGACCCTATGGTTCCAATTGTAGGAAGACGACGGAGGAGAGGCGGTTCAGATGAATTTGGTTTTTCTTCACCGCAGATGGAGGAATCTGTATCTCCATCACCAAGGCCGGTGCGTGGTAGGTGGTTGCGGCGAGCAAGACGTACTCCGCGCAGTCGGTCATGTCCTCCTGTCGTACGTTCACCCTCACCCACACAGGCATAGTCGTAGGTTTGAACATAAATTTGAGCCGCTTTCCCTAAAGCTATTATGCTCTGGCCCTGGTTAAGTCTCAAGCACTTGGATGAGACAATGCTATCATGCTAAAATATCCACAATAAGCTCATGAGGCCACACTAGAGTGGAATATGCTAGTGCTTTGAGAGCATTAGAAGGCGAGGTTTAACCTACATCAATTCATTGTCCTAGTTTCTCAACAAGGAAACAAGGCACCAAAAACGAGCTAAATATCAAAAGCGAAGAATCTACATCAAGTGGAAATGTCACACTCAGTACCCAACCAAGTAAGTGTTGTGTTAACCCTCACGGCACACGGACACCCTATCGCCTACGATGGACGCGTATTATGTATTATTTAGAGTCAGGTACCGGGCTTGTCGGACCAATAGGGAAAGGTAGAGTGATCGCCGATGAGAGGCGCACTTTAACTGGGACATTCAAGGGATTAGTTGGCTAAGCATGGGCGCCCAAGTGTGAATGGGGTGAGCTCCTATAAAAGCCAACTAAACCTAATTTTTACTCATTCTCTCATTTGTGCAATAGAAGAGTGCTCTTGCTCCATCTCCATCTTCTTCTTCTTCTTCACCTCCTTGTGTGTGTGTGTGATAGAGAGAGAAAGAGGGAGAGTGTGTGTGCGATCGAGCATTGCGAAGGCACAACGGCGGCGAGGCGATTGAGCGCGGCACGACTGCAGCTTCTTCTTCATCGCGGCGAGGAATCCACCACGAAGGCGAGCGTAGAGCGGTGAGTGACACACCCTTTGTTCTCTTGAGCTTGCTAGTTTAGGCTTGTTGTGTGCTGAGAGCCGTTTGTGGCTCGCACACGGTGTATTGGCAAGTCCCTTGCTTCGATAGTGCGGCAAGGAGCGCACATGTTGTTATCTATCTTTTTCTCTACATAGATTAATTACTTAATAACAGTTTAAAAAAAGGTTAATTAGAGTACTTATTGATTAGGTACTCTAATTTGAGAATAGCCACTTACTTTCAATTTATAGAGATTGATTTTAGACGTAGTTGTAGTTTGATTAACTTAATGATAGAGTTTAAAAGGTGTATCAAGGATGCGGCAGCAAACAATAATGAGTATATGTAGTCATTAGAAGTAGCGTAAATAGAGATTAGAAACTAATAGAATAAGATTGAAGACTGAATTTTGAGGTGCATTCAGAATTGAAAAAGGACAATAGATTAGAGGAGAGGAAAATATTAATATGTGAGAGGAGAGTAGAAGTTTAGGACCTGTGAATGTAATCTCAGAAGACAAGTTACAATGGTTAGTAGAATGAAATTTTGATTGATGCAGGTTTAGGAGAGATTAAGAGGAAGGGAGGGAGTGATTAAGAGGAGGCAAGGGAGATTACACTGAGAGATTAGAAGAGATTAGGGAGTGATTAAGAGGAGGAAAGGGAGATTACATAGGGAGATTAGAAGAGATTAGAGAGTGATTAAGAGGAGCTGAGGGTAATTACACAGAAAGATTAGAAGAAGATATCACACACACACACACACACACACACAAGAGAGAGAGACAAATAGGTGCACTTGGATAAGCCTTTCAAATTTGAAATTCAAATTTCAAATCTGGACTCCACTGCTATATCAGATCTTCACCTACAATCAAAAAGACAAAGCCATACACACACACACAAAGAGAGAGAGAGAGAGAGTTAATGTAGAGTGTTTTGGGACTGCAAATAGGTACATAGAGAAGAGGGAGATGGGAAAGTAAAGAACTGTATCTATCACTTCGTCGTTGGTTTTTTCACAGTTTGCAAAAAAATCCAAACCCTATTTTAATGTAGAAGAGAGAGAGAGAGAGAGAGAGAGAGAGAGAGAGAGAGAGAGAGAGAGAGAGAGAATTAATGTAGAGGTGTGAAAAAGAGCCTTGTGGGGACGCAAGCAGATGCACAGAGGGCAAGGAGATGTGGGAGTAAAGAATCTCACCTGTGGCACCCTCGTCGAATTCGTCACCGTCTGTAGAAAAATCCGAACCTATAATAAAGAAGGTTTCAAAATCATTAAAAAGTCTTTAAAAGCTTTTCCCACCAACCCTACCAAGGTTAGATTAGCAAACTCACATGTGTGGACCAAAACTAATGGTTTTCATGATGGTTAAAAGAAGTGGCAAAAAAAACTTTTCACGAACTTTTTTTATGAGCCTGTAGCTTGAGAGTGGCTCTACGCTTTTGTGAAAAAACTCTATTCATAAAACCTATTGTTACACAACAGGTTTTATGAACAATTTTCAAAAAAACGACGTTTAAGGGGTCAAAAAATTCGACGAACTTAGGGGTGTCTAGAACTAGTTTTTTGAGAGTTCTGGGAAAAAAATACTCACAAGTTGGACATAGTTTTGACTTCCCTTGGCTAAAACCTCTTAGGATCAATGAGTGAGGGACCCGCTTCCACCAACCCTCTTGCTTAACAGATTTTGTGGCACCTTATTGCATGTAAAATTGTCCTGCTACAACACATAAAACACCAAAACCTCATTGTATTTTGAATGTCCATCAAGGCTCAATTTTCATAGCTTAATCTCCAAGGCTACCTATACTCAAACTAATGTCCTATCCTAAAAGAAAACTATATGACTAACTAGGCTCGAACTTAAGTTTGGGCCACTCATGCAACTACTTTGAAGCCTCACCTTCTTGTAAGCTCCGACTCTTTTGATAGGTCATTCAAGGAAACTTAGGTTTGATGTAAAGCTCATCATTACCTTTGCTCCACCTTACAACTCTTTAAATGTATAATGTAGCCCAAACTTCAAATTGAGTCTCCTTCCAAACTCAAGGCTACTTCAACATAGCTTGGGTTTTTTCTCACACCTCTTGTTGCTCGTAGATTTCTAACACTTGAATGTGCATCTATGCCTAAACTTGAGTTTTAGCCTTCTACCAAATCCATGGGTGCCTCCATGTAAATTGGGCTCCATCTTGCAACCCATGTGACAAGTATAGATTTCTAAAACTTGGATGTACATTTAGGCTCAAACTTGAGATCGAGCCACCTATAAAATTCCAAGCTTGCCTCTATGAAACTTTGGCTTTGTGAAACTCTTTTTAGCTAGGTATTTATAGCACTTAATGTACATCTAAGATCAAACTTGAGCTTGAGCCTCCTACCCTCCTCCGTGGGTTGACTCAATATAGCTTGAGTGTGAGGTCCCCACCCCGTCGTATCAAACGGCGGATCTGATGGTGAACCTGGTGGCCACTAGATCTATAACGGAAGCAAACAAAGTGGTTCAGGGTTCAACTAGCGGATGATCTCTCATCACAAAGTGAATCGAGTTCGATCCTACTAGCAAAGAGATCTAGCTCCACCTCGCAGGGGAAGTGTACTTAACCTATCTAGCGATCCTAAGACCCACCTTCCAAGAGGAGAGAAATCCCGAGTGCCTTTTTCCCCATGTTTCAGAGGCACGTACACTTGAAAATTAGCCGCTCTAGGGGCAATGAGTATTACTATTATCGATTTTAACACTATGGGGACAGAGAGTTCCCGACCAATCAGGACCACCCTTCTCATAGGCATTGGCAACTTGAGCCAAGCCCCCACTTTCCACCCCCACACTCACACTTCCTTGTGTGTCCTAATTTACTAACACAATGATTGTTCAACATAAACATTCCTTGATTAAATTCCCAATCACAATGCTCATTAAGACAGCCCTTCAATTAGTATTGCAAAGCGGCACCAAGACAGTATTCTAGTAAAAATTCTACTCAAACTTATTCATTAAAATTCCAATGTTCTGGAGGTACAACATCCCCCCTCCAGCGAGAGTTTACTCCTCCCGTTGTCGCCTAGCTGCCCATACAACTAGGTATGTCCACCGCATAGAAAGCACGACATGGACATTCCCACCGCTTAACTAGCAGACGTGGGTTCCCACCGCTTAACCAGCAGACGTGGGTATCCACCGCTTAACGAGCAGACGTGGATTCGAGAGTCCTTAACCAGGAACTCTGCCCCCTGTGATGATCAGGAGGGGGATCAGGACTAGTTTAACATTGGAAGTAGAATGAACATGTTGAGCTAAATTTTCCCTAGCAGACATTCTTTCCTATTGCAAACAGTATATCCATCAATCATTTCTTTCCTACTTTGGGCTTAATGAACTCAAATGCCGAGGTTTCCGTCGGATTTCTCCAACATGTTTGGGGGTATGTTCTTTCCTAGCTAAACGTGTGCAATGTTAAATTAAACAACTTGAATGAAATTGTGACCTACCTCTTCCATTTCTTCGTCAATGGCTCATGAGATGGCCGGTGCTTGTTTGTCCATGGGAGCTTTTCCCTTTCCATTTACATTGCTCGTTCCCGCCTCGCGGTCGTGGGCACCACCAAAGCGAGTCCATTTTATACTCACTACTTTAAATGATAAACTTGAAGAAAAAGAGCTAAGGTCCGAGAGCATCATAACAAACCAAATTGCAGCTTAGAATCATTAATGAATCCTCCTTACGCAAGAGATTAGATTTTTTCTTCGAGACCTAGCAATTTTATGGGTAATTCTTTACTTGCCCTATGAGAACTGGCTCTAAAGTTAATCACTTGGCTTTGATGATTAAGAAATTCAGAATTTTACAAATTGATTTACAAGAGAGATGAAGTAAGCAAGCTCAATCACTTTCCTAGTGCAATTTGAAGATGCAGAATTACCGCAGGCATGTGTGATAGAAAATTATGTTCTTATTGGCCTAATGACGGTTTAATTTTAGCCTTAATCACATCTTAATGTGAGAGAAGATTGATTCTAATTTAATTACAATATTATTGAATGGTAAAAGGATGAATTTCATCAATTCTACATTATTACTGGCGGCTAACAATTTATTAACGATGCTGCCTAGAGAGAGAAATATTTCCTAATCAAGTATTAATCATTGATTAAGAATGATGAATGGCTACATAAATTAGCTAATTGAATGATGATTATGTAATGGAGTATAGCTATGTAAACTTAGAGAGCAGCTATTGGGAATTATAGCTAAGATTAAGCATAGTAGACGAGGAATTTGGAGAATAATGATGAGAATTAAGAAGAGCAAGAATTAAACCATGATTATCGTGATTATGGGCTGAGAATCCTCTTGATTTTATGATCCAATGAATCCTCAAGATGAGAATTTCGGCAGCACCTCCCTCCTTGCTTCTCCTTCAAAAACGGTGTGTGTACCGGCAGCACCTCCCCAAGGTGTGTGTAGGTGTGTGTGTGAGCATGTGTGTGTGTGTGTGAGCACACCTTTAAATAGGCGTCCTCAAGCTGAAAATTGAACCTGCTTGCTATTTGCATCTGGGATCTACTCGAGTTAAGCATGGCAAGTCCAGTTGCCTACCCACCAAGTGTCCAGTTGGCTTGGTTAACTGGCTCTCACACTTAGTTGCAAGCTTGGAAAATCTCCCAAGACTCCCACAAGGACAAAAGGCGCCCCCTAGCTGCTAAAGCTGACCCTGAGTGGCCTGGAACCTGCTCCCACACAGCCTCGAGCCCCGATGCCTCCCCGGACAATTTTTGGAAAATTTGGTTTTAGGCTAAAACGGGTCATACGAGTCGGAATTTGATGCCGAAAATTGCTATACTAAGCTCTAACTAAGGCGTACTAGTCCGAGTACTAGCCATATTTAGCAGCCCTCGGGGTCCGAAAATGCATTTTTTCAAATTCGGGATACGGGTGCAGTTTTTCGAGACGATCAAAACTGGACGGGTCGGGTGACCAAAAACTTACTATTTTTGGAAATTTTTCACAAAAATTATTTGAAGCTTTATAAAATTCTAAACATCATGGTACTGACAGAATTTGAAAAACTGCTAAAAATAGTAACTTTTTCCATTATGATCTTTTCATGGTACAATGGTGCTCTTTTAGCTCGGGGTCGGAGACCTTACATTGAGATCCATCTTGCAACTATTTTAAGCTATAGATTTCTAGCACTTAGACCTACATTTAGGCTCCATCTATGCTCCGACATTGTAACTTAGACACCATCTTGGACCTATTTTCAGCTTTAGATTTCTAGCACTTAGATGTACATTTAGGCTCAAACTTGAGCTCGAGCCTCCTACCATCCCCAATGGGTTGATTCAATATAACTAGACATCCATCTTGTAACTCTTGTGAGATATACATTTCTAGCATTTGGATGTGCATAAAGGCTCCCCATCCTCCTATCAAATTCCATGGGTGCCTCTGCAATGTAACATAGTCCCTATCTTGCAACTCTTGCCAGCTTTAGATTTCTAGCACTTGGATGTACATACAAGCTCAAACTTGAGCTCGAGCCTCCTACCATCCTCCATGGATTGACTGAGTGTGGATTTTCTTAATTGAATGGGATGCAAGCTTTTGCCAAAATTGTGAGTGTATCTTGGGAATGCATTAAATTTTGAGTTCTATGTTCAAACATACAATTTTATTGATATCTCTTGATTTTCTCAAAAATTGCAGGGTCCAAAACAAGGTGATTCAATGTTTCTTGTTGATGGTTCCACAAGGAAAGCTCGTGGGGTTATTCATTCCACTAATGCATCTCAACGTTGTGGTTTTGAATTAGTTGGCACAACATTTTTGGCGATACATGTACTAGAAAGTTTTGATGACACCTTCTTGATTCCATTCATCACAATGGATGCAAGAACCATGTCTCAAGTAGTTGGAAGCATCATCAAATGGCCATTGCATAATATTGTTATGGTGGACAGAGGAAAATCTCACACGATAGATGAGGATTTTCTTGTTGGTCAAGAAGATGGCTTGATAGATAGAGAGATTTGGAAAGAGAAAAGAGTCATCCTTTGGGATGGCAATAGATCTACAAAACTTGGTAATGGAGTGGTATTTCTCGTCCACCCATATGAGGCTATAAATTTTACTAAACTAGGTGAGAGTAGCTTGGGTTTCATTGTGGAAGGGTCAATGCATCCACATCAAAGTGATATTTCAAGTTTGAATTTGGTAAGCTGGCCTATTAGGCAGCTCACATTTGAGAATGGTGAGCCCTTGATCAAAGACACTGGATCTTCTTTTGCCATTGAGGGTATTCAAGATCCCCTCATGGAAGAAATGGGAGATTCCCTTGACAGCTTATATGCTTCCAGTGATGAGTATGAGGATGATGACATAGATAACAACATTGAAACTAGTTTTGAAGAAGGTATCACCAGTACATAACTAGGTCTTCTTCTTCATACTCAAAATGATAGAGACCAGGATGCCATTTCTGGTGACTATGATATAAGATATGGGACAAGTAAGAAGAGGAGTTATGTACATGGAGCTAGGCCTAGAAAAAAAAAAGTTAATGCTCATGCTTTCAACAAACAATGTGATGCTGCAAACATTCACAAAGTTGCAACAATTGATTGTTGTGAGATGCGATGTTGCCAGATTGGAAACAAATCCAAATGTAAGTGAGGGCAGACTTTTGGGGACAAAGCTACACTAGCCGATGCACATTTGTATTGGATTGTATGAGCATGGCTCATAGACAAGATCAAGAAGAGAAATGCTTTGAGTTTACTTTTGATGGAAAGAAGGTATGTAGTAAAGCATGGTATGTAATGCATGGAATAGGAAAGTCAACATTTTACAGGCTGCGTAAAAAATTCTTGGATGGAGCATGCAATGGAAATCATGGAAACACTCGAATAATAAGGAAGAGCTTGACACATTTTGAGATGGAAAAATCACTCATACAGGGATTCATAGATAATAATGCAGATCAAATGCCACATAAGTCAAGGACAACTATGCATGGCACTCGGGAAACTCAACGTGTTCTACCAACGATGTACAAACAAGTGGACATTTTGCGGGAAGTAAACGACATAGGTGTCACAATGGAATACAAAACGTTGTCACAGCCAACATTCTCAAGGTTATGGAACACAGTCTTCAAGACAGTCACTTTATCAAAATCAGCACATTCTCTAGATGTGACATTTGCACATCAATAAAGGTCAAGCTGGAGTCTACCACAAATCATGTGGAGCGTGCTAGATACATGGCACAGAGGAGAGCACACATGTTGCAACAAATGAGCTGTAGAAATCTGTACTATGCTTGGAGGAGCTCTTTAGAAATGAACCCAACCAAGTTCTTGTGTATTAAACATGACAAGATGGACCAGAGTAAGACTGCTATACCACAAATTAAACCAGTTCCAAAATCTCTCAATAGAGTTGAGAGGCTTCCAGTATCCTTGACAAGAATGCTCACTCATGGACATGGACAAACAGCTTATGGTCACTTTGCATTGGGATTATGGCCGAGTGATCCCAACTTCACAATTGCATCTCTCTCAAAATGTCTAAGAAACTTAGAAAGAAGAGATAAACATATGTTCGGTGACTTGAGCTTAGAAAAATCAAGTGTAGAACCACGAACACATATTTTTTGTTGTGTTTTGTCTACCACTTCTCTCTATCACCATATGAAAGTTCTTAAGGAGAAAAACTAGTAGTGCAAGGAACAGAGTGCTTAGAATGAAGAGGCAGAGACTGATCTAATCACAAAAGTGAATGTGGACACTAAGAATTTTGCTTCTAGATAGGGAAATGATTGTCCAAGGATGCAATCAATCTTTGCTACTAATGCACATGTACAGGAGGATGGCAATGTATTTGAGTTTAAGAGGTTTCCAAGAACATTGTTGTTGCAACTTGACAATTGTGGTTCAGAAAATAAGAATCGATATGTGTTTGCATACCTATCATTGTTGGTTGCACGAGGAGTATTTGACACTATGCAGCTTGGATTTCTTATGGTTGGTCACACTCATGAAGACATTGATGCATTGGTCAGTCCCTTTTGTAAGAAGCTTAGAAAACAAGCCATTTTTACATTTCCACATTTGATGAAGATCTTCAGTGAGTGTGTTAGAATGCATCCAACACCTTTTCTCCTACAAAAGGTGGCAGACTTTAAAGGATTTGTAAAGGGATTCTTACATGATGGAGTAGATAGCTTAGTGGGTCATTCAAAGCCATTGAAATTTAGGTTCTATATGAGTGATGGAATACCTTTGATGCAGTACAAAGTACACCCTAAAAATGTGGATTGGTTACCTAAAAATGGTATAGAGTTATGGAAGATAAATGACCAAGGAGGATCCAAGCTTCCTGAAGGTGTTCCAAAAGTATTACCACCCTTTGAGTATGTTAAAGATAGTGAGAAAGTTATGGAAGGATTAAAGAAGTATGTTAGTTGGTGTAAAGATCACTTGCAAGAGAAACGAGATGAAAGTGAGTATGCTAGGCTGATCAACCCAGTTCTTATGTACTCGGAGAATCTCATGCAAGCTATGTAAAACCCTGGACAAAGTGAAAACAATTTATTTGATGACTTCTGGCCAAGGAGTATACGTGAACAAGATCATCCTCTTGAAGTTCCATTGGAAGATGGTCTAGATGAAGTACTTGACATAATCAAGGGCCACTATTGTGGTCCAATGCGCAACAAACCTGCTGAGGAGTTCAAACCAACTCTTGATGTGGAAAAGGGAGACTTTGTGCTTGTGCAACCTTGTGATGAACATTACCCAATTTGGTTAGGAGTGGCAACAATAGATATTGATCAGAACAATGACTCGGCAACCTATCTTCAAGTGAAGATACAATACTGGGCACCAATTTCAAAGAAGAGGAATGCAAGTGATGTGGAGGTTTACAAGGATTGTTGGAACAAGTATTGGACAGAGAACATCAATGATCCTCAACACTGGGAATTAGACACTAGCTGCATCATTTGGTCATGGAAGCCCAAGGGTCGACAAATTCGTGAAAAAATCAAGATTCCAAAGGCAATAATCCTCAAGGCCAAAGAGAGTTAGTTGAAACTCGATGGACATGAGGCACCATCAAATGTCAATGCAAATGAGGAGGAATGATCGCTTAGCATTGGCCTTTCACCTTTGTAATCTTCTAGCAATGGTTCCAATTAGTCCACCCATATCTAGGGTCATTATCGACATTGATAATGGCATCCCACCTTTGTAATCTTCTAAAATCCTTATTCAATATGAATTGTGTTTTTTTTCACTTTAGTCACCCAAGTTTTTCTTGCAACTTACATTTTAATTGTTTTATCAAATGACCCATGTGTGGGAAGAAAATTTTGTTTTGGGTGCATGAGCATGTGTGTGCACGGGCGCGCGTGCGTGTGTGTATTTGTAAACTATCATGTGCAAAACACTTTAGTGTATAGTATGGTTGTTGAAAACAGACCATACTGGATCCACTGAACATTGTATCTCAGTTTTCATATGTGCAACAACCTAGTACAATACAACCTTACCTCAAGTCCATGAAACACAAAGAATCGTCCCAAATGTGTGAATTTTTCCCTATTTTCCTAAATATGTGTTTTTGGTCAAAACTTTCGTAAAGTCCCAATGTGGCACAATGTATATACAAATATTTACTTTTTATTGTAACTTATTTAAATAGTTGATCTTCTACATTTTTAATTGTCAAGGTAAAGTAAATTCTATTTCAGTTCTTTGGTACTTTTTATACTCTTCCAAAAAACAATTGATGTTTCATTGTTTTATGCTGGTAAAAAATAAAGTTACTCAATTTGGGTGGCCCAAATGAACACCTTTATTTTTGAATTGTCATTTAGCAGTAATATACGCGGTAATAACAACGGCAAAGGTCGCGGTAATAGCAGCGGGTATATTGCCGCAACTACTACCGCACTTATTGCTGATAAATCACTACCTCGTTCATAGCCGTGGTTATTTTCACCCACACAAATTTTTCTCTCTCCTTTTTCCTTTGGTTTTCTACGGCCATGTTAACGGTTATAGACAACTCCTCTTGTAGTGTCTCTCTCTCTTTCCCTCTATTTACTCTCTCTCTCTCTATGTATTTCTCCCTCTCTTTCTTCATTTATCTCTCTCTCTCTCTCTCTCTCTCTCTCTCTCTCTCTCTATTCTATCTAACAAACTTAACATTTCTATCCTACATTCTATCCAAACAAGCTGAGCAAAGCAATCATTTTCATACAAGCCTAGCAAAGCAACCATTTCCAAACAAGCCTAGCAAAGCAACCATTTCCAAACAAGCCGAGCAAAGCAACCATTTCCAAACAAGCCATTTTCATATAAGCCTAGCAAAGCAACCATTTCCAAATGAACGAGGTATGTTATGGATTCACTATTTTTTTAATTCTTTTTTTATTTATGTGTGTGTGTGTGTCTGTGTGTGTGGTAGAAAACAAAAGGGAAAAAGGAGTGAGGTGCTTTGTTTTGTGTTTACCTCTTTCTTTGTAGCGTGATTGAGCTTTGGCTAGATTGAGCTTCCGAAGACGATGGCAGAAAACCCCTTATACGAAACCCCCTTCGATGTTGTGCTTCCAAAGACGATGGCCGAAACTTCGACAAAACCCCCTTCGACGAAACTTGGGAAGCTTGGAGAAAGAAAAAGAGGGAAGGGAGAGGGGGAGGGGTAGCTTGGGAGCGATGGTGGAGAACAAGAACGTAGAGTATGCAGCAAAAAATGCGGCATACTCTACCTTCTTACCTATTTTAGGTGCTATGTATTACCGCGGGTATTACCGCAAACATTACCGCGTCCATTACCGTGTATGTTACTGCGGCCGATCATTTCAAACAGATACATGTGAATCCGAGGTTGCAAGGGGGGCGGGGGGGGGGGGGGCTACAAACCACCCCCTCTACCCTTAGCTATCCAATATTTCATTTTTTAGCCTTTTGAGTTTTTTGATGAAATGACCGAGGCAAAAGCGCGTGGAGAAGACATCACCTGCAAAGAATGGGAGTATGCACAAGGTTGTGTACCAAAGGTAGAGTACTCATATGCCTAAACCATATTGTAACGCTATTTCTTGAAACTATCTTTAATATATATTTGATAAATCAATATATTTTTCTATTTTGTAGTGCCTTTGCTTTAACTCTATGTGGTCAAAGGGTCGTCAATTTCGTATGCGCCACATTGACGAGCGTAGAACCACCATGGATTGTCCCATCATGGGCAACTTTGACACAGATGGTGATGAAGCCAGATACTGTGGAACTATTGAAAGGATAGTAAAGGTTAATTTTAGAACCTTTCATACCTTCATCTTCGACTACAAGTGGTTTGCAAATGTGTCTAGACGACATGAGAATGGCCTCTACATGGTGGACTCTAGTGTGAATCACACAGGGAGGTATGGCAATTTAGTTTTACCACGCAATTGTGAGCAAGTGAGTGACATGTACCTTTTTTATTCTTATTTTCTTGTAGCATTAGTTATACCAATGTTACTCGCTTTGAGCTTCTATTTTGTAGGTCATCTATATCCCACAAGCCACTAGTCAAAACTTTGGTTCATAATTCCTGTAACACGTCGATGGCGAACCATTTTTTCCACTAATGAAGTGGAGACTATCTATGACCCTCTTCCACCTCCGACTTTGGATGAGGTGGAAACAGAGGAGAGGGAGGTCGATGAATCAAGTCCGATGGTAGCAAGTCTTAGCGAGGATGATTGTCATGATGATGAAGATGATGAGATGGAGGATGACGAACTCGAAAATGATGAAGGCAATGCATCCACAAACGACAATTCCGCTTCTCTCTTTATTGATTTAGGAGCCATGGGCTTAGAATTGGATGATTCCACATGTAGAGATCTTTTGAAAGATGATTCATAAACATTTTGCAATAATGAAGTTTTTTGGTCGTGTAATCCATTTATCTCTCTCTCCCTCCTTTTCCTCTCTTTAGATTTGGGAATATGCTCAATTGTGTTAATCAATTGACACTGATTATTTTAGTTGTAACCAAGTGTAATCTTATATCCCTCCCTCCTCCTCCCCCCCTCTTTCTCTCTCTCTCTCTCTCTCTCTCTCTCTCTCTCTTTCTCTTGTTTTTGAAATTTAAAAATTTTATACAATATTCTTTAATTTTTATTGAGAGGAGGGAAACACCAAAATTTGAAGGGGGGGGGGGGGGGGGGGGGGGGGGGGGATGAACTCTCTGTGGCTAGTTGCTCAAAGATTGTACAAGAAAGTAAGGAGATGATTTATGTCTTAGGAAAAGGACAAAACTCGGATGATTGGTTTAGGGTGACTCTTGCTATTCGATCAAGCTATCATGTGTGATGTAACATTCTATACCTCTAGGATCGACGTGAGCTTGAGTTGATTTGCATATTTCCTGGTGATAATCTAGTACAATCACTCACAATTGTGAGTTTTGAAAAAAGAAAAAAAGAGTTTAAGCTATATCCTCCATCTTCTGTATTTGTATTGACGCGTGTTTTGTGTATGGAAGAAGGGACATATAATCACAACACTGGATGTTTGGATTGCACAAGCATGACTCCAACTCGACAACATTGAAAGGTCCGTTATTTGCATCCAATTTCCCCTGCCTATGCGTTTGCTTGGCGGAACACATACATGCTACGGGGCAGGGCATGTCTTTCATTTCTTATAATTTTTGAAGACACCATAGTGTCAGCTCTCTACCATACTTTTGTATGGCACCTCTGCATGACGTGCATTGTATACTTTGCAGTTTGAGTCTATGACCTTTCATTACAAGAGAATATGTTTAACTATTCACATTCCAGCTTGACTCAAACATTGTCTTCCAGCTTGCACAATTGGATGACATTCGTACACGATTATCAGGTAGGTATTGTAGCTCACTTTTTATAGTTTTTTTATGCTTTCTACATTCTTTGAGTTTGTAAAAGCTTCCTTAAGTTTAGTTTCAATGTTTTTCTGACTTGTGCATGCTCAATCTCGATCATCATATCTATATATCAAATAGATACACATTTCTTTTCTAATAGTTCGGCAATTCAACTTATAGATGGAAATACTCAATGCACTATGTACATGTTTACTCTCTCTCTCTCTCTCTCTCTCTCTCTCTCTCTCTCTCTCTCTCTCTCTCTCTCTCTCCCACTCTCATCTTCTATGTGAAATAAAGGAAAGTCAACTACGCTTGATTGAGAATAAGATGGGTGTCTCAAAAATGGGTCCACGGTCTAGAGACTAAATGGTCAATATTACTAGACTGAATGATGCAATCTGCAAAAAACTACCAAAGTGGGTTAAGGACTAGGTTAAGTTGCATCACTTTTTCTTGATTCAATTAGCCTCTTTAGTAGCCCTTTGTTGTATAGGGAGCACTATGAGACACAACTTGCTTCTTCCCAATGCTCATCAAGTCCCAAGATGAGCTATTATTGGTGCCTATCAATTGGTTGATCTACTCATTTTCTCATCTTCCACCACAAAAACCAAGGTGACAACAATCACAACCAACTAACAAAGTAACCAACTACGCTCCAAAATCTATCAGATAATGTATGTCAAAGGCCCATCAAGCAAAACTAGTTTTGGGGAGGTCGTGGGTTCAAAACATGGGGTGCGAACTGGTCCGAGTTCACAATTCATCCCCAAATTTGAAAAATTACCCAAATTTACAAATGGACGTCCTAAGTCCCCCCAAGCACATATCCCATTAGAAGCTACATGTGTGATATATACATAGTGTTGCGAGTGAGTGAGTGAGTGAGTGAGTGTGTGTGTGTGTGTGTGTGTGTGTGTGTGTGTGTGAGAGAGAGAGAGAGAGAGAGAGAGAGAGAGAGACGATCATCTGTACTATGTGTCGTGTTGGCTAGGAGTAAGCATGCATGTTATGGAGATAAAGTTGTGCTCCTTGCATAGGAATTTGGGGGTGGAGGAAAAGCTTCAAATGACGTTGAATATGATAATATATATACACGCACCCAAATTTTCATGATTGTATTTAGATTTGGATTCATTTTGGCATTAATATTGCCGGATACTCGATTTTTGCTACAAAACTTTCAGTTGGAGAGCTCAAGAGGAGGATGTTCTCGTTTCCTTATCAACAACAAATATAAATTATGGTGTAGGAAATGGTCTGTTAGTGACCATTCCCAAAGACCATTCTTGGCCGTCACAACCCGAGCCGAGGGGGACCAGATTTCGCCAAATTTGACGTTCCCTGTACTAACTTGTCAAGCAGCCCACAATTTGCAAAAATGCTTGTAATGAGTGCTGATGTGTCATCCTCAAAGTGATTGGGATTTTTGTCAGCTGAATTATAGCACAAGAGGCAACTGCATGCTCGCAGTATAGTACAAGACGTCATTGATGTTCAGGTTGACAATCACCAGCAACATATTTTTCATTGTAATCATCAATAGATGTACAGTGCAGATTGACTGCCCCCTTCCCCTGGACTGTGATGGGGTAGGAAATGGTCTCTCACTAACCATTCTCCAGAATCCTTCGACCCCTTGGCAATTGGTGGATGCCAGGAGCCATAGGGGAGGAGGATTGTGGCAAATGGTCTCTAAGGGACCATTCCTGACCATCAAGGGTCCGGGTGGGGGGGCCAAGAGGGCCAACACTATCCATTCATGAGGGATTAAAGGAGAAGGTGCAACAAAGGCAATCAAGAGTGATCAGGCAACATTGGCGAAAAGCAGCTTCCACTGGACATCCATTGCAGAATGTAATTATAGATTACATGTGCTAGGTGGCCATGTGCAAAGATCTCAAGTGCAGAACAGGCATTGATTCTTTCCCATTTCTTACTTGGCAGGCAATGATTGCATTTGGGTGCATAGAGTATCTACTATCAAACAAATTTTGGCTACTGATGTATCCTAGCTACATTTGACAGTGTGTTTTGAAATTACGGTGTGTAATAGACAGTAAATGGAGGGACAAGATGCTCTACCCCCCGACCTTGGACCTTGACGGAAAGCTGCATTAAGCTACTAGTCAAAATTACTTTGACTATTAGTGGAGGCATGCTCAAACTGCATGTAATTTACTGTAATTTGCCACTAAGAATATGAACTAGAGAGCATTTGCACGCTACAAGGGAAGTGTTTTGCGTGAACTCAACATTATTTGCAGTTGCGAGTAAAGCTACTTGTCATTTTTGGACGGCGCATGAGAGAGACTAGAGAGAGGGGGACAGCGTTTTCCCAACTCTGCCAAAATTGGCAGAGTGGAGGGTGCATTTTAAAAAGCCGACAAACCAAGATGACGAATGAAAAATGCTACAACGATGTCGTGCGAATGCGCCCTTATGCAGCGGGGTTCAGTTGCATCGTGTTTTGTAACGTCGGACCACTCTTCGGGAAAAATCAAATTTAGAACCTCATAAAATGTGAAAATTTGGGAAGGTACTGAAAGTCCCAACCATCAAAAGACAAGCTGCACCTAAGTACTGAAAGTGCTGAAAATTTGGCTACAGTACTGAAATGCCAACCGTCAAAGACAAGCCGCACCTAAGTAATTTCATAAAACTATTAGGAAGGTAGATGGAGTGCAACTCCAGCAACATCAATTACAACGGAGAAGATATCAAAATAATCTGACTTTATGGGAGAAATGACTACAATGATTATCTTAGGGCGGACAGGTGCTAGGTGATCGCAGGTGCAATTACTGCCCGAAAGTCGATTTGCATAGTCTGAAGTGTGAAACAATAGGAACTAATTCTAATCGATGAATAGCAGCCTAAGCTAATCAAAGTTAATAATGAGAGACATTGCAGTGTAGCAAGAGAGTAAAGGCTAACTTGTATTGATAAAAAGAGATAAAACTTGCACACGTTGTACATAACAAGGGTCTCCTTATATACATTAGGCAAGAGGAACCGTTTAGGCAAGTGCTAGGATGGAGGGCAATTAGCTAAATTAGGGGGAGATGATTTAGGGAGTGGGTGAGATGATTTAGGGAGTGGGTGTACACCGTTATAGTAAAAGCGTATTTCACATCCCCCCGTAACGGTGAACACCTCATTACTTGGGAGAATCCCCCCCCTAAGGAGGTGTGCAAGTAGTTGGCATAAGTGACAAATTGCAACATGTTGTAGTTTGGGTGGTAGCAGGTACTGATTTGGTGAGGAAATCAGCCCAATTGTGTGTAGTGGGCACATATTGCAACTTTAAAAATCCATTGACCACCAATTCCTTGATGAAGTGATAACTGATTTTGATGTGCTTAAGTTTGCTAGAGAAACTTGGGGAAGTAGCCATAGCAATTGCAGATTGGTTGTCGCAGTAGAGGATTATTAGTTCTTCCGAGATAGGGTATGGGAGTTGAAATTCATGAATGGGCTCAAAAATCCATAGAGCTTCCCTAGAAGCAAGAGCGGCAGCGACATATTCGGCTTGAGTCAATGAAGAGGCAATTGAAGATTTTTGCTTTGTTTGCCAAGATATGGGTGCACCTGAAAGAGAGAATATATAGCCACCTGTGGAGAAGCAGCAGTGATCATCCCCTGCCCAATTGGCGTCAACATAGCCACTCGGGGAGATGGGTGTAGTGGGATCACAAGCATAGGTGAGAGCATAGTGTTTGGTGGTCAGTAGGTAGCAAAGTGTGCCTTTTGCAGCTTGCTTGTGTGCTTTGCATGGCTGTGACATAGCTCTAGATAAGATATGGACGGTGTAACATACATTGAAGCGAGTGCATGATATGAGGTAACGAAGTTGACCAAAAACCTTGGGATACTGAAGAGAGGGCCAATAGAGCTCATCAGTGGGAGTGTATGCATGAAATTCAGGTGATAAGTTATGTTTGAGAGGAAGGGGGATAAATTCAAGAGAACAAGTACTCATGCCATAATAAGTGAGAAGCTCTTCGATGTATTTTACGTGGGTGAGTTTGATCCACTTGCCATAGGGGTCACAAAGGACTTGAATGCCGAGAAAATATGTCATGGGTCCCTTGTCTTCGGACAGAGAAATCTTGTTGGAGACAATTGATGGCGCGCAATACCATGATTTCGGTGGTGCCGATGAGTGGGATATCATCCACAAATAAACCCAGAGTGGCAAGGCCATCACTTGTATGCTAGATAAAGATATTGAAGTCGACGGTGAGTCGCTCCCAACCACATGCAATGAGATAATTGTGTATGCGTGTATACCATTCACGTGCAGATTGTTTAAGGTCATATGTGGGCTTATTTAGCTTTCAAACATAATCAAGATAATAGGGATTTGCAAAGTGCAGTGGTTGGGTCATGTAAACAAGCTCATAGAGTAAGCTGTGTAAAAAAGCGGTTTTAATGTCAAGGTGATGTAGAGGCAAATTATACTTTGTAGCTATAGAAACTCTAAATGCAGTCAAGCCAGGAACAGGGGAGTATGTGTCAAAATAATCTACACCATACCTCTGTGTATAGACGCGAGCGACAAGTCTGGCTTTGTAACACTCGATTCTGCCATCAGGGAAGTACTTTCTCTTCAATAGCCACTTGCATGTGCTATATTGTGATGCTCCAGCGGTGGAACGAGATCCCAAGTATGGGCTTCTTCGAGTGCCTGAATCTCAGTTTGAATTTCTTCATGCCATAAATCTCCCTCACTGGATGAGAGGGCATCGACGATCGAGATTGGCAAAACACCTTCTACTGGAGCGGGTGGGTGGTCGAATGAAGTTCTTCTTGGAGAACAATGGAGAAGCTTGTAGCAGCATAAATATCTGCTAATGACGGTGTGCAGATGCGACTGCTAGAAGCTGCCTGGTCAAGATGTTGTGCGGATGGCGATGAGTCCGACGAGGTGCAGGTGGTAGGAGATGTCATCGAGGTTGACGTAAGTGATTCGACCTTGTCGATCCCTGATGGAATAGGCTGATTTGAGGTGGTGGCATGAGAACCATCCACCGGCGAGGAAACCAAAGTTGAGGTTGTTGGTGTGTGATATGATGATGCGGAGCGAGATGGGTTTTGAGTAGGAGCGGCCAGCAATGAGGGAGCACAAAGGGGCATTGAGCTCTTGCGGGCAATTTGGTAGGTCTAAACCATGATAGGCAAGGGTGGGGTTCGCAAGGTGGATGGGTGATGGTGGGAAATGCCACCAAGAGAGGGATTATGGGAGGTTACGATAGTGTGTCCCCTTACATGGCCTTTCATAAGACACCGCTTTAGGGCCCATACACAACACAACCGAGGACACACTATCGTCCTAGAGGACTCCAACTGGGGGCGGGGCGGGGGGGGGCATCCTCAAGCATTCTAAAGACAAAAAGTTATACCAAAAAGAAATGAAGGGTACTGTTTTCTTGATTTTGAGTTAAAATCCGTATTTGATTTCTCAAAGTTATTGTCACTATTGTTGGTTTTATTCCCTCAAGCAGGAGAGACTCAAGAATATGGGACAAAGTTTAAAGATGGGCCTGTAGGTATATGTAAAGAAGCATATAGCAAGATTTCTAGCTAAAAATGATAATAAGAAGTGAAATAATCTAGTAAAAATTGATGAATAAATCCATTTAATTGAGAGTCAGTTTATTTTATTTATCTAGCTAGATTTCAAAATTTTTATGTAAAATTTTCTATTTTTATTTAATGTTTATTATTTTCAATTGATTTTCTAAGGAATAATGGCTATAAAAGCAAGAAAATTACAAAAAAAAAACCATCATAGGTAACAGACTCCAGGAAGAGATTGGAACTTTTAGAAGTCAATTTAGAGCAACAACGAGTAGCTTATGGCTAAAATCTAATGAGTTGCAGAAAATGATTCTAAGTTGCAAAAGCCTGATTGGACAAAATTGGCAAATTGGGGTCATATGGTGCCCGAATTTAGAAATTTTCATCATTGTGTTCATCTGACATATGAGGTAAGACTAACTCTAAGATGGGGGAAAAAACTGACTTGAGAGCTTGGGGTATAGGTGACACCCACTTAACTACTCATTTTCAATTGAGAATTTGTGTGTGTGGGAGAGAGAGGCCACTTTGGAGCGATTTTTCTCATGATCCCCATGTCCATAATTCTTTGAGCTTTGACACTAAATATAAGAAGTATGATCCCTACCTAGTACGCTATAGTTTGACGATGTTGCATGTCAAATCCAGAAAGCGAAAAGAGCGGCTGATCCAATCCCGAAAACAATGACTACGTCGGGTCCGGCCAACCAAATACCACAAAAATCAAAAGGGGAGTTGGTTTTAAGTGGCCTAACACTTCCCCAGCTTCAAAAGACAAATTTGGTCTATTGTGAAAACCCTGCAATAGAAATTTACATTTTTGCAAGGTGTCCAGTTGAACTTAAACTTATAGCTTCGAGGCATCAAGCAAATAAAATTTGGTAAAGGAGCTTGCATGGAAGATGTGATTTTCAAAGTTTATCAATGGAAATTCTCTTTCAACTCGAGAAACCCCAAAATCAATGCAAGGGAGAAATGCGATAACAAAATGGGCTCAAAACTTACCAGGATCTTCAAGAAAGTATTCACCACAAACAATGGGAAAAGTGCATTGCACTACACAAAGCTAAATGATCACATGTCAAAGTCCAGGACCAATCCAAAGGACATATATAATGCCCAAAGATCCACGTGATAGATAGTTCAATGATGAGCCACCATGATAATGTTTAAGATAAGTGTTCAAGTATGTATGAATCAACGCTTAGTTGAAAAAACTTCATTTTCGTGTTAGACAGAGAAAAAATTCGTGTTTTTCTCTCAATACCTTGAACCACATGGTATTTGGATCTACACACCTTGCCCACATGTCCAACTAGCGGTAAAATCTACTCTTGAAAGAGAGCTCACATTTTGGAGGTCTTTAGGTGCTATATGACACAAATTTGACAAGAATACCTAGCACTAAGCCAAAAATAGTGGAAGTAATTTCAAGCACTGTACAATGTCATCAACTTGCTCACAACATTCAATATATGGTGTTGCATGAGTTTCACCTTATTCAAAAAGTAACTGCATAAGGAGGAGCAAAAATCAGGATTTTCTCCTTGAAATAGTCAAGTTGCAACCAACAATGGGAATTAAAGTGATACATGTTAAACCGTAGCTAATCAAGACCTATCCCAAAGGTTTCAGACTTATTGAAAAAGTGCAGGATCCCCCAGTCAAATTTCAGACTTAGCCAAGTGATTGAAATTGACCTAACCCATGGCCATTTGATCAAAGTCAAAATGCAAGAGAAGAGATAATCTCTAATCAATGCAAGAAGCAAATCTACCAAGTTTGGTGGTAAACATAGGTCTGGTGAAAAAGATGGAGAAAATTGTGATTTTAAATAGCAAAATGTTATTAGAAAGCTCAAACGGGAATGGATATCAGGTATAGGATGAAGGAAGCATGTGGAACATCCTATGAAGCCAAAATGGAAAAAACTCACATCTACATCAACCAAGGGTGCCAAACACTTGGAACAGATGAATGAAACCTTGACTATGACTAAGCCTCTTATCCAAATCAAACCAAATCAAAATTAGAGCCTATAGGGGTAGTTGAACATCAAGACCAAGCAATGAGCACCTCATAAAAATCACCTATGTATAGGACTAAGAAAAAAATGTGATTTCTTCTCTGTTTGAATAAGAAACAATTTTTAAAAAACATTTGAGATTCTGCATCACTTGTACATGAGTTTTGAGCAAAATGGCCCATTAGCCAAATATTCATCTACATAACAAATAAGTAGGCATCACTTCAATCTTTGATTGATCTTTGAATTACAAAAATTGTTCACATGAGTGCAACAAGAAGAGATGGAGTCACAAGAAAAGGATCAATTAAATTCCAGCATTCACATTGCTCAGAGATTCTCTCAAGGAGGCATCCACATACATAGAGAAAGAGAGACTTGAGCTTGAAGGGCGTTGCAGTTTATGAAGTAGTGTAGATGGATACTGGTAATAACATGGTTACCATCCCTATGATCCTTCAGGAAGCCTACAACTTGGCAAGGAAAATACCTTGAAAAAATAAAATTTCTCAACTATTTCCAAATGCCTCCATGGAATTAACATCCAACAAGCCCATAAGCTCTACACTAGCATCACAAAGGAGGAAACATATGAAATATCCACCCTAGAAATTGATAAATTCTATGTCAAGATCAATTCTGAGCTCATTTTTGAAGCCCTAGGTTTGTCCGGCAAAGGAGCAATGATGAAGGGAAAGAAGTAGATGGGGGTAAAAGGGTTTGTGAAGAAGGGAGCTACAGTCACCTTTGCTGATATGACATGCCAAGAAACGAACCTACCGGCCACCTGCATGTTCATGTAATTCTTCCACATAGGCGACAAGCAACTCGAAGGTATACAATACCCAACCATATAGTGGCAACAACTTACACTTGGGCTTATCATCAAAACATGTTGGTTACCATCAACCATGCCTAGTACTTGCTCGAGTTGTTGACAGATAAAAAGAAGCATTTCAAGATTAGTTATCTATCATCTCCAGAGGTCTTGACAAGAATAGCATATGAATCTATCGGATCCTCTCAAGACCTTCCAAAAGCTCCAACACAAAATGACTAGATTCAACTACAAGAAGAGGAGAGTGAGGAGAATGTGACTAAGTTTGGATCAACTCAGACTATTACCAGAACATGCTCCAAAAGAAAAGTATAAGAATCAAACTCCTCTAAAGTTGAGCAAGAAGAACAGAAGGGTAAGAAGCCCATGCCAATGCCAAAATACGGGAAAGAAGAGAAAGCTCAAAAACATGCAAGAGAGGAGAGATTAGCCAAAGAGTTCAAAAAGAAAAGAGTTGACAAAGGTGAAACTGCCCAGAAATGGGTGCCACGCTAAGCTAGCACCAAAGTCCCATCAGCTGCCCCTCACTACAAAATAGTTAGAAGAAACGTGGGCACAGATGGAGAAAGCAAAGCTAGCGGAAGAAGCGGCTCAAACGACTATAGTCAATTCAAAGAAAATAGAGAAACAACTCGACTCTGCCAACTCAACAAAGAGTTACCAATCTTAATGAGAGCAGCGTTTCAACAAATCCAACAACAAAGATTCGCATTTCAGGCCACTCGTCCCACAACTAGTAAATATCAAGATAAAGGGAAGCAGCAAACAACACAAGATGTTCCAAAAAGTAGTTCAACACCAAACAAAAGAGAGGAAAGAACTACGCCTGAGACAGTGGTTGAGATATTATATTAACTAATGGAGGAAGCCACAACAAAGATGAAAGAGAGAATAGAAAGTACAAAGGAATATCCATGGAAAAAATCAATGGAATGGGAGATTCATCTCCTCCATTCAATCAATTTTTGTAGCTCCACTGACCCAACACTAATAATAAAGACTAGTACACATGCTCTCTCCTATTATTATTAGGTATGAGTGTATTAAGAAGGAAATCTTCCATAGAAGTAGAAATGCTAGAAACTCAACTCCAAGAAATACAACCCAAATAGAGGCTAGCATGGCTAGAAAATCATCCCAAGTACATAATTCACATGATGCCAGTGTCAAAAATAATTGAAAAAGATGTCACATTTTTCCTAGTTCCTAGAGTACGAACATGGATCTGACATGAGGAGATACAAAAGCAGCACGACAACTTTCTCAACTCTCAAGATTTTCCAGGACCTAAAGACAAGCAAAGGATGGATGAGAAGTAAATTCTCAGTATCCTGCAAGACACTATCAAGAGATATGAAGTACTTCTAGATCTTTCTTGTCAAATGCTAAGAAAGATTTGCAGAATGATGGTCGCTTGCATAACTATGTATCATAAACCCTGAATATCAAAAACACTGACGGGAGCAAAGCAAACCGCGAACCCCCGACGGCCTCTAAAACACCCGGAACCGAATGGCGCGCCTTGAGCCTGTCACGGTAAAGCAAACAGGGGGCACCACCTAGCTTCAGCGGCTAGGACGCAAACAACACACCACCATAACAAAGTTTTCATCCAAGAGAGATGGATGCTTGGGAGTAGTGATGAAGAGGAAAGGGAATGAGATCAAGTGAGAGAGAGAGAGAGAGAGAGAGAGAGAGAGAGAGAGAGAGAGGGAGGGGGTATAGCGGCTTAGTTCTTAGGCACCACAAAAGGATGGCGAATCCGCACACCCTTCACACATACACAAGCTCACTCCAAACACAAGACTAGGTGGCGATTCCGCACTCCTCACATGGGCAAAACATTGCAAGAAAACATACTCACAAAACCTCAAGCTTTATTTAGAGAATAAGGTGATGAAATGGGGAGCATAGGGTAGGGGAATGAGAAGGGAGAGCGTGGTAGAGCACATGGAGGATAGGTGGGAGTTGATGGCGAAGACTCGTACGAGGGTTATGGCCATCATCCTTCATTTAGTTTCCCTTCATCTTCCATAGCCCAAGGGTGTAGAGGTCATGCTCAAGACGAGCATGGTGATTGCGGTGATGGTGATGGTGTGGGTGTGTGTGTGTGCACTAGGCACACATAGTGCATAGTGTACTCTTTGGTGATGGTGTGTGTGTCTTTAGTGTGATGGTGACCCCTCTTTATATAGGGGAGGAGGGGGGCGAAATTCTAGAATTTAGAAATGAAGAAATCATTATCTACATAGGCCATGTGACTGTGGTCCCCACTTGTCTGGCTGTGTGTATATGTGCCAAAACAACAGTCTCATGAGAGAGAGAGACTAAGAGAGAGAGATGGGTTGATGAAAAAAAGTGAGAGGTGACATGGAGAATAAAGTAATTACAAGAGGGGAGAGAGGAGAGTGTGTTCAGAGGTGAATCTGTGTGCAGATGTGTGTGGACACAAGAAAAATCAGGTAACCACCGGGTGGGGATGGGTCTGTGGGCACCTTTTTCAGTGAAACTGAGTGTGTGTGAGTGTGGGGGAGGTTATTTAGCTACAAGACAAGAGACATGGCGCCCTTTAGAGAGAGAGGGGGGTATTTGGGTCATGGGATATGATAGGAGAGAGAAAGGGGGAGTGGGGTATACTATTTTAGAAGATAGCATAAGTTGCATGTGAGTTAGGGTGCATTATTGGTGAGTTATAATGCATTATTGGTGAGAGGTGGGGTAGCTTGAGGGGAGAGAGAAAGGAGAAAGGACAAGGGGAAGAGAGAGGGGGTTGACCTTTTGAGTGGAGGAGAGGAAAAGGGACTCACGGCGGGGCATCAGTGAAGAAAAAGGAGGCAGGGTGGGGATGGGCTGCCCCGCAGGCATGAGGTGGCCTATTTTACCTTTCTTATATATTTACATAATGATACTTTATTTTTTTCTTACTTTTTTCCAATTCCTTTTATCACTCCGTCCCTAAGAGGGGGTTTTCATGGGGTGGGGACGAGAGAAGAGGGGTATGGGAGCTTGGCTTGTGAAAATCCCCCATCATTAGCCCTCCCCTTTTGGCTAGAGGCATTCATGTCTCTAGCTCTGTTTCTTCTTCCGCTTAGCTGTAGGATCCGATATCGAGTTGCCTTCTGAACTAGCCATTCCATTTGGCCATTGGTGAGATTTCTGGGATATTGATGAATCTGTAAAAGGTCGGAGTGATAAATTGTTCCTTGGAATAGTGTCAGTTGATTAAAGGGGAAGCCCATGGCTTCCTGAACTTTGTGCCAATGTCCTCCTGGATCCCAAGTGAAAAATAGGATCATTCTTTGCAGTGTCCGAACAATAAAATTTGCATGCCAAATTGGATCAAATTTGCAACCACCAGTAGCGAGAGGGGAAATGAGCATCTTGGCTCCTGCAAAGACAGAATTGAAAATTATGATTCGCAAGAGTGTACCAAGAATCCACCATATATGGCCGCCTTGTTGGTGTGGTGAGCTCAAGTTGTCTTCAGAGTCCTGCTTACTTCCATTAGAAAAAAATGCAAGCATATCATGCTTCTTTTGGGTGTGCTCAAACATGTCAGCTTCCTTTACTGATGCTAATAGCAAGCCACCTACCTTGCGGCTGAAATACAAGCGTAATCCACTTACCTTTCTCCAAAGAGAAGATGCACTATTTGTAAAAAATTGTACCAAATTGCGAAGGAGGTCTTCATTCTTGCATTCTATCAGGCTTTTGTCTATCCATGGCTCCTTAGCTCTTATCTCAATGCTGATCTTCTCTCTATATGTTATAGCGGCTAGCCATAGCCATAGGTGTGATGCATCCCATGCAAACACAATGCTGTGTTGTGGAGGAGTTTGGAACATCCTTAAAAGGTTGGCAACATATTGATCATCAAACTTACTATGAACATCCTCACATAAACTGGAGGCATTACCCATCTCCAAGTTTATAACACCCTTTAGTAGACTAGAGGCATTACCCATCTCTAAGTCTATAACACTACACAATAAAGTCTTGCTCGGCTGCCAAGCCTCTGGAGAAATATCCAACTCCAAACCTTCAGTCATACTTACCTCTTCGTTATGGTCCTCTAGTGAAACTGCCTTGATGCAAGATTCCTTTAGCTTGCTACACTGTCCTAGGTCCATGCTGGTGCACAGGCTTCCGTTTTCAAAGCTCTCCCCTTTGCTTGATATATTGCCCACCTTCTGCAAAGCCTTGCTAGCAGGCTGGTCTTCCTCTTCTCTTGTATCTTTCATGCCCTTTGCATTCCTGTTACTCTGACGAGGCCTAATCAACACTTTACACATTCTTACCCTTACTGCCCAATGGTGTCGATTGATCTCTTTGGTGCCTATTTCATTCAAGGTTAAAGATGTACTCACATTTGTAACACAATTTTCTTGGCTTACCTCCCCCATCTGGGTAGCATCTTTTGATTCTTTAACCTCTTGTTCCACTGCTTCAGTTCTTTGAATAGTCTTCTTACTTGATCCTTCTTCCGTTACACTCATCTTGACCTCTTCTGCAAGACCAATGATACTTGGTGTGCGGGTACCAATTGGTGGTGGGCGTAAGATGATTGTAAGTGGTGATTGTGGCGGACGTAGAATTTGTGTTGGTGGGGCTGGTGTTTGGGGTGGGGGTGTTCTTTCTCTAGGGGGTGACAATTGGTTCCTCCTACCTTCTCTATTATAGTTTTGTTGTGGTTTGGGACAGTAGTACATACCGTGACCATATTCTCTGTAGTTGTAGCAGTGATACTCCTTGTTTTGTCATCGTGCTCTTCCAAGTTCTTGATCTCTTTCTTGACTCCTCCCTTGCTGTATTAAGTGGACAGACAAACTCTGCAGTTGGTCAGTAATATGGGCCAACATATCTTGTTGGTCATCTCTTACCCCAAGAGCCGGTGGTGGTGGTGGAATGGTGGTTGTCGTAGTTGCTAGTCGACGCGATGTTCCTAATTCTGTTGACTCGGTTTCTTTGGCTTTCATTCGCAACTTCTTGTCTTTAAGGCGAGCAATCTCAACGACTAACTCGTACGTAGCCGGGAATCTACCTTTCACCTTCTCCTTGAGAAGCGGCTATAAGCCATGCGTGAACCGATCTTTTTTTAGGAAATCGGGTGCAGCTTCCCCCCTAGCCAGTGACTCAACCCACCGTTCCCACAAATCCACAAATTTGGACTCATAGGTGGCATATTCTAAAAGACCCTCCTGCTTCAAGTCTCTCAACTTGTCCCACAACTTTTCTGAAGTGGTACCTCCCCCAAAGCGCCTCTTAAAAGCGGTTTTTAAGGGTTCCCAGTCATCCTTGGTTGCTTGTGGAAGTGCATTATTGTACCATGATCTAGCTTCTAGCTTCATGAGATGCTTAAAGATTCTAACCTGGGATTCATCCGTATCTTTGTTGCTCACTACATATGCTACTTCAAAGTTATCTAGGAAGTCTGTTACCAAATCCTCCCCCTTCTTTCCTTTAAATGTTGGAAATGCTACACTTGCCATGATTACTGAGAGAGAGCTAGAAAGACACACTGCTTAACTTGCAAAAGTTTTTTTCTTCTTTACAAGGAGGCATGTATACCCTCTTATACTAGGACATAGATTAAAACTTCAAACGGTACATTGCCTTGTACCAAAGGTAAGACAAATGGTTGATCTGATGCCAGAACCTCAAAAAATTGCTCCCCACCCAACATGGTGTCAATGACTTGCTAGTAGTGAGCCTTCAAATCCAGTATTACCTTGATTGAGCGTACACGTGTTGGTATGTGTGATCTGTCTTGAGGTAGGTTGTACTGATTCATGTGAATCTTAGAGGTGCTTAGTCACTGTCCAAGCTTGTGGGAGAGGGTGGTGTTCTTTCCTGAAACAAACTCAGTAGATCCCTAGTTTCTCTAGTGAGAGTGTGAGCCAATGCTTCCGTTATCTGTGCTGCAGCATCAGGTGCGACTTGAAAACTGGCTGTGATAATTACCTCGGTGACTTGAGTTACCCGATTCTCAAAGTAGAATAGTGTTGATTCCCTATTGTGTAGAGCTCCTTCCATTTTGTTGTTGTGGGTTGGTTGTAGGTTGCGGACATGGTTTCGACCTTCTCCTTCTTCTTCTTGGCACTTGGCCTATGTATATCCACTGGGTTTGGCGTGTTGGTTGACTCTCCCACTGCAAACCGATTACCGTTACGCCTGGCACTCAAGCTTCGATGGAGATGCGGAGTTCGTCTAGTTTTGCTTGGAGCTCTTCTTCTTCTGTCGTCCAATTAGCAAATCCTGCTAGCCATTCATCCATTCACAATAGTTTAGGGGTTTCAATCTTGTAAACTGAAGGGTTTCATGAAAAGATCCTCAGTGGGGGCACCAAATGACGGGAGCAAAGCAAACCCCGAACCCCCGACGGCCTCTAAAACACCGGGGACCGAATGGCGCACCTCGAGCCTATCACGGTAAAGCAAACAGGGGGCACCACCTAGCTTCAGCGGCTAGGACGCAAACAACACACCACCATAACAAAGTTTTCATCCAAGAGAGATGGATGCTTGGGAGTAGTGATGAAGAGGAAAGGGAATGAGATCAAGTGAGAGAGAGAGAGAGAGAGAGAGAGAGAGAGAGAGAGAGGGAGGTAGGGAGGGGGTATAGCGGCTTAGTACTTAGGCACCACAAAAGGATGGCGAATCCGCACACCCGTCACATATACACAAGCTCACTCAAACACAAGACTAGGTGGCGATTCCGCACACCTGACATGGGCAAAACATTGCAAGAAAACATACTCACAAAACCTCAAGCTTTATTTAGAGAATAAGGTGATGAAATTGGGAGCATAGGGTAGGGGAATGAGAAGGGAGAGAGTGGTAGAGCACATGGCGGATAGGTGGGAGTTGATGGCCAAGACTCGCACGAGGGTTATGGCCATCATCCTTCATTTAGTTTCCCTTCATCTTCCATAGCCAAGGGTGTAGAGGTCATGCTCAAGACGAGCATGGTGATTGCGGTGATGGTGATGGTGTGGGTGTGTGTGTGTGTGCACTAGGCACACAGTGCATAGTGTGTTCTTTGGTGATGTTGTGTGTGTATTTAGTGTGATGGTGACCACTGTTTATATAGGGGAGGAGGGGGGAGAAATTCTAGAATTTAGAAATGAAGAAATCATTATCTACATAGGCCATGTGACTGTGGGCCCCACTTGTCTAGCTGTGTGTATATGTGCCAAAACAGCAGTCTCATGAGAGAGAGACTAAGAGAGAGAGATGGGTTGATGAAAAAAAGTGAGAGGTGACATGGAGAATAAAGTAATTACAAGAGGGGACAGAGGAGAATGTGTTCAGAGGTGAATCTGTGTGCAGATGTGTGTGGACACAAGAAAAATCAGGTAACCACCGGGTGGGGATGGGTCTGTGGGCACCTTTTTCAGTGAAACTGAGTGTGTGTGAGTGTGGGGGAGGTTATTTAGCTACAATACAAGAGACATGGCGCCCTTTAGAGAGAGAGGGGGGTATTTGGGTCATGGGATATGATAGGAGAGAGAAAGGGGGAGTGGGGTATACTATTTTGGAAGATAGCATAAGTTGCATGTGAGTTAGGGTGCATTATTGGTGAGTTATAATGCATTATTGGTGAGAGGTGGGGTAGCTTGAGGGGAGAGAGAAAGGAGAAAGGAAAAGGGGAAGAGAGAGGGGGTTGACCTTTTGAGTGGAGGAGAGGAAAAGGGACACACGGCGGGGCATCAGTGAAGAAAAAGGAGGCAAGGTGGGGATGGGCTGCCCCGCAGGCATGAGGTGGCCTATTTTACCTTTCTTATATATTTACATAATCATGCTTTACTTTTTTCCAATGCCTTTTATCACTCCCTCCCTAAGAGGGGGTTTTCATGGGGTGGGGACGAGAGAAGAGGGGTATGGGAGCTTGGCTTGTGAAAAGCCCCCATCAACACCTTGGATGTCCTTTCTTGAGGGAAATAAAGGGTTGTTTTATGACCTCATCCAACAACCAGATGGGTGCATTTTGCATGGATTCTTTGCACACTTGATGTTTATGTCGTCTTGTTTTATGAATAATTTTGGAAGAAACTTTCTATACTAACATGGTTTTTCACACTCAACGCTACATTATTTGGGCATGAAGTCAACGACATTAGACCATGATTTTTCAGTTACCATGCAATGGAGCTTCTCTCTATCAACACAATGAGGCCATTTTCTTCAAAGGGTAGAAATCTAGCAACGGAATACCAGGAAGTCTTACAAGAAAAAACAAAACGCTACCTACAAAGGCAACCTTACGTCAACCAACAACCATGCTTCAAAATCATGTCACAGACGATGATGAAAAGGGAGGGAGTGTTTGAATATTCCAACAAATATTATCTTCTATGTAACTGTAATTGTGATCTCAAGTGATGTTGACTTCTCCCACAATATGTATCCAGATGTAATGGGAAGCTAAAACTGTAACTATTGATGAGATCATGGAAATTCTAGCTTTTGTACCATGAAACCCGGATATAGGGTATAAAAGAACAGCTTGTAAGTTTTTTTGTACAATCTTTATTATTTATGAATGAGTGAGAAGATAAGATTTTTCTTTGTACAATGTGTTGACTTCTCTTCTTCTATGGTTTTGAATTACTCACACCGCATTGCACAATCGTCGCATCCGAATTCCAAGGGCACCATTGTGTTTGTCATGTCAAGATCTTTATGCGAATACCTACATTGCAAGCGTTGTGCTAAAATCGAGCAATGTTCTAGGTGAGATTTCTCTCTATTCAAGTGTCGTTTGAGATTCTATCAATTGCATGCAATTCTTGGAAATTAGGAGAACCTATTAGGTACATCCAAGTTCTAAAAAGTGGACCTATATCACGCTGCCACAAGAATTGTTTTTTTGCAAGAGTCTTATTGCAAGTTGGATATTCAAGCTATATCCGATATAGTCCCAATATGTTGCCTACGGAGTTTGGAGTCAGTTGGAGTTTATTTGCTCAAGTATTTTCATGTGGATAAGTGAGAGGTATGAAAAAACAGGATCATAGATTTTGGTAGATTGAGTACACATAGAGCTTCCTAATGGAGTGTGTTGAGTTTAGACAAGATCCTCACAACCTCTTGGCATGCCGCCATGTCAAGTCACTTACTTCCTAGGATTTTGGTAGATTGAGTGCACATAGAGTGTCATAGTGGAGAGTGTCGTGTTAAAACAAAAGCTTGAAAACCTATTGACGGGAGCAAAGCGAACCTCGAACCCCGACTGCCTCTAAAACAACGGGGACCAAATGGCGCGCCTCGAGCCTATCATGGTAAAGCAAACAGGGGGCACCACCTAGCTTCAGCGGCTAGGACGCAAACAACACACCACCATAACAAAGTTTTCAGCCAAGAGAGATGGATGCTTGGGAGTAATGATGAAGAGGAAAGGGAATGAGATCAAGTGAGAGTTGTAAAGAATGAGGATGCAAGAGAGCTACACAAGACAAGCACAAAGCACACAGAGATGGAAAGCTTCTTCTTCTTCTTCACAGAAAAGAGAGTACAAAATGACTAAGTGCTAAAGCTGAAAAGTAGCACATATGTACATGTGGTCACTAAGTGTGAAATCGCTAGAAGCGTACTAGGCTGGCACTATAAGTGTATTCCAGCTGTAGAATCACTGGCAGAGATCCTCCGTGTCGGTCACCTAACGCACCAGTGAGTAAATGCCGTAAGCGGCCAAGACCCGTAGTGGATGCCAGCTCAAGGTGTAGAGCTCGACATCTCAACACTCCCCCTCGAGCTCTGCATGTCGCAGAGTCCAAGCATAGTCCGGAAACGTCGAAGCTTCTCAGCTCCAAGGGCCTTGGTAAAGATATCCGCTATCTGCTCCTCTATGCTGACGTAGACCAAGTCGATGTCGCCCGCCAACACTCGCTCTCGAACGTAGTGGTAATGGACCTCTATGTGTTTGGTCCTAGCATGGAACACTGGGTTCCTAGCCAACTGCATGCTGCTGAGGTTGTCACAATGAATGAAAATCTGCTGGTCCACCTGCACTCCCAAGTCCTCAAGTAATGTGCGTAGCCAAGCTACCTCGCACGCCGCAACTGTTGCACCTCTGTACTCGGCCTCTGTGCTCGATAAAGCAACCGTAGGCTGCTTTTTGCTACTCCAAGTAACAGCAGCACTCCCAAAAGAGAACATGAAGCCACTCGTAGATCTCCTATCAACAATGCTACTTGCCCAATCTGCATCTGTATACCCATACAATGCTAATGGTGCATCTACTGCATAGAACAATGCGTAGTCAAGAGTCCCTTGCACATACCTAAGTGTGCGTCGTACTCCATCCAAATGTGGCTTCCTCGGAAGCTGCATGAACTGACTCTCCAAGCCTACTATGTAGCTCAAGTCTGGCCTTGTGATAGTCAAGTAGATTAGACTACCCACCATCTTCCTGTACATATTGACATCCTCAACAACATCACCCTTCTCTGCACTCAGCTTTGCATTCACATCCAAGGGAATGGAAATTGGCTTACAATCAGCCATACCATACTTTGAAAACATTTCCAAAGCATATTGTCTCTGTGACAGCCATACACCCTCTGGAGTCCTGATCACCTCAATGCCAAGAAAGTAGCGCAACTCGCCCAAATCTTTCATTTCAAACTCCTGTTTGAGAAGACCCTTCACATGGTCAATCTCCATAGCATTGTCACCAACAATAATAAGGTCATCTACATATATGGTAATGACCACAATCCCCACATCACTCTCACGTACATAGAGTGAATGATTAGCATGAGCTCTCCTAAAACCAATACTGACAAGATACTTGGCAATCCTGTCATACCATGCTCTAGAGCCCTGCTTCAAACCATACAAAGCTTTGAGAAGTCTGCATACATAATCTGGGTAACCTGGATCGACATAACCAGGTGGCTGATCCATATACACTTCCTCTTGCAACTCACCATTCAAGAAGGCATTCTTTACATCCATTTGATGCATAATCCATCCTCTAGATGCAGCCACTGCTATGACAGCTCTCACAGTCGTCATCTTTGCCACTGGAGCAAAGGTCTCCTCATAGTCTATGCCATACGTCTGTGCATAACCCTTTGCGACCAGCCTTGCCTTGTGACGCTCAATGTTACCATCAGCCTTATGCTTGGTTTTATACACCCATTTACAGCCAATAGCTTTCTTGCCACTTGGCAATGGCACCAACTCCCATGTGTCATTTGCTTCCAATGCAGCCATCTCTTCATTCATTGCATCATCCCAATGCACATTTCCAACTGCATTCTCAAAAAATGTGGGCTCCACATCCTGTATCACCTTAGCCATGTAGGTTTGGTGATGCGCTAGATACCCACCATAAGTCAATTTCTGAACTGGATTTCTGACTCTATTAGATCTGCGCGGTACTTGGTCACTCCTTTGCCCTCTAGCATCTTCTTGTACTTTCCTTACATCAGGTGTCCTGACAGCCGGAATTCCAAATTCCTCATCAAGACTTTGTTCAGAACCATCTGAATCCATGTCTACATGTGAAAAACCTGATGATGCATCAACCATAAAGGGAGGTTCATCAACCTTTTCCTTTCCTTTTCGTGATACATTCCCTGTACCTGTTGGTGGAGTAACCTGCGTACGTAGTCTACCATTCCATGGTTTCTCAACAGAGCCACGAGAAGAGGACTCTTGTGGTCCACTCAAAACCTGTGACTGTGGCCTCACATTTTGTACAACCACATCATCTTTTACATCAGCCCCAATAGTGCCATGTGCATTCCTGTACCAGCTGCTCATCTCATCAAAGACTACATCTCTGCTCACTCGTAATTCTCGTGTAGTAGGATTGTAGCACCTGTACCCCTTTTGTTCAAGGGAATATCCCACAAGAATACATTTCTCTGCTTTAGGATCCAATTTCCTACGCAACTCATCTGGTACATGCACGTAAGCTATGCAGCCAAACACTTTCAAGTGTGCCAAATCAGGCTTTGTACCTGTAAACTTTTCCTCAGGTGTTACATCATGCACCGCAGCTGTAGGTGTCCTGTTCATAATGTACACAGCTGTATTTACAGCTTCAGCCCAGAAATGATGAGGCATGTTCTTCTCATTCATCAATGCACGTGCAACCTCTGCAATGTGCCTGTTTTTCCTTTCTGCGACCCCATTCTGCTGTGGAGTATATCTGCATGTAAACTGCCTGTGTATACCATGCATTCGCAAAAAATCTGAAAAATCATTGGAGAAGTACTCTCCCCCTCCATCTGACCTCAATGTCTTGATTTGCATATCTGTCTCCTTCTCAATCATGACTTTGAAGTCTTGAAAGTGACCAAACACTTCACTTTTGTTACGCATGAAGTAGACCCATACTTTCCTTGTATGGTCATCAATGAAAGAGACATAATACCTGCAACCATGTATACTTGCAGTATCGGTTGGACCCCAAACATCTGTGTGCACCACCTCAAGTGGCCTTTTACATACATTGCGCTTATGTGGAAATGAGCCCTTTGACTGTTTTCCAAACTGGCATGCTGCACACACTTTATGCATACCATCCACCTTGAATTTGGGCAAACCTTTTACAATCTGTTTTGATTGCATGCTGCGCAATCTCTGCTCATTGACATGGCCAATGCGTTTGTGCCAAATGTCAACATCAGCCACAACACCTGTGCCCTGTGCAAATAATGCAGCTTTTACCTCAGGCATGTCTACATTCAGCGTAAACATTCTGCCCACACATTTGCCCTCTGTGATCAGCTTACAGCCATTCTGGAAATCTTCTACATAACAGCCATTTGGATTGAAGCGAACCTGCAAACCCTGCTCAACCATTTGTCCAACAGAAACAAGATTCTTTGTAATGTTTGGGACATGAAGTACATCTGCTAAGTACTTTGATTTCCCACTCTTCGTATTTAGAGGTATGTCCCCTACATGAGCAATGGGGTGAGCTGTGTCATCTCCTGTCTGCACATAGCCTGACACATCTGGTTTGCGCATATCTCTAAACCACTCTCCACGAGACGTCATGTGATTAGAGGCACCTGAATCCACATACCAAACATCATCTTGGGTGGAATTCTCTGCAGTCATTGTATTCATTACATGCTGCATAACAAACATGCGCTCGTTTTTGCTGTCATCTGCATCTCTGCTAGTAGATGCATAGTTGCCCTGTTCTCTCTTTCTACTTGCTTTTCCCTTTGGACAGTCACGTGACATGTGACCTCTTTCACCACAAGTCCAACATTCTCTACTATCTGGAGTATGTTGCTGCCTGCTTGATCCTGCACCACGACCTCTTTGACTCCCCCTGCCTTGAGACTGGTTTCCCCTGCCACCTGTATTGTTTTGATTTGATTGACCTTCCAGAAATTGGCCCCTGCAACCCCTTGGGCCTCGACCACGACCTCTACCTCTAACTCTATTGGAGTTAGAATAGAAGGCCTGTTCAGAATTATTTCTGCCATGAGAAGAAGATGTGTCAAGGTTCTTCTCCTCAAGAATAAGCATAGAAATCAAATCTTGGAACACGGGGATGTCGTCTCTTGTATTCATGGAAGACCTAAAATGTACATACTCATCTCCTAGACCATCCAAGCATGCACGGACAATGTCATCGTCTTCCACTGAGACTTTAATAGATCCAAGAGCCTCAATGATACTCTTGATCTTCAAAGCATAATCATTGATGGAGGGGTTGTTCCTCTTAACCTGATTTAGCTCCGACTTTAGTTGAAGCTTCCTGGCCTTGGTGTTCACCTCGAACACTCTGCCTAAGTTTCTCCATGCAGTGGCGGGGGTTTCAGCATCCTGTAGATAGCCCATCATGCCATCTGTGATGCTCATAGAAAGCCAATACATCACTTTGCTCTGGCCTTGTTGCTAGTCCCTCAAAGCTTTCCTTTGTTCTGCTGTAGCATTTGCCTCGGGAATCTCTGGTTCCTTTTCATTGTCTCCTTCTACATAGTCCCAATAACCTTTTCCTTTTAGGAAATTTGTTATTCTGAACTTCCATGCAGGGTAGTTATTTTTCTCAAGCTTCTCAGTAACAATCTGACTGAAACCGTCAGACATCTTGAAGCACTAAGACAAAGTAGCTGCAATCTGCAAAAACCTGCAAATCTGCTGAACCTGCTATCGTGGTTCCTGTAACGCTTTCTACACTCAACGAGTGTCCACAATCAAGCGTACATACAACCACTGTACTTGTACAATAAATCTCTGTATACTGCACTTTGGAGACCTGTTCAGAAACTTCGGCATCTGGTCGTGGATTGCAAACGAAGGGATTGTGATGCTCTTGCTCTCTTGGCCTCTCTTGCCTGCACCAGGCTTTGATACCATGTAAAGAATGAGGATGCAAGAGAGCTACACAAGACAAGCACAAAGCACACAGAGATGGAAAGCTTCTTCTTCTTCTTCACAGAAAAGAGAGTACAAAATGACTAAGTGCTAAAGCTGAAAAGTAGCACATATGTACATGCGGTCACTAAGTGTGAACTCGCTAGAAGCGTACTAGGCTGGCACTATAAGTGTAGTCCAGCTGTAGAATCACTGGCAGAGATCCTCCGTGTCGGTCACCTAATGCGCCAGTGAGTAAATGCCGTAAGCGGCCAAGACCCATAGTGGATGCCAGCTCAAGGTGTAGAGCTCGACATCTCAACAAGAGTGAAAGGGAGAGAGAGAGAGAGAGAGAGAGAGAGAGAGTGAGGGACGGGGTATAGCGGCTTAGTACTTAGGCACCACAAAAGGATGGCGAATCCGCACACCCTTCACACATACACAAGCTCACTCCAAACACAAGACTAGGTGGCGATTCCGCACTCCTCACATGGGCAAAACATTGCAAGAAAACATACTCACAAAACCTCAAGCTTTATTTAGAGAATAAGGCGATGAAATGGGGAGCATAGGGTAGGGGAATGAGAAGGGAGAGCGTGGTAGAGCACATGGCGGATAGGTGGGAGTTGATGGCGAAGACTCGTACGAAGGTTATGGCCATCATCCTTCATTTAGTTTCCCTTCATCTTCCATAGCCCAAGGGTGTAGAGGTCATGCTCAAGACGAGCATGGTGATTGCGGTGATGGTGATGGTGTGTGTGTGTGTGTGTGTGCACTAGGCACACACAGTGCATAGTGTACTCTTTAGTGATGGTGTGTGTGTCTTTAGTGTCATGGTGACCCCTCTTTATATAGGGGAGGAGGGGGGAGAAATTCTAGAATTTAGAAATGAAGAAATCATTATCTACATAGGCCATGTGACTGTGGGCCCCACTTGTCTGGCTGTGTGTATATGTGCCAGAATAGCAGTCTCATGAGAGAGAGACTAAGAGAGAGAGATGGGTTGATGAAAAAAAAAAAGTGAGAGGTGACATGGAGAAAAAGTAATTACAAGAGGGGAGAGAGGGGAGTGTGTTCAGAGGTGAATCTGTGTGCAGATGTGTGTGAACACAAGAAAAATCAGGTAACCACCGGGTGGGGATGGGTCTATGGGCACCTTTTTTCAGTGAAACTGAGTGTGTGTGAGTGTGGTGGAGGTTATTTAGCTACAAGACAAGAGACATGGCGCCCTTTAGAGAGAGAGGGGGGTATTTGGGTCATGGGATATGATAGGAGAGAGAAAGAGGGGGTGGGGTATACTATTTTGGAAGATAGGGTAAGTTGCATGTGAGTTAGGGTGCATTATTGGTGAGTTATAATGCATTATTGGTGAGAGGTGGGGTAGCTTGAGGGGAGAGAGAAAGGAGAAAGGACAAGGGGAAGAGAGAGGGGGTTGACCTTTTGAGTGGAGGAGAGGAAAAGGGACACCCGACGGGGCAACAGTGAAGAAAAAGGAGGCAAGGTGGGGATGGGCTACCCCGCAGGCATGAGGTGGCCTATTTTACCTTTCTTATATATTTACATAATCATATTTTTTTTTTCTTACTTTTTCCAATGCCTTTTATCACTCCCTCCCTAAGAGAGGGTTTTCATGGGGTGGGGACGAGAGAAGAGGGGTATGGGAGCTTGGCGTGTGAAAAGCCCCCATCATTAGCCCTCCCCTTTTGGCTAGAGGCATTCATGTCTCTAGCTCATCTGTTTGATCATTATCATTGGAGGTGGCGGCTGATGGTGTGTCCTCATCTGAAATGTCAATTGGTGGAGCCTGGTCAAATCGAAGAAAATAAGGTTTAAGTCGCCAACCATTTACCCTGGTTTTATGAAGTTTTCCATCAGCCTCCATAAGCTGGTAGCTTCCATTGGCATACTTTTTCCTGATGATGAAAGGGCCTTCCCATCAGAGCAGCAGTTTCTTATCCTTGCGCGTGTCGAAGCGATTGTCGTAGCAGAGCACCAACATTCCTTTCTTCAATTCTTTTTTCCGGAGATGCTCGTTAAAGCTAAGCCGTCTATGCTCTGCTTGTGCTGCATAATAATTTATTGCTTCTTCTCTGTCCAGCTGCAGTCTTTCCAAGTTGATGATGTGATCTCTCAAATGCATGTTGGGTTGTTGAAGTTGGCTTTCCATTACTCTGAGACTTTGTAGTTGCACTTCAATGGGCAAGATTGCTTCCTTACCAAATACTAGATGATACGGTGTGAATCCCAAGGATGTACGAAATGAAGTTCTGTAGGCCCATAAAGCTGGTAGTAGATACTTATCCTAGTCTCCGGGATGATTGTTTACCTGCTTGGTAATAATTTTAGAAACCATTCCATTTACCTTTTCAACTAGGCCATTACATTGAGGGTAATATGGTGAAGAGTGCCTCCTTGTAATGCCTAGTTTCTGCATTAATTCTCCTACCAAGTCTGCTTTGAAACCTGGCCCTCTATCAGAGATGATCTCTAAAGGTGTGCCAAACCTATAGCATATGTGCTCGTAGATAAATTTAGCTACCTCTACCGCTGTGATTCCAGTGGTGGCTGTAGCCTCTACCCATCTAGTCATGTAGTCGACCCCCATGATAATGTAGAATTTTCCTGAGTTGGCCCTAGGTAATGGCCCAATGGAATCAATACCCCATTTTTCAAATGGGCCATATGAGAGAATAGGTGTCTGTGGTTCAGGCATAAGTGACCTAGTGCCGGCCTTTTGACACAACTTACACGTTTTGCACCAATGGTGTACATCACGGTTGAGGCTAGTCCATATGAAGCCTGCCTTCAAGATTTTCCTACTTGTTATGTCTAGGGAAAAGTGACCACCACAAACCCCGTCGTGACAGCTAGCAATTACTCCCGTGATTTTGTGAGAGAGAGGGACCTTCCTGAGTATTTGGTCCTTACCCTTACAGTACAAACCATCATTGATGAGTCGATACCTTGTGGCCTTCCGCGTCAGCCATTGCTTCTATCCCTTTGTTAAATCTGATGGGCATTCCCCTGTTTCCAAAAAATGCATGATGTCAGGCAAGGCATCACTGCCTTGAAATAGAGGGAGCTTTAGTTTTATTGCTCCAACCACCACTTCCTGTAGTCTTTCACTTGCTAGGGCATCTACTTCTTGGTTTTGAGCCCTTGGGATATGGTGTATTTGAACTTCTTCAAACTTACCCAACAAGGTTTTTACACCACTTAAGTGAGTCCTTAAACTAGGATTCTTGCATGTCCATGCTCCATTTACTTGCCTTACCAGAAGTAGAGCATCCCCAGATACATTAAGGCGTTGTACACCTTGCGAGACACACCATTGTAGACCCTTGGTTAGTGCTGCATACTCAGCTTCATTGTTAGAATGTGAATCTAACAATTGGCCCAACGAAAATACCTTTGTCCCTTTGTCATCAAAGACCACTATGCCTGCAGCTGCTTTGTTGGACGCTCGCTTGTAGGCTCCATCAAAGTAGAGAGAGTATGCTACTTCTACCATCGGTGGTACTGGAGGTAATCGAACTTCTCCTTACTTAGATTGCTTCTCCTTCCTTTCAAAGACTTGGTAGGTCATGAGTCCCCCCAAACTTGGCCTTGTCATGCTTTCTACCTGTACCGTGTAGTCAATATCTTACAGACGAACTAGCCATTTAGTAATTCTAGCAGACACATCCATGTGTTGTACAACATAGGGAAATATTTCATCCGTGGTTAGAATCACAAATTGCTTAGGCAGCAAATATGACCTAAACTTTGTAGTTGCAAATCTAAGAGCTAGGACTAAGTGTTCCACATGGGTGAAACCTTTCTCTCCTGCTGTCATCATTCGACTAGAGAAGTAGATTGGCCTCATGAAAGATGTCGTCGTATCCTTTTGGAGTAGCACAGCCCCCAATGAGTCATCACCAACACTTGAGGTGACATAGAATTTTTCATCCCACTTAGGTGGTGAGATAGTTGGCAGAGTGGTTAAGACCTCCTTTACCTTGTTGTAGTGATGTTCGCTTTCCTCATCCCAAGTGAAAGTTGATCTTTGAGTGAGTTGTTGCAGTGGTAGAACAATTTGTGATAGTAGATGTATGAATCTACCCTCACCTTCTGTAGAAAAGAGACCAGTTGACGTGCGGTCGTTGGTGATGATAGGGCTATGAGTGCGGACACCTTACTTGGGTCGGCGTTGATACCTTTTGCTAAAATTTCATGGCCTAGTAGAATGACTTTACTCTCCCTAATGTGGCATTTATCCACATTTAATTGCCCACCTAGGCTCTGCAACCTGGCCAAACCTTCAGTTACCTTTTCTAAATGTGAAATACGGGAGCTATATATACAAAAATCATCAATGAACACTCTTATGGATGTTCCAAAGAACGGTTGAAAAACATATGTGACATATCTTTGGAATGTGGCAGATGCATTTGTGAGACCAAATGGCATAACCCTGTATGCAAAACAACCCCATGGCATGATAAAAGTGGTTTTTAGCGGATCTTCCAAGGCTATGCGTATTTGAAAGTATCCAGAATAACCATCACAGACGGTATAGCATTCAAAACCCACTACTTCATTCAGAATTTCATCCAAGAAAGGGAGAGGAAAGTGGTCTCTCTTTGTAGCTGCATTTAGTGGTTTGTAGTCAACACAGACCCTCCACTTACCATTATTTTTAGGCGTCACCACTACGGGTGACACCAATTCTGAGTTTTCTATAGGATAGATGAATCCTGCCTCCAGCAGTTTCCTTACCTCGGCCAAGAGTGCCTTTTCTTGTATGACCCCCAGTCGTCGTAGCTTTTGCACAACTGGTTTTACTCCTTCCTTCAGCTTAATATGATGTTCCACCACTGTAATGCCTGTGATTCTTTCATAGTTGTCAATGAACAGGTTAGGAAATCCCATCAACATTTGCAAAAAACTATCTTTCTCCTCAAGTGTTAATTCCGTAGACAACATACCCTTCAACCTACTTCCTCCTAGGACAGGTGATTTGCTCTCCTCTTCATTGGGTTGCCCTTTTGGTGATGGATCACCAGTTGTGCTTACCCTTTGTGGATCCTTCATAATGATACCCATCACATCAATGGAACTGTCACTTTCGTCGGTGGATGTGGTCTCCTCCTGAGAACTGGAAGATTCGCTAGTGGTTTCATCTGCCGATGTTTCCAGATTCATTTGCTTCTGCTTGCCAATCCTCATGTCGTAGTAGATTGTCTCCCCTTTCTTACCGATCATGCGTAGAAGGCTAGTACCCCAGTCCTGTTTTGCCTTCATGGCCATCAACCATGGCCTTCCCAAAATTAGTGGATAGCCATCCCCCTTAGTAGGCATTACAAAAACATCTACCTCTACCTTAGTGTTGAAAGCTTTGATTTTCACGGCACTTACCACACCCACACACTTTACTTTCTTGACTCCTCCCTTGTTGTATTAAGTGGACAGACAAATTCTGCAGCTGAGCAGTAATATGGGCCAACATATCTTGTTGGTCATCTCTTACCCCAAGAGCCGGTGGTGGTGGTGGAATGGTGGTTGTCGTAGTTGCTGGTCAACGTGATGTTGCTGTTTCTGTTGACTCGGTTTCTTTGGCTTTCATTCGCAGCTTCCTGTCCTTAAGGCAAGCAATCTCAACGGCTAACTCGTACGTAGCCGGGAATCTACCTTTCACCTTCTCCTTGAGAAGCGGCCATAAGCCATGCGTGAACCGATCTTTTTTTAGGAAATCGGGTGCAGCTTCCCCCCTTGCCAGTGACTCAACCGACCGTTCCCACAAATCCACAAATTTGGACTCATAGGTGGCATATTCTAAAAGACCCTCCTGCTTCAAGTCTCTCAACTTGTCCCACAACTTTTCTGAAGTGGTACCTCCCCCAAAGAGCCTCTTAAAAGAGGTTTTTAAGGGTTCCGAGTCATCCTTGGTTGCTTGTGGAAGTGCATTGTACCATGATCTAGCTTCTAGCTTCATGAGATGCTTAAAGATTCTAACGCGGGATTCATCCGTATCGTTGTTGCTCACTACACATGCTACTTCAAAGTCATCTAGGAAGTCTGTTACCAAATCCTCCCCCTTCTTTCCTTTAAATGTTGGAAATGCTACACTTGCCATGATTACTGAGAGAGAGCTAGAAAGACACACTGCTTAACTTGCAAAAGTTTTTTTCTTCTTTACAAGGAGGCGTGTATACCCTCTTATACTAGGATATAGACTAAAAATTCAAACGGTACATTGCCTTGTACCAAAGGTAGGACAAATGGTTGATCTGATGCCAGAACCTCAAAAAATTGCTCCCCACTCAACATGGTGTCAATGACTTGCTGGTAGTGAGCCTTCAAATCCAGTATTACCTTGATTGAGCGTACACGTGTTGGTATGTGTGATCTGTCTTGAGGTAGGTTGTACTGATTCATGTGAATCTTAGAGGTGCTTAGTCACTGTCCAAGCTTGTGGGAGGGGGTGGTGTTCTTTCCTGAAACAAACTCAGTAGATCCCTAGTTTCTCTAGTGAGAGTGTGAGCCAATGATTCCGTTATCTGTGCTGCAGCATCAGGTGCGACTTGAAAACTGGCTGTGATAATTACCTCGGTGATTTGAGTTACCCGATTCTCAAAGTAGAATAGTGTTGATTCTCTATTGTATAGAGCTCCTTCCATTTTGTTGTTGTGGTTTGGTTGTAGGTTGCGGACATGGTTTCGAACTTCTCCTTCTTCTTCTTGGCACTTGGCCTATGTATATCCACTGGGTTTGGTGTGTTGGTTGACTCTCCCACTGCAAATCGATTACCGTTATGCCTGGCACTTGAGCTTCGATGGAGATACCGAGTTCGTCTAGTTGTGCTTGGACATCTTCTTCTTCTGTCGTCCAATTAGCAAATCCTGCTATCCATTCATCCATTCACAATAGTTTAGGGGTTTCAGTCTTGTAAATTGAAGGGTTTCATGAAAACATCCTCCGTGGGGGCACCAAATGATGAGAGCAAAAGCGAACCCCGCCTGTCATGGTAAAGCAAATAGGGGGCACCACCTAGCTTCAGCGGCCAGGACGCAAACAACACACCACCATAACAAAGTTTTCATCCAAGAGAGATGGATGCTTGGGAGTAATGATGAAGAGGAAAGGGAATGAGATCAAGTGATAGAGAGAGAGAGAGAGAGAGAGAGAGAGAGAGAGTGAGGGAGGGGGTATAGCGGCTTAGTACTTAGGCACCAGAAAATGATGGCGAATCCACACACCCTTCACACATACACAAGCTCACTCCAAACACAAGACTAGGTGGCGATTCCGCACACCTGACATGGGCAAAACATTGCAAGAAAACATACTCACAAAACCTCAAGCTTTATTTAGAGCATAAGGCGATGAAATGGGGAGCATAGGGTAGGGGAATGAGAAGGGAGAGCGTGGTAGAGCACATGGCGGATAGGTGGGAGTTGATGGCGAAGACTCGCACGAGGGTTATGGCCATCATCCTTCATTTAGTTTCCCTTCATCTTCTATAGCCCAAGGGTGTAGAGGTCATGCTCAAGACGAGCATGGTGATTGCGGTGATGGTGATGGTGTGGGTGTGTGTGTGTGCACTAGGCACACACAGTGCATAGTGTACTCTTTGGTGATGGTGTGTGTGTCTTTAGTGTCATGGTGACCCCTCTTTATATAGGGGAGGAGGGGGGAGCAATTCTAGAATTTAGAAATGAAGAAATCATTATCTACATAGGCCATGTGACTGTGGGCCCCACTTGTCTGGCTGTGTGTATATGTGCCAGAATAGCAGTCTCATGAGAGAGAGACTAAGAGAGAGAGAGATGGGTTGATGAAAAAAAAAAGTGAAAGGTGACATGGAGAATAAGTAATTACAAGAGGGGAGAGAGGGGAGTGTGTTCAGAGGTGAATCTATGTGCAGATGTGTGTGAACACAAGAAAAATCAGGTAACCACCAGGTGGGGATGGGTCTGTGGGCACCTTTTTTCAGTGAAACTGAGTGTGTGTGAGTGTGGAGGAGGTTATTTAGCTACAAGACAAGAGACATGGCGCCCTTTAGAGAGAGATGGGGGTATTTGGGTCATGGGATATGATGGGAGAGAGAAAGAGGGGGTGGGGTATACTATTTTAGAAGATAGGGTAAGTTGCATGTGAGTTAGGGTGCATTATTGGTGAGAGGTGGGGTAGCTTGAGGGGAGAGAGAGAGGATAAAGGACAAGGGGAAGAGAGAGGGGGTTGACCTTTTGAGTGGAGGAGAGGAAAAGGGAAACCCGGCGGGGCAACAGTGAAGAAAAAGGAGGCAAGGTGGGGATGGGCTACCCCGCAGGCATGAGGTGGCCTATTTTACCTTTCTTATATATTTACATAATCATACTTTATTTTTTTCTTACTTTTTCCAATGCCTTTTATCACTCCCTCCCTAAGAGGGGGTTTTCATGGGGTGGGGACGAGAGAAGAGGGGTATGGGAGCTTGGCTTGTGAAAAGCCCCCATCACTATTAGCATACCTCCATACACTAGTCGAGTCACTTGCATGTAGGTCTAAGTTATGGCTGAAAATGTGAGAGAAGCAAGTTCGGATGTGACCAAAAGCTGAATATTCTACTAGTGGGTGGTACTCAGACTCTTGAACTTGCAATGGGCATAATGTGCATAGTCGATGTGACTCTTCTCGATTGCCCCAATGCTCTATCTCGCATCCAAGGAAATGGGAGCTAAGTTGAATGGTTTTGATAGTGCGTATCACCGACAAGGGGATAGGCTCAAGCATGTAGCTGTGAGTACGGTTTCCTCTTTCAGCAAAAAACATGGTTTTGTAGTTGGGGGCAATATAGGTGGTGTATTGTATGAAGCATGACCCACTGGATTTCTCCCAAGCCGTAATACATTGGCATTGTAGAAAAGCTTCATTCACTTGGGAGTCAATTGAAGCATCATGTACCAAGTGTAATGCATCCCATCTCCCAAACCACTTCTTTATGTCTTGCATCCATCCCGCGCTCAAGATCTTGATTTTATGCATCTTTTGAACCTTTTTTCTTGCTTCCCATGCAATTGTAGGAAGTCCATGTGAGGGGTTTTGACACATCTTTATCATGTACTCCACAACCCTTTCCATGCCCATAACCTCAATTGGAAGACATCCCGACTCAATAAGTAGGAGCATATCTGGTGTTTGTGTCTTCACTTGGAGAAAGTTTGTGAGAAAACGCTTTTGGACATTCTCAAAATCTTTCCAAGTAGACTTTGAGATGCTCACGCCCCACGCTTCAACTCCATAAAGAAGAACCGGTGTCACCAATGCATCAAAAATATACTTCTTGCTTGATGTTTCCCGCATTACACATGTTCTTAAATGCACAATATGCTCTCTTTCCCACTTCCAAATGACGCGTAGCACATTCATGCCACTTGTAATTGGAGAGAGAGAGAGAGAGAGAGAGAGAGAGAGAGTACATAGAGGGAAAGAGAGAGAGATAGGGAAAGAGGTAAAGAGAAAGACAGAGATAGAGTAGAGATAGACAGGGAGAGAGAGAGAGATAGGGAAAGAGAAAGATACGAAAAGAGAGGGAGTACATAGAAAGGGAGAGAAATAGAGAAAGAGAGAGAGAGAGAGAGAGAGAGAGAGAGAGAGGAGAGAGAGAGAGAGAGAGAGAGAGAGAGAGGGGGAGGGAGAGAGGGGAATAGAGAGAGGTAGTGAAAGAGGGTGTAGGTAGAAGACAAGGGGTTCCACTTGTAAAATAGGCTGGTCTATGTTTTGCAATAATAGGATGAAGCGGCTGCCTTAGTTTGTGAGGGCCAATCCAGGACATGGTGGATGTCCCTAGGGTCGCTCTTTTGGGCGTACACAAAGTCCAAAAAAGTGGTGCCCAAGTCGAAAGCCACCATGGCCCTAGCCAAGACCTCCATGCCTCGGCAGAAGATGTCGTCAATGTTTGGATTCTCATCTCTGAGAGTGCTTGCTTTACATGTAGGCGCAGGCATGACTTTGGGATGAAGCTACTGCTTTGTAATTCATCTGCATGACCAAGAGAGAGAGAGAGAGAGAGAGAGAGAGACTCAGTGAGATAAATGGAGTTACTTATTGCATTACATTAGAATTGTAATGTTACGATCAGTTGATCACTTAAACGTTGAATCTAAGTGGAACCAACACAAAACGATGGCTACATTACATATATATATATATATATATATATATATATATTTGTGTATATATATATTTATTTATGCATGTATGTAGCACTAAGTATGGGAGCATAGCAGTCGAAGGTTAGACACTTCCTCTTGGTAAAGTCCCTTTTTAATTGTGGCAAGGTCATTTAAAGGTTATAAGAACTGTTTAAACGATCACCATCACCCGAAGTTCATAGTGCCCGATCATGCACAGTACATTAAGGACATTCTGTTAGCTAGATATCCAAACGCCCTCGATCAATAATTTTTCACAGCAATGATTGGAGGGCTACATAAAGACATTTTTGAAAAACAAGCAGTCCAGTGTGCAGCGCGCAGTAGCCAACTAGGTCAGAGATCCAGACAGAATACTGGTGATGGTTGTTTGAAAACAACCACATCTCTCGTGAGAAATTCGACGCGGCGGTTGGTTCACTACAAGCGATAAGTTTAAACAAGTAAATTTGTATGAATTGTTTTGAGCTATTGATAATTGTTTAATTTGGTTTGGATTTATGTAGATTCAAAGTGATCAAACATACGTGTCTCTGGACGACGAAGGGATAGAGGAGGATTAGATAGAAACATATTTTGTACAAACTTTCGTAAAGTCCCAATGTGGCACAATTTATATACAACTATTTACTTTTTATTGTAACTTTTATAAATAGTTGATCTTCTGCATTTTAAATTGTCGAGGTAAAGTAAATTTAATTCCAATTCTTTCGTATTTTTTATACTCTTTCAAAAAACAATTGATGTTTCATTGTTTTATACAGGTCAAAAAGGAAGGTGCTCATTTGGGCCACCCAAAATTGGGTGGCCCAAATGAGCGCCTTTATTTTTGAATTGGCATGTAGCGGCAATAGGCGCGGTAATAAATGTGGCAACTAGCTTGGTAATAGTAGCGGGTTAATTGCCGCGACTATTACCATGTTTATTGTTGAGAAACCACTACTGCATCCATAGCCGCGGTTATTGCCGCTCCCTCAAATTTTTCTCTCTCCTTTTTCCTTTGTTTTTCCGCAGCTATGGAGGCGGTTATAGACAAATCCTCTTATAGCGTTCCTTCTTCTTTTCTTTAGAGGCTTCTTGCATAGGCACTTTGGGCACTATGAAAATCTCCAAGTGTTTACCACGTTGTTTTACCGCGTTTTGTAGAGAGAAGGTATAAATTCAATGAGAGAAACAACAGATAGGAGGGCAGGGGTTTTTTTCAGTGTTTAAAGTAATACCGTGACTTTATCTGGTGTTATTACCAGTGTTATTACCTCGCACTTTACCGTCGTTATATCCGTTGCCCAAATTTGGCGCCTAAACTTTCAAATTTTGGCTTAACCCTCTCTCCCCCGCATTCAAATTTTGGTGTTTCCCTCCTCTCAATAAAGATTAAAGAATATTGTAAATAATTTTCAAATATAAAAAATAAGAGAAAGAAAGAGAGAGAGAGAAAGGGAGAGAGAGAGAGAGAGAGAGAGAGAGAGAGAGAAAGAGAAAGAGGGGGAAGAAGGAGGCGGGGTATATAAGATTACACTTGGTTACAACTAAAATAATCATTGTCAATTGATTAACATAATTGAGCATATTCTCAAATCTAAAGAGAGATAGAGGAGAGAGAGAGAGAGGTGAATGGATTACACGACCAAAAAACTTCATAACTCCAAGATGTTTATGAATCATCTTCCCAAAGATCTCTACATGAAGCATCATCCAATTCTAAGCCCATGGCTCCTAAATCAGTAAAGAGAGAAACGGAATTGTTATTTGTGGATGCATTGCCACCGTCATCATCTTCGAGTTCGTCATCCTCCATCTCATCATCTTCATCATCATGACTTGATTCATCAACCTCCCTCTCCTCTGTTTCCACCTCATCCAAAGTCGGAGGTGGAAGAGCGTCAAAGATAGTCTCCACTTCATTAGTGGGAAAAATGGGTCTTCCCCAAGGTGCTACGGGAATTACGAACCAAAGTTTTGGTTGGTGGATTGTTGGGATATAGATGACATGTAAAATAGAAGCTCAAACTGAGTAACATTGGTATAACTAGCCCGCTACAAGTAAATAAGAATAAAACACATGCTCACAATTGCGTCGTAAAACTACATTGTCATACCTCCCTGTGTGATGCACAGTAGAGTCCACCATATAGAGACCATTCTCATGTCGTCTAGATACTTGCAAACCACTTGCACTCAAAGATGAAGCCATGAAAGGTTCTAAAATTAACCTCTAGTATCCTTTCAATAGTTCCGCAGTACCTGGCTTCATCACCGTCTGTGTCAAAGTTTCCCATGATGGCCCAATCCATGGTGGTTCTACGTTCGTCAATATGGCGCATACAAAAGTGACGACCCTTTGAGCACAAAGAGTTAAAGGAAAGGCACTACAAAATAGAAAAATATATTAATTTATAAAATATATATTAAAGATAATTTCAAGAAATAGCAAGACAATATGATTTAGGTATATGAGTACTCTACCTTTGGTATGCAGCCTCGTGCATACTCCCATTCTTTGTTGGTGATGTCTTCTCCGTACGCTTTTACCTCGATCATTTTCTCATGAATCCACTCTGCACTAATGAGATCTAGGAAACATGCTAGGTGTCTAGACACTGGGGGTGTCCTCCTTCCTCCATGTGCTTGTTTCCATGCTTCCCTCTCTTGCAAATGCCTTGCCTTTTTTCCACTTTCCACAAGTCCACCCACTTGGTCATAATCTTTGCATTGAGAATGCAAAAGTTATTGACCACTCGGGATAGATTCATATCCATGTTAAGTAGTTTCCCCTTTTCACTTGTCAAATGTGAAGTCATCCTTGCATCTTCCTCGATTGACCACATGCAAGGCATTGAAGGATCAACTTGTGCCAAATACTTTGATATGTAAACAAATTCCTCTTGAAAAATCCACCCTTTGGCCATTCATGCCTCTAGTTGAGACCGTAGCCGCACAAAATCTTTGAGAGTCTTTAAAAACCTCTCCAAGAAGAACATCCATCGTGCGTTCACTACTCCACATATAGCTATCTCCTCCACCACGTGAACCAAGAGGTGAATTTGACTAAGAAGGAACGATCGAGGAAATGCATCTTCAATGGCACACACAGTTTCTGTTGCAAGTGTTTGAGTAGCAGGGATAGCATCTATTTCGATTTCCTTAGAGATCACAAATCTGCAAAAAAGCACACAAGCATACACTAAGTGCTAGTTGAAATTATTGTGTACATAAAAAAGGTGTAGTTGAGTGGAGTGTTGTGGTGTACCTTACTAGCTCTCCTAGTTTGAAAATAGCATCCCTGGCTTTCTTGTCCCGACATATACACATACTCCCGACAGAGTGAACTACAATGTAAATCAGGGAAAGGAAAAGTGAGTGATAGTCATACACACAATACAATTGAATGCTTCCACCCTTCTTTGCTTTTGTGAAAGCTCCCTTTAGTGACCTCATGTATCTTGTTGGTGTGCGAATAGAGGCGATGGTACCCTTCACCTTGTCTAAATCTTCTTTTGCTAACATCCATGGTGCTTTAGGAAGTACAATATTTCCATTTGGGGCACGCCGTGGAGTAGCAGAGGCGGGGAGACGTTTTAAAAGCCTCAAATCCTCCCTCGCACCCAAAGAGTCCTTCTTGCCAGTAATGTGGTCCCATAGTGTTTGGGCTACATTCTTGAATATGTGCATGGGATCCAAGAGGTGTTGTATTTTTAAGTCCTTCCAATATGGAATCCTTAAGAATATGGAATACCTTGACATACCTTTTGGTGGAGGACACGGAGCCGGATTGTTGTTGTGGTGTTCCTCCCAAATCGTTGCTCAATCTTCCATCGTGAGCTTTAGAGGAGCCTTCCCATTTGTTGGAGCCTTGTGCTTGTTATGCCCTTGGGGTAAGAAACGATGGTTGTTTCGATAGATTACCTTGCGCAAGGAACTGGGCCTGTCCGTCACCAACAATGGGCCGCAAGTAGGATATGCATTGTGCCCTGATGTGGAAAACCCTGCATACACATTATATGGTTCGAGAGATGAGTGAACTAAAGTGAGCTAAAGGGAGAGAGAGAATGAGGGAAAGAGAGATAGAGGACATGGGGTTACCATAAATCTCTCCAAACCCAGGATAGTCGTGCATAGTCCACATAAGGATTCTCCTCACTTGAGCCTCTCTCTCCCATTTTGCAAGTGAGACATCAACAACAGGAATGCCTCTCCATAACTCCTCCAACTCCTTGATGACGGGCTCGAGGTAAATGTCAATATTTGAAACTTTGTACTTCCCTGGCACAAGCAAGGAAAGAAGTATATTGCCCTTCTTGGTTTTCTCCCATGGTGGAATATTGTAGTTGACAATCACCACATGCCAAGTGCTCCATGAAGTAGACTTAGTACCAAAGGGGTTGACACCATCACTTGCTAACCCAAGCCTCAAGTGTCGAGGCTCCAACCCAAACTTTGGCCGTTGAGTTTTGATGTGCCTCCATGCAAGTGAATCGGCAGGGACACGTATCATTCCATCATTTGAGCGATGGTGTTGGATGGGAGGAATTGATGGAAAATGTATTAATACCTTGCGGGGTAGGTGTGCCCCGCTCACACCTGTCTTGTATGGTGCCTCTCCGCACACGGGACATGAGGTAGCATGTGCATGCTCATTGCAGTATAGCATGCAATCATTGATGCACGCATGGATGCTCTCATACTCCATTTCAAGTGGAGTGACATACGATCTAGCTCGTCGACAATCCGGAGGCATGTGGTGATCTTCTGGCAACATTTTTCCCATCAGACTACAACAAACATGCGTATTAGTATAATTCCTAGAAGAGGACAGCATAAAGAGAGAGGGAGAGAGTATATAAAATCCACATTCCATAGTTACAGAAGTAGTGTATCCACCCTTGCATTACTCCAACCGAATTTTTCTTGCAAGTTGAGTACTTCCAATGATGCTTGGAGCATCGAGTACCGTGCACCATAGTAAAGAGGTGTTTGGACACTCTTCATCAATCTATCATCCGTTTAGGTAGACCATTTAGTGCAGGACTAACAATCGTCCTTGCACACGTCGCGCTCATGAGCTAGTAACTCATCACCACATGTGGAACATGTGCTCATCCTCTACCTCAAAGTGCGACACAGACGCCATAGGAGCTGCCGACATAGAGCCAACGGGAGGATCACCATGCGGTGTGCCCAAATTGCCTAGTCGCTCTTGCCTCTGCCGTTTGTCCTTGCACGCCGATGCACCACCACCAAACACAGCCCAATGGGGCATCTGCTCAAGCGACTGGTGAGTCACGCTATCATCTCTCTGAGCGCTTTTTTGAGGATGTCAAAGCCCTTCGTTCTCCACGTGATCCAAAGCAATGTGCCTCAAGCGAGGAATTGCCATTTTGCACTTGGCACAAGGACAAGGTAGTTTTTTTTTTATCCAACAATCTCTCTCTAGGCCTCCAGGAGGACCACGATCATCCCAGTCGATGTCCTGCACACACGAAAGGTTGTTTATTTAGTCATGTGTCCTAAAAGTAAATAATTAGAAAAACACTTAATTCCATTAGAAAAATTACATATAGTTAAAGTCAAAGGGAATAAATGACAATGAGTGTTAAAATTATTTTTAACTAAAAGATATTTTAAAAAATTCAATTTATAAACATTTAAAAGTACTATAAAATAAAGTATCCATAAAAAATTAAAAATCTTCATCAAAAAAATCAAAAGGATAAAAAATGAAATAATGTATAGCTAAGGGTAGAGGGGGTGGTTTCTACCCCCCCCCCGCCCCCCCTGCAACCTTGGATTCGCATGTATCCATTTGAAATGACTGGTCGTGGTATATAGGCGGTAATAGCTGCGATAATAACTAGCACCTAACAAAGGAAAGAAGGCAGAGTATGTTGCATTTTTGCTGCATACCTTGTGTTCTTGCTCTCCGCCATCGTTCCCAATCTTCTCTTCCCCCCCTCCCCCCCCCCCCCCCCACCCCTCCCCTTCTCCCTCCCCTCCCTCTCCTTCAACAAGCCTCCCCCCCCCCCCCCCCCCCCCCCCCCCCCCCCCCCCCCCCCCCCCCCCCCCCCCCCCCCCCCCCCCCCCCCTCTCCCTTCCCTTCTCTCCTTCTCCAAGCTTCTCAAGTTTCATCGAAGAGAGTTTCCTCCAAGTTTTGGCAAGGGGGTTTTCTGCCATCGTCTTTGGAAGCTCAACCGTGCTACAAATAAGAGGTAAACACAAAAGCACATCCTCCATCTTCCCTTTTTGTTTTCTACTACAACACACACACACACATACACACACACATAAATAAAAAAAATAGAGAAAATAGAGAATCCATAACATACCTTGTTCATTAGGAAATGGTTGCTTTGCACGGCTTGTTTGAAATGGTTTCTTTGCTAAGCACACTAAAAGATGGTTGCTTTGCTACACACGTTTGGAAATGATTGATTTGTTAGGCATGTTTTGGAAATGATTGTTTAGATAGTGTTAGATAGAAATAGAGAGAGAGAAAGAGATAAATGAAGAAAGAGAGAGAGAGAGAGAGAGAGAGAGAGAGAGAGAGAGAGAGAAAGAGGGATAGAGGTAGATAAATAGAGAGAGATAATTAATGGGGAGAGAGACAGAGAGAGAGAGAGAGAGAGAGAGAGAGAGAGAGAGAGAGAGAGAAAGAAAAATAGGGAAAGAGGGGGTAGAGAGAGAGAGAGAGAGGGAAAGAGGGAGAGATAGGAGAGAGCGACACACACACACACACACACACACACACACACACAGATAGGGATAGGGATAGAGAGACAGAGATAGAAAGAGGGAGAGAGATAGGGATATAGAAATAGGGAGAGAAAGAGAGAGATAGAAATAGGGAAAGAGGGAGAGCGATAGAGAGATAGGGATAGAGGATAGAGGGAGAGAGATAGAGAGATAGGGATAGGGATAGAGGGAGAGATAGGAGAGGGAGATAGGGATAGGGGAGAGAGGGAGAGAGAGAGAGAGAGAGAGAGAGAAAGAGATAGGGGGAGAGAGAGAGAGAGAGAGAGAGAGAGAGAGAGAGAGAGAGAGAGAGAGAGAAAGAGGGAGAGAAATAGATAGAAAGAGAGAGAGATAGATAGATAGATCGATAGTTCTATTATCATCCTCAGAGGTCAAATATGACCTATGGGACCAAATGAACATGTCACATGGTGTGAGTGGAGGTCATAAGTGACTCTCGGTGCTCAAAAATGGTTGAACTGAGCATCGCAATAGAGAGTCCACATCGTGGTTGGGAGAGGGAGGTATGTAGGGAGAGCTCATGGCTGAATATATGGGGGAAAGAGGACCTAATGTGGTTAAAAAATGAGCACTCAAGTAGTGTGTGGTACTAACTCTCTCGCACTTGACGAGGGCATAAGGTGCAAAGTTGATGAGGCTCCTCGCCAGTGCCCCAACGTCGTGTCTCGCAGCATAGAGAATGGGAGCTAAGATGAATGGAGGCAATGGTGTGGATCGCACTCAATGGGATGGGCTCAACAATGTAGGGATGGGTTCGGTTACCACGCTCGGAGAAGAAGAGAGATTTGTAGTTTGGGGCAATGTGTGTGGTGTAATGGCTGAAGGGAGAACCTCCCGATGTCTCCCAAGCCGTGATACATTGGCATTGTAAGAAGGCCTCATTAACTTGGGAGACAATCGATGCATCCTTGACCAAGTGACATGCATCCCATCTTCCAAACCACTTCTTGATGTCAAGCATCCACCCCGAACTTAGTATTTTGCTCTTACATGTCTTTTGGCCCTTTTGACTTGCTTCATATGCGATTCTAGAAAGAGCTACTGATAGCCATTTTTCGGCTCTCCGTAATTGCCATGGTGAGTTAACCCACCCTACCAAAATCATCCAAACACTGTGGCTATCCCTACCATTTCACTGTATATAGGTGTGTGTGAGTTAGGGAACTTTTTCCATATCTTCTTAAAAACCCTCAGCTAGCTAGTCACTGGGCTAGTTGAGCCAAAACAATAACAAAATATAAAAAATATAAGTATATTATGGCCCATTTGTGTGTAAATATTTCATTGTATATAGGGCCTAAATAAAAAGATTTTTCATAATTATTTTGGTATTTATTTAAATATTTCTACCTATGGTGTGTTATTTATGCTATGTACATTGACTCACCATTACCATATTTTTTCTTACCATTTTGCATACTCTTTATTCCATATAAAAATAATTTCATGCAAGCTTCTCTTATTTCTGGTGTAACTCCATCCCAACAAAAATCCAAAAAAACTAGTTTTATTTATGTGTATATTTTTTCACTATTGTGATTTTTCCTTCCTACATCTATTCTTTTTTACTCTCGTAAATTAGAAGACCAAAAATATTCATCTTTTTATGGTAGACTTATAATGAGAGAGATTTATTTTGACCCCTTTATATTTTTTCCACCTATATTATTTATATTTGACATGTACATATTTTTTTAGACCCCTCAATATTTGATTTTCTTAGTTGTACTATTCACTTATATCATGATCTCAACAATATCTTCAATTATAGACCTACCAAATAAGGTCAAGGGTATGTGGAATGCATGCATGCACCATGGGGAGCTCACTCTTGGAGGTATTCAAAAGAATCATCCAAAGAAGGATCTCACAAGGACCTTGTGCAGTGGAAAAAACAGTCGGTTTTGCTGAATTTTAATAAAACACATGCTCCCCGAATTTGAAAAGGTGATACAAACAAAAGTTGTAGCTCGTGAGCTGAACTTTCACCTCAAAGTTTTTCATATTTTTTTGAGCTAAGAGCAGTGAGCTAGGATTTTATTTGTGGACCCCAGTTTGCCCATGCTATGCAGCCACACTCCCTCTTCCACTTTATCATTTTCCTCTTTCACACACACCTCTCCACTCATCATCCCCACCTCTCTCACCACTCCTCTCTGCACCCTACTCACCTTCTTCTAAACCTTGAAGAATAAGAGAAACCATGGTGAGCTCATGTTTCCTACACACACTTCCATTCCAAAATTGACCACCTAGTCTCAGTTTTCCTCATCCATATTACCCATATCTATCAAAAAACCACAAAATCCAGCCTCTTCTCTTGAAAGACAGCATCATGTTGATTGATTACTCATATTCAATTACCTTGGCTCCCAAAGGAAGGTCAAGAGTGAAAAAAACGTACCGTCAAAGCTAGTGGACCGTCAACAAGTGTCAAAATTGACCCTACTCAAGACACTTGGAGCATCAACATTGTAAGAAATCCGTGTTTTCTTACCGATTAAGAGTTTTTTCTTTCTTATTTTTATCCTACTTGGATAATCCCATTGTAAATATCCAATTCCATTTGTAAATGAATAAAATAACTAACTCTACTAATTTACTAACACTAACCTACTATGAAAAGTCCTATCACCTCCACTTCTCTCCTCTCTCTCTTCTTCATCTATCCACACCAACTTCTTGATAATTCCAAGAAAAAGAAATTAGATAAGTGCTGAAAATATAACCCAACCATGGTTAGAGGAGTAACCCTAGCCTTCAAAATTGCTATTAAAGGAGGGTGTAGCTAGCACAAAGGGAGAGCCAAAAGCAAGAGCACTATGCTATAGCTTGAGAAGCCAAGCTCAACCTCTCTAGAAGGAGCTCTTGAGTGGAAGCTCATTGTCATATGCTTGTGCATGTGTTGTAATAGGGGTGATTAGCACGTGAACTCTATGCCATTGTAAGAGAGAGAGTGATCATTCAATTGAGAGTGGAAAATCTATCATTCCTCCTACTAGTGTAAGCCCAACATTTGTTGAATCAAGGAGGGTGGATTTGGACTAAGCTTGGATACTTTGTCTCTCTTCCAACGTGAAGTAATGGACAACAATGATGTGTAAGTGTCTTGGTGATATATTTAGTTCTTGATAGCTTGTGTCTGGGTGTTGTCATCAATATAGCCATAAATCCCACATATTGTAAGAGGGCGATAGGGTGGAGAGGACTCCCCTGGCCTTAAGAAAGTGATTGGGGTGGCTTTTCTTGTGATGTGTCATGGTGAAATTTACTCAAGCTATGTTGAACAAATACTAATCTCACTTTGATCGGTCATGACAGATTTGTAAGAAGGTATTAATGCAACAAGCACCCCCTCCCTCTTCTCTCTCTTTCTTACATATATAATTGTGTTTGCTTGATCATTGCCGATACACCCGAGCACTATCTCTCTCTCTCTCTCTCTCTCTCTCTCTCTCTCTCTCTCTCTCTCTCTCTCTCTTTACGCGTCCTAGTTCGCATCCAAAACTAGGTGGTGCCCCAAAGTTTTGTAGGCTTAGGTTGCGGGTTTGTGTGTGTGTTTGTTGTTTTTTCCAACCCCAACTCAATTGAGCAGCACGGGAGCCTACAAGGGTGCTTAGAGGCCACTCTTCTTGTTGCCCGCCCCGAACCGCCTGAAATTGGTGCCCCCACTGAGGAACGGCTTGTGTATGTTTTGTGAAGGCTCAACCTTTAGTATAATCAAGTAGCTTGCATGAATCATGAGAATTTGTATGATCCTTTCATTCCGATTTCAAGGAAAAAGGTACACATAATTGTAAGTACTAAGTTGCAATTTCAACGAGTAATTCGTAGAATTTTAGGTCCTCTTAGGTTAGCCGAAATAAACGCTTCGGTAAATCCTTTTATTTTGCCTCTCATTAGGTACGATCATTTTCCCTTTTTACTTCACACCACATATTAGGATAAATATTGCACTTAGTAGAAAGATAGCACTTAGTAGAAAGATAGATTTTCAACAGCGTATGGTGTTTATGTTTGGGGCTGAAAGAACAGGGGAAATTCTTGCATCTCCACAACATGTCATTCTACCTCTCATCAACTACCACACTTCTTTTGATGTACATGTGTTCATCTTATTTTAAAATGAAGTGCAGCCAAACAAAATAGTGTGTATGTTGGTTTTTTGTTTGTCCACGTTTGTTACAAAAACAAAAAAAACGATCATTTGTTCTAACAAGGAGTGTGTGTGCAGTGAAAATTCAATCCTTAGAGATCTAGCTCTATTACCGATTGAGTTGTAGGAGCAGGTAGTAAAGTGTCTCCCTCATAACAAGAGGGTGGTGAAGCTAAGACGAAAGGTCCTGCATGTGGATTCCATTTTCCTTTTGCTGTTGAGCACTAAGGAAGACCGTACATTCATCCAAGTAGTGTGTGCCCTAAGATTGGTAAATAGAGTGAAATTTGGTGTTTGGCGAGTGCATTTCACCATTGAGGAAGACTCTTCGGGAAACTTGCAGCCATAGTTTATGCTTCATAGACTCACATTTGGTGAATTTTTCCCTCATTTGCGTCTTATTAATAGTCTTCCTTTCACTTTCAACAAAGGAGATAGGGATCTATTTAGGGCTTGTCTTAATAAAGAGAGCATCGAGAAGATTGCAAATTTGTATAAATTCTCATCCTTCTCTACTTTCTATGACACTTTGTTCATAGAAACATTGTAAATCTCTTGATGTTTATGAATGATTTAACCATAATCCTAAGGAGTTTTTGTCCAGGAGTTTTGTAGCACAAGTGGAGTCTTTAAATCTTGCAAGCTTGATTGGACTTGAGGAGGATGTTCTTTATGAAATTGTGAGAAGGTTGCCTCATTCCGACTATGTGGAACTCGAAGGAAAGGAGCTCCTAGTCAATTGCTACTTTCTCACAGCCTTCGACGAGCATGAAGATCTAGTTTTTATACAAACTGCTTGTGCATTGGGAATTGTAGAGCAAGTGCAATTCATTACTTGGGACGTGGTTGCTCTTCTAGATCCAGAAAATGAAGTTTTAGATATTTTTGTATATCGTCTTAGCTTTGAAGAATTTCAACCCTTCTTGGAGCTCATAAATACTCTACCCTTTTGTTTTGATCAAACAAATCGAGACCTCATTAAAGCTTGGATAGCTGAAGAAGAAAACCTAGAGTGGTACTTTCTTACTTCTTCATTTGCAGGCGAGTGGTTCTAAATTTCTATTGTATCCCTGTTGCAACTCGTGTTGTAATCTTTCATAATAATGGAAAGCCAATGCCAAATGTCCAGATACCCTCTTTTCTTTGGAGAGCCTGGAGAGGATGTAGAATTATTTTTAGCAAATTTCAAGATGTCTTGTCGTATCAAGAGGATAGTAACTGATCAAGAATGTGTAGAGATGTTTGAGGTGGTCCTTAGGAAAGATGCTAGCACTTGGTTTGACTCTTTGCCTGAGGAAGTTAAAGGGATTTACACGGAAGTTGTGAATCATTTAAAGAGATACTTCTTTGATCCCCAAAACACTCAAAAACTATGGCAAGACATTGTTTCTCATAAGCAAAAAGATTTAGATGACTACTACTTGTACAAGCAAGAGTTTCTACGTCTTTGGGCTCTATGGATACGAAATGTTGCTAACCCTGGTGATGGTACAGAATTTCTAAAGAAGGAGAGATTCATAGCTGGACTCTTTCCTGATCTTAGGGTAAAGGTGGAGGCGGATGCACCTGCCACCTATGATGCAGCTGAAATTAGAGCTTCCAAGAAGTATAGGAAACTCAAGTGCCTAAGGGGAGAGGTTCTAATAGAAGGTCTTAGACCCAAAGGTAAGTCACAAGCATCAACATTTAGGGAGCTTCCTGAGGTAACAGCGGAAGTGATTGAGAAGTTAAATGAATCTTTAAGCAGCTTGTCAATTCACCTTGCACAAGCTGTAGGTCCAAAAGGACAAGCAAGGAAGTCTAAAGAGCGAGATCCACGACCTAGGAGAGTCTTACAATGTTGGAATTGCGGAGAGTCTGGACATGGGATGTATAATTGTCCTTGGCCCCGTGGGGAGCCAGCGAGACCTAACTTGAATTACCCAGTGATGAATGCAGGTGAAGGAACTAGTCAGCAACCACGGCTTCTACAAAGGCCAAATGGAGCAAGACCACCTCCACAAGGAGTGGAAGGAGTTCCACCTTTGCCAGACCCAAATGTGCATGTAGTAGAGGTGACAAACTCAAATGAGGTTGACATGGAAGCAAATGGCATTAAGCGTGTCCGAGGAAAAGGTAAAGAGAAAGAAGGTGTCACATCACAGAGTGACCATGGACGAGGCAAGAAGGCAAAAGAGACCAAGGAAGCTAAGAGGACTCGACGTCGTATCAATCTCCAAGACTTACCTCTTGGAAATGGTATGGCTCCATACAACTTGTTGGAAGACATGAGAGGTAAGGGTCCTAATATCACATGGCCTCAGTTTCTTGCATTATGCCCACAAGTTAGGAGGGATTTAACAAAGGCAGTTAGCACTAGGAGAAAGGTAAAAGAGAGTGTGCCTTTTGTAAAAATTTCACATGCTGAAATGAATGAGGATATTACACCTGTGCTAGATTGTTACATCAAAGGAAGATTGGTTAGGAAAGGTCTAGTGGATGGGGGTGCACAAATTTGCATCATGACAGAGGGACTCATGCAAAAACTAGGCATGCACATCCATGAGACACCTGAAATTAAAGTCAAGATGGCAAACAATAGCAAAGCTAGGTGTGTAGGCATTTGTAAAAATGTTTTTGTAGAGGCCTTTGGCATTAAGAAGGCGGTGGATTTTTATGTTATGTCTACCAAAGGAAATGCTTACCCATTTATCCTAGGGAGACCATGGCTAATGAAAATGCGAGCTTTTCAGGATTGGGAGAGTGGAAAGCTAATTTGCAGGAATGACAATCATAAGAAGGTTGTCTTTGACATGAAGGAGCAACGCCAAGAGGAGCTCCATGAAGAATCATCTCAAAATGAGACGGAGGAAGGCTGGACCGATAGCACTTCAGAAGGAGAAAGTAGCGGCAGCATTACTGAAGAGGAGTCTTCCATCGAAGTCATGGGGGTAAGGTTTAAGCCAAACAACCAGGAGACCTCTTCTCGAGGTTTGGAAGAGGTAGGTACTCAAGAGAACCAAAATGTGCAAGATGAAGGAATGTTAGAAGGTATGTTGTCTACTACACTTACAAAGGACGAAAGAGAGGAGTTCAAATGTGTGCTAGGGAAATTTCCGAGGCTTTTTGCTAAAGACTACACCGATGTGCGTGGAGTAGATGTTGTTCAACACAAAATTGAGTTGAAGCCAGAGGCCACACCTAAGGCTCAAAAGCTACGAAAGCTAGGAGTCATCAAGGAGCAGACTTTACTCAAGGAGGTAAGAAAGCTTCTAGCAAAAGGTTTCATTTATCCAGTGGAGAATTCGGAGTGGGTCTCTCCCGTTGTTGTCACTCCTAAGAAAAACGGCAAGTGGAGGGTGTGTGTGGATTACCGTCAACAAAAAGAGATCACTTTCCCCTCCCATTTCAGGATGAGATACTAAATGAGGTAGCTGGTCATGAGAAGTACACTGTGTGTGATGGCTACTCGGGTTACTTTCAAATAGGTATCGCATTGGAAGATCAATTGAAAACAACCTTCATCACTCCTTGGGGTTGTTATGCTTTTAGAGTCATGCCATTTGGCCTGACAAATGCTCCTGCAACTTTCCAACGCTTCATGAACATGGTGTTTCAAACATTCTTTGGAAAGTCCATTAGGGTTTTTATTGATGATTTTTGCATTTATAGCTCAAAATCATTGCATCTACAAAGGGTAGAAGAAGGTTTAAAGAAGCTCTATGACATGGGAGGTCAACTCAACCCCGACAAGTGCCACATAGGTGACGATGACGTGGTCTTGCTTGGTCACAAGGTTTCCTATAAAGGCATTGAGGTGGATCCTTCAAAGGCAAAGGCTCTTATTGAGCTCCCATCACCCAAGAATCTCAAAGAGGTCATCTCATTCATTCAAAAGGTGAAGTATATGTCATGCTTTATTCACTTAGCTTTGGAGTTGCTTCATCCTTTGCAAAAGTTGACACAACAAGTAGAATTTTCATGGTCTGATGAGCTTGAAGAGTACTTTTGTAACATTAAAGTCATCCTGACAGAACTACCAACACTCATGCCTCCTTGTTGGGAGTACACATTCTTTGTTAGCTCTAGTGTTGGGAAAGACACAATTGAAGCGGTTTTGCTACAACAAGATCCCCATAGTACCTGGATGCGACCCATCTACTTTGCTAGTATGGTTATGAATGCTTTGGAGAGAGGCTACACGGAGGCAGAACTCATGATGCTTTCTCTCATGTTTGCGGTGAGAAAGTTTAGATCCTACTTGCTACCAAAACCTTTTGTAATTCTCACTGCAGAATTTTTTTTTCCTTGGGTGTCATCTCAAATGAATCTTAGCACAAGGATCTCAAAGTGGATTATGGAATTGCAAGATTTCCAATACTCTTTCAAGGTAGAAGATAGTGTGCATGCACCATTGGCAGGGATCCTTACTTATAGGGTACATGAGAAGGAGATTAAGGTGCCTGAAATAAAGACCCTACCATTGCCACCACCAAAAAATATTCCTAATGCTTTTACCTTATTCTTTGATGGAGCTTTTCGACGAGTCACAGGAAAAGCAGGGGGAGGGCTAGTGTTGCTCAACCCAAGTGGGGAGATGGTCATGAAAGAGAAGGTCAATCTACCAGGTTCAACTAGCAACAATGAAGCAAAATACTACACACTACTTCATGGTTTGAAGATGTGCATTGGCCAAGGGATACAACGTCTCATAGTAAAGGGAGATGCACTTCTCATTGTTAAACAGATTTTAGGCATTTGGGCATGCAATAATGAAAGCTTACGGACAAAAGTTCATGCCATTCGTAGGATGTTTAATAAGTTTGAAGAAGTGCAACTATATCATATTCCTAGGAAACATAATGAAGATGCCGATTTACTTGCACAACAAGCAGTTACATGTGTTGAGAAAGAAGTGCAGGTCATCATGGTGGCAGCAACTGTCAAGCAGTCGAGATACCAGGGATTGGAGTCATTGACTCCCATTATTAGCTACATTTTGGAGGGTGAGTTTCCACAAGACTTCATGAAGGTTCAGAAGAGGAGACTCATGAAAAAGGCAAGCGCGTATCTCTTCCTAGAAGGATCCCTCTATCAAATAGGGAAGGATCAAGTGTGCAGAAGAGTACCAACTATCAAGGAGATTCCAGCCATTCTAAAAGGTTTGCATGAAGAGGCATGTGGTGGTCATTTTGCCCAAGAGTTAACTGTGAAGAAGATTTTGCTTGCGGGGTATGTTTGGCCAAGTCTGCATGTGGATGTCCAACATTGGTGTCAAAGTTGTCACAATTGTCAGGTAAATGGGAATAGAAGATTGGTGTATGGTCCAAGGAAAATCGTGCTTGCAAATGGACCCTTTGAAAAGTGGGGCATTGATGCTATGGGTCCTCTCCCTAGGACAAAAAATGGTAAACTCTACATTCTAGTGGCGGTAGACTATATGACTAGGTGGGTGGAAGCACAAAGTGTGGCAAAGGTAACTGAGAGGACAGTGAGTAGATTTGTCTACACTCACATTTGTTGTAGATTTGGCACACCTTTGGAGATTGTTTCTGATAATGGTCCAGGGTTTAGAAAGGGCTTGCTCATAGAGGTCTGTGAAGAACTTCACATTCTACATCGTCATAGTACACCCTACTATCCCCAATCCAATGGTATGGTAGAAAAAGCTAATGGTGTCATTGCAGGCATCATTAGAAAGATGGTGAGAAACAAGACAAAGTTGTGGGATGAATTCTTGGATGGTGCCTTGTGGGCGTATCGAACCACATATAGGGAAGCCACGGAGTTTACACCATTTCACTTGGTCTATGGTCAAGAGGCTTTACAACCAATTGAGCTCAACATCCCAACAATACGACTTCATGGCAAAGCAACACAAGATGATCAAGAAGCATGGATGGATCGACTTCTTACCTTAGCTGAGCTTGAGTGGAAAAGAGAAGCACAAAACGAGTGCTACAAGAGGAAAGCTACGCAGGCGAAGGAGAAGCTTGACAAGAAACTAAAGGACCAAGGCATCAATGAAGGAGATTTTGTGCTAAGGTATGACAATCGACTCGACAATCGTTTTGATGCCAAATTTGAAACTAGATGGCAAGGGCCATACATAGTTAAGAAGGCTTTCAATTCAAGTTACTATCAACTTATGGACTTGAATGGGAAAGAGCACTCCAGGAAGGTAAACGGGTATCGCTTGAAGCCTTATTTGAGTCGCCTTCTACCAAAGATCTGTCAAAAGGCAGCTATCTCATGTAGGTATTGTTCCATGAAGTATGAGTGTAACTCAAACCAAAATTCTGAGGGGCCAAACAATGAAGACCTCGTCAAGGACTCTGAAGCACTCTCTTTGGAAAAGATGCTCTATGATGGTACATGAATATACCATCATCCTGGGGGAGGGCTAATAATAGCCGTTTTCGGCTCTCCGTAATTGCCATAGTGAGTTAACCCACCCTACCAAAATCATCCAAACACTGTGGCTATCCCTACCATTTCACTGTATATAGGTGTGTGTGAGTTACGGGACTTTTTGCATATCTTCTTAAAAACCCTCAGCTAACTAGTCACTGGGCTAGTTGAGCCAAAAAAATAACAAAATATAAAAAATATAAGTATATTATGGCCCATTTGTGTGTAAATATTTCATTGTATATAGGGCCTAAATAAAAAGATTTTTCATAATTATTTTGGTATTTATTTAAATATTTCTACCTATGGTGTGTTATTTATGCTATGTACATTGACTCACCATTACCATATTTTTTCTTATTATTTTGCATACTCTTTATTCCATATAAAAATAATTTCATGCAAGCTTCTCTTATTTTTGGTGTAACTCCATCCCAACAAAAATCCAAAAAAACTAGTTTTATTTATGTGTATATTTTTTCACTATTGTTATTTTTCCTTCCTACATCTATTCTCTTTTACTCTCATAAATTAGAACACCAAAAATATTCATCTTTTTATGGTAGACTTATAATGAGAGAGATTTATTTTGACCCCTTTATATTTTTTCCACCTATATTATTTATATTTGACATGTACTATTTACTTATATCACGATCTCAACAATATCTTCAATTATAGACCTACCAAATAAGGTCAAGGGTATGTGGAATGCATGCATGCACCATGGGGAGCTCACTCTTGGAGGTATTCAAAAGAATCATCCAAAGAAGGACCTTGTGCAGTGGAAAAAACAGTCGGTTTTGCTGAATTTTTACCGATCACATGCTCCCCGAATTTGAAAAGGTGATACAAACAAAAAATGTAGCTCGTGAGCTGAACTTTCACCTCAATGTTTTTCATATTTTTTTGAGCTACGAGCTGTGAGCTAGGATTTTATTTGTGGACCCCAGTTTACGCATGCTATGCAGCCACACTCCCTCTTCCACTTTATCATTTTCCTCTTTCACACACACCTCTCCACTCATCATCCCCACCTCTCTCGCAACTCCTCTCTGCACCCTACTCACCTTCTTCTAAACCTTGAAGAATAAGAGAAACCATGGTGAGCTCATGTTTCCTACACACACTTCCATTCCAAAATTGACCACCTAGTCTCATGTTTCCTCATCCATATTACCCATATCTATCAAAAAACCATAAAATTCAGACTCTTCTCTTGAAAGACAGCATCATGGTGATTGATTACTCATATTCAATTACCTTAGGTCCCAAAGGAAGGTCAAGAGTGAAAAAAACGTACCATCAAAGCTAGTGGACCGTCAACAAGCGTCAAAATTGACCCTACTCAAGACACTTGGAGCATCAACATTGTAAGAAATCCATGTTTTCTTACCTATTAAGAGTTTTTTCTTCCTTATTTTTATCCTAATTGGATACTCCCATTGTAAATATCCAATTCCATTTGTAAATCAATAAAATAACTAACTCTACTAATTTACTAACACTAACCTACTATGAAAAGTCCTATCACCTCCACTTCTCTCCTCTCTCTCTTCTTCATCTATCCACACCAACTTCTTGATAATTCCAAGCAAAAGAAATTAGATAAGTGCTGAAAATATAACCCAATCATGGTTAGAGGAGTAACCCTAGCCTTCAAAATTGCTATAAAAGGAGGGTGTAGCTAGCACAAAGGAAGATCCATAAGCAAGAGCACTATGCTATAGCTTAAGAAGCCAAGCTCAATCTCTCTAGAAGGAGCTCTTGAGTGGAAGCTCATTGTCGTATGCTTGTGCATGTGTTGTAATAGGGGTGATTAGCATGTGAACTCTATGCCATTGTAAGAGACAGAGAGATCATTCAATTGAGAGTGGAAAATCTATCATTCCTCCTACTAGTGTAAGCCCAACATTTGCTGAATCAAGGAGGGTGGATTTGGACTAAGCTTGGATACTTTGTCTCTCTTCCAACGTGAAGTAATGGACAACAATGATGTGTAAGTGTCTTGGTGATAATTTTAGTTCTTGATAGCTTGTGTCTGGGTGTTGTCATCAATTTAGCCATAAATCCCACATATTGTAAGAGGGAGACACAGTGGAGAGGACTCCCCTGGCCTTAAGACAGTGATTGGGGTGGCTTTTCTTGTGATGTGTCGTGGTGAAATTTACTCATGCTATGTTGAAAAAATACTTATCTCACTTTGATCGATCATGACAGATTTGTAAGAAGGTATTAATGCAACAAGCACCCCCTCCCTCTTCTCTCTCTTTCTTACATATATAATTGTGTTTGCTTGATCATTGCCGATACATTTCGAAGCAGCCCGAGCACTATCTCTCTCTCTCTCTCTCTCTCTCTCTCTCTCTCTCTCTCTCTCTCTCTCTCTCTCTCTACGCGTCCTAGTTCGCATCCAAAACTAGGTGGTGCCCCAAATTTGTGTAGGGTTAGGTTGCGGGTTTGTGTGTGTGTGTTTGTTGTTTTTTTCAACCCCAACCCAATTGAGCAGCACGGGAGCCTACAAGGGTGCTTAGAGGCCACTCTTCTTGTTGCCCGCCCCGGACCGCCTCACTACGTTGTGTCTTAAGCATATACTTCACAACCCTTTGCATGCCCAAGACCTCAATGGAAAGTGATCCGGACTCAAGAAGTAATAGCATGTAGGGTTTTTGTGTCTTGAATTGGAGAAAGTTGGTAAGAAAACTGTTTTGGACATTCTTAAACTCTTTCCAAGTGGACTTCTCGATGCTACCACCCCACACCTCCACTCCATAAAGTAGCACCGGTGTCACCAATGTGTCAAAGAGGTACTTTTTGAGAGTCCAACACTTGATCTCTCTAGCATTGCACATGTTCTCAAATGCATAATAAGCCCTCTTTCCGGCTTCCAAGCGACGCATTGCGCAATCCTTCTATCTATGATTGGATGGAACCACAAGGCCAAGGTACTTGAAGCTATCTACCACTTCAAGTTGCTCATTGTTGTATACAATGCATGGATTTTCATCATTGAGGGTCTTTACAAGCATCACCTTGGTTTTGGATCCATTTACGATCAGCCCGCTATGTAGGCAAAAGCATTCCAAGACACTCATAAGCTTTTGTGCATCTTCTAAGGTATGTGCCAAGAGCACTACATCATCGGCATAAAGCAAAAGCATGATCACCGCATTTCCAATCTTAACCTCTTCTATGCCATCTTGTTGCATTCCAATTCATCAATGAGTAGCCCAAAGAGGGTTAGGGAAAGTGGACATCCTTGTTTGACACCAATGGTGCTTGCAAAAAATTTTGAAATTCCATCTCCTATACGTAATCGACATATCACTTTTTTGGTAGATGCAAAAGATTGCATGCATAAATTCTTTCGGTACTTGAAGGCTTTGCATATGTCTCCAAAGATTTCCTTGTGGTACCATATCAAAAGATTTCTTGAAATCCACAAAGGAACAATACAACATTTTTCCTTTCAATGGAGACGTTTCCATAAGAACTCGAAGAGTGACAAGGTGATCAATAGTGCTATGATGCTTTTGAAAACCTGCTTGGCCTAGCGCACATTTGCCATTCTTTTCAGCCCATTCACTTATCTTCATCTCCATGATACATCCAAAAAACTTTGCCATCAAAGAAACAACCATTATAGTGCGATAGTTGTTCACATTGTTTATATCTCCTCCTTTGTGCAAAAGTTTGATCCAATTTTCACTCCAATCATGAGGCATGCCATGCTGAAGTGCAAGTTTAAACATATCGCATATCGAAGATCATGTTTTCTTGCTTGTCCATTTAATCATTTTAGCCTTCACACCTTGAAGGTCCTCTGTCTTGCGGGTAGCAAGTTTCTCAAGCGCACAACATACATCTTCAATGGTAAAGAAGGGAGGCATAAACGGAAGGGAGCTACAACAATCCATCTTATCAACATTGGGTTGCTCATAGAGGTTCTTGCAATGTGTATGCATATCCTCAAGAGTCAAGTCACCAAAGATCTCAACAGGCTTGCCTTTTAGATTTTGCCAAAACTTTCCATGTAAGAATTTGCTTTCTCTTGCGCTAAAAGAAGTTCTTTTTTGACTTCCCACCTTCTCCTCTTTTTTTGAACAAGTGCTTTGTATGTGTGTGAATGTTCCAAGTAACCTTCCTTGTCTTTGCTTTCATCCAACCTTAGCAAGTGTTTTCGGGGTTGACTACATTCCATGTCAAAATATTTCTTCTTGATGCTATCTTTCTTAGATCTTTTGCAAGACATGTGTTTTACCAAAAAGCATTCGCTCGCACAAGAGCAAATTACTTCTTTGAAAACTTTCCACTTGCATTAAAATGTTGGGCTCTCTTGATGCTCTATCATGCTTAACATTTGGTCCACCATATCAGCATATATAAGTGCTCGTTTGAAGTCTAGACATAGGTACGAATGATTCACATCATGATTGGAGGCTACATGCTCGGGTCTTTTACCACACTTGAGGTCAATACATAGCATCCTATGATCCGATTCCGGATTCCATTCACCAAGTGTAAAGTTTTGTATGCATTCCATAGTGGCTTCAGAAAACAACATATAGTCGATCACACTATTACCATTGTTCTTTCTACATGTAAAGTCATTGGTGCCTTGCCATAAAGATACACCATTTGCAATGAGCATTCCGGTACTATTGCACATATGTAGAAGTGACTTTCCATAATGATCCAATTCTTTTGCATCATTAGAACTTCGATTATACATGTATGAGTCATCCATTCTTCTTGAGACATACGGCATGTCAACTTGTTGTGTATTGTGTTGTAACGTATTTGTGGGAGCATTCATGTCTCCAGAGACAATGACTTCACCTTGGTCCTTGTAATGACCAATGTCTTCCTCTAGTTCAACAAAGGGCTGATCTCTATCCATATCCAAGCGAGCATAAAAGTTGGAGTCATAGTGAGGAATGTAGCAACCGACCACAAACATGACTTGACCATTGGGTGGGCTGATTTTCAGCCATAAGTACCGTTTATACTTATCTTCTTTGACAATAGAAACATCTTTCAAACCCTTTTTGATCATACATGCTACGTCTCCTTGGCCTCTACGTTGCTTTGTATTTTTGGTCCACATCAAAGAATGCACATCATATTTGTAAAATCCAAGAATTCGTTGCGCATCATGCTCCCATGTTTCCACAAGAAGTATCACATCGGAGTCATTGGTAAGCTCATCAATGCCAATTTCCGCATTCCATGGATAGTTACAATTCCAAAAGCTTATTCACAAGCGTTGAAGCGGTCCGGGGCGGGCAACAAGAAGAGCAACCTCTAGACACCCTTCAAGGCTCCCGTGCTACTCAATTGGACTGGGGCACAACACAATACAAACCAAAACAACAAACCCCCAGCCAAATCCCAACTACACAAGGGGCGCCACCTAGTTTAAGAGCGAACGGATGCAAAAGAGGAGAATCGTTAGAGCAACCCACAAACAAGCAAGGACTTTACACTAACCCTAACACCAATGGAACACTCTCACACACTAAAACACGAGAGAGAGAGAGAGAGAGAGAGAGAGAGAGAGAGAGAGAGATGGTGCTCGGGCTGCTTTGAAGTGTATCGTTAATGATCAAGCAAACATAAATATATATATGTAAGAAAGAGAGAGAAGGGGGAAGGGGGTGCTTGTTGCACTAATGCCTTCTTACAAATCTGTCATGACCAATCAAAGTGAGATTAGTATTTGTTCAACATAGCTTGAGTAAATTACACCACAACACATCACAAGAAAAAAGCCACCCCAATCACTGTCTTAAGGCCAGGGGAGTCCTCTCCACCCTGTCGCCCTCTTACAACATGTGGGATTTATGGCTAAATTGATAACAATACCCGGAGACAAGCTATCAAGAACTTAAATAAAACACCAAGACACTTACACATCATTATTGTTCATGACTTCACGTTGGAAGGGAGACAAGGTATCCATGCTTAGTCCAAATTCACCCTCCTTGATTCAGAAAATGTTGGGCTTACTCTAGTAGGAGAAATGATAGATTTCCTACTCTCAATTTAATGATCACTCTCTCTTACAATGGCATAGAGTTCCCTTGCTAATCACCCCTAATACAACACATACATATGCCTAATGCCAATGAGATTCCACTCAAGAGCTCCTTCTCAAGAGGTTGAGCTTGGCTTCTCAAGCTATAGCATAGTGCTCTTTCTTCTCCCCCCTTTTTGTGCTAGCTACACCCTCCTTTTATAGCAATTTTGAAGGCTTGGGTTACTCCTCTAACCATGGTTGGGTTAGATTTTTAGCAATTTATCTAATTTCTTTTGCTTGGAATTATCAAGAAGTTGGTGGGGAAAGAGAGAGGAGAGAAATGGAGGTGATAGGACTTTTCATAGTGGGTTAGTGTTAGTAGAGTTAGTATTAATTTACAAATGGAATTGGATATTTACAATGGGATTATCCATGTAGGATACAAATAAGGAAGAAAAACTCTTAAGAGGTAAGAAAAGGTGGATTTCTTACAAGGTTGATGCTCCAAGTGTCTTTAGTAGGGCCAATTTTGACGCTTGTTGACGGTCCACTAGCTTTGACGGTACATTTTTCCTCCACTCTTGACCTTCCTTGAGAGACAAGGTAATTGAAGCTGAGTAATCAACCACCATGATGCTGTCTTTTAAGAGAAGAGGCTAAATTTTGTGGTTTTTTTGATAGATATGGGTAATTTGGAGGAGGAAAAATGAGACTAGGTGGTCAATTTTGGAATGGAATTGTGTGTGGGAGGTATGAGTTCACCATGGTTTCTCTTATTCTTCAAGGTTGAGGAGAAGGTGAGTAGGGTGCAGAGAGGAGTGGTGAGAGAGGTGGGGATGATGAGTGGAGAAGTGTTTGTGAAAGAGGAAAATGATAAAGTGGAAGAGAGAGTGTGGCTGCATAGCATGGGAAAATTGGGGTCCACTAATAAAATCATAGCTCACAGCTCGTAGCTCAAAAAAATATGAAAACATTTGAGGCAAAAGTTCAGCCCACGAGCTACAACTTTTGTTTGTATCACCTTTTCAAATTCGAAGAGCAAGTGAACTTTAAAAATTCAGCAAAACCGACCGTTTTTTTCCACTGCACAAGGTCCTTGTGGGGTCCTTCTTTGGATGATTCTTTTGAATACCTCCAAGAGTGAGCCCTCCATAGTGCATGTATGCATGCCACCTACCCTTGACCTTATTTGGTAGGTCTATATATGAAGATATTGTTGAGATCATGATATAAGTGAATAGTACAACTAAGAAAATCAAATATCGAGGGGTCTAAAAAATATGTACATGTCAAATATAAATAATATAAGTGGAAAAAATATAAAGGGGTCAAAAGAAATCTCTCTCATTATGAGGCTACCATAAAAAGATAAATATTTTTGGTGTTCTAATTTTTTAGAAAAAATAAATAGATGTAGGAAGGGAAAAATCACAATAGTGAAAAAATATACACATAAATAAAACTAGTTTTTTTGGATTTTTGTTGGGGTGGAGTTACACCAAATATAAGAGAAGCTTACATGAAAATATTTCTATATGGAATAAAGAGTATGAAAAATGGTAAGAAAAATTGTGGTAATGGTGAGGCAATGTACAGAGCATAAATAACACACACCTAGGTAGAAATATTTAAATAAATACTAAAATAATTATGAAAAAATCTTTTATTTAGGCCCTATATACAAAGAAATATTTACATACGCATGGGCCATAATATACTTATATTTTTTATATTTTTATTTTTTTGGCTCAACTAGCCCAATGACTAGCTAATTGAGGGTTTTTTATTTCAGTAAGGAGATATGGGAAAAGTCCCCTAACTCACACGCACCTATATACAGTGAAAGGGTGAGGGTAACCACAGTGTTTGAGTGATTTGATAGGGTGAGATAACTCACTATGGAAATTACAGAGAGCTGAAAAAACGGCTATTATTAGCCCTCACCCAAGATGATGGTATATTCATGTACCATCATAAAGAATCTTTTCCAAAGAGAGTGCTTCAGAGTCCTTGACAAGATCTTCATTGTTTGGCCCCTTGGAATTTTGGTTTGTGTTACACTCATGCTTCATGGAACAATACTTACATGGGATAGTTGCCTTTTGCTCTGGTAGATCCTTTGGTAGAAGGCGACTCAAGTAAGGCTTCAAGCGATAGCCGTTTACCTTCCTGGAGTGCTCTTTCCCATTCAAGTCCATAAGTTGATAGTAACTTGAATTGAAAGCCTTATTGACTATGTATGGCCCCTGCCATCTTGTTTCAAATTTGGCATCAAAACGATTATCGAGTCGATTGTCATACCTTAGCACAAGATCTCCTTCATTGATGCCTTTGTCCTTCAGTTTCTTGTCAAGCTTCTCCTTTGTCTGTGTGGCTTTCCTCTTATAGCACTCGTATGCTGCTTCTCTTTTCCACTCAAGCTCAGCTAAGGTAAGAAGTCGATCCATCCATGCTTCTTGATCATCTTGTCCTGATTTGCCATGAAGTCGCATTGTTGGAATGTTTAGTTCAATTGGCTGTAAAGCCTCTTGACCATAGACCAAGTGAAATGGTGTAAACTCCGTGGCTTCCCTATATGTGGTTCGATACGCCCACAAGGCACCATCCAAGAAGTCATCCCACAACTTTGTCTTGTTTTTCACCATCTTTCTAATGATGCCTGCAATGACACCATTAGCTTTTTCTACCAAACCATTTGATTGGGAATAGTAGGGTGTACTATGACGATGTAGAATGCGAAGTTCTTCACAGACTTCTGTGAGAAACCCCTTTCTAAACCCTGGACCAGTATCAGAAACAATCTCCAAAGGTGTGCCAAATCTACAACAAATGTGAGTGTAGACGAATTTGCTCACTGTCCTCTCATTTACCTTTGCCACACTTTGTGCTTCCACCCACCTAGTCATATAGTCTACAGCCACTAGAATGTAGAGTTTACCATTTTTTGTAGTAGGGTGTACTATGACGATGTAGAATGCGAAGTTCTTCACAGACTTCTGTGAGAAACCCCTTTCTAAACCCTGGACCAGTATCAGAAACAATCTCCAAAGGTGTGCCAAATCTACAAGAAATGTGAGTGTAGACGAATTTGCTCACTGTCCTCTCATTTACCTTTGCCACACTTTGTGCTTCCACCCACCTAGTCATATAGTCTACAGCCACTAGAATGTAGAGTTTACCATTTTTTGTCCTAGGCAGAGGACCCATAGCATCAATGCCCCACTTTTCAAAGGGTCCATTTGCAAGCACAATTTGCCTTGGACCATAAATCAATCTTCTATTCCCATTTACCTGACAATTGTGACAACTTTTACACTAATGTTGGACATCCACATGCAGACTTGGCCAAACATACCCCGCAAGCAAAATCTTCTTCACAGTTAATTCTTGGGAAAAATGACCACCACATGCCTCTTCATGCAAACCTTTTAGAATGGCTAGAATTTCCGCGATAGTTGGTACTCTTCTGCACACTTTATCCTTCCCTCTTTGATAGAGGGAGCCTTCTAGGAAGAGATACATGCTTGCCTTCTTCATGAGTCTCCTCTTCTGAGCTTTTGTGAAGTCTGGTGGAAACTCACCCTCCAAAATGTAGCCAATGATGGGAGCCAATGACTCCAATCCCTGGTACCTCGGTTGCTTCACAGCAGCCGCCACCATGATGACCTGCACTTCTTTCTTTACACATGCAACGGCTTGTTGTGCAAGTAAATCAGCATCTTCATTTTGTTTCCTAGGAATATGATATAATTGCACCTCCTCAAATTGATTAAATAGCCTACGGATGGTATGAACTTTGGCCCTTAGTCTTTCATTTTTGCATGCCCAAATGCCTAAAATCTGCTTCACAATGAGAAGTGCATCCCCTTTTACCATGAGACGTTGTATACCATGGCCAATGCATATTCTTAAACCATGAAGTAGTGTGTCATATTCTGCTTCATTGTTGCTAGCTGAACTTGGTAGATTGAACTTCTCTTTCATGACCACCTCTCCACTTGGGTTGAGCAACACTAGCCCCCCCCTGCTTTTCCTGTGGCTCGACGAAAAGCTCCATCAAAGAACAAGGTAAAAGCATTAGGAATACTTTTTGGTGGTGGCAATGGTAGGGTCTTTACTTCAGGCACCTTAATCTCCTTTTCATGCACCCTATAAGTGAGAATCCCTGCCAATTGTGCACGCACACTATCTTCTACCTTGAAAGAGTATTGAAACTCTTGCAACTCCATAATCCACTTTGAGATCCTAGTACTAACATTCATTTGAGATGACACCCAAGGGAACAAATTTTCTGCAGTGAGAATTACAAAAGGTTTTGGTAGCAGGTAGGATCTAAACTTTCTCACCGCAAACATGAGAGAAAGCATCATGAGTTCTCCTTCTGTGTAGTCTCTCTCCAAAGCATTCATGACCCTAATAGCAAAGTAGATGGGTCGCATCCTTGTACTGTGGGGATCTTGTTGTAGCAACACAACACCAATTGTTTCCCTTCCAACACTAGAGCTAACAAAGAATGTGTACTCCCAACAAGGAGGCATGAGTGTTGGTAGCTCTGACAAAATGACTGTAATGTTACAAAAATACTCTTCAAGCTCATTAGACCATGCAAATTCTACTTGTTGTGTCAACTTTTGCAAAGGATGAAGCAACTCCGAGGCTAAGTGAATGAAGCGTGACATATACTTCACCTTTTGAATGAAAGAGATGACCTCCTTAAGACTCTTCGGTGATGGGAGCTCAATAAGAGCCTTTGCCTTTGAAGGATCCACCTCAATGCCTTTATAGGAAACCTTGTGATCGAGCAAGATCACTTCATCCTCACCTATGTGGCACTTGTCAGGGTTGAGTTGACCTCCCATGTCGTAGAGCTTCTTTAAACCTTCTTCTACCCTTTGTAGATGCAATGATTTTGAGTTATAAATACAGAAATCATCAATGAACACCCTAATTGACTTTCCAAAGAATGCTTGAAACACCATGTTCATGAAACGTTGGAATGTTGCAGGAGCATTTGTCAGACCAAATGGCATGACTCTAAAAGCATAACAACCCCAAGGAGTGATAAAGGTTGTTTTCAATTGATCTTCCAATGCGATACCTATTTGAAAGTAGCTTGAGTAGCCATCACACACAGTGTACTTCTCATGACCAGCTACCTCATTTAGTATCTCATCCTGAAATGGGAGGGGAAAGTGATCTCTTTTTGTGGCCTCATTGAGTGGACGGTAATCCACACACACCCTCCACTTTCCGTTTTTCTTAGGAGTGACAACAACGGGAGAGACCCACTCTGAATTCTCCACTGGATAAATGAAACCTGCTGCTAGAAGCTTTCTTACCTCCTTGACTAAAGCCTGCTCCTTGATGACTCCTAGCCTTCGTAGCTTCTGAGCCTTTGGTGTGGCCTCTGGCTTCAACTCAATTTTGTGTTGAACAGCATCTACTCCACGCACATCGGTGTAGTCTTTAGCAAAAAGCCTAGGAAATTTCCTTAGCACACATTTGAACTCCTCTCTTTCGTCCTTTGTAAGTGTTGTAGACAACATACCTTCTAACATTTCTTCATCTTGCACATTTTGGTTCTCTTGAGTACCTACCTCTTCCAAACCTCGAGAAGAGGTTTCCTGGTTTTTTGGCTTAAACCTTACCCCCATGACTTCGATGGAAGACTCCTCTTCAGTAATGCTGCCGCTACTTTCTTCTTCTGAAGTGTTTTCAGTCCAATCTTCTTCCGTCTCACTTTGAGATGATTCTTCATGGACCTCCTCTTGGCGTTTCTCCTTCATGTCAAAGACAACCTTCTTATGATTGTCATTCCTGCAAATTAGCTTTCCACTCTCCCAATCCTGCAAAGCTCGCATTTTCATTATCCATGGTCTCCCTAGGATAAATGGGTAACCATTTCCTTTGGTAGACATGACATAGAAATCCACTGCCTTCTTAATGCCAAAGGCCTCCACAAAAACATTTTTACAAATGCCTACGCACCTAGCCTTGCTATTGTTTGCCATCTTTACCTTAATTTCAAGTGTCTCATGGATGTGCATGCCTAGTTTTTGCATGAGTCCCTCTGTCATGATGCAAATTTGTGCACCCCCATCCACTAGACCTTTCCTAACCAATCTCCCTTTTATGTAACAATCTAGCACATGTGTAATGTCCTCATTCATTTCAGCTTGTGCAATTTTTACAACAAGCACACTCTCTTTTACCTTTCTCCTAGTGCTAACTGCCCTTGTTAAATCCCTCCTAACTTGTGGACATAATGCAAGAAATTGAGGCCATGAGTTATCAGGACCCTTACCTCTCATGTCTTCCAACAGGTTGTAAGGAGCCATTCCATGTCCAAGAGGAAAGTCTTGGAGGTTGATACGACGTCGAGTCCTCTTAGCTTCCTTGGTCTCCTTTGCCTTCTTTTCTCGTCCATGGTCACTTTGTGATGTAACTCCTTCTTTCTCCTTACCTTTCCCTCGGCCACGCTTAATGCCATTTGCTTCCATGTCAACCTCTCTTGAATTTCTCACATTTACCACATGCACGTTTGGGTCTGGCAAAGGTGGAACTCCTTCCACTCCTTGTGGAGGTGGTCTTGGTCCATTTGGCCTTTGTAGAAGCCTTGGTTGTTGACCAGCTCCTTCTACTGCATTCATCACTGGGTAATTCAAGTTAGGTCTCCCTGGCTCTCCACGAGGCCAAGGACAATTATACATCCCATGTCCAGACTCTCCGCAATTCCAACATTGCAAGACTCTCCTAGTTCGTGGCTCTCTCTCTTCTGACTTCTTTGCTTGTCCCTTTGGACCTACAGCTTGTGCAAGGTGAATTGACGAGCTACTTAAAGATTCATTTAACTTCTCAATCACTTTAGCCGTTACCTCAGGAAGCTCCCTAGATATTGATGCTTGTGACTTACCTTTGGGTCTAAGACCTTCTATTGGAACCTCTCCCCTTAAGCACTTGAGTTTCCTATACTTCTCAGCAGCCCTAGTTTCAGCTGCATCAAAAGTAGCAGGTGCACCCGCCTCAACTTTTACCTTAAGGTCAGGAAAGAGTCCGGCTATGAACGTCTCCTTCTTTAAAAATTCTGCACCATCACTAGGATTAGCAACATTTCGTATCCATAGAGCCCAAAGACGTAGAAACTCTTGCTTGTACAAGTAGTAGTCATCTAAGTCTTTTTGATTATGAGAAACAATGTCTTGCCATAGTTTTTGAGTGTTTTGGGGATCAAATAAGTATCTCTTAAAACGATTCAAAACTTCTGTGTAATTCCCCTTAACTTTCGCAGGCAAAGAGTCAAACCAAGTACTAGCATCTTTCCTAAGGACCACCTCAAACATTTCTACACGTTCTTGATCGGTTACTATCCTCTTGATACGGCAAGACATCTTGAAATTTGCTAAAAATAATTATGCATCCTCTCCAGGCTCTCCAAAGAAAAGAGGATATCCAGACATTTCGCGTTGGCTCTCCATTATTATGAAAGATTACAACACGAGTTACAATAAGGGATACAATAGAGATTTAGAACCACTCGCCTGCAAATGAAGAAGTAAGAAAATACCACTCTAGGTTTTCTTCTTCAGCTATCCAAGCTTCAATGAGGTCTCGATTTGTTTAATCAAAACAAAAAGGTAGACTATTGATGAGCTCTAAGAAGGATTGAAATTCTTCAAAGCTAAGGCGATAAACAGAAATCTCTAGAACTTCATTTTCTGGATCCAAAGGAGCAACCACGTCCCAAGTGATAAATTGCACTTGCTCTACAATTCCCAACGCACAAGCGGTTTGTATAAAAACTAGATCTTCGTGCTCGTCGAAGGCCGTGAGAAAGTAGCAATTGACTAGGAGCTCCTTTCCTTGGAGTTCCACACAGTCGGAGTGAGGCAACCTTCTCACAATTTCATAAAGAACATCCTCATCAAGTCCAATCAAGTTTGCAATATTTAAAGACTCCACTTGTGCTACAAAATTCCTGGACAAAAACTCCCTAGGATTATGGTTAAATCATTCAAAAGCATAAAGAGATTTACAATGTCTCTATGAACAAAGTGTCATAGAAAGTAGAGAAGGATGAGAATTTATACAAATTTGCAATCTTCTCTATGCTCTCTTTATTAAGACAAGCTCTGAATAGCTCCCTATCTCCTTTGTTGAAAGCAAAAGGAAGACTATTAATAAGACGCAAATGAGGGAAAAATTCACCAAATGTGAGTCTATGAAGCATGAACTCTGGCCGCAAGTTTCCTGAAGAGTCTTCCTCAATGGTGAAATGCACTCGCCAAACGCCAAATTTCACTCTATTTATCAATCTTAGGGCACACACTAGTTGGATGAATGCACGGTCTTCCTTAGTGCCCAACAACAAGAGGAAAATGGAATCCACGCGTAGGACCTTTCGTCTTAACTTCACCACCCTCTTGTTATGAGGGAGAGGCCTTACTACTTGCTCCTGCAACTCAATTGGTAATAGAGCTAGATCTCTAAGGATTGAACTTTCACTGCACACACATTCCCTGTTAGAACAAATGGTCTTTTTTTGTTTCTTGTAACAACTTGGACAAAGAAAAAACAAACATACACACTATTTTGCCGGGCTGCACTTCATTTTAAAATAAAATGAACACATGTACATCAAAAGAAGTGTGGTAGTTGATGAGAGGTAGAATGACAGGGTTTGGTGATGCAAGAATTTCTCCTACTTTTTGGGCACCAAACATGAACACCATTCGTTGTTGAAAATGGATCTTTCTACTAATTGCAACGTTTATTCTAATGTGTGGAGTAAAATGAAAGGGAAAAACCTCTATTCCTGGGCCATTATCCATGGCCTATGCATGTCCTAATGCTTAAAATAACACAAAAATATAGACGTCCAAGCTAATATCGTACCTAATGAAAGGCAAAATAAAAGGATTTACCGAAGTGTTTATCTCGACTAACCTAAGAGGACCTAAAATCCTACGAATTACCCGTTGAAATTGTAACTTAGTACTAACAATTATGTGTATCTTTTGCCTTGCAATGGGAATGAAAGGATCATACAAACTCTCGTGATTCATGCAAACTACTTGACTATGCTAAAAGTTGATCCTACACAAAAACATACACGAGTTGTTTTCCTCCGTGGGGGCACCAATTTGAAGCGGTCCGGGGCGGGCAACAAGAAAAGCAACCTCTAGACACCCTTCAAGGCTCCCGTGCTGCTCAATGGGGCTGGGGCAAAACACAACACAAACCAAAACAACAAACCCCCAGCCAAATCCCAACTACACAAGGGGCACCACCTAGTTTAAGAGCAAACTAGGACGCAAAAGAGGAGAATCGTTAGAGCAACCCACAAACAAGCAAGGAATTTACACTAACCCTAACACCAATGGAACACTCTCACACACTAAAACACGAGAGAGAGAGAGAGAGAGAGAGAGAGAGATGGTGCTCGGGCTGCTTTGAAGTGTATCGTTAATGATCAAGCAAACATAAATATATATATGTAAGAAAGAGAGAGAAGGGGGAAGGGGGTGCTTGTTGCACTAATGCCTTCTTACAAATCTGTCATGACCAATCAAAGTGAGATTAGTATTTGTTCAACATAGCTTGAGTAAATTACACCACAACACATCACAAGAAAAAAGCCACCCCAATCACTGTCTTAAGGCCAGGGGAGTCCTCTCCACCCTGTCGCCCTCTTACAACATGTGGGATTTATGGCTAAATTGATAACAATACCCGGAGACAAGCTATCAAGAACTTAAATAAAACACCAAGACACTTACACATCATTATTGTCCATGACTTCACGTTGGAAGGGAGACAAGGTATCCATGCTTAGTCCAAATTCACCCTTTTTGATTCAGCAAATGTTGGGCTTACTCTAGTAGGAGAAATGATAGATTTCCTACTCTCAATTTAATGATCACTCTCTCTTACAATGGCATAGAGTTCCCTTGCTAATCACCCCTAATACAACACATACATATGCCTAATGCCAATGAGATTCCACTCAAGAGCTCCTTCTCAAGAGGTTGAGCTTGGCTTCTCAAGCTATAGCATAGTTCTCTTTCTTCTCCCCCCTTTTTGTGCTAGCTACACCCTCCTTTTATAGCAATTTTGAAGGCTAGGGTTACTCCTCTAACCATGGTTGGGTTAGATTTTCAGCAATTTATCTAATTTCTTTTGCTTAGAATTATCAAGAAGTTGGTGGGGAAAGAGAGAGGAGAGAAATGGAGGTGATAGGACTTTTCATAGTGGGTTAGTGTTAGTAGAGTTAGTATTAATTTACAAATGGAATTGGATATTTACAATGGGATTATCCATGTAGGATACAAATAAGGAAGAAAAACTCTTAAGAGGTAAGAAAAGGTGGATTTCCTACAAGGTTGATGCTCCAAGTGTCTTGAGTAGGGCCAATTTTGACGCTTGTTGACGGTCCACTAGCTTTGACGGTACATTTTTTCTCCACTCTTGACCTTCCTTGAGAGACAAGGTAATTGAAGCTGAGTAATCAACCACCATGATGCTGTCTTTTAAGAGAAGAGGCTAAATTTTGTGGTTTTTTTGATAGATATGGGTAATTTGGAGGAGGAAAAATGAGACTAGGTGGTCAATTTTGGAATGGAATTGTGTGTGGGAGGTATGAGTTCACCATGGTTTCTCTTATTCTTCAAGGTTGAGGAGAAGGTGAGTAGGGTGCAGAGAGGAGTGGTGAGAGAGGTGGGAATGATGAGTGGAGAAGTGTGTGTGAAAGAGGAAAATGATAAAGTGGAAGAGAGAGTGTGGCTGCATAGCATGGGAAAACTAGGGTCCACTAATAAAATCATAGCTCACAGCTCGTAGCTCAAAAAAATATGAAAAAATTTGAGGCAAAAGTTCAGCCCATGAGCTACAACTTTTGTTTGTATCACCTTTTCAAATTCGGAGAGCAAGTGAACTTTAAAAATTCAGCAAAACCGATCGTTTTTTTCCACTGCACAAGGTCCTTGTGGGGTCCTTCTTTGGATGATTCTTTTGAATACCTCTAAGAGTGAGCCCTCCATAGTGCATGTATGCATGCCACCTACCCTTGACCTTATTTGGTAGGTCTATATATGAAGATATTGTTGAGATCATGATATAAGTGAATAGTACAACTAAGAAAATCAAATATTGAGGGGTCTAAAAAATATGTACATGCCAAATATAAATAATATAAGTGGAAAAAATATAAAGGGGTCAAAAGAAATCTCTCTCATTATGAGGCTACTATAAAAAGATAAATATTTTTGGTGTTCTAATTTTTTAGAAAAAAAAAAAGATGTAGGAAGGGAAAAATCACAATAGTGAAAAAATATACACATAAATAAAACTAGTTTTATTGGATTTTTGTTGGGGTGGAGTTACACCAAATATAAGAGAAGCTTACATGAAAATATTTCTATATGGAATAAAGAGTATGAAAAATGGTAAGAAAAATTGTGGTAATGGTGAGGCAATGTACAGAGCATAAATAACACACACTTAGGTAGAAATATTTAAATAAATACTAAAATAATTATGAAAAAATCTTTTATTTAGGCCCTATATACAAAGAAATATTTACATACGCATGGGCCATAATATACTTATATTTTTTATATTTTTATTTTTTTGGCTCAACTAGCCCAATGACTAGCTAATTGAGGGTTTTTTATTTCAGTAAGGAGATATGGGAAAAGTCCCCTAACTCACACGCACCTATATACAATGAAAGGGTGAGGGTAACCACAGTGTTTGAGTGATTTGATAGGGTGAGATAACTCACTATGGCAATTACAGAGAGCCGAAAAATGGCTATCAACGTGACTTGGTCTCATAGATCATGTGTCCCTATTTGCTGGGTGGAAATGCATCCTCCTCAAGTGACTTTTCTTCTTGAGATAACACCTTGATATTCTTGGTTCTTTCCTCATATGCTTTGCGACATACATTTTGTTGCATAAGAGTGCGATCCTCATATACATTACAACCTGTTCCTTTGAGGTAGATCCAACTATTGTCAATGATGATCTTTCTCCTTACCTCATCAGCCATGGTACATACAATGGGTCTTTCTCCCAAGCGAGGGACTCCTTGTTTTCCAACGAGAGAGAGAGAGAGAGAGGAAGAGAGAGAGAGAGAGAGAGAGAGAGAGAGAGAGAGAGAGAGAGAGAGAGGGATAGGGATAGAGAGAGAGAGAGAGAGAGAGAGAGAGAGAGAGAGAGAGAAATAGGGAGAGAGATAGGGAGAGAAAGAGAGAGAGATAGAAATAGGGAAAGAGGGAGATATCGAGATAGAAAGATAGGGATAGGGATAGAGGGAGGGAGAGAGAGAGAGAGAGAGAGAGAGAGAGAGAGAGAGAGAGAGGGAAAGAGGGAGAGATAGAGGGAGAGAGGGAAAGAGAGAGAGAAAGAGAGAGATAGAGGAAAAGAGGGAGAAAGAGAGAAAGAGAAAGTAGATAGAGAGAGAGAGAGAGGGAGAGGGAAAGAGGAAGAAAGAGAGAGGGAGAAAGAGAAATAGATAGAAAGAGAGAGGGATAGAGGGAGAGATGAAGAGAGAGAAAGAGAGAGAGAGAGAGAGAGAGAGAGAGAGAGAGAGAGAGAGATATGGAAAGAGAGAGAGTAGATATAAAGGGAGAGAAATAGAGAAATAGAGAAATAGAGAGAGAGAGAGAGAGAGAGAGAGAGAGAGAGAGAGAGAGAGAGTAAATAGAGAGAGATAGGGAATGAGGGAAAGAGAGTAAAAGATGGGAAAGAGGGAGAGAGAGAAAGAAGTTAAGGAGATGCAAATTGGGCTCCAAAGGGATACCTGAGCAACTAGCACCAAGATTACCTTCAAGGCAAGGATGCTTTGTTGAGCGAAGGGCAGCCCATCCCCAAGCTTGGAGGGTGTAGGTAGAAGACAAGGGGTTCCACTTGTAAAACATGATGGTCTGTATTTTGCAATAATGGGATGAAGCGGCTACCTCAGTTTGTGAAGCCAATCAAGGACCTAGTGGATGTCCATGGGGTCACTCTTGTGGACATACGCAAAGCCCGAAAAAGTGGTGCCCAAGTACAAAGCCACCATGACCTTAGCCAAGACCTCCATGCCTGGGCAAAAGATATCATCCATGTTTGGCTTTTTATCTCTGAGAGTGCTCGCTTTACATGGAGGCGCAGACATGACTCTGGGATGGAGCTTCCGCTTCGTAGTTTAATTGCACAACCAAGAAGGGGAGAGCAAGAGGGATAAAGAGAGAGTGACTCAGTGAGAGAAATAGAATTACTTATTGCATTACATTAGAATTGTAATGTTACGATCAATTGATCACTTAAATGTTGAATCTAGGTGTAGTCAACACAAAACTATGTCTACATTTACAAACTTAACATATACATATGTGTGTATATATATATCTGTTTAGGCATGTATGTAGACACTAAGTACGGGAGCATAGCACCTAAAGGTCAGACACTTCCTCTTGGGTATAGTCCTTCTTCAATCGTGACGTTGCGGTCAATGATCCACTTATGCATGGATTACCACAATGTACCTTTGGTTTTCCCAAGATTAAGACTGCGATGATATCTAAAGAGGTGCAGTTGACCTTTGGCACTACTAGCCTCTGCTTAGGTCTACTAGTTTATGTATATGTATCTACGTGTTTGTGTGCTAATATATATATCCTCTAGGAGAGAATTGTAATGCTACGATCAATTGATCACTTAGACATTGAATCTAGGTGTAGCCAGCACAAAATGATGGGTACATTTACAACCATAACATATATATGTGTGTACATATATATTTATTTATGTATGTTTGTAGGCACTAAGTACGGGAGCATAGAATCCAAAGGTTAGACGCTTCCTCTTGGGTATAGTCCATTTTTAATCGTGGCATTGTGGTCATTGATCCACTCATGTATGGATTACCGCAATGTACGTTTGGTTTTACCACGGTTGAGACTGCTATGATATCTAAAGAGGTGCAGTTGACCTTTGGCACTACTAGCCTCTACTTACGTATACTAGTATGTATATGTATCTATGTGTTTGTGTGCTAATATACTTGTGTACATATTTATAGATGAGTGAGTAGGGTGGAAAGCTTAATCTTATATTGCTCTTTGTAATGTAAATGTGAAACGAGAGACCAAGTGGTGAGGAGCAGCCAACTGGCTCTTCTTTTGGTTGGTTCACATCTCAGGTGGGCTCCCACTCGGGGTGGACATGGCCTCCAGTGGACCTGAGTCTTAATTCGGTGAGAGCAAACAAAGAAATAAAAAATGTTTCTACGTAATTAACCATAAACCATGAGTGTCATAGGTTGTTTTTTTGTTATTTGTAGGCATGGCCATCCTACACCTACCCTTCTCAGATTCCTCCATCGGTCATAGATCCTGACTTACAGTGGGCTATCTCTTTACGAGATCAGGACCTCCGCTACACACCACAATATCTTGCAACCTATGGATTTGTTTGGCCGCTACACACCACAATATCTTGCAACCTATGGAATTTCTCCGTAGACTACACCATGGGGGAGTCAGCATTAGGAAAAATATGAACCCTCTAAGGGCCCTTTGGGATTAAGGTTAATTAGAGGCCAGCCAATAGGAAGAGGGTGGTGGACACACTCTATACCCTCAAAAAAGTAGGGGGACAAGGTAGCCTTACACCTCTTAATGGCCTCTTACCTAGTGAGAAGGTAAGGGAGGTGGCTAGGGGAAAGGGAGAGGGGGGGGGGACCACTTTGACCTTTTTTCCCCCACTTTTTGGCCCGGATTTAAAAATACACTAAAAATTTCAAATTTTTAGTGTTGTTGGGTGTTGATAGCAACCAACCATCAGGTTCAACAATCCATCACTTAGTCTGTCCTTGACAGAGTTGTGAGTGTGATAGCGGAAGCATAATGCATAAAGTGGTGGAATCCATGCCACCTGCTTAGCATGCCTTGCATGCAAAAACGTAAGCCCTTGGCGACTATAACGGTCTCAAGCGTGAGAACCAAAACCATAAGTGCCGTGCACAGAATAAACTGGTAGGGATTCTGTGAGCTGAAATTCCCTATTTTGCGAGTTTCCCAAATTTGTGTTCCAAAGCCCTTGATTCCAAATCATGGCAGTATCTCGGCACAAGGGAGAAGCCGTGCTTCATGCAATCTAACCATTAATGAACGAGCTATCCTACTCCGATTCCAACTCTTTGGGATTCTTCCAGAAACACTAAAGTACCAAGTCTACAAACCTAATTACCTGCACTACACACGAAGGCAACGTTAGGACGAGTAAATTTCAAGTTTTCCCTCCTTAAAAGGTCCCCTAACCTATTTCATGGTCAAAAAAGTATTTTTGACCTCCAAAGTCAAAAACGTGCACTAAAAAATTCCAAAAAATTAATTTTTTTCAAAAAATTTCAGAACATCATTTTCCACCCTCCAAAGTCTTTCCAAACCTATTCTATAGCTAAAAGTGATTTTCTCTCTCTACAAACCCTTTTCCAAGCTCTCCATGGCTGCAACAACCACATGCACCCCCTATAGTCCAACATTATCTCTCTACTAGCTTTCTCCCATCTCCATTGTAGCACCAAGCAAGCTTCTTCCCCATCTCTTCCCCTTGCCCACCACATAGTTCCACACCAAGCTAGCTCCTCTCCCTTCTCTCACCTCCATTACAGCATGAAACAAGATTCTCCTCTTTCTACTTTCATTCACTCGCACTACATGAAAACCTCTACTCCCGAAGGTGGAAAAAGCATCAACTCACATGACTTGCATACCACAAGAACAAGAGGTGTGAATAGTGCATGGGCATTGCAAGGATTCATCTCCAACATAAAGATAGAATGGTGAGAAAACTACCCTTGTAGCTTACATTCAGAGCTTAAGATCATCTCCATCTTTAAGTTTATCATGCTGGAGGGAATTAACCTCTTTATGGCTTTCAATGTTTAGGCTTCACACATCATAACATTGGGTGGTGCTATTTTGTTGATGGCTTTGGTGCGCCATCTATAGTTTTGTAGCATGTGATTGAGTCTCACAATGTAAGTAAGTTGTGTTATCTATGGAGAGTCATCAAAGATTTTTCTTATAATTTATTCTTTGTATAGTTGTCATTAGATTATTAGAATGATATCATTTTGTACTTTATAACTTTGTGCTCACATAATCTGTTGTTTACTTACAGAGTCAACTTGTTTTGAGAGGACATGAGCAAGCAACCATGTGCAGAGATGGAAATCACCCTATTTTTGTTCCGTGAGGAACCTTTCACTACCGTGTTAAAAGATTTTGATAAGAATAGTAGGATTTTTGTAGAATCTTGAACCAATAGGTACTCTCTAGGAGCTCTTAGAAAAGCCATCCCTATAGTACTACTATCTTCCCTAGTGTCATAGACACACAAATACTCATGTATATGAATCTCTAGATGAAAAAGACAAATACTCGTAAGAGAAGCCTAACAACAACAACATTGTCTCCATTTGTAATTATTTTTATGAGGCTGGATTCCTCTATAAATGCAATATAAATATTTCTTTTTGTTAAATGGTGTCGCACTGAGTGAGAGTATTTTATTTAGATTATTGGAGTTTCATATAGATTTGAGAAATATTGTTGATTTTTTTGGATATTCTGATTTGTCTGTAAGATGTTTGAAGTTTCAAGTCTTAATCATTTCACCATGAAGAAATTCATGCAATATTTTGATTTTTGTTTAATCACTAATGGTTATTCTTATTCAGTGGATCATAACCTTTGTCAAGATGTCCTCATTTGGGGATGTTGAATATATATCAATAGCAACATTTCAAAAGTTGAGAAAGCTAAATTCTTGCTTTCCAAAATGTTATTGTTTCCATACTATTCCTATGCCAAGCTTGACTTAGAGAAATGACAACTTGAGATGGAGGTGTAGATATATAGGGGTGAATTATTATTGATTCTTGTTTCATCATATATATTATAAAGCCTTTGAGTTTCCACCTTTTTGAGTAGTGTTGACAAGTTTTTGGTATCAAATCTTCTTAAATATCCCTATTCATTCGCTATTGGTAGCTATTTATTTGGTATTGCTAAAGATCATACCAATAGCTATCACCTTGTGAACTTAATTGTTGAATTGCGGATTTGATTTTTACTATGTAGCTCATTTGGATAGAGAAAGTGTAAACATAAATTATAGATACATGCATTGTTAACATAGAAGATATGTATCACTCGAACCTATATAACTGCTAATCAAGAAACCTTTGGTCGGATACTATAACAATAGGGGTCACATGTGGTTTTAAATACCAAAGAAATGGCTTAACCAAAACATTTCCAAGAACACGAGGTGAACACAAGGAAGTAAAAATTGGCTCCTTGTTTGGTTGATTTCTAGTGCTAAATGTTCTGAGTGCACAAAATTTGTGAGGCCTTTGACCTTGCGAGTTCACTAAAGTATATGTAACATAGCACATGTGTTCAACAGAAGGGAATTTATATTCTTGTAAAGCTATAGAAACATGTGTAGGTAAGGCCTATAAGGGCTACTTTCAATCCATTGTGGTGACCGGACATGATATAGGAAAATTTGGCATAGTGAATACTCTGGACATCAAACACTACAAGTCTATCTCATGGCCATACATTAAAACAAAGCCCCTATTTGTCATTTTGAAGCCCCAGAGACCCTCAACAAGAGGGACCACAACGGCGCGTAGAATGCCCATCCATGCACAAATAGGGACCAAGATATTTCCAAGAACAGGGGATGGACACAAGGAAGTAAAAAATGGTTGATAAGCATGATACAAGGTTTAGGTATCTGCCATTTGGGGGGGGGAGGGGTTGCTATGAACACATTAAACTGCCCAATTCTATCTCATGGCCATGCATTAAAAAAATCTTGTACTTGTCATTTTAGGGGCCCAGGGACCCTCAACAAGAGGGGCCACAAGGACGCGCAAACTGGCCATCCAAAATTTTTGGATGGCCAGTTTGCGCGCCCTTGTGGCCCCTCTTGTTGAGGGTCCCTGGGCCCCTAAAATGACAAGTACAAGCATTTTGGATGGACAGTTTGCGCGCCCTTGTGGCCCCTCTTGTTGAGGGTCCCTGGGCCCCTAAAATGACAAGTACAAGCTTTTTTTAATGCATGGCATGATACAATGTTTAGCTATTTGCCATTGTGGGGGGTGGGGGAGTTTGCTATGAATACATCAATTTGCCCAACTCTATCTCATGGCTATGCATCAAAATTTTTGGATGGCTGATTTGCGGGCCCTTGTGGCCAAATTTTGGATGGCTGTTTTGTGCGCCCTTGTGGCCCCTCATGTTGAGGGTCCCTGGGGCCCTAAAATGACAAGTACAAGATTTATTTTTATGCATGGCATGATACAATGTTTAGCTATTTGCCATTGTGGGGGGGGGGGGGGGGGGGGGGGGGAGTTTGCTATGAATACATCAATTTGCCCAATTCTATCTCATGGCTATGCATAAAAAAAAGCCTGTACTTGTCATTTTAGGGCCCTAGGGACCCTCAACATGAGGGGCCACAAGGGCGCGCAAATCAGCCATCCAAAAATTTTGGATGGCTGATTTGCGCGCCCTTGTGGCCCCTCATGTTGAGAGTCCTTGGGGTCCTAAAATGACAAGTACAAGATTTATTTTTATGCATGGCATGATACAATGTTTAGCTATTTGGCATTGTGGGGGGGGGGGGGGGGAGTTTGCTATGAATACATCAATTTGCCCAATTCTATCTCATGGCTATGTATCAAAAAAAGCATGTACTTGTCATTTTAGGGCCCCAGGGAGCCTCAACATGAGGGGCCACAAGGGCGCGCAAATCAGCCATCCAAAATTTTTGGATGGCTGATTTGCGCGCCCTTGTGGCCCCTCATGTTGAGGCTCCCTGGGGCCCTAAAATGACAAGTACAAGATTTATTTTTAGGCTGTTTTCAAGAGCTTCTAGTGTTCAATTGGCTCTAAATCTGTTTGGGCTTGTCTCACATAAATTTGTTCATCTCGTCGCGCTCTTCGACTATCGTGTGATGCAAAAAAATCATATCCTACTCGGATTTTCCAAAAATCAACGTGCAAGTTGGCAATTTCTTAAAAAATGATGTAAAACAGACATTTCTTACTTTTTCCTTAATCTACGGGCTCGAACGGGCATTAAAACCATGGAATCTGAAAATACTCAGAGAACCAATGTTTTTTATTGTGTTAAGGACTGCATTTTCTACATACAAAACTTTCTCAAAATCTCACCCTAACACCTTCAAAAGTGGCTTCCAAGGAGTGCCCTCGATCAAAAATTGAAACTGAAGGAAAACAATCAGAATGAACTCCTAGACTGTGTACAAACTTTAAAATAACCAAAATTTCCTTTTAAAAAAAGTTAGTGCTAAAAATTTGAAAATAGACCACCCTTAGACTTCCCACAATGATAGAAATCAAAAGGTTCAAGGAGAGGTCTGGTGTCACAAGTGCATGGTAGGAATCTAATCGAGGCTTATTCCGTCAAGATCTCTTATACTTTATTATGTCTTCTCATGTACAATCTTACCAAACAAAAACAAACTTACACTTTAAATGACTACAAATTTTATTTAACTTATCAAACAATCTAAAATATGGTAGACCTAGAGTGCTCTTACACATCAACAAACAAAAAAGTCCAAATTTCTTCTCATTAACTTTGATAAACATACATCTGTGAACACTTTACAAGGAGTAGTGTGGTCATAGTTCTTACATCCATTCCATGACATGGTATGCTCCTGGGGTGACCTATCACATAAAAATATCTTTGGTAGGAGTGCCCTCATGTTATGAAAGAGTGTGTTGCTGCTGATGAAAAGTTTTTGCATTGTCCTACTAGGGATCTCTTCATGTCAGCATAATGATTTTTGGTGTAGTGGGAGCTACATTGCCGCTGAGGAGAGCTTTGTGCCACCATAAAAGCTTCATGTTATGCCAGTTCCTTGAGCCGTTCTTGCAAACAACGCCACTCAACTAGCATAACAAGAGGTCACCTTGTAACAAAAACATGTATGAATTCAACATTTGCAATCTATATAATGAAGGCACTTGTTAAGTATATGTTGTACAAATTTGCAAGTATTTCTATCTAGCTGGGAATAAACAATATAAAAATATACATTAGGATGAGACTACCACCCCTAATAAGCATGGATGTGAAGCACCTACCTGCAAGATGTAACAAAGAAGACTGTTTTAGAGGAAAAGTGGTGACACTTGGCCTCTCTAACCTGCAGCCTTTCACTATTTGTGCATAAAAGCAACCTTTGTGCCAAGCACTACAAAACAAGTAGAGGCAACAACTTAGACTTCAAAGTTTATGATAAGAAGAACACAATCAAAAGTAAGAAGTATATTGTTACCTTGCATAAAGGGGTGTTTTATTCAAATATGTGATGGTATTGGCAAGATATTGAAGAATCGTCAACATTCATCTCACCGATGCTACGACGTTCCTGGGATGACCTCTGCTCACCCTCACGTGCGGCCTTCGATGCAAACGTTGCGAACAAGCAAATATGTATGCATACGATTTGTGATGTCCTTGAGCACCATGGTAGTTGTTGCATGAGGAATCAAAGGATGAAAAGAGAGAGGAGGGAGGGAGAGAGAGGAACATGGGAGAAGACAAGGGGTAGTGGGGGGGGGAGAGAGAGAGAGAGAGAGAGAGAGAGAGAGAGAGAGAGAGAGAGAGAGTGGAGAAGGAGGAGAGAAGGGGGCAGGGAGGGAGAGGGAGGAACATGGGAGGAGAGAAGGGGACAGTGGGAGAGAGGGAGAGAGAGGAGGAGGAGGAGAGAAGGGGCAGGGAGGGAGAGGAGAGGAAGAAAGGAGGGAGGAGGAAGAGAGAAGAAAGGTTTTTTTTCTTGGGGGGAGTTTTTTTTTTGAAAAATTGGACTTTTAGTGCTTGTAAGTTTTAAAAAATGTCAAAAAATACTTTTTTGATATGGATATATGTTGGGGGGGAGTTTTAAGTCAAAAATAAGTAAAAATGATTTTTTTTAAAAAAAGTCAAATTTTGGCTCTTAGTGATCCACGTTTTTTATGATGTGGCCACACCTCTTTACTCCCTTCACTTTTCAAAAGCTAGAGAGAGAAGGTGACCTCTTAGGTCCACATCCTACATGTGTCTAAAAAAAAAGGCTAGAAAAGCCTGCTCAAAACTAGATTCTTGAATGCCCTTGTCCCCTTAACCCTACACACCATTAGCCTTAATCCATAAAAATTAGGATTCCTTACAAGGACCATGCAAGGTTCATATTTCTCCTAATGGGGAGGGACTCATTACCTACAGAGCCTTGCACCGACGGCACCTCCCTCTATTCTCCCTTCCTATCGTCCTACTCCTATTCCATCGCAGGGTCCTACTCCCTTTGCATTGCAGGGGTCCTACTCCCATGGCATCACAGGGTCCTACGCCACTCCATTCCACTCTGGCTTTGCCAGAACATCTTCGACGGACTTCCTCGAGGAGCGTGCATCGATGCTCGTCTCAAGGCAGCGAGCACCGTGAGAGACGAAGCGGCGGCCGATCTTGTGTTTTTGCATGTTTTGGTAGTGGCGGGGAAATGGAATCCCCACTTTCAGAGCGTGCCGCCCCTGACGCAGAGGATGAGGATACTGACGCACTTGTGCTAGACATACATGGGCGCTACTACAGGGGTTAAATATGGCGAGGAGGTGAATTTCGGCACAGCACAGGGCAGGGCATTTCGACGCCATCTAAAATTCTTATACATTCAATGTATAAGAATTTTTTTATAAAGTTTAGAGACCAACTGCCCGATCATGCAGGGTACATTGAGGACACTCTGTTAGGTAGACTTTCAAATGCCCCCGATCAACGTTTTTCACAACAATGGTTGGAGGGCTACATAAAGACATTTCTGAAAAACAAGGAGTCAAGTGTGCGGCGTACAGCAACCAACTAGGTCAAAGATCTAGATAGGAGTTACCACGGTGGAAACATGGCAGATGTGGAGTGGGAGTGGGCAATTCAAGAGAAGAGCGATCAAGCTGTGATGGGCTCATCATACAGACAACAATGCGATGCCTGCGCAAGACAAACTCCCATGCACTATGGCTCAGGAGGCAAGGGAGCTTGGAAGGATAAATATATAAGATTATTTGAATTATAACGTGGATCAGTGATTATAAAGATTGTAGTTGATGATTTGGTATTGTTATTGCTAACTTACAAAAATGTGACTCTCTCTCGACCAACCAGAGAGATGGTCAAGTATCGGGAGCAACATACAGAATTTGATACTTGGCGATAATTGTTCAAAAACAACCACATCTCTCACGAGCAATTCGAAGAGACGGTTGGACCAGTACAAGTGGTAAGTTTAAACAAATAATTTTATATCAATTGTTTTGAGGTGTGGATAATTGTTTAATTTGGTATGGGTTTATGTAGAGTCAAGGGATCCAACATACGTGCCTTTGGACGATGACAAGATAGAGGAGGATTAGATAGAAAAATGTTTTGTCAAAACTTTTGTAAAGTCCCAATGTGGCACAATGTATATACAACTATTGTAACACTTTTAAATAGTTGATCTTCTACATTTTTAATTGTGAAGGTAAACTAAATTCTATTTCAATTCTTTGGTTTTTTTATACTCTTCCAAAAATCAATTGATGTTTCATTGTTTGATGCAGGTCAAAAATAAAGGTGCTCATTTGGGCCACCCAAATTTGGGTGGGCCAAATGAGCATCTTTATTTTTGAATTGGCGTGTAGCGGCAATAAGTGCGGTAATAGTAGCAGTGGCAAAGGTCGCACTAATAGCAGCGGGTATATTTCCGTGACTATTATCGTGCTTATTGCTGAGAAACCACTACCGCGTTCATAGCTGCGGTTATTTCCGCCGCCGCAAAATTTTCTCTCTCCTTTTTTCTTTGTTTTTCCGCGGCAATGTTAGTGGTTATAGACAACTCCTCTTATGGTGGGGGACAGGCATCTATTGCAGGGAAGGTCATCTAGGAGGCACTATGTCATTTTTGCATCCACTCCTCATGGTCCGCTTTGTAGGCCCTTCATCCCCATTCTCGCGCATACATTTCACTTCAACAATGCCCTCATTTTCTTGACATTTGGCAATGTATCCATTCACCGACAAAGAGTCCACAAGGTCATTCCAACCTGTTTCAAGCCGAATGCAATCTCCAGCTTCATGTAGAGCCTCTTTAGTCATTTTACCCTTCATAGCAGACTCTATAGCGCATGGTCATAGCTCTCCAATACCATTAGATTCCTCTTCTCCAACTTAGACTAATCCTTTTTTCTTAATAAGATTCATCTTCAATCCATAGGTGGCTGCCTCAACCATTGAGATGGCATGGTTAGTAGCCATGTCCTCAACTAGCTTCTTCATCCCTTTCCAAAGTTCGTCCCCAAGAGCTTACCTGTTTCACTTAAGTGAATTTTTCCATTTGTAAAGAATACAAGCTCCTTTGTCAAAGCGTTGTCAGGAGTTTTTTGAGCAAGGGATTGCGCATATGTACATACACGTGCATGGTGCATTGAATAAAGGATTACCCAATTTCCATAGCCAGGTGGTTACGTGGGCCCACGTGTGTACAAGTAGGACAGGGTGTACATAGTGCAGCGATTTTCACTATTATCAGTACTAGTGTGTTTTTCCTACAATAAGGAGGAGTTAGTAGCGCCTAAAACTTCTCTAGGAAGCTATCCGCGGGCCAACGACATGAGGTAAGTAGGTGCGTCAGATGGCATCGAGTGGCGTCAGGAGGCCGAACGGGGTCAATATTTGCACGTGGATGAATACGGACACAAAGTGGTGTTTTCTTGTGAGAGTTATGCAGAAAGGTCATCATTAGGACCACTTTTTGGGGCCACTTCACGTGGTTGCGAGACGCATTATTGAAAAGAAATGAGTGCCAGGTGTGCGCATGGATGCAGCAGGGTGACAACTATGCACTGCGAGGTCAGTTTTTGGCCTGTTCGGGGTCCGTTTGAGGTCATCTAAAAGGCCAAGGGTGCCCAACTAAAAAAGCAAAGTGTGGGAACTGAAAAACAAGAGAGAAGACCAGAAAAAACGTGGAGAAGAGAGGAGGAACAGCCGCAGGTGCGTTTTTGCTCATTTTGGAGCCTGTTTTGGCTGTAAAATGCTCACTCGAGGTCGGATTTAAGCACTTTGACATTGTAGACTGGGGTTTTGGGCCGCTCCGGACGCGATGGAACGGTCCATTTTTTCAAATTCCTCACTCTTTTCCTGCTGTTTTTCTGTGTAAGTTTCTCCTATGAGCGAAGTTTCTGCTCGAGTTTGTGATTGTATCTGGCTTATTTTACCCATATTGTGTGAGCTATTTGCCCCATTGGTGTTGGCCCAAGCTCAATTGTATCTAAACATCAGAAATTATCCTCTTTTGAGATGAGGTTTTTGGGTGTATGTGTGTGTGTGTGTGTGTGGGTATCTCTCTGTGTGGAGTGGCTAATTGAGTAGTCTCTCTCCTCTCGCCCCATAGGTGTGTTTCCTGTCTCGGCCAGGTGGGTTGTGTAAGCCGAGTGGTGCCCCCTAGTGTGTGTGTGTGTGTGTGTGTATCTTTCCAAGAGTGTGTGTCGGGTCGTTATAGAGGTGCTCTGTGTTTTTCCATCCCGCTCACATTCTTTTGGCGCCCCCACGGAGGATCTTCTTCGAGTACCTTCTGCTTCGAGCTTCAAGCTTCAAAATTCAGGATTAGAGGTTACAGGTTACAGGTTACAGGGACAGGTACAGGTACAAGTGATTCACATAGGTACAGGTAGCTGGAGTACAATGATATACTAGCAGTGATGTCACTTGCAGTTGTTGTGGGTAGGCATCACTTGGCGCCTATTTGAGCGCATTGTCTGCTGGATTGTACGTTACTTGTGGAAACTACCATTGTACGCATTTGTGGAGCCATACTTGGTTATATTTGGCAGACCCAGCCATTTCTGAGACTTGGTCTGGAAGATAGTCATTTCTGAGACTTGACTATACGCAATTTGCATTAGTCTTCGTGTGAGGGTCAATAGCGTGAGGTTTTTATTGAGCCGGGGGATTCTCAAATGTGGAGATCCTTTCAGTGATACAGGTAGCTGGAGCACCCTTTTTGTGACCTCGCCATAGGCTATGTACTAGTGAGTCCTACTTGATGCTCGGGTTCTATTGTTGACAGTTTATGTATACATATACATTCTATATTTTGGGTTCCTACTGCTCTATTTCTAGGGAAACTCTACCAAAATTTTTCCAAGTTATGATGGTTGGTTTTTTGGTCTTTTGAGTCATTTATGCTGTTATGCTACTGAAATTTTGGCAAAATCAGAGGTTAAGTCAGGTGTGCCTTCTTGGGAGCTTCATGGTTGGCTTTAACACTAGGTTGGTAATGGGACACTTTTATGTCCCGAGACACTTTTATGTCCTGTTAAGTGACCATTTTCCTTGAATTATGTCAAGAGTTTCAAAATGGATTGATGCACGAGTTTGGTCTAAAGCATTTGAAGAGGAGTTGCGTGTGGTTGATCCACCTGTAAGGTTGAGTTGGGACAATCTACGACATGGGTTGGAAGTGGAGTTTGTGAAGATAGAAGATCCTGACAAAGTGTGGCAAGAAGTACAGGCTTTGGTGAAAAAGGAAGGTGAGCCAATAGATGCGTACATACGTAAGTTTTCATTGGCATGGGAGCGAATATGCAAGGCCTTAGCACCACAGGTACCCTCGCCTGACATGATGAAGAAGGACAGGTTCTTAGCTGGTCTTTGGGAGAATATACGCTGGAGAGTGAAGCTAAAGAAGCCTAGGACATATGAAGATGCACTAAAGGTATCAAGGAACAAAGAGTGAAAGTTGAGGAAAATGAGCCAGTTAGGGGTGGAGTCTTTGCCCATGAGGTCTGAATTTCAGCCTATAGAGTCTTTACAAGGTCGCATGTCAGGGGCTCATCACGAACCAGTGGTTCCTGTTACTACTCAGGTTATGCCAGCAGTGGTCACTACAACAGTGCAAGATGATGGGCTAAGGCAAGACGTGAGGCAAATGGTAGATTTGATGAAGAATCTCAGCTTAAACATGCTAGGTCAAGTGGGAAATAATCGAGGTCGAGGGAGGTTTGCAAATCACCCAGGAGGTGAAGAAAGGCCTAGGAATGGTGTTGGACAAAGCACTGGTAGGTTTTGGAGGCAGACGCCCACATGTTATAATTGTGGAGAGTTGGGTCGCATCAGCCCGCAATGTGATAAGCCACCAAGGATGGGGGGAGACATGTATCCATTGCCAAGATAGGTGCTAACTAGGTCAAATGATTATGGCATCGAAATTAAGGGAGACGAAGCAACCAGTGGACTGACCTAGGAGGAAAAGGGAAAGACAAAAGTGCTAAGTGTAGTCACCTTGGAGAAGGCATCAAAGCTAGAGGATACATTAGTGATGCCTATTGGGAAGAGGACCACAGAGGATAAGGAAGGAAGAAGTGCCCCAGGTCCTAGTAAGAAGAAAGGAAAGAGCCATGAAGGCGAGGATGTCAAGGCCAAGAGGAAAAGGAGAGCTCGTCGAAAGTTTCATGTTTCAGATTTTCCACTAGGGGATGGGCAATTAAGCTATGACTTGAAGGAGGATCTGACGAGCAGGAAGGCAGATATTACTTTTGGGAAGCTTATAGAGATGGTGCCTAAGCTAAAGCGACAGTGGAAGAGGATGGTTAACCCAATGGAGAAAGAGCCAGAGAGAGGTTCAGTAAAGGTGCTGGCAATGGATGAGCTACCAGACATTTGTCCAATAGTAGATGTGTGGCATAAAAGGAAAAATTTGGGACAAGGTTATGTGGATGGCGGGGCCCAAATATGCGTCATAACACACTCATGCGTTGAGAAGATGGGTCTCACAGTGGCTGGGGTGTCAGGTTTCCGGATTAGATTGGCAAACCATCAAAAAGTAAAATGCTTGGGTGTTGTAAAGAGCTTAGAAGTGGAGGCATATGATGCAAAGGCAGTGGTTGATTTTCATGTGATGCCAGCAGGGTTGGGAGCATATCCTATTATACTGGGCAGACCATGGTTACGTGCAGTGGGAGCTGTTCAAGATTGGCGACATGGTACGATTAGCCTCTATGGAAAGACAAGTCCCAAGAAGATTTATAATATGGACACAAGGAAACGATTAGAGGAGCTTTATGAAGATGAGGATGAGTCTAGTGATGAAGACTCTTCCACGGTGACAGATGAGGACAGTGATAGCACTACCAGCAGTGATGAGGATGCTGATGTTGCATTTCTTTTGATGGACAAAGAAATCCAGGAGTTTGGTTTAGTTGCATTTGAGAATGAGGTTGAAAATGAAAGTGAAGAGCCTTATGAAGTGATTGAAGGGCTGATGCAAACCAAGGTTGAGTTGTCAAAGAAGCAGGAATTGATGACACAAATGATCAGTGGAGACCTCTCAGCTATGGAGAAGGATATATATTTGCACATGCTGGCTAGTTTTCCTGATTTGTTCATTACTTCATATGAAGAGATCAGAGGGTTCAAGGGCGAAGAGATGCATATAGAGCTGAAAGAAGGTGCTAAGCCAGTGCGGCAAAGGCTAATAAGGATGGGTCAAGAGCAAATGGAAGCCTTGCAAGAAGAGGTGGACAAGTTGTTGAAGGCAGGGTTCATAGTCCCTGTGGAGACCACAGAATGGGTGAGTCCAGTTGTAGTCAGTCCAAAGAAGGATGGGAAGTGGAGAATTTGTGTAGATTTTAAACCCTTAAACGCAGCCACTAAGAAGAACCCATATCCTCTTCCATTCATCGATCAGATCTTGGATTGAGTGGCAGGTTATGAGCGGTACAGTGTGTGTGATGGTTTTTCAGGCTATTTTCAATTGAAGATTGCTCTTAACACTAGGTTGGTAATGGGACACTTTTATGTCCTGTTAAGTGACCATTTTCCTTGAATTATGTCAAAAGTTTCAAAGTGGATTTTGAGGTGCTATCTGTCTAGAAAGTTGTCTCATGAGCTGAAAAAAACTCGACATTTTTTTGGAATATCAATTCGATCTTTAGCCTTGTCCTTGCACAACATTTCACAACCTAAACTATGTGAAAAAACGGGTCCTGTTTTTGGCTTTTTTCAACTTTTTGCAACTATACCACTCTAAAATTCATGTTTGTGAGGTCTATAATGCTAGAGAACTATCTTTAGTAGTCCTCAACATGTGTTGATGCTTCTAGGGAGAAATAAATGTTAAAGTTGTAAGTTATGACCAAATTACAAAAATTATCAAATCATGTTTTTTAGCCAATTTTAACTCTTATATGATTTTTTTGGTGGCTTTGATGATATCCAAATGTAGTTTTGATTTTTTATGTAGCATATTGTAACATAAAGCTAATATTCCTTGAGTTTTGGGGCACCTAATACCCTATTTTGCATAGTAGACAATGATGGTTGATTTTTTCAATTATAGAAGACAACAAAACATTCTAGTATATCAAGTATAGCTTCTTCAATATTGTTAGTTTCTTGTGAAAACTACATGCATTTTGTAGGTAGTAACCATATCTAGTCATAAGGATCAAATTTGGCTAGATATTGAATAGTTTCTATGGGATTCTACAACTCATAATGTTGAACCCAGTTTTTTCATGAATTGCTGTATTTAGCACTTCATCTTTGTCCCCAAGATTCCCCTTGGTAAGAGATGTATTATTCTTTTGACATGCTCCATGGCTGCTTATGAACCTAAAGGACAATAGGGAACTAAGAAAACATGCATATATTATTTGTATTGAGCGTGGCTTTAGAAACTTTGATGATAGGTTTGCAGAATGGTAAAAATTCAACTTTTTTGTACCTATTTCTTTTGGCAAAACAAAAAATAGTGAGTGAGAAGCAATCATATGTTATGATCACCAACCCATTGAAGTTAACTAGGGAATTTATCTCAAGTCCTACAAAAATCCCTAAGATTATTTTTATGCAACAAAACGTAAGAAATGACTGTTTTGATGAAAATGTACTGGTCCATCAACTTTGGAGGCTTGGTGTGACCAAAAAATGAGAAATTTTACAAGTTTCTTATTTTTTCCATGTGTAGTAGGCCTTGAACTATAACCTCATAAAAGGATTTTACAAAATGAGTGGATCTACTATGGTTTGGGAGGTTTTTTTCAAAACCCTGAAAGGACACTTTTATGTCCTGTTAGGTTACCAACCTAGTGTTAAAGACCGCACAAAGACCACTTTTATTACGCCATGGGGCTGTTATTGCTACACATTATTTCCATTTGGGTTGTCAAATGGACCTTCCTTCTATCAAAAGAGAGCAAATTGGGTGTTGGAACCATTCATTGGTAGTTGTGTTAAAGCTTTTATGGATGACTTCTGTGTTTATAGCAGTAGGGCTGAACACCATGAGAAGCTGCAGATGGTATTGGCTCAATATGATGAATGTGGAGGACAACTAAATCCAAAGAAATGTCATCTAGCACAGCCAAGGGTAAAGTTATTGGGCCATATGGTGTCAGAAAATGGCATTGAGGCTGATCCAGATAAGGTTAAGTCTATTATTCTTCTTCCATCACCTACGAGTACGAAGCAATTGGCAACTTTTATACACAAAGTGAAGTACATGGCACGGTTTATTCCATTGTCTTCACAGCTTCTTTATCCATTACAGCAAGTGGCAAAGCATGATCATCACCATTGCAATGGGATGACAAGTGTGAAGAAGTGTTTCAAGAGGTGAAAGAGGTGTTAGGGGGGTTGTCAGCCATGCAGGCTCATGATTGGGAGAAAGTGTTTTATGTAAATCCATCAATAGGGGAGGATAGCATTGGAGCCATGCTATTGCAAAAGGGGAAGGGCAGCCATTATATGAGGCCAGTGTATTGTGCAAGCCGAGTGAAGTTGATAGCGGAGAGAAAGTTCTCGAAAGTAGAGCTAGTGATGGCCAGTGTAATATTTGCTTGTCGAAGATTTTGTCATTACTTGCTACCACGGCCTTTTGTTTTCTTGACGAGTTATGCATTTTACCACAGTTAATTAATGGTACTAACATGTCAAATGTGGTAAAGAAATGGGTAATTGAGCTGCAAGAGTTTGAGTTCTCTTTTCTAGTGGAAGATAGTACAAGGGCTACTCTAGCTGATTTGTTGACCTACAAGGAGAATCCCCTTATTGTTAAGGAAGAGGTGGTGAGAAAGGTAGTTGAAGAAGTGCCACAGATCAGCAATGCACATGTGTTGTTCTTTGATGGTTCATACAGAAAGAGCCATGATGCAACTTCAGGGGGTATAGCACTTTATGATCCAGAGGGGAAGCTAGTATGCAAGAGAGGGTTCAAATTGGATGCTCATAGTAACAATGAGGCTGAATATGCTACTCTGGAAGCCGGATTACACATTTGTTTGAAGCATGGGGTTCAAAGGTTGAGCATAAAAGGTGATGCCTTGTTAGTGGTGAAGCAAGTGCTGGGTGTGTGGAAGAGCAAGAACACCTCATTGAAGGAAATGTGCTTCAGAATTAAAGGCCTGTTAAAAAAGTTCGAAGCATGGATCATCAGACACATTGAACGTGCTCTAAATGGAGAGGCACATGAAGCAGCTCAAGGCATGATTGGGGAGCTATTTGTGTTGAGGACCACTTTACCTCTTTATCATGGCCGGGAAAGTTTGGCTCAATAAGAGGAGTTTTTGCTAACAGGAATCATTCCAAAGGAGATTCAGAAGTCTAAGAAGTATGGCTTTGTGCGTAGAGCATACAGGTACAAATTGATTGGTGATGTCTTATACATGAAAGGGGTTGATCTCGTGTTGAGACGTGTACCTTGGCAGGAGGAGCTTTACAGAGTGTTGGAAGAGAATCATGAAGGCGCATGTGGTGGCCATTTTGCTCTAAAGATCACCTTGCATAATATTTTGCAAGAGGGGTATGTATGGCCTACTTTGCACAAGGATGTTCACCATTGGTGTAGGTCTTGCAACAGGTGTCAAGCATTTGGGAAGAGAGTGTTGAAGCCAGAGCTACGAAAAACCATTATGGCGTTTGATGTGTTTGAAAAGTGGGGGATTGATGCAATAGGCCCGTTACCTATCACAAGCAGGGGCAAAATCTATATCTTGACGGTAGTGGACTGTCTCTCTAGATGGGCAAAGGCTATAGCAGTAAAACAGATCACTTCAAAGGATGTGGCAAAATTTGTGTATGATGAAATATGTTGCAAGTTTGGGGTGCCATTAGAGCTACTTTCAGATTAGGGGCTAGGATTTAGAGCTAAACTGCTAGACTTCTTATGCACAAAGATGAAGATTAGGCACCAGCATACCACTCCTTATTACCCGCAGTGTAATGGCTTAAATAAAAGATTCAATGGTGAGTTGGTACAAATTCTTTCTAAAGTGACAGAGCACCAAGGAAAGAATTGGTATTTGGAATTGCCTAGTGCATTATGGGCTTACCGTACTTCGGTGAAGACAGGTACAGGGTTTACTCCATTTCATTTGGTGTATGGAAAGGAAGCACTATTGCCTGTGGAGGTAGAGTTTCCTGTAGTCAAGATGTTAGAGAAGTTGCTTGGGCCGCCTAGTGATGCATTCAAAGAGAGGCTCTTGCAGTTTTAAGAGGTCGAGTTGGATAGGACGAGCGCATTGGAGCATTATGGGCAGATGCAGGATAAGGCTTTGGCAAAGATAAATGAAAAAGTCAAAAGTAAGGGTATCAAGAAACATGACTTGGTTTTGCGGTACAACAGTAAGCTAGACAACACCTTCCAAAAGAAGTTTCAAATTAAGTGGGAAGGCCCTGTCAAGGTAGTGGAGTGTTTTCCAAATGGCACATATGAGCTGGCTAACCTGGATGGTGTTCTACATAAGTCAAGGGTAAATGGATTGCGTCTTAAATTGTATCATGCTAGGTTGATGATGGTGGAGCAAGATGAGCTGTCTGTGGAGCAAGCAATGTTGGTGAAGGATGAAGAGACCTGTGATGCGGCGAGTCTCATATCTCTCTTTGCTGCTGCTGATCATGAATGATCTAGCAAGCTAGGGGATGGGCAAATTATGTCAGGAGTTTTTTTGAGCAAGGGATTGGGCATATGTACATACACGTGCATGGTGCATCGAATAAAGGATTACCCAATTTCCATAGACAGGTGGTTACGTGGGGTCCACGTGTGTACAGGTAGGACAGGGTGTACATAGTGCAACGATTTTCACTATTATCAGTACTAGTGTGTTTTTCCTACAATAAAGAGGATTTGGTAGCGCATAAAACTTCTCAAGGAAGCTATCCGCAGGCCGACGACATGAGGTAAGCAGGTGCGTCAGATGGCATCGAGTGGCGTCAGGAGGCCGAACGGGGTCAATATTTGCACGTGGATGAATACGGACAGAAAGTGGTGTTTTCTTGTGAGAGTTATGCAGAAAGTTCATCATTAGGAACAATTTTTGGGGCCACTTCACGTGGTTGTGAGACGCATTATTGAAAAGAAATGAGTGCCAGGTGTGCGCATGGATGTAGCAGGGTGACAACTATGCACTGCGAGGTCAGTTTTTGGCCTATTCGGGGTCCGTTTGAGGTCATCTAAAAGGCCAAGGGTGCCCAACTAAAAAATCAAAGTGTGGGAACTGAAAAACAAGAGAGAAGACCACAAAAAACGTGGAGAAGAGAGGAGGAATAGACGCGGGTGTGTTTTGTCTTATTTTGGAGCCTGTTTTGGTCGTAAACTGCTCATCCGAGGTCGGATTTGAGCACTTTGACATTGTAGACTGGGGTTTTGGGCCGCTCCGGACGCGATGGCGCGGTCCATTTTTCCAAATTCCTCACTCTTTTTCTGCTGTTTTTCTGTGTAAGTTTCTCCTATGAGCGAAGTTTCTGCTCTAGTTTGTGATTGTATCTGGCTTATTCTACCCATATTGTGTGAGCTATTTGCCCCATTGGTGTTGGCCCAAGCTCAATTGTATCTAAACATCAGAAATTATCCTCTTTTGATCTGAGTTTTTTGGGTGTGTGTGTGTGTGTGTGTGTGTATCTCTCTGTGTGGAGTGGGTAATTGAGTAGTCTCTCTCCTCTCGCCCCATAGGTGTGTTTCCTGTCTCGGCCAGGTGGGTTGTGTAAGCCGAGTGGTGCCCCTTAGTGTGTGTGTGTGTGTGTATCTTCCCAAGAGTGTGTGTCGGGTCGTTATAGAGGCGCTCTGTGTTTTTCCATCCCGCTCACAGCGTCTTTAAAACTTTCACAATCCCTCCTTCCATGGTCAGTACTATCACACCATATGAATCTATTTACAAGTCCTTCTCTGTCAGATTCACCAAAAATGTGTCAAGAAGTGCGCAGTGCGACTAGGAAAGCGTCGGGCCTCTGAGTATGAGGATTCGTAGCAAATTCAAGCAAGGCATAGATGATTTGAAGCCAAAAACACACTAAAAAGGAACAAAACTCCAGCCATGAAAGCTCCACTTTGAAAATGAATTAAAGGCCTAGGAGACTGTGATGATGGAACCACCGCCCTACCACCCTATCTATAGACTGGCTCCTAGCCCTAGCCATATGATGGATCCCCAGTCCACACTGGTCCAATCCAAGCCCCTAGCTCAGGTCCCTGACCCCCTAGGCTTAGGACACTTGTCCTCACATTACTCCCCCCTTGGAGAAGCATTTTTGTCCTTGAAAACACAAGTGGTAGTATCTTCGTAAGAACAGTGATGCTTTTCGTGTTGGCATCTCATACGCAAGCCAACTGATACTTGATTCAATGAAACCAACAGCAACATCTTGATTTTCAGCATTGTTGTCCTTTTGCAAGCACTTGGGTGTAAATGGTAACTCCATTTATAACTCACGTGAGTACTGTAAAGGAGTAACCACAACGAAGACTTGTACAAAGGCATAACCGGTTTTCACGTCTTCTGAAGGTAGTGGAATATTGCAAGAAAACCTTGGCGCAATTTTCCATGAAGTTGTGAGTCAAATTTCCGACTCGCTTGAATATCTTAAAAAGCATAGCTACTATGAAGTAGAATAGGATGTGTCCTTATGTCAGACTCTTGAACATCTGGGAACACACAGAACTACATGTTCACCCCTAATGAAGGTTACCTACCAACATACTTTGTCAGCACACCTATTGAGGCAGTCCGGGGCGAGCAACAAGAAAGGCGACCTCTAAACACCCCTCAAGGCTCCCGTGCTGCTCAATTGGGGCTGGGGCAACCACAAGCACAACAAAACAACCAACCCACAGCCAAACCCAAACAAGATAGGGGCACCACCTACTTATGGTATGCGAACTAGGACGCAAGAGAGATTTTGGTACAACCAAGAAGATGCACCACACAACACACACAAGCAACCTCACACCAAGACACACACAAAATGGACCAAAGAGAGCTAGAGCAAAGGGAAGAGAGAGAGAAAAGGATCTTGCGTAATACCTTATTTGTGACTTGCAAATGGAGATGGTTTGTTATGATGCTATCGTAGAGCTTGTACAAAAACTCACTCAATTCTTAGTGATTGCTAAACATTGCCAAAACACACACACATTGTCTTAGGGTGTGGGAGACCTCTCACCACAATACCCTATTACAATGGACACAAAATTGGCAATGAAAAACACACTAAAACACTTCCTAAAATCAAGATCAACCGATAAAAACTCAAAATACACAAGTCACCTTGAATGCACCAAACCGTATTGCACAAATGGAAGAACGAAGATTTGAACGTCGAATCACGCCTTTGATGCACCAAACCTCAATTTATTGATGATGAAGGAGCATATACAATAGTGGTTTTGAGATTTGTGGAACTCACGCTCTCTCACTTGCAATGTGTAGCTTGAAGGCTTCTCTCACACCAAGAGTGAAGCTCACAAGTGGTTGCTACACCTAAGTCTCTCCTCACGCATAGAGTGTTGGGGTGCTATGTGAGATGTTGGAGGTTGTTTTACAAGAAGGAGAGGGGCCTATTTATAGGTTGGAGACCCCTCATAAAGATTATTGGAAATCCTAAATTACAAGCTAACAAATCAGGATTATGATTTTTTTGAATATCAAAACATTGCGGGCCTTCTTTGTCTGCTTGAGTCATGGGTGTGGACTCAAAAGAGAGCATTATTGATGGTGAATAAGGTGAAAGTAGAGTTTTAAGGAAAAGGAGAGAGAGAGAGGGAGAGAGAGAGTTACTTTGTACATGTTTTGAGGTGAGGTGTCTTTTATGGTTAGGTCAATGCTATTTTGTGTTAGTATGTTAATGGTTAGTGTTAGTAATCACTAGAAAGTTAATGATATATTTACAATGGGTAGGATGAGTTGATTTGATGAAGTAAGAGGAGTGAATTAAAAGAGAATCATTGAAGAAGCTTGAACTCACCCTTGTGTAGATTGTGGAAAAAATGACCGCTGGTCTTCTTCTTCTTCTTTGCTTCTTTACGCCGCCGCCACGGTTGACCACCACGATGAAAAGAGGATTTGTTGATGAAAAATCCTCAATTTGCAGAAGCTACCATGGTTAAGATGCTGAATTTTAGATATTTTTAGGAGAGGTAAATGAAATTGTAACATAGAAGCAATAGAGAGAGACATGGAGAGGGTGTATGTATGTAGAGGTTCATAAAAGAACTATAGGGATGAGAGAGAAGGATAATGGTGAAGAGGGTGGGAGAATCCATGGAAATTGCAGGTTTGAGTGAGGGAATGAGAGGGAGGGATGTGTAAGAGTGAGTAGGTGTGTGGAAGGGTGAGAGAAGACTAAGGGCTACTTGTGAGAAAAGTAGGCAGACTGGGGTCCACTCAAAAAATCATAGCTCACCGCTGGTAGCTCCAAAAATCATGAAAAAATTTGAAGTGATTACTTAGAGCGTGAGATACATTTTCTCTTCTGCCACCGCTCCAAATTCGGAGTGGAGGTAGGTGCCAAAATTCTCACCAAAAAGCCTGTTTTTATGCCTGCAAAAGTCTTTTAGTGGCCCCCTCCTTTGTTGAATTTGTACAATGCATCCAAGAGTGAGCCCCTCCTTTGTCATATTATAATACAAAGCATCCAAGTTGCCCTTGACCCATGCATGGAGGAGGATTATTGGTGAATAAAGAAATATATACATGGTGGGACTAGTGTATGGACTATTCATGGACTTTAGCTCAATGAGCACATGGTGTTAGAATAATGAGTAAAAATAATAATAAAAATATGGAGGAGTTATGGATATGGAATGATATTGGAATCATATGATATGGTCCCTCTTTGAATTATTTTGGGTGAAAGAGGAAAAGGTATGCAAGTAAATAATATAATAAACGTAACCAATGAGTAGAAATCAATTTTTTGTTTTCACGAGGGTGAGGTTGAAAATGTGGGAGTGATTTGTATAAAGGAAAAATATGAGGTTAGAGTTGGCAAAAAATATAATTATGGTGTAAGAGGATGAAAGAAGGTGTATATAGGTTTAATAAAACACACACCTAAGTAGAAATATTTAAATAAAATACCAAAATAATTATAAAAAATCCCTATATTTAGGCCATATATACAATGAAATATTTACACACAAAGAGGCCATAATATACTTTTATTTTTTATTTTATTTTATTTTTTTGGCTCAACTAGCCCAGTGACTAGCTAGCTGAGGGTTTTTTAAGAAGATATGGGAAAAGCCCCCTAACTCACACACGCCTATGTACAGTGAAATGGTAGGGTTAGCCATAGCATTTGGGTGAATTTGGTAGGGTGGAGTAACTTACTATGGCAATTATGGAGAGTCGAAAAACGGATATCATTAGCCCTTCCCCAGGATGATGGTATATTCATGTACCATCATAGAGCATCTTTTCCAAAGAGAGTGCTTCAGAGTCCTTGACGAGATCTTCATTGTTTGGCCCCTCAGAATTTTGGCTGGAGTTACACTCATGCTTCATGTAACAATACTTACATGAAACAGCGGCCTTTGGGCAGATCTTTGGTAGATCCTTTGGTAGAAGGCGACTCAAATAGGGCTTCAAGCGATACCCATTTACCTTCCTGGAGTGCTCTTTACCATTCAAGTCCATAAGCTGATAGTAACTAGAATTGAAAGCCTTCTTGACTATGTATGGCCCTTGCCATCTAGTTTCAAACTTGGCATCAAAACGATTGTCAAGTCGATTGTCATACCTTAGCACAAGCTCTCCTTCCTTGATGCCTTTGTCCTTCAGTTTCTTGTCGTGCGTTTCTTTCGCTTGTGTGGCTTTCCTCTTGTAGCACTCATATGCTGCTTCTCTTTTCCACTCAAGCTCCACTAACGTAAGAAGTCGATCCATCCATACCTCTTGATCATCTTGTGCTCCTTTTCCATGAAGTCGCATTGTTGGAATGTTGAGCTCGATAGACTGCAAAGCCTCTTGACCATAGACCAAGTGAAATGGTGTGAACTCCGTGGCTTCCCTATATGTGGTTCGATATGCCCACAAGGCACCATCCAAGAAGTCATCCCACAACTTTGTCTTGTTTTTCACCATATTTCTAATGATGCCTGCAATGACACCATTAGCTTTTTCTACCAAACCATTTGATTGGGGATATTAAGGTGTACTGTGACGATGTAGAATGTGAAGTTCTTCACAGACTTCTGTGAGCAATCCCTTTCTAAACCCTGGACCATTATCAGAAACAATCTCCAAAGGTGTGCCAAATCTACAACAAATGTGAGTGTAGACGAATTTGCTCACTGTCCTCTCATTTACCTTTGCCACACTTTGTGCTTCCACCCACCTATTCATATAGTCTACAGCCATTAGAATGTAGAGTTTACCATTTTTTGTCCTAGGTAGAGGACCCATAGCATCAATGCCCCACTTTTCAAAGGGTCCATTTGCAAGCACTATTTGCCCCGGGCCATGTACCAACCTTCTATTTCCATTTATCTGACAATTGTGACAGCTTTTACACCAATGATGAACATCCACATGCAAGCTTGGCCAAACATACCCCGCAAGAAAAATCTTCTTCACAGTTGATTCTTGGGCAAAATGACCACCACATGCCTCTTCATGCAAACCTTTTACAATGGATGGAATTTCCTCGATAGTTGGTACTCTTCTGCACACTTGATCCTTCCCTTTTTGATAGAGGGAGCCTTCAAGGAAGAGATAGAAACTTGCCTTCTTCATGAGTCTCCTCTTCTGAGCCTTCATGAAGTCTTGTGGAAACTCACCCTCCAAAATGTAGCCAATAATGGGAGCCAATGACTCCAATCCCTGGTATCTCGGTTGCTTGACAGCTGCTGCCACCATGATGACCTGCACTTCTCTCTCAACACATGTAACTGCTTGTTGTGCAAGTAAATCGGCATCTTCATTTTGTTTCCTTGGAATATGATATAGTTGCACTTCTTCAAACTGATTAAACATCTTACGAATGGCATGAACTTTTGTCCTTAAGCTTTCATTCTTGCATGCCCAAATGCCTAAAATCTGTTTAACAATGAGAAGTGCATCTCCCTTTACCATGAGACGTTTTATCCCTTGGCCAATGCACATCTTCAAACCATGAAGTAGTGTGTCGTATTCTGCTTCATTGTTGCTAGTTGAACCTAGTAGATTGACCTTCTCTTTCATGACCACCTCTCCACTTGGGTTGAGCAATACTAGCCCTCCCCCTGCTTTCCCTGTGGCTCATCGAAAAGCTCCATCAAAGAACAAGGTAAAAGCATTGGGAATACTTTTTGGTGGTGGCAATGGTAGGGTCTTTACTTGAGGCACCTTAATTTCCTTCTCATGTACCCTATAAGTGAGAATCCCTGCCAATTGTGCACGCACACTATCTTCTACCTTGAAAGAGTATTGGAACTCTTGCAACTCCATAATCCACTTTGAGATCCTAGTACTAAGATTCATTTGAGATGACATCCAAGGGAACAAATTTTCTGCAGTGAGAATTACAAAAGGTTTTGGTAGCAGGTAGGATCTAAACATTCTCACCGCAAACATGAGAGAAAGCATCATGAGTTCTACTTCTGTGTAGTCTCTCTCCAAAGCATTCATGACCCTACTAGAAAAGTAGATGGGTCGCATCCTTGTACTGTGGGGATCTTGTTGTAGCAACACAGCACCAATTGTTTCCCTTTCAACACTAGAGCTAACAAAGAATGTGTACTCCCAACGAGGAGGCATGAGTGTTGGTAGCTCTGACAAAATGACTTTAATGTTACAAAAATACTCTTCAAGCTCATCAGACCATGCAAATTCTACTTGTTGTGTCAACTTTTGCAAAGGATGAAGCAGCTCCGAGGCTAAGTGAATGAAGCGTGACATATACTTCACCTTCTGAATGAAAGAGATGACCTCCTTAAGACTCTTCGGTGATGGGAGCTCAATAAGAGCCTTTGCCTTTGAAGGATCCACCTCAATGCCTTTATAGGAAACCTTGTGATCGAGCAAGATCACTTCATCCTCACCTATGTTGCACTTGTCGGGGTTGAGTTGACCTCCCATGTCGTAGAGCTTCTTTAAACCTTCTTCTACCCTTTGTAGATGCAATGATTTTGAGCTATAAATGCAGAAATCATCAATGAACACCCTAATTGACTTTCCAAAGAATGCTTGAAACACCATGTTCATGAAACGTTGGAATGTTGCAGGAGCATTTGTCAGACCAAATGGCATGACTCTAAAAGCATAACAACCCCAAGAAGTGATAAAGGTTGTTTTCAATTGATCTTCCAATGCGATACCTATTTGAAAGTAGCCTGAGTAGCCATCACACACAGTGTACTTCTCATGACCAGCTACCTCATTTAGTATCTCATCCTGAAATGGGAGGGGAAAGTGATCTCTTTTTGTTGCCTCATTGAGTGGACGGTAATCCACACACACCCTCCACTTTCCGTTTTTCTTAGGAGTGACAACAACGGGAGAGACCCACTCTGAATTCTCCACTAGATAAATGAAACCTGCTGCTAGAAGCTTTCTTACCTCCTTGAGTAAAGCCTGCTCCTTGATGACTCCTAGACTTCGTAGCTTCTGAGCCTTAGGTGTGGCCTCTGGCTTCAACTCAATTTTGTGTTGAACAGCATCTACTCCACGCACATCGGTTTAGTCTTTAGCAAAAAGCCTAGGAAATTTCCTTAGCACACCTATTGAGGCGGTCCGGGGCGAGCAACAAGAAAGGCGACCTCTAAACACCCCTCAAGGCTCCCGTGCTGCTCAATTGGGGCTGGGGCAACCACAAGCACAACAAAACAACCAACCCACAGCCAAACCCAAACAAGATAGGGGCACCACCTAGTTATGGTATGCGAACTAGGATGCAAGAGAGATTTTGGTACAACCAAGAAGATGCACCACACAACACACACAAGCAAACTCACACCAAGACGCACACAAAATGGACCAGAGAGAGCTAGAGCAAAGGAAAGAGAGAGAGAAAAGGATCTTGCGTAATACCTTATTTGTGACTTGCAAATGGAGATGGTTTGTTATGATGCTATCGTAGAGCTTGTACAAAAACTCACTCAATGCTTAGTGATTGCTAAACATTGCCAAAAAACACACACACTGTCTTAGGGTGTGGGAGACCTCTCACCACAATACCCTCTTACAATGGACACAAAATTGGCAATGAAAAACACACTAAAACACTTCGTAAAATCAAGATCAACCGATAAAAACTCAAAATACACAAGTCACCTTGAATTCACCAAACCGTATTGCACAAATGGAAGGACGAAGATTTGAACGTCGAATCACGCCTTTGATGCACCAAACCTCAATTTATTGATGATGAAGGAGCATATACAACAGTGGTTTTGAGATTTGTGGAACTCACGCTCTCTCACTTGCAATGTGTAGCTTGAAGGCTTCTCTCACACCAAGAGTGAAGCTCACAAGTGGTTTCTACACCTAAGTCTCTCCTCATGCATAGAGTGTTGGGGTGCTATGTGAGATGTTGGAGGTTGCTTTACAAGAAGGAGAGGGGCTTATTTATAGGTTGGAGACCCCTCATAAAGATTATTGGAAATCCTAATTTACAAGCTAACAAATCAGGATTATGATTTTTTTGAATATCAAAACATTGCGGGCCTTCTTTGTCTGCTTGAGTCATGGGTGTGGGCTCAAAAGAGAGCATTATTGATGGTGAATAAGGTGAAAGTAGAGTTTTAAGGAAAAGGAGAGAGAGAGAGGGAGAGGGAGAGTTACTTTGTACATGTCTTGAGGTGAGGTGTCTTTTATGGTTAGGTCAATGCTATTTTGTGTTAGTATGTTAATGGTTAGTGTTAGTAATCACTAGAAAGTTAATGATATATTTACAATGGGTAGGATGAGTTGATTTGATGAAGTAAGAGGGGTGAATTAAAAGAGAATCATTGAAGAAGCTTGAACTCACCCTTGTGTAGATTGTGGAAAAAATGACCGCTGGTCTTCTTCTTCTTCTTCGCTTCTTTACGCCGCCGCCACGGTTGACCACCAAGATGAAAAGAGGATTTATTGATGAAAAATCCTCAATTTGGAGAAGTTATCATGGTTAAGATGCTGAATTTTAGATATTTTTAGGAGAGGTAAATGAAATTGTAACATAGAAGCAATAGAGAGAGACATGGAGAGGGTGTATGTATGTAGAGGTTCATAAAAGAACTATAGGGATGAGAGAGAAGGGTAATGGTGAAGAGGGTGGGAGAAGCCATGGAAATTGCAGGTTTGAGTGAGGGAAGGAGAGGGAGGGATGTGTAAGAGTGAGTAGGTGTGTGGAAGGGTGAGAGAAGACTAAGGGCTACTTGTGAGAAAAGTGGGCAGATTGGGGTCCACTCAAAAACTCATAGCTCACCGCTGGTAGCTCCAAAAATCATGAAAAAATTTGAAGTGATTACTCAGAGCGTGAGATACATTTTCTCTTTTGACCACCGCTCCAAATTCGGAGTGGAGATAGGTGCCAAAATTCTCACCAAAAAGCCTGTTTTTATGCCTGCAAAAGTCTTTTAGTGGCCCCCTCCTTTGTTGAATTTATACAATGCATCCAAGAGTGAGCCCCTCCTTTGTCATATTATAATACAAATCATCCAAGTTGCCCTTGACCCATGCATGGAGGAGGATTATTTGTGAATAAAGAAATATATACATGGTGGGACTAGTGTATGGACTATTCATGGACTTTAGCTCAATGAGCACATGGTGTTAGAATAATGAGTAAAAAAAATAATAAAAATATGGAGGAGTTATGGATATGGAAAGATATTGGAATCATATGATATGGTCCCTCCTTGAATTATTTTGGGTGAAAGAGGAAAAGGTATGCAAGTAAATAATATAATAAACGTAACCAATGAGTAGAAATCAATTTTTTGTTTTCACAAGGGTGAGGGTTAAAATGTGGGAGTGATTTGTATAAAGGAAAAATATGAGGTTAGAGTATGTACATATTGGCAAAAAATATAATTATGGTGTAAGAGGATGAAAGAAGGTGTACATAGGTTTAATAAAACACACACCTTAGTAGAAATATTTAAATAAAATACCAAAATAATTATAAAAAATCCTTATATTTAGGCCATATATACAATGAAATATTTACACACAAAGAGGCCATAATATACTTTTATTTTTTAATTTTTTTAATTTTTTTGGCTCAACTAGCCCAGTGACTAGCTAGCTGAGGGTTTTTTAAGAAGATATGGGAAAAGCCCCCTAACTCACACACGCCTATGTACAGTGAAATGGTAGGGATAGCCATAGCATTTGGGTGAATTTGGTAGGGTGGAGTAACTTACTATGGCAATTATGGAGAGCCGAAAAATGGATATCACTACTAAATCCTTGACTTATGAAACTATGGAAACAATATCCAACCCCACCACAACAAGTGTTCAAAGTTGAAAACCTTACGTAAGCAAATTCTAGAATAGGGAGAGAATTGCCCATTCAAAATGCGTTGTGCTAACGTATGCTCTTAGCAGATCCTTTAGCAAAAAATAGCAACAGTAAGAGTGAGGTGCTTTTCCCCAAGCACTTACAGACAGTCTTCCACGACTGATGATAAACTAGGACTCAACCATTGAGTATCCAGTCATATATTTGATATGAAGTCGAGACAACCAACTAGGTTGAAAGCATGTTGGATTGGAGTAAGCTCATAGATTTTAGACCATCCAACCACATACACCCATCCTAAGCCAGCACCTTGTATGGTAGGGTGTAAACTCATAATAAATCTGCAGTAGAGATTGCACTTGCAATGCAAAAAGGTGCAGAAAGAATAAAGTCCATGAATTTGCATGCCGCTCCAAATAAATCAGTGTTAAACACTAGGGCCCATAACACCTAGTGTACATGCATTTAACACGAACTTATCCAAACCGCAATTCCATGATGAGACTTTCCATGGTACATATGGGAAAGCCTGGCAACAAAAGTTGGACCATAACAGAATGTGACAACCCAGTCACACCTAGGTACCAACCATAAGACATTCTCATGAACGTAGCATACTTGGCTATATATAGAAATGACCCTCCGTTAAGGTGGTTTCACAACACTTGTAATTGGAATAAGTCTGTACTCAGTATCCGACAATCTCTGGCCACACTGAAATTGTTCCTGATACGATGTGCTCCAAATGGTCTAATAAATGGATGCGAGCATGTAGGGACGTCGTCACGACACATCATTAGGAATTAGGCGCTAGTGTCAGTACCAGAGATGCATATTCTACATGTGGAATATGTCTTAAATATGGATGGCCAAAAAAGCAACATTCATCAAGTACAAGATGTACTTGTGTGTGGAGGTAACTACAAAACACTCCGCGACAAGAGTGAGAGGGAACCTCATTATCATTGCTCCACATCAGCTAAACTGAACTCCTTGAGTTCCTAGACCATGCTGTATCCGATGTGACAACATGTGCCAAATTGAACCCGACAAGTGGGTTCATAACAGCATAATATATATTGGACACTACGGCCCAAAATTCTTTGTTCTAACATGCCCTTGGCATGGCTCGGAAATATTCAATCATATTTATACGACTTGAAGAAACCAAGCAAAGCATACCAAAAAATGGAATAACACCAAATCAATAGATGCGTACCTGGAGATTTGAACTTAATGGTCACTTACCCGTATTCAAATGCAGAGCAGCACATCGACCACCTGAGAAAATTCCAAACAACATTGCACTAGAAACCCTGGGTGTTGCCTTCGCAATTCAACCCCATAGGCTAGAATCTACGTAGTCAAACCCCTTGGTAAGACCCTTTGTAAAAACTGCTCAACGAGCAGGTAAAGATAACCAACATAGACCACCATACAGAATGATTGGAATTAACTTAAAAAGTTGAATTTTTCCGCTACCCCGTGGTAGATGACAACTTCTTTCGGTGAAAGTAGAACTGGGATAGATCAAACTATGATCCTCAATGCCTATGGGAAGATTTAGCAATTACCTGCCGAGTCTTACCCCAAAACAGTATGTCCATGGACAATCCGTAGTGCTATAGAAGGAGCAAAAAATCAACAAAATTTAAATGCCTAGCTCTTATGGATAGCCATGCTGTCTCAACTGATTGCTGCATCGATACTTCCTTGTAGAGATCAGCTGCTGCGAGTTGAAGATTATCAAAAACTCAACTTGAATGTCGCACTAAAAACATGTAGTGCAAAAATTACACCCTAGACATCCATGATGACAAGACTCTTGCTTGTCCAGTAACCTCGATGTGTACTTTTCTGGGTAGATCTGTTTGATCTTGAAAACAATCACCCAAAGAATGCCAATAGTTAGGTCTTACCCTTGGCCTGACAATGGCTCTTAGTCAGTGTGGCTCATAGCCCTTATGCAAATTAGTGTTCAATGGACAAACCAATGAAGAATAATGTGAGTAGCATCTTAGCCACGTGTTAGCTGAGGGTTAGAGCACCTTGGCTCAGGATGACTTACGAGCAAAACATGTATCAAATTAGGAGATATTCATTATTCCCATTAGAGAGAGAGCGAGAGAGAGAAGAGCATGCTGGGCTAATATACGTTCTTTAAGTTTTTAGAGTGTGTACCTAAGCTTTGTGCTCTTACGCATCTTATGTCTAAGTTGCAGCTTATCGTATAAGCATTCCACAGTTTTCCAGTATGACTCTCTCATTGAGAGAGGTAGCAGAAAAACAGAAAAAACTCATTCCGACCCACCTACCATGCAGGGGTCGTGATTGTAGGAGGACGACATAGCAGTGGAACTTTGCCTGTAAAATAATTCCTAGATTTAGGTTCCTTTTAGTGTTGTTGTGTGTTGATAGCCACCAACAATCATATTAAACAATCTATCACTTAGTTTGTCCTTGACAGAGTTGCAAGTGTGATAGCAGAAGCGTAATGCATGAAGCGGTCAAATTGCATCCACCTCACTAGCATGCCTTGCATGCAGAATTGTAAGCCCCTGCGGAGAGTGATGGCCTCAAATGTGAGAACCAAAACCATAAGTTCCTTGCACAATTTAGAGTGTTAGGGATTCTGTGAGCTGATATTCCCTATTTTGCCAGTTCCTTGAATGCTTGCCTCTTATAAAATTGCCAAAGCACTTTGCTTTGCACAATGATAGTAATTTGCCAAGTAAAGTGTAAACATGGAAAAACAAGAAAAACTTAGACTTGGCTAGCCTGGTCGTTGTTGCTGCAACCAGTTGTCCTGAAATTTGGAAGGAAAAACTCATTCCAAAATGGCTTATATCCATATTTGCACAGACGCCCTCGTATACCCTATACACCCGTCTGGTACATAATGAAATAACCTGTAATATGAAATAACCTACAAACACATTTCCTATTCCTTCCCAATTTTGTATGCTCATAGTAGATGCCAAACATGGCCAACTTCAATACAAGATGTATAATTTTAAGCCTTGATTCATAGAACTATGTCTGGCATCATTGCCAACAAATGCTATTGACGACAGATTGTCATAGCAAAGAGACTTGACCTTGTCGATCATGCACAAAAATTGGACCTTGTCTACTTGTACATCATATTGTGAAGCAAAAAAAATACTTGCAAGGTATGAATGTGTCACTGCTTAGCTTGATTATGGTCGTCCTTGACTAGATAAGACCATTAGTGGTCCGTGAACTTTCACGTCTAGATCTTGCTTTCGCAGAAGTTGTCTAGCAAAGTCTAGCCATAGGTCATGCCAATCTCCTTGAGATGCTAGAGAGGCTATTTGTACTCAAGTTGTGCTTGATTTGGATACTTCTCAATGATATATGCAGCAAATGTGTAATATATACGATAATTGTCACAAGCCATGCTTTTGCTTGAAGTGCTTAAAGTACACTCACCTTTGTTGCATGATGGTGTTATGCAGTATGTGTTACAAAAATTATCAAAAAAAAGAAAAGATAATGCTTACCTTGTGAGGTACTCACCTCGACTTTCCAAGATAGCCTTGTGATCAAGCTTCTTGCCAATCCAGCTGACTCTTGTGTGGAATTATGGAGACACTTTGGTCTCGATCTCGGCGTCTTTCCAACTATGTATTATGCTTTGCATGGCTCATGCATGCAGTTCTGAGAACTTGCACCATCTTCGCATAGTCCTGTGAAATCATCAATGACTACAAAGCCTTGCTTCATAGTCGTTCATTTTGCCCGAGTTCTCAATACTCAATCGCTACATATTTTTGAATTTAGTTTAAGTTTACAGAAATGCAAGCGTCTACATGCTGCCGTTGCCTCAAGGATGGAGTCTTGGCTTACCTTTGCTTAGACGATTGGGGGGGCCAACTATGGGCACCCTCCCTTAAACTTACATGGTCTTAATTCCTCATGGGCGGCCAAAGTGAGAAAAGGGAGTTTTTTAAAAAAAAATAAAATTAGAAAATAAAGATTTACCTCATGCAGCGATGGCGGCCGCTCTGCGCAGAGAGAAACAACACCGAGAGAGGGCGTTCGGGAGTTCCCTTGCATGTGCTGTAGTGACAAAACCTCACTTGTTTGGCATGGCGATCCCGATGAGGTCCACCCGGTGTAACTTCGTCGTGGTCGATTATCGACCCTTCCCTGACACAAGATCTGATTCCCACGGCCACTACCTTCCCGGTTCTCTGTACAAGGGCGCTTAACTGTGGCGGCAGAGTTTTGTATGCATGCAACTTGCATGCATACACCTTGCATGAGCTTCACAAATTTCTCCTCCATCGCTTGCAAGAGCAGTTTATGGCAGCACATACCCCTGAATTCCCTAGAAATGAAAGGGAGAGAGAGATCAAGAGAGAAAAGGAGACTAAAAAATCCACGCCTCGTCTTCCATTCCCTCTCTTGATTCACCATGCTCTCCTCCTCTTCCCTGTGCTCTGATACCAGTGAAAGGACTAAGAGAATGTGATGATGGATCCACCGCCCTACCACCCTATTTATAGACTGGCTCCTAGCCCTAGCCATAATATGGATCCCCAGTCCACACTGGTCCAGTCCGAGCCCCTTGCTCAGGTCCCTGACCCCCTTTGCTTAGGACCCTTGTCCTGACAATGAACCAGGATCAACTCAAAATTCTTGTGTGTGTGAAGATTAGGTGTAGCCTCGCTCCCAATTGCACAGATGCAGTGCTCATTCGACCTGTTAAAAACCCTAAATTTACGCTTCGATTCTTTGTCATGACCATTTCATGGAAGCTTGAGTACTTCATTGGAGAAGCCCAAGTAGTTTTCTAAGGAGGGGAAACCCTAATTGCAGGCCTCACAACCTCAACCATGTACTGGAAGCAGCATGGGATTGCACTAGCACCCTGTAAAGGAATGGTTGTATCTCCTTGCTCATATGCCCAAATGAGCTCATTCTTGACTCTAGAACTTCCCACACAACTTAAGAAGCGATTGCACCATCATTGATGAGGAATATTGAGCTATTTGTAGGCTATTTTTGACCATTTTTAGCCCAAAAAATGCCCCTCTTTGTACGTAAAAAGCCCAAACGACCTAGGAAAAATCCCTAAATTTGTGGAAAAATACCATTGGACTGAAATGTCATTTGAACCTCATTTTTCCACTTGCTAAGCACTTTGGACACGTCTTTTATGTCCATGCACAAAACCTGCTAATTTTGGCCGAGATTGCCCGCATTGAACTTTCTAGGCAAAACGAGTGTGCCACTCACTTGACATTTCTACATTCCTAAAGAAAATTACAAATTCTTTAATGTGTTAAAACATGCGATAGTGCCACGTCCCCGGCCTCGCCTGCCCGACAAGGTATGTACACGCCTGCAACCATGGCTTCCGTTTTCACATATATCACACTATGTACATTGTAGCATTTGGTGCCACACATCATAAACATTAAGAGTGAGGTAGATATCACACTATGTACATTGTAGCATTTGGTTCCACACATCATAAACATTAAGAGTGAGTAAGGTATGTACACGCCTACAACCATGGCTTCCGTTTTCACATATATCACACTATGTACATTGTAGCATTTGGTCCCACACATCATAAACATTAAGAATGAGGTAGATATTTTTATTTTCACATTATGCATGTGTCATGGCACGACAGCGTCAAGCTTGAAAGCAAAAAACAACTTAGTTCCAAACACTGCAAGAGAAGAAAGGCAATAAGTGAAGGTCATACAACGACAATGAAGAAAAACCTCACATAATTCTTTCCTCACCATTAGAAGGTGGTGCATAAAAGACAGCCATTGCTTTTTTAAGCCTCTTCAAATGGACAAATATTATTTGACACACAGTAAGGAAACCCCTTGTCAATATTATCAGCACGATCCCTTACATTGGTAGTTTTCTTAGCACTTTGTGGAGATTGTACAAAGATAGATGAGGGCTTTGTCTCCTTGATGTGCAAATAGTGACCTAGATGTGATAAAACATCTTCATTGGAGGCCCCTCTACCAAGTTTCACCTTGCGTGGCACTGTGAATACATTCTCAGTAACTCCTCGTGCAGTGTAGCCCTTTGTACTAATTCCATCTTCATCACATCCTTCAACATCACTCACGGGATTAGAAAACTTACGCATCACCTCCTTGGTTACAACATCATTGATATGTTTAAATTTCCTTTTGGTGTGTGCAGGAGTACTATGATATCTGCCTTCTTAAGGAAACTAGTAAGCAAATGAATGGGATCCTCTTGGCTTTGGCTACCACATGTCTCTTGGATGAAATTTATGCAGTAAGAATAAACAACAAAACAATCACCACAAAAGCAACTCCATACATGTAGGATATATGATAGGGTATTCAGAAACACACCTTGTAGCTATAACTCTTCTCTTCCGAGCACCACCTTTGGGAGCAAGGGTCTGTATGGATGAGAAGCTCCTCTTATGCTCCCTTGCACCTAAAGATGTCCCTTTCAAACTTAATATTGTACCCTTAAGCTTTGCAAGCTTACCATCCTTCTCTTACACATGTTGTTGAAGAGTTTGTGCTTATTTCTCCACATGAATGATCCTCTGTTGCAGACTAGAATTGTTATGAATGATAGCTTGGTGTTGATGCATCCACCATTAAACACTATGAGCTTTGATAGTGGACCACCATTTGCAGTAGCCAAGAAGACCTGGCTCCCCTCTACCTTCATATTGCAAGAAGGTAGGGAGACTATTGAATGTTGGATACACATTAACCAAAGGGTCATTTGGGTAGAGGCAAGCATCCACTAAAATGTCCACATATGTGCACGACATGCACTGCGGAACTGTTGTGTTGTATGTAAGTCATAATGCTTGGAGGGTGCAAGCTCTTTTGACAACCAGATATATACGCGTTTTGTTTTTTATCGTTTTGTTTTTTACAGATATATATTCGTATTGTCATTTGTATCCATATCATGGAGAGATGGGATTGTATAGCATAGAATGAAGGAGGTAGAGAGGGTCCAAGGCAGAGATTATGGGCTGTATATTGTGGGTTGCAAAGACCATTATGTGCTATCAGCTCCAATATACGACAATCGCTTAATGCAGTATCCAAGACGATTGTGCTCCCCTCTATCTACATGCTGTAAGAATGAAGCAAGGCTATTGAATGTTGGATACACATTGATGGATGGATCATTAGGGTAGAGGAAACCATGCACCCAAAGGTCCACATTGCTATGATCTGTACCACGGCGTTGTTGTGCAGTTTGCAAGTAATAACACTTTGAGGCTGCAAAGTCCTTTGGGAGCCAAACATGTAGCTACAGATACCGTTTTCAAACTTGACGATCTTGCTGTGGATGGGAGGTTTGTACTGTCACCTAGCTCCATGGCAATGGGAATAAAGCTAGACTCAAGCAAGAGTGGAGAGCTTCAGCAGAACCACGAAGGGGAGCTATGGAGTGGAGAGCTTTGCGATTGAGAGCTACGGGATGAAGAGAGATATGGACTAGAGAAGAGGGCTATGGAGTGGAGAGCTATGGGGGAGAGAGCTGAAACAAAGCTATGGAGTGGACCTGACAAGGAGAGGGAAGGAGGAAGAGTGTGTGTTGAAAAGTAGGAGAGAGAAGGGAGAGGGAGAGGAGTGAGAGAGGGAAGGAGGAAGAGTGTATACTGAAAAGTAGGAGAGAGAAGGGAGAGGGAGAGGAGTGAGAGAGGGAAGGAGGAAGAGTGTATACTGAAAAGTAGGAGAGAGAAGAGAGAGGGAGACGAGTGAGAGAGAGGGGAGTGATTTTGGAGGGAAATAAAAAAAGGTGGGAAGTTTGATATTTTGCAGGTCTAGCAGTAACATTTTGAGAGAGAAAATTGATTTTGGGTATACATATAGGTTGGGGAGATGTTTTGAGTAAAAGTGAGGTTTCTTTGAATTTTTTTTGAAAAAAGTGATTTTGTGGACTGAGGTTATGGACGCTCTTGATGATGTGGCACAAAAAGGAGGGGAGGGTAGTTATTGTCATAAGGAACACCACTCTTTTGGATAAAGAGAGAATGTGCCTATCCTCCCTCCCTAGCCTCTATTTCAACCTACAGAAAACCTATGACAGCTTTAAAAAAAGCCTATGACAATACCTTCATTCAATGGTCTTGTCTCCTAAATCACCACATTTTAAATATTAATTCTTTAAATTTAGGGATCCTTACGAGACCCTTTTGCGGTTCATATTTTTTCTAATAAGGCTTCATACCCACAACCGCTGATAGCCGAATTTCGAAAATCAAAGAAAAAAAAAGAGAAAAAACCTTATTTTTCTCCCCCCCCCCCCCCCCCCTTCCCCTTGGCCTGCTAATATTCTTTCCCCTCCCCCTCCCCCTCCCCCTCCCCCTCTTCCCTACCCGCTCGCCTCACCCTCCCCTCGGCCTCATTCCCTCCCCCTTGGCCCACTGATATATTCCCTATCTCCCACCCATTGACTTGCTCCCCTACTCTCGTCCTTAAGCTCCCATGCAAGACAGTAGATACTATTCCCTCTCTCTCTCACCCACACATCTCCCCTACCCCACTCCATTTCCAAACCCCCCCCCCCCCCCTCCTTCACTCTCTTGTCCGGAGGCCCACGAGGCGCGGCCCTCCTCCCTCTCTCTCCCTCACACACTCTCTCTCTCACACAAGCCGGTGGAGGCGCAAGAAATACTCTCTAGAGAAAATGCGCCGAAGGCATGCCCCGGCCAACTCCGAAAAGAAGTACACTCGACATCGACGCACCGGCAGCACACCACTCTTTGGCAACACGCAACCACGATGCCATTCCAGTAATTTATAGGTTATTTTCATCATTATCTTCAGTTTTCACGCGAGCCATTGTAAATTTCCATTTTTTGTAAATATCCTCTCTCTAGGTGATGGTCACAAAGGCCCATCTAGAGATTCCCATCTTTTAAATAACCTCCCAAAACAAAGCAAGGGTCAACCACACCGGGCCCACCACTTGCTTTGTCTCCCCGATTAAGCTTACCCTAACCACACTGGGATTACCATAATCCAAGCAGCCCACACCTATAAATTGGCATTGAGAGGTCACTATCAGGGGGGGGGCAATTCATGAGGAGTCAAGCATTTGGTAGAGTGTAGTGGGAGGGATTGACACTGATGGGGGCTTTTCACAAGCCAAGCTCCCATACCCCTCTTCTCTCGTCCCCACCCCATGAAAACCCCCTCTTAGGGAGGGAGTGATCAAAAGCATTGGAAAAAGTAAGAAAAAAAATAAAGTATGATTATGTAAATATATAAGAAAGGTAAAATAGGCCACCTCGTGCCTGCGGGGTAGCCCATCCCCACCTTGCCTCCTTTTTCTTCACTGTTGCCCCGCCGTGTGTCCCTTTTCCTTTCCTCCACTCAAAAGGTCAATCCCCTCTCTCTTCCCCTTGTCCTTTCTCCTTTCTCTCTCCCCTCAAGCTACCCCACCTCTCACCAATAATGCATTATAACTCACCAATAATGCACCCTAACTCACATGCAACTTACCCTATCTTCCAAAATAGTATACCCCACCCCCTCTTTCTCTCTCCTATCATATCCCATGACCCAAATACCCCCCTCTCTCTCTAAAGGGCGCCATGTCTCTTGTCTTGTAGCTAAATAACCTCCCCCACACTCACACACACTCAGTTTCACTGAAAAAGGTGCCCACAGACCCATCCCCACCCGGTGGTTACCTGATTTTTCTTGTGTTCACACACATCTGCACACAGATTGACCTCTGAACACACTCCCCTCTCTCCCCTCTTGTAATTACTTTATTCTCCATGTCACCTCTCACTTTTTTTCATCAACCCATCTCTCTCTCTCTTAGTCTCTCTCTCATGAGACTGCTGTTCTGGCACATATACACACAGCCAGACAAGTGGGGCCCACAGTCACATGGCCTATGTACATAATGATTTCTTCATTTCTAAATTCTAGAATTTCTCCCCCCTCCTCCCCTATATAAAGAGGGGTCACCATCACACTAAGTACAAACCATCACCAAAGAACACACTATGCACTGTGTGTGCCTAGTGCACACACACACACCCACACCATCACCATCACCATCACCGCAATCACCATGCTTGTCTTGAGCATGACCTCTACACCCTTGGCTATGGAAGATGAAGGGCAACTAAATGAAGGATGATGGCCATAATCCTCGTGCGAGTCTTTGCCATCAACTCCCACCTATCCGCCATGTGCTCTACCACTCTCTCCCTTCTCATTCCCCTACCCTATGCTCCCCATTTCATCGCCTAATTCTCTAAATAAATCTTTAGGTTTTGTGAGTATGTTTTCTTGCAATGTTTTGCCCATGTGAGGTGTGCGGAATCGCCACCTAGTCTTGTGTTTTGGAGTGAGCTTGTGTATGTGTGAAGGGTGTGAGGATTCGCCATCCTTTTGTGGTGCCTAAGTACTAAGCCGCTATACCCCCTCCCTCTCTCTCTCTCTCTCTCTCTCTCACTCTCTCACACACACACACACTTGATCTCATTCCCTTTCCTCTTCATCATTACTCCCAAGCATCCATCTCTCTTGGGTGAAAACTTTGTTATGGTGGTGTGTTGTTTGCGTCCTAGCCATTGAAGCTAGGTGGTGCTCCCTGTTTGCTTTACCATGACAGGCTCGAGGCGCGCCATTCGGTCCCCGGTGTTTTAGAGGCCGTCGGGGGTTCGGGGTTCGTTTTGCTTCCGTCATTTGGTGCCCCCACTGAGGATCTTTTCATGAAACCCTTCAGTTTACAAGACTGAAACCCCTAAACTATTGTGAATGGATGAATGGCTAGCAGGATTTGCTAATTGGACGACAGAAGAAGAAGAGCTCCAAGCACAACTAGACGAACTCCGCATCTCCATCGAAGCTCGAGTGCCAGGCGTAACGGTAATCGATTTGCAGTGGGAGAGTCAACCAACACGCCAAACCCAGTGGATATACATAGGCCAAGTGCCAAGAAGAAGAAGGAGAAGGTCAAAACCATGTCCGCAACCTACAACCAACCCACAACAACAAAATGGAAGGAGCTCTACAAAATAGAGAATCAACACTATTCTACTTTGAGAATCGGGTAACTCAAGTCACCGAGGTAATTACCACAGTCAGTTTTCAAGTTGCACTTGATGCTGCAGCACAGATAACGAAAGCATTGGCTCACACTCTCACTAGAGAAACTAGGGATCTACTGAGTTTGTTTCAGGAAAGAACACCACCCTCTCCCACAAGCTTGGACAGTGACTAAGCACCTCTAAGCTTCACATGAATCAATACAACCTACCTCAAGACAGATCACACATACCAACACGTGTACGCTCAATCAAGGTAATACTGGATTTGAAGGCTCACTACCAGCACGTCATTGACACCATGCCGGGTGGGGAGCGGTTTTTGGAGGTTCTGGCATCAAATCAACCATTTGTCTTACCTTTGGTACAAGGCAATGTACCGTTTGAAGTTTTAATCTATGTCCTAGTATAAGAGGGTATACACGCCTCCTTGTAAAGAAGAAAAAAAACTTTTGCAAGTTAAGCAATGTGTCTTTCTAGCTCTCTCTCAGTAATCATGGCAAGTGTAGCATTTTCAACATTTAAAGGAAAGAAGGGGGAGGATTTAGTAATAGACTTCCTAGATGACTTTGAAGTAGCATGTGGAGTGAGCAACAAAGATACGGATGAATCCCGGGTTAGAATATTTAAGCATCTCATGAAGCTAGAAGCTAGATCATGGTACAATGCACTTCCACAAGCAACCAAGGATGACTGGGAACCCTTAAAAACCGCTTTTAAGAGGCGCTTTGGGGGAGGTACCACTTCAGAAAAGTTGTGGGACAAGTTGAGAGACTTGAAGCAGGAGGGTCTTTTAGAATATGCCACCTATGAGTCCAAATTTGTGGATTTGTGGGAACGGTGGGTTGAGTCACTGGCTAGGGGGGAAGCTGCACCCGATTTCCTAAAAAAAGATCGGTTCACGCATGGCTTATGGCCACTTCTCAAGGAGAAGGTGAAAGGTAGATTCCCGGCTACGTACGAGTTAGCCGTTGAGATTGCTCACCTTAAGGACAAGAAGCTGCCAATGAAAGCCAAAGAAACCGAGTCAACAGAAGCAGGAACATCGCGTCGACCAGCAACTACGACAACCACCATACCACCACCACCGGCTCTTGGGGTAAGAGATGACCAACAAGATATGTTGGCCCATATTACTGACCAACTGCAGAATTTGTCTGTCCACTTAATACAGCAAGGGAGGAGTCAAGAAAGAGATCAAGACCCTAGAAGAGCACGACGACAAAACAGGGAGTATCATTGCTACAACTGCGGAGAAGACGGTCACGGTATGTACTACTGTCCCAAACCACGACAAAACTATAATAGAGGAGGTAGGAGGAACCAATTGTCACCCCCTAGAGAAAGAACACCCCCACCCCGAGCACCACCCCCACCAACACAAATTCTACGTCCACCCCAGACACCACTACAAGCATCCATCCCACCTCTTCCACCAGCCCCACCACCTGATCGCCCTGTAAACATCATAAGGCTAGAAGAGAAAGGAAAAGCCGTAGTAGTGGATCCACCTAGAGCAAAGGAGAGGGACAAGGGTAAGGAGAAGGTAACCTTTTTAGAACCACTTGAAGCCATGACTGTGAAAAGAGCTAGGAGGGAGAAAGCTACACAATCAGATGATGAGAGAAGCATGAGAGGAGAAACTAGCAAGAGGCCATCTAGGCCACGACAAAAATTGGGCATCACCGACTTCCAGCTAGGGGAAAGTTCTAAGCCCTATGATCTAACATTGGATGTGGCAGAGCAAGGACCGAAGATTACATGGCCACAACTGCTACATCTTGTACCTAAAGTAAGGCGACAATGGTCTAAAATGGTAAGTACAAGACGCTCCAAAACAAAGGTAGCCGGAGCAATTTCGGGATGCAACATGGATGACATCCTTCCAATTGTCGACGTAAACATAAAAGGAAAGAGGGTTGGAAACACCTACATTGATGGAGGTGCACAAATTTGTGTAATGAGTGAAGCTATGATGCTTCGATTAGGGCTCGAGGTTGACAGGCCTTCTCCATGCAAGGCAAAGATGGCAAACAACGCAAAAGTTAAGTGTGTGGGTGTGGTAAGTGCCGTGAAAATCAAAATTTTCAACACTAAGGTAGAGGTAGATATTTTTGTGATGCCTACTAAGGGGGAGGGCTATCCACTAATTTTGGGAAGGCCATGGTTGATGGCCATGAAGGCAAAACAGGACTGGGGTACTGGCCTTCTACGCATGATCGGTAAGAAAGGGGAGACAATCTACTACGACATGAGGATTGGCAAGCAGAAGCAAATGAATCTGGAAACATCGGCAGATGAAACCACTAGCGAATCTTCCAGTTCTGAGGAGGAGACCACATCCACCGACGAAAGTGACAGTTCCATTGATGTGATGGGTATCATTATGAAGGATCCACAAAGGGTAAGCACAACTGGTGATCCATCACCAAAAGGGCAACCCAATGAAGAGGAGAGCAAATCACCTGGCCTAGGAGGAAGTAGGTTGAAGGGTATGTTGTCTACGGAATTGACACTTGAGGAGAAAGATAGTTTTTTGTAAATGTTGATGGGATTTTCTAACCTGTTCATTGACAACTATGAAAGAATCAGAGGCATTACAGTGGTGGAACATCATATTAAGCTGAAGGAAGGGGTAAAACCAGTTTTGCAAAAGCTACGACGACTAGGGGTCATACAAGAAAAGGCACTCTTGGCCGAGGTAAGGAAACTGCTGGAGGCGGGATTCATCTATCCTGTAGAAAACTCAGAATGGGTGTCACCCGTAGTGGTGACGCCTAAAAAGAATGGTAAGTGGAGGGTCTGTGTTGACTACAAACCACTAAATGCAGCTACAAAGAGAGACCACTTTCCTCTCCCTTTCTTGGATGAAATTCTGAATGAAGTAGCGGGTTTTGAATGCTATACCGTCTGTGATGGTTATTCTAGATACTTTCAAATACGCATATCCTTGGAAGATCAGCTAAAAACCACTTTTATCACGCCATGGGGTTGTTTTGCATACAGGGTTATGCCATTTGGTCTCACAAATGCACCTGCCACATTCCAAAGATATGTCACATATGTTTTTCAACCGTTCTTTGGAACATCCATAAGAGTGTTCATTGATAATTTTTGTATATGTAGCTCCCGTATTTCACATTTAGAAAAGGTAACTGAATGTTTGGCCAGGTTGCAGAGCCTAGGTGGGCAATTAAATGTGGATAAATGCCACATTGGGGAGAGTAAAGTCATTCTACTAGGCCATGAAATTTCAGCAAAAGGTATCAACGCCGACCCAAGTAAGGTGTCCGCACTCATAGCCCTACCTTCATCAACGACCGCACGTCAACTGGTCTCTTTTCTACAGAAGGTGAGGTACTTAAGTAGATTTATATATCTACTATCACAACTTGTTCTACCACTGCAACAACTCACTCAAAGATCAACTTTCACTTGGGACGAGGAAAGCGAACATCACTACAACAAGGTAAAGGAGGTCTTAGCCACTCTGCCAACTATCTCACCACCTAAGTGGGATGAAAAATTCTATGTCACCTCAAGTGTTGGTGATGACTCATTGGGGGCTGTGCTACTCCAAAAGGATACGACGACATCTTTCATGAGGCCAATCTACTTCTCTAGTCGAATGATGACAGCAGGAGAGAAAGGTTTCACCCATGTGGAACACTTAGTCCTAGCTCTTAGATTTGCAACTACAAAGTTTAGGTCATATTTTCTTCCTAAGCAATTTGTGATTCTAACCACGGATGAAATATTTCCCTATGTTGTACAACACATGGATGTGTCTGCTAGAATTACTAAATGGCTAGTTCGTCTGCAAGAGTTTGACTACACGGTACAGGTAGAAAGCACGACAAGGGCAAGTTTGGGGGGACTCATGACCTACCAAGTCTTTGAAAGGAAGGAGAAGCAATCTAAGGAAGGAGAAGTCCGATTACCTCCAGTACCACCGATGGTAGAAGGAGCATACTCTCTCTACTTTGATGGAGCCTACAAGCGAGCATCCGACAAAGCAGCTGCATGCATAGTGGTCTTTGATGACAAAGGGACAAAGGTATTTTCGTTGGGCCAATTGTTAGATTCACATTCTAACAATGAATCTGAGTATGCAGCATTAACCAAGGGTCTACAATGGTGCGTCTCGCAAGTTGTACAACGCCTTAATGTATTTGGGGATGCTCTACTTCTGGTAAGGCAAGTAAATGGAGCATGGACATGCAAGAATCTTAGTTTAAGGACTCACTTAAGTGGTGTAAAAACCTTGTTGGGTAAGTTTGAAGAAGTTCAAATACACCATATCCCAAGGGCTCAAAACCAAGAAGCAGATGCCCTAGCAAGTGAAAGACTACAGGAAGTGGTGGTGGTTGGAGCAATAAAACTAAAGCTCACTCCATTTCAAGGAAGTGATGCCTTGCCTGACATCATGCATTTTTTGGAAACAGGGGAATTCCCATCAGATTTAACAAAGGGACAGAAGCAATGGCTGACGCGGAAGGCCACAAGGTATCGACTCATCAATGACGGTTTGTACTGTAAGGGTAAGGACCAAATACTCAGGAAGGTCCCTCTCTCTCAGGAAATCACGGGAGTAATTGCTAGCTGTCATGACGGGGTTTGTGGTGGTCACTTTGCCCTAGACATAACAAGTAGGAAAATCTTGCAAGCAAGCTTCATATGGCCTAGACTCAACCGTGATGTACACCACTGGTGCAAAACATGTAACTTGTGTCAAAAGGCCGGCACTAGGTCACTTATGCCTGAACCACAGACACCTATTCTCTCATATGGCCCATTTGAAAGATGGGGTATCGACGCCATTGGGCCATTACCTAGGGCCAACTCAGGAAAATTCTACATTATCATGGGGGTCGACTACATGACTAGATGGGCAGAGGCTACAGCCACCACTAGAATCACAGCGGTAGAGGTAGCTAAATTTATCTACGAGCACATATGTTGTAGGTTTGGCACACCTTTAGAGATCATCTCTGATAGAGGGCCAGGTTTCAGAGCAGACTTGGTAGGAGAATTAATGCAAAAACTGGGCATTATAAGGAGGCACTCTTCACCATATTACCCTCAATGTAATGGCCTAGTTGAAAAGGTAAATGGAATGGTTTCTAAAATTATTACCAAGCAGGTAAACAATCATCCTGGAGACTGGGATAAGTATCTACTACCAGCTTTATGGGCCTACGTTCATTTCGTACATCCTTGGGATTCACACCGTATCATCTAGTATTTGGTAAGGAAGCAATCTTGCCCATTGAAGTGCAACTACAAAGTCTCAGAGTAATGGCAAGCCAACTTCAACAACCCAACATGCATTTGAGAGATCACATCATCAACTAATTGGAAAGACTGCAGCTAGACAGAGAAGAAGCAATAAATTATTATGCAGCACAAGCAGAGCATAGACGGCTTAGCTTTAACGAGCATCTCCGGAAAAAAGAATTGAAGAAAGGAATGTTGGTGCTCCTCTACGATAATCGCTTCGACACGCGCAAGGATAAGAAACTCCTACTCCGATGGGAAGGCCCTTTCATCATCAGGAAAAAGTATATGCCAATGGAAGCTACCAGCTTATGGAGGCTGATGGAAAACTTCATAAAATAGGGTAAATGGTTGGCGACTTAAACTTTATTTTCTTCGATTTGACCAGGCTCCACCAATTGACATTCCAGATGAAAACACACCATCAGCCACCACCTCCGACGATAATGATCAAACAGATGAGCTAGAGACATGAATGCCTCTAGCCAAAAGGGGAGGGCTAATGATGGGGGCTTTTCACAAGCCAAGCTCCCATACCCCTCTTCTCTCGTCCCCACCCCATGAAAACCCCCTCTTAGGGAGGGAGTGATAAAAAGCATTGGAAAAAGTAAGAAAAAAAATAAAGTATGATTATGTAAATATATAAGAAAGGTAAAATAGGCCACCTCATGCCTGCGGGGTAGCCCATCCCCACCTTGCCTCCTTTTTCTTCACTGTTGCCCCGCCGTGTGTCCCTTTTCCTCTCCTCCACTCAAAAGGTCAACCCCCTCTCTCTTCCCCTTGTCCTTTCTCCTTTCTCTCTCCCCTCAAGCTACCCCACCTCTCACCAATAATGCATTATAACTCACCAATAATGCACCCTAACTCACATGCAACTTACCCTATCTTCCAAAATAGTATACCCCACTCCCTCTTTCTCTCTCCTATCATATCCCATGACCCAAATATCCCCCTCTCTCTCTAAAGGGCGCCATGTCTCTTGTCTTGTAGCTAAATAACCTCCCCCACACTCACACACACTCAGTTTCACTGAAAAAGGTGTCCACAGAACCATCCCCACCCGGTGGTTACCTGATTTTTCTTGTGTTCACACACATCTGCACACAGATTGACCTCTGAACACACTTCCCTCTCTCCCCTCTTGTAATTAATTTATTCTCCATGTCACCTCTCACTTTTTTTCATCAACCCATCTCTCTCTCTTAGTCTCTCTCTCATGAGACTGCTGTTCTGGCACATATACACACAGCCAGACAAGTGGGGCCCACAGTCACATGGCCTATGTAGATAATGATTTCTTCATTTCTAAATTCTAGAATTTCTCCCCCCTCCTCCCCTATATAAAGAGGGGTCACCATCACACTAAGTACAAACCATCACCAAAGAACACACTATGCACTGTGTGTGCCTAGTGCACACACACACAGCCACACCATCACCATCACCATCACCGCAATCACCATGCTTCTCTTGAGCATGACCTCTACACCCTTGGCTATGGAAGATGAAGGGCAACTAAATGAAGGATGATGGCCATAATCCTCGTGCGAGTTTTCGCCATCAACTCCCACCTATCCGCCATGTGCTCTACCACTCTCTCCCTTCTCATTCCCCTACCCTATGCTCCCCATTTCATCGCCTAATTCTCTAAATAAAGCTTTAGGTTTTGTGAGTATGTTTTCTTGCAATGTTTTTCCAATGTGAGGTTTGCGGAATCGCCACCTAGTCTTCTGTTTTGGAGTGAGCTTGTGTATGTGTGAAGGGTGTGCGGATTCGCCATCCTTTTGTGGTGCCTAAGTACTAAGCCGCTATACTCTCTCTCTCTCTCTCTCTCTCTCTCTCTCTCTCTCTCTCTCTCTCTCTCTCTCTCTCTCTCTCTCTCTCTCTCACTTGATCTCATTCCCTTACCTCTTCATCATTACTCCCAAGCATCCATCTTTCTTGGATGAAAACTTTGTTATGGTGGTGTGTTGTTTGCGTCCTAGACGCTGAAGCTAGGTGGTGCCCCCGGTTTGCTTTACCATGACAGGTTCGAGGCGTGCCATTCGGTCCCCGGTGTTTTAGAGGCCGTCGGGGGTTCGGGGTTCGCTTTGCTCCCGTCAACACCATCACCATCATAGGAAGGGAGGGTTTGTGTGTTGTGTTTGCCTTGGGAATTGCACCATGCGAAGGGAACCACATCCATCTCTCGACTCCAATGGTCGATGCACACACGTATACACGCTCTTGGTAGTAAGTATTCACAATCATTGAGTCTTCTTAGAGAACGCACCAAGTAGGTTGCACCACCTCCTCTCCCTATCTCTCTACCAGCACGGCATGCCACTTTGTAAATTTTACAGAAATAATTCACCTTGACACCCCCGAGGGTTTTCATCATTTGCAAATCTCTCTCTCTCTCTCTCTCTCTCTCTCTCTCTCTCTCTCTCTCTCTCTCTCTCGCGGTGTGTAAGTTTGCGGTTTTCATATCATCGTGGTTTGCGTCCTAGCCGCTCAAAGCTAGGTGGTGTCCCCTGTTCACTTTACCGCGGGCATGCTCGAGGCGCGCCATTCGGCCCCTATCGTTTTAGAGGCCGTCGGGGTTCGGTGTCCGCTTTGCATCCATCATTTGGTGCCCCCATGGAGGAGGGATTTTCTAAGACCCTTCAGTTTACAATGCTGAAAGTGACGCCCACTATCAATCATGGACGAATGGCTGAAGGAATTTTCTACTGGAGGACGGAAGAAGAGGAGATGAAGCAGCCACTAGCCGCCCTCATTGAGGTGCTACTTCTAGGCTGCAGTGTCATTATCATTCAAGAGGTAAATTCTCTGTCTCGTGTCGCTCGTTCTAACTATAAATCGAAAGCATCCGGTGGGAGGTTGGGGAAGTGCCATCACTGTTGTCAACTAAGGCACACTGTCAATGAGTGCCAGCAACAGGGCAGCGAAAGGGCTGTAGTCATCTACATCGACATTCATCACGAAGAAATCATTCATGTCAAGGAAGGGAAGAAAACGGTGAGACCTCTTTTCCCAAAAGAAACTACAATCAAAGATATAACTCCAAAGTGGCCTAAAGGGGCTGCTCGAGCCAAAGGCAAGGAGAAGATAAGCCAGTCTGGAAACACATGACCCCGAACGGAGAAGCATCTGGCCAAGCAAGTGCTTCAAGCTCGGAAAGTCGGGTCGTATCCACTTTGTCAAGGAAGAAGTCATCCGAAGCTAAGCAGCGGAAGGTCGCCTACCGATTTGCACGACATATGCGAGTGCTACCAATCCACTTTGACAATCCGGAAGAAGAAGTGGTAAGAAGATTCCCATGTCCTAGAGAAGAGTGGTTCGGCTACTTCTCTCGCTGTTTTGGGAAGCGAGTGGAGTACCTTCCTCCTCTCCCTATACAAATTATCCTGAAGAAGCTCTCTACCACAGGAGAAACCCATTGGGCTGGGGACGAGTTGCAACTGAATGGAGTAGAATTTATGCAACACGCCAATTACAAAAATTACCTGCAATTGTTGTTATCCAAGAGGCTAGGAGTGGTCAGACACGTCACCATCACCCCGTACGTGTTGAGCAACGAAGGAAAGGTACAGCCCATGAAAGGCGACGACCTCTTGTGGATGTGCTAACTCATCAACACTGGCATGGTAAGAGTATAAGTAAGTATTCCACCCTCTGTGCATGATGGAAAACGGGTCGACGGAATTTCCGTTCAGATTCGTGTAGCATATGCATGTGAATATCTATGTAGATAGGAAAGTCTTCAACCAACAGAAGATCGTATACCTATTCGATGCGGCGGTACTAGGAGAAATCCTCAATTCCCCGAACCCTATCATTCTTCCCATATTAGATTACCATCATTCCTTTAATGTCTCTATTTTTATCTTGTTTTAACCTATCCACCCACCCCTGTAAAAAGCCGCTACTGTTAATGTAAAAAAAAGAAAAAAGAAAAAAAGAAAAGGGTATGTAATTTCCTGAGTCACCACCACAGCAAGCGTTTCTTTCCCCACGTTCAGTGGAAAGAAGGGAGAGGATCTCACCACCGACTTTTTGAATGATTTCGACATTGCTTGTGTCGTCTCCAACAAAGATGACGACGTTTCACGACTTAGAATTTTTCCTCTACTGATGAAAGTAGCGGCCAAGTCCTGGTATAATGCATTGCCCCGGGCTACCAAGAATGCATGGGATGTGTTAAGGGCTACTTTTGTAAACAGGTTTGGTGGAGGCACAACCTCGGAGAAGCTATGGCAGCTACTAACAGAATTAAAGCAGGGAGGCCTGCTGGAGTATCCCACCTACGAGTCCAAGTTTGTGGACTTATGGGAGAGATGGGTTGCCTCACTGGAGGAAGGTGAAGGAGTGCCTAATTTCCTAAAGAAGGACCGTTTGATTGCTGGTCTATGGTCGCCGCTTAGAGAGAAGGTGAAGGGAAGGTTTCCTGCAACATATGAGTTGGCAGTCGAAGTAGGCCACCTTAAAGACAAGAAGCTGCACATGTAAGCAAGAGTAAACGAGTCAGAGGAAACAAGCTTGGCCCGACCAACCCTAGTGGCTGCAACAACCAATCATAGAGTCCAACCGCAGGAGGCATCAGAAGAGCAGCAAGACCTGCTGAGTCGCATCACCACCCAACTAGAGAGTTTATCTGTGCATTTGGTGCAGCAAGGGCATGCAGCTGGCAGAAACCCAAAACAAGGAAGGGGACAACAAAGGCAGAACCCAGAGTACCATTGTTACAACTGCGAGGAAGATGGCCATGGAATATACTACTGCCCACACCCGAGGAGTCAAAATTTCAATAGAGGGGGGAGACAGAATCAAATCTCTACGCCAAGAGCAACAACACCACCACCTAGGCAGCCAGGACCAATCCCACCGGTCCAAATCCTTCGACCACCTGTACAACAACAACCACCACACCAACCTCTCATTCTGCCACTACCCCCACCACCTGCTGTGAACCAAGCGGTGAGTGTTATTAGCTTGGAGGCTAAAGGGAAGGCGAAGGTAGAAGAATCAGGTCGAGAGAATCACAAAGGAAAAGTGAAGGTAGAAGAAGTGGATGCTATGGGAGTGAAGCGTGCGAGGCACGAGGAGGCATCTCAAAGAGAAGAGAAGATGAAAGGAAAGGCCAAGTCTAGCAAGCAAGTAGCTAAACCGCGGCGGAAGATAGACATCGTGGACTTCTCACTAGGTGAGTATGCAGAACCCTATGACTTAGTTTAGGATGTGTTAATGCCCCAATTAATCCACCTTGCACCCAGAATGAGGAGGCAATGGACGAAAATGGTAAGTTCCAGGAAATCAAGACCCAGGATAGCTGAGGCTATCTCTGGGAGGGATCTCGACGACATCCTACCAACCATGGACGCTCACATCAAGGGACAATGGATTTCAAACGTCTACATAGATGGTGGCGTGCAAATATGCGTCATGAGTGAAAAGATGAGGCACCATCTAGGTCTAGAGGTAAGTAGACCGGTACCCTGCCGAGCCAAGATGGCAAACAATATAAGAGTGAAATGCATAGGCATTGTAAATGCGGTCAAAGTAAAAGCATTTAATACAGAAGTGGAGGTAGACATCTTCGTCGTGCCACACAAAGGGGAGGGCTACCCCATCATTCTTGGGAGGCCTTGGCTTATGGCTATGGAAGCTAAACAAGACTCGAGCACCGGGATGATCCACATGAAGGATGCTAAAGGGAAGTCCATATTCTACGACATGAGGACTGGAAAGCAGCACAACATGATCTTGGAGGCTTCAAAAGATGAATCCACCAGCGACTACTCGTCTACCTCAGGAGAAGAGACGACCACCACCGACGGAAGTGACAGTAACATCGAAGAAATGGGAGTCATTCTTAAAGACCCAAACAGATTAACAAAATCTGAAACAACCTCGACAAACCAAGAGGGATCATCAGGTATGCAGTCCTTGGAGGATACAGGTAAGCTACAAAAAATGCTCTCAAATGAGTTAACCTATGAAGAAAGAAAGGAGTACGTCTCCATGCTAGGTAACTTCACTACTTTGTTCATCGATGGCTATGATGAGATCACAAGAATTACAGTAGTACAACACCACATAAAGCTCAAGGAAGGCAGTAAACCCATAGTACAAAAGCTCAGAAGACTTGGAGTAATCCAACAAGAGGCATTGCTTAAAGAAGGGAGAAGTTTTCTACAAGCAGATTTCATCTATCCTGTCAAAGACTCAAAATGGGTCTCCCCAGTAGTAGTCACACCAAAAAAAAATGATAAGTGGAGAGTCTGTGTGGATTATGAACCTCTCAATGTAGCCACGAAGAGGGACCACTCTCCCCTCCCATTCCAGGATGAAATACTCAATGAAGTGGCAGGTCACGAGCGATACACCGTATGCAACGGCTACTCAGGATACTTCCAGATTAGCATTGCGGAGGAGGATCAGAAGAAGACAACCTTCATCACACCTTGGGGATGTTTTGCCTACAGAGTGATGCCGTTTGGCCTCACTAACGCCCCGGCCACGTTTCAACGCTATGTGACTTTTTTTTTCCAACCCTACTTTGGAACATCAATACGGGTTTTTATAGATGATTTTTGCATTTATAGCTCACGAGCCCTTCATTTAAATGGCTTAACCAGGCTGCAAACCTTGGGTGGCCAACTCAACATGGACAAGTGTCACATTGGTGAGAGCAAAGTCACTCTCCTTGGTCATGTAATTTCAACAAAAGGAATCGAGGCTAACCCGAGCAAGATTGAGGCTCTGGTATCTTTATCGTCACCCACCACCGCCAAGCAGCTAGTTTCTTTCCTTCAGAAGGTAAGATACTTAAGCAGGTTCATTCACCTGCTATCTCAAGCGGTCCTTCCCCTACAACAACTCACCCAGAGGGATGTCTTCTCATGGAGTGAAGAGATCGAGCAGTAGTTTACTGAGGTGAAGCAAATCCTAGCTAAGCTTCCCACTATTTCACCTCCTAAGTGGGACGAGCCATTTTATGTGAACCCTAGTGTGGGAAGTGATACACTCGGAGCAGTGCTAATGCAAAAGGACCCCAAAACTTCTTTCATGCACCCTATTTACTTCTCTAGTCGGGTCATGACCCCGTCAGAAAAAGGATTTACCGAAGTAGAACACATGGTTCTGGCACTAATGTTTGCTACCACAAAGTTCCGCTCCTATCTCCTGCCTAGACCCTTTGTAATCCTGACAATGGAGGAGGTCTTCCCATATGTAATGCAACACATGGATGTCTCATCTAGGATCTCAAAATGGTTAATTAGACTACAAGAGTTTGACTACATCATGCAAGTAGAAAACTCCACTAGGGCTAGTTTAGCGGTAATTCTCACTCATCGCCATTATGAGAAGAAGCTTAAGGTCAACACGGAAACAAAGGAAGAAACACCAACTATAGGAAGTCCTAGGCTAGAGAGAGCTCACTCTCTTTTCTTTGACGGAGCATACAAGAGAACAATGGATCAGTCTGGAACAGGCATGGTCAATTTCAATGAACAGCAAGAAAGAGTATTCTCCATGGGGCAGTTATTACACTCCCACTCCAACAATGAAGCAGAATATGCAGCTATAATTCTTGGGTTGAAACAATGTATTTCACAAGGAATTCAACACCTAAATGTGTTCGGCGACGCTTTGCTTTTTATAAGGCAGATAAATGGCACCTGGGATTGCAAAAATCAAGCTTTACTTGGTCAACTTCGCCAAATGAAGGACCTTCTAAAGAAGTTTGAAGCAGTGAAACTATTCCATGTCCCCAGAGCAGAAAATCAAGAGGCAGATGCGCTAGCTAAAGAAAGAATAAAAGACGTTGCCGTAGGGGCGATTAATTAAAACTATCCCTCTTCCAAGGTAGTGATGATATGCCTGATATCATCAGTTTTCTAGATACAGGAGAATGTCCAACAGGACACACCAAAGGCCAAAACCAGTGGATGGTAAGGAAGGCTACTAGGTACCGCCTTATAGACGACCACTTGTATTGTAATGGCAAAGATCAAATTCTCAGGCGGGTGCCAACCTCCAGTGAAATCATAGAGGTAATTTCAAGTTTCCATGATGGCGTCTGCGGCGGTCATTTTGCTCTAGGTATCACCAGTAGGAAGATTCTATAGGCAGGATACTTTTGGCCTAGTTTGAACAAGGATGTACACCATTGGTGTAAAACATGTAAGGCTTTTCAAGTGGCCAGATCGCACATTGACCTACGAGCCACAAACCCCTATCATCTTATATGGTCCTTTTGAGAAATGGGGAATAGGTGCAGTCGGTCCTTTACCAAGGGCCCAATTAGGTAAATTGTACATCATAGTGGGTGTAGACTACATGACTCGATGAGCAGAAGCAACAGCCACCCCCCGCATTACAGCCCAAGAGGTGGCAAAGTTCATTTTTGAGCATATCGTTTGCCATTTTGGCACTCCTCTTGAGATAATATTAGATAGAGGACCAGGATTCAGAGGTGATGTGGTGGGAGAACTAATGAAGAAGTTAGGCATCACACGTCGGCATTCCACACCATACTATCCACAATGCAATGATCTGGTAGAGAACATGCATGGAATGATTTGAAAAATCATCACAAAATAGGTGAACAACCACACAGGGGACTGGGATAAACATCTCATGGCAGCTCTTTGGGCCTACAGAACAACGTTCCGACATCACTAGGTTTCACTCCTTTCCATCTAGTTTATGGGAAGGAGGCAATTCTACCCATTGAGGTACAAATAGCCACCTTACGAGATTTGGCTAGCGAGACACATCGTCCAATTGTAAACCTCCACAACCACATCTTGGATCTGGAGAGACTCCAAATGGATAGAGAAGAAGCAATCCATCACTATGCAGCACAGGTAGAACGACGTCAGCTTACTTTCAACCAAGGGCTTAAAAAAAAGGGACTGGAAAAAGGCATGTTAGTACTGCGATATGACAACATATTTGACACTGGAAAGGATAAGAAATTTCAACCCAGATGGGAAGGGCCATTCATCATCAAGAAACGCTATGACAATGGCAGCTATAAGCTGATGGAAGCAGATGCGAGAATTCACAAGACTAGGGTCAATGGATGGAGACTGAAAAGGTATTTTCTTAGGTTTGACCCAGAATTTGTGCTAGACATTCCAAAGGAGGGAGAACCCTCTAACTCTACAGCTGAGGAAGCAGAAGAAGGGCTAGACGCATGAATGCCTCTAGCCAAAGGGAGAGGGCTAATGATAGCCGACTTTCGAAAATCAAAGAAAAAAAACTTATTCCCCCTCCCCCCCCTTGGCCCGCTAATATTCTTTCCCCTCCCCCTCCCGCTCTTCCCCACCCGCTCGCCTCACCCTCCCCTCGGCCTCATTCCCTCCCCCTTGGCCCACTGATATATTCCCTCACTCCCACCCATTGAGTTGCTCCCCTCCTCTCATCCTTAAGCTCCCATGCAAGACAGTAGATACTATTCCCTCTCTCTCTCACCCACACATCTCCCCTACCCCACTCCATTGCCAACCCCCCCCCCCCCCCTTCACTCTCTTGTCCGGCAGCCCACGAGGCGCGACCTCCCCCCTCTCTCTCCCTCTCTCTCTCTCTCTCTCTCTCTCTCTCTCTCTCACGAGCCAGTGGAGGCACAGGAAATCTCTCTCTCTCTCTCTCTCTCTCTCTCTCTCTCTCTCTCTCTCTCTCTCTCTCTCTCTCTCTCTCTCTCTCTCTCTCTCTCTTATCCACACACCCTATCCCTCCCTCTCCCTCACAATGTCCCTCTCTCAGCACGACACTCTCCCTCTCTCTCCCTCTCGGGCGCTCAAGCCGCGCAGACCTCACATTCTCTCTCTCCTTCTCATGGACAGCAGGAGTAGAACCTCCCCCCCCTCTCTCTCCACACACACACACACACCATCACTCTCCCCCCTTTGGCGCTGTACACGAGCTCACAACAGAAACCTCTCTCTCTCTCTCCCAGCCGGGCGTTCAGGCCGCAGCAGATCCACACACACACATACACAATACACACACACACACACACCGCACACACTCACGCTCTCTCTCTCTCTCTCTCTCTACCCCATCTCCCCCTCTATCCACCTCGCGTAATTTAGCAGGCAGCCGGCCGTGAGCCATCAACAAAAGAAAATATATATATATATATATATATATATTAAATCCCCCTTCCCACGCACATTTACACGCACACACACATATACATACACACACACACGCATATACACACCGCCCCACAAAAAAAACAAAGGTTACGACTACGACATCGACGAATAAGAAGAAGGATCCAAAGCACGCGCCGCCAACAACAGAAAGAGAAAATGCATCGAAGGCATGCCCCGGCCAACTCCGAAAAGAAGTATGCTCGACATCAACGCACCGGCAGCACACCACTCGCCGACAACACGCAACCACGATGCCATTCCAGTAATTTATAGGTTATTTTCATCATTATCTTTAGTTTTCACCCGAACCATTGTAAATTTCTATTTTTTGTAAATATCCTCTCTCTAAGTGATGGTCACAAAGGCCCACCTAGAGATTCTCATCTTTTAAATAACCTCCCAAAACAAAGCAAGGGTCAACCACACCGGGCCCACCACTTGCTTTGTCTCCCGGATTAAGCTTACCCTAACCACACTGGGATTACCATAATCCAAGCAGCCCACACCTATAAATTGGCACTGAGAGGTCACTATCAGGGGGGGGCAATTTATGAGGAGTCAAGCATTTGGTAGAGTGTAGTGGGAGGGATTGACACCATCACCATCACGGGAAGGGAGGGTTTGTGTGTTGGGTTTGCCTTGGGAATTGCACCATGCGAAGGGAACCACATCCATCTCTCAACTCCAATGGTCGATGCACACACGTATACACGCTCTTGGTAGTAAGTATTCACAATCATTGAGTCGTCTTAAAGAACGCACCAAGTAGGTTGCACCACATCCTCTCCCTATCTCTCTACCACCACGGCATGCCACTTTGTAAATGTTGCATAAATATTTCACCCTCACACCCCCGAGGGTTTTCATCATTTGCAAATTTCTCTCTCTCTCTCTCTCTCTCTCTCTCTCTCTCTCTCTCTCTCTCTCTCTGTGTGTGTGTGTGCGTGTGTGTGTGTGTGTGTGTGTAAGTTTGCGGTGTTCATATCATCGTGGTTTGTGTCCTAACCGCTCAAAGCTAGGTGGTGCCCCCTGTTCACTTTATCATGGGACAGGCTCGAGGCGCGCCATTTGGCCTCCGTCGTTTTAGAGGCCGTCGAAGGTCGGGGTCCACTTTGCGTACGTCATCGCTACTCGCGACCTTTCTCTCGCTCGCCTCGCGATGACAATTATTGTTTTTTTGTTCGCCCAACACTAGCAACAGATACACCAATAGTTTGCACCACCCCACTCCAACCACCCTAAATAGCTTCATATACCTTTAGCCAATATAGCTGAGTCGTGGGTAAGAGCAAGCGAGATAGGATCGCGTGAGCCCGTAGTCCTAATTTTCCCTTGAATGTAATCCCACCACCCAATGGAAACATGACATTCAACGGATCCAATCAAACCCTAATTATTTCTCACCACTCATGCAAAATGAAGGAAAAAGTCTTTATTTTTTTATTTTCTTTTTTTAAGTAATGTTTTCTTTTCACCAAAAAAAAAGGCAAAAAATTAAATGGCCCACTGAAGCTACGTGGAAGGGAAATGTGGCTGGACGAAAAGCAAATATTGCGCGTGCGTTTCTCGCACGGGTACATTTCAACCTACATTCTAAGGTTAAAACCAGGTCTGACAGAAAGCAGTCTTTTTAGCAGAGTCTCGCTCAACAGCTAGGGTAAGGCATTGAATAACCTTAATTAGGGTAAACTCTCCATTCAGAAAGCAGTACAATATGGTACAGAATGTGCAGGCGACGGTAGGCTGTAAGAAGACCTCAAGCTTCAAGGTCACAGCCAAGGATTCTCGAGCACGTTGTAATTCTCGGGATGTCCTAGGCGCTTGCACTCCTCCTGCTTACAAACTCTCGGATAGCTGGCAGCGCTTGGAGGCACAAAGCCGTGATGGGTGCCTCTCCTTCAGCACCCGAGGCTATTACTCAGCCACCATGGACCAGACCTGCCCTTCCTTAAACACAGCCACTGCTTGATTCATCCTTTCCCTCACCATTGTGCGATGGCTTCATCTGGTTAATCAAGCAGGTACCATCGACGCAGGAAGACGGTTATCGTCTCCTGGTACTCTTGACCGCCTCCTGCTGGAGGGTTCTTGGCGATGGAGGCGCTTTCTCCCCCTACCTCAGGTGAGGGCGATGAGTGGATCAGATGGTTTACATGAACTGGATACGGCGTTGCGATATAGCAAGATGGGAGTGAGAGCGGATGATACGCACAGCTTCACAGCGTTTTTCCAACCACCATTGCCCGCGGGGAAGGCAGTAATTGCACCTGCTATCAGCTAGCACCTGTCCTAATCATTGTAGTCATTTCTCCCATAAAGTAAGATTGTTTTATTTCTTCTCCGTTGTAATTGATGATGTTGGAGTTGCACTCCATCTACCTTCCTAATAGTTTTATGAAATTACTTAGGCACTTTCAGTACTAAAGCCTCTTTGGTTATATCATGCCGGTCTTCTTTGGGTAATGCTGAGCTGCATGTGTTAGGGCATTTTGGCCCTCAGATTCTCTTGTGTTAGCACGTGCTGGCCAATTTTACACAAATTTTAAGGCTCAACAGTGAAACTTTCAATTTGGTAGTACATGCTCAAATTTTCAAAAAAACGTAAAATTTAGAGAATAGTGAAGAATAAATTAGAAAAAAGGAAAGTTTACAAAAGGCCCCAATTATAAGGGAGGACATGGGCTATCGTGATCGTGAGAGAAATGGCCAAAAATTTAAAAGACATTTCCCAAATTTTCACATTTTATGAGGTTCTAAATTTGATTTTTCCCGAACAGTGGTCCGACGTTACAAAAAACGATGCAACTGAACCCCCGTTGACATTGTTGTAGCGTTTTACATTTGTCATCTTGGTTTGTGGGCTTCTGGAAATGCACCCTCCACTCTGCCAATTTTGGCAGAGTTTGGAAAACGCTGCCCCCCTCTCTCTAGTCTCTCTCATGCGCCGTCCAGAAACGACAAGTAGCTTTACTCGCAACTGCAAAGAATGTTGAGCTCACGCAAAGCTGCCCTTGCAGCGTGCAAATGCGCTCTAATTCATATTCCTAGTGGCAAATTACAATAAATTACATGCAGTTTGAGCATGCCTCGACTAATAGTCGACGTAATTTTGACTAGTAGCTTAATGCAGCTTTCCGTCAAGGTCCAAGGTCGGGCGGTAGAGCATCTTGGCCCTCCATTTACTGTCTATTACACACCGTAATTTCAGAACGCATTGTCAGATGTAGCTAGGATACATCAGTAGCTGGAATTTGTTTGATAGTAGATACTCTATGCACCCAAACGCAATCATTGCCTACCAAGTAAGAAATGGGAAGGAATCAATGCCTGTTCTGCGCTTGAGAATTTTGCACATGCAATGGCATGGTGCCACCCTAGCACAGGTAATCTATAATTACATTCTGCAATGGATGTCCACTTGAAGTTGCTTCCCACCAATGTTCCCGATCACTCCTGATTGCCTTTGCTGCACCTTCTCCCTTGATGCCTCATGAATAGATAGTGTTGGCCCTCTTGGCCCCCCCACCCGGACCCTTGACGGTCAGGAATGGTCCCTTAGAGACCATTCACCACAATCCTCCTCCCCCATGGCTCCTGGCATCTGCCGATCGCCAAGGGGTCGAAGGATTATGGAGAATGGTCAGTGAGGGACCATTTCCTACTCCGTCAATAGTCCAGGGGAAGGGGTTACACTGTACATCTATTGATGATCAGAATATGTTGTAGTGATGTCTTGTACTGTACTGTGAGCCTGCAGTTGCCTCTTGTGCTATAATTCAGTAGACAAAAATCCGAATCACTTTGATGATGACACATCATCACTCATTACGAGGCTTTTTGCAAATTGTGGGCTGCTTGACAAGTCAGCACATGGAACATAAATTTGGCGAAATATGGCACCCTCGTCTTGGGCTATGACGGCCGAGAATGGTCTATCAGTGACCATTCCTGGGAATGGTCACTAACAGACCATTCCCTACATTATAATTTATATTTGTTGTTGATAAGAAAACGAGAACATCTTCCTCTTGAGCTTCCTCTTGAGCTCTCCAAATGAAAGTTTTCTAGCAAACATCGAGTGTCTGGCAATATTAATGCCAAAACAAATCCAAATCTAAATACAATCATGATAATTTGTGTGCGTGTATATATATTATCATATTCAATTTGAAGCTTTTCCTCCACCCCCAAATTCCTCTACAAGGAGCACAGTGTTATCTCCAAAGCATGCATGCTTACTCCCAGCCAACACGACACATAGTACAGATAATCCTCTCTCTCTCTCTCTCTCTCTCTCTCTCTCTCTCTCTCTCTCTCTCTCTCTCTCTCTCTCTCTCTCTCTCTCTCTCTCTCTCTCTCTCTCTCTCAACACTATATATATATCACACATGTAGCTTCTAATGGATTTGTGGTTGGGGGAATTAGGGCATCCATGTATAAATTTGGGTAATTTTTCAAATTCGGAGATGAATTGTGAATTCGGACCAGTTTGCACCCCATGTTTTGAACCCATGACCTCCCCGAAACTAGTTTTTCTTGGTGGGCCTTTGACATACATTATCTGATAATTTTTGGAGTGTAGCTGGTTACTTGGTTAGTTGGTTGTGATTGTTGTCACGTTGGGTTTTGTGGTGGAAAACGAGAAAATGAGTAGATCAACCAATTGATAGGCACCAATAATAGCTTAGCTTGGGACTTGATGAGCATTGCAAAGAAGCAAGTTGTGTCCCATAGCGCTCTCCCTATACAACAAAGGGCTACTAAAGAGGCTAATTACATCAAGCAAAAGTGTTGCAATTTAACCACTTTGGTAGTTTTTTGCAGATTGCACTGTTCAAACTAGTAATATTGACCATTTATTCTCTAGACCGTGGACCCATTTTCGAGACACACATCTTATTCTCAATCAAGCTTAGTTAACTTTCTTTATTTCGCATAAAAGATGAGAGAGAGAGAGAGAGAGAGAGAGAGAGAGAGAGAGAGTAAACATGTACATAATGCATTGAGTATTTCAATATATAAGTTGAATTGCCAAACTATGAGAAAAGAAATGTGTATCTATTTCATATATAGATATGATGATCGAGATTGAGCATGCACAGGTGAGGAAAACATGGAATTATGACCAACATTCAATATAAGTTGATAAAGAATAGTGTAGAGCAAATAAAGGTCTAAAGGTGTCTTTCCATTGCCATCTTCTACAACTAATTTGTGCGGATGGATAAATGTTTTCTATTTCTTTTGAAAGTCAATCAAATTATTGTTAATTAGGCCCATACATCTTTGAAAAATCCCTCAATAGGTATGTGATAGATTTACCAAGCTTTTTTTACCATATACAAAGACTGCCAACGTTTTTTACTTCTTCAAGTTAAGAAGTGAAGTGCAGTTTCGCGTAAAATTTGCTAATTTTAGAAAAGTAAATTTTTTCATTTTGAGCTTTTTATGTATTTTGTATTTAGAAACCTTTTTCATATCTTGAACCCATAATTAAGAAGTTTCATGAAATTTTGATGTCATATACAAAAGTTATGTTTCATTTACTAGAATCTTGATGTGAGCCATTTTGTGGCTTCAGCTAGTTTTGTGGCTCATTACAAGTCTAGTGGTAAGGAAGCTTTTAAAAACTCAAAGAATATAGAAAGCATAAACAAACTATAAAAAATGAACTATACTAACGACCTGATAATCGAGTACGAATGTCATCCAATTATGCAAGCTGGAGGACAATGTTTGAGTCAAGCTGCAAAAAAGCAATGTGAATAGTTAAACATATTTTCTTGTAATGAAAGGTCATAGATTGAAACTGCAAAGTATACAACGCACGTCATGCAGAGGTGCCATACAAAAGTATGGTGGAGAGCTGACATTGTGGTCTCTCCAAATATAAGAAACGAAATCCATGCCCTACTCCGTAGAGTGTATGTGTTGCGCCAAGCAAATGCATAGGCAGGGGAAATTGAATGCAAATAATGGACCTTGCAATGTTGTCAAGTTGGAGGCATGCTTGTGCAATCGAAACATCCAGTGTTGTGAATATATGTCCCTTCTGCCATACACAAAATATGCGTCAAGAAAAATACAGAAGATGGAGGATACAACTTAGACTCTTTTTTTTTTCAAAACTCACAATTGTGAGTGATTGTATTAGATTATCACTAAGAAATATACAAATCACCCCAAGCTCATGTCTATCCTAGAGGAATAGAACGTTACATCAAAGCCTAGCAACGACCTATTACCGATCCTTCAAACTTGATAGCTCGATCGAATGGCGAGAGTCACCCTAAACCAGTCATCCAAGTTTTTGTCCTTTTCCTAACACATAAATCATCTCCTTACTTTCTTGTACAATCTTTGAGCAACTAGCCATAGAGAGTTCGTTCCCAAAGACATGGCAATTCCTGCCCTTCCAAATATTACTAAAGAAACAGTATCTGTTGGTTTGAGTGCAGATTAGAAACACATGACTTCAAAAATGTTTCCCACCAAGGCACAGATCCTTCTTGAAGAATCCTATCTTCCACGTTCTTTTTATCCATTTACAGACCTTTCTTGCTAGGCCTCTAATTGATGGGCATTCTATGAACAGGTGGACGAGGTCTTCGATAGCCAATCTGCACCTTGAACATCTATAAGACCCAATACCACCTAAATATTGACACCTGTTGGCAGAACCCCCACAACACCTTCCACATATTGAAAAACCTTCCACTGAGGCCACTTTAATTTAGATTCCAAATGTTCTTTGTGATCTCAAGCCATTGAGCTTTCGAACATTGTATCTTCCATTGTTTGTTAAGGGATCGAGCTAATCAGCCTTGTTCATTAATTCTTGGTAAATATCCTTGGCACATGGTTTTAAAAAATGGCTATTCTTGGGCCATTTCCAAGATTTCCACTCGAAAGTAAAATCCCAAATCGGCATCAAAATATTGCCCAGGCCTTTTACAACTCTACTAACATGTAGCTTCTCACTGCCATTAAGTTGAAACCGGGTAGTCAGCTGGTCTGAGTTTTTTCAGCACTTGCTATTTTCATCCTAGAAGTTGGTCAACCATCAGAGTCCTTTATTGTTCACCCTTCTTGCAATTTCTCTCGAGTAAGGGTTCAAGATTATACCAGTAGTGTTACATACCAAATGGGATCGATGCAAGATATATTTCTAGAATTATCTGGTTAATTCACCCCATTCCAATACCCATGTTTCTCTATTGCACTTTCGCACCAGCTCTCCCATGATGCCACCTAGTCTCAAGCTAGACCACCTTGGGGCTAATAGTTTGTCATGCACCTTGATCCCTTTCCACTGCCCACCTTTAGGGCCAAGTTTATTCATTTCTATCATATCCTTGGTCATGATAGCCCGAGACTGGTCTTGTTTTGCAATTGAGACCACATATTTGGCACACAGGGCCTCAACATGCAGAACAGGGGTGTGAATTTCGAGGCCACCTTGTAACACTGGTCAAGCGATAACATCCCACTTTGCTCATTGCCATGGCAACAAGGCTTTAGTGTTGTTCATCCATAAAAATCTTTTAATAGGTTTCAAAAACTCCTTATAGTTACATTGGGCTATCTTGAGGAGCAAGCTAGTAAAGGTGATATAAGAAAGCATAAATAAATTGATCACTTTGACCGGCTCGGTAAGGGAAGCAGCACATACTCCCACCTTCTCTTTTTTTTTTGGATCTTCTCCAAGACCCACTTGAACCTTTGCTAACGTGTACATTGACCCCCAAGGGGATACCCAAGTGTCAAAATATCCTTCCTCTAGACAAAAACTTGCTATTTTGACGAACGAGCTGGTGAAGGCAATATAAGGAAGCATAAATGAATTGATCACTATGAACCAACTCGGGAAAGGAAGCAACCCATACTCCCACCTTCTCATTTTTCTTTGGATCTTCTCCAAGAACCACTTGAACCTTTGCTTGTGTGTAACATGCACCCCCAAGAGGATACCCAGGTGTCAAAATATCCTTCCTCTAGAGAAAATATCCCTTCATCAGACTGATGGATCAAATGAGTCATTTTTTATAAGGCAGACTTCTCAATACTACACTTCGGCCCCAAAGAACAGTAAATGTCAACACAATCCCAAGTGCCTTCCTGAGTACCCGAGGGCAGGCTTTCAAGAAGAGGAGGGAGTCCTCTACAAACATCTTGGCCAGAAGCTGGTCATTGTCGGGTAAGGATAGCCCTTGAATTTCACTCTGCGTAATAACAGCTTGAAGGGAAAAAGAATCGAGATCATAAGGATGCACATTGTGCAAAATTATACAAGAGAGCCACCAATCCAATTCTTAGGGTATGAATACCCATATCTTGATAGAAACCGTTTGATTGAAGTCAGGATAAACTGGAGTAGCTAAATTATTACTTAATATATTATCTAATTCCAATTGTTAAGTATGGCAGCACATTGGGAATTAGTTCAAGTATAGGAAAAGGCATGCTGAGGTCTCCTATGATCCTTCAAATGGGAAAGAGAGGAAAAAACAGAATCTGGAAAATCTACAAGATCTTACTCACAGACCTTGTTTTATGAAGTCTCGGCCTGCTGTGCCCTCTGTGTATGCCAGCATGTGTGTGAGTGTGTGTGTGTGTGTGTGTGTGTGTGTGTGTGTGTGTGTGTGTGTGTGTGTGTGTGTGTGTGTGTGTAAGAGGGGGAGAGAGATCATACCATGCCACAAGCCAAGGCCAACACGATGCAGCGGTTGATTTGCTCGCCGAAAACCATCACGATTAAGACGGATCAAGGCCACCAGCAAGGTGAGTAAAAGTGTGTGTACTGGGGGGCTACTGTAAAAACATACGCCCTGAGGGTTGCTTGGAAACAGTAATCTCGCAGGCTATGAGTGGATGAGGTGGAGAAGAGTTGAAACACGCTACACTGTTGTGGAGTAGCAAGCATAGATTATGTGTGTGTGTGTGTGTGTGTGTGTGTGTGTGTGTTGAGATGTATCACCTGGGCGGCATTAAAGCATGACAAGGGGGCTGCAGATCCACTCCTCACAAGGCGGATGTGCCACATGTAACGAGCGCCATCGGTTGTGAAGGCTGAGAGATGGGATTGCAACTTGACGAGATAGGATTGCAACGAGAGGCCATCAAAGTAATGCAAACTGCTGTATGGAACAAGTGTGCACGGATATTTAAGTGTTTATAGAATCTCTAAGTTAAGGAGATAATACACCACATTCAACTCTCAAATTGTGAGGCAATCTGTCCATGGATAGCATCGCTATCCCTTCATTAACGGAGAGTCTGTTCATACCAATAGGGACTCCATCTCAGAACAGGAGAATTGATATGCATTCAAGCATCCAAGGGACTTAGGAGGAGGGCTAGTAGGGAGAGTGCCACAGGAGAAAGCGAGAAACTCCCAATTGTGCCAAGACACTGTCGTCAAGATAAGTGTGTGTGTGTGTGTGTGTGTGAGAGACAGAGAGAGAGATGCATATTGCAATTTGCAAGCACCCATCCTTCCCGCCTTACCTCTTCTTGCTCCTATATGACGAAGGTAGAAGGATAAGAAATCCAGAGACTTGAGACCGACTCTACGCAACGGCCAATAGTGGCCTTCCACAAGCTCTCTAGGCAGGCGAACTAGGTGAATGTAGTAGCTATACTGGATGATGAATTGGTGGACACAACACATGGGGCAACCATGCCTTTTTTCCTTGGCAAACTCACTGACTCGATCGTATGGTCAAGCAAGTCTCCAAGGTAAGTAATAGCTAGCCCATTCTATTGGTTTCCTACTATTCCTATCTAGTCCTTGTGCTAGTAGAAACAATGACAACAAGGCAAAGGAATGACGTTGAAAGGCTTGGGATATATCTCAAATTATGTGTTTGTTTCTTTGATTTTCTTTCTAGTGCTCCAACATTCTTATTGATGAACAGCTTCATTGAAGCTTGCTCAAGCAAAGAGCTTGAATGAGTGATTGAGAGTTTACATTGTCTTTAGTATTGATGCCATGAAGAGATGTTATATTTATCCTCTCATTTGAAACATTTCCCCTTCGTGAATATTTGCAGCATGCACTCTATTTTGTCTACCCAAGCTTCATGCAGATTGGGACTGACGTTCTATCGTAATTATCAAAAAGGACTCATGTTTAATCTAAATGCGAATGAGAACGTAGACTAACCAGTCTATCCTCCCTCCCTAGCCTCTATTTCAACCTACAGAAAACCTATGAGACAGCTTTAAAAAAAGCCTATGAGAATACCTTGATTCAATGTTCTTGTCTCCTAAATCACACACATTTTCAGTGTTAATTCCTTAAAATTTGGGATCCTTAAGACCCTTTTGCGGTTCATATTTTTTCTAATAAGGCTTCTTACCCACAACCGCTACTCGCGACCTTTCTCTCGCTCGCCTCGCGATGACAATTATTGTTTTTTTGTTCGCCCAACACTAGCAATATATCCACCAATAGTTTGCACCACCCCACTCCAACCACCCTAAGTAGCTTCATATGCCTTTAACCAATAGAGCTAAGCCGTTGGTCAGAGCAAGCGACACTGGATCGCGTGAGCTCGTAGCCCTAATTTTCCCTTTAATGCAATCCCACGACCCAATGGAAACATGACATTCAACGGATCCAATCAAACCCTAATTATTTCTCACCACTCATGCAAAATGAAGGAAAACGTCTTTATCTTTTGGTTTTCTTTTTTTAAGTAACGTTTTCTTTTCACCAGCAAAAAGAGGCCAATAATTAAATAGCCCACTGAAGCTACGTGGAAGGGAAATGTGGCTGGACGAAAAGCAAATATTGCGCGTGCGTTTTCCGCACGGGTACATTTCAACCTACTTTATAAGGTTAAAACCAGGTCTGCCAGTTTCATTCCTACAGAAAGCAGTCTTTTAGCAGACTCTCGCTCAACAGCTAGGGTAAGGCGTTGAATAACCTTAATTAGGGTAAAATCTCCGTTCAGAAAGCAGTACAATATGGTGCAGAATGTGCAGGCGACGCTAGGCTGTAAGAAGACCTCAAGCTTCAAGGTCACGGCCAAGGATTCTCAAGCGCGTTGTAATTCTCGGGATGTCCTAGGCCCTTGCGCTCCTCCTGCTTACAAACTCTCAGATAACTGGCAGCGCTTGGAGACACAAAGCCGCGACGGGTGCCTCTCCTTCAGCACCCGAGGCTACTACTCAGCCAGACCTGCCCTTCCTTAAACACAGCCACTGCTTGCTCCATCCTTTCCCTCACCATTGTGCGATGGCTTCATCTGGTTAATCAAGCAGGTACCGTCGACGGAGGCAGACGGTTGCCGTCTCCTGCTACTCTGGACCGCCTCCTGCTGGAGGGTTCTCGGCGATGGAGGCGCTTTCTCTCCCTACCTCAGGTGAGGGCGATGAGCGAATCAGATGGTTTACATGAACTGGATACGGCGTTGCGATATAGCAAGATGGGAGTGAGAGCGGATGATACGCACAGCTTCACAGCGTTTTTCCAACTACCATCGCCCGCGGGGGAGGCCGAGTATATGGGGGAATTAGAGGTTGCCTGCGGGGCGTTAGGGTTTGAGAGAGTGTGGGAGAGTCTGGTAACGGAAGCCTCGGATGAGAAGCAAGGGATGACGTATGTGGTGGGCTGGAACGGCCATTATTTTGTGCTATACATACCGCCGGGGTCTGCTGCCAAGCGGGGAGCCTTTTATGTGGTGGACACGCTGGGACGGAGGCTGTCGGCGGATTGCAATCAGGCTTACATTCTCAAGCTGGACTCCTCCTCTACATTATTAATGAACTCACCTGCGCATGGTGGCGAAGGTTCTAATACTAAAATAACGAGCGGCGCAGATGCATGCAGGGTGTTCCTGCGCGATCTTTTAGCAGGTGCTGCTGTGAAGGAGGTGGTGTCAGACTACAAGAAAGGCCTGGTCTCACAGCAGAAGATTCTTCAGACTATGCAAATCGACTTTCGGGCGGTAATTGCACCTGCGATCAGCTAGCACCTGTCCGCCCTAAGCTAATCAATTGTAGTCATTTCTCCCATAAAGTCAGATTATTTTGATTTCTTCTCCGTTGTAATTGATGCTGCTGGAGTTGCACTCCATCTACCTTCCTAATAGTTTTATGAAATTACTTAGGTACAGCTTGTCTTTTGACGGTTGGCACTTTCAGTACTGTAGCCTCTTTGCTTATATCATGGTGGTCTTCTTTGGGTAATGCTCAGCTGCATCTGTGAGGGCATTTTGGCCCTCAGATTCTGCTGTACGTGTGTTAGCACCTGCTGGCCAATTTTACACAAATTTTAAGGCTCAACAGTGCAACTTTCAAATTGGCAGTAGTACAGGCTCAGATTTTCAAAAAAACGTAAAATTCAGAGAATAGTGAAGAATAAATTAGAAAAAAGGAAAGTTTATAAAAGCCATGTAAAAAGTTTACAAAAAGGAAAGTTCACAAATTCAGAGAATAGTCAAGAATAAATTAGAAGAAAGGAAAGTTTACAAGGGCTATCGTGATCGTGAGAGAAATGGGCAAAAAGATTAAAGAAATTTTCCAAATTTTCACATTTTATGAGGTTGTAAAATTGATTTTTCCCGAGGAGTGGTCCGACGTTACAAAAAATGATGCAACTGAACCCCGGTGCATGAGGGCGCATTCGCACGACATCGTTGTAGCGTTTTGCATTCGTTATCTTGGTTTATTGGCTTCTGGAAACTCACCCTCCACTCTGCCGATTTTGGCAGAGTTGGGAAAACGCTGCCCCCCTCTCTCTAGTCTCTCTCATGAGCCATCCACAAATGACAAGTAGCTTTACTCGCAACTACAAAGAATGTTCAGCTGACGCAAAACGCTGCCCTTGCAGTGTGCAAATGCGCTCTAATTCATATTCTTAGTCGAAGTAATTTTAAGTAGTAGCTTAATGCAGCTTTCCGTCAAGGTCCAAGGTCGGGGGGTAGAGCATCTTGGCCCTCCATTTACCGTCTATTACACACCGTAATTTCAGAACGCACTGTCAGATGTAGCTAGGATACATCAGTAGCCGGAATATTTGATAGTAGATACTCCATGCACCCAAACGCAATTATTGCCTGCCAAGTAAGAAATGGGAAAGAATCAATGTCTTTTCTGTGCTTGAGAGCTTTGCAGATGCAATGGCATGGTGCCACCTCAACAAAGGTAATCTATAATTACATTCTGCAATGGATGTTCACTGGAAGCTGCTTCCCGCCAATGTTGCCCGATCACTCCTAATTGCCTTTGTTGCACCTTCTCCGTCGATCCCTCATGAATAGATAGTGCTGGCCCTCTTGGCCCCCCACCCGGACCCTTGACGGTCAGGAATGGTCCCTTAGAGACCATTCTCCACAATCCTCCTCCCCCATGGCTCCTCGCATCCGCCGATCGCGAAGGGGTCGAAGGATTATGGAGAATGGTCACTGAGGGACCATTTCCTACCCCGTCACACAGTCCAGGGGAAGGGGGCAGTTGATCTGCATCGTACATCTATTGATGATCAGAATATGTTGCTGGTGATTGTCAACCTGAACTACAGTGACGTCTTGTATTGTACTGCGAGCCTACAGTTGCCTCTTGTGCTATAATTCAGCAGACAAAAATCCCAATCACTTTGATGATGACACATCAGCACTCATTACGAGGCTTTTTGCAAATCGTGGGCTCCTTCACAAGTCAGCACAAGGAACGTAAATTTGGCGAAATCTGGCTCCCCTGGCCTTGGGTTGTAACGGCCGACAATGGTTTGTCAGTGACTATTCCTGGGAATGGTCACTAACAAACCATTCCCTACATTATAATTTATATTTGTTGTTGATAAGGAAACGAGAACATCTTCCTCTTGAGCTCTCCAACTGAAAGTTTTGTAGCAAACATTGAGTGTCTGGCAATATTAATGCCAAAACGAATCCAAATCTAAACACAATCATGAAAATTTTGGTGCGTGTATATATTTTATCATATTCAACGTCATTTGAAGCTTTTCCTCCACCCCCAGATTCCTTTACAAGGAGCACAGCTTTATCTCCATAGCATGCATGATTACTCCCAGCCAACACGACAGATAGTATAGATAATCCTCTCTCTCTCTCTCTCTCTCTCTCTCTCTCTCTCTCTCTCTCTCTCTCTCTCTCTCTCTCTCTCTCTCTCTCTCTCTCTCTCTCTCTCTCTCTCAACACTATATATAGATCACACATGCAGCTTCTAATGAGATCTGTGCTTGGGGGGACTTAGGACATCCATTTATAAATTTGGGCAATTTTTCAAATTTGGGGATGAATTGTGAACTCGGACCAGTTTGCACCCCAAGTTTTGAACCCAGGACCTCCCCGAAACTAGTTTTGCTTGGTGGGCCTTTGACATACATTATCTGATAGATTTTGGAGCGTAGCTGGTTACTTGGTTAGTTGGTTGTGACTGTTTTCGCCTTGGGTTTTGTGGTGGAATTAGACGAGAAAATGAGTAGATCAACCAATTTATAGGCACCAATAATAGCTCAGCTTGGGACTTGGTGAGCATTGGGAAGAAGCAAGTTGTGTCCCATAGCGCTCCCTATACAACAAAGGGCTACTAAAGAGGGTAATTAAATCAAGCAAAAGTGTTGCAATTTAACCTAGTCCTTAACGTACTTTGGTATTTTTTTGCAGATTGCACCGTTCAGACTAGTAATATTGACCATTTAGTCTCTAGACCTTGGACCCATTTTTCAGACACCCATCTTATTCTCAATCAAGCGTGGTTAACTTTGTTCATTTCGCATAGAAGATGAGAGAGAGAGAGAGAGAGAGAGAGAGAGAGAGAGAGAGAGAGAGAGAGAGAGAGAGAGAGAGAGAGAGAGTAAACATGTACATAGTGCATTGAGTATTTCAATATATAAGTTGAATTGCCAAACTATGAGAAAATAAATGTGTATCTATTTGATATATAGATATGATGATCGAGATTGAGCATGCACAGGTGAGGAAAACATGGAATCTAAACTTAACACTAGTCATGTAAAAAATCAGCCACTTTTGTGGCTTTTTGAGACTTTAGTAAATAATTTCCCAACATTATGTTAGTTATCTAAAGAGAAAATGATTTCTGGGAATTATGACCAACATTCAATATAAGTTGATAAAAAATAATGTAGAGTAAATAAATGACTAAAGGTGTCTTTCCATTGCCATCTTCTACAACTAATTTGTGCGGATGGAGAAATGTTTTCCATTTCTTTTGAAAGTAAATCAAATCATTGTTAAGTAGGCCCATACTTCTTTGAAAAATCCCTCAATAGGTATGTGATAGATTTACCAAGCTTTTTTGACCCATATACAAAGACTGCCAACGTTTTTTACTTCTTCAAGTTAAGAAGTGAAATGCAATTTCAATGATTTGCTAATTTTAGAAAAGTAAGTTTTTTAATTTTTAGCTTTTTATGTGTTTTGTATTCAAAAAACTTTCTCATATCTTGAACACATAATTAAGAAGTTCCATGAAATTTTGATGTCATATACAAAAGTTATGTTTCATTTACTAGAATCCTGATGTGAGACATTTTTTGTGGCTTCAGCCAGTTTCGTGGATCATTACAAGCCTAGTGTTAAGGAAGCTTTTAAAAAGTCAAAGAATATAGAAAGCATAAACAAACTATAGAAATTGAACTATACTATCGACCTGATAATCGAGTACGGATGTCATCCAATTATGCAAGCTGGAGGACAATGTTTGAGTCAAGCTGCACAAAAGCAATGTGAATAGTTAAACATATTTTCTTGTAATGAAAGGTCATAGATTGAAACTGCAAAGTATACAATGCACGTCATGCAAACGTGCCATACAAAAGTATGGTGGAGAGTTGACATTGTGGTCTCTCCAAATATAAGAAACGAAATCCATGCCCTGTCCCGTAGCGTGTATGTGTTGCGCCAAGCAAATGCATAGGCAGGGGAAATTGGATGCAAATAATGGACCGAACTAATTAGCCTTGTTCATTAATTCTTGGTAAATGTCCTCGGCACATGGTTTTAAAAAATGGCTATTTTTGGGCCATTTCCAAGCTTTCCACTCGAGAGTAAAATCCCAAATCGGCATCAGAATATTGCCCAGGCCTTCTACAACTCTACTAACAAGTAGCTTCTCACTGCCATTAAGTTGAAATTGGGTAGTCAGCTGGTCTGAGTTTTTTCAGCACTTGTTGTTTTCATCCCAGAAGTTGGTCAACCATCAGAGTCCTTTATTGTTCACCCTTCTTGCAATTTATCTCGCGTAAGGGTTCAAGATCATACCAGTAGTGTTACATAGCCAATGGGATCGGTGCAAGATATATTTCTAGAAATATCTGTTTAATTCACCCCATTTCAATACCCATGTTTCTCTATTCCACTTTCACTCCAACTCTCCCATGATGCCGCCCAATCTCAACCCCGGGGAGGTCACCTAAGAAAAATGTAACTTATCACGTGAGTTCAACAGAAGGGTATTTAAAGTTCTTAAAACTTACATAAATATATATACAGAAGGAAATTATTTTTTCAAATTTGAAGAAAACTTACAGATTTTAAAAGAAAAGGCTACATTATATTCTTAACAAAATTCACAGATAAGGGGTTTTACAGACATATCTTGAACGCACGTAATATGGTAGTTTTACACATAGTGAACCCCCCAAGGTCTCAAGCTAAACCACCTTGGGGCTAATAGCATGTCATGCACCTCGATCCCTTTCCACTGCCTACCTTGAGAGCCAAGTTTTGCCATTTCTATCATATCCTTGGTCATGATAGCCCGAGACTGGTCTTGTTTTGCAATTGAGACCACATATTTGGCACACAGGGCCTCAACATGCAGAACAGGGGTGGGAATTTCGAGGCTACCTTGTAACACTGGTCGAGCGATAACGTCCCACTTTGCTCATTGCCATGGTAACAAGGCTTTAGTGTTGTTCATCCATTAAAAAAAATTAATAGGTTTCAAAAACTCCTTACAATTACATTGGGCTATTTTGAGGAGCAATTTGGTAAAGGCAACATAAGGAAGCATAAATAAATTGATCACTTTGACCGACTTGATAAGGGAAGCAACACATACTCCCACCTTCTCATTTTTCTTTGGATCTTCTCCAAGACCCACTTGAACCTTTGTTTGTGTGTAACATCCACCCCCAAGGGGATACCCACGTGTCAAAATATCCAAGTCCTCTAGATAAAAACTTGCTATTTTGAGGAGCGAGCTGGTGAAGGCAATATAAGGAAGCATAAATGAATTGATCACTATGAACCGACTCGGGAAAGGAAGTAATACATACTCCAACCTTCTCATTTTTCTTTGGATCTTCTCCAAGACCCACTTGAACCTTTGCTTGTGTGTAACATGCACCCCCAAGAGGATACCAAGGTGTCAAAATATCCTTCCTCTAGAGAAAATCTCCCCTAATCAGATTGATGGATCAAATGAGTCATTTTTTATTAGGGAGATCAGTCTAGACTTCTCAATACTACACTTCGGCCCAAAGACACAGTAAATGTCTACACAATCCCAAGTGCCTTCCTGAGCCCAAGGGCAGGCTTTCAAGAAGAGGAGGGAGTCCTCTACAAACATCTTGGCCAGAAGCTGGTCATTGCCAGGCAAGGATAGTCCTTGAATTTCACTCTGCGCAATAACAGCTTCTAGCATCATTCACTTTCATGAAGGGAAAAAGAATCGAGATCATAAGGATGCACATTGTGCAAAATTGAGCCTACATGATTGTTCATCAGTGGTCAGGGCTTAATAACAAGCTAATTTTATGCTAAATGTATGGAAAATTCTCCTTTAACGAGACAAATTTCATGTTATTAATGCTAAAAATAAGTATTTTATAAGTAACCACTAAGGGTATATTATGGACTAGCACTGCAGTACTCGAAGTGATCTACAGACCTGTCTTTACGGCTTGTTGATTGGAGCTATGGAGAGGCATACATTGCAGAAAGCTACTCTCAATTATAAGTGGATGCAATTTGAGGGCATCTCTCCAAATTCTATCATTGATGTTTGCACCTTCACATGGGCGAGAATCTAAAATAAGATTGCTAGTTAGAAGCTGTTCTAGAAAGCTAGCTATGTTGGTGATGCTTTAGTCGACATGTAAATCAAATGTGATATGTGACATTCAAGTGGTTTTATAGAGAGAAAAAGAGAGAGGGCAACGACGAAGACGTCGTTGCCCCTCTTCAAAAGCATTGAGAATACTTTTTTTCTATTTTAGGGGGAACATAAGTGGCATAGCATGCAAAGTTAGGAAAAAGTAAAAGAAAGAGGTGGAAAAAGAGGTGTTTCTTTGGGATTTTTCTCTCTCTCAAGTTTTGGCATCGAAGATCTTAGGAGGAGCTTAAGAAGAGTAAGCGAAGGGAATCGAAGAAAGCAAGAGGAAGGCGGTTCTCATTCAGATAATCACAGAGAGAGAGAGAAGTGTTGATATCTCTTCTTGGCATCGATGTTCGTTACGATCATCAATGCACTTTTCCTCAGATAATTCAATTTCAATCATCACCATCATCAGCTTGAACTTTGTTAATCTTCTTGATAAGTGTTGGAAACGTTAACGACCCGCTTAATCTTCACAGGGAGCTTAAACTCCTAAGTTTTCAATTAACCTGAGTGACAAAGTCGTTAACTACCCGCCTTGGTTATCGATTAAGCTATACTCAAAGCTTTATTCAACTTATTTATGATTACGGCGATTGCCAAAGCTATCAATGTTTTTTATTCTCTTTCACACACACCTCTCACAGTGAGAGGCCCCGCGCCTTCTTAGCTCATGATTCAAACACATACCCCCTGACAACGGAATATGCAAATCCTCCGGTATTGCAATCCATTAGTGTGTGTGTGTGTGTGTGTGTGTGTGTGTGTGTGTGTGTGTGTGTGTGTGTGTGTGTGTGTGTGTGTGTGTGTGAGAGAGAGAGAGAGAGAGAGAGAGAGAGAGAGAGAGAGAGAGAGAGAGAGAGAGAGAGATGCATATTGCAATTTGCAAGCACCCATCCTTCCCGCCTTACCTCTTCTTGCTCCTATATGATAAAGGTAGAAGGATAAGAAATCCAGAGACTTGAGATGGACTCTGCGTAGCAGCCAATAGTGGCCTTCTATAAGCTCTCTAGGTAGGCAAACTGGGTGAATGTAGTAGCTATACTGGCTGATGAATTGGTGGACACGTTTTTCCTTGGCAAACTCACTGACTCAATCCATAGCTTTTCTGACTCTGATCGTATGGTCAAGCAAGTCTCCAAGGTAAGTAATACCTAGCCGATTCTATTGGTTTCCTACTATTCCTATCCCGTCCTTGTGCTAGTAGAATCAATAACAACAAGGCAAAGGAATGACATTGAAAGGCTTGGGATATATCTCAAATTATGTGTCGTTTCTTTGATTTTCTTTCTAATGTTCCAACAATTTTATTGATGAATAGCTTCATTGAAGCTTGCTCAAGCAAAGAGCTTGAATGAGTGATTGAGAGTTTACATTGTCTTTAGTAATTGATGCGATGAAGCGATGTTATATTTATCTTCTCAGTGGAAACATTTCCCCTTGGTGAATATTTGCAGCATGCACTCTATTTTGTCTACCCAAGCTTTGTGCAGATTGGGACTGACGTTCTATCGTAATTATCCAAAAGCACTCATGTTTAATGTAAGTGCGAATGAGATTGTAGACTAACCAGTCTTTCTAGGAGTACAATTTATTTGATAAAGAAACAGAGACATCCTGTCAACTGTGTAGTGCAGAGGTGTCAATGTGGATGTTTACTAAAGAAAGACAATCTACACGATTACGGATACGCTATGTGAAAGCTTTACTTTCACAAGATGTGGGCTTCTTTGACACCAGTATATCTACTGGTAAGTTGTAGTTGGCATTGCAAGTGATACCACTCTTGTCCTACAGGCAATTGGATCTAATGTTCAAATTTTTAGCTTCTTATTTTCCTTGTAAATATTGCAAAAGGACAATTCACAATGTCAACATGTGTCATTTCAACATTCTTTTGTGAAAACTCGATGAACATGCTTGTGGTTTTTGTGTATTTTTTATAGATGTGGAACTTGTTCCATCACATGGGTCATTTTGTGTGCGGTATGGTGGTTGAATTTCTCTCTGTGTGACAGTTATCTTTGGTCACTCTGGCCATGCGGCTTGCACCTATTTGATGATTGGAATTTCTGTTACAAGCCAAGGAGCATACTTATGAACATCGAAAGTGGCTTTCAAGGTTAGAACCTTTATTGCGATTGTGCGTGTATCAAAAATGTGTTCCCTTGCCTGCTTGTTCAAGGTACATATATATCTCTTGTAGGCTATTGCACAAATGAGGTCAGTGCACTCTTTTTTTGGAGAGAAAAAAGCATTTCAATCTTATTTAGATGTTTTGCAATCTATCAAGAAGGCGAGGATGAAAATTGGGTTTTCCGAGAGGTTTGGAATAGGATTACTGTATGGAATGACCTTCATGTTGCAATTATGCATCGTATGTTGCATTTGCCTTACTGACATATGTGGTATGCATGGACAGATTGGGGAACTACTGGAATTAAAACCATTAGTGTCACCCTTGCACTGCCTAATACTGATGTGTCCTTCACTGTTGGCCAAGCTCATTTGGGTGCTATCTATTTTTAGTACAAGCAAGGTGAACAACTACTAAAGCTTTGGATTGAGTTTTCCATGTATTTTTTGGCCATTATTTCAATAGACCAGGGCTGAAAGGCAGCTAAGCTTGTAATTTTTTAACTCAAGTACCAAGAAAAACTTATATGTATTGAATCATGAAACTTGGCCTGAGCATCCAGATGTACATATGTATAAAGTAGCAAATGTATTGCGTAAGTGTGTAAGCTATTTTTACTTTATAACTTGATGATGCATGCATCAATGATTGGAAAAGGACGTGATGGTTGCACGCAATAGCATTCCTTGCTTGTTATTTTGGCTTGAGAGAAGGAGTTGTTCCATTTGTAGGCCATAAGGATCCTTGAGGATATCAAATGTGATGCTACATGGTACGTTTCTTCTCAATTACAGCCGTGGTCTAGTGGCTTGGTCTGCTAGTTTGTTACAAAATTGTTTTAAGAGACCAAGGTAAACACAAGTGCATCCACTGTGCATGCACTTTGAGATGCCATTGTTGAAAACCATCAGCAGTTGTTTTGTGATGGCAAGGATCATTTGGGCACTCGATTGACATGCCAAACTCTGGTATGTTACGTAATGCCCTCATACTCTCATTTACAAAACACACATCTATACATGCTTTATGTAATTGTATGAATGTAGCTAGCATGCTCGTTGGCCATGTCTCTTTGAGTTGTGTGCATACATCTTAATGGTGGCTAAATTATATGCACGTAAATGTATGTGAAGGAAATGGAATACATGTAAATACATAATGGTCAATGGAGCTACTATTTTTTTGTCATACGGATGCATGTGTATGACTTAAAATACAACCAGCAAAGATTATGAGTGGTCGTCCAAACATCTAGCTAGAAAGCCATTAATCGTACATTGCAAACATACCTTGGGGCTGCAACCCCGCGAATACTCCCACTCCTCCTGAGTCACCTATTCTCGCCACATTGTTGTGTACTTTTCAGTTGGTTGTGTAACCATATTAAGCTCATGAATGCTGGTAGGCTCTCAAGACCCACCGGATAATGCATCCGTGGCTGTCTTCCCCGTCTACACTCGCTACGTGCTCTTTGTTTCTCTTGCTTTGCATCCTCGTACTATGAAATCCACTTTTGCATCACTAAATTGTGAAGCATGCAGAATCGATTGATCTTAGCCTCTAGATGTTCCGTCTTTTTCTTTTCAACATCGAGATTGCATATCAGAATCGCAGATATGCACTCATCATCTCTGGTGCACCAAAGTGTATCTTGGCATGATCAAATCCATCTATCTACTCTCCAATCTAAACTAAGGACTCTGATACTAGCCAGCCCTCTACCATGCTACCCTCCGTACGTGCTATCTGACACACATCTCCCTTGAGTATTTTCATGAAACGTTCTAAAAAGAACATCCATCTGGAATGCACTATGCCTGCTATTTCCACCTCATCAACTATGTGAACAAGAAGATGCGCTTGAATGGTTAGCATGGTATTAGGAAAGTGTTTCTCGAACATGCAAACAACCTCCACAGTGTTTAGTTTGGTGGATGGCCTGGAGCCTACATGGATCTCCTTTGGAAGATCCATTGCACCAACTTTGTGATGTTGTGCAACTCCGCTCCCATGATAAGAAAGATACCAAAAAGATGCACATCGAGCTTAATTGAAGCTTACCTGATTCATGATCAGTGTTCAAGGCTTGCTAACAAGCTAGTTTTACAATTAAGTATGCGAGATGCGGCTTTAATAAAAAGGCCAAAAGATTCCTTAATGATGTTAAAAGAGAGTATGTTTGAAGTGAGCACAGATCAGAGTTTATGATCTAGAACTATCTTTACGGCTTGTCGATTGAAGCTACGATGAAGAAGTTATATTAGTTTGAAGATGAGTCAGTTGCAGATCTGTATCGGATTGGGCAAGTGCAGGTGAGGGATGAGAGATGAAGAGAATGAATGCTCAATCAGATCAGTTGGAACCGGCCTACCCATTCTAAACTGAAAAGAAAAAGCATTTGAATCAAAGAAGGTGATAAGTTGTCATATCTGTCATAGCTTGAATGGTAAAAAAAAAGACATTGTTGAAGCCAATGATCAACGTTATATGACAAAGACAGTGAACAAAACAATGAAATAAAGATGGCAGAAGTTCGCAGTTATATTTTCTTGTTTTCTTTCAAAAAATAATATTCTCTCAACCTTAATGGATGTCTAGAACAAATGTTATAACCTAATGGAGTTGTTGTTTTATGTTGTTTAATATAGAAAGGTTGTAAGTTTCTAGCTTTGTGTATATTCGTACTAGTTGCTAAAGTGGTAATTTCAAAATTTTCCTCGAAAGGTCTATGTGTCTGCATGTCCGCTCGCATTCGCTTTGAAGGATTGCGCTTGTGCTGGCTTATGCATTTATGGATGTTATTCGTAACTGCGATATATCTCCTATGGTTTTTCGTGCAGCGTATACTGTAGACTATGTATTCTTCCCGCGACACTGCTTTTTTGGGGTGGAAGGCCGATACTTGTCTCTGGTTGTTCATGAGTGTCTAAATCTGCAGTCCATGCAGATTGGTTAGGTCAATAAAAGATGATGGTACTACGGAGAAATGAATGGAAGCTAGTGATACTTGTTATCCATACTTGCCTTGGTCTATTGCAACTGGCTCGTGTGGAGAGGCTGGTTGGCGGTAATTTACTGTCTTGTGTTCGTTGTAGTGCCATGCTACCTTCTGGATTGTGATAGGTGGATTAGTTGCGTCGTGCATGTGGTTTGCCGAAGTCATGAAATTTGTCAAGATAGCGGCACAGTTTTCTTGAGTAGCTTTTGAAACTTCAGCTAAATCAATATTGTAACCAAACCGCAGCTGCCTTATCGTGTACAATGTAATTCCTTCAGTTTTTGTGTCGAGGAGTTGTTGTGCAGTAGGCAACATACTCTCATCATCCTCGTACTAGATATCAAGCTCTTCAAGTATTTGCTTCATGAGACCTGCAAGATGTAGGAGCAAGCTGGTTAGCATAACAGACAGAAGGCATTATATTTTTCTTTTCTAATAGTACTTGTTGTCATTCTGTCTGTGTTTGGTGTGGCCATCGTTTGGTTTAGAGCTTTATATCTTGCGTCGCACTTATTCATGAAGTTGCAACGCTCTTGAAAAGTATGGAACCCCTCAATATACGCATGGGGTTTCTCGCCTGCTGAGTTAGCCAATCTCATTTTCTTAGTCAGTGTATACATAGGTAGATGCAAGATCAGACAAGCGTGCAAAATGTACCGTGTTGTGATCCATTGTCTGGTTTAGTTTCCTGCACGCAAAAAATAATTATTTTGATGATCTCTTACAGTATTTCTGAAGGATAAGATCCGACAAACGTTTAAACGCAAATGAATGAAGTGAAAAAGGGAAGAGCAGTAAATTTACAAAAGGTGGATCAGAGTGAGCAGGGGTGATAGGGAGGAACTCTATGAAAGCGATATCTTTTGCATGGCGCACTGAGCAAGACATAATGTACGTAGTAGCAGTGGACCAATAAGTGGAGCTTGTGATGTGGCATGAGTAGCACTGATCACTTTGATGCCTGCATACTGGCGGCAACTGTGCCAAATCACCAAACAAGAAGACCTTTTTATCTTTGAATGGGTGTAGCAGTGTGCCGTTGGTGACATTCACAATTTGTCGTACTATGAGATCAAAAGTTTGCTTTGTCAACATAGAAATCTCGTCTATGATAATCGTGTCTCCTTCTTTAATACTAATGTATCTGTCATCAGTTTCGGAGATGACAAGGGATACTGTTGTGTGCGTACTGGTATCTTGAATTGGTAGTGGACAGTTGTTGCGATGCTGCCTAACCTCGTTGCTGCTGTACCAGTCGAATCAACGAGTGTGACAGTTTTCCCTTGCATTATGAGTTGGCTTGTGATATATCTAATGAGGAAGCTTTTGCCACTCCCAGAAGTGCCTGTGATCACACGCACTCCACCATTTGCTGCTGTGAGCTTCCTGTAGATGTCTTCTTGTTCAGATGTCAGTGACGCGTTTTGGACATTTTAAAGCTCGTTTAGAAGGGAAGAGATATGAGAAGGCGTGTCCTGTTGCTCATAGTCTGTTTGCACATCTGGAGATTGAAATGCGGTAGCCTTTGTTGAGGATATCTTCTGTAGTATCATGTTGTGAAATTGGTGTGTTTGATCTGTTGTGAGTATATTTCATTGTGTACTCTGTAATGTACATCTCAAGGTCCTCATCTGTCAGTATCAAATTTCTAAGTTTGCACTCAAGATAGTATAACCTGGACGTGTTCTCCGGTGAGATCAGTCGGGATTCATTTCTGAAGGTGATGCTCTTTAGCAGCATGTTGTAAAAGAAAGCCTCCGGATGATGCCCTGGGTGAAAGTCTGTGAAACGTACCAGTCGGTGTTGCCGCTGCAGCGATTGGCCGTAGGTATTCTCCTTTGAAATGCTTTTCTTCCTTTCTTTTCACTTCGTCACTTTGTAATTCTTGTGGAAGTCATAGAATGCAAGCTTCTCGAGAGTTTGTGATCGTGCGCAATACAGATCAACAGGGTGCAACACGACATCATTGTTGTGAGAAATGATTCGTTGTCGTAGTGCCCGGGGTGATGAGTCGATGTATTGGAGGCTATCACTCTTTGAAATGATTGGGATTTGCAAACAATTTAATGCCACTTCTGTTGCTGAGATAGGTTTCGACAGTAAGGAGGCTGAGATCAGCTTCAATTTTACAGTGTCAAGGCCACCTAGGCCTAAGCGCTCTGCATCTTCTGAGCGGATGTTGAGATGGCCCATTGGTTCAGTTTTGAGTGCATACTTCAAGAGGTAGTCGGACAACGATGAATTGGTGACCCACTGTATATTCATATGTGCACCCCATAACAGAAGAAGTGTAGGGTGGTACGGTACAACATTTCTGTCTTCATGTCGGGGCCTAAAGTATTGCCATCTGTGATTTTGTTCGTTGAAGACTGGGTTTGGATTTGGTTGCGCATGGAATGGAAACCCGTGTTTACATACTCCATCTCTTTGACCGTGGTAACAACTTGTACGGCACTTGTGAAATTGTTTCCTGAGTACGAGTTCTCGGAGGCGGCTTACTTCTGGCAAAACTACAGAGCTAGTTTCTGTCGGGATGTATGCAGCTATTGCAGCAGATAGTTGCTCTTTGTCTTCTTCATGCATCCACAGTATGACATGAGCATGCAATGATCCTCTATTTTGGACCTCATATCTAACCAAGTGGTGTTGCACACGGCCCAACACACCTTTCGAAGTATATATTTGGACATAATCATTTGGAACTTAGAGTGGAAGTTGAGGGCGCATTCGACTGGGCAGTCTCTCCAAGTCAAGGAGGCGTTCAACTGACGTGCAATTTGCTCGATCGTGTCAATCTCGGGCCATCTTGTGTATGTGACCTCATCGGCAGTGAAAGTCAAGAAGAAATTAGGCATTCCCCATTCGTCCACCATTGCTATCAAGTCCTTTAGGTTCTTGCGGTGCCACGAGCAAGAGCCTGGCATGCTGGAAGGGGTGTTGTACCGAAGCACATGTCTCAAAGTATCTTCGTCAGTTGTTGTACGATTGGCCCTCTTGTAGTTTCCAATGTCCCTTTGCAACAAGCTCGTGTGTGTGTATTGTTAGCCAATAGAAGTGCCTACTTCAGTTGGTACATTATGAGCAGGTATGGCTTGTACAGGGTGTAAAATGAGAACAGAACCGATGCACGTATCTTTACATATGTAATGAAGTTGAGTTTACCATCATACTGGCCTTTCCCAAAAGGGAACAGGAATGGAAACGTTGTTGTCTCTATTGTGATGTCGTTCACAAAGCTTGTTGCGGCAGGGATTCCATTGGGCTTGAAAATAACTATTCTCTCATGCAATTGTTGACGGCCACGGAGCTATAGAGAAGCAAATTCGTAAGTATCGCTAGCGGTGAATGCTCTTCGCCTGACTGGTTCAACGATGTTTTCAATGATACCAAACATCAAACTTGTGTCAAGATGCGCCATCAGTGCAAACTGTGTGTTGTCTTGTTGTTGTTGAATGATCTTGCTCACACTATCTTGACTTAGTATGCAGAGGCCAAGCTTCTTATTCGGTCGTTTAGCAATCGACATGTACTTTTGTAGTACGAAGTTGTTCTCAAGATTGAATGCAAGTATGTCTGCCACTTGTGATGTAGCTAGATCTTGCTCTATGAAGGTTTTTCTATGCTCTTTACTCCATGATAGTAGATGGTTATCTAATATGGAATGTCTGTCTAGTGTACCTCGTGCAATTGTTGTCGCTGTTGAGATGGCATTGACAGATATGTCAATGACGTTTAGTAGCTGCATGTGAAGCTGATTTCTGTTCAATATTCTTCTTGTGTAGTCTGGAAGTAAGGGCACACAATATCTGCGAGGTGCACTTGAGCTCTCACAAATGGAGCACTGCACCCATTGCATTTCTATTTGTGTAGCCGCTAAGCTGGATAACAATAGACTGCTAGCAATCATTGCAATCGATGTCTCGTCTGGAGCTCGAGTACAATCAAAAGAGGCACTTATTTGGATGAAAACTACACCACAAACAAAGCATATGCTTGAAGGTCTGAATATCACTATAACGTCTGAACTCCATCCGATATACTAAATTGACGATATCAATCCATGATTGTGAGCATGGTAGAAATCTAGCCTTCTTCTTGATTGAAGTGCGATGTCTCGCTTTCGATCTCTTGAGGTATATCCTACGCTTTCGGTGATGGTCCATTGGATGCTTAAGTCAGACTCAATCTTAATGATTCAATGCGATGAGAACCTTGTGACATTTAGTTACTAGTCACGTCTAACCAACGAACAGTTCAAGCGTTTGAAACAACCATGTACATGGTGCTGGATTGTGTTGTTGTGGGGTTTCGAACTGGGAAAAGGCAAGCAATAGCTGATTTCCTGAATGTCCCTTGCAAAGAATAAGTACGAAGCGTTAGAAAAGTAATAGCACAATGTTGAAGGTTCTAAGCATACTCTCATTATTTGTATGTGTTCTTTACTTCTTATGTTATAGAAAAAAAGAAAACGTGCTGGTGTCCCAGCACGGGGGAGTTTGAACAGTCCTCCCTAATTTTAATAATACGAGGGAACGTGCCATTCCCACGGTAGCATGCAATTTTCGGTGTGTTCCTTTTCACTGTGTCTTCAACGTTCAAGATTAAAATGTGGCACTTCTTACTCACCGCACGCTGGAATATGTCGTTGTTGCAAATGTAGAGGAGATGTGTCCAAGTTTCTCTTGATCTGTTTGCAGGGAAACATGGTAGAGTTAAACCATAAGTAGTTGCGCCTGCAAAATTGAGCTGAGTAAGGCAGTTGAAGGTGGACATACACACAAAGCTGCTATGATTTCTACGTCGGGAAGGCGTAGAGGCTTTACTGCAGATGAAGGTCAATTCGAATATGGCGATGAGGCAAACAGTGACATTGTCGACCTTCTACTGCTGGAATGAATAGGGAGGAGTTTGGCCTATAGAATCTACGACATTGAAGAATGCTCTTGCTATGTCGACGAGGTAGGATTTTTTTCTACGAGCGAGAAGGCCTAGTTATTATCGTGAACACTACTGCCATTCCTTCTAGCGAGACCTCTTTATCCTCAGCATGGACACCCCCTGCTCGTGCATAATAACTCTCCCCTCCTAGACGCTGCACAATGTGGACATGGTCGCAAAACATCAAATAAGTTATCCAAGCAATATGCACTAGCAAGGAATGAAGATCTACAAGACAATTGGCAGCATTGTGAAACAAGTAATCATGAAGCAAACAATTAGAGCTAATAAGAGAGATTTGCTAGTAGTGTCGTGTGTTGTGACTAGCCCCGGTCTTCTAACGCCATCTGTGTACTCCATGGCCCTCGAGGTCCTCCAACTACTCCTACCGACAGCATGCAATAGATCGTATTGCATCAACGCTAGTACCACACCCTACATCATCGCCACAAACCCTGGAGCAATGAGGGATTTTCTAGTAGTGTTGTGCGTGTGATTAGCCCTGGTCTGCTAACGCCATCTGTGTACTCCATGGCCCTCGAGGTCCTCCAAATACTCCTACTGATAGCATGAAAAATAGATTAATTTTGTAAAAATACTCGCTAGTATTGTAAAATTTCCAATTCAAATTTGTCTTGGAGGGATTTCTGTAGGTTTGTGAAAATGAATTTTCCCGAACACTGCTATAGATGAGTTGTGTCATTAGGTGCTTGTGTGTGTGTGTGTGTGTATGTGTGTCTCACAAGCATTTTTTTTGGACTAAGAAGTCGCATAGAAGGGCCGGATTAAGGATTTAGGTGGTCATTGACATAACAAGTTCAAATATCCCGATTCTAGATGATAGGTAATGTTGGTGTACCTATGGGTACAAAGCAATTGATGGCTCCCTTTATCATAGGTGAGGCATTTAACAAGACTGTATATTGTTTATATGCTTTTTTAGTTTTCGTGTAGCAAGGACGGAGTCTGTTTTCAGCACATCTGAAGTCTCTTCCAAGTTGCCAACTATGTACAGGTGCTGAGCCTTCTAGACTATTGTACACAATACAAAAAAATCCTGGTAACACACTATCCCCAATGTTCGACATCTCTGCATAATGGAAACAGATGGCTAACGTGAGCATCTTTGCATACCCAAATTGTGAATATGTCTGGTTTAAGTCTGTACTTCAAATCATGAGAGCCTGACTAGAGTTCTTCAAACTAAACATGTTGCGTCTCTCTAAATGAAGAAGTCATGAGAACGACCAGATCAAAGAAGTACCTTTTACCAAGCATCGCTATAGGAATCGCTATATAGCGACGTTTATAGCGATGCATATAGCGACTGTTATAACGATGCTTATAGCGACGTTTCCGTATCAATGCTGTTATCTACGGTCTTAACGATACCGGGGGTTATAAAAACCCAATGTATTTCCATCGCTAACAACGTCACAAGAGCACACAACCTCTTGTAGTGTCTCTCTCTCTCTCTCTCTCTCTCTCTCTCTCTCTCTCCTTCATTTTGAAGTCTCTCCTCCTATTTAAACTAGTCTTGCTTGGTGGGCCTTGCTATATAACATCTACAGAACATAACAGGACATGTGCAAATTGACTTTTAGCAGCTAGCAGTGAAGGAACAAGAGCAAGACTAATTTGGGAAGGGCGGCACTGCATGAAAGGGATACATACTTGAAAAATGATATAATGTATATGGGAGGAGACAAAGTTAAGTGCATCAATTATTAGAGAATATAGGGGTGGTTAGAATTGAGATTATATCCGAGTGAGGTTCTATGTCTACAAATAAATGTTTCTTCTAGTATACATGCTACATATAAATTCTTGCAAACAGAAAGTATTTCAAGAAGAAATTTTTCATTGAATGATTGGTAGTGCAACAGGTCGGCTCGCATTTTTGAAGGTGGATTTCGAGTGTGTTTTTCCTTTCTTCCTTTATAGTTGTTCGTGTTTTGCCTTTCTTCTTTTGTAGTTATTCCTAGTACAATGAATGAGGGTAATGTTGACAGGCACCCCTTTCGGTATTTCTTTTTATATTAATCTGTGTTCAAAGTACAAGAAAGTTGGCGGGTTCTCACTCTCTGACTTTGCGTCCAGATGCTCTGGGAAGTGAGGTCCAACCAACTTATTTATTGATACAAGGGATACCCAAAAGCAGAGCCCCAAAATAATTAATTAGAAAAGCTTTTAACTCGCAATAGGCCCAAAAGCTGCCACAAAAATCAGCCAGCTCCTTTTACGCAAATCCATACGAAAAGGCCACGTTAGCAGTGTCAACGCAATCTACGCCTTAAAACCTGGGAGTTGTACAATGCCACATGTCAGCCTGTCGATGCATAATCCGGGACCTACCACGTCAGCAGTGTGTGTCCATCTATGTGGGCACTTTCACGTCATCAATTTATGACAAACCCCCCTCTTGAAAGAATTATAGTCGTCCTCGATTATGCCTGCAAAAACAGACAGAGTCCATAAATTGTCTTAGTAGACACTGATTGTTAGTACCAACGTACTAGAAACGACATATCTAACACATGCACCAATCGACAGTCACATCAATTGACATCACAAGACATTACTTGACATCACATGACAAATCATGTGATGTATTAGTACTATAATACATCACATACATTTGGCAAGCAATTGTATGCAAAACGTTGCATGTGTAACTCACGTGCAGATCGACATTGAGTGTATAGTTTTGAAAATGAGATCCAAATAAACGAAAGCAAAGGAAGTAATGCAGAAAATTCTAAAACAAGTAAGTAGATAAAGCATGAATGAGTTGCAACAATAAATGAGGTGCTTTATTGACCTGCAATGCTGTACTCCTTCTTTTTTATTGTCTAATCTACAGGTCGATATGTGAGTCAAGCTACAAAAAAGAAATGTGAATAGTTAAACATATTGTCTTGCAATGAAACGTCACACTGAAAGTGCAAAGTATATTGTGCACGTCATACACAGGTGCCATACAAAAGTATGGTGGAGAGATGACACTGTGGTCTCTCCAAAAAATTGTAAGAAATGGAAGCCGTGCCCTGCCCCATAGCGTTTATGTGTTGCGCCAAGCAAACGCATGCGCATGGAAAATTGGATGCAAATAATAGACCTTGCAATTGTCGAGCTGGAGTCGCACTTGTTTAATTGTAACGTGTAGTGTTGTGAATATATGTCCTCCCTGCGATACACAAAAGATGTAGATGTAACTTTATGCTCTATGTCCTATGATCAATATTACCTTCTCTCTCTCTCTCTCTCTCTCTCTCTCTCTCTCTCTCTCTCTCTCTCTCTCTCTCTCTCTCTCTCTCTCTCTCTCTCTCTCTCTCTCTCTCTCTCTCTCTCTCTCTCTCTCTCTCTCACACACACACACACACACACACACACACACACATACACACACAGCTATAAGGTGCTTCGGTCAGCAATTATGTCTTCTTGTCTCCTTCTTGACTAACCTGCGTTATGTATTGATACCAAATTGATGTCTGCGTTTGCAACCATCTGAACTTGATTTGATAACTGCTCCGTACATGAACCTTTGCTCATAGGATCCACCACCGAATTATGGTCATTGGCAAGAAGGGAGATTCGAAGCAGTGACTGCTATGCGTTCGAATCCACACGACCATCATGCCCTGCTTCGTATGCATCTACTGAAGAGCAACATTGCAATATACTGTTGTTGCTAATCTCAACTGCGGCCGCATTGGCTGTCGATTCCACACGAAATTGGCCATATTTTCTGGAAAAATTCTAGTATCCCATTCAGATGTTGAATGGCTAGCAGTAAACTACTGCTGGAGGATAATAGGTGATGACATATTGGTATGGCTGTCTCCAGAAATTCCATTAATTCGCAGTCCTTGTTCTTCGGCTTCTCTTTGTGTGGAAAAAAGAATTAGCTTCTATTTCTACTCTTTGACTATTCTTTTGATTCTGGTTGGTAGCGTAGGCACCTGCATGATTGACTACTTGACTTCCATGGATCTCCTTGCAGCTACATATTAACCAACTTCCACGGATACCATATTTTGCGTTGAATTGGTCATGAGAGATGCTTCTATTTGTCTATAGATCATTCTGAAATGCTTGCCTCATCAAATTTTCAGATAGGCTATCAAAAAAGTTCGACGAGGAGTGTGACTGAAGTCAACAGCTCATCAGACCATGACTTGCACTAGTGGCAATATTCCCCAATGCCTTTCCCTCAACATTGAGTTGTCTCCCACTAATCCCCTCATAGTCTCTGGTAAAAGCACAAGCAGCTAGCATTGAAGCCGCTGGCTTAATTACTTGAGGATAACCATCATAAGCTTTGGTGTGATCGATCTTGCTAAGCTTTTCTGCCCTCATGTCCACTTCGACATTTATTCTTTCCATATCTTCAGCATCTTCCATCTACATCGCCAACAACAGAAAAATGTGTTGAATAGGCCTGCAAATGCAATGAGTTTTGGACGTGGTTCAACTCTAGATTAGGCCAACTAATCATCGACTGACATCTGATTATCTTCTGTTTTAGTAGCACTAGAACATACCTCTGCCATTGGTTGATCACACAAAATATCTGATCTTTGAGAATGCTCATTGCGTTGGGAAGCATCCGAAGTACCCTCTAGCTTGATCATCTACAAAATATAACCAGCATTTGAAAGGTCTCTGGTACTCCTTCTTGATTCTGCTCGGCTTACTTCTACACAGGCAAACTGCGCGAAAAAGAATTGGTGTGAATCTTGAGAATTAGGCATGGGGACCTGCTGCAGTATATCATTTCCATGAACATTGAAGGATGGTTGAGGGCACAAGGTTGTTGAGTCTGAATGAGCTATACTTGGAGTGGCATAATGCTGTCCGTAATTAATTGCACCTACAGAAATAAGCTGAGTAAGGCTTATAATTAGGTGTTGAAGCTAATTCACTGCAAAAGAAGGTCGATTCAAATATGACCATGGGGACAAACCTACAGACAAAGCTCCAAGATGCTTCTTCCTTCTGGGGAACCTTCGAACTGCATATGGAGATGATCGAACTGCTTCTGTACGAGAGTGGTTTTTTTATTTTATTCGGTTGGTAGCTTTTTGCACGGAGTTCTTTTTAGAGTTTTTCATGGCAGTGATGTTTTTTTTTTTAATTTATATCTTATTCCATGTGGTGGCTTCTACTACTTCAAAAGTACTTGGGCTCACCAAGTAAAAAAACTAGAGTGCTTCGTCAGCGTGTATAATCGGAAGTGGTAGAAGCATCGAAGCATTGAAGAAGAGTATAAATTAGTAAAAAGATCATAGAAGTGAAAGTTGAGAGAGAGAGAGAGAGAGAGAGAGAGAGAGAGAGAGAGAGAGAGAGAGAGAGAGAGAGAGAGAGAGAGAGAGAGAGAGAGAGAGAGAGAGAGAGAGAGAGAGAGAGAGAGAGTGCGCTTATTTTTTTTCCGACAAATCTTGTTAGCGCAAGGGAGTAGAAGTCACTCATACGTACAGGAATGTATATATTGTTTTCTTGTCATGCAAGCACTGAACAAGAGCATACATCCGCAAAGAAGAATGAAGAAATGAAAGGTCATAGGGGGGGGAGAGAGAGAGAGAGAGAGAGAGAGAGAGAGAGAGAGAGAGAGAGAGAGAGAGGGAGGGAGCGCTTATTATTTATTTTTGCACAAATCTTGTTACGCTAAGTGAGTGTAAGTCACTAAAACGATTTGATGTAAATAGTATGACCAAAAGTTGATGAATTAAGAACGGAACTAAGCAAACGAGAGTTGGGAAGACTTTGAATGTAGCATGCAATGACTTCTTTACAATGAAATGGACAGAAATTCTGTGGAGAAGAGGAGGAGGACTAGGTAACAACACATATCAGTGGGATTTTTTGATGCAGGAAGAAAGGGCTATATCGGTAAGATGCTCTTCAAAGTTGCACATGTGGCTAACTGGTTGATAGAAAAATAACGCGAAACGAATTGTTTAGCTGATTGAAGGTGGTTAGGGACCACGTTAGAGTAATTAAATTCTATAGTCTCGAGCGAGTACGTCCGCAATCTGCACGAACAACATACAATGGGGTTTTCTGGAGCAACCAGCCAGCACGACGATGTCAATGGTGATTTGTCGACCAAGTGTATTCCAAGTGATGTAATGTGGATGCCACGGGGTAGGTGGTTGAACTGGCCATGGAATGAACTCACTCCATTTATGCATGTAGTGTCTGAGCACCCGCTCTTGCAAATGTGGGTAAAGACAGTATTGCAACTTATACATTGCAGTCTCAAATTCTGGTTGTTGCTCAATCAGATCAGCTGGAACCGGCCTACCCATTCTAAACTGAAAAGAAAAAGCATTTAAATCAAAGAAGGTGATAAGTTGTCATAGCTTGAATGGGAAAAAAAAAGACATTGTTGAAGCCAATGATCAACGTTATATGACAAAGACAGTGAGCAAAACAATGAAATGAAGATGCCAGAAGTTCGCAGTTGTATTTTCTTGTTTTCTTTCAAAAAATAATATTTTCTCAACCTTAATGGATGTCTAGAACAAATGTTATAACCTAATGGAGTTGTTGTTTTATGTTGTTTAATATAGAAATGTTCAAAGTTTCTAGCTTTATATATATTCGTACTAGTTGCTAAAGTGGTAATTTCAAAATTTTCCTCGAAAGGACTATGTGTCTACATGTCTGCTCGCATTCTCTTCGAAGGATCGTGCTTGTGCTGGCTTACGCATTTATGGATGTTATTCGTAACTGCGATATAGCTCCCATCGTTTTTCGTGCAGCATATACTGTAGACTATGTATTCTTCCTGCGACGCTACTTTTTCTGGGGTGGAAGGCCGATGATTGTCTCTCGTTGTTGATAAGTGTCTAAATCTGCAGTCCATGCAGATTGGTTAGGTCAATAAAAGATGATGGTACTACAGAGAAATGAATGGAAGCTAGTGATACTTGTTATCCATACTTGCCTTGGTCTATTGCAACTAGCTCGTGTGGAGAGGCTGGTTGGCCGTAATTTACTGCCTTGTGTTCGCTGTAGTGCCATGCTACCTTCTGGATTGTGATAGGTGGATTAATTGCGTCGTGTGTGTGGTTTGCCGAAGTCATGAAATTTGTCAAGATAGCGGCACAGTTTTCTTGAGTAGCTTTTGAAACTTCAACTAAATCAATATTGTAACCAAACCGCAGGTGCTCCATCGTGTACAATGTAATTCCTTCAGTTTTTGTGTCGAGGAGTTGTTGTGCAGTAGGCAACATACTCTCATCATCCTCGTACTGGATATCAAGCTCTTCAAGTATTTGCTTCATGAGACCTGCAGGATGTAGGAGCAAGCTGGTTAGCATAACAGACAGAAGGCATTATATTTTTCTTTTCTAATAGTACTTGTTGTCATCCTGTCTGTGTTTGGTGTGGCCATCGTTTGATTTAGAGCTTTATATCTTGCGTCGCACTTATTCATGAAGTTGCAACGCTCTTGAAAAGTATGGAACCCCTCAATATACGCATGGGGTTTATCGCCTGCTGAGTTAGCCAATCTCATTTGCTTAGTCATGAGGTAAAATCTCTTAGGTTGTATCATTGGTTGCGTTTCCTTTGCATTGTTTGTGTATTGCTTGAAGAGCTGCATAGTAAGATGAGTAATTTGATTCGCATGTGTATACATAGGTAGATGCAAGATCAGACAAAGCGTGCAAAATGTACCGTGTTGTGATCCATTGTCTGGTTTAGTTTCCTGCACGCAAAAAATAATTATTTTGATGATCTCTTACAGTATTTCTGAAGGATAAGATCCGACAAACGTTTAAACACAAATGAATGAAGTGAAAAAGGGAAGAGGAGTACATTTACAAAAGGTGGATCAGAGTGAGAAGGGGTGATAGGGAGGAACTCTATGAAAGAGATATCTTTTGCATGGCGCACTGAGCAAGACATAATGTACGTAGTAGCAGTGGACCAATAAGTGGAGCTTGTGATGTGGCATGAGTAGCACTGATCACTTTGATGCCTGCATACTGGCGGTAACTATGCCAAATCACCGAACAAGAAGACCTTTTTATCTTTGAATGGGTGTAGCAGTGTGCCGTTGGTGACATTCACAATTTGTCGTACTATGAGATCAAAAGTTTGCTTTGTCAACATAGAAATCTCATCTATGATAATCGTGTCTCCTTCTTTAATACTGATGTATCTATCATCAGTTTCGGAGATTGACAAGGGATACTGTTGTGTGCGTATTGGTATCTTGAATTGGTAGTGGACAGTTGTTGGGATGCTGCCTAACCTCGTCGCTGCTGTACCAGTCGAATAAACGAGTGTAACAGTTTTTCCTTGCATAATGAGTTTGCTTGTGATATATCTAATGAGGAAGCTTTTGCCACTCCCAGAAGTGCCTGTGATCACACGCACTCCACCATTTGCTGCTGTGAGCTTCCTGTAGATCTCTTCTTGTTCAGATGTCAGTGACGCGATTTGGACGTTTTGAAGCTCGTTTAGAAGGGCAGAGATACGAGAAGGTGTGTCCTGTTGCTCATAGTCTGTTTGCACATCTGGATATTGAAATGAGGTAGCCTTTGTTGAGGATATCTTCTGTAGTATCATGTTGTGAAGTTGGTGTGTTTGATCTATTGTGAGCATATTTCATTGTGTGTACTCTGTAATGTACATCTCAAGGTCCTCATCTGTCAGTATCAAATTTCTAAGTTTGCACTCAAGATAGTATAACCTGGACGTGTTCTCCGGTGAGAGCAGTTGGGATTCATTTCTGAAGGTGATGCTCTTTAGCAGCACGTTGTAAAAGAAAGCCTCCGGATGATGCCCTGGGTGAAAGTCTGTGAAACGTACCAGTCGGTGTTGCCGCTGTAGCGATTGGCCGTAGGTATTCTCCTTTGAAATGCTTTTCTTCCTTTCTTTTCACTTCGTCACTTTGTAATTCTTGTGGAAGTCATAGAATGCAAGCTTCTCGAGAGTTTGTGATCGTGCGCAATACAGATCAACAGGGTGCAACATGACATCATTGTTGTGAGAAATGATTCGTTGTCGTAGTGCCGGGGGTGATGAGTCGATGTATTGGACGCTATCACTCTTTGAAATGATTGGGATTTGCAAACAATTTAATGCCACTTCTGTTGCTGAGATAGGTTTTGATAGTAAGGAGGCTCAGATCAGCTTCAATTTTACAGTGTCAAGGCCACCTAGGCCTAAGCGCTATGCATCTTCTGAGCGGTTGTTGAGATGGCCCGTTGGTTCAGTTTTGAGTGCATACTTCAAGAGGTAGTCGGACAACGATGAATTGGTGACCCTCTGTATATTCATATGTGCACCCCATAACAGAAGAAGTGTAGGGTGGTACGGTACGACATTTCTGTCTTCATGTCGGAGCCTAAAGTATTGCCATCTGTGATTTTGTGCGTTGAAGACTGGGTTTGGATTTGGTTGCGCATGGAATGGAAACTCGTGTTTACATACTCTATCTCTTTGACCGTGGTAACAACTTGTACGGCACTTGTGAAATTGTTTCCTGAGTACGAGTTCTCGGAGCCGGCTTACTTCTGGCAAAACTACAGAGCTAGTTTCTGTCGGGATGTATGCAGCTATTTCAGCAGATAGTTGCTCTTTGTCTTGTTCATGCATGCACACTATGACATGAGCATGCAATGATCCTCTATTTTAGACCTCATATCTAACCAAGTGGTGTTGCACACGGCCCAACACACCTTTCGAAGTATATATGTGGACATAATGATTTGGAACTTAGAGTGGAAGGTGAGGGCGCATTCGACTGGGCAGTCTGTCCAAGTGAAGGAGGCGTTCAAGTGACGTGCAATTAGCTCGATCGTGTTAATCTCAGGCCATCTTGTGTCTGTGACCTCATCGACAGTGAAAGTCAAGAAGAAATTAGGCATTCCCCATTCGTCCACCATTGCTATCAAGTCCTTTAGGTTCTTGCGGTGCCATGAGCAGGAGCCTGGCATGCTGGAAGGGGTGCTGTACCGAAGCACATGTCTCAAAGTATCTTCGTCAGTTGTTGTACGATTGGCCCTCTTGTAGTTGTCAATGTCCCTTTGCAACAAGCTCGCGTGTGTGTATTGTTAGCCAATAGAAGTGCCTACTTCAGGTGGTACATTATGAGCAGGTATGGCTTGTACAGGGTGTAAACTGAGAACAGAGCCGATGCACGTATCTTTACATATGTACTGAAGTTGAGTTTACCATCATACTGGCCTTTCCCAAAAGTGAACAGGTATGGAAACGCTTCAGTCTCTATTGTGATGTCGTTCACAGAGCTTGTTGCGGCAAGCATGCCATTGGTCTTGAAAGTAACTGTTGTCTCAAGCAATTGTTGACGGCCACAGGGCTATAGCGAAGCAAATTCGTAAGTATCGCTAGCGGTGAATGCTCTTCGCCTAGCTGGTTCAACGATGTTTTCAATGATACCAAACATCAAACTTGTGTCAAACTGCGCCATCAGTGCAAACTGTGTGTTGTCTTGTTGTTGTTGAATAATCTTGCTCACACTATCTTGACTTAGTATGCAGAGGCCAAGCTTCTTATTCGGTCTTTCAGCCATCGACATGTACTTTTGTAGTACGAAGTTGTTCTCAAGATTGAATGAAAGTATGTCTGCCACTTGTGATGTAGCTAGATCTTGCTCTATGAAGGTTGTTCTATGCTCTTTACTCCATGATAGCAGAGGGTTATCTAATATGGAATGTCTGTCTAGTGCACCTCGTGCAATTGTTGTCCCTGTTGAGATGGCATTGACAGATATGTCAATGACGCTTAGTAGCTGCATGTGAAGCTGATTTCTGTTCAATATTCTTCTTGTGTAGTCTGGAAGTAAGGGCACACAATATCTGCGACGTGCACTTGAGCTCTCACAAATGGAGCACTGCACCCATTGCATTTCTATTTGTGTAGCTGCTAAGCTGGATAACAATAGACAGCTAGCAAACATTGCAATCAATGTCTCGTCTGGAGCTCGAGTACAATCAAAAGAGGCACTTCTTTGGATGAAAACTACACCACAAACAAAGCATATGCTTGAAGGTCTGAATATCACTACAACGTCTGAACTCCATCGGATATACTAAATTGACGATATCAATCCATGATTGTGAGCATGGTAGAAATCTAGCCTTCTTCTTGATTGAAGTGCGATGTCTCGCTTTCGATTTGGTGAGGTATATCCTATGCTTTTGGTGATGGTCCATTGGAGGCTTAAATCGGACTCAATCTTAATGATTCAATGCGATGAGAACCTTGTGATATTTAGTTACTAGTCACGTCTAACCAACGAACAATTCAAGCGTTTGAAACAACCATGTACATGGTGTTGGATTGTGCTATTGTGGGGTTTCGAACTGGGAAGAGGCAAGCGATAGCTGATTTCCTGAATCTCCCTTGCAAAGAATAAGTACGAAGCGTTAGAAAAGTAATAGCACAATGTTGAAGGTTCTAAGCGTAATCTCATTATTTGTATGTGTTCTTTACTTCTTATGTTATAGAAAAAAAGAAAACGTGCTGGTGTCCCAGCACGGGGGAGTTTGCACAGTCCTCCCTAATTTTAATAATATGAGGGAACGTGCCATTCCCACGGCAGCATGCAATTTTTGGTGTGTTCCTTTTCACTTTGTCTTCAACGATCAAGATTAAAATGTGGCACTTCTTACTCACCGCACGTTGGAATATGTAGCTGTTGCAAATGTAGAGGAGATGTGTCCAAGTTTCTCTTGATCTGTTTGTAGGGAAACATGGTAGAGTTAGGCCATAAGTAGTTGCGCCTGCAAAATTGAGTTGATTAAGGCAGTTGAAGGTGGACATACACACAAAGCTGCTATGATTGCTACGTCGGGAAGGCGCAGAGGCTTTACTGCAGATGAAGGTCAATTCGAATATGGCGTCGAGGCAAACAGTGACATTGTCGACCTTCTACTGCTGGAATGAATAGGGAGGAGGTTGGCCTACAGAATCTATGATATTGAAGAATGCTCTTGCTATGTCGACGAGGTAGGATTTTTTTCTACGAGCGAGAAGGCCTAGTTATTATCGTGAACACTACTGCCATTCCTTCTAGCGAGACCTCTTTATCCTCAGCATGGACACCCCCTGCTCGTGCATAATAACTCTCCCCTCCTAGACGCTGCACAATGTGGACATGGTCGCAAAACATCAAATAAGTTATCCAAGCAATATGCACTAGCAAGTAATGAAGATCTACAAGACAATTGGCAGCATTGTGAAACAAGTAATTAATCATGAAGCAAACAATTAGAGCTGATAAGAGAGATTTGCTAGTAGTGTTGTGTGTTGTGACTAGCCCCGGTCTGCTAACGCCATCTGTGTACTCCATGGCCCTCGAGGTCCTCCAACTACTCCTACCGACAGCATGCAATAGATCGTATTGCATCAACGCTAGTACCACACCCTACATCATCGCCACAAACCCTGGCGCAATGAGGGATTTGCTAGTAGTGTTGTGCGTGTGACTAGCCCTGGTTTGCTAACACCATCTGTGTACTCCATGGCCCTCGAGGTCCTCCAAATACTCCTACCGATAGCATGCAAAATAGCTTAATTTTGTAAAAATACTCGCTAGTATTGTAAAATTGCCGATTCAGATTTGTCTTGGAGGGATTTCTGTATGTTTGTGAAAATGAATTTTCCCGAACACTACTATAGATGAGTTGTGTCATTAGGTGCTTGTGTGTGTGTGTGTATGTGTGTCTCACAAGCATTTTTTTTGGACTAAGAAGTCGCATAGAAGGGCCGGATTAAGGATGCAGGTGGTCATTGACATAACAAGTTCAAATATCGCGATTCCAAATGATAGGTAATCTTGGTGTTCCTATGGGTACAAAGCAATTGACGGCTTCCTTTATCATAGGTGAGGCATATAACAAGACTGTATATTGTTTATATGATTTTTTAGTTTTCGTGTAGCAAGGACGTAGTCTGTTTTCAGCACATCTGAAGTCTCTTCCAAGTTTCCAACTATGTACAGGTGCTGAGCCTTCTAGACTATTGTACACAATACAAAAAAAGCCTGGTAACACACTATCCCCAATGTTCGACATCTCTGCATAATGGAAACAGATGGCTAACGTGAGCATCTTTGCATACCCAAATTGTGAATATGTCTGGTTTAAGTCTGTACTTCAAATCATGAGAGCCTGACTAGAGTTCTTCAAACTAAACATGTTGCGTCTCTCTAAATGAAGAAGTCATGAGAACGATCAGATCAAAGAAGTACCTTTTACCAAGCAAAATTGTAGGATAATTTCTGAAGCGGTGCCTGTGACGACGTAACTGAGGCACCGGGACCCGGGTGTTTTATCTTCTCCGACAACCGTCTGCTTCCTGTGAAGGACTTCTTCTGTGCCTGCGAAGTGCTTCTGTTGCGAGCTGCTCGTGTTGATTTTAAGTTGACGGCGGCGTAGCTTGAGAGGCGGAGTTTCTTGAAATCGCTGCCACGCTAACGAAGTAAAAAAGCGCCATATACTGAGAAACAAGCATGGCAGGTTGCAACCTCACAACCAAATGTAGACGAATCACAGAAGAGCATCGCTGGAATCTCAAATGATCTAATCTTGAAGCCTTGGGAAGACGGCATCGACCTCTTCGCATTCTTCGGTTGGACCCAGATCAGACCAAGGAGAGGTGGTAGGGTATGCCAAGCGAAATTTGGGGTTGAGAGCTTGCATGGCTTTTAGACCGCGCTGATAGATATCTTTGGCATTTCTAGAAGCGTGAAGATACATCTTATTCGAGTCCCATTGAAGGTTATACAGAGCTTGTACCACTGATATGGTACTGTTGATACTGCCACGAGACGAGGCCTGATGGGATGATGCGGCGGTGATGGACATTGTTGGATGATTAGGCCATGTCATCACACAAGTCAGCAACCCACGCACCACACACGTGGTCAGATGCCAAACGGCATGCACCTTAATGAATCGCATGAACGTGTAACTGTCTCCATAACTATATAAAACCACTACCTTGGCAATAGAAAATATATCTCATTCTGGGCTATCACCTTCTTGGGTGCCTCAGCAATAGAAAATATATCTCATTCTGGCCTATCACCTTCTTGGGTGCCTCAGGTTTAACAACCTCCTTCTCTCTCTTTCTTGATCACGCCTCTGCGTGCTCTCTTTCTCTATTCCTTTCTCTCACATGGTATCAGAGCAGCATGCGACCCTGGCTGCCCTGTACCAAACCCCACCATGCCTCCTCCGCATACCTTGCAGCTATGGCGAAGAGCCTCATGGCTGGTTCTCCTCGCTGCCTTGCGGCAAGCACGCCATGCCTCCTGCTTTGCAAGCCCTGCTGTGGCAAAGCGTCGCACTTCCAACCCGGCCTAATGGTGATGCTACCATCATTGAAATTTTCCTTGGGAACTTGGATGCCGAAGAGTACCCTGCTGCAGACGAAGACTCTCATGTAGATGACGACCGTGCTACAAAAGCAGATGTTGCTGCCGCTGGTGCTGCCACCCCTACGGTCGCTATTAAAGCAGAACCTGCTGCAGTTCAACTTACCCAAGCCCTACCCCTTTCTAGCGCTGCCCAGCCAACAGGCCATGCTCTTGCCGCTGTTCCTTCCCACGCTGCAGACGGAGGTGCCACCACACCTGTGAAGGAAAACCTAGCACACCTGCATGCGTCCTGCGCAGCCAGCCCTTCTGCAGTCAATGCCGCAACTCCAATCTTTGGTATCGCCGATGCAGATGCGCAAGCACGCGCCTGTGCCGCTTGCCCTGCAGTCGAACTTGCTGCTGCCATCTCCGGCGCTGCCAATCCTGCAGGACAAGATCACGCTGATGCTGACGGTAGTGGTGCTATTGAGATCCCTGCTGAAGTCAACCCAGCAGACGTGACAAAACCGGCCCAACCTCCTTCTCCTGGTGCTGCGAAGTCAGCCGCAAACCGAGCAACCACCTCAGCAGTAGAAGCAGACGACCACCCGACTGCCGCTCTTGAGGTCATAACTGCAGCACAAGGTGATGTAGGCGCTGGTCCTGCCTACCCTCGAGATGCCGCCACCCTTGCGGCCATGCCATTCGTCAACCATGCCGCAGATGATGCTGCAGCTGCCGTAGGTCGTACCTCAACACCTTCATACGCTGATGCTGCCGCAGCCCTACCTGCCGCCCTTGATGCAACCGCTGCAGACGAAGTGTGGGCAGCCAGCGATGCAACTGTGACTGACGTCACGCCTACGGCACAACTTGCAGACGAGCCTACTGCGGTCAATATTGCCACCACCCCTCTCGACTTTCCAACTGCTACGGCCAAGAAGGATGCCCTTGCTGCCGCAGTTACTATAAGTGTAGCCATCATAGCAACCATTGTTGTTGTTGCGAACCTCGCTGCCATCAAAACTAATGGCACGCACGCTGCTGCCGCCCTTGGTGCAATCCCTGCAGAAGCACCACCTGCAGACGAAGTCAACCCTGCTGCAATTGAGTCAACCCTGCTGCAATTGAAGAAGCAGTTGCAGCCGACAACCTTGCTGTCGACAACGACCCTGATGCAATGGCCCTGGCAGACGGACCTGCTGCGGCCAAGATTGCCACCTCCCTTGCAGAAGAGGACGAAGCAGCCCAAGACGGTGCTGAAATTGTTGATGCTCCCAATCCCGCTATTGGTGAAGCGGCCTGCATGTCTCATCCCTTCTGGATGACTGCACCATGCCTCCCCGCTGCTGCTGAAGGTCATCTATGGCACTTTGAACCTCAAGTCGCTCATCTTGAGGCTCACCTCCCTAAAGCCAGCGCCCACAGTACTTCAGCCATGAGGAATTCAGCCTCGCAGTCTCCTCCAGCTTGCAACACTGCACTCTCCCACCCTCTGCATGATGCTTCTTATTCATGGAATGCTCCTGTAGCGCCCAACCTTGCTATGCACACCACCTTGCCCTGCAATTGCAATGGACACAATGCAGATGACCATTCAACTTCCTCGGCCTTACTCCCGGCTGCCATCCCAGTCTCTGGAGTCCCTCCAGGCAAAGAAACCACCCTGCTTCATTACCATAAAGCAATTGATGAAGCAATCTACCAAGCTCCATTTGAGGCTGTCAGCTCAGCATGCAATGCTGATCCGAACGCTGCTCCAACTTTCCTTCAAGCTACCTTGAATGCTTCTTCCAATCCAGCATCCATATTGGATTTACTTGATGCTTATATTGTTGTCCCTCTTTCACCTGAGCATCATTTCCACCCTCTACCCATTGAGAGACCCCTCCACACCAACACTGAGGGCGCTGATACAAGCATGTATTTTCCTTCGACACTTACCAAAGCCATTCATCTTTCACTGACAGATAGAGTGCTGCAAGGTCACTTGCAAACAACACAGGTTTTCCTAACCTCATGGCCTTCCATTGCCTTTGATCCCGGCGGACAAGTTGACACAACCTCTCGTCCCGAGCCACTCTCTTCAAACTACCACCTTACCATGCAGGAGATGCTAACAACCTTCCTTGACAGCCTACAGCAGGCTGTTTGCCTCAACGGTCTAGTCCTGCCCATCTCCATTCTCATATATCAAGTGGCCAACCTCTACAATCTACTCTACTACCAGTACACCTTATCCTCGACATCGACTAACACTCCCAAAGATGGATGTGTGCTTTCATTTCGCTTGTGGGGGCGAATATGTGGTGTTCAAGCTCTTGAAAGCATGCATGCCGCGGACCAGATCATAGAACCAATCAAAGCTCGTACAGCCTGAAGATCCGAGTTACTGGATTTCTTCATGGAAAAGTCAACAATTGATCCGGTTGATCAATTTGCAGCCGAGATGTCAAAATTGCATCATGTAAATTTTGCATAAGCATGATGTACAAACCTCAGGCATGTAGCCTTGCATTCACCATGAATCTGTATCTCATGGATGCCCTTGTATGACGACATGTCTTATGGGGGCGTGTTGGATGATTAATCCATGTCATCACACAAGTCAGCAACCCACGCACCACACATGTGGTCAAATGCCAAACGGCATGCACCTCAATGAATTGCATGAACGTGTAATTGTCTCCATAACTGTATAAAACCACTACCTTGGCAATAGAAAATATATCTCATTCTGGCTTATCGCCTTCTTGGTGTAGACAGCTACTGTATAGAACACAAAGAGAGAGAGAGTACACAGACAGTAACACCAGAAGTAGGTACGAACGGTTATGTTTTATTAAGGTGCACGTTGGTTCATATGTACAATAGACGACCCCTCGGTCATCATGTGACGATTCACATTTATAATTGTTAATCTGAAGTTACGTATTTGTTTATTTGCCAATACCCCCCCATAAACAAATATGTTAGCTGTCTCCAAACTCCATTCCGATTGTCTCTGCACACTTGAACAGTTGCACAGAGCTCAAGCTTTTAGTGAACATGTCAGCAGCATTATCTTTAGAAGGCTTGTATAGTAGAGCTATCTTTCGAGCTTCAACCTGTTCTCGCACAAAATGATTGGCAATATCAATGTGTTTAAGCTTGTCTGATTGCCTTGCCTTTTTAGATGACTCTATGGCAGACATAGAATCTGAATATAAAACCATAGGAAGGTGAACATTAAAACCAAGTTCAATTAGGAGATTGTTGATCCATAAAGCTTCTTTTGTAGCTTCAGATGCTGCTTTATACTCTGACTCAGTGCTTGAGAGAGAGATGGTTGCTTGCCGTTTACTTCTCCATGATATGGCGCCTCCTGAAAGGGTGAAAGCAAAACCACCAATCGAATGCCGTGATTTCCGATCTGTGGCCCAGTCAGCATATGTGTAACCAATAACTTGAAGACCACCTGTTGTATTTTCCCTTCGAAAGGTAATACCCATATTTCGTGTAGTATTTATGTATTCAAGTAGGCGGTTAGCTAGTACTAGGTGCTCATGTCGTGGAGAATGCATATACCGTGAAAGCATACCAGCAGCAAAAGCTAAATCAGGGCGAGTGCATGAGACTAGATAGCGTATACTACCTAGAATGCTACGATATAAATTAGCAAGTGGATCATGCTTCCATAATATTGTATTAGTCTCTAGCAATGTATATTTTTCATATCGCATCAATGGTAGTGGTGTCCAGCAAAGCTTGTGCAAATTAGTATTAAACTTCTTTACAATGCCTTCTGCGAATTTTGCTTGAGTGAGATGCAGTGTGCGTGTTGGGCGATGCCTAAATATTTGCATGCCTAGAATATAACTCAATTCCCCCCCATCACTCATGCGAAATGTAGCAGTCAATTCTGATTTTATTTGTTGTAGCAAAGGGATAGATGTTGCTAACAAGAAGATGTCATCCACATAGAGAGCCAAGATGACAAACTGGGATCCACGCCATCGAATGTAGACTGAAACATCAGTTTGGAGCCGCCAAAAGTGAATGGATTGCATAAAGGAGTGAAATCGTGCATTCCATTGGCGAGGAGATTGCTTTAGGCCATACAAGGCACGAAGGAGTAGGCAAACATACTCAGAATAGTCCGGATGGACAAAGTAGGGAGGTTGAACCATATATATTGCTTCTTCTAGTTCACCATTTAGAAAGGCTGTTTCAACATCCATTTGGTGCATTTCCAAGTCATACTGGACTCCAACAGCCAATAGAGTTCGCAAAGATGCGAGACGAAGTGTAGGAGAGAAGGTCTCAAAGTAGTCCACGCCAGGTTCTTGAGAGAAACCGCGAGCAACAAGGCGTGCTTTATAGCGCTCAATTGAGCCATCAGGACGATATTTACGCCGAAGAAGCCACTTACAAGTAATGGGTTTGCGATTCCGTGGAAGTGGAACCAATACCCATGTATTGTTATGTCGGAGAGAGGCCATCTCAGCCTCCATGGCAGCACGCCAAAGGTGAGCATCAGGTGAGCCAAGAGCAGCAGCAACACTAATAGTGCCATCAAGAGGAAGAGTATAATCATCGGGTTCTGAAGGAAGACTAGAGGGCTCAGCCAGAGCAACATTAAGGCGACCAAGTATATCAGACAAACTGCGAGTCTTTGCTGGAGGAGACTCAGTGGAGGTGGTAGAGGTTGAGGGAGAACTTCCCACACCTCGAGCATAATGGTTAACTCGTGAAGAGCTAGGGTTATTGGAAGGTTGAAACACAGGGCTTTCATAATGAAGGCGGGTGAAGGGGTTGCGAGGAACTCTCGCGGTGGTGGTATGATGGACTAGGTGAGATTTATGATGCAAGGGAGCAACAGGACTAGAATTTAACATGTGAGATGTGTGTGTGATGGGACTAGATGGTGTGAGTAGGCTTGCGGTAGGAGACAAGAGAACAGGGGAGACCACTTCGCGAGGAGCTGGTGTGACAGGTTGTGGACCAATAGGAGGAGCCAAAGGAGGTGGAGGAGGTGGAGGAGCAGCAGGTGCAGCAGGAGCATTAGGTGTATTGCTGGTCATCATCTCAAGAACTCCCCAAGAAGGGCCAGAACCTGCCGTAGTGTTGGAAGAAGCTGAAATATTTGCAGAAATGGAGCTCGAGGAAGGCTCGGTAGTAGAGGAAGGAGTCGCGATCAGCGCATGCTCTTGAAAGAAGAGATCACGACTAAAGGAGAAGGTACGAGTCGTAGGATGATAGACGCGATATCCTTTGATTCCAAAATGATCACCATAGCCAACGAGAATGCCTCTCTTGGCATGAGAAGAGAGCTTATCACGCTTGTCTGCTGGGATGAGAGTATAGCAAGGTGACCCAAATATGCGTAGATGCGAGATATTGGGTTTCTCGCCAGCCCACAGTTCATAAGGAGTTTTGTTTGGAAGAGTGCGTGTAGGCAGCCGATTTTGTACATAGCAAGTTGTAGCAGCAGCTTCTTCCCAAAAGGATTGGGAGACACCAGCAGTGAGGATCATGGCACGCACCGCATTCAGCAAGGTGCGATTTTTTCTTTCAGCCACGCCGTTTTGTTGAGGAGAGTAGGGCACCGTAAGCTGATGAAAGATGCCCTCTTGCATACAATAGTCCTTGAAAGCATTGGAAACATACTCACCGCCATTATCTGTGCAGAGATTACGAAGGGACTTATTTAATTGGCGTTCCACAAATGTCTTGTAGTGCTGAAAATGAGTAAGCACTTCAGATTTCTGCTTGAGGAAGTACAACACCGTGTACTTCGACCAATCATCAATAAAAGTAAGGATGTATGAAGAGCCTGTAAGAGAGATTGTAGGCATTGGGCCACACAGATCTGAGTGGACCAGCTCCAAGAGGTCTTTGGTCTTACTTGTGGACCTTGGGAATTTGGTCCGTGTCATCTTGCCAAAGATGCATGCTTCGCATAAAGAAATGCGGCTCAAGGTAGGTGTAAACCCTGTAACCATCCCATGAGTCTGGATAGTACGCATCGCTTGGACATGAGGATGTCCCAAGCGGTAATGCCACAATAAGGTCTCCTCATCCTGAGAGCCATGGGCTGAATAAGCTTCCATGCTTGGCGGTATCACCTCAAGGCCAAGAGGGTATAACTTGCCCCGTTTGGAACAGATTAAGTTTGTTGGAACACCAGAACTACAAGGCGTCTTGATGACACCATTAGGAAATTTTGGAGGTCATTTGGAGGGCCATATGAAGAGAGAGAAAAATAGAGCGCGTCCAATGAGCATGAAGGCTACGTTACGTAGAAAAGTACCTGGAAAAACTCAAAAAATAGGAAAATAGCATAAAACTTTCACGAAACTAGGATTGTAGCATAGTAATTTCTTTACTTTTACCGAGCTTTTAGGTGCTTGCGTGTGGGCCCACTTCTGATATTCTCTCATGGTCATTAACGTACTGGAGGGTGACCATTAAGCCCGCACAAGATATTGGAATTTTGAAACACTTTCCCTCCATTAGAATGCTTTCAAAGTGAATCTCCCTCCACTAAAGCTTTTCTCTGAGAGTTATGGCATCCACGTCTTCTCGCCCAAGAGCCTCAAGGTGTTTACTGTCTCTCACACCAACAAACAACAACGGCACTTTGCCTAGAAGGCCAAGTAGTAGCATATCCTCAATTACAATACCAGCTTCAATAAGTGCAGACAACCAATGGGTTGGACAAAGGATAAACAAAGGTTCATGGGTCCTCATGCAACCAAGAAGACCCAAGAGGTTTAGTGGTATCAACGTTTACCGCTCAGCATGGAAAGCCAGGGTGTTGGATTTCAAAGTTGAGATCGGCAAAAGATCTGTAAAGGAAGTTCTTGTTCAACATGTGTTTACCCATCCAGAGGTGATAGCAAACGGTGGAAATGTATCAAATATACATCAACCACGTTGCAATTGTAAGTACTCTTGACATGTGAACTTACTGATACTCTCATTATAACTTTTCTTATATATTTTGCAATGTTTCTCCCGCTTGTTATGAGTAATGTCTCTACTCTTCACAACTCAATTACATTAGATTTGTCATTTGTACTTATTGATACTCTTAGTTTAACTCTTCTTTTATATATTGCAGATGTTTATCCCTCTTCTTATGAGCAATGGGAGCCTGTGGAGTGCATAATAGGCCTCTTCCATGTTGTACATGCCCATATTGGTTCTCTACAGTATTCAGAGAGGAGCACCAAAAGATTGGCTGATGAGGGAATCTTTTTTTATGACCACTTTTACCAACTCAGCTCAGGCAATAAGAATGGCATGTTGGTGAAACTACCTCTACCGACTGATTGGAACACTGTGGACTGGCCAGTTCCCGAGGAAACAATGGTGGAGGCAATGCGAAGTAAGCTCTACAAGGATATACAAAGGTCTCTGCGTAGCTCTGTTCCTACCAAACTGGTTCGAATTGCAAACTTTTGTCCTGTTGCACTCTTCATAGAGCTGTTTCATAGCTACAACATCAGAGTTACAAAAACTATGTTCATGTGCAAGTCATTTCAGCAGTCATCCTGTGACAAACTTCTTGACAAAGGATGGTATGCAAAGGAAGAGATTGGTTTACGGTGCGAGGTCGCGCTTGATACTCTAGTTGTCAAGTACATGATTGCAAGCCAATCACTATTACTCTCATTTTGGTATATGCGATCACAAATGCTAAACGGTAAGTACATTCCTATGGACCAAGTTTCTGCAGGTTTGGAAGATAATCCTACTGTGGATGTGGAAGTGATTGATAAAGAGAATGGCCTACTATTGGTGGTTACAATAAGGGAGCTATGCAGTCTTCAGCATTTGCGAAATGACATCATTGAAGAGTCAATGGACAAGGAACTATCAGATTTTTCCTTTTTCTTAGCTGGCCGTAAGGTGATGCGGCGAAGAGAAAAAGATATTTTGTGCAAAGAGTTGGATGGTCGGGTTGTAGTAGTGTCAATGTAACAGATATTCTTGTAAACCCAAGTGTATACAAATGACTTTCAAGACATGAAGTTTATTGATCTCATTTTTCAATTGTGCCCTGTGAAAAAGTGTGCTTGAAATACATTTGTTTACCACGTCAAATCTCTCTCTCTCTCTCTCTCTCTCTCTCTCTCTCTCTCTCTCTCTCTCTCTCTCTCTCTCTCTCTCTCTCTCTCTCTCTCTCTCTGTCTATATATTAGAAAAACACAGATAGAAGAATCATCTTAATTCATTAGAAAGTACAAACTCGTCCGTGAACAATGGACTGAGATACAATTTCTGTAAGTATGGAATCAGAATATCTTCAAGGTAAAAATCGAAGGAATGCCCCTCGAAAGAAGGTGGTGAGATGGTTGTTCCCGGCGGATTTAGTTCTCCCTTTTCGGGAGTATCGTCAATTAGTAGTGTATTAGTTGCATCAAAGGGTACACCGATTTGGCTAAACGGTTTGTACAAAAGAGGTAATCCTGGTTTTTTAGGGTGGTAGTGGCCCTCAACAGTAACGCATTTTCTTTGATCATACAAAAAGGCAAAATCTGACGTGTGAGCTTGGCATACACTGCAAACTATTGCAACTAGTGGCGATAAGTTTTGCCTTTGCATTGAAGACCATATGCCAACTCTGAAGCGCGGAAGAAGAAACTCAATAAACTCCTTGGTTCCTGGACGAACCACGACTCGACAAGTTCCCATCCGAAACGTTTGCAAATCATCAAAGGGTCCTCTGTCACCGAGAGGCACCCGCATCAGCAGCAATCCATTGACGTCCAAGATAATCAACCTCTGTAAAAGTTGACAAGTACATATAAGTAGTTAGAAGCTGAACATATTTTGCCATACTTGAATAGACATTACCGGAACAACCGTATCTACAGGTAGCAAGGGTCCATACTGGGTCTCTGTAGTGTTCATGTCATTGTTGCTCTCCTCCGCTTTATCTTCATAGTCATCATTCAAAGCTTCATCAGGGGTCTCCCCCATGGCCCTTTCTGCCTGATTCAAGGTTGATCGGCTTGCCTCATACATCCTTTCCTGATCCGTATCATTTTGCTCGTCCCGAGGCCTGCTTTCCTCATCCATAACCTTTTGCTCATCTATAGGCCTGCTTTCCTCATCTTCGGTTTCAGCCATAGGCTCTTTTGGCTGTTCCACAGGCTGACTTGCCTCTTTTATTGTCTCCTCCGGTTGAACCTTAGCTGCTTCCATATGCTCATTTGTCCTTTCCTCATCCTCGACTCTTTGATCTTCTGCTGATATGACACCCTCGGCCCGATGCGATTCCACTGTATCGGATGTAGGGGTTTGTCGTGGTGGCACGTCATGTTTTGTAAGATCAATAGTGCGCTCATCCAAGCCGCTATCTTCAAGCTCTCTAGGGCTAGACATAGTAAGCAGGTGTTGTATTAAACTTACCCGGTATCTTTGCAAATAATCATATGTGTAGTTTTTTAAAGCACTCTGCAAAATTGAAAGACCACATGATGAGAATTCTTTTATAGACTAAACCAAAACTAACTGAATGCATTGCAAAATGGGTACCTTAGTCGTGAAAGGTTTTAATGCAAAGTAGCTTTGCAGGACATATTCTGCATGGAGAAGACATCTCCAGCCGCAAGAATTCCCATCGGTTTGATTTGGGACAGGTACTTCTTTGATTGTGGCCTTGTATAGTTCATACCTTCCACATAGCTTGCCATAGGCAAGCAACAACCTCTTTATACAACTGCATTAGGCAATGTCAAGATGTTAGCATGAGGCTTCAAATTTACATGGATATCTATAATAAACACTTTCTGACACAAAACACTTACAGCCTAATTTCAGGGTGGGTTCCTTTTATTGAATTGAACACCCACACTGCTGGTTGGTCAACATCAAGGCATATGAGACTCCAGTGATGGTTGTTCTCATATGGGAAGATGATCACAGTAACTTCCAGCATAGCACAGTGGCGGAACCAGCTCTCAAATGTCCCAGATGGACTATTCTTTTGTCTAATAATTACAGACATTTGTGGATCAAGGAGAAACACCTCTGTGTGAGTGTGCAGTGGGAGTTGACTTTTGATCAGGCTGCAGAGACCTTACCTGAGTTAGCAAAACTATTATCTGAGTTTTCAAAGCTAGCAAGATAGTAACACTTACTTAAGACAAGCATAGATAATTGTGTCTGAAATCTGAGCATCTGGATTCTGCAATAAATCAATGTCCACCTTTTCCAAAGCTAGGCTTCTGGTTCCATCTACAAATGGTATGTCTGCAAGCAAACCATTCTTCATTGAAAGCAGAGCTTCTTGATTCATTGCCTCTATAGACAGGGTCACATTGCACTCTGTTTGTTTCTGGGACACCTCTGCTACTTTTGCTTTCTCCTGAAGCTCTGCTTCCCTCATTTCCTCTGTTTGGCGAGCAATAGTCTCTGCCTTTGCCCTTGTATTCACATCATGTGTGACATCTACAACTGTGAGCTGAGGCACTAGCTCCGGGGGGTATAACAAAATTTCTCTCATTTTCTTGTCCTTGCACACATTGGGGACCAGCAGTTTGTCATACCTCCACCTTATTCTTTTCAATGTCTCACTATCTTTGTCCATTATAGTAACCCTGTGGGCATGGGCTGCAACAATGGTCATGTCACTGAAGTACTCCAGTAGAAAGTCCTCAGCTGCTTCCTGTAAAGCCATCAATGCCACCACCTTCCACCTTTTGGTGCCCCAGGTAGCTTCATCACATATGGACCTCACCATCCTCTGGAAGGGCAGTTTTGGTATGCATAAATCTACACATTTTTGTGCCTTTCTGATTTCTCTGAAAAGTCCCATGCAGGTTTGGAGCTTCTTCATCCTTGGCCCTTTCAGAATTTTATTTGGTTTTCCAAGTCTTTTCTTTGGGGTTGCTGATCTACCACTTGCTTTCGATGCTAATCCTGGACCCTTGCCTGCCTTCCTTGCAGTGGCTTTTGTTCTAGCCATCTTACTGTACACCAAAAGAAGAGTCTCAATCCCCTTCTCTCTTTCTATGAATCTCTCTCTCCCTCTCTCTCTCTCTCTCTCTCTCTCTCTCTCTCTCTCTCTCTCTCTCTGACTCTCTGTGTCTCTCTCTCTCTCTCTCTCTCTCTCTCTCTCTCTCTCTCTCTCTCTCTCTCTCTCTCTCTCTCTCTCTCTCTCTCTAGCTTAGCATATATAACTAGAGAGAGAGAGAGAGAGAGAGAGAGAGAGAGAGAGAGAGAATCCACATTACTAAAGGCGCGCATAGACCACCGTTTAACCTCAACAAACACGTCCGCGCGCCGTTAGTATAGGTTAAAATAACACACCGATACTATCTCTCTCTCTCTCTCTCTCTCTCTCTCTGCTCAATGGACTGTACTAACGGCGCGCATAGATACATGAACTACGTGTATGACTCTCTACGCGCGCCGTTGGTATAGAGAGAGAGGGAGACAGAGAGAGAGAGAGAGAGGGAGAGAGATTGTGTGTGTGTGTATTTTTAAGATGTGTGTCTCTGTGTAAGTGTGTGTGTTTGTGAGTGTGTGTGTGTGTGTGTGTGTGTGTGTGTGTGTGTGTGTGTGTGTGTGTGTGTGTGTGTGTGTGGGTGTGTATATGTGTGTGTGTGTGTGTGTGTGTGTGGGTGTGTATATGTGTGTGTGTGTTTGTGTGTGGGTGACAGAAACAGAGATAGAGAGATTAGGCAAAGCCAGAGGGAGAAGCAGACCTTCTTTATCTCGCTGCGTGGGGTTGCTGTCGGAGACGCAGGATTTGCTCTTGCACACTCTCTATCTCACTCTCTCACTCTCTCACTCTCTTTCACAAGGTGTAGTTTTTCTCTCTCTTCACCGCTTTATATGGCGTACAAAAAGTATACGAAAATAATTATGACCACACGTGCGACCGCATGCAAATATATTTTAATTGATTGTGACACGTGGGGCGCCGCCGTGTGTATCCGTTAAAGGTGTGATTTTGAGAGAGAGAAAGAGAGAGAACAATAGAGAGAGAGTGAGAGAGAGAGAGAGTCTTAGAGAGACAGAGAGAGAGAGAGAGAGCAGATTGTCACAAAGAGAGAGAGAGAGAGAGAGAGAGAGTCTTAGAGAGACAGAGAGAGAGAGAGAGAGAGAGAGAGAGAGAGCAGATTGTCACAAGAGAGAGAGAGAGAGAGAGAGAGAGAGAGAGAGAGAGAGAGAGAGAGTCTCAGAGAGAGAGAAAGTGTGATCAGCTTGTCACAGAGAAAGGGAGAGGGAGAGACACAGATTGAGAGAGATAGAGAAAGAGGGAGTCCTTACTCTCAGAGGGAGAGAGAGAGAGAGAGAGGGAGGGAGAAAGACAGACTCCCTTGACACAGAGAAAAGCAATGGAGGAGACACCTCCCTTTGAGTTCCTGCAAACCCCACCAAAAAAAGGTGATCTCTCACTCTTTCTCTCTGTATATCTAGCAGTTGGTGTGTGTGTGTGTGTATGTGTATGTGTGTGTGTGTGTGTGTGTGTGTGTGTTCTTCAACACACACACACACACCTCAATACCCATAGTTCCATAGACAAATACACAGACACATCCTCTCTCTCTCTCTCTCTCTCTCTCTCTCTCTCTCTCTCTCTCTCTCTCTCTCTCTCTCTCTCTCTCTCTCTTTGCATTAGTCCATTGGACTAAAGGCGCGCGAGGAAGGGAAAGTTCCTTTGGCTACTCTCTCCGCGCGCCGTTAGTAATGCTATTTCTCTGGCAGTTGTACTTAAGGCGCGCGGAGAGGTTTGCACAAGGCACATTTCCTTCTTCGCGCGCCTTTAGTCCTATAGACAAATGCAAAGTGAGAGAGAGAGAGAGAGAGAGAGAGAGAGAGAGAGAGAGAGAGAGAGAGAGAGAGAGAGAGAGAGAGAGAGACTAGGTGTGTTTCTGTTTTGGTGAGAGACAGATATATTTATTTATTTATTTATTTATATTTATAGATATATTTATATCTATAAGGGGAGAGAGAGAGAGATCATGATGGTTGGGTTTTGGCAGAATTGTGATGTTTGCTCTTGGTTTTGACTTGTTATGTTTCTTGATGATTAGGATTAAGGTCCAGTAGGCAGAAGAGGCTGAAACCAGATCCAGGGCTTGTGCCAGGATTTCAAACCTTGCAGGCTCAGTTGCTTAATGTATCTGCCAAAAGAACTGTTGACTTTTGTCAGGACATATCTGAGGAAAAGTTTGTTGGTGAAGACCAATCAGAGAGGTCACCAGGGCAAGAAGATTCCTCACCCGACAAGGGTGTGGTGCCCTGTAAGGTACATCTCAAGAAAAATACCAGAAAGAGAAATATAGACTTCTCCGATGATGCAGATGTGCTAGAAAGTACAAAATGTAAAGAAAAGGAGGATGTAACTTCTCTGGAAGACCCAGCTGCAACTGATGAGAGGCTGTTTGATTTTGCAGCATCTTGTGGTGCTGGGGACAAGTATGATCTAATTCATTCTATGTTTAATCCAAAGTTTGACATTGAAGACCTATTAGCTCAGCACAGTAATTTCTTGCAGTCCTACAGAGATAAGTTTGAGGTGATGGTGCAGGTAGGAAGGGTTGTTCTGCCTACTATGACTCTTGTGCATTTAAATGACTGTGGTGGAAAGGGACAGGGAGTGAAGAAGTATAGGGAGTTACCACCCTCTTGCCGACATTCAGTCTGCCCTTTGCACCAAAAAGAATGCAAACTCATTCAGGAAGCCTTTGGCTTTATGATTTACCTCAACAGCCTGTTTGGATTCCTCATGCAGAATCCTGATGAGGTGTTAGAGGAGCAGGATGCAGCACCAGAAGAGGAATGCGAGGAGACAACTCATATGCAAGAAGTCGAGGAGGTTGAAGACACAGTTGACCTTGAGGTTGAGGCAATTGAAGTACAAAGAAGTAAGATGCTCTCCGTGAAAACCACAGAAATCAAACTTCCATTGGATGTCAGTAACTTCACTGAGAAGCATGCTCAGATGATGTTGCCAGCTGTGCCTGAGTTCAGGATTGGAGACAGGACCTATATCTTCTTACATGATGTGCAAAGTGTGTTTTATTTAAGGGAGGATTTCTCCCTGGCTATTATTTCCAGAGTCCAAGAGGAGAGGAGTGGATTTGTTTCAGAGGATAGTAGTGATGATGAGGCAATGGAAACATCCAGCAATCCAATGGAATGCCTTCGAAGATGCTTTGAGAAAGCTGAAAAATACAAGGAGACACTACCTGATGAAGCCACCTTCCAAGCAATAAGACAAAGCCTAAGACCATCGAAAAGTAACAAAGAAGTGGAGGATTGGTTTAACCATTCAGGTCAGGGGTCAACTACATCTGTAGACCTGTGGCAAGAAAACCTCTTTCTGCAGGATGAGAGCTTCATGGTATCTCTCTCTCTCTCTCTCTCTCTCTCTCTCTCTCTCTCTCTCTCTCTCTCTCTCTCTCTCTCTCTCTCTCTCTCTCTGTTTGTGTCATTTCTGACATTGTATGTGCAGTCTTGGATTGCTGACAAGGATGACTTCCTTCGGCGCCGGACAAGAGAGTATCGAGGAAGGGATGCGGCCCTAGCACAGTACCTTTCAAAGCTCTGCGAGTCACCGATAGTAGTTTTTCACAATTCCATGTCACAAGAGGGTTCAATAGCAACTTACACATTCAAGACACTATCACGCTTCTTGGGTGGACCGGTGCTGCCCAAAAGTGCAGATAAAGTCATTCTTGTTGACAAAGTGTTTGCTAGAGATTGTTTTGGTTACTGCCCAGGCTATACAGGTGGTCGGGCAGCGTATTACTACACGTACACAGCAATGGCACTAGCTCTTGGTAGACAAAACCCAGATGAACTTTTAGAGTATGGCAAACATCTCATGATTCGTTACAAGGGTGACGTGCCAAAAAACAAAATTGAACCTGCAAAATCTTGATACACTTCAAGTAGCAATTGTATAAGATCATGTATTACATAAATTTTTTACAATGCCATCCACTCAGAGTATCTTTCTCCACTTGTGATTCACATACACCATTGTCTCTCTCCACCTTCGTTGACTTTCACGAGCTCCGGAGTTGTTGTATGCCATTGATCTTTTAGATTTTTGTTGTTGTAAATGTTTGATTGCTTGTGCTGTTGCTGAATTTGCCAAGACTTCTTTTGCCTGCATTCGATGAATGATTCTACGATAGAACCATTCAAATAGTTCTCTCAAACTGTTAGCCTTGATTCGAGAGCCACCATGTCGTGTGTGCCTGAAATAAGCATTTCTCGCCATGTAATGAGACTTTTCCATCCCTTGGGTATTCCATATTGCCGGGTTCCCATACTTCTGTATAAAATATGGCAAATGATTGAAGATGATGTGCTGCATATGAAAACAGATTAGTTAGAATGTTTTACACTCACATATTTGCACATAAGAGAGAATGAAATACACAATAATACCATGTAGTGAGTAATCTGGGTGTCTGTCCATGCTGTCTTGAATGATTTTTTCAGAAGGTTGAGATTTTCCTTGAACTTGTTCATATCACCTTGTGACCAGTCATCTTTGTCGCACATCAAAAATAGGATGTCTATTGATCGCCAAACCTCAGCCTTCGCGTTACGAGTAGTTGGTTCGTGGTCTTTGACTGCAATATGTAGCTTTTTCCAGCTCTGATACTCTACCTTGCTAACATAAGATGTGTTATATATTTTTCCATGTTTTGTTAGCTTTGGATCTCTTGTACCTTGGGGCTTAGATAAAAACCTCCGTGCCTTCACCCCACCGATGGATGGTTTGCATGGGACATCCTTCTCAGCAGTTGATCTCTTTTCATCCCGCTGGATTTTCACATTGCCACCATGAAGCCCCATATCCGACAGTACCATTTCTAAGCACTGCAAGGCTACTTGTCGTTCTGCAGAGTTCTTAATCTTCCAAGCAAACCCGATGTATAAGTAGACCAATTTCTCTAAAATTCTACAAAGGGCATGCATTGTACAAATGTGAACATTCACAAGTGGTATTTTCAAAACTGGTCGAAAAGCAGGATCCTCAATGTGACGTGTTGGAGCTTTTCTCCACCACTTTGGGTTCATGACCTTTGCAGGCTCCATGCAAAACAAACACGGTGACTTTGCCATTGCACCCATTCCACAATTATACATGCACTTTAATGTTTTAAGGTCACCTGCAAGATGCCACTGAACTTGAAAGTCTCCCCTTCCATCTAGACGTAGTACCTCTCCCTGGTTAGTCTGTCGATCAATCAGCTCCGGAATATTAGTTCGATGGAACACCCAATATAGAATCTCATGATCTTCTTTCTTTACCTGCAACACAAAATAAATGAGACTTAAGTAGATCTGAATATTTGAGCTTACTTGAGAATATCGCTTACCTCAAACGCACCAAGCCACCATATGTTAGATTCTGATTGAACACTAAAATATAAAGGATCATCACTGGGACACTTTGAGAGGGCTCTATTCATTAAAGTAATAGTAACACGCTCTAGCTTTTTCTCTTTAACAAGCTCACACTCATCCAGTTTTAACACAAAATGTAATAGTCCACGTGACTCTTCAAATGTGACGTTGTAAAACTCCACCATTCTCTTCTGTAGTATCCGCAGGTCCATAAAAATATTGTTGAACTCATCATATGCCACAGTGTTGGCTCCATGGCCACTGTAAGTTGCTTTAATATGAAAGGGCTGTCCAAGATAGTCTCCCTGTGCCTCGTTAAGCTGAAGCCTCTCTTTCCAAACACTTGAGGCTGATGGTAGAAGTTTGGATTTTATACCCTTCCTAACAAAGATGGTTGAGACAGACTTTTGGATAGCCGAATATCCTCTTTTGCTTACACCAAGTGAATCAAGTGTGCCTTGTATCTCTTTTGCAGGCACTGAGTTCTCTGAAATAAAGCGGTCCACTACATTTCTTTGTAGAACCTTAAACTTCTTGTCATGTACTATATCTGCTGCCAGGCTTCTACTTATAAGTGGCTTCAATCTCTTTCCTATATTGGCTTTGGGGTCAATGTTTTCCTTGTCAGGATAGATTGAGTCTCTACATGAAGACAATGCATAAGTAAATAACAGAAAATTTGCTTCGCTAACACTATTTAGGCACATGAAAACAATGCATAACAAGAAAGAACAAAGTGATTACTTAACTAAGACAATGTAGCCAACCAAGAAGCATCACCTTAATGCTCGGATTCTTTTCTTGAGACCTCCTGATGCAACCTGCAATGTTTCAAGATTGCGCAATTTCTTCTTTCGGATACGACCACCCAAGATGGTGTCCTTCATTTGACAACTTCGCACCTTTTCTTTCAGTTCTTGTACCTCTGTTTTTTGTTGCAAAATGGTAACCTGATCTGTAGAATGTAAATGTGAAAGGCGAACAATCTCACATTGTTGAGATTGGAAAATGCTCTTGTAAGTTCCAGCTTCTCTTGTAAGTGATTTACAATAACCCAGAAGGCCGTTTTCTCCATCACCAGCAAAGGTCAATAAGCTTGTAGGATTGACAAACGGTGGAGACGCATTAGTTATTGGATTCTTAGGGTAGAGAGAGCCTCTCGTCCAGATATCTATGTGTTTAGCTCCTTGAGCTCTGAGCGTGTCTATGGAGGTGGGAGGTATATGTGTGTTTGTTTTACTGCGCTTAATCAATGGTTGGTACTCATTGTCCAAATCAATGTGAAGGTGATATTTGGCTCGTTTGTGGGTAACATTTGTGCCATTTGAGGAGTGCGCCATTAGCCAAATGTGCAGGTTTAATGGAAAGTGAATAGCGGCTGCGGATTTGTCCCTCCATGTTAGCCTCATTCCCTCCGTATTGACGTTGTTCATTCAATACAACTAAAAAGAGTATTATCCCTCAATCACTACGAACGAATGTTCAGAGGGGTAAGGAATGTACTTAAAGTACACTTTTTGAAGTTTTACTATGAAAGACCCAGCTCTTTTATTTGTCATTTTTTCTAGAGAGAGAGTGCAAAAAATACATTTTCTTAGAAGGCCCTCCAAATGACCTCCGAAATTTCCTAATGCAATAATTATATTGGAACTCCACACTAGTACCATGGCTGGTCAGCTCATTAACCGAGAGAAGGTTCTTTGTTAAATCGGGAACATAATAGATGTCAGGGACCATAATAGTGGTGCCATTTGGTAGCCTCAAATGGAGGGATCCTTTTCCGGCAGCGTTATAGAGAGCGTCATCACCAAGTCGAACCTCCAATGAAGAGGTGACAGGTTGGTAATCATGCAGCCAGGCTTGTGTTCCTGTCATATGATGTGTAGCGCCAGTATCAAGGTACCAGTCCTCAGCATGAGAAGTGGAAGTGGCAATGGCAGCATAGAGATGCATTGTGTTTACATCTTCACTCAGGTCATCAGTCCCATAGGCTATGTTTGCATTCATCCGAGTGTTGGAAAAACGAAGCTGACGCCTCTTTGTGCGGCATTGACGCTCTGTATGACCTCTACGATGACAAAAATTACATGTGGGTACAACTGAAGCAGAGGTGGAAGATCTAAAACTGTTACGAAAGCGAGGAGTGTAAGGTGTTGGACTAAAGGTTGGTCCTGATTGTCTAGAGAAGGAAGATCCTGCATTTGAACTAGATTGCCTAAGCAAGTGAGATTGACGGGATAGAAATTGTCTAGGTCGGAAACGAGTGTGTGTTCTAGAACCTCCTGCAAGCATAGCTAGGGGAGTGGTGGAAGATGTGCTGGAAGGTGTCAACAGTGTATTGGTCCGCCGATTTCGAATTTGATCTTCCTATCTTATATTAGCCAGCAGAGTTATTAGCTTCAAATTAGGTGTATTAGAATGTTGAGAAACGAAAGACTGCCATGAATCAGGTAAAGCATTCAACAGCACATTTACTTGAACCTCCTCGGGGAGGGTGAGTCCAGCAATTAAAAGGTTGTCATTCGCAGCCTGCCATGCTTCAAGAAAAGCCTCAGTCGTGGCATAGGATTCCATTTGGATCTCATTCAGTTGCTTGTGCAGGAGAACTCGGGATACGACATTTGTCTGTTGGTACTGTGTCTTCAAAAATGTCCACATCTCCTCAGCAGTTTCCAACGTTCTAACCAATTGGAGTTGGCGATCACCAAGATGTAGCACAATTTCTGTTCGGGCTTCAAGGTCTTTCTTTTTCCAGGCTGCAATTTCATCCGCAGTAGGTGGTGCTGCACCAGCAGCAACAGGTTGTTGTGCAGGGTCAGGTTCAGCACCATTTGTCACGCCCCAGTTTCCAGCCTTTTCCAGGACCATCTTTATTCTAAGGCTCCAGGGAAGGTAATTCGAGCCTTGAAGCTTTTTGATCTGGTAGAATTTGGACACGGTGGATGAAGTGCTCGCTGCAGCCATGCTTCTTGATGAGTCCGGATCAAACCAAGAATCAGAGCGTGCAGGGAGAAGCGTGAGGGCGCTAGTACTCTAGAGGATTAGTAGTTGTCAGCGAATGATACCATGTAGACAGCTACTATATAGAACACAAAGAGAGAGAGAGTACACAGACAGTAACACCAGAAGCAGGTACGAACGGTTATGTTTTATTAAGGTGCACGTTGGTTCATATGTACAATAGACGACCCCTCGGTCATCATGTGACGATTCACATTTATAATTGTTAATCTGAAGTTACGTATTTGTTTATTTGCCAATACTTGGGTGCCTCAGGTTTAACAACCTCCTTCTCTCTCTTTCTTGCTCACGCCTCTGCGTGCTCTCTTTCTCTATTCCTTTCTCTCACAGACATGAGGATCATCCCAACGGAATGAACAAGGTTGTTGCAGAGCCTTGCCCTGTACAACTCGTGCGCATTCGTGAAATCGTGGGAATTGGGAAGCAAAGTCGTAGATTTTGAGGAGATTTCTCTCCTCGCCTCACTGGACATTGCGGACGCCGTCGTCAACGACGATAGTCCTGCCCAAATCAAGGCCTTCTCTGAGGCCCTTGAGGATCTTCTTACCACGGTTGCCACTTGGTACGGAGAAGGCCTCCAGCTTCTGCGTGAAGCGATACCCGAGTCGCTTGTCCATGGTGTCAACGAGGGCTTTGGCAAGCGCTCAGTTTCGCGTCTTAGGGCCATACAATTCCGCTCTGATCCTAATAGGGGTTTTTACTTGCTGAAGAATCTGCGGCATCATGAGTACTAGTTGTGTATTGATCCAGGGCCACCAGGAACTCCAGTGCCCGCCACGGTGCGAGAGGGATATATATGGATCCGGATCATGAGAATTAGCTGCTGTGCAGGACTGCTGCCGCTGGGATACACCAGCGTGGCATCGATGTCCACCAACACATCCACCATCTGCTGCTGCACACCTGCACGTCAACGATGGCAGCTCATGCAACATGTTACCATGGGGAGGACGACGGGCATCTGTGTGTGTGTGTGTGCGCGCGCAAATTGAACTGCTTCTGGAGAACCTGCAATGCTATAGTTTTTATTATTATTATTAACAGGGGTTTTGTTAGCTTTTTGTTAGTGTGAAAAACTGCTAGTCAGAAGCTGCCACGTGGTTCGTGCGATCAGATTAAAAAAGGGAGCCTTTGGTTCACCAAGTAAAAATATCTTAGACTAATTAATAGCATCAAATAACTGTTTTTTGTTTCAATTTGAGAAGTGCTGAAATGGCATATATAATTTTCGATATTTTACTTGATCTTAATTCGATACAAACGCAGCTAACAGCTAACGAAGTTATTTTTTGCTTTTCTCTTTTTAAGTAACGTTTTCTTTTCACCACCCAGCAAAAAGACTGAAGCTACGTGGAAGGGAAATGTGACTGGACAAAAAGCAAATATTGCGCGTGCGTTTTCCGCACGGGTACATTTCAACCTAGGTTAAAACCAGGTCTGACAGTTTCATTCCTACAGAAAGCAGTCTTTAGCAGAGTCTCGCTCAACAGCTAGGGTAAGGCCTTGAATAACCTTAATTAGGGTAAAATCTCCATTCAGAAAGCAGTACAATATGGTGCAGAATGTGCAGGCGACGCTGGGCTGTAAGAAGACCTCAAGCTTCAAGGTCACAGCCAAGGATTCTCGAGCGCATTGTAATTCTCGGGATGTCCTAGGCGCTTGCTCTCCTCCTGCTTACAAACTCTCAGATAACTGGCAGCGCTTGGAGGCACAAAGCCGCGATGAGTGCCTCTCCTTTAGCACCCGAGGCTACTACTCAGCCACCATGGACCAGACCTGCCCTTCCTTAAACACAGCCACTGCTTGCTCCATCCTTTCCCTCACCATTGTGCGATGGCTTCATCTGGTTAACCAAGCAGCTACCGTCGACGCAGGCAGACGGTTGCCGTCTCCTGCTACTCTGGACCGCCTGCTGCTGGAGGGTTCTCGGCGATGGAGGCGCTTTCTCTCCCTACCTCAGGTGAGGGCGATAAGCGGATCAGATGGTTTACATGAATTGGATACGGCGTTGCGATATAGCAAGATGGGAGTGAGAGCGGATGATACGCACAGCTTCACAGCGTTTTTCCAACCACCATCGCCCGCGGGGGAGGCCGAACATATGGGGGAATTAGAGGTTGCGTGCGAGGCGTTAGGGTTTGAGAGCGTGTGGGAGAGTCTTGTAACGGAAGCCTCGGCTGAGAAGCAAGGGATGACGTATGTGGTGGGCTGGAACGGCCATTATTTTGTGCTATACATACCGCCGGGGTCTGCTGCCAAGCGGGGAGCCTTTTATGTGGTGGACACGCTGGGACGGAGGCTGTCGGCGGATTGCAATCAGGCTTACATTCTCAAGCTGGACTCCTCCTCTACATTATTAATGAACTCACCTGCGCATGGTGGCGAAGGTTCTAATACTAAAATAACGAGCGGCGCAGATGCATGCAGGGTGTTCCTGCGCGATCTTTTAGCAGGTGCTGCTGTGAAGGAGGTGGTGTCAGACTACAAGAAAGGCCTGGTCTCACAGCAGAAGCTTCTTCAGACTATGCAAATCGACTTTCGGGCGGTAATTGCACCTGCCATCAGCTAGCACCTGTCCGCCCTAAGCTAATCAATTGTAGTCATTTCTCCCATAAAGTCAGATTATTTTATTTTGATTATTTTGTAATTGATGCTGCTGGAGTTGCACTCCATCTACCTTCCTAATAGTTTTATGAAATTACTTAGGTACAGCTTGTCTTTTGACGGTTGGCACTTTCAGTACTGTAGCCTCTTTGCTTATATCATGGTGGTCTTCTTTGGGTAATGCTCAGCTGCATCTGTGAGGGCATTTTGGCCCTCAGATTCTGCTGTACGTGTGTTAGCACCTGCTGGCCAATTTTACACAAATTTTAAGGCTCAACAGTGCAACTTTCAATTTGGCAGTACAGGCTCAGATTTTCAAAAAAACGTAAAATTCAGAGAATAGTGAAGAATAAATTAGAAAAAAGAAAAGTTTACAAAAGCCCCTAATTATAAGGGAGGACACGGGCTATCGTGATGGTGAGAGAAATGGCCAAAAAGTTAAAAGAAATTTCCCAAATTTTCACATTTTATGAGGTTCTAAATTTGATTTTTCTCGAAGAGTGGTCCGACGTTACAAAAAACGATGCAACTGAACCCCGGTGCATAAGGGCGTATTCACACGACATCGTAGTAGCGTTTTGCATTCGTCATCTTGGTTTGTCGGCTTCTGGAAACGCACCCTCCACTCTGCCAATTTTGGCAGAGTTGGGAAAACGTTGCCCCCCTCTCTATTGTCTCTCTCATGCGCCCTCCAGAAACGACAAGTAGCTTTACTCGCAACTGCAAAGAATGTTGAGCTCACGCAAAACGCTGCCCTTGCAGCGTGCAAATGCACTCTAATTCATATTCGTAGTGGCAAATTACAGTAAAGTACATGCAGTTTGAGCATGCCTTGACTAATAGTCGAAGTAATTTTGACTAGTAGCTTAATGCAGCTTTCCGTCAAGGTCCAAGGTCGGGGGGTAGAGCATCTTGGCCCTCCACTTACTATCTATTACACACCGTAATTTCAAAACGCACTGTCAGATGTAGCTAGGATACATCAGTAGCCGGAATTTGTTTGATAGTAGATACTCTATGCACCCAAACGCAATCATTGCCTAGCAAGTAAGAAATGGGAAAGAATCAATGCCTATTCTACGCTTGAGAGTTTTGCACATGCAATGCCACCTCAGCACATGTAATCTATAATTACATTCTGCAATGGATGTCCACTAGAAGCTGCTTCCCACCAATGATGCCCGATCACTCCTAATTGCCTTTGTTGCACCTTCTCCTTCAATCCCTCTTGAATAGATAGTGTTCTCCTCTTGGCCCCCCCCCCACCCGGACCCTTGACGGTCAGGAATGGTCCCTTAGAGATCATTCGCCACAATCCTCCTCCCCTATGGCTCCTGGCATCCGCCGATCGCCAAGGGTTTAAGGATTATGGAGAATCACTACAAGAGGCTCTTCACATTAGCGACGCTCACATAGCGACGCTCAAAAAAAAAAAAATCCCGGCGTCGCTATGAGCGTCGCTATAAGCGTCGCTATGAGCGTCGCAAATTTACAAAGAAATTTGCGACGCTCATAGCGACGCCAGCTGGGGTAAAAAAAATAACCGAGCGTGCTCAAAAACTCAGATCTCAGATCTGAGTTTTTCGGCGCCCTCAAGCAAAGAGCAGGTAACGCTCTCCCTCACTCTCTCTCTCTCTCTCTCTCTCTCTCTCTTTTTCTTTTACACACACACACACACACACACACACACACACACACACACACGAGGAGAGGAAGGAGAGCCAGGTATGCTCCTTCCCTCTCCTCATTCTCATGTTCCCTTCCCCTCTCTCTCTCCCTCTCTCTCTCTCACACACACACACATACACACACACATAGTGTTTTTGAGAGAGAGAGAGAGAGAGAGAGAGAGAGTGCAAAAACGCACACACATACATAAACAAAGAATGCACACACACATTGAGAGAGAAAAAGAGAGAGAGAGCATGCATAAACAAAAAACGCACGCATTGAGAGAGGAAAAGAGAGAGAGAACATGCATAAACAAAAAACGCACACATTGAGAGAGGAAAAGAGAAAGAAAACATGCATACGATCCAAAAAAACGCACACACATTGAGAGAGAAAGAAAGAGAAACTAAGGGAGCGTCGTAGGAAACTAATTAAAATTAAAAGACCTAAAGATCTAGCCGACGAGGAGTTGAACTGAAGACCTATTATTCAAGAGAGAAATGGCATAATCAATCTATCATACTTGGCATGGGTGATAGAAAGGTTATACCATTTATCTCTTTTTATTGGCACACACATCCACACACGCGCACACACACAGGAAGAAGAGAGTTATAACGTCGTAGGAAACTATCTTAAAAGACGTTAAAGATTAGGTTATATGTAGACTTACATTAAATTAGATTTAGGTTTATTTTTAACTAGATTTACGTTTATTTAAGCTAGATTTAGATTTACGTTATATTAGATTAGATGCGGGTCTCCATAGACTGCGATGCCTGCATGAAGCGGGTGAAGAAAGCCCTCAATGGAATATAGGGTATTGCTGCCTTCACTCATGGTGGGCTCCGTCGATCCAAAAGTACTGGTGAAATGTCTTCAGAAGATAGGGAAGAAGGTGGATCTTCAGGGCGGCAAGAGTCACTACATCCCCGACACAATGACCATCTAGACAACCTCTAGTCATTAGACTTACGTTAAATTAGATTTAGCTTTATTTTTAGTTAGATTTACGTTTATTTAGATTTACGCTTATTTACGTTAGATCGAGTCCACGCAAGAATTACTTACGGTTTAGGGTTTAGAGTTAGACGAACAGTGAAAAGATCTACTGTGAAAAGATGTTAAGATGAAGTGAAGTGCTACAGCTAGAGAAGAGGCAAAGGGATTTTGTCCACTACATGCAGTATCATGTAGACGTGGGTGTCTAGATTTCTTGTACCCACAAATATAGGTATTGACCAATAAAGACGAGATTATAACCCGGTGGTTCTGATCTCCGTGCACCTCTAGACCGAGGTGTGCGGGGATTGGACATGACTAGAGAATGTGAGGTAAAGAGAGAGAGAGAGAGAGAGAGAGAGAGAGAGAGAGAGAGAGAGAGAGAGATAAAACGAAGAATGCCAATAGAATATTAAATTTGTTGTCCAGGTTATAAGTTTTTTATCCTCATTATGAGTAGCGACGAGGATGTGGGACCGTCCAACCGAAACACCTATCTCTCAACGAGGGTCTTATGTCCTTGTAATCAATGCAAGCATGCTGTGCGACGGACAAGACGTGTTTCTTTGCAGCACGTTCGCGAATTTGGCGAGTTCGATCCATCTATTATAGATCGAGTTGTTGCCAATTATAACTCGTCGGACTCTGACGCTGGCCAACAAGCAGCAATCTTGCAACCCAATAGACGTATTCGCAGGCGCTTTGGTCAAGCAGCATATGTGAGGCCACAAGATGTAGCCTCTGACAGCTCGGGGGATGATCATGCAGAGCACATTCCCAACGAGGCAATGTTTGAGCCCGAGATTGATGAAATGATCGAGACGATCATGGATTCAGAAAGGCTTATCTATGATGATATGAAAAGTGAAGCCGATACATCATTGTATAATGGAGCACGTATGTCTAGATTGAAAGCACTCCTGGTTCTTCTCAACATGCAGGCAAAGTTTGGATGGAGTGACACTAGCGTCACAGCGCTTTTCAGGTGATCTATTACAATTAGTTTACTTTAATAGAACTCTAAATGTATAATGATCTGATAGATTTTTACACGACTGTATCATATTTTTATGTTGTGTAGATTGCTGAAAGAGCACATTCTACCAGCTGACAATGTGATGCCAGATTCCCGAGATGAAGCAAGAAAGATTTTGCGAAACTTGGGGATGGATTACAATTCTATCCACGCTTGTCCTAATGACTGCATTCTTTTCAGAGGGGAATACACAGACATGGAGAAGTGTCCGAAATGTGATTCCGAAAGATATCGAGTAGATCTCCACGGGACAAAAATTCCACAAAAGGTTTTGCGACATTTTCCTTTGCTTCCTCGCATCAAGCATTTCTTCGAATGTAAGTCCATGGCCGCCCTAGCATCATGGCATGAGGAGAATAAATCTTCGGATGGTGTGCTACGAATTCCTGCAGATTGTGCAGCCTGGAAACATATAGATGGAACATGGTCGGATTTTGCCAGGGAAGCTCGAAATTTGCGCTTAGGCCTGGCTATGGATGGCGTAAATCCATTTGGTCAAAGATCAACATCTTACAGTGTATGGCCCGTTGTCATCGTCAACTACAACATTCCCCCGTGGTTGACTACGAAGAAGGGGCACCTATGGCTAAGCTTGATTGTGCCAGGGCGATATAAAGTGGGGAATATGGATGTGTATCTTCGTCCACTATTGGAAGAGCTACAACAATTGTGGATTGGCATAGAGGTGGTGGATATGAGCCGACACACAGGACGACGGAATGCTTTGATCAGAGGTATTCTAATGTGGACCATGCATGACTATCCCGAGCTAACAGAATGCTCAGGTGATCTATTGACACTCCTCTCTCAGACACTGTAAATCTTGTTTTTCCCCATAGTTGATCTATTATCATGTGTATACATGCAGGGCTTCAAACAAGCGGATACAGAGCATGTGTCACATGTGGACCTAGACTGAATGCACGTAGGGCACCCTCACTGAAGAAGCAAATCTACGAAGGTCATCAAGCGTATCTTCCGGAGAATCATGTGTTACGCGACGGCTTTTTGGGAAGAGAGCCACCAAGGATGTCTGCACAAGCATGGTTAGAGCAGAAGGAGATGTGCGATGACGGATTGCCTCCAGGGATGAAGAGACTATCTCTATGGTACGAGTTACCATACTGGCCCCGACTCGTGATCAATCACTTGCTCGATCCAATGCACATATTCAAGAATGTGGGTAATCTACTATGGGACCATTTGACCGGCAAGAAAGATACTTTGGGAGCCAGAGTTGACCTTAGAAATGTGGATCGTATGGAGCAATATTGGCCGCAAACAGCGTCTGATGGATCGATAAAACTTCCTAAAGCACCATGGATTTTCACAGGAGCCCAAGAACGCAAAGTAAAAGAGGCCATTCGATCTTTGCGGACCCCCACTGGCGTAATGCACTCGCTCCGAACGTGTTTTACTAAAGAAGGAAAGCTTACCGGTTTGAAGTCACACGATTGGCATAAAATGTGTCAGGTACGTTCATAGTGGACTTTAATATCATTGCATAAAATGTGGACTTTAATATCATTGCTGCACATACTTTACAGTTTATTTTACCGGTTGCCATTGAGGGATGTTTGTCTCTCGACATCCGTAACACAATCTACAAACTTGCAAAGCTGGTGCAATGGATCTCACAAAAGGAGATCGACGTAGACTCCATACCATTCGCCAAACTAAATGTTGCGGAGCTTGTGTGCATGTTTGAGAAACATTTTCCTACTACAATACTAACCATTCAGGTGCATCTTCTTATTCACATAGTTGATGAGGTGGAAATAGCTGGCACAGTTCATTCCAGATGGATGTTCTTCTTAGAGCGTTTCATGAAAATGCTTAAGGGATATGTGCGTCAAAAGGCACGTCCGGAGGGTAGCATGGCAGAAGGTTGGTTGGTATCAGAGTCCCTAGTGTACATTGGAGAGTGGCTAGACGGATTTGATAAATCCCGGGACACGCTATGGCGAACCATAGATGATGAGCGCATATCTGGGATTGTCATGTGCAATCTCGGTGTTGAGAAGAAGATGACGGAAGATCTAGAGGCTAAAATCAACCGATTTTGCATGCTTCAAATCCAGTGATGCAAAAGTGGATTTCACAATATGAGGATGCAAAGCAAGAGCGACAAAGGGCACGAATCGAGTGAGACGGGGAAGACGACCACCGATGCACTATCCAGCGGTTCTGGAGAGCCTACCAACCTTCATGAGCTTAAGATGGTTGCACAACCAATTGAAAAGCGCACAACAATGCGGTGACGAAGTGACTGAAGAAGAGTGGGAGTACTCTCGGGGTTGCGCGACCAAGGTAAGTTTGCAATGTACGACTAGCAAGTGACTTTATTTATAAACGTTTGAACGGCCACTCATAATCTTTGTTCGTTGTAGTATAAGTCATACACAGCAGCATGGTGTAAAGGTCGACATTTTAGGGGGAACGAATCGACAAAAAGCGTTTTACTCAAGATTGTGGAATCATGGCAAAATTTGAACAGTCTAGTCGACGACGTTCCTCTGATGCAGATCCCGTGGTGGCGGAACTCACTTACTTCGGCACGCTGCAAGAGATTTTGAGGATCGATTACAGAGGATTTTTTGTCGACTTGTTCGACGTGCAATGGTTCAAGATAATCATGGAGGGTCGAAACGCTACTGTGCGTAGAGGAGAGTCTGGTTTTCTCTACCTACTCCGCCAGGAGCCACCCCACTCGACACTCCTCGCTTCGGCGCCCAGACGCCGATGGAGACACCTGACGTCCGTACCCCCATCGACACGCCGCTAGAGACCCCTGTCGGGACACCCAGGTTCACGCGTCACCGCCAGAGGCTTGCCTTACTCCGTCGACATCAGCGGCGGCATCATCATGGATGATGACGGCAAGAAGGTGATCTCGCGCATGCGTGGTCTTTGCTCTCAGCTGTTTAGACACTATATACTAAACAAATGGAGTGAAGTACCAAGTGATTTAAAAAACAGAGTCATCAGCATACTTCATGATGAGTTTCCCGTTCCAACACGGGATCAGCGCTTCAATGAAGACCTGATGAAGATTCGAATGCGCGAATACTGCAAACACAAGCGTTCCGAAGTGCAAAAAGCAATCAAGAATGGGTGGAATAGGCCAGATTGGCTGGCCAAAGAAGATTGGAAGAATGCGAAGAAAGCAGCGCGCGAGAATCCCGACAAGTGGAAGCAACAAAAGGATGCAGCCAGAGCGCGAGTAGAGGCAGGGAGCTCGCACCACTTGGGGAGCGGTGGATGGGCATCATTTGAGGCCGATTTTGTAAGTCTTTTCACATTGCTCTTTATGCATGTTCGATAGTTTAGGGTTTATGAGTTTTTTAGTTCTAACATAATGAAATCTTTGTATGTTTTGACAGTGGTCGATGACAGGACGTGATCCCACACCGTACAAGCGCGAGTACGCAGGCAGGAAGGGCTTAAACGCCCTGATGGACATTCTCAGTTCTCGCGGCGGCATGGTTAGTATTAGGGTTTACTCTTTTTTATTTTTTGTATTGTTTTATAAATGTCGTTATATGTTTATATTTACTGAAAACTGTCTTATTGTCTTTTTTTGCAGAATCCGACAAATACGCCGCTTGGACGCGATGAGACGTCTGATTAGACGACGTCAGTTTAGCCGTAGCTAGATAGCATTAGTTTAGGGTTTCTCATAGCTTATGTATCATGAGACGGATTTTATACGTCTTTTTGAACCATGTATATTATTACATTTGTCACCGCAATTCCTTTTGCCAATCAATTCTTTATGCCTATGATGTTGTACAATTGTCATTATTACATTTGCCAATCAATTCAGTTTGTCTATGATGTGTACAATTGTCAATTTTGCAAACAATGCGTCTTGTGGGTGACTATTTTGGGTCTATTATTTACCTTTGCACTTTTTTTAAAAAGTGAATCAAGTACAATATGGTTGATGGGTGGCAGGGCATTCAATGCCCTGCCACCAAAAAAATATTCTCTCAGGCGTCGCTATAAGCGTCGCTATTTATGGCTCTGTAGCGTCGCTATATGCGTCGCTATACTCTTCTGTGAGAGCGTCGCTATCTGCGTCGCTATAGGCGTCGCTATGAGCGTCGCTATATAGCGACGCATATAGCGACGCCTATAGCGACGCTCTCGTAGCGACGCTTTTAGCGACGGTTATAGCGACGCCGGGGGTTATAAAAACCCAGTGTATTTCCGTCGCTAAGAGCGTCACAAGAGCACATAACCTCTTGTAGTGAATGGTCAGTGAGGGACCATTTCCTACCCCGTCATAGTCAATCTGCACCGTACATCTATTGATGATCTGAATATGTTGCAGTGACGTCTTGTACTGTACTGCGAGCTTGCAGTTGCCTCTTGTGCTATAATTCAGCAGAAAAAAACCCCAATCACTTTGATGATGACACATCAGCACTCATTACGAGGCTTTTTGCAAATCATGGGCTCCTTGACAAGTCAACACATGGAACGTAAATTTGGCAAAATCTGGCTCCCCTCGCCTTGGGCTGTGACGGCCGAGAATGGTCTATCGCTGACCATTCCTGGGAATGGTCACTAACAGACCATTCCCTACATTATAATTTATATTTGTTGTTGATAAGGAAACAAGAACATCTTCCTCTTGAGCTCTCCAACTGAAAATTTTGTAGCAAACATCGAGTGTCTGGAATTATGAATGCCAAAACAAATCCAAATCTAAATAAATTCATGAAAATTTGGGTGCGTGTATATATATTATCATATTCAATGTCATTTGAAGCTTTTCCTCCACCCCCAAATTCCTCTACAAGGAGAACAGCTTTATCTCCATAGCATGCATGCTTACTCCCAGCCAACACGACACATAGTACAGATAATCCTCTCTCTCTCTCTCTCTCTCTCTCTCTCTCTCTCTCTCTCTCTCTCTCTCTCTCTCTCTCTCTCTCTCTCTCTCTCTCTCTCTCTCTCTCTCTCTCTCTCTCTCTCTCTCTCTCTACACAAATCAGAAGCTCCCACGCTATTTTTGAGCTTTACTTGGGATGATGTCCGGGCTCCCGACCTCCTCCTAGGCTCTTTTTCAGACACGTTGTGGCCATGTCCACCTGAGCCTCAACCCGAAACAAGCCAACCTTTGCCGGGGTCGTGGCAGCACCCCCAAAGCTCGACAACACTGCCCGCCTTCAACACGAAGTCGAGAGACTTCGCAAGGAGAACAGTGAATTGAAAGAAAGACTCATAGCAATTGAGGTCCGCCTCACTATAGTGGAGGAAAGCAAGAATGTGGAACAAATGGAAGCCGTTCTCATCGAAGTAAAAAGGGAAGTAGCGAACACCCTCATGAAGGAGGTCAGGGCTCAAGTGCACGAGGAGATCTCTCGCAAGATTGACAACAGTGTGGCATCCACGCTACGTGAACAAAAGCGGCAAGAAGATATAGCCCTCAATGTTCGCATTGGTGGGCTCCCAAGCGATTGGAAAGGGGAGGGGGATCCCAAGTTTAGTGAATCACTTTCTCGAATTCAAACGATAATCCCAGTGAGCGTACAATGGGATCAAGCAACAATCACCACCCTCGCATACGAACACCACACCAACCATGCAATCCTCACTTTCAAGACCAAGGTAGATCGACTCGAGCAATCAAGGCTTCTCAAAGACATCAAATTTTGGTTTGCAGAAGATCTTACACTTGCTCAACTCAAACAGAAGAAGGTAGAACTCCAAAAGGTGCGGGAAGCGCGTGCAGCAGGAAAATGGGCAGTTTACCGAGTAGGTAAAGCCATTGTCCAGGAGTTTCGAACTCCCAAACCGGCTACCCCCTCACATGTCCCTCCTTAGGTTTTGTTCTCTTTTTTTAACCCTTCCTTGGACCCTCACTCCTTAAATGAGATGTATCTGACTCGGAATGAACCCCCTGTAATGTTTTGATTTTCGGTCCCATAGGTCATATTTGACCTCCGTGAACAATAACTCAATCTCTCTCTCTCTCTCTCTCTCTCTCTCTCTCTCTCTCTCTCTCTCTCTCTCTCTCTCTCTCTCTCTCTCTCTCTCTCTCTCTCTCTCAACACTATATATATATCACACATGTAGCTTCTAATGGATCTATGCTTCGGGGGACTTAGGAGATCCATTTATAAATTTGGGTAATTTTTCAAATTCGGGGATGAATTGTGAACTCGGACCACTTTGCACCCCAAGTTTTGAACCCAGGACCTCCCCGAAACTAGTTTTGCTTGGTGGGCCTTTGACATACATTATCTGATAGATTTTAGAGCGTAGCTAGTTACTTGGTTAGTTGGTTCTGATTGTTGTCACCTTGGGTTTTGTGGTGGAAGACGAGAAAATGAGTAGATCAACCAATTGATAGGCACCAATAATAGCTGAGCTTGGGACTTGATGAGCATTGGGAAGAAGCAAGTTGTGTCCCATAGCACTCCCTATACAACAAAGGGCTACTAAAGAGGCTAATTAAATCGGGCAAAAGTGTTGCAATTTAACCTAGTCCTTAACCCACTTTGGTAGTTTTTTGCATATTGCACCGTTCAGTCTAGTAATATTGACCATTTAGTCTCTAGACCATGGGCCCATTTTTGAGACACCCATCTTATTCTCAATCAAGCGTAGTTAACTTTCTTTATTTCATATAGAAGATGTGTGTGTGTGTGTGTGTGTGTGTGTGTGAGAGAGAGAGAGAGAGAGAGAGAGAGAGAGAGAGTAAACATGTACATACTGCATTGAGTATTTCAATATATAAGTTGAATTGCCGAACTATGAGAAAATAAATGTGTATCTATTTGATTTATATATGTGATGATCGAGATTGAGCATGCACAGGTGAGGAAAACATGGAATCTAAACTTAACACTAGTCTTGTAAAAAATCAGCCACTTTTGTGGCTTTTTGAGACTTTTGTAGAAAATCTCCCAACATTATGTTAGTTATCTAAAGGGAAAATGGGTTCAAGGAATTATGACCAACATTCATAAGTTGATAAAGAATAGTGTAGAGCAAATAAAGGTCTAAAGGTGTCTTTCCATTGCCATCTTCTACAACTAATTTGTGCGGATGGAGAAATGTTTTCTATTTCTTTTGAAGTAAATCAAATCATTGTTAAGTAGGCCCATACTTCTTTGAAAGACCCCTCAATAGGTATGTGATATATTTACCAAGCTTTTTTGACCCATATACAATGACTGCCAACGTTTTTTACTTCTTCAAGTTTCTACATTGCAAACATACCTTGGGGCTGCAACCCCGCGAGTACTCCCACTCCTCCTCAATCACCTATTCTCTCCACATTGTTGTACTTTTCACTTGGTTGTGCATGTAACCATCTTAAGCTCATGAATGCTGGTAGGCTCTCAAGACCCGTCGGATAATGCATCGGTGGTCGTCTTCCTCGTCTCCACTCGCTGCTCTTTGTTTCTCTTGCTTTGTATCCTCGTACTATGAAATCCACTTTTGCATCACTAGATTGTGAAGCATACAAAATCGATTGATCTTAGCCTCTAGATCTTCTGTCATTTTTTTTTTCAACATCGAGATTGCACATCACAATCCCAGATATGCACTCATCATCTCTGGTGCACCAAAGTGTATCTTGGGCATGATCAAATCCATCTATCCACTCTCCAATCTAAACTAAGGACTCTGATACCAGCCAGCCCTCTGCCATGATACCCTCCGGACGTTCCTTCTGACGCACATCTCCCTTGAGCGTTTTCATGAAACGTTCTAAAAATAACATCCATCTGGAATTCACTATGCCTGCTATTTCCACCTCATCAACTATGTGAACAAGACGATGCACTTGAATGGTTAGCATGGTAGTAGGAAGGTGTTTCTCAAACATGCAAACAACCTCTACAGCATTTAGCTTGGTGGATGGTATGGAGCCTACATGGATCTCCTTTTGGAAGATCCAGTGCACCAACTTTGTGATGTTGTGCAGCTCCGCTCCCATGATAAGAAAGATAACAAAAAGATGCACATCGAGCTAAATTGAAGCTTACCTGATTCATGGTCAGTGTTCAGGGCTTGCTAACAAGCAAGTTTTACAATTAATGTATGCCAGATGCGGCTTTGATAAAAGGGCCAACATATTTCTTAATGATGTTAAAAAAGACTATGTTTGAAGTGATCACAAATGGGATTTTATGACCTAGAACTATCTTTACGTCTGGTCGATTGGAGCTACGATGAAGAAGTTATAGAAGTTTGAAGTTGAGTCAATTGCAGATCCATATCGGATTGGGCAAGTGTAGGTGAGGGATAAGAGATGAAGAGAATGCATGCGCTTGAAGTGCTCACTTTGTGGAGCGCATCAGTCTTTTCAGATCAACGATCGGAGTTCTAGTTGCCAAGATATTGGCCATTACAGATTCACCGGGGACCGGTTCCGTACCAGTCTGTTCCACTCGATTAGTAGGCCATCTGGGAATTTTTTAGCAATAAAATTCACAATAATAATGCCGGTTAAGGAGCTGCTAAAAGTAAACTCCATGGTTAGCACTGATTGGAAGATATGTATATCAAATGTGGTGTCCTTTGAGAGGCACAAAAAGTTCTCAATGAGCTTTCACTTAAGTTCGAAGAATGCCAAACAAGGAACTGGGAAGGCAGTGCACCGAAGCCTTGACTGATATGCTTGTTAAATGAGGTGCCTTTATGAAAGTACATTAAATTTTTGATGAGATTTTGTGTTCCGAATGATGTGCAAGGCGATGCTTTTCTCGATGTGTGTGCCAAGTGTGGTGTATTATGAGATGGGACTACCAAGAGCCATTAATGCAAAGGGCCACCCAAAAGCCAATCAATGGTTGCCCAAGGTTGAATGGCCAAGGGCCAATGGCCGCCCATAATTAAAAGGGAAAATGTGTGTGGATGGAAAATTTCAAGAAGAAAAAGGAGAGAGATGGTGTGCAGGCAATGGCAAGGAGCGAGATGGGGGAGAAACGGCACTCGCGCTGGGCAATAGAGAGCGTGGCCGACCTTGAGCATGAAGCAAATTTTTCTCAGGGACCCATAGCGTCCCTAATGAGCCCCAGTCTCGTCAGGTTTCATGCACCTCCACCCGGCCTTGCCAAATCACCAAAGCCGTTCCCATGCCACATCAATGACGGCGGTGCTATTGTCAGGGGGGGGGGGGGGGGGGTTAATTTTAAGGGAGAAGGGATTTGCATGAAAGGAGGAGGGAATTAGAACGTGAGGGAGGGTATTCAAAAGAGGAGGAAGAATTCGAAGGAGAAGCAAGGACTCTAAGCACGGATCTTTCTCTCTCGCTTTCGACCTCAAGGAGATTTTCTCTCTCTCACTCTCGGATCTAAGCAAGGAAGGAGTGGAGGAGCAATCAGGGGAGACTCTCTCCCTTGTTCTCAAAGCTAAACAGGAGTTTCTCTCTCCCTTGTTCTCAAAACTAAGCAGGGAAATTTCCCTCTTGATCTCAACCTTGGCTAAATATGCAAGAGAGTTGAAGAAGCTAGTGGAAGGGAACTTGGTCGAAGCAAGTTGAAGGGAGCTTGGTAAGCAAGGGTTCAAGAATCTCGGACGAAGTTAAGCAAGGTTGAATCTGGAAACCCAACACAGAAGAAATTTTGATCATCGATGACAAGATTACCAAAGTAAGTCATAATGCGGTGCAGAAACTCTCTCAATTCCCCCCAGCCATTATCCCGGTGCGCTGACCTGGCTCACGTTTTAAACCCATATCCCCGACCTCTTATGTGAACCCGCCATGAAACCAAGCCGGGGTGGGAGGTAAACATGGAGATGCCAAAACAATTGAAGCAGTTTATGGACAATTTCAATTTCAATGGATTTGACAAAAATCTAGCAGTTGCAGCGTTGCCAAAAATGTTGGAATTAGTTCAGGGATGTCTGCAGGAAGCAAAAGCCATGTAGATAAAAAAAGAGATTGATGATGCAATAGAGATGGCCCTTGATGTTGTATGGGAGCAGTATCGTCTTTTTCAAGGATATGATCCAGAAGGTTTTATTGCATGTTATGAAGCCGAGATGAAGAGCCAAAATGTTCCAAAAAATTTGATGATTACAGCTTTTGAAGGGTTGTAAACTCAGACTTGAAAAAGTAGGTTTAAGGACTGGCAAAAGCATATCCCACACGGTGGGACTATTTTACAGAAGAACTTATTGGCGAAAGCTCAAGGATTCTAGATCTAGAAATAAAGGGGATTATTGAACGAAGACAAGTTTTTTTCACTAAAGGTGAAGGGGATCACATGCAGTTCCTTAATTACGATAATTTTGGGAGCATGTTTTTGCAAGGATCAAAGCCAAAGCAAATGCATAATTGGAAGTAGCAAATTCACTTTCAAAGGAGCATATTTTGAGCAACATAGAAAAGGTAAACTATGAAGTTAATACTGAAATAGAACTATATGAATTTTTTTCAAAGATTGCTCGCATGGATGCTACCTCCAATAATGGTCCCAATGAAGACATAGACTATACAACAAGTGGTTCACAAGCTCTTCACCTTGACATGGGTTATTCTAAAGGAGTTTATGAAGCAGATGAGCCTCTATGGGATACTAATGAAACTATGAGCACTATAGCAAAGCAAGACAACATGTTTTCTGCAGATGATTGCATAAATAAAGCTAGTATATACACAGTAGTTGATGAAGTGACTACATGATTGTGGACCCAGCACAGGATGAGCCTGAGAATGCCAATGAGCTTATGATTGCTATTAACAATATGTTTGTAGATGTTGTTATCATAGAAGAATATTCCATAATCGATGATTTGTTGACTAGAGCTAAAGAAGATGATCATTAGAAAACATATGGACTCTCCTTGGGCCTTTTTGATTAGTGAAGGCTTAAGGGAGAACCAATGAGAGGGCTCTTGGGATATCACCTAGAGGGGGAGGAATGGTAGGGGTGCAGCCTAATTGTCTCCCTCTTCAATGCTTGGCCTCCCCCCCCCTCCCCCCCCCCCCCCCCCCCCCCCCCCCTCCCCCCCCCCCCCCCCTCCCCCCCCCTCCCCCCCCCCCCCCACCCCCCCCCCCCCCCCCCCCCCACCACCCCCCCCCCCCCCCCAAAAGAAAAAATGCGCAGGCTTAAAAACCCTAAAATAAGAAATTTTTTGAAAGTGCCAAAACTGACTCATTTGCCTCCAAAACTGTCCCAAAACATATACTAACTTCAAAAAGTCAATTTCCCCCCCCAAATCCACTTTTCTCCCTCTATCACTACTTTTCTCTCCACACTCTCCCTCTTCTCCCTCCTCCCGTTCTCTCTCTATAGTCAAGGCATGCATAGCCAAAAGCTTTCCACCACTCTCTTCCCTCTCCATAGCTCCCCTTCTCTCACACCTCCATCAACCTCTACAGTCCCACACCCCATAGCCCACAACTCACCACTATCCTCTCTACCTCTCACTCCTCCCCTCTTTCTCTATCTCTACTGTCAAAGCCACCATAGGCAACTCACCTCACCCTCCCCTCAGCTCCTCATTATCTCTCCACAATACCCACACACAATAGCCCATAGCCTTGCCCACTTCTCTCCCTCACCTTCCTCCCACCCATTCCCAATCCCTTCCTAATCCCAACTTCCCAAGCATGTCCACCGCTAACACGCATAGACGGCCCAAACCAGATATACAGGAGATTTTGTTGCACAACACAAAACATTCAGAGGGGGGATGGATCCCATAGGTATTCAAGAAGGGTTCATGGGTCTACATGCAACTGTCCAGTGTTGGACCTCATCGCATATGATGTTGAGGCGTACTGGAACGCTATTGGAAGGGAAGACTATTGGCATTCAAAGAAACCAAGTTCGGAATGGTTGCCATCGTGCAACACGTGTACAGTGCATCTGAGATCCACCTGCAGAGAGCTTCAACTCAATTTGCACCTCATTGTAAGTCCTCATGGTTTAGCTATCCCATGCATATATCATGTTTAACGTGCATGTGATCATTTTGTTTGACTAAGGACATTTGAAAAGATGTTTTTCCATCCAGCTTACTTGAGGAGCATCCGCTCTCAGGTAGGTTGATGGTTGTGCATGCTCACATTGGGGAGCTTATGTTTCCTAATGTCTCATCGAAAAAACTTACCGAGGATCGAATAATCATGTACTCCCACAAGTACGTGGTACCGAAGTCAAGCCAAGGCTATGGTAGGTTAGAAGCCATGGAGACACCCTCATTGCAGAGTGCAAAATGGCCAACTCCAGACCATTAGGCCTTGCTTTCTTTCAAGTGCAAGGTGCTACAAGATTTCCAAGGGTCCCTAAAGTTTGGTAAGGCAACCAGATCAGTGGGTCTCAGTTGGCATTGTCCCATCTATTTGTTTGTGCATGCATTCCGCTCTCTGCCGATTGTGGAAACACCGACAATGTTTGTTTGCAAAGAAGTTGATGTAGATGCAATGTACACCATTCTAGGTGTCAATTGGGGCTATGTTGACGGTTTGCATGATGGTGACCGTTACAAGTGCAATGTGTCTCCCACACAGCTTTGCCTTCGATATTTGAAGGCAAGGTGCACCTTGTATGCACGGTTTAGCTATGGAAGATGGATGCACAAACGTGGCAAATGGATACCCTTGCAGCTAACAGCCGAAGAGGTTTAATCCTTTGAAATTCGTGTCCGCATGTCTAATAATGAGGTGGAGGTGGTTGCAATTTTGTCATAATGGGGTACGAGGATGTCGGCAATGCAAGTTTCAAACTGAAACAACACAAGGTCTGCTTTGTGCTTGATTAGCTACCTTTTCTTAATTTTTTTGGGTATTTGTATCTTGATTGCCCATTTTTGGTTGTGTAGATTGGAAGGCGGATGGAGGCCACTATGATTGTTTCCAAAGATTGGGCTACAGACGAAGTCATCTTGTCTAAGTGAATTGGCTTGTAACTAAGTGAATTCATTGTTGAGCTACCAAACCGGCAAGGGCAATGGGTCCCTGAGAGCCTTCTGCACCACATCTACAAAGGGGACAGGCCATTTCATCAGTGGCTTGCACGCTTTACCACCATAGCACAACCTGTCGGACAATATGTGTGGCTTGAAGATGATGATGTGCGAGCAATGCGTAAGGGGAAGATTGGAAACACATTTTTTTCTATCCAGGCCATAATGATCTTCCTCCTTCACAAGTGCCCAGCAGGCCCTGACATAGTGCTACCACACTTGGAGATCGGCGGGGTCGTGGCGGATGTGAAGGACCCCAAGCCCACGCCCATTGACACATCCGCAGAGGGGAGGATGCTTGCCTTGACCTACCCTGTAGGGATTCAATGCCTCTTGGAGGCCTCTCCATCTGTCGGTTCGTCCTCGGGGCCGCCAGAAGGAACTAGCACTCGACATGCCATCCTTGAGGTAGAGATTACTTGTTTCTCCTCCATTGTGGTGGGTGGGGAGGAGTTTGTGTTTTTACATGATCTGGAGAAATCCTTTGAGCTTTGCATGGATGAGTGTTTCACCATGCTTGATGCCCATGGCAAGTTTGAGGTTGATACCACCACCTCCCATGATGATGATCTCCTACTACCCATGGGAAATATTGTGGCGGACACAGTGGCGGTCGCACAAGCCAAGGTGGAAGCGACCAAGCAGGCCAAGGTCTCTGAGGAGGATTTTTTGGCCATGAAAGCCATGTGTTTGGCTAAACGCACAAGAGTGGATTCACCATCATCTGCTACAACACTTGTTTTGCTTGATCCAAAGGGGAAGCCAAGTGTGGATCTCTACTTGCACCCGGATGCTAATGAGAGGAGGATCGTAGACAAGAGGTATACATGCTCGCTTAATTTTGATTGTTACAATTGATTTTGTTAATGTTATAACTAATTTTTTATCATATTTCTCACAAATCCTATGTTTTGCAGGATGTTTTGGAGGTTGACACCTGGGCGCAACGGTCAGGGGGGAGGAAGACGGCGTTTGAACCTTAAGCGGCACTTGCTCACTACCTCGGCACACTTCCGACTGGTGACGTGGTGTTTGTGCATGCCGACTACTTCCCCAATAAACGCTACAACATTTTCTCCCTCCGTTCACTCTCCAAGGCCTTGTGCTTAACAACCCTTGCCCAATCGGCCAACCTTGTAGTGCTTGTAAAGAAAGATTTTGCAATATCCACTTTCAGTGTCAACTTTTGCGGGCGCCTCATCGCCCATGTCAGCATGAACCAAGCTATAGGGGTTAATGACACCCAAGAAATTACAACCACTTTGCTTAAGAGGGAGCCACCCCAAAAGGCCAAGCACCAGAAAATTGTAATTCGAAAGAAGGAAAAGCCGGATATCATGTAAAGTGTTGATTTCCTTAATGAATCTACTTTTTGGTGTCTATGACTCTCTCTTACTTGCAAGATTTTGAATTGTTATATTTTTGGCTTCCAATGTGTTTATGAGACCCCATGATATGCCTACAAAAGGGACCCCAAAATGGGCTGCCACAAGGGCACGCATCTGGGTCTTCCATAAGCATATGGAAGGGGCAAATGCACGCCCTTGTGGCAGCCCATTTTGGAGCATCTCAAGCCCTTTAAAAGGCTTATCAATACCTTTCCCCATGAATTAAGACAAAATGGCTAACCAACATTCACTCCAACCATAGATCCTTTCATAACCAAGCTGTTGTACAAGCCCAGATAAATTTCAGTTGAAAAACCAAAACTAATTACATGTATGCTTCAAAAAATCTATGCTACATTGACTTAGTGGGGCATGCACTTCCTGATGCATCCAGGCTATTTGAAGCATTGAAGCAAGGAAAATATCCTGAATGCAGGGCAAAACATCCTGGAAAGCTTTGGAAAGACCTTGGCAGGCCCTAAAAATGGCTGCCACAAGGGTGCGCATTTGGTCCCTTAATCGGCCTATGGAAGCACCAAATGCGCGCCCTTGTGGCAGCCACTTTTGGGGGCATTCCAAGCCCTTTCCAAGGCTTTCCAAAAACTTTTACCATGCATTCGGGGTTGCATCAGTGCTTCACATAGCTTGGATGTATCAGGAACTGCATGCTTGACTTCGCCAAGGTGCTTAACGTAGGAAAGTTTTCCCAATGCCAAGCTTTAAGCTACATACATACAAAATAAGGTAGACAAAACATGGACCACTGCTACATCGCATGGTACACAATTAAAGCAATACAATGCACAAAGAGTGGAGTATACAAACAAAAGACGCTTATATTCAAATTCTTCCCAATCTTGGAAGTTCCATAAATACAAAAATGGTTTGATGACTAATTACAAGCTAATGCTCATGGCGCAAACGACGAGCAAGCTGCATATCCTTGGGCATAATCATTACACGCTTTCCATGGATGGCACATAGGTTCGCATCCTTGAATATGCTAGTTGGATATTGCTCTACTGCCTCTTGGACTACCTCTATGGCCACAGCGCCCATCCGAAACTCAGTGTTGTACATTTGCAAAACGTCCCTACAAAGCCTTGCAAAAGGGGGCCTCCAAATCAAGAGCTCGGTGCTCTTCTGATAGTGGCAAATCTCCACGAATTCATGGCTGCACTTTTGCACCTTCTGAGGTCGACGGGGAGGTGCATTTGTTGCACGAGTTGGGGCAGCTTGCTTCCTCTTCTTGTAGACAATTCTCTTTCTCTTTTTCGGCTGCACAGGCACCTCCAACACCTCATATTCTGAGTCCACCCACTCTTCATCTAATTCGTGCTCTTCACTATTGTGCAGATACGATGGTGTGGCTCCACTCCCTTTAGGGAGTGTCTTACCCCTAATAGACATATGAGCGGCATAAGTTTGTATTTCGACGCCAACCCATGGGGGATCATCATCCGTTTGCGTCTCTTCGGAGCCTTCTGACCGTTGTTTGTGGTTATTTATTTCTTTGTCTTGGTCGCTCTCATCCGTCGTGTTGCCCTCAGAATCGTTGGAGTCCAATGAATAGACAACAAGGTGATGCTTCCTTCTCTCCTTTCCTGCTGTAGAGGATTGACCATGTTGAATTGAAGCTCCAGCTTCTTCTGTGTGGAGCTCACCTTGAACTTGTGAAGTTCCAGCTTCTTGTGTTGGAGCTGGGATTCGTTGGCCATCCGGGCCCTCTCGATTTTGAATCCTTGCCGTTTGTTTTGTTATTGACATGGTAGCACCTAGTATGGAAAATGACAAAATGAGCGCCTTCAACCTTTAAATAGGGGTTTTTGGGATTTGGGTCCTTTCACACTATGCGGCCAATTAAGTGAAAAACTCAAATAAACCAATTGAATTTAACAAGTAAACCTAGATCATGCGGATGGCTGACGTGACACCCAAACGCTTCCATTTCGATCCTTAGTTGCACGCCAAGCCTCATGGCCCAGGGACACTCGCGAGCCTTTCCACTTCTCGGATGCTACAGTACGGGAGGCCTTGCGTAGCTGCTTTGCTAACATCGACTCTCTTGCCTTCTCAATAGTGCGAGTTCTCCCAAAGGTGTGCCTAAAAAACTAGTTAAACATGTCTTGGAGGTAGTTGGAGTGTGAACCACCACCATGCCAAGTATTCTTGAAGTAGACTCCTTTTTCTCGATAGTGGGACTTCTCCATGCCTTGTGTACTCCATATATAAAGAGAACCATAGCGGTCCATGTAGTATGCACCATGCGCATAGAGAATGTGCTAAAACAACCAAAAAGGAGATAAGCCAATAGAAAAGTTGCATTTTCAAACATTGCATATCTATTAAGTCCGTTAAAACAAACCATGTAGTGTGTAATCTTGCTTTCAGACCATCCGTCCTTAGCGGCCTTTGTGAACTCATAAAGCACCTTTTTGAACTCCTCTCGCTGCTCAACGGTGGTGCTTGAAAGATTCATCAATTGCACAACCTTTTGAAAGGATGACCATACTAGCTTGCTTTGGTTAGCAACTTGCACATTGGGATCTTTGTCAGTCGTGCATGAACACAAACCTTTCCACAACTCCCATTGCTTCTCACTTGCTAGATCGACACTTGCCTTGTGTACCTGCATTGGAGACTTTGACATCTTCTTGAAAATTGATGTGCCTTGGCTCCATTCATGGAAACCTTCTGTGCCACCTCATATGTCTTCTCCCTACAAGTATCTACTACAATGTTCACCCTTGATCGGTGACATCCAATCTCATTAAGGAGAGTCACCACCCCATGCAAGGAGTCTTTTGACCGTTGAAGGGGCTTCATTGTGAAATCATAATCAATGTGATGCTTTAATATCCTATCAAATATTCTCATAAACGCATGCAATGTACAAAAGTGAACATTGTTGAGGGAGAAGGGAATTATGGGGTTCCACCCAGGATCTTTGCTATCCCTATTGGGAACCTCTAGCATATCACATGAAAGAACCAAATTTTATCACTCCCTATTTATATGATCATAATTATCTTTGTCCTGACCTTCCACTTGAGTTGCTCAACTTGTCTTGTGCCCTTTCACACAGAATGGGCAGGGAAGTAAAGAATTTGCACCTTGTTTGCATCCACGCATGCACTTTATGGTCTTTAGATCACCACCTAAATGCCATTCAACATCAAACTCCCCACGCCCTAGAACCATGAGCTTCTTACCGTTTATTTGATCTTTAATGACCACTGTGACCCATGGGATTCTACTAAAAATCCATGCAAGGACTTCATGTGTCTCTTTCGGAACTTCAATTGCACCAAGCTACCATATATCCTTCTCTGATTCCACACTAAAAGAGGGCTTTGTCGCTTCACTCAAACTGCAAGATTGCTTGGCATAAGCTAGGGCTTCATTCATAAGCATGATGCTCATTCTCTCCAACTTTCTCCCTTTTACAATTACACACTCATCCAAATTCAGCACAAACACAAGCTTGCCTTCAAGAACTGCCACAAATATAAAGCCTCAGAATGCATGTTATGACACATCATAGAGCATGTAGGCAACCCTAAACTAACCTGCATCACTCAAATTATCTGCAATCGTATCAAGTCCACAAAGATATTGTTGAATTTGGTGTAAACAAAGCCTTCGGTCCGCAACACACTGTTAGAAATAGCACCGCTTTCCTTCCGCAGTCCTTCCTTGTGATTTGCTACGGAGCGGCTGAAGAGGCATCGTGTCCTCAATATACAAGTAGTCCCCTAATTGGAGAACAACATCTTCATTTGACACCCTCTTGGCAATCGCCACTCTGTGAGGACGTGGGAATAGGTTTTCTGTGACTCCTCAACTTCTTAATGCATCTTTTAACACTTGATGTATTGCTTGATAGCCCTTTGTACTAATCCCAACAGCATCACAAATATCCTAAACATCTAGGTCAGTGACAATGTTAGAAAAACTTTGAAGAACTCTCTTAGTGATTGCGTCTTTCAAGTGTTTTGCCTCTGGAGCATCAAGCAACCCAATAAAGTCGTCTTCGTTGAAACAAGAATGAAGTAAAGATGCCCGAGCTGACGCATTCTCGTCGTCGCACGTTTCTTGGACGAAGTTCCTACTACCCAAAACAACAATGATGAGTGGTACTAGACTTAAACAACATGATGGGCAGAACATCTTACCTCATAGCTGTCACCCTTCGTTTTCTTGCCCCACCACGTGGTGCAAGAGTCTGAATTTCAAACAACTCCCGTTTCCTCACCCTACCTCCCATGGCAGTACTCTTCATGTGTGAGAGAGTATCCTCAAGCTTTTTAATTTCATTTTCCTTGGCTGCGATGGTGCTCTTTGCCTCCTCTAGTGCACTAGTAGCTATTTGCATCTGATCTTAAAGATTGTGGAAACTCCCATTCAGCAACTGCCAATGATGCAAGTAGATCTTGGACCGAGCAATCTCGTTTTTGTTAAGTCTCTTGCAGTAGCCCAACAAACCTTGCTCTCCATTTCCAACATATTGCAACAGTGATGGAAGGTTTGTAAAAGGCGGATGGACATTGAGAGAAGGATCCTTTGGGTACAAGCATCCCTCTGTCCAGAGATCCACATTCTTCTCCCCTTTAGCGCGGTGTTCGTTGGCTGAAGGTAATGTACCCAAGCATGTCTTCTTTTTCGGAAAATACTCTTGAGGTAGGCGCAGGAAAAGCCCTAGAAACCTACCGCGTGAAGAGCTTGCTAGGACATTGGTCACGTCGTCAAGAGGCATTGTAGGATGGAAAGATGGAGCTTGAAGGATGGAGAGATGGGAAGGAGATGGGTGTGTAGTTGCAGCAGCAAGTGCAGGTGCAGGTGCAAGGGAGATGGGTGTAGGAGAGGAGCTTAGATTAGGAGGGAGGGTGGTCAATTTTAGGGGGAATTTCTTAAAAGTTTTGGAGGGAGTCAAAAAATGATGAATTATGAGTAATTTAGCTTTAAATTTTTTTATATATGTATATATGTTGGGGCCACTTTTTAGGGGGAAATAGAGCTTATTTGAAAGTTTTTGAAAAAAGTCACTTTTTGACCTCTTTGACCCACGGATTTGATTAGGTAACATGGGAGAGTTAAGAGGCCACTTACAAGTTGGCCAAAAAGCTAGAGAGAGAAGACAACATTCTCCCCCGTCCCCCCCTACTTTTCAAGTGGTTTATGCCCCCCTTTCCCCCTACCTTTTTAGGGATCAAAGGTGGAGGAGACCCTACCAAAACAGCCCCATTGAAAGCCTTTGTCCCCCTTAATCTTCATAGGCTTCCTTGAAATTAGGGATTCTTACAAGGCCCATGGAGAGTCCATATTTTTCCTAATGTCATAATATTATAGAAGGGCTTTGTGATGCGTGTACCTCTTCAGAGGGGGTGCCAAATGAGCCTTTACAGTGCTATGATGGATTGCTAACTAACATGGATGTAGATGAGAAGTAGAGGATGATATTGATGAGTATGAAGATTGTCTAGATCATGCTGATTGTGATCAAATTATTGACAGGGATTCTATATCTATGCTTAGACATGGGCTGCATGGAGAGATAACTCCTACACTTTTGATGAATGTTAATATTTTGAAGAGTTATTTTTCCGAGGATGCTATGGATGAAAACTTACAAGCTAGAGCTGTTTTCCATGATCAAGCTGAAATTCCAGCAGCAGGTACAAATTCCTTTGATGATACAAGTCCAGAGAGTCCCAAGGTTTTTTGCAAGGCTATGAAGCTAGAGGGGGTGATGATACTAAACCATCCTTGATAATGCAGAAAGTGCACACGGTTTTTCATTTCCTTGGACAATGTGTCAAATGTGGCTGGATTTGGATGTTATTCCTAATGATTCTTATGTCATTGATGTCTTGGCTGCCAGTAAAACTACGTGAGAATTCCTTAATGCTTTTTGGTAAGGAGCTTAAGATGCCAAAAGTTTATGGGATGTGGGTGTTGTATTATGCTTTAAGAGAAGCTCTAGTATATTGCACAGTCCATCAATGCTATGTGATATCAATGGTGTTTGATCCATAAGATTCTAACAATATTCATAAGCATATTCAATATGGATGGATACTATTAAATATGCATAGTAATTGTGTACTATTTGAACTAGGGGTAGCATATTTGCACCAGAAATTCTTGATGTTGATTGATACAAGAAATGTATGCTCATGTGGATATTATGATGTTCCGATGTGTGTAAAGATCCTTTTTATTCCATTTGTTCGTGGGGTTTACTAAAGGGCAAGTTGCAAATTCAAAGGATATCAGTCGTTCCTTGTAGCAGGTTGCATGATATAAGGTTTTCTTTTCTAGATTTATGCTAAGTGGGAAGAGTTTTTGGTTATGCGATCAATAAGCTTACATGGCTAGCTTCCACTTGACTTCTTTGGCCAATTGATGAAGTTCTTCACATCTTTCAGTTAATTCTGCTACCAGAACTTGAAGTAAAGGACTTGACGACCATTCCGTGTGCAGACAGACTAAGGCATACTTGATCTTGACAGAGTTCCCTAAAGCGAGCTTGATGGTCAAATTGTGTGCATCATTAACTGGAGCACTTGAGTCTGACGGGGTTCACTAAATAGGTTTTCCATAATTGAATGATTTGGAGATACGGCAGATATGGTTCAAAGATTTTTCATAGGAAACTACCTAATGATTAAGCTAGAACATTGATGATAGGGTATAAGCCTTATCTTATTCTTCATATGTTTAACAGTTACGTGAGTTTGATGATGGCAAAGAGATTAAGGTACCTATAGCAAATGCCAATTGAAGTGCAATTGGCACAGACATGAGTCTGTGCAGGTTTAGAGGGGGTGGATGTCATGCAGCTCTGCTCCCATGCTAAGAAAGATACCAGGAAGATGCACATCAAACTTAAATGAAGCTTACCTGATTAATGATCAGTGTTCAGGCTTGCTAACAAGCTAGTTTTACGATTAATGTATGCTAGATGCAGCTGTAAAGGGCCAACAGATACCTTAATGATGTTAAAAAAGAGTATGCTTGAAGTGATCACAGATGGGATCTTATGATCTAGAACTGTAGTGCTTGAAGTGCTCTAACGGGCTATCTTTACGACTTGTCGATTGGAGCTATGGTGAAGAAGTATGTCAGTTTGAAGTTGAGTCAATTGCAGATCCGTACTGGATTGGGCAATTGCATCTGAGGGATGAGAGATAAACAAAATGCATGGACCTAAAGTGCTAACTTTGTGGAGCGTTTCGATCTTGTCAGATCAACGATCGTAGTTCTAGTTACCAAGATATTGGCCATTAAAGATTCCCTCGGGGCCGATTCCGTACTAGTCTGGTCCGCTCCATTAGTATGCCATCTCGGAATTTTTGAGCAGTAAAATTCACAATAACAATTTTGATTAAGGATCTATTGAAAGTAAACGCCTTGCATAGCACTAATTGACCGATATGTATACCGAATGTGGTATCCTTTCGGAGGTACAAAAAGTTCTCGATGAGCTTTGAATGACGTACACGGCGAATGCGCCGGGGATTTTTCCTTGATTTTTCCTAAACACCCAATGTTGGGTATCGAAGAGGCGTGGTACCTAAACTCGTATTGTTGGTGTTGATACCCTACCACCTATTGGTGCTTGGAATCCTTTCAGAGCTTGGGTTCATGGACGTAGGCGAAGCAGCCTCAACTTATGTTTGGATGAGGTAGGTTGGAAGTGTTCTGTCTCGCTCCTGGCGAAGTGAAATTTTCTTTGTCCGTAGTAGAGTGGAAGTGGATGGGTGGACCGGTCGATCCCTACATAGGGTTAGGTGCTCTGCTAGTTATTTTGTCATAAACACTTTTTTTGATGTTATGGTATACCCAGATTTTATTATTGCATTAATACATGGTTGCATGTTCCATTTAGATGGGCATTTAAATATTCTTTGTTGTCATCTTCTCATGTCTCTGTGCACTCTATTTCACCCTCACTATATTCTCTCTCTCTCTCTCTCTCTCTCTCTCTCTCTCTCTCTCTCTCTCTCTCTCTCTCTCTCTCTTCTAGCAACGCAGTGTACACTAGTCGCTAGGTACCTCTGGATGCAGTCTGGCTCATGGTCTAAACTCCACGCTTGGTCGGGCGTTGAGAACTCCTCCCATATGCAAATGCTTTTGCAACTCTGATGTGTATTGAAAATTGTATAAAAGTGTAAATTGTATATTTTGTGCATAGACCCCCAGGGAGGGGTATAGGCTCTCACTTGGTATCAAAGCCAATGCTTAAGGTTATGTGGATAGCCTAAAGCCTGATACTAGCTGGGTTAGTTATGCATCATGCACACATTCATGCATGCTGTTTGAGAAAAGATATTATATTCATGATGCATCTATAAGTGAAATTGATTGGTGGTACTTTTTGACTTGTCTTCTTGAGTGAAAGTGCTTGGTTTGAATTATGGTTGAAGTGTCTAAACAACGGTGTCGTAATTTCCTTGAATGTTTGTTTTGTAGTAACAAATGGCTCTCAAAGTGACATCTTAATGCTTTAGCCAAGGGAATGAGGTTCTGGTCATAGTGTTCAACAATACGGCAACACGGTTGTCCAGGGATGAGCGGGAACTCTTTTACTTATAAATCGGGACCAAAGTCTTTGACATACCAGGAAGCACAACTTGTTGGAAGAGTGTTGATTGTATACCTTACCTGTCACCAAGAACCCTTCCGTCAATTTTTCATCTATATTGACGATAGTCCAAGAGATTGGTTTCCCAACCTCAAGCTACTTCAACTTGGAATATGGTTAGGCTTAGAAGACATGTTCTACTACTTGACAATATGCTTGCCGAAGTCGCCAAGAATTGTCGTAGGAAAATAGAATTTAGAAGATAACTACATACCACGTTGTCGCGTGGGAGGTCTGAGAGAATACCCTCTTATGAGAGTTAAAAGAATATTTAGAGAATTAGCTCCAAGACACCCACAATATTGTAATGAAATCATAAAAGTCAAATTTTGATGAATAAAAGAAGTGTAGACTCAGTTTTGGTTCACATGTGTACTAAGTTTTATGTCTCTCATTGTCTTGTTTTAGATGGATCTTCTTAGTTGTCTAGATGAGCTCCCGAGTGACTTTGCACAAAGAGTCTTTTTCAGTTATGAGGTTGGATTCAGTCTCCATTGGGGAATTGAAGTGATTCGAGGTTAAAAGGGGACTAGATATCACCTTGTACCCAACACTTACGTAGCATGGGAGCTATATGTTGAAGCTCAGCCTGAACATTGAACACAAGTGCCTAAAAGATTTATGACCAACCCACATATTTGGGTGAAGGAAAAGATCCAAGAAGGCAATGTTAAAGTGCAAGGATATGTTCTTTACCTTAACCTATGTTTCTTTTGGCGGACATACCGAGCCGTGAGCTCGTACTTAGTAAGAAGGCCCTTATGCTAAATCAAGGATACATCTTTTGTAAGAAGGTCATAATAAGAGCATGGAAGAATTCAAATGGTGGCAACCAATTCTATTATGTACCCGAGGAATAGTTCAATAGAGTCTATGGAACTATCCTCAAATACAACCCTCACAATGTCACCATTACCTTTGATGACTACGAGAAACCCTAAGGAGAAAAAGATAGATTCACCTGAACCAGAATGGATAACAAACTTTGATGATGTATTTCCCAAAAAACTTTTGCAGCTACCACCCAAGTGTGATGTTGATCATGCAATAGAGCTTACTCCAGGAGTTCAACCAGTTTCTCGTAGACCTTACAAAATGCCAGTACATGAATCTTTGAAACTTAAGAAGAAATTAACTCAACACCTTGAACAAGGCTTTGTTCGACCCAGCGTTTCTCCATGGAGTACTCATGTTCTCTTTAATTGGAAGAAGGATGGTACTCTACATCTTTTTATTGACTAGCATGGATTGAACCAGGTAACAATCAAGAATAAGTATGCAATACCAAGGATTGATGAACTGCTTGACCAATTACATGGATCTTCTTTCTTCACAAAGATTGATCTTAAGTCAGGGTATTACCAAATCTGAATCAAGGAGGAGAACATACCAAAGACATGATTTAATATTTGTTTTGGACATTATGAATTTAGAGTTATGCCTTTTGGACTTACTAATGCTTCTGAAACTTTTAATCGTCTCATGACCGACGTATTTCAAGAACATCTTGATGATTTTGTTCTTGTCTTCTTTGATGATATCATGGTTTACTCAAGAAACAAAGGCGAACATGAACAACATGTACAGTGAATACTTGAACTTCTCCGTCAAAATCAGCTTTATGCCAAACGTAGCAAATGCACCTTCTTCACTGACAAGGTGGAATATTTGGGATTTATTGTATCCAAGGATGGTGTTTCTAATAATCCAAGTAAGATTGAAGTTGTCACAGCTTGGCCTACACCGAAATCAATACAAGAAGTACGTGGATTTCTTGGTTTAACAGGATGGTATCATATATTTATTGAGGGTTATGCTAAGATTGCATCTCCATTAACTAATACGCTTAAGAAGGCTAAAGTATTTATTTGGAATGAGTGTTCTCAAGCTAATTTTGACAAACTTAAAGAAGCCTTGGTGAATGGACCCATACTACAGCTTCCAAAATTCTCAAAGACATTCATTGTGCTCACTGATGCAAGTGGACAAGCAATTGGTGGCATTTTGTCTCAAGAAGGAAAACCAGTAGCTTATGAATCTCGTAAGTTACGTATACATGAGTTAAATTATCCTACATATGACTTGGAATTATTGGCCGTTGTGCATGCTCTTAAAGTATGGCAACATTATCTTCTTGGAAGGAGATTTGAACTGCATACCGACCATAAAAGCCTAAAGTGGATCTACACCCAGCATGACCTTAATATGTGGCAACAAAGATGGATAGAGTTGCTATGAAAATATGATTTTGGAATTGAATATAAACCTAGAAAGGAAAATCTTGTGGCTGATGCTTTAAGTCGTAAGAATATTGTAGCGGCTGTCACAACCTCTACTACTTCTTTAATTGACCTTATTTGAGAAGGTATGACTCAAGACTGCATTACTTAATAATCCAGTACTTGATGAACTTGAACAATTGCACAAAGAAGCAAGAAAGGCAAATCAAAGGCTTTCACGTTGAAGGAGATGACCTTTACTTCGGTAATCATCTTTGTATATTCCAAATCAAGGTGGAATCAAACTTCAGATATTTCTGGAAGCTCATGATATACCTATATCAAGACATCCAGGATACATTACTCTACTACTGTAAGAAAGAGTTACTCTACTCGACTTACTCTACTGTAAGAAAGAGTTTCTTTTGGCCAAGACTAAAGCGTAATGTGTTGAACTATGTTACAAGATGTTTAACATGCCAGCGTATTAAAGCTGAATGAATTTGATACCCCGGTAAACTTCAACCTATTGATGCTCCACAAATGAAATGGGAATGCATATCCATGGATTTTATTATAGGATTTCCTACATCTCTTGAATATGACTCTATTTTTGTTGTTGTTGATATGCTTACAAAAATGACCCATTTATTTCCAGTCAAGACAACATTTACAACTAAGGATATAGCTCAAGTCGTCATGAAAGGTGTTTTCATGTATCACGATTTACCTCGACGGATAATTTTTTATCATGATGCGAAGTTCACCTCAAATTTTTGGAAAGCCTTATTCTCAGCTTCAGGAACCTAGTTAGCCTTTAGTATTGCTTATCATCCTCAAATTGATGGGCAGACAGAAAGAACAAATCAATCATTGAAGACATGTGAAGATCTTATTGTATGCATAAACAGAGTAAATGGACTAGATGTTTGTACCTGGCTGAATTTGCTATAATTCATCGTTCCAACGCTCAATTGGAATGTCTCCTTTTCAAGCATTGTACGGACAAGAGTGTCTTACTCCACTCAAATGGACATACCCTCTCATATGAGTTCAAGCATCCAAAGAAATGTTGGATGAAATACAGCTACAAACCGATCTTATACGATAGGGTATTAAGACTGCTCAAGAAAGACAGAAAAGTGCTGATCCAAAACGATCTGCCAGACTTTTTGTAGGGGGCAATATGATATTTTTGAGAGTGAAACCCAAACGTAGTTCTTTATCAATGGGTAAGTGTAAGAAGCTAAGTGCAAGATATTGTGGAACTTTTATAATCACAGAGCGGATTAATGATCAAGCTTACAGACTCTTGTTACCACCACACATAAAGGTACATGATGTTTTTTATGTCAGCTTGCTCAAGAAGTATGTACCTAATCCGCAACATATTCTTGATGATTCTCTATTATCTACATCTACTGGCGGAAATTTTGAAGTATATCCCGAAGTAATACTTCAGAGCAGAACCAAGCCTCTGCATAATCGGACCATTATTGAACACCTCGTTAAATGGTCAACCTATCCTCGGGAAGATGCCACTTGGGAATGTGATGATGTAATGAGACTAAATTATCAAGATTTCATGTTGAGGTGAGGACACCTCAAATTTTTTTGAGTGTGGGAGGATGTAAGATCCTCAATTTTAGGGTCTTCTTTAAACATTAAAAAAAATAGCTTTCAATATAATTTTGACTTAAGATGCTTCATTGACAGTATTGGAAGGTTCTAAAGTAAAAAGCAAGGTCATTTCCATGTTCCACTAGGTTAGACAGACTTTTGGTTTAATTTTGAAAAAATCTGCTATTTTTAGCTTTTTCATGTTTTTTATGCTTTTATGTGCTTCTTTTGCAAAAAGAAAGGTCGGATCCTTAATCTATGTGTTCCAAGGAACCTATGGTTCAATTTTGTCAAAATTTGCTTTTTGAGTGCTTTTCACTTTATTTTTAGCTTTTCATGAATTTTAGTGCTTTTTAGTGAAAAGCGAGTCCGCTTTTTTATTCTAGTGAACGAGGAGAACCCGTGGTTTAATTTTACAGTTTTCTTTGCTTTTTACGCTATTTTTAGCTTTTCATGCTTTTTGGCATTTTTGAAAAGGAATGTGCTTTTTATGATGGCCTAAACCTAAATATAAATTTTAGTCTCCGTCAGATTTAAAAATGATCACTCGGAGCAAAAACGAGACGAGACGAGACTTTTACGGGAATTATTTTAAAAAAAAACAATACCGTAAATAATTGTTAACCGCACAACTTCAATAATTGTGTGTCAATTTTGTCAGTCTTATTAGTTTTCAATCAGTTTTTGTGGGTCCTTAGCATTACCAAAAGTAAGTCATAATGCGGTGTAGAAACTCTCTCAATTCCCCCCTGCCATTAGCCTGGTGTGCTGACCTGGCTCACGTTTCAAACCCATATCCCCGACCTCTTTTGTGAACCCGCCGTGAAACCAAGCTAGGGTGGGAGGTACAGATGGAGATGCCAAAACAATTGAAGCAGTTTATGGACAATTTCAATTTCAATGGATTCCACAAGAATCTAGCATTTGTAGAGCTGCAAAAAATGTTGGAATTAGTTCAGGGATGTCTGCAGGAAGCAAAATCCATGTAGATAAAAAATCAGATTGATGATGCAGTAGAGATGGCCCTTGATGTTATATGGGAGCAGTATCGTGTTTTTCAAGGATATGATCCAGAAGGTTTTATTGCATGTTATGAAGCTGAGATGAAGAGCCAAAATGTTCCAAAAAATTTGATGATTACATCTTTTGAAGAGGTTGTAAACTCAGACTTGAAAAAGTAGGTTTAAGGACTGGCAAAAGCATATCCCGCACGGTGGGACTATTTTACAGAAGAACTTATTTGCGAAAGCTCAAGGATTCTAGATCTAGAAATAAAGGAGATTATTGAACGAAGACAAGTTATTTTCTCTAAACGTGAAGGGCATCACATGCAGTTCCTTAATTACGATCAATTTTGGGAGCATATTTTTGCAAGGAGCAAAGCCAAAGCAAATGCATAATTGGAAGTAGAAAATTCACTTTCAAAGGAGCATATTTTGAGAAACATAAAAAAGGTAAACTATGAATGTAATACTGAAATAGAACTATATGAATTTTTTTCAAAGATTGCTCACATGGATGCTACAATAATGGTCCCAGTGAAGACATAGACTGTACAGCAAGTGGTTCACAAGCTCTTCACCTTGACATGGGTTATTCTGAAGGAGTTTATGAAGCAGATGAGCCTCTACATGATACTAATGAAACTATCAGCACTATAGCCAAGCAAGACAACATGTTTGCTACAGATGATTGCATAAATAAAGCTATTATATACATAGTAGTTGATGAAGTCACCGCGAGATTGTGGACCCAGCACAGGATGAGCCTGAGAATGCCAATAAGCTTATGATTGCTACTAACAATATGTTTGCACATGCTGTTATCATAGAAGAAGATTCCATAACCGATGATTTGTTGACTAGAGCTAAAGAAGATGATCATAATAGTATAGAAGGGCTTCTGATGTGTGTACCTCTTCAGAGGGGGTGCCAAATGAGCCTTTACAGTGCTATGATGGATTGCTAAGTAACATGGATGTAGATGAGTAAGTAGAGGATGATATTGATGAGTATGAAGATTTTCTAGATCATGCTGATTGTGGTCAGATTATTGACAAGGATTCTATATCTATGCTTAGACATGGGCTGCATGAAGAGATAACTCCTTCAGTTTTGATGAATGTTAATATTTTAAAGAGTTACTTTTCCGAGGATACTATGGATGAAAACTTACAAGATAAAGCTGTTTTCCATGATCAAGCTGAAATTCAAGCAGGTAGTGATGATGCTAAATCATCCTTGATAGTGCAGAAAGTGCACAGGGTTTTTCATTTCCTTGGACAATGTGTCAAATGTGGCTGGATTTGGATGTTATTCCTAATGATTCTTATGTCATTGATGTCTTGGCTGCCAGTAAAAGTGCATGAGAATTCTTTAATGCTTTTTGATAAGGAGCTTAAGATGCCAAAAGTTTACGGGATGTGGGTGTTGCATTATGCTTCCAGAGAAGCTCTAGTATATTGCAGAGTCCATCAATGCTATGTGATCTCAATGGTGTTTGATCCATAAGATTCTAAGAATATTCATAAGCAGATTCAATATGGATGGATACTGTTAAATATGCATAGTAATTGTGTGCTATTTTAACCAGGGGTAGCATATATGCACCAGAAATTCTTGATGTTGATTGAGACAGGAAATGTATGCTCATGTGGATATTATGATGTTCAATTGTGTGGAAAATTCCTTATTATTCCATTTGTTCATGGGGGTTACTGAAGGGCAAGTTGCAAATTCAAAGGATATCAGTCGTTCCTTGTAGCAGGTTGCATGATATAAGGTTTTCTTTTCTAGATTTATGCTAAGTGGGAAGAGTTTTTGGTTATGCGATCAATAAGCTTACATGGCTAGCTTCCAGTTGACTTCTTTGGACAATTGATGAAATTCTTCACATCTTTGAGTTAATTATGCTACCAGAACTTGAAGTAAAGGACTTGACGACCACTCCGTGTGCAAACCGACTAAGGCATACTTAAGCTTGACAGAGTTCCCTAAAGCGAGCTTGATGGTCAAGCTGTGTGCATCATTAACTGGAGCACTTGAGTTTGACAGGGTTCACTAAACAGGTTTTGCATAATTGAATGATTTGGAGATACGGCAGATATGGTTCAAAGATTTTTCATAGGAAATTACCTAATGATTAAGCTAGAACATTAATGATAGGGTATAAGCCTTATCTTATTCTTCATATGTTTAATAGTTATGTGAGTTGGATGACGGTAAAGAGGTTAAGGTACCTATAGCAGATGCCAATTGAAGCTTTACTGCAACTGCAAAGAATGTTGAGCTCACGCAAAACGCTACCCTTGCAACGTGAAAATGCGCTCTAATTCATATTCGTAGTGGCAAATTACATTAAAGTACATGCAGTTTGAGCATACCTCGACTACTAGTCGAAGTAATTTTGACTAGTAGCTTAATGTAGCTTTCCGTCAAGGTCCAAGGTCAGGGGGTAGAGCATCTTGGCCCTCCATTTACTGTCTATTACGCACCGTAATTTCAAAACGCACTGTCAGATGTAGCTAGGATATATGAGTTAGCCGGAATTTGTTTGATAGTAGATACTCTATGCACCCAAACGCAATCATTGCCTGCCAAGTAAGAAATGAGAAAGAATCAATGCATGTTCTGCGCTTGAGAGTTTTGCACATGCAATGGCATGGTGCCACCTCAGCACAGGTAATCTATAATTACATTCTGCAATGATGTCCACTGGAAGCTGCTTCCCGCCAATGTTGCCCAATCACTCTTGATTGCCTTTGTTGCACCTTCTCCTTCAGTCCCTCCTGAATAGATAGTGTTGGCCCTCTTGGCCCCCCCACCCGGACCCTTGACGGTCATGAATGGTCACTTAGAGACCATTCGCCACAATCCTCCTCCCCTATGGCTCCTAGCATCCGCCGATCGCCAAGGGTCAAAGGATTATGGAGAATGGTCAGTGAGGGACCATTTCCTACCCTATCACAGTCCAGGGGAAGAGGACATTCAATCTGCACCGTACATCTATTGATGATCAGAATATGTTGCAGTGACGTCTTGTACTGTACTGCGAGCTTGCAGTGTCCTCTTGTGTTATAATTCAGCAGTCAGAAAAAAATCCCAATCACTTTGATGATGAAACATCAGCACTCATTACAAGGATTTTTGCAAATCATGGGCTGCTTGACAAGTCAGCACATGGAACGTAAATTTGGCGAAATCTGGCCTCCCTCGCCTTGGGCTATGACGGCCAAGAATGGTATGTCGGTGACCATTCCTGGGAATGGTCATTGACAGACCATTCCCTACATTATAATTTATATTTGTTGTTGATAAGGAAACGAGAACATCTTTCTCTTGAGCTCTCCAACTGAAAGTTTTGTAGCAAACATCGAGTCTCTGGCAATATTAATGCCAAAATGAATCCAAATCTAAATACAATCATGAAAATTGGGTGCGTGTATATATATTATCATATTCAACATCATTTGAAGCTTTTCCTCCACCCCACAGCTTTATCTCCATAGCATGCATGCTTACTCCCAACCAACACGACACATAGTACAGATAATCCTCTCTCTCTCTCTCTCTCTCTCTCTCTCTCTCTCTCTCTCTCTCTCTCTCTCTCTCTCTCTCTCTCCATTATATATATATCACACATGTAGCTTCTAATGGATCTATGCTTGGGGAGACTTAGGACATCCATTTATAAATTTGGGTAATTTTTCAAATTTGGGGATGAATTGTGAACTCGGACCACTTTGCACCCCAAGTTTTGAACCCAGGACCTCCCCGAAACTAGTTTTGCTTGGTGGGCCTTTGACATACATTATCTGATAGATTTTGGTGTGTAGCTAGTTACTTGGTTAGTTGGTTGTGATTGTTGTCACCTTGGGTTTTGTGGTGAAAGACAAGAAAAATGAGTAGATCAACCAATTGATAGGCACCAATAATAGCTCAGCTTGGGACTTGATGAGCATTGGGAAGAAGCAAGTTGTGTCCCATAGCGCTCCCTATACAACAAAGGGCTACTAAAGAGGATAATTAAATCGAGCAAAAGTGTTGCAATTTAACCTAATCCTTAACCCACTTTGGTAGTAATATTGACCATTTAGTCTCTAGACCGTGGACCCATTTTTGAGACACCCATCTTATTCTCAATCAAGCGTAGTTAACTTCCTTTATTTTGCATAGAAGATGTGTGTGTGTGTGTGTGTGTGTTTGTGTGTGTGTGAGAGAGAGAGAGAGAGAGAGAGAGTAAACATGTACATATCCACCCAACCAACGACATCGGAAACCATGATCATGGCGTACTTGGTATCATTGCAAGAGACCGTAAACAAACAAGGCGAAGACTTACGAGCACTTGCAATGGAGAATGGCACACTAAGGGTACTTGTGGTTGAGAATGAGAATCTCAAGAGGACACTTGAGATGCAAACAACACATTTGATGCAACTTGAAGAGGAAGTCGAGGAATGTAAACGCTCTCTTGTGGACTTGAATGCTTTGAAGGAGCGAATGAGCAAAGTAGAGCATGACCATGTATTGAAAGAGGAGAAATTTGACACTATGAGCCGGGATGTATGCGACATGAAAAATGTATGCACAAACAAGTCTTGGGCTGATGTATGTGGTAGCAATGTGGTTTCTAATTCCTCACTCATGCAAGCTATGGTTCAAACAAAGAATGTTGAGAATGTGGATGTGGAGGAGTTGAAGGAACGGGAGCGACTTTCCAAGAACATTGTTATTCGTGGAATTCCCGAAGAGAAGTTAGAGACACCTCCTTCTCTTGCCATTGTTATTGAAGATTTCTTCAAAACCCACTTTGGCATGTCCGGAGTTATGGTCTATGGAGCACATAGAGTGGGGAAGCAAGGAGCTCCTCGCTCGGGAGAACGGCCAATTGTATGCACCATGCCGGATGAGACCAAGCGAAAGATTATCCTTGATAATAGTTGGATCTATTTGAGGGATACAAAATGTTTTGTATGTGAAGATCGCACTATTAAGCAACAAAATATGCGTCGCAAGGCATATGAGGAAAAGAATAATAAAAACAAGGAGATCTCTCATGAAGAAAATGTGCCCAAGGAGGAGGCAAGTCTCTCAAGCAAATAGGGATGCGTGACCTATGAGACCGAGTTACAATTAAAAATATGCTTTTGGAATTGTAATGGATACCCATGGAATGCGGGGGTTGGCATTGATGAACTAACAAGCAAAGCAGATGTTGTACTTCTTGTTGAAACTTGGGAGCATGATACACAAAGGATTAACGGCTTGGAGGATTACAATGTACATTCATTGATGTGGTCAAAGAATCTCAAGCAACGAAGAGGACAAGGAGGGTTAGCATGTATGGTTAAGAAAGGATTGGAAGATTTTGTATCAATTGTGAAAGATGACAAGTACAAACGTTATGTATGGCTGAAAATTATGACACCAAAAAGAGCACCCATTTTTGTAGCCGGTTGCTACATTCCTCATCATGGTTCTCCCTTTTATGCTTGCATGGATAGAGATCAACCATTTTCTGATTTGGAAGAGGACATTGCTTATTTCAAAGGTGAAGGTGATGTTATTGTATTTGGGGATATGAATGTTCGCACAAAAACATTGCAACATGATACTCAACAATTTGATATGCCATACATTTCAAGGGAGTTGGAGGAAGTTCACTTGTATGATCGTACTTCAATGGATGAGAAAGAGCCGGATCACTATGGAAAGTTACTTTTACACATGTGTAATAGCACGGGTATGCTCATTGCCAATGGTGTATCTTTGTGGAGTGGAACCAATGGATTTACATGTAGGAGACATAATGGGGATAGTGTGATTGACTATATGCTACTCTCTGAAGCCATCATGTATCGCATAAAGAGTTTTATGTTTGGTCAATGGACCCCGGAATCCGACCATCGCACCTTATGTATTGACCTTTCATGTGGAGAAGCAACTAAGCATGATCATCTCAGCCAAAGGAAAGAGAAGTTATCACTATGTATGGATTTCAAACGGGCACCAATGTACATTGAAATGGTTGAGCAAAAATTATGGATGACAAAGCTTCAATGTAATGCACCATTGGAAACTAAATGGGAAGCTTTCAAGAAAGCTATTTGTTCTTGTGCGGAAGAATGCTTTGCCATAAAGAATCTCCATGGGATCAACAAAGATAGATCACACAAAAGGTGGTTTGATAAAGAATGTCAAGATGCTCGAAAGTCCTTGATAAAGCTTGATGCAACTATGGACAAAGACAACTATCAAAGTCATTTGCATACATACAAGGCATTGATTCAAAAGAAGAGAAGAAGATGGGAAGTAAAGCAACAAGAATTTCAAGTCCAAGAAAAGGCACATGCATGTGGAAGATTTTGGAGAAACTTGAGAGGCAAGCGGGTTGAGAATTTTGGTAACTTGAGTCTAGTGGATATGTACACACATTGTAGGCAATTATATGAGCAAGCAAATACTGAAAAAATGACATTTTATGGTTCACTCTCATGTATGCCGTCTTTTTTTACTATTGAGGATGTATGCGGTGGGCTTGAAAAGTTGGCCACTCGCAAAGCGGGAGATCTTCAAGGTATCAAGCCAGAGATGATCAAATGGACGGGAGATTTTACCCATGAGTGGATGTGTGATATGTTCAACCTTGCACTTCAACATGGTATGCCTTATGATTGGAGTACTAATTGGGTTAAGCCTTTGCATAAAGGAGGGGATGTAAAGAATGTAAGCAACTACCGGACTATAATGATTGGGTCTCTTATGGAAAAGTTGTTTGGGTGCATAATGGAGATGAAATTGAGTGATTGGGCTGAAGAGAATGACAAGCGTGCAAAGGGACAAGCGGGTTTTCGTCGATGCCATAGCACCATTGATCATCTTGTCACTCTTCGTGTTCTCATGGAGGAAAGTCGGTTGAAAGGCAAGCGATTGTATTGTTGTTTTGTGGACTTTAAGAAAGCCTTTGATATGATTCCACGTAACAATTTGTGGAGAAGGATGGAAGAACTCCAAGTGCCTAGTGAGTTTATGCTTACGGTTTCTCGAATCTATGAGAAGGTGATTTGTCAATTGCGCATGGGAAGAGAAATTTTAGAAATTTTTGTAAGCACTATTGGGGTTAAACAAGGATGCCCATTGTCACCAACTCTCTTTGGTCTATGCATCGATCAATTGGAACAAATGGTACTTGACTTTATGCAAGAAGAAGGCATTGAAGAGGTCACTATTTGCAATGCGGTAATCATGCTTTTGTTGTATGCGGATGATGTAGTGCTTCTAGCACACACTTTAGAAGATGCACAAAATCTTATGGTTGTCCTTGAGAACTTTTGCTTGCATAGTGGGCTGATTGTAAATGAATCCAAAACAAAGGTTATGCTTGTGAAAACCAACCATAAGGAGAAGCCATGCATTGTGTACAACAACGAGACACTTGAAGTTGTTGAGAGCTTTAAGTACCTTGGCCTTGAGGTTCCATCCAATCACAAGAGGCATGAATGTGCTATGCGTCGTTTGGAAGCGGGAAAGAGAGCATATTATGCATTTGAGAACATGTGTAATGCGGGAAACATCAAGTGTTGGGTTCTCAAGAAGTATCTTTTTGATGCATTGGTGAAACCGGTTCTTCTTTATGGAGTTGAAGTGTGGGGCGGGAGCATCTCAAAGTCTACTTGGAAAGAGTTTGAGAATTTCCAAAAGCGTTTTCTTACAAACTTTCTCCAAGTTAAGACAGAAATACCATATATGCTCCTACTTCTTGAGTCGGGATCTCTTCCAATTGAGGTTATGGGCATGGAAAGGGTTTTGGAGTACATGATAAAGATGCGTCAAAACCCCTCACATCGACTTCCTACAATTGCATGGGAAGCAAGCAAAAAAGTTCAAAAGACGCATAAAAGCAAGATCTTGAGCACGGGATGGATGCAAGACATAAAGAAGTGGTTTGGGAGATGGGATGCATTACACTTGCTACATGATGCTTCAATTGACTCTCAAGTGAATGAAGCTTTTCTACAACGACAATGTATTACGGCTTGGGAGAAATCCGGTGGGTCACGCTTCATACATTACACCACCTATATTGCCCCCAACTACAAAACCATGTTCTTCATTGAGAGAGGAAACCGTACTCACACTTACATGCTTGAGCCTATTCCCTTGTCCGCGATACGCACTATCGCAGCAATTCGGGTTAGCTCCCATTTCCTTCGATGCGAGATAGGGCGTTGGGGCAATGGAGAAGAGTCAAATTGATTGTGCACATTATGCTCAGTGCAAGTTCGAGACTCTGAGTACCACACACTACTAGAGTGCTCAGCTTTTGATCACATCCAAACTTGCTTCTCTCACATTTTCAGCCATAACTTAGACCTACACACTTTCCTCTCCCAGCCAAAGTGTGGGCTCTCCATTGCAACTCTCATCACTACAATTTTGGAGCATCGAGAGTCACTCATCAGCCATACACATACTACATCACATGTAACTTTGGTCCCATAGGTCATATTTGACCTCAGAGGACGATAATAAAATCTATCTCTCTATCTATCTCTCTCTCTCTCTCTCTCTCTCTCTCTCTCTCTCTCTCTCTCTCTCTCTCTCTCTCTCTCTCTCTCTCTCTCTCTCTCTCTCTCTCTCTCTCTCTCTCTCTCTTGGTGGTAAAATATATAACGCAAACATACTCTACATAACTCATGAATACTACATAGGATTACAAAGTATTTGTGCCAGATATTACACTATTATTCTCTCTCTCTCTCTCTCTCTCTCTCTCTCTCTCTCTCTCTCTCTCTCTCTCTCTCTCTCTCTCTCTCTCTCTCTCTCTCTCTCTCTCCGCTCTTTCTCTATATATAGCCTAATCTACATTTTGCATTCCTCTCTTTCTCTCCCTACCTCTTTTTTCTTGCTACTTCTTTAGTCTCTCTCTCTCTCTCTCTCTCTCTCTCTCTCTCTCTCTCTCTCTCTCTCTCTCTCTCTCTCTCTCTCTCTCTCTCTCTAATTCTCCTCTCCAACTCCCACACTCTCTCTTTTCTTCCTTCCCTTTCCCTCTCCCTCCGTGACTCCCACACACACTCTCTCTCTAATTCTTATTCTCTTGCTCTCTCCCTTTCTTTTTCTCTCTCTATCTCTCTCTCTCACCTCTTCTCTCTCTATCTGTCTCTCTCTCTCTCTTCTTATTCTCTCCTCTCCTCTCTCTAACTCTTTCTCTTTGCTCTCTCTCTCTTCTCTCTATACTATCTCTCTAGGTCTTTGTGTCTCTCTAACTCTCTCTCTCTTCTTCTGCTATCTCTAAATCTCTCTTTTCTCCCTCTCTCTCTCTCCCTCTCTTCTTCTTCTCTCTCTAATTTCTCTCTCCAACTCTCTCTCTCTCTCTCTCTCTCTCTCTCTCTCTCTCTCCCTCTCCCTCCCTCTCCCTCCCCCTCTCTCTAACTCTTTGGCTCTCTTCTTCTTCTTCTTCTCTCTCTCTCTCTCTCTCTCTCTCTCTCTCTCTCTCTTCCCTCCTTCCCTCTCTCTCTTATTTTTTTCTTCTTCTCTCTAACTCTCTTTTTCTTCTCTCTCTAACTCTCTCTCTCTCTCTCTCTCTCTCTCTCTCTCTCTCTCTCTCTCTCTTCATTCGTCTTAGCTCCCATTCTCTACGTTGCGAGACAGGATGTTGGGGCACTGGCGAGGAGTGTCATCGACTTTGCACCTTATGCCCTCGTCAAGTGCGAGAGAGTGAGTACCACACACTACTTGCCTCCATTCGTCTTAGCTCCCATTCTCTACGCTGCGAGACAGGACGTTGGGGCACTGGCGAGGAGTGTCATCGACTTTGCACCTTATGCCTCGTCAAGTACGAGAGAGTGAGTACCACACACTACTTGAGTGCTCAGCTTTTGACCACATTAGGTCCTCTTTCCCCCATATATTCAGCCATGATTTCTCCCTACATACCTTCCTCTCCCAACCACGATGTGGACTCTCTATTGCGACGCTCATTTCAGCCATTTTTGAGCATCAAGAGTCACTTATGAACTCCACTCACACCACGTGACATGTTCATTTGGTCCCATAGGCCATATTTGACCTCCCAGGACAATAATAGAACTATCTATCTCTCTCTCTCTCTCTCTCTCTCTAAATATATATATATATGCTCCTACTTCTTGAGTCGGGATCTCTTCCAATTGAGGTTATGGGCATGGAAAGGGTTATGGAGTACATGATAAAGATGCGTTAAAACCCCTCACATCGACTTCCTACAATTGCATGGGAAGCAAGCAAAAAAGTTCAAAAGACGCATAAAAGCAAGATCTTGAGCACGGGATGGATGCAAGACATAAAGAAGTGGTTTGGGAGATGGGATGCATTACACTTGCTACATGATGCTTCAATTGACTCTCAAGTGAATGACGCTTTTCTACAACGCCAATGTATTACGGCTTGGGAGAAATCCGGTGGGTCACGCTTCATACATTACACCACCTATATTGCCCCCAACTACAAAACCATGTTCTTCGCTGAGAGAGGAAACTGTACTCACACTTACATGCTTGAGCCTATTCCCTTGTCCGCGATACGCACTATCGCAGCAATTCGGCTTAGCTCCCATTTCCTTCGATACGAGATAGGGTGTTGGGGCAATGGAGAAGAGTCAAATCGATTGTGCACATTATGCTCACTGCAAGTTCGAGAGTCTGAGTACCACACACTACTAGAGTGCTCAGCTTTTGATCACATCCGAACTTGCTTCTCTCACATTTTCAGCCATAACTTAGACCTACACACTTTCCTCTCCCAGCCAAAGTGTGGGCTCTCCATTGCGACTCTCATCACTACAATTTTGGAGCATCGAGAGTCACTCATCAGCCATACACATACTACATCACATGTAACTTTGGTCCCATAGGTCATATTTGACCTCCGAGGACGATAATAAAATCTATCTATCTATCTATCTCTCTCTTCGTCCTTCTCTCTCTAACTCTCTCTCTCTACTTTCTTTCCTTCTCTCTCTAATTCTTATTCTCTATCTCTCTCTACTTTCTCTCCATCACTCTCTCTCTCTCTCTCTTCCCTTCCTCTCCTCTTCTCTCTCATCTCTCTCTCTAACTCTTTGTCTCGCTTTCCTCTCTCTCTCTCTCTCTCTCTAAAAATATATATATATATATAATTGTATAGATATATATATATATATATATATATAATTATATATAAAAGTGTATATATATATATATACACACACAAGCGCGCGTGCGCGCGTACACACACACACACACACACACATATATGTGTGTGTGTGTGTGAATATATAAATATTATAAAATATATATATATATATATATATATATATAATATTTATATATTCACACAAACACACATATATATATTAGAATATATGAATATGTATATATATATATATAATATTTATATATTCACACAAACACACATATATATATTAGAATATATGAATATATATATATATATATATATATACGAGTTTATAAATATATATGTGTGTGTGTGTATTTATGTGTCACACATATATAAACACATAAATACACACACACATATATATATATAAGTATGTATTTATATAGATATATGTGTGTGTATAATAATCTAAGTATATAACTAAACATTTATTATTTGCATTTATTTTTTTAGTTTCAATATATTAATTGTATATTTATTTAATCTTTAATGATAAAAATTATTACACGTGCACACACACACATGCACATACACATACACATACATGCACACATGGACACATAGACACAGACACACATCCATCCTAATGTGAAGTTTGTGTTTATGTGCATGTGTGTTGTGGGGAGAGTAGTGGGAAGAAATCTATGCATAACATTATCAAAGTGCACCTTATAACCAATCTTGAGTGCCTTAGTGTAGTGGGTAGAGTGATTCTCTAAGAGGAGGGGTGTCTTGTGTTCATTGCCCCCCTCTCATTTTTGTAAGGAAAGCCTCATGTAGGCACATACCCAAATGGCACATGCCATGTGGGTATGTGCCTACATGGCATCCCACGTGGCATGTGCCACGTGGAATGCCCTGTAGCCACATGGCACGTGCTGCCACGTGTATTACTGGTGACCGGCAATACACGTGGCATGTGCCACGTGGCAGCACGTGCCACATGGCATGTGCCATGTGGCCTACATGAGGCTTTCGTCACAAAAATGGGAGGGGGGGAGTTGAACTCAAGGACCCCCCCTCTTAGAGAATCACTCTATCCACTACACTAAAGCACTCAAGATTGATTACATGGTGCACTTTGATAATCTTATGCACAAATTTCTCCCCACAACACACATGCACACAAAAACAAACTTTGAGACACATTAGGATGCATGTGTGTCTGTGTGTGTGTGTGTGTCCATATGTGCATGTATGTGTATGTGTATGTGTGGGTGCGTGTGCGTGTGATAATTTTTATCATTAAAGATTAAATAGATATACAATTATATATATATATATAAATAAATAATAAAATAAATCCAAATAATAAAGTTTTAGTTATATACTTAGATTATTATACACACATATATCTATATAAGTACGTACTTATATATATATATATGTGTGTGTGTGTGTGTGTGTGTGTGTGTGTGTGCGTATTTATGTGTTTATATATATGTGTGTGCTCATGAATGAATATATATATGTGTGTGAATATATAAACATAAATATATATTTATAAATATATATATATATATGAATATGAGTTTATAAATATATATGTGTGTGTGTGTATTTATGTGTCACACATATATAAACACATAAATACACACACACATATATATATTTATAAATTCACATATATATATAAGTATGTATTTATATAGATATATGTGTGTGTATAGTAATCTAAGTATATAACTAAACATTTATTATTTGCATTTATTTTTTTAGTTTCAATATATTAATTGTATATTTATTTAATCTTTAATGATAAAAATTATCACACGTGCACACACACACACATGCACATACACATACACATACATGCACACATGGACACATAGACACAGACACACATGCATCCTAATGTGTCTCAAAGTTTGTGTTTATGTGCATGTGTGTTGTGGGGAGAGTAGTGGGAAGAAATCTATGCATAACATTATCAAAGTGCACCTTATAACCAATCTTGAGTGCCTTAGTGTAGTGGGTAGAGTGATTCTCTAAGAGGAGGGGTGTCTTGTGTTCATTGCCCCCCTCTCATTTTTGTAAGGAAAGCCTCATGTAGACACATACCCAAATGGCACATGCCATGTGGCACGTGCTGCCATGTGGCATGTGCCACGTGTATTGCCGTGGCACATGCCACGTGGTAGCACGTGCCACATGGCATGTGCCATGTGGGTATATGCCTACATGGCATCCCATGTGGCTACTGCCACATGGCATGTGCCTACATGGCATCCCACGTGGCATGTGCCACGTGGGATGCCCTGTAGCCACATGGCACGTGTTGCCACGTGGCATGTGCCACGTGTATTACTGGTGACTGGCAATACACATGGCATGTGCCACGTGCCACATGGCATGTGCCATGTGGCCTACATGAGGCTTTCCTCACAAAAATGGGAGGGGGGGAGTTGAACTCAAGACCCCCCCCTCTTAGTGAATCATTCTATCCACTACACTAAAGCACTCAAAATTGATTACATGGTGCACTTTGATAATGTTATGCACAAATTTCTCCCCACAACACACATGCACACAAAAACAAACTTTGAGACACATTAGGATGCATGTGTGTCTGTGTGTGAGTGTGTCCATATGTGCATGTATGTGTGGGTGCGTGTGCGTGTGATAATTTTTATCATTAAAGATTAAATAGATATACAATTATATATATAAAAATAAAAAATAAAATAAATCCAAATAATAAAGTTTTAGTTATATACTTAGATTATTATACACACATATATCTATATAAGTACGTACTTATATATGTGTGTGTGTGTGTGTGTGTGTGTGTGCGTATTTATGTATTTATATATATGTGTGTGCTCATGAATGAATATATATATGTGTGTGAATATATAAACATAAATATATATTTATAAATAAGTATGTGTGTGTGTGTATATATATATATATATATATATATATATATATATATATATATATATATATATATATATATATATATATAGAGAGAGAGAGAGAGAGAGAGAGAGAGAGAGAGAGAGAGAGAGAGAGAGATAATGAAGCCAGAGAGAAAAAAGAGGAGAGGAAGACAAAGAAAGAGGGGCATTAGAGAGAGAAAAAGAGAGTACAGAGAGAGGCGAAAGCGAGACAAGGAGTTAGAGAGAGAGAGAGGGAAGAGAGAGAGTTATGGAGAGAAGAGAATAGAGAGCTAGTTAGAGAGAGAAAAACAAAGGGAGAGAAAGAAAGTAAGAATTAGAGAGAGAGAGAAAAAAGAGAGAGAGTTAGACAGAGAAAATAGAGAGAGAGAGAGAGAGAGAGAGAGAGAGAAGGACGGGAAGGGATGGGAGAGAGAGAGTTAGAGAGAGAGACGAGAAGAGAGAGTTAGAGAGAAGAAGAAAAAGAAGAAGAGAGAAGAGTAGAGAGAGAGAGAGGGAAGAGAGTTAGAGAGAGAACAAGAAAAAGAAAGAAACGGAGAAGGAGAAGAGAGACAAAGAGTAAGAGAGAGAGAGAGAGAGAGACAAAGAGTTGGAGAGAAAAAGGAGACAAAGAGTTAGCGAGAGAAAGTAGAGAGAGAAGAAGAAGAGACTTAGAGAGAGAGAGAGAGAGAGAGAGAGAGAGAGGGAGAAAAGAGAGAGTTAGAGACAAAAGAAGAAGAAAGAGAGAGGTAGAGAGACACAGAGACCTAGAGAGAGAAAGTAGAGAGGGGAGAGAGAGAAGAGGAGAGAGGGAGCAAAGAGAAAGAGTTAGAGAGAGGGGAAGAGAAGAAGAAGAGAGAGAGGGGGGAGAGAAGAAGAAGAGAGAGAGGGAAGAGAGATAGAGAGAGAGTGAAGAGAGTTAGAGAGAGAAAAAGAGTATGAGAGAGTAAGAGAATAAGAATTAGAGAGAGTGTGGGAGTCAGGGACGGGAGAGGGAGAGGGAAGGGAGAAAAGTGAGAGTGTGGGAGTTGGAGAGGAGAATTAGAGAGAGAGAGAGAGAGAGAGAGAGAGAGAGGAGAGATGGAGGGGGAGAGAGAGAGAGAGAGAGAGAGAGAGAGAAAAATCTTTTTTGGAATCAAGAATCTGCTCGCCCGATTCCAAAAAGCACTCGCGAGAAACAGCTCGCCTAAAAATATCCCCCAGTATTTTGCACTTGTGTGATGATTGGAATTTCTGTAAGAAGCCAAGGAGCATACTCATGAACATCAAAAGTGGCTTTCAAGGTTAGAACCTTTATTACGCTTCTGCGTGTATCAAGGATGTGTTTCTTGCCTACTTGTTCAAGGTACATATATATCTCTTGCAGGTTATTGCACAAATGAGGTCAAGCATTTCAATCCTATTTAGACACTTTGCAATCTATCAAGAAGGTGAAGATGAAAGTTGGGTTTTCCGAGAGGTTTGGAATAGGATTACTATATGGAATGACCTTCATGTTGCAATTATGCATCGTATGTTGCATTTGCCTTAGTGACATATGTGGTATGCATGGACAGAATGGGGAACTACTGGCAAAACCATTAGTGTCCCACTTTCACTGCCTAATACTGATGTGTCCTTCACTGCTTGCCAAGCTCATTTGGGTGCTATCTATTTTTAGTACAAGCAAGGTGAACAACTACTAAAGCTTTGGACTAAGTTTTACATGTATTTTTTGGCCATTATATCAATAGATCAGGGGCCGAAAGGCAGGTATGTTTGCAATTTCTAAACTCAGGTACCAAGAAAAACTTATATGTATTGAATCATGAAACTTGGTCTAAGAATCAAGATGTTCATATGTATAAAGTAGCAAATGTATTGCGTACGTGTGTAAGCTATTTATACTTTATAACTTGATGATGCTTGCATCAATGATTGGGAAAGGACGTGATGGTTGCACGCAATAGCATTGCTTGCTTGTTATTTTGGCTTGAGAGAAGGAGTTGTTCCTGTTGTAGGCCATAAAGATCCTTGAGGATGTCAAATGTGACACTACATGGTACGTTTCTTCTCTATTACAGCCGTGGTCTAGTGCCTTGGTCTGCTAGTTTGTTTACAAAATTGTTTTGCGTGACCAAGATAAACACAAGTGCATGCACTATGCATGCACTTTGACATGTCATTGTTGAAAACCATCAGCAGCCGTTTTGTGATGGCAAGCATCATTTGGGCACTCGATTGACATGCCAAACTCTGGTATGTCAGGTAAAGCCCTCATACTCTCATTTATAAAACACACATCTATACATGCTTTATGTAATTGTATGAATGTAGCTAGAATGCTCGTTGGCCATGTCTCTTTGAGTTTGTGTGCATACATCTTAATGATGTCTAAATATGCACGCAAATGTATGTGAAGGAAATGGAATACATTTAAATACATGATGGTCAATGGAGCTACTGTTTTTTTGTCATACGGATGCATGTGTGACTTATACTACTACCACCAAAGATTATGAGTGGTCGTCCAAACATCTAGCTAGAAAGCCATTAATCATACATTGCAAACATACCTTGGGGCTACAACCCCGAGAGTACTCCCACTCCTCCTCAGTCACCTATTCTCGCCACATTGTTGTGTACTTTTCACTTGGTTGTGTAACCATCTTAAGCTCATGAATGCTGGTAGGCTCTCAAGACCCATCGGATAATGCATCGATGGTCGTCTTCCCCATCTCCACTCGCTTAGTGCTCTTTGTTGCTCTTGCTTTGCATCCTCATACTATGAAATCCTCAGTGGATTGTGAATCATGAAAAATCGATTGATCTTAGCCTCTAGATCTTTCGTCATTTTTTTTTCAACATCCAGATTGCACATCACAATCCCAGATATGCACTCATCATCTCTGGTGCACCAAAGTGTATCTTGGGCATGATCAAATCCATCTATCCACTCTCCAATCTAAACTAAGGACTCTGATACCAGCCAACCCTCTACCATGCTAACCTCCAGACCTGCCTTCTGACGCACATCTCCCTTGAGCGTTTTCATGAAACGTTCTAAAAAGAACATCCATCTAGAATGCACTATGCCTGCTATTTTCACCTCATCAACTATGTGAACAAGAAGATGCACTTGAATGGTTAGCATGGTAGTAGGAAAGTGTTTCCCAAACATGCAGGTGAGGGATAAGAGATGAAGAGAATGCATGTGCTTGAAGTGCTCTCTTTGTGGAGCGCATCGGTCTTTTTAGATCAACGATCGGACTTGTAATTGCCAAGATATTGGCCGTTAAAGATTCATCGGGGGCCGGTTCCGTACCAGTCTAGTCCACTCAACTAGTAGGCCATCTGGGAATTTTTGAGTTGTAATTGCCAAGATATTGGCGGTTAAAGATTTACCGGGGGCCGGTTCCATACCAGTCTGATCCACTCGATTAGTAGGCCATCTAGGACTTTTTGAGCAATAAAATTCACAATAATAATGCCGGTTAAGGAGCTATGAAAAGTAAACTCCGTGCTTAGCATTGATTGGAAGATATGTATATCAAATGTGGTGTCCTTTCAGAGGCACAAAAAGTTCTCGATGAGATTTTACTTAAGTTTGAAGAATGCCAAACAAGCAACTAAGGGAGTGCATCGAAGCCTTGACTGATGTGCTTGTTAAATGAGGTGCCTTTATGAAAGTACATTAAATTTTTTATGAGATTTTGTGTTCCGAATGATGTGCAAGGCGATGCTTTTCTCGATGTGCATGCCAACTGTGGTGTATTATGAGGCGGGACTACCAAGAGCCATTAATGCAAAGGGCCACCCAAAAGCCAATCAATGGTTGCCCAAGGTTGAATGGCCAAGGGCCAATGGCCGCCCATAGATAAAAGGAAAAATGTGTGTGGATGGAAAATTTTAAGAAGAAAAAGGAGAGAGATGGTGTGCAGGCAGTGGCAAGGAGCGAGATGGGGGAGAAATGGCACTCACGCTGGGCAATAGAGAGTGTGGCTGACCTCGAGCATGAAGCAAATTTTTCTCAGGGACCCATAGCGTGCCCCAATCTCGTCAGGTTTCATGCACCTCCACCCGGCCTTGCCAAATCACCAGGGATTTCAAAATGACGTGATCACACTATAATTATAGGTTAATAACAATAGAAATGCAAAATAACAAATATTTTGTTAATTGACATTCATCTTTTTTGACCTCTAGGGAGACTTGGAGACCGACTCGTAGCCCGCCGGGCTAATTAGTTGGCCCGCCGGGCCCGCCGAGCTAGTGAGTCTTCCCGACGGTCACGCCGGGTAAAGCTATTTACCCGCTGGGCCCGCTGTAGCTCAGTATGCTATCTCTTCTTTCAAGTATTATTCAAACCAAACATTATTGTTATAATCAATATCACACACAAGCGTAGTAGTGAAGCCTGAAGGGAATAAACCTCAATCTACTCAAACATGAGCAAGCAAATACAATGGTGAATCTATGTGATCAGTCCATCCCAAAAGTAGAGATATCAACCCAAAGATTCACCTTCCTACCTCCTTTCATGAATCAGTCCAGTCCAAAAAAAGAACTGATGACCCATGATTGGAGCTCTAATCGAAATAGCAAGCAAATACAGCGGTGAATCAAACATGTGATCAGTCCATCCCAAAAGTAGAGATATTGACCCAAAGATTCACCTTCCTACCTCCTTTCATGAATCAGTCCAATCCAAAAAAGAACTAATGACCCATGATTGGAGCTCTAATCGGAATAGCAAGCAAATACAGCAGTGAATCAAACATGTGATCAGTCCATCCCAAAAGTAGAGATATCGACCCAAACATTTATCTTTCCACCTCCTTTCATGAATCAGTCCAGTCCAAAAAATAACTAATGACCCATGATTGGAGCTCTAATCGGAATAGCAAGCAAATACAGCGGAGAATCAAACATGTAATCAGTCCATCCCAAAAGTAGAGATATCGACCGAAACATTCACCTTTCTATCTCTTTTCAAGAATCAGTTCAGTCCAAAAAAGAACTAATGACCCATGATAGAAGTTCTAATCAATATAGCAATCAATTTAGCAGATATAACGGTGAACCAAACATGAGATCAATCCATCCCAAATGTAGAGATACCGACCCAAAGATTCACCTTTCTACCTCCTTTCAAGAATCAGTTCAGTCCAAAAAAGAACTAATGATTCATGATCAGAGTTACATTAAGTTTTAATTTTTTTTAAAGACTATTCATTTTTTTACCTTTAGTTTTTCTTCTAAATTTTAAAGGATGACCAAATTTAGAGGAAGAGGTGATGTGATGTGATGTGAAGGTTTATATAGAGCCGCCAAATATGGAGGGGGTACACGACGGGCCCGACGGGATTCTTGCTTGTCCTGCCGGGCCCGCTGGGTTTAATATGAAACCCGGCGGGCCTGCCGGGATTGTTGGTCATCCCGCCGGTTCTACGTTTTCTACCGGTTTTCGTAGGTCATGACATTAGATATGTTATTAACATTTAACAAAATGCGTCATCGCGTAATTAAAATCCCTGCAAATCACCAAAGCCGTTCCCATGCCACGTCAATGACGGCAATGCTATTGCGAGGGGGGGGGGGGGGGGGGGTTAATTTATAGGGAGAAGGGATTTGCATGAAAGGAGGAGGGAATTAGAACGTGAGGGAGGGTGTTCTAAAGAGGAGGCAGAAAGAGAAGCAAGGACTCTAAGCACGGCTCTTTCTCTCTCGCTTTTGACCTCTAGGAGATTTTCTCTCTTTCACTCTTGGATCTAAGCAAGGAAGGAGTGGAGGAGCAATCAGGGGAGACTCTCTCCCTTTTTCTCGAAGCTTAACAGGAGGATCTCTCTCCCTTGTTCTCGAAGCTAAACAGGGAAATTTCTCTCTTGATCTCGACCTTGGCTAGGTATGCAAGAGAGTTGAAGAAGCTAGTGGGAGGGAACTTGGTCAAAGCAAGTTGAAGGGAGCTCGGTAAGCAAGGGTTCAAGAAGCTCGGAAAAAGTTAAGCAATGTTGAATCTGGGAACCCAACACAGAAGAAACTTTGATCAACAATGACAAGTTAGGTTTGGTTAATCTGTTTTGATGAATCACGGAGCCGTTAATGGCCCGGGGAAACTGTAAAGGGAGCTTAAACTCCTAAACCATCACTTGAAATAATTAACAGGTGTTGTTAACGGCATTGCTTCAATAATTGTGTGTCAATTTTGTCAGTGTTATTAGTTTTCAAGCAGTTTTTGTGGGTCATTAGCATTACCAAAAGTAAGTCATAATGCGGTGCAGAAACTCACTCAATTCCCCCCAACCATTAGCCCAGCGCACTGACCTGGCTCACGTTTCAAACCCATATCCCCGACCTCTTTTGTGAACCCGCCGTGAAACCAAGCTAAAGTGGGAGGTAAAGATGGAGATGCCAAAACAATTGAAGCAGTTTATGGACAATTTCAATTTCAATGGATTTGACAAAAATCTAGCAGTTGCAGAGTTGCCAAAAATGTTGGAATTAGTTCAGGGATGTCTGCAGGAAGCAAAAACCATGTAGATAAAAGAGGAGATTGATGATGCAGTAGAGATAGCCCTTGATGTTGTATGGGAGCAGTATCGTCTTTTTCAAGGATATGATCCAGAAGGTTTTATTGCATGTTATGAATCCAAGATGAAGAACCAAAAGGTTCCAAAAAAATTGATGATTACAGCTTTTGAAGAGGTTGTAAACTCAGACTTGAAAAAGTAGGTTTAAGGACTGGCAAAAGCATATCCCACACGGTGGTACTATTTTCCAGAAGAACTTATTTGCGAAAGCTCAAGGATTCTAGATCTAGAAATAAAGGAGATTATTGAAAGAAGACAAGTTATTTTCACTAAAGGTGAAGGGGATCACATGCAGATCCTTATTTACGATCAATTTTGGGAGCATATTTTTGCAAGGAGCAAAGCCAAAGCAAATGCATAATTGGAAGTAGCAAATTCACTTTCAAAGGAGCATATTTTGAGCAACATAGAAAAGGTAAACTATGAATTTAATACTGAAATAGAACTATATGAATTTTTTTCAAAGATTGCTCGCGTGGATGCTACCTCCAATAATCGTCCCAGTGAAGACATAGACTGTACAACAAGTGATTCACAAGCTCTTCACCTTGACATGGGTTATTCTGAAGGAGTTTATGAAGCAGATGAGCCTCTACAGGATACTAATGAAACTATCAGCACTATAGCCGACCAAGACAACATGTTGTTGCAGAGGATTGCATAAATAAAGCTATTATATACACAGTAGTTGATGAAGTGACCGCGAGATTGTGGACCCAGCACAGGATGAGCCTAAGAATTCCAATGAGCTTATGATTGCTACTAACAATATGTTTGCAGATGTTGTTATCATAGAAGAAGATTCCATAATCAATGATTTGTTGACTAGAGCTAAAGAAGATGATCATAATAGTATAGAAGGGCTTTGTGATGCGTGTACCTCTTCAGAGGGGGTGCCAAATGAGCCTTTACAGTGCTATGATGGATTGCTAAGTAACATGATGTAGATGAGGAAGTAGAGGATGATATTGATGACTATGAAGATTGTCTAGATCATGCTGATTGTGATAAGATTATTGATAGGGATTCTATATCTATGCTTATACATGGGCTGCATGAAGAGATAACTCCTACAGTTTTGATGAATGTTAATATTTTGAAGAGTTATTTTCCCGAGGATACTATGGATGAAAACTTAAAAGCTAAACCTGTTTTCCATGATCAAGGTGAAATTCCAGCAGGTACAAATTCCTTTGATGATACAAGTCCAGAGAGTCCCAAGGTTTTTTGAAATGTCTATGAAGCTAGAGGGGGTAATGATGCTAAACCATCCTTGATAGTGCAGAAAGTGCACATGGTTTTTCATTTCCTTGGACAATGTGCCAAATGTGGCTGGATTTGGATGTTATTCCTAATAATTCTTATGTCATTGATATCTTGGCTGCCAGTAAAAGTGCGTGGAATTCTTTAATGCTTTTTGGTAAGGAGCTTAAGATGCCAAAAGTTTATGGGATGTGGGTGCTGCATTATGCTTCAAGAGAAGATCTAGTATATTGCAGAGTCCATCAATGCTATGTGATATTAATGGTGTTTGATCCATAAGATTCTAAGAATATTCATAAGCAGATTCAATATGGATGGATATTGTAAACTATGCATAGTAATTGTGTGCTATTTGAACCAGGGGTAGCATATTTGCACCTGAAATTCTTGATGCTGATTGATACAGGAAATGTATGCTCATGTGGATATTATGATGTTTCGATGTGTGTAAAATTACTTATTATTCCATTTGTTCGTGGGGGCTATTGAAGGGCAAGTTGCAAATTCAAAGGATATCAGTTGTTCCTTGTAGCAAGTTGCATGATATAGGGTTTTCTTTTCTAGATTTATGCTAAGTGGAAAGAGTTTTTGGTTATGCGATCAATAAGCTTACATGGCTAGCTTCCATTTGACTTCTTTGGACAATTGATGAAGTTCTTCACATCTTTGAGTTAACCTGCTCTACCAGAACTTGAAGTAAAGGACTTGATGACCATTCCGTGTGCAGATAGACTAAGGCATACTTGAGCTTGTCAGAGTTCCCTAAAGTGAGCTTGATGGTCAAGCTGTGTGCATCATTAACTAGAGCACTCGAGTCTGACGGGGTCCATTAAATAGGTTTTCCATAATTGAATGATTTGGAGATACGGCAGATATGGTTCAAAGATTTTTCATAGGAAACTACCTAATGATTAAGCTAGAACATTGATGATAGGGTATAAGTCTTATCTTATTCTTCATATGTTTAACAGTTACGTGAGTTTGATGAGGGAAAAGAGATTAAGGTACCTATAGCAGATGCCAATTGAAGTGCAATTGGCACAGACATGAGTCTGTGCAGGTTTAGAGGGGGTGGATGTCATGCAGTTCCGCTCCCATGCTAAGAAAGATACCAGGAAGATGCACATCAAGCTTAACTGAAGCTTGCATGATTAATGATCAGTGTTCAGGGCTTGCTAACAAGCTAGTTTTACGATTAATGTATCCTAGATGCGGCTTTAAAGGGCCAACAGATGCCATAATGATTTAAAAAAGAGTATGCTTGAACTGATCACAGATGGGATCTTATGATTTAGAACTGTAGTGCTTGAAGTGCTCTACTGGGATATCGTTACGACTCGTCGATTGGAGCTATGGTGAAGAAGTATGGCAGTTTGAAGCTGAGTCCATTGTAGATCTGTACCAGATTGAGCAAGTGCAGCTGAGGGATTAGAAATAAAACAGAATGCATGGACCTAAAGTGCTAACTTTGTGGAGCCTGTTGATCTTGTCAGATCAACGATCGTAGTTCTAATTGCCAAGATATTGGCCCAATAAAGATTCACAGAGGGTTGGTTCCGTACTAGTATGGTCTGCTCAATTAGTATGCCATCTGGGAATTTTTTAGCAATAAAATTCACAATAATAATTTTGATTAAGGAGCTGAGCAAAAGCTAAGCACTCTAGTAGTGTGTAGAGATGTGATAAGTGTTGGAGCCGTTAACGGCTCGCTTAATCTTCACAGGGAGCTTAAACTCCTTAGTTTTCAATTAACTTGAGTGACAGAGTCGTTAACTACCCACCTTGGTTATCTATTAAGCTATATTCAAAGCTTTATTCAACTTATTTATGATTACGGCGATTTTCGGAGCTATCAATGTTTGTTATTCTCTCTCACACACACCTCTCACAGTGAGAGGCCCCGCGCCTTCTCAGCTCATGTTTCAAACACAAACCCCCTGAAAACAGACTATGCAAATCCTCCGATATTGCAATCCATTTGAGTGTGTGTGTGTGTGTGTGTGTGTGTGTGTGTGTGTGTGTGTGTGTGTGTGTGTGTGTGTGTGTGTGTGTGTGTGTGTGTGTGTGTGTGTGTGTGTGTGTGTGTGTGTGTGTGTGTGAGAGAGAGAGAGAGAGAGAGAGAGAGAGAGAGAGAGAGAGAGATGCAAATTACAATTTGCAAGCACCCATCCTTCCCGCCTTACCTCTTCTTTCTCCTATATGACAAAGGTAGAAGGATCAGAAATCCAGAGACTTGCGACTGACTCTGCGCAGCGGCCAATAGTGGCCTTCTACAAGCTCTCTAGGCAGGTGAACTGGGTGAATGTAGTAGCTATACTGGCTGATGAATTGGTGGACACAACACATGGGGCAACCATGCCTTTTTTCCTTGGAAAACTCACTGACTCAATCCATCACTTTTTTGACTCTGATCGTATGGTCAAGCAAGTCTCCAAGGTAAGTAATACCTAGCCCATTCTATTGATTTCCTACTATTCCTATCCAGTCCTTGTGCTAGTAGAATCAATCACAACAAGGCAAAGGAATGACATTGAAAGGCTTGGGATATATCTCAAATTATGTGTTCGTTTCTTTGATTTTCTTTCTAGTGTTCCAACATTCTTGTTGATGAACAACTTCATTGAAGCTTACTCAAGCAAAGAGCTTGAATGAGTGATTGAGAGTTTACATTGTCTTTAGTATTGATGCCATGAAGCGATCTTATATTTATCCTCTCAGTTGAAACATTTCCCTTTGGTGAATATTTGCAACATGCACTCTATTTTGTCTACCCGAGCTTCGTGCAGATTGGGACTGACGTTCTATCATAATTATCCAAAACTACTCATGTTTAATCTAAGTGCGAATGAGAACGTAGACTAACCAGTCTATCTAGGAGTACAATTTATTTGATAAAGAAATAGAGACATCCCGTTGTGTACTGCAGAGGTGTCAATGTCGATGTTCACTAAAGAAAGACAAGTTGCACGATTAAGGATATGCTATATGAAAGATTTACTTTCACAACATGTGGGCTTCTTTGACACTAGTATATCTACCGGTAAGTCGTAGCTGGCATTGAAGGTGATACCACTCTTGTCCTACAGGCGATTGGATCTAATGTTCAAATTTCTAGCTTCTTATTTTCCTTGCAAATATTGCAAAAGGACAATTCACAATGTCAACATCTGTCACCTCAACATTCTTTTTAGTGTCTTTTTTATAGACATGGAACTTGTTCCATCACTTGGGTCAATTTGTGTGCGGTATGGTGGTTGAATTTCTCTCTATGTGACAGTTATCTTTGGTCACTCTGGCCATGCGGCCAGTCATTGTGATGGCTTGAGTATTTTGCCCCTATATGATGATTGGAATCTCTGTTAGAAGCCAAGGAGCATACTCATGAACGTCGAAAGTGGCTTTCAAGGTTAAAACCTTTATTACGCTAGTGCGTGTATCAAGGATGTGTTCCCTTGCCTGCTTTTTCAAGGTACATATATATCTCTTGCAGGTTATTGCACAAATGAGGTCAGTGTACTCTTTTGTTGGAGAGAAAAAAGCATTTCAATCCTATTTAGACGCTTTGCAATCTATCAAGAAGGTGAAGATGAAAGTTGTGTTTTCCGAGAGGTTTGGAATAGGATTACTATATGGAATGGCCTTCAATGTTTCAATTATGCATCGTATATTGCATTTGCCTTATTGCCATATGTAGTATGCATGGACAGATCGGGGAACTACTGGCAAAACCATTAGTGTCGCCCTTGCACTGCCTAATATTGATGTGTCCTTCACTGCTTGCCAAGCTCATTTGGGTGCTATCTATTTTTAGTATAAGCAAGGTGAACAACTACTAAAGCTTTGGATTGAGTTTTCCATGTATTTTGTGGCCATTATTTCAATAGATCAGGGGCTGAAAGGCACGTAAGTTATTTCTTAACTCAAGTAGCAAGAAAACCTTATATGTATTGAATCATGAAACTTGGTCTGAGCATCAAGATGTACATATGTATAAAGTAGCAAATGTATTGCGTAAGTGTGTAAGCTATTTGTAATTTATAAATTGATGCTGCTTGCATCAATGATTGGAAAAGGACGTGATGGTTGCACACAATAGCATTTCTTGCTTATTATTTTGGCTTGAGAGAAGGACCTGTTCTAGTTGTAGGCCATAAGGATCCTTGAGGATGTCAAATGTGATGCTACATGGTACGTTTCTTCTCTATTACAGCCGTGGCCTAGTGCCTTGGTCTGCTAGTTTGTGTACAAAATTGTTTTGTGTGACCAAGATAAACACAAGTGCATGAATTGTGCATGCACTTTGACATGACATTGTTGAAAACCATCAGCAGCCGTTTTGTGATGACAAGCATCATTTGGGCACTCAATTGACATGCCTAACTTTGGTATGTCAGGTAATGCCCTCATACTCTCATTTATAAAACACACATCTATACATGCTTTATGTAATTGTATGAATGTAGCTAGAATGCTCGTTGGCCATGTCTCTTTGAGTTGTGTGCATACATCTTAATGGTGGCTAAATATGCACGTAAATGTATGTGAAGGAAATGGAATACATTTAAATACATAATGGTCAATGGAGCTACTTTTTTTTTGTCATATGGATGCATGTGTATGACTTATACTACAACCAGCAAAGATTATGAGTGGTTGTCCAAACATCTAGCTAGAAAGTCATTAATCGTACATTGCAAACCTACCTTGGGGCTGCAACCCCGTGAGTACTCCCACTCCTCCTCAGTCACCTATTCTCGCCACATTGTTGTACTTTTCAGTTGGTTGTGTAACCATCTTAATCTCATGAATGTTGGTATGCTCTCAAGACCCGCCTGATAATGCATCGGTGGTCGTCTTCCCCATCTCCACTTGCTTCGTGCTCTTTGTTGCTCTTGCTTTGCATCCTCGTACTATGAAATCCACTTTTGCATCAGTGGATTGTGAAGCGTGCAAAATCGATTGATCTTTGCCTCTACATCTTCCGTCATTTTTTTTTCAACATCCAGATTGCACATCACAATCCCAGATATGCACTCATCATCTCTGGTGCACCAAAGTGTATCTTGGGCATGATCAAATCCATCTATCCACTCTCCAATCTAAACTAAGGACTCTGATACCAGCCATCCCTCTACCATGCTAACCTCCGGACGTGCCTTCTGACGCACATCTCCCTTGAGCGTTTTCATGAAACGTTCTAAAAAGAACATCCATCTGGAATGCACTATGCCTGCTATTTCCACCTCATCAACTATGTGAACAAGAAGATGCACTTGAATGGTTAGCATGGTAGTAGGAAAGTGTTTCTCAAACATGCAAACAACCTCCGCAGCATTTAGTTTGGCGGATGGTATGGAGCCTACATGGATCTCCTTTTGGAAGATCCATTGCACCAACTTTGTGACGTTGTGCAGCTCCGCTCCCATGATAAGAAAGATACCAGAAAGATGCACATCGAGCTTAATTGAAGCTTACCTGATTCATGATCAGTGTTCAGGGCTTGCTAACAAGCTAGTTTTACAATTAATGTATGCCAAATGGGCTTTAATGAAAGGGCTAACAGATTACTTAATGATGTTAAAAAAGAGTATGTTTGAAGTGAGAACAGATGGGAGTTTATGATCTAGAACTATCTTTACGGCTCGTCGATTGGAGCTATGATGAAGAAGTTATAGCAGTTTGAAGTTGAGTCAATTGCATATTTGTATCGGATTGGGTTAGTGCATGTGAGGGATAAGAGATGAAGAGAATGCATGCGCTTGAAGTTCTCACTTTGTGGAGCGCATCGGTCTTTTCAGATCAACGATTGGAGTTCTAATTGCCAAGATATTGGTTGTTAAAGATTCACCGGGGGGGAGCCGGTTCCATACGAGTCTGGTCCACTCGATTAGTAGGCCATCTGGGAATTTTTGAGCAATAAAATTCACAATAATCATGCTCGTTAAGGAGCTACTGAAGTAAGCTTCGTGCTTAGCACTGATTGGAAGACCCGGGGGATTCACCATGGAAAACTTACTACACCACGTAAGTGCAAGGGAGGGGGGTTTTTTTTTAAGTTACATAAGCGTAGAAGTTAGGGGCAGTAAGTTAGGGGCAAGCCCTCAATAATTTAACTCCCAAGATTAAAAATAAGGGAGGGGGTATCATATTTGGGGGGGGGGAGTGAAAAAAGGAAAAATAAGAGGAACTTTTTGTGTTTCAAAATCATGGATTCCCAAAAGAGTCTGCCCTTGAACTTGTGAGTGAATAGCTACAAAGATGCATGCAAGAACTAACCCTTCTTTGATGGTACATCTAATTATCAACAGAAGTGGTTCCTTAGTATGTTTCTTGTCACTCTTTGACTATTTTTACTCAATTAGATCATGTGAGACCTAAATTTTATATGTAAGATAGGGGTATGATATTTTCTTAATTGATTGTCATATAAGCGTAGAAAGGGGGGTAATATTCCCTAATATGAGTCGTATATAGGGGTTTTATCAAAGTTATCCACTCGCAGGTGGCGTCCTATTTTGTATATAGAGTGAATCCCTCGGGTTGGAAGATATGTATATCAAATGTGATGTCCTTTCGGAGGCATTCTCGATGAGCTTTCACTTAAGTTCGAAGAATGCCAAACAAGGAACTGGGAAGGCAGTGCATCAAAGCCTTGACTGATGTGCTTGTTAAATGAGGTGCCTTTATGAAAGTACATTAAATTTATAATGTGTTCCCAATGATGTTCAAGGCGACACTTTTCTCAATGTGCATGCCAAGTGTGGTGTATTATGAGGCGGGACTACCAAGAGCCATTAATGAGGGAGAAACGGCACTCGCTTTGGGCAATAGAGAGCGTGGCCGACCTCGAGCATGAAGCAACTTTTTCTCAGGGACCCATAGCATCCCTAATGAGCCCCAATCTTGTCAGGTTTCATGCACCTCCACCCGGCCTTGCCAAATCACCAAATTCGTTCCCATGCCACGTCAATGACGGCGGTGCTATTGCGGGGGGGGGGGGGGGGGTGTAATTTTAAGGGAGAAGGGATTTGCATGAAAGGAGGAGGGAATTAGCACATGAGGGAGGGTATTCGAAAGAAGATGAGGAAGGAGAAGCAAGGACTCTAAGCACGGATCTTTCTCTCTCGCTTTCGACCTCAAGCTATTTTCTCTCTCTCACTCTTGCATCTAAGCAAGGAAGGAGTGGAGGAGCAATCAGGGGAGACTCTCTCCCTTGTTCTCGAAGCTAAACATGAGGTTATCTCTCCCTTGTTCTCGAAGCTAAGCAGGGAAATTTCTCTCTTGATCTCGACCTTGGCTAAGGTATGCAAGAGAGTTGAAGAAGCTAGTGGAAGGGAACTTGGTCGAAGCAAGTTGAAGGGAGATCCGTAATCAAGGGTTCAAGAAGCTCGGACAAAGTTAAGCAGGGTTGAAACTCGAAACCCAACACATAAAAAATTTTGATCACCAATGACAAGTTATGTTTGGTTTATCCGTTTTGATGAATCACGGAGCCGTTAACGGCCCGGGGAACTAAAGGGAGCTTAAACTCCTAAACCATCACTTGAAATAATAAACAGGTGTTGTTAATGGCACTACATCAATAATTGTGTGTCAATTTGGTCAGTGTTATTAGTTTTCAAGCAATTTTTGTGGGTCGTTAGCATTACCAAAAGTAAGTCATAATGCGATGCAGAAACTCTCTCAATCTCCCCCATACATTAGCCCAGCGTGCTGACCTGGCTCACGTTTCAAACCCATATCCCCGACCTCTTTTGTGAACACGTCGTGAAACCAAGCCGGGGTAGAAGGTAAAGATGGAGATGCCAAAACAATTGAAGCAGTTTATGGACAATTTCAATTTCAATAGATTTGACAAAAATCTAGCAATTGCAGAGCTACCAAAAATGTTGGAATTAGTTCAAGGATGTCTGCAGGAAGCAAAAGCCATGTAGATAAAAAAGCAGATTGATGATGCAGTAGAGATGGCCCTTGATGTTGTATGGGAGCAGTATCGTGTCTTTAAAGGATATGATCCAGAAGGTTTTATTGCATGTTATGAAGGTGAGATGAAGAGCCAAAATGTTTCAAAAAGTTTGATAATTACAGCTTTTGAAGAGCTTGTAAACTCAGACTTGAAAAAGTAGGTTTAAGGACTAGCAAAAGCATATCCCACATGGTGGGACTATTTTACAGAAGAACGTATTTGAGAAAGCTCAAGGATTCTAGATCTAGAAATAAAGGAGATTATTGAAAGAAGACAAGTTATTTTCACTACAGGTGAAGGGGATCACATGCAGATCCTTATTTACGATCAATTTTGGGAGCATATTTTTGCAAGGAGCAAAGCCAAACCAAATACATAATTGGAAGTAGCAAATTCACTTTCAAAGGAGCATATTTTGAGCAACATAGAAAAGGTAAACTATGAATTCAATACTGAAATAGAACTATATGAATTTTTTTCAAAGATTGCTTACATGATGCTACCTCCAATAATGGTCCCAGTGAAGACATAGAGTGGACAACAAGTGGTTCACAAGCTCTTCACCTTGACATGGGTTATTCTGAAGGAGTTTATGAAGCAGATGAGCCTCTACAGGATACTAATGAAAGTATCAGCACTATAGCCGAGCACGACAACATGTTTGTTGCAGATCATTGCATAAAGAAAGCTATTATATACACATTAGTTGATGAAGTGACCGCGAGATTGTGGACCCAGCACAGGATGAGCTTGAGCATGCCAATGAGCTTATGATTGCTACTAACAATATGTTTGCAGATGCTGTTATCATAGAAGAAGATTCCATAATCAATGATTTGTTGACTAGAACTAAAGAAGATGATCATAACAGTATAGAAGGGCTTTGTGATGCGTGTACCTCTTCAGAGGGGGTGCCAAATGAGCCTTAACAGTGCTATGATGGATCGCTAAGTAACATGGATGTAGATGAGGAAGTAGAGGATGATATTGATGAGTATGAAGATTTTCTAGATCATGGTGATTGTGATCAGATTCTTGACAGGGATATATCTATGCTTATACATGGGCTGCATGAAGAGATAACTCCTACAGTTTTGATGAATGTTAATATTTTGAAGAGGTATTATTCCGAGGATGCTATGGATGAAAACTTACAAGCTAAAGCTGTTTTCCGTTATCAAGCTGAAATTCTAGCAGGTACAAATTCCTTTGATGATATAAGTCTAGAGAATCCCAAGGTTTTTTGAAATGGCTATGAAGCTAGAGGGGGTGATGATGCTAAATCATCCTTGATAGTGCAAAAAGTGCACATGGTTTTTCATTTCCTTGGACAATCTGCAAAATGTGGTTGGATTTGTATGTTATTCCTAATGATTTTTATGTCAATGATGTCCCCACTGCCAGTAAAAGGGCGTGAGAATTCTTTAATGCTTTTTGGTAAGGAGCTTAAGATGCCAAAAGTATACGGGATGTGGGTGTTGCATTATGCTTCAAGAGAAGCTCTAGTATATTGCAGAGTCCATCAATGCTATGTGATATCAATGGTGTTTGATCCATAAGATTCTAAGAATATGCATAAGCAGATTCAATATGGATGGATACTGTTAAATATGCATAGTAATTCTGTGCTATTTGAACCAGGGGTAGCATATTTGCACCAAAAATTATTGATGTTGATTGATACAGGAAATGTATGCTCATGTGGATATTATGATGTTCCAGTGTGTGGAAAATTCTTTATTATTCCATTTGTTCGTGGGAACTGCTGAAGTGCAAGTTGCAAATTCAAAGGATATCAGTCATTCCTTGTAGCAGTTTGCATGGTATAAGGTTTTCTTTTCTAGATTTATGCTAAGTGGGAAGAGTTTTTGGTTATGCAATCAATAAGCTTACATGGCTAGCTTCCAGTTGACTTCTTTGGACAATTGATGAAGTTCTTCACATCTTTGAGTTAACCTGCTCTACCAGAACTTGAAGTAAAGGACTTGATGACCATTCCGTGTGCAGATAGACTAAGGCATACTTGAGCTTGTCAGAGTTCCCTAAAGTGAGCTTGATGGTCAAGCTGTGTGCATCATTAACTGGAGCACTTCAGTCTGACGGGGTTCACTAAACAGGTTTTCCATAATTGAATGATTTGGAGATACAGCCCGGTTTTGTACTAGTGGGGTCTGCTTGATTAGTATGCCATCTGGGAATTTTTGAGCAATAAAATTCACAATAATAATTTTAATTTAGGAGCTATTGAAAGTAAACGCCTTGCATAGCACTGATTGGCCGATATGTATACCGAATGTGGTGTGCTTTTGGAGGCACAAAAAGTCCTCGATAAGCTTTGAATGACGTACACGGCTAACGTGTCGGGGATTTTTCCTTGGTTTTGCCTAAACACCCGATGTTGGGTATCGAAGAGGCGTGGTATCTAAACTCGTATGGTTGGTGTTGATACCCTACCACCTATTGGTGCTTGGGATCCTTGCAGAGCTTGGGTTCATGGAGGTAGGTGAAGCGGCCTCAACTTATGTTTGGCTCAGGTAGGTTGGAGGTGTTCTGTCTCGCTCCTGGCGAAGTGAAATTCTCTTTGTCCGTAGTAGAGCGGAAGTGGATGGGTGGACCGGTCGATTCCTACACAGGGTCTGATGATTTGCTAGTTATTTTGTCATAAACTCTTTTTTTGATGTTATGGTATACCCAAAAAATTTTATTGCATTATTACATGGTTGCCTATTCCATTTAGATGGGCATTTAAATATTCTCTGTTGTCATCTTCTCATGTCTCTGTGCACTCTATTTCACCCTCCACTATATTCTCTCTCTCTCTCTCTTCCAGCAACGCATTGTACATATATATTCACCCTCCACAATGTTATATGTTTTCTTGAGTACGCTTTTATTCATAACACCCATCAGGGGTAGCACTAATCGCTAGGTACATCTGGATGCAGTCTGGCTCATGGCCTAAACTCCACGCTTGGTCGGGCGTTGAGAACTCCTCCCATATGCAAATGCTTTTGCAACTCTGATGTGTATTGAAAATTGTATAAAAGTGTAAATTGTATATTTTGTGCATAGACCCCTGGGGAGGGGTATAGGCTCTCACCTGGTATCAGAGCCAATGCTTAAGGTTATGGGGATAGCCTAAAGCCTGATACTAGCCGGGTTAGTTATGCATCATGCACGCATTCATGCATGCTGTTTGAGAAAAGATACTATATTCATGATGCATCTATAAGTGACGTTGATTGGTGGTACTTTTTTGACTTATCTTCTTGAGTGGAAGTTCTTGGTTTGAATTATGGTTGAAGTGTCTAAACAACGGTGTCGTAATTTCCTTGAATGTTTGTTTTGTAGTAACAAATGGCTCTCAAAGTGACGTCTTAATGCTTTAGCCAAGGGAATGAGTTTCTGGTCATAGTGTTCAATAATATGGCAACACGGTTGTCCAAGGATGAGCGGGAACTCTTTTACTTAGAAATCGGGACCAAAGTCTTTGGCATACCAGGAAGCACAACTTGTTGGAAGAGTGTTTACTGTAGTTATCTTACCTATCACCAAGAACCCTTCCGTCAATTCTTCATCTATATTGACGATAGTCCAAGAGATTGGTTTGCCAATCTCAAGCTACTGAGGCGGTTGGGGGCGGCAACAAGAGAGGCGACCTCTAAACACCCCTCAAGGCTCCCGTGCTGCTCAATTGGGGCTGGGACAACCACAAGCACAGAAACAACAACAACAAACCCACAGCCAAACAAGTGAAAGGGCACCACCTAGTTATGGTATGCAAACTAGGACGCAAGAGAGATTTTGGCACAACCAAGAAGATGCACCACACAACACACACAAGCAACCTCACACCAAGACACACATAAAATGGACCAGAGAGCTAGAGCAAAGGGAAGAGAGAGAGGAAAGGATCTTACGTAATACCTTATTTGTGACTTGCAAATGGATATGGTTCGTTATGATGCTATCGTAGAACTTGTACAAAACTCACTCAATGCTTAGTGATTGCTAAACATTGCCAAAACACACACACACACACTGTCTTAGGATGTGGGAGACCTCTCACCACAATACCCTCTTACAATGGACACAAGATTTCCAATGAAAAACACACAAAAACACTTTCTAAAATCAAGATCAACCGATAAAAACTCAAAATACACAAATCACCTTGAATTCTCCAAACCGTATTGCACAAATGGAAGGACGAAGATTTGAACGTCGAATCATGCCTTTGATGCACCAAACCTCAACTTATTGATGATGAAGGAGCATATACAATAGTGGTTTTGAGATTTGTGGAACTCACGCTCTCTCACTTGCAATGTGTAGCTTGAAAACTTCTCTCACACCAAGAGTGAAGCTCACAATTGGTTGCTACACCTAAGTCTCTCCTCACGCATAGAGTGTTGGGGTGCTATGTGAGATATTGGAGGTTGTTTTACAAGAAGGAGAGGGGCCTATTTATAGGTTGGAGACCCCTCATAAAGATTATTGGAAATCCTAATTTACAAGCTAACAAATCAGGATTATGATTTTTTTGAATATCAAAACATTGTGGGCCTTCTTTGTCTGCTTGAGTCATGGGTGTGGGCTCAAAAGAGAGCATTATTGATGGTAGATAAGGTGAAAGTAAGTAAGGAGAGAGAGAGAGAGAGAGAGAGAGAGAGAGAGAGAGAGAGAGATAGAGAGAGAGAGAGAGTTACTATACACATGTCTTGAGGTGAGGTGTCTTTTATGGTTAGGTCAATGGCTATTTTGTGTTAGTATGTTAGTGGTTAGTGTTAGTAATCACTAGAAAGTTATATTTACAATGGGTAGAATGGGGTGGATGGTTGAAGTAAGATGGTTGAATTAAGTGAGGAAATCCTTGTGATGGTGAAGCTTGAAGAAGGACTTACTTGTGTAGGTTCTCAAAATGAGTATCGATCTTTTTTTTTTTTTTTTCTTCTCTTCTTTACGCCACCACCGCCAAGGTTGATTATCGCGATGAAAATGATAATTTAGTTGATGAGATCTCTTGATTTGCAGAGTTTAAGCATGGTTTACATGTTGAATTTCATGTATATAGAGAAGGGGTAAGATGGAATTGTACTTTGGAGATAATAGAGAGAGGCATAGAGATGGTGTATGTACATGTGGAGCTCATATGAGAGCTATGGGAGTAAGAGGAGAGGTTAATGGTGAAGAAGGTGAGGTAAACCATTGAAGGTGCAGGTTTGAGTGAGGGATTGAGAGGAATGTTTGTGTGTGTGTGTGTGTGTGTGTGTGTGTGTGTGTGTGTGTGTGTGTGTGTGTGTGTGTGTGTGTGTGTGGAAGTGTGGAAAGAGGTGAGAGAAGACTATGGGCTACTTGTGAGAAAAGTGGGCAGACTGGGGTCCACTCAAAAAATCATAGCTCATCGGTGGTTACTCCAAAAATCACCAAAAGTTTTGAGGTGATTATTCAGCTCTTGTTACACATTTTCTCTTTTGACCACCGCTTCAAATTCAGAGTGGAGATGGATATTAAAAATCCCACCAAAAGACCTGTTTTTTCTTCACAAAACGTCTTCAGTGGCCCCCCTTGAATTTGCATATGGCTCCAAAGGAGAGCCCCTCCTTGCATGAGAGCATGACATAATTTATTCCTAAGGGTTTGAAAATGTGCATGGTTGTGGATTATGCACAAATATAATACATGGATATGATGAAAAAAGACAGGCTAGTATATATAAACAATTTATGGAATCTAGAATAGTGTGGGCTATAAATATATAAAAAATAAATATATGAAAATATAGGGAATCAAATGAGGAGGGCCCTCATTTGTTTTTTTGATGTATATTTATTTACAAGAGGTAAGAAATAATACCTGTAAGAAATAGGAATTTAGTGAAAGGCAATGACTGATGGTGGAAAGTATTTTTGAGGTTTTTTCTTAGGAGTGGATTCACATCAAAAATAAGAGAACCTTGTGTGAAGATATTTTTATAAGGAATAAAGAGCATGCAAAATGGTAAGAAAATTGTGGTAATGGTGAGTCAATGTACATAGCATACATAGGCAAATAACACACACCTAAGTAGAAATATTTAAATAAATACCAAAATAATTATGAAAATTCCTTATATTTAGGCCTATATACAATGAAATATTTACACACAAATGGGCCATAATATATTTTATTTTATTTATTTTTTTCGCTCAACTAGCTTAGTGACTAGCTAATTGAGGGTTTTTAGACGATATGGGAAAAGCCCCCTAACTCACGCACGCCTATGTACAATGAAAAGGTAAAAATAGCCACAGTGTTTAGGTGATTTTGGTAGGGTGCAGGTAACTCACTATGGCAATTACGGAGAGCCCGAAAACGGCTATCACTACTTCAACTCGTAATATGGTTAGGCCTAGAAGACATGTTCTACTACTTGACAATATGCTTGCCAAAGTCGCCAAGACGTTTGAAGCTCTTGCAATTGTCATAGGAAAAGAGAAGCTAGAAGATAACTACATACCACGTTGTCGCGTGGGAGGTCTGAGAGAATACCCTCTTATGAGAGTTAAAAGAATATTTAGAGAATTAGCTCCAAGACACCCACAATATTGTAATGAAATCATAAAAGTCAAATTTTGATGAATAAAAGAAGTGTAGACTCAATTTTGGTTCACATGTGTACTAAGTTTTCTCTCTCTCATTGTCTTGTTTTAGATGGATCTTATTAATTGTCTAGATGAGCTCCCGAGTGACATTGCACAAAAAGTCTTTTTTAGTTATGCGGTTGGATTCAGTCTCCCTTGGGGAATTGAAGTGATTTGAGGTTAAAAGGGGACTAGATATCACCTTGTACCCAACAGGCATGGGAGTTATAGGTTGAAGCTCAGCCTGAACATTGAACACAAGTGCCTGAAATGTTTATGACCAACCAACATATTTGGGTGAAGGAAAAATCCAATAAGGCGATGTTAAAGTGCAAGGATATGTTCTTTACTGTAACCTATGCTTTATTTTGGACATACCGAGCCGTGAACGCGTCCTTAGTAAGAAGGGCCTTATGCTAAATCAAAGATACGGCTTTTGTGAGAAGGTCATAATCAGAGTATGGAAGAATTCAAATGGCGGTAACCAATTCTATTATGTACCCGAGGAATAGTTCAATAGAGTCTATGGACCTATCCTCAATTACAACCCTCACAATGTCCCCATTACCTTTGATGACTATGAGAAACCAAGGTGCATTGGTGACTTTGCCCAAGCACAACCAATGGCAGTGACCTCGAGTAGATACTTTTATAGAAATGATGTAAATGAACGACATGGTCATGTAACTGCTTTACTGGATTATCACCCAAGGATGTATCACGGGGAGAAGAATGGTACGAAAAGAAAGACATGACTTTTAGTGCACAAGTTGAAGTTTTAAACTCGAGATGTGAACAAATATAGGGGTAGAACTTCAGTTATATGAACCAAGAATTGGTTCATTGTACCCTTTCCTATTTATGTATCTCCCTAGAAACACTATGTACCTTTTTGGTCTTCTGCGATTATAAAAGTTTGGTTTTGATATAATTTATATTGTTTTCAAGTTATAATAATTGAGTTTGAATCTTGGTTTTATCATTCTAACTAGCTTGAGTGATGGGGTGTGTGTGTAGATGACTCACATCTTGCCTCGAGGGATATGGGCGGATATACTTTCTCTCCTTATGGTGGAGAAGCATTTCCAAACTACAGCGGAAGTGCAAAGACTTGTCACTACCACACATAACAAGGAAGAGAAGAAAAGGTTGACGTCTACGGATTTCATTGTACCAAATACCTTTCGAGCTTGGTATCATTATGTTGCAGGGAACCCCGAGTTTAGACCCCCTGAGCATAAACCCTTGGCTGTTGGAAGTATCGAGTGGATACAATCTAAGTTGGGAACGGAGATTGTAGTCACTAATCAAATACTATACATAAATGCTTATTAACTTACCCTAAGACCGACAAAGGAAACGTGGATGGCCAGAAACATACTTCCTTTAGTAATGGCTACGGGATGCTTTGACATTGTTATGTTTAATGTATGGGGACGACAATGCGAAAACAATGACCAACATTCCTTTATCCCAGTACCTTGGAAGTTATTCTTTGACTTATTTGGAAAGTCACTAATCTACAATCCTTGCAATGTAAAAATTTTATACAATGCCTATAGCAGACCTCAGTGACTTGCAGATTGTGCAAATATACACAGCTCAGTGGGATGGGACACATCAGATGTGTTTTCAAAATAATCTGCTTTCTTCGATGACTACTTCAGTTACAAGAAGGCAATTATCCATACCAAAATGGGAGTACCTGTAACCAACAAATCTCTTACTCGGGAATGGTATGACTCACATGCCAACAAAGAGATGTTCTAGCCAAAGATCATAAAGGATTATTGGAATCAACCATCAGACATACTTAAGGAAAGGGACAACTATACTCCATTGGTGGAAGGATGTCACAATTGATATTACCGAGTGCATTATGTTAGAGTCATTAGGATTTATTAGAAACTTGCAAGACACTTTGTAGACTTTTTGAAGACCCAAAGTTTTGTGATATAGAAATTGGATTAATTTATTCATTATTCTTTCTTCTACTTTCTTCTCATCTTTAAGTGTCTATTCTATTTGTTTTAAGGATTTCGAGCAGAATAGAATATTTTACTAAGTGTAACCTTGGTTGATATGGTGCAATAAGATACCATGCCTCCTGGAGGAAATGTGGTTGTTGCTGCTAACGCAAATGCGCATATTGTTCCTCAACACACCATCATTGATAGAGACATCGATGCTATGCTTTTGCAAGTCTCAACCTGGAAATTTTAGCGGGAAAGTCAAAGATGTAGGCATAGTTCTTGAAGATTGGATTGAATGCATGGATGACTACTTTGACTTAGCCCATCCATCACAGCAGTAAAGAAAGCTATCATGGTCAAACTAGAGAAAATAGCCAAGCGTTGGTGGAGAGACCATTGCACAAAAAAAAATGTTGATCCTAATGTTTTAACTTGGGATTATCTTAAGACCCAGCTTTTAAAAAAAATCAAAACAAGGTCTATCATTCAAACTGTATGAATGAGTTTCTTGACTGTACTCAAGGAACCAAAGATCGGGAATCATACTATGAACATTTATTAACCCTTGTCAAGTATGCTCCAGCAGGGATGACTCAAGAGGTCAAGGTAGCTCAATTCATGACAGGGTTACATAATCCTATGAGGACTAGACTCTAGAGTCTTCGTCTTATCAATTTTGCAAATGTCTTTGATGCAGACAAACCCATTGAATAGAGTTATCTACTATTGGAAAGAGGAAACCAAAACCTATCCCTGTTTGTGAAATCAAAAGACCTCGTCCTGAGGAGGAACAAAGATCTGGGAATCCACAACAAAGAAGAGAGAACTTATTACGTATGAAAGCCAGATAGGATCATTTGTGCTACACTTGTCTTGATCTTGGTCATCAATCCAACAATTCAAGCTTCACAGGATTGGTGAACAATTATGAACATAGAAACTTCAATCCAAATCGAAATTTTTAAAAGTTTAGACCCAGATCATCGGCAGCTTGGAGGAACTTCAATCAGCAAAACTTTAACCAAAACCATAGACAACCTCAAAACCAAGGGAATTTCAGTCCAGACAATCCACCTTTTGTTCAAAATGGACCGCATTTCAACAATAACAACAACAAGAATGTTAATCATCAACTTCATTCAGGAGGAGGAGGAAATCAAAGAACTCAAGGAAGACCTCAAGTTAACAGAGCTCAAGGGACTAGAGCTAACGAAAATCAGGCAAACGTGTAAGTTTATGCTGCAATTGAACATCAAGGAGTGAATGAATAATTGTCAGTAATTCAAACCCCAGGAAAGCATCAAGGTAACCATTTTACCTTATTGATTGATTCAGGGAGTACACATATTTAATATCTCCTAAGTGCATCAGAAACCCCATTTGGCCTGAACACCCTGATATAAACCTTGCAGTAGAATTAGCTACGTGTATGAGGGTTAGATCTTCTACGTCAGTGGGTAACTTGAATTTTGTTTTGGATGGTCATAATACTTCTACAAACTTCAGAGTCTTACCCATAGGAATCTATGATGGAATTCTAGGAATGGATTGGCTTAAAGCCAATGATGCTCACATATATTGTAAAGATTCTTCATTGACTTTCAAAAATGATCAAAACTCCAGGGTTATAGTTACTGAGAAACGAGGGAAGTCTAAGCTCACACTAGTGAGCTTTACCAAACTTATGAAGAGTCATAGGAAGAATGAGAGGATTTACGTAGTAAAGCCTAACCCTAAGGAGAAAAAGATAGATTCACCCGAACCAGAATGGATAACAAAATTTGATGATGTATTTCCCAAAAAACTTTTGCAGCTACCACCCAAGCGTGATGTTGATCATACAATAGAGCTTACTCCAGGAGCTCAACCAATTGCTCGTAGACCTTACAAAATGTCGGTACCTAAATCTGCCAAACTTAAGGAGAAATTAACTCAACTCCTTAAACAAGGCTTTATTCGACCCAGCGTTTCTCCATGGAGTACTCATGTTCTCTTTAATTGGAAGGATGGTACTCTACGTCTTTGTATTGATTAGCATGGATTGAACCAGGTAACAGTCAAGAATAAGTATGCAATACCAAGGATTGATAAACTGCTTGACCGATTACATGGATCTTCTATCTTCACAAAGATTGATCTTAAGTTAGGGTATTACCAAATCCAAATCAAGGAGGAGGACATACCAAAGACATGATTTAATATTTTTTTTGGACATTATGAATTTAGAGTTATGCCTTGGACTTACTAATGCTCCTGCAACTTTTAATCGTTTCATGAACGACATATTTCAAGAACATCTTGACGATTTTGTTCTTGTCTTCTTTGATGATATCATGGTTTACTCAAGAAACAGAGAAGAACACAAACAACATGTATGGTGAATACTTGAACTTATCCGTCAAAATCAGCTTTATGCCAAACGTAGCAAATGCACCTTCTTCACTGACAAGGTGGAATATTTGGGATTTATTGTATCCAAGGATGGTGTTTCTACTGATCCAAGTAAGATTGAAGTTTTCATAGCTTGGCCTACACCGAAATCAATACAAGAAGTACGTGGATTTCTTGGTTTGACAGGATGGTATCATATATTTATTGAGGGTTATGCTAAGATTGCATCTCCATTAACTAATACGCTTAAGAAGGCTAAAGTGTCTATTTGGAATGTGTGTGCTCAAGCTAATTTTGAAAAACTCAAAGAAGCCTTGGTGAATGGACCCATACTACAGCTTCCAAAATTCTCAAAGACATTCACTGTGCTCATTGATGCAAGTGGACAAGCAATTGGTGGCATTCTGTCTCAAGAAGGAAAACCAGTAGCTTATGAATCTCGTAAGTTAGGTATACATGAGTTAAGTTATCCTAAACATGACTTGGAATTATTGGCCCTTGTGAATGCTCTTAAAGTATGGCGACATTATCTTCTTGGAAGGAGATTTGAACTACATACCGACCATAAAAGCCTAAAGTGGATCTACACCCAGCATGATCTTAATATGTGGCAACGAAGATGGATGGAGTTGCTATGCAAATATGATTTTGAAATTGAATATAAACATGGAAAGGAAAATCTTGTGGCTGATGCTTTAAGTCGTAAGATTATTGTAGCGGCTGTCACAACCTCTACTACTTCTTTAATTGACCTTATTTGAGAAGGTATGACTCAAGACCTCATTACTTAATAATACAATACTTGATGAACTTGAACAATTGCACAAAGAAGCAAGAAAGGCAATCAAAGGCTTTCACGTTGAAGGAGATGACCTTTACTTTGATAATCGTCTTTGTATATTCCAAATCAAGGTGGAATCAAACTTCAGATATTACAGGAAGCTCATGATATACCTATAGCAAGACATCCAGGATACATTAAGACTTACTCTACTGTAAGAAAGAGTTTCTTTTGGCCAAGACTAAAGCGTAATGTGTTGAACTATTTTACAAGATGTTTAACATGCCAGCATATTAAAGCTGAATGAATTTGATACCCCAGTAAGCTTCAACTTATTGATGCTCCACAAATGAAATGGGAATGCATATCCATGGATTTTATTACAGTATTTCCTACATCTCTGGGATATGACTCTCTTTTTGTTGTTGATATGCTTACAAAAATGACCCATTTATTTCCAGTCAAGACAAAATTTATGACTAAGGATATAGCTCAAGTCTTCATGAAAGGTGTTTTCATGTATCACGATTTACCTCGGATAATTTTTTATCGTGATGCGAAGTTCACCTCAAATTTTTGGAAAGCCTTATTCTCAGCTACAGGAACCTAGTTAGCCTTTAGTACTGCTTATCATCCTCAACCTGATGGGTAGACAGAAAGAATCTTGTTGTATGTATAAACAGAGTAAATGGACTAGATATTTGTACCTAGCTGAAATTGTGTATAATTCATCATTCCAACACTCAATTGGAATGTCTCCTTTTCAAGCATTGTACAAACAAGAGTGTCTTACTCCACTCAAATGGACATACCCTCTCATACGAGTTCAATCATCCAAAGAAATGCTGGATGAAATGCAGCTACAAACCGATCTTATACGATAGGATATTAAGACTGCTTAAGATAGACAGAAAAGTTATGCTGATCCAAAACGATCTGTCAGACTTTTTGTAAAGGGCGATATGATATTTTTGAGAGTGAAACCCAAACGTAGTTCTTTATCAATGGGTAAGTGTAAGAAGCTAAGTACCAGATATTGTGGACCTTTTGTAATCATAGAGCGGATTAATGATCAAGCTTACCACCACACATAAAGGTACATGATGTTTTTTATGTCAGCTTGCTCAAGAAGTATGTACCTTCTCCGCAACATCTTCTTGATGATTCTTTATTATCTACATCTACTGGCGGAACTTTTGAAGTATATCCCGAAGTAATACTTCAGAGAAAAACCAAGCCTCTGTGTAATCGGACCATTATTGAACACCTTGTTAAATGGTCAACTTAATCTCAAGAAGATGCCACTTGGGAATGTGATGATGTAATGAGACTAAATTATCAAGATTTCATGTCGAGGTGAGGACACCTCGAATTTTTCAAGTGTGGGAGGATGTAAGATCCTCAACTTTAGGGTCTCTTCTAAAAATAAAAAAATAGCTTTCAGTATCTATTTTGTCAAATTTTGACTTAAGATGCTCGATCGACAGTATTGGAAGGTTCTAAAGTAAAAAGCAAGGTCATTTCCATGTTCCAGTAGGTTAGACAGACTTTTGGTTTAATTTTGAAAAAATCTGCTATTTTTAGCTTTTTCATGCTTTTTATGCTTTTATGTGCTTTTTTGCAAAAAGCAAGGTCGGATCCTTAATCTACGTATTCCAAGGAAGCTATGGTTCAATTTTGTAAAACTCTGCTTTTTGAGTGCTTTTCACTCTATTTTTAGCTTTTCATGAATTTTAGTGCTTTTTAGTGAAAAGCGAGTCCGCTTTCTTATTCTAGTGAACGAGGGGAACCCGTGGTTAATTTTAGTCTCCGTCAGATTTAAAAATGATCACTCGGAGCAGAAACGGGACGAGAGGAGATTTTTACGGGAATTATTTTAAAGAAAAGCGATACCGTAAATATACCATGGCAATAGGGAAAAGCTACGGTTTCCATTAGTTGGCCACATACTGCTCAGATGGCCAATCTTGCTAATAAAATTGAATGGTAAGTGGGAGATTTGACCACCAAAAGCTGTGCCATGCTTTTAGACAAGACTGGAGTTTTTTCCCAAAAGCAGGAGGCTGTTCCAGGCTGAAACCTAGAACTACCTGTAGCTTGGGCATCACTCTCACCAGCTGCCTACTACTGCAACGCTATACGTATCTATTATACGGAGTGGTGTAAGCTCTTCATGACCATCTCCATAAGCTCTTCTCTTGAGAAGGAGAAGAAGAACAAGAAGAAGAAGAAGGATATTATCTCTCTACTTGCTTATTATCTTCTCTCTCGTTTCACAGTGTTCGCGCTCTCCGAAAGCTTTTGTGGCGGATACCTCTATGTAGCTCTCATCACCGCTCTCTTGCGGCAAAGCAAGAAGCCCTTTGACAGCCCCTAATTGATTCTAAAGCACGGTGAGAATCTCTAAACTCCATAGCCATCATCTCTCTCTCTCTCTCTCTCTCTCTCTCTCTCTCTCTCTCTCTCTCTCTCTCTCTCTCTCTCTCTCTCTCTCTCTCTCTCTCTCTCTCTCTCTCTCTCTCTTTGTTTTTCGGAGTAGTCACCCTCTAGGTGATTTTTCTTCGCATACGAGTGCATGTGTGGATCAATCGAGTATGTACGGAGTTTCCCCATGATTATTTCATCATGTTTAACACACTGATTTATGCACATGATGCGTTTAATATGGTCACGTGCGTGCATAAAAAACTCTTTTCGTTTCACGTCATAGAGGCAGTAGGAACATTGTTTTGGTCATAAATCACAAACCGTTATGAATCATCCCCAACCCTTTATGCCAGAGATAAAACACATCATTTAGAACATTTTCTCTCTTAGGTGTCATGTGAAAAATACACATGAGCTAAGAGATAGGTCAAAAACAGCTTGCTGCCCACTGCACAATTAGAATTTTTGACTCCAGGCTCCTTGGAGAACCACTATATAGATTCACCGAATGGGAAAATCCACTTAACCAATTAAAAATCTTGGTGAAACTTGATGATAAATGAATTTAGGTCTCCGTTATCACCTCGGGAATGCGAGTTATTAATTGCTCGATAACCGATTTTACCTAGACACGCCACTAGGGGTGCTACCAACGGAAGGTACCATATGACGTCTTTAGTTAACTGAGCTATTTTTATATGTTTTATGGTTTGTTTTACTGAGTTGATTTCAACTATTAAATGGCCATAAATGTCTGTGAGAGTATATGGTTAAACATCCCGAACCGCATAGGCAGATATGATTAAAGCGGCTTTCTTTTGGGATTATGGTTTGTTGTGTTTCCATGTCCTTGGAAATAAACCACAAAGGTTTGCCAATTCTTTGGGCATAAACTTTGGTTATACAATCACGTAGTTTTGACGCTTCCTCCGCTTCCATGACACATTCTTGAGTACCATATGGGTGAAGTGATGTGATAGAGTCATGGTCTATATTATGGAGCTGAGCTTGATGCATTGGTTTGAGGCCAAATACTTTCAATTGCATGTTTTGCATGCTCCTGAAAATGCCAAAACGTTGTTTTTTGCATATGTGTGAAGTTATGGTTTATGGTTAACCTTAAGGTCGGAGCTCTTTTGCATCATGTTTATGGTGATGGAATGTTATCATATGATGTATGGGAACTCATGGATTGATGTGGATGCCTCAAGTGCATGGTTTTGATTGCTTTCCACCTTCCTAGGTCAAAACTAGCTCTATGTGCTAGGGAGGTGAAGTGCAAATGTAATGCATCAACTTTGCATGGTTGCATGTTGTCAAAATTGGATTTTTATATCTAACTAGTTGTTGGCTAGACTCTTTTCATGCATGAAAGAATCACGTCTCAAGGGTCACATGTGTGTGGACTCCAATTGATTGTAGGGGATGTGTCAAACTCCAAGTGCGGAAGTTGGTTCAGTGTGATTATGATTCATGGTTAAGGGCTGAGATTCCCTTATGGATTACGGTTGATATTCTATGGTGTAAGCCGGTGTGGCTCATGGGTTTTTTTTGGGATATGGTTATGCTGCTGAAATTTTTGCAGCCATGATATATTCTAAAGTGGTTATACAAGATTGGTCGTGCCTCACGCAAGTTGGGTGGAGTGCTCACCCATGTGATGTGATTGGATTATGGTTTATGTTTTTGGGATTGGATCATGAAGTGATTTGGATAGTTTATGGCAGACGTGTAAGGGTAGAGACCCTATACAATCTAGCTGCTTGGAAAAGATTGTTTGTGCATATGGGAAGTGCTATTGTGATTGGACTCATGTGTTATTTTTCTCATGGCAGCGTCGCTATCTATAAGACTAGGATCATCTACATCGTTTAGCCTTAGACTAAAGGGTCATTGACCTGGGGTTTTGTTGGATCGAGGGTGTTTCCTAGGTCTTCTTCTTTTTGTTAAGCTCATCTACACAATTAGTGCGTCGGGGGTTGAATGACCTAAACGGCTAACGCGTCGGGGATTTTGTGTTGGCTTTTCCTAAACACCCGGTGTTGGGCATCGAAGAGACGTGGCACCTAAACTTGTATGGTTGGTGTTGATACCCTACCACCTTTTGGTACTTGGGATCCTTTCAAAGCTCGGGTTCATAGAGGGAGTTGGTTGGGCACTGAGAACTCATGCCCTATGCAAATGCTTCCGCAACTCTGATGTATATTGAAAATTGTATAGAAGTGTAAATAGTATACTTTGTGCATAGACCCCCGAGGAGGGGTATCTCTCGCCTAGTATGAGAGACAATGCTTAAGGTTATGGGGATAGCCCAAAGAGTGATACTAGTCGGGTTAGTTATGCATCATGCACACATTCATGCATGCTGTTTGAGAAAAGATATTGTATTCATGATGCATCTATAAGTGACATTGGTTGGTGGTACTTGTTTGACTTGTCTTCTTGAGTGGAGTTGTTTCGTTTGAATTATGGTTGAATTGTTTAAACAATGGTGTCTTAATTTCCTCGAATGTTTGTTTTGTAGTAATAAATGACTCTCAGAATGACGTCTCAATCCTTTAGCCAGGGGAATGAGGTTCGGGCCATAGTGTTCAACAATATGGCGATACGCTTGTCCAGGGATGAACGGGAACTCTTCTACTTAGAAATCGGGACCAGAATCTTTGGCATACCAGGAAGCACAACTTGTTGGAAGAGTGTTGATCGTAGTTACCTTATCCGTCACCAAGAACCCTTCCGTCAATTCTTCATCTATATTGACGACAGTCCAAGAGATTGGTTTACCAACCTCAGGCTACTTCAACTCAGAATATGGTTAGGCCTAGAGGACATGTTCTACTACTTGGCAATGAGCTCCAAATGTTAAGGATTTTTGAAGTCGCCAAGAAGTTTGAACCTCTTACAGCTGTCATAGGAAAAGAGAATTTGAAAGATAACTACATACCACATTGTCACATGGGAGGTATCAGAGAATACCCTGTTATGAGATTTAAAAGAATATTTAAAGAGTTAGCTCCACAACACCCATAATATTGTAATGAAATCATAAAAGTAAACTTTGATGAATAAAATAAGCGTAGACTCACTTTTGGTTCACATGTGTACCAAGTTTTCTCTCTCTCATTGTCTTGTTTTAGATGGATCTTCTTAATTGTCTAGATGAACTCCCGAGTGACTTTGCACAAACAGTCTTTTTCAGTTATGCAGTTGGATTTAGTCTCCATTGGGGAATTGAAGTGATTCAACACATGCATAGGCACACACACACGTCAGCGCTAGCGTGTGTGTGTGTGTGTGTGTGCATGTTGTGTGGCACACACACGCACGCACGCATACACACACAGACACACACACACACGCACACACACACAACCTCACCCACCTCTCTCACACACACACACATTTCAATTAAAATTAAATAAGATAAATAAATTTAATTAATAAAATTTAAAACCTTTATAAAGAGCATTTAGAATCATTTCTCTCCTCTCTTTTCATTTCTCTCTCTCTCTCTCCTCATCTACTTTCTTATATTACACAGGTTTCTCTCTATCAAGTTCTCTTTTGCTCACTTTTCTTTTTCAATCTCTTAGCTATAATTTCTCATAAGCCATACTTATATCTATCTTCTCTAATTCTTTAGCCCAAGTATGAGAACAAGAAATCAATCCAAAAATAATGGTGCGGTGGATGAGGTTTATGCTACTATGTCGCAAGAAGTCCCTCCGCAATGCACTCAAGAGAGCGAACAATCTCAATTCTTAAGTTCTCTTGATCGGATTGTGTCCATCGTAACCGGTGTGGATGGAACAACACAATCAAGTGGAGGATTGAGTCATCATGTGGAAACGGCGACCACAACTGAAGATGTAAGAGATGAAGCGTTTGGAAATGTGGTCGACAAGCATATTTCTTTGGGTTGGGTGGATTCTCATAGAGCTCCATACGATGGCAAACTTCCACGCTTGCCTCTATGTCGACTTCTTTCAAACCCCGCTATCTGCACGCATGATGACCATGTGGTGGATTTGCAACTCTCCATTGCAAACAAAAGCTACCAACCAACCATGGCAAGATTTATTGTTAGTGAACAGTTTCCTGGGGATGATCATAAGCAATTTTCTTGTCGTGGTCACACTTCAAGAGATCTTGCAATGTCGTATGATTTGGATGAGGAGCTTCGTCTAATCCCCGAGCTTAGTCACATGGTGGAGAGGTACTTTGTGGTTTGGGATGGAAATCACAGATTGGAGGCATTGATGCGGCATTAGGAAAAGTTTGGACTCAAAAATGGGCCTTGTAAGAAATGCCAGGTCAGGTTAGAGAGAGATAATAAAAAGTCCCTAATTTCATTTTTGATATTCACTTTCAAAAAAACTCGGATATCAGATTTGGGGGGTACGTTTATTAAAACTCTTAAAAAGTGCTAAGACAATGATAACATACGACGGCTCCGAATTGAACGCCGATTATCTCAATCTTTTGGATTTTTCAAAACTAAGATTTGGCGCTCAACGAGGTGCATTGGATGTTATTATTCTCCTTAGTTTTGCGTCTCTCTTGCTTTTCGCCTGCGCGCAGTCTCTTCCCTTGATCTCTCTTCCATTTGCTCCACTCTTGCGCTCTCCTCTGTTTTGAGCTTTCTCATTCACCAAGTCGTCTTAATGTCATTATCATCTTCACACAGAACTCAGACGAGGAGTCAAAACGATGTGTATCATATGCATATCAAACTATCTTTAGTATACGAGCCCCTCCAGAAGAAGAATAAGCGAGGCATCCTTTCCAAAGCTTCAAAAGAGAACTTCAAACTTCAAGGTAAAAAAAGCATCGATCTTTGGGTGGATGGCAGGATGTATCCTGAGCATCCTATCACCAACTCAACTCCACCGTTCAGAAACATAACGTCATTGTTGAACTACGTAGGAGACGGTTATTCTGGTTTATATGGCTACACCAAGCATTTGGCGGCCAGAAGGGATATTTTTAAGCTTGAGAGAGACCTTGCACACAAAGAAAACTTTTTCTTGAAGCAAACTGTGACAGAGTGCGCTCAGCAACTGAAAGGCAAGGACGAAAGCATCACGCAGCTCACGCAGGATCTCAGAGAAAAAAATATTGTCTTGGGTCCTCGGTTAAGAGAATGACGCTTACGAGACATTGAACAGTTGAAGGTTGGTTATGGGGGTTTGAAGAAGAGGGTTAAAGCAATCAAGTAAGATTATCATTCAAGCAGGTTTAATTCATCTTTACATTTGTAGTTTTATATCTTACTTTTCATATTTACGCTTAGATCGTTGCTACATCCTCAGTCAAATATTGACAGCAACACACCAACTTCTTCAATTCCTTATGGTCTCATACTAAAACGCAAAGATGTCACCGGACTTTTGGACGATAAGCGCTACTGTAAGATTGTTGCTAAGCAACTTGACACTCTTTTGAAACAGAATCAACTCCAAACACGTGATGTTCAGTCAATTCTGGATGAAGCCGGAATATCCAACAAAGGTTATTCTACAATTTTTAGGTATGTCTGGTGTTTGAATCAATTGTCTTCACCTGTCAAATCAAATGTCTGCAATTTTTAGGTATATTGGATATGTGTAGCATTTGAAAACTTGGAAATAGTCTATTTACTTAATTTTTTTGTTTACAGAACTATGTAGCAACAAAGTAAGAAGTTCAATCTCAAGTACACGTTGCTGCCAAATCCTTTCTCCATTCGAAAGAGAAGACTGGAGGTCAACCAGGAAGTGCTTCGGACATTGGGCACTCCTTTTCACATTGAAGCAATGTATAGATCGCCACCAGCAGAGGAAGTGGTCTATGACAAATACAATAATATATTTTATGATTTAGTAGCTTTGCAGACATATATTGTTCAATTGTTCGAGGTTTCTCAAGAGGAATGCAATAGAGTTTTGAAGTTTGTGCTTAAACTGGATGAGTGCGAGCTAGTGAAAGAGACAAAGGTTGAGCGTGTCACAATAACACTTATGAATAGAGCATTAGATGAAACCATTGCTTCAGACGACCCTAGAAACTTTAGCGTGCAATCCGAAAACAATATTTTCTTATTACACTACAACACAACATGGAGATATCGATGTGCGTATATCGACAAAATTAGCGGGCGTCGATATATGCGTCTCAATGTACGTCGATATACGCGTGGAAAGGCTTTACTTCCCATGCGTATATCGACGCCTATAGCGACGCGTATATCCACGCCTAGAGCGACGCGTATATTGACGCAAAAAAAATTGGGGGAAAAAAGCGAAACCCGCGAGCAGCAGGGGCCATTTTCGCCTGTGCTCTGCTCAAATCTTGGCCTCCACCTGCTGCGCAGGTATTATGCCCCCCCCCCCCAACCTCTCTCTCTCTCTCTCTCTCTCTCTCTCTCTCTCTCTTTCCTACACACACACACACACACGATGTAGAGAGAGAGAGAGAGTGCGGTGTGTGTGTGCGTAGGAGAGAGAGAGAGAGAGAGAGAGAGAGAGAGAGAGAGAGCGCAGTGTGTGTGTGTGTGTGTGTGTGCGTAGGGGGGGGGGGGAGAGAGAGAGAGAGAGAGAGAGAGAGAGAGAGAGAGAGAGAGAGAGAGAGAGCGGTGTGTGTGTGTGTGTAGGAAAGAGAGAGAGAGAGAGAGAGAGAGAGAGAGAGAGAGAGAGAGAGAGAGAGAGAGAGAGAGAGAGAGAGGTGTGTGTGTGTGTAGGAAGAGAGAGAGAGAGAGAGAGAGAGAGAGAGAGAGAGAGAGAGAGAGAGAGAGAGAGAGAGCGGTGTGTGTGTGTGTGTAGGAAAGAGAGAGAGAGAGAGAGAGAGAGAGAGAGAGAGAGAGAGAGAGAGAGAGAGAGAGAAATGTGTGTGTGTGTGTGTGTGTGTGTAGGTAATCAAAGAGAGAGAGAAAGATAGAGAATTAATGTATGCTTAGGAAATTAAAATTAAAGAAAAATAATTAAAGAGAGAAATGAAATGAAATGTTATATTAACGTCTTCGAAAGGCCAAAGTGACCTATGAGACATGAGACAAGAAAGTTACAATGTGATGGATCTGATACAAAGTCAGAGTAAGAAGATGACAAAATAAAATATTATGGAATCCTAAAATGCTGGGTATGGACTAAACGGTTAAACCAGCTAGTTGGGATAGGTGGATCATAGGAGATCCAGCAGCTGTCGCTGGCGGATCTCATCAATCTCCTCCATGGTCAGTAGTCTGACCGGGCGTTATGCATGTCGACCCAAAGTGACCTAGCTAGATCCTCTGATGCAGCCTCTGTCGATGTTGTGTAGTCCTCCGCAGTCATGGACGTCTAGATCTCCCTAGCTCAATTGCTCGTTCGATCAGTAGAGAGATAGGGAAGTAGAGAGCGAGAGAGAGAGAGAGAGAGAGAGAGAGAGAGGTAAGTAGAGAGAGAGAGAGAGAGAGAGAGAGAGATAGGAAATAGAGAGATAGATAAAGAGAGTTTATATATATATATATATATATATATATATATATATAGAGAGAGAGAGAGAGAGAGAGAGAGAGAGAGAGAGGTAGGAAAGTGAAGAGCGAGACAGAGAGAGATAGGAAAATAAGGAAATGGAGAGAGAAAGAGAGATAGCGAGAGCGAGAGAGAGAGAGAGAGAGAGAGAGAGAGAGAGAGAGAGAGAGAGAGAGAGAGAGAGAAAGAGAGATAGCGAGAGTGAGATCGAGAGAGAAAGAGAGATCGAGATCGCTTTTTTGAGCAAGAACCATGCCAGGCTTCTGAATCTTTCTCAAGTTGCTCATCCATCTCCACATTATCTTCTGGCTTGGACATGGAGGCCCCGTCCGGTTTACAATCAGGTAGAAAACTTTCATTGGGCTGAGAACTTCCATGGCTTGTGCTTTCATCAAGTGCGGCATTGGAAAGCTTTCTCTGACAGGCTACCTCGGAATGGAGGCAAGTGGGTTCGTAGACAGAGAAGAAACTATGGAACTAAAAGAGGCAAAGGGGTTTTGTCTGCTACATGCATTGCCATGTACACCTGGGAGTGCACATATGTGTCTACCCATATAGGATTTGACCAATAAAGACGAGATTTTGACCCGGTGGTCCTGATCTCCGTACACCTCTGGACCGAGGTGTACGAAGATTGGGCAAGACTAGAGAATGCGAGGTAGTTTACATTGTGAGGAGTATATATATATATATATATATATATATATATATACATATATTAAAACAACATTCATAATCATTGTAGATGGCAACGTCAACTAACATGGAGGAAAAGATTGCATGCTCGTGCACGCTCTGCAAGTACCAAATCCTGCGCAAGCTTAGGATATGTAATGAGCATGTGCACAAGTACGGAGAGTTTGCTAGAGAAATCGTACAGAATCTGCGATACAACTCCTACGGAACGGGCATTGATTTTTGCAACATAGCACCTACATCTGAGAGAGAGAGAGAGAGAGAAAAAAAAAAGATTATGCGTGAAGGTCCGACCAATATAGAGCCATGGATGGAAGCAGAAAAGGGCTTACAGACAGAAGACGATGGCATGGAGGAGATGTTGGATGCCTTCTTCCAGACAAGCGAGGAGAACGCGAACGAAGCAGTACCAGAAGCCGTGCGCCTATCTCCTGAAGACATGTTGAGGAAGTTGGCACGTCAACCAATCTATGAAGGCGCCAAAATATCTGTGCTTCATACTTGTCTGGCATTTTTGAATCTTCAGTCAGTGTATGTATGGTCAGATGCAAGCATCACTGCTTTGTTTAGGTACGTAATTTACAAAAGATATTTTTCGATTGCAACGGTGATGTGCTCAGAGAGCTTTTTAATTTAATGTGGCTTAAACAGGTTATTACGGGAGCAACTTCTCCCGGCTGGCAATGAAATGCCCCCCTCTAGGCCAGACGCAAAGCAACTTCTGACCTCAGTTGGCTTGGACTACAACAAGATTCATGCATGTCCAAATGATTGCATTCTTTTTCGCAATGAATTCGCAGATTGTCTGTCATGTCCTAAGTGCGGAGCAATGCGCTACAAACAAGATGCAGTTGGCGAGACAGTGCCAGCTAAAGTGTTGCGGCATTTCCCTATTATTCCTAGGATAAAAAGCATGTTTCGTTGTGGTTCCATTGCAAAGTTGATGCGGTGGCATTCTACGAATAGATCCGCTGACGCAACATTTAGGGTGCCCGCTGATTCGAAGGCTTGGAGGCACATTGAAGATACCTGGCCACATTTTAAGAGTGAACCACGCAATTTGCGTTTGGGCATGGCAATGGATGGAGTCAATCCATTTGGCTTGAGAAGCTCGTCATGGAGCACTTGGCCTGTGTGCCTTATCAATTACAACCTCCCGTCGTGGCTTGCTATTAAGAAGGGTCATTTGATTTTAATCTTGATTGTACCTGGTAAGTTCAAGGCAAAAAACATGGATGTTTATCTAGCTCCACTAGTTGACGAGCTCCAGGAGTTATGGCATGGGATCGACATAGCAGATGCGGTTGAACCAGTAGGACAACAGCATGCAAGGATCCATGGACTTCTTATGTGGACTATGCATGATTGGCCAGGATACGGAGAAGCTTCTGGTAATGGTTATTGATTTACAAAATTCTCGCTATTCGCAAGCCCTTTGCCTTGGCCTGATTCATGCTTTGATAGATGCAGGACTAACAACTTTGGGATACAATGCATGTCCAATTTGCGGGCAGTCTTTGGATGTGCGCTATTCTACCTCTCTTCGAAAGACAATTTATCAAGGCCACCACCATTATCTTCCAGATGCCCATCACTTGCGCGAAGGCCAGCTTGGTCGCGTCGAATGTCGTCCTATGCATGTACAAGAGTGGTGTCGTCGATGGGAGCAACATGAGGGGCAACCTGTTCCAGGAATGAAATGTTTGTCCATTCTCCATACGTTGCCGTACTGGGGTGATCTACTAATTAACCATTTGCTGGATCCAATGCATATATTCAAGAATGTGGGAGAGCTCCTCTGGAAGACAATCATGGGAATGAAAGACAATCGAGCTTCACGAGATGATTTGCAGTCGGTTGGAAAGATGCCAGAGCTGTGGCCTTTCACCAATGCAGCTGGTCAAACAAAACTTCCAAGAGCGCCATGGGTATTGCTAAAAAACGAAGAGCGACAAGTGAAAAGGGTGATTTCAGAGTTCAGGACGCCAATAGGATATATGCGATGTCTCAAGACAGCATTCACCCACGACGATCAACTGTCAGGGTTGAAATCGCACGACTGGCATAAGTTCTTGCAATTCATTCTTCCAATTTCGATCAAGGGGTGTTTAACGGAGGAAGTGCGGACCTGCATATACAAGATTTCAGAGCTAGTGCGGTGGATCTCTTCCAAGGAGATACGGGAGGAGTCTATTGCAGTCGCAAGCGCTAACTCCATTGAGGCAGTTTGCATGATTGAGAAGTATCTACCCACGAGCTGCCTAACTATCCAAATGCACTTGCTCGTCCATGTAGTAGATGCGGTTGCAGTGGCAGGTACAGTCCACAGCCGTTGGATGTTCTTTCTAGAGCGGTTCATGAAAACACTTAAGGGTTTTGTTCGTCAAAAAGCACGTCCAGAGGGGAGCATGGCAGAAGGATGGCTGGTGCAAGAGTCTCTTGTATTGACGACCGAATTTCTATCCATTTTTGACCCAGAAATGCCTCGACTATGGAGCGATGAGGAGGATGCAACACTGGTGGGAGAGGAGCCGCAAGGGCAAGGGGTGCCGAAGAAAATGAACCTGGCCATGTGAGAAAAGATCATGAAGTTCTGTATACTAAATTCAGCGCCGATGCAAAAATGGCTTGAAAGGTACGAAGAAGAGAAAGAGAGACGCAATCTAGAGCGACAGGATTTCAAGCGAAGTCGAACGACTAGAGGCTTACCCTTGCCAGACTATCTCGCTCCTCTACCTGAATTCCCTACAATGGCATGGTTGGACAAGACAGTGAGAGCAGCTCGACAGATCGGAGAACCCATATCTCTAGAAGAGGAAGAGCTGGCTATTGGATGTGACTGGAAGTATCATACATACATGGCACTGTGGTCGCATGCAAAGCATTTCATAACACAACAAATTGACAGCAGAAGAAACACGTTTGACAGTGGGGTAATGGTTAGTTTCATGCAAAAGAGCAGGGCAAGTGCTAGAGACACGAATGAGAGCACTAGCAACCTGGATTACTGTGGTCTGGTGTCAGATATCCTGAAAGTAAGCTTCAGGCGGTTTGAGATGTTTTTGTTGGATGTGAAGTGGTTCAAGGTGATTACTTCTAGTCGCAATGCAACGGTACGCAGAGATGGAAACAAGCTTGTGCAAATAGATTCTACAAAGACTTGGATAGATGCGAGCAACACATTTGCTCTCCCCGAACATTGCGAGCAAGTGGTCTTTGTACCGGACCCTCGAGAGCGACAATGGTGGTTTGTGGTTCAGGTTGCTCCAAGAAATAAACAAGTATTTGAAGGGCGAGATCTCCTGGAGGAAAGTCAGTCAGACAACGTCCATACTACTGTGACATTAGATGAGATGGACGAAGGTATGGCAAAGGAAGCTGACAAATATACGAGGGATGACGCAGACGAGCCAGAATTGACACTTGTAGATGAAGATGCAATGGATGAAGACAATCTGCCAGAACGAGTTGGGGCAGAGTTATGTTTGCAATTAGAGATAGACGATGATACGGTGCAAGATCTTATCGATGATGCCTCACTCATCGAGGCCTAGGCCTGTAAGTGTTTGTGTGAAGACTTTGATTTAAAATTAAGCTTAAAGTTAATTTAAACAACTGTGTTCTGACACTTTATTTTACTTTCTTTGTGCAGGACTTTAGTATGGCTGACAAGATTCCAGATCTCGCTTCCATGAGTGCAGATGCATTCATGGGCTTCGTTACACGGATGACGCCTGCTCAGATGGCAGAGGCTTCTCAGGTATGACGCCTTCTTCTCCCATCACTGCCGCTTCGACACCTAGGGGTGGGGCAGAGGCGGGTACGTCCTCATCTTCGCAGCACAGGCGCACTCGCCGATCTCGGTGATCGTCAAGTGGAGGTGGTGGTTGCTGTGGAGGAGGGTCCACAGATGCTTCGACCCCTCCTCGCTCACGACCCCCATCTTACCCAGGCACACCTCTCGACACACCTCTTGGCACACCTCGGACACCTTGGGGGGCACACGATCCTAGTGCCTCCAAGCTCTATACTGTACGGGGAGATGGTTCTGTTGACATGGATAGAGTCGGGACTGAGATGCCACAGTGGATTCGTCAGCTCGTGGAGCTGCAGTTTTCGACCAGCATTCTGACGTCTTGGGATCAGCAAGACAAGGAAAAAGTCACTTACATAGTGGAGACCATCCTGAGAGAGTACCAGCCTGCTCCGGGTTCTTCCGTTGTTTCAGCGCGGTGGATCAAGGGTGTTGCACAGGACACCATCAAACATCGACGAGATGCAGCTCGGAAGGCTTTCAGGACCGGCTCACCGAAGCCTTCGGGCATCCCACACGAATCGTGGCTACAGATCAGGGAGGATGAGAGGACAGCGGCCACACGGTTCAGACAGCAGCGTGAGGCCGTGCAGGTACGACAGATGACTAGGAGGACATCTCATCTTGGCAGCGGAGGCTTCGACACCTTTCGCTATGAGTTTGTGAGTTTCTAATCCAATCTTAACTATGGCGTTTTTTAAAACGCGATGAATCATGTATTCTTATTACTTTGATTTTTGTATAAACGCAGAATCTTGCGATGCATCGAGCTCCATCACGCGAGGAGGAGTCAGATGGATATCGCAGAGGTATCTATGAAGTACTGAATGATCTTGAAGCTTCAGGAGAGCCTGTAGACTGGGAGGCCTTACAGTCTCGCTGATCGCTTGAGGTGAGACGTTAATATGTGTGAGTTGATTTAATTAAGTCAGTATATGTGAAGTAATATCAATACTAATTTTGTGAGTTGTCCTATGTGTAGGTTGCGACGCCTAGTCATTAGTGGACCAGATTTCATCTATATGCTTTGTGAGACACAGACACGCTTCTGTGTCTCTTTTTTGTACAAACAGTTAGTGTTCAGACAGTTATTGTTTCCCTTATGGTTATGATTATTTTCATTGTCATTGTATAGACAGTTATTGTTTCTCTTTCTGGTTATGCTTATGGTTATTGTTAATTTTGTTTATGGTTATGGTTATCTGTATTATGGTTTTGATCAAAGTGGTTATAGCCGGTTATGGTTTTAAGTTATGGTTATGCTTTTAAGTTATGGTTATGCTTTTAAGTTATGGTTATGGTTCGTTATGGTTATGCTTTTAAGTTTGGCCGCGTTGTGGCGAAACTGGTGCCGCCACTCCACAAAAGCACTGCTATCGCATTTTGGCGCGACAGCTTGTTGTCGTGTCATAACGTGATACGGCCAATCCAGAGTACTCAAGAACGCCCCGTATCGTGTTGTGCCGTGATGCCTTTTTGTCGCACCACCCGTGCATCATGCAGTCACCGTGATGATTACGCCACATGTCAGCCGTCGTGGAATGGTCGTGCCACAACGCGAAACTGGTGCCGCCACTCCACAAAAGCACTGCTATCGCGTTTTGGCGCGACAGCTTGTTGTTGCGTCATAACACGATACGGCCAATCTAGAGTACTTAGGAACACCCCGTATCGTGTTGTGACGCGATGCCTTTTTGTCACACCACAGCGCGATACTTGTGGTCAAACTAACCGGGACTTACTTATCGCGTTTTGACGCGACAACATTTTGTCTTGCCACAACGCGAACACTGCAATTCGGAACCATTAGGGTCCGGCTCCTTGCGTTGTGCGCGACATACCATTGTTACTAGGGCAACCCGTTGGGGCGCTTCTTTCCTCGTCATGCCACACCGCGAATAGACAGTGCCACTAATTTCGGCACCACCAATATCGTGTTGAGTCCCGATGTGCCACGTGGCACGTAATCATTATGCTCGCAGGCTTCCTGTCATACCTCGCAATGTCATGATTAATGCAGCCGCCTCTTCTCATGATTAAGATGTGATTATACTTATTCCGCTAATATAAACACCCCCCCCCCTCCTTTTTTCTCATCGTTTTTTCCAAAGTGTCTCTAGTCACTCTGCGTTTTTACCCACATCAAGATTTCCATATTTCCTCGCATTCTCCTCATTCAGGTCATGGCCTGCACAAAGCAAACAGCAAGGAAGGTTTATCCTGGCCAGTCTGGTCCGTAGGGCCAGGCTAGCTCTCGTCTGCAGTGCAACCGTCAACATCGTAGGTGATTCCGGGCAAGACCATGCCGCAGTTATGGACAACAATGCGAAGAAGAAGATACGAGCAGAATAGGAGCATTCTACTTGAACTTTGTAAGCTCCAAAAGCACATTTCATTGGCAATACCTAAACTGTCATTCCAGAGAGCACGAGATTTGCGAGCAACACAACCTGAATTTTTGGTGGTCTCGATGTGCAATGGGGTGCTTGCACAAGGCCGCCGAGGTTTTTTTTTTAGAGCTTTTCCAGGATAGCTACATTCTCTCGGCCATGCCCATAGGGCAACATTGATGCTGCGAGACATCAAAACACTTTGCCTTCTCAGGTTCAGGTATGACAAAACAATATCGCCTGTCGGTATTTCAGACCGAAAGATGGACAATATTCTTAGAATACCACCTATTGACAAGGTCAAAGTTCATGAAGTGTCTACACAAATGCATCGATACAACACCCGTCTCAACACCGAGCAGGACACAACAGAAGACGATAGTGAAAGATTGGAGAAGTTACACCTTGAGATGATGGAGGAACAAATGGCAGATGCCATCAGCGACGCCAACGCTGATGACTTGTCATTGTTGTTTTCCTATTTCCATGTTGGCCTTCCTCTGTGGGGACGCATTCTGTATTTTCCCTATCACCCCCACGAGATTGCAATTTTACAGAACCGGATGAGGGAACTCACAGACTCAATCATCAAGTGCTTGCTTTGGTGCGTGCTATTCTTTTTTTCACAATAAATGATTTTAATATATTGAATTTTGTATGACGCGAATTTCTTTACAGTTTTGTAGTTTCAAATTTGCCTTGGAATATGCAAAATGATGTCGCCGTCCTTGACTCAAACCTCTCGATCGTTTTGACGGCCGAGAACATCTTTAGTGGAAGTAGTTGACTAGTTCCAGTCAGTGAACATGGAGACGGCAAAAAATTTTGTTATGGCTTATTATGAAGGGTACGCAATGTTTTCAATAGTAAAATTATTTTATCTTGAACTCTAATTTGTTGTGATGACATATGTTTTGCTTATGTTTATTTGTAACAACGCTCATTGGAGTCTTGCTCTCTTACACCTTGAACGAAACCGGTGCTACCTTGCTAATTCATCCCATGGATTTCATGGTGAAGTACGTAGGTAAGAGGTTTTGTATTTTGTTCGACATCGCATAGAATTTTGTTAAAAGTCGCTTATGAAATTTAATTGTATTTTGCGCAGATCTGTTCGGAATCTTGTGTCTGCTCTTGAAGCTTTAACGCAAGAGCAGATATATGATAATCTTATGATTATTAGTTGCAAAGTCCCTAAGTAGGACGATGCCTACTCTTGTGGATGGAGGGTCTTAATCAATGCAGAAATTTTGTTAGGGGTCATGCTTGATGGAAGTCGTAGAAGTATAAGCATTTGACACTCGTTTACAGATTTGTATCTTAATAAGTTAGTAGCTATGTTAATAAACATGATGTTCTTAATGCAGGTAAGAAATTTGGCAGATTATTCAAAGGCTGATGTTTCTTCGTTTAGAAACAGGATGATTGAAAACTTGATCAATTGTGCGACCATGCATCCAGACGTAGCACGTGATGCTTTTATCCCGCCAGCACCAAGGCCCACGCCTAGGCCTCCGCTGACAAGATACCCCTTGTCTGCGATACCAACACAAGCACATATCAATATCTCCCTAGATGCCTCCCCAACCCAAGCTCTCGTCCTCAAGAAACAGCTCCAGAACCCTCAAACCCAGCACCTCTTCTGCTCATGAAGCAGCTCTGGAGCCCCCAAACCTCCCACCCAGCACCTCTCCTACTCATGAAGCAGCTCTAGAGCCCCCAAGCCACCACCTCTCCTCAACCTCAACCAACAGCCCCCACATCACCGCACGCACAAGATTAGAAAGAGATTATGAAATGTACTTTTGACAAATTGATTACAAGCAGTGGATCAAAATTTGACTTTTGTTTTGATTATGGTTCAAAGTTTACAAAATGTTGTGTACAGCTTTCCAAAAAAATGGGAGAGTGAGGATCCAATAGTGTTTGGTAATGTAGAGAGCTACCTTTGTCGAGTAATCTTTGAGAATAGTATTTGAATCATTGTGTACAGTTAGTTCACTATTTCAAGTCTGTCGCAGGTAATCTGTGCACAAAGAGTCGTATTTTCTTGTCTGTGAGGTACCTGCAATGCAACATACACGATAAGACATTGGGATACATGAGCACGATTGTTAAGGCGGTTACGCCGCTAGCGGAAGCTAAATAGCGAGAACTCAACCAACAACAGAATTTGTCAGACGAGGATGGAGCTTGACCCGCAGACGCATGGAAACAACTAGGTGGGTGTCAAATCACCTACTCGACCTTCTAATGACAATCACTACTAAGGAAATCAAATCTAAGTTCAAAAATACGCAAGTGACTGAAATCCTTACTACGAATGAATGCTATACGAAACAGAATCTACAATCATTGAATCGATCTCAAACTCAAGGGGAAGTCTATACACTAGGTAAGAACAACACCCTAAAGACTTGAACTGCAAAATCAACCTATAACCACTCCGTGCGGCAAACGCGTATGAAGACAGGCCGAAAAATACAGGTGATCGAAACTTGACCCCGATGGTACCAATGTGTAGCTCTAATCGTTGTGGTTCTATAGATATGCTGCATGCTCAATTCCGACACACGAGTTGGAAGAAAACTCACACCGAAGCTCGTAGGAACTTACCACACATAGAAGCTGATAGCGCGCACTCTTGGTATCTGTGCGTAGCTCTCGCCGTTGCTAACACAATGGCGGTGTCACTTCTCCAATGGCGGCTCCGTAGCTCGCGTAGCAAGTAGATAAGACTCTCTCTCTCTCACTCTCTCTCAGACACAGTCACGGCGCTCAAAAACTCACTTTGATTAATAAACTGAATCTCCCTTAGGTTACAAAACTTTGGCTTATATACCTCAGCCTTGGAGGTGAGAACATCTCTAACTAATTACATCAGCAAGTGAAATTACTTCGGGATTACAAGCTGGAAACTCAATGGAGTCCCATTACTTAATGAATGGCTCAATTCAAAATCAATGTCGGAAAGACATTTATTACAATCAATGGTTACAAAAATGATGAGTGTGAGCAAAAATGTGGGTGTGATCCTCTGCTGGCTCAACACTCCCCCCCTCCGCGTTCATGTCGTCCCTAACATGACTTTTATGCTTGGTCAATAAAGTCCTGTCGTCTTGAGCATCTGCAAATGTGATTCGTATCGTAGGTTGCCGATGGTCAAGGTTGGGCCGAATATTTTTCTTTCGTGGGTGAAAAAGCCGGTGTAGAAAGCTTCTTCGAATGTTTGCATGTGGAAGCTAGGCAAAAACATAATCCTCTGGTATAGGAGGTGCAACACTTTTAGAGAAGGCTGCAATGAAAGATCATACATCATATCAGTCACTGTGTCGGCCGTCGATAGTAGACTCGAGGTCGTGGCTTTATCTGGCGCGAACACTTCAATGCAAGCTAAGAGAGTCCTGCAAATTTTCTTGAGCATCTGACACGAAAGGTCAGGAGAGCCAGTAAAGAGCTTGATGGTGCCCGTTAGGGTTTTCACCATGTAGGCTTTACCTATTCTCTCTCCTGCCTTTGGTCCTGGCATCCTTGGGTAATTAAGCCAATTTGGCTTCTTTTCTGCAATCCTGCCATGCTCTTTCCAGCTTCTGACTCTTGGCACCGGGCAAAAGGTTGCATCCTCCCGAATCTCCTTTGGTGCCTCTACCAAGTAGATGAGGTAGGCTGGGTATTTGTTCAGCCAACCTTTCCTCCATCTAGGCTGCGAATCTACAATCTTCTTTGATTGTTCCTCTTTTGTGATGTCGCCTTCGTAAAGAGCGACATACTGCTCCTCCTCTATTCTCTTTTTCGTTTTTATCACTTCAAACTTCATCAAAGGGAAAGGCAGGCTGGGTTGCATCCACTCTTCATGGAGCACTTTTGTGTCTAATCCCTGAAGTCTAATGGAGATTAGGAGTCTCCTCTCCCATTCCATTTCCGCCTTGGCACTCTCCTCTGTTGACTTTGCTATTTGGTCATGGAGCCTTTGTTCTTCTTCTTCAGAGATTCCTGAAGTCGAGGCCACCTCGTGAACTGGGGCTGGATCTTCAATTGTGGTTGCCTCTCCAGTTTCTGGTAGCTCTATGGCTGCTCCACCTGATTATTCTTGTGGTGTCTCTGTCTCTCTTCTTTGTTGCTCTTGTAGATCTTGGAGCTGTTTGCGGAGGGTCTCATTCTCTGTTCTTAGTGTTTGATTTTCTAAAGTGAGCCTCTCCTCTGCTGCCAATGATCCCTCCGCAATGTGCAACCTTTGCACTTGCTCTAATCTTAGCTCTCTTTGTAAGCTTCGGACCTGGTCTTCCAGAGCTGGTACAAGAGCTCCCTCTTGTTCGGTTCCTGCTCTGCTAGCTCTAGGGGTAGTCCTGAGTCTAGTGATTGTTCTTTCTTGGAGCTCGACTCTTTCCCTTAGCTCAATGAGCTCATCTTTAGCCGCCTCCAAGTCGTCTTCCATCCGCTCCCTTGCTTCATGTGCACTTCTTACTTCTCTTGAAGCCTCGGCTAGCTGGAGTATCAAGCCGTCTCTCTTGTTTTCCGCGTCGTAGAGTGATGCTTTATGACTTTCAGATTCAGTCATAGCATCCTCTAATTTCCTCTGCAACTCGGCTTCCCTTTGTTTGGCTATCTCAATCTCCACTTCCTTTGCCTTGGATCTTTCTTTGATCTTGTTGAGCAGTTCATGCACCATGTGCATGTCTTTTTCATCTTCATCTGTCAACTCTAAAGCTTTTTCTGCCGCCACCTCCACTGGCTTCGGCTCTTCTAGTACGTTCTGCTCGTCCAGTTTCTCTTCACTCTCTTTTGTACTCTTTATTTTTTCCTCTGTCCCTCTCCGATCATCTTGTTTTTGTAGGTGGATCCCATAGACTGCCTCGAGGGCCTCTTCTTTAGTGTACCCTATCGCTACCAGATCCTCATAATCGTTTTTCTTTTGCTGAATTGGATCTATCTCCTTTTCCTTGGTCCCGGCCTCCGGCTTTTCCATACCAGCCATGTCCATCTCTACTGTGGTCTCTTCCACAATGATTTCCGTCTTCTTCGGGCTTGGTACATCAGTAAAGGAGGGCTGATTGTCCTCAGTCATCTTGGCTTTCCCTTTGTTTGCTTGCCCGTCTTTCTCTTGAGGTTCAGTAGACTCATCTACTTTCTTCTTCCCCTTGTCGTCCTTTTTCAGCTCAGCTTTTAAAAGATGTACTTCCTCTTCAGTGTATGGCTCGACAGGTTGCTGCTCCAGTATAGCCTCTGACTCCTCATAAGCTCTAATATATTGATCATATTGATCAACATGTGGCCTGGCTGAGCTAGTTCCGACTTTAGTGGGGTCTGGCACCCACTTTTCTTCAAAGTCCCCCTTTAGAGCTCTTTCCGCTCTAAACTGCTCCACCAGTCTTTCCATTCTTGCCGCTTTCTGACTTTTGGTTTGCTTGGGAGCAACCTTCTTCTTTGCTTTCTTCATAAGCGGCTCATCCACATTCTCTTCAGGTTCTGAAACTATTTCTAGTTTCCTGCGTGCTCTTGTGGACGCCCTCTTGGATACTTCAGGCTGTTCTTCCTCCTCATCGGCTTCTCTAAGCCACTCATTCTGGGAGGGAACCTTTGGCCATTGATCTCTGGCTCCAATAGCTTCATAAGCTATTCTTGTCAGAACTTCAGCTCCTCCTATATACTTTGGCTTCTCGTTGTGCATGGCAATTACTTGCTCGTGGATGTGTTGAGTGTAATTCACCTCTTTTGGCATATTGCTCTTCAAAGCCCATGTGATGGTAGTTGCAATGGCATGGGGCGGTGTCGTATACTTTTGCGGTCTTTTACTGCAAATATGGAGAAATTGGTTGTACAGTCGGCAAAGGGTTGCCGCTCTTTGGTCTGCCATATCTCCATAAGTTGCATTCTGTTTCTTGGACCCATAAACCTCTATAGCCTCCCTTCTTTCCCTAACAGAGCTCCCTTTGTTGTGCAGCTTCAATGCATCTGCAATGAGCTGTGGAGTGATCTGTACCTCTACTTTCTCTCCATCTATTGCTGTCAATGTGGCTTTCCCATCCTTCTGAATGGAGGTTGCCAACTCATACACTCTTCTTGTATCTACACCTGATGGTCTCGAGGTGAAGAATCTGTGCAAGTCCGCCCTTTCCAGGTACCTGTTGATGTTCTCTGACCTGCTATAATCCACCAATTCTTGTGGGATCATCGGTATATCCACCGCTTGCCCTTGAGGATCTCTGAAAGTCCCCTGGTATATCTTTATTCCCTCTTTCTTCAGTACTGCTTCCTCCACCCAAGTTTTTGTTGGCTTGAGGGTTTCTGCTGGAATGTCAAAGGGTTCTGCTTCTGCAAGAGCATCTTTGATTGTCGGTCTTTTTCTCTTTGTTGCTGATGACTTGGCGGAATCCATGGATCCTGTAACTCCAAGTTCAGAAGTTAGCGTCTTTTTAGTACTGAAAGCTGAAATGAAGCTTTTAACTATTCAAATGACTTGAAAATTGAAACATGAGCTATTCAGGGCCTAAGGATGCAGGGTAGGTGAAAAAAAATATGCAAACTGGGCTTAAAATCATACTGGAGACATCATACGCTTATGATGTCTTTTGTGTCAAAATGACTTCATATTGGTTGTGCTTGTAGCTGATAGTGTATACATGATTATCATATGCTTGGATTTGAGTTTGGATACCATTTGGTCAAGTTTTGGCCAATTTAGTCCAGTTCCGGCTCTTGGCAAAATTTTGAAAGGGAATTGGATTTTATGATCCAAATTGGATAAAACTTGGTGGTTCACTTTCAAATGGCATGTAGATCACTTCTGTTTGGTGGTTGAAGCCCTGAGGTGCCAAAATCACATAGTGAGACATCATACGCGTATGATGTCTTTTAGTGTATTTTTGGACCAAATTTCTCTATAAGCTTGGATATGGCTTTAGATAGGCTTATTCAGTGGATTTATGAATTTTGGATAGATTTTGGGCTAAAAATGGCTCTGGAGACATCATACGCGTATGATGTCTTTTTCATCAATTTTTCATGGGATTGGTTATGTGGACTCCCCATGCACTAGTGAAGGACTGTCCCTACTCAAATCTTGGTTTGGACTTGAGTATGTTGAATTTGGGCTAAAATAGGCTTTGGATGAAGGATTTTTCCTCAATTGGGCTAATGGGGTGATCCACTTGACCAAATGGTTCCAAACTTCATATGTAGCATGTATTAGATATATATAATGGATGTATGATGACAAATGAGCAGTTTTGGCTCTGTAAGTGCAAATAGACATCATACGCATATGATGTCTTTTGTGTCAAAATGGTGCTTTTTGGTTCCAGATAGCTTATAGATGTGTTAATCAACAATCCTACAAAGTTTCAATGAGTTTGGAGTTATTTTGACAAAATTAGGACCAAAAATCAATTTTATGGCCTACTTTGCGTCTTTTTGGTTTCCTTGGGTTTTCTAACTCCAATTCTCATGATACTTGGTTCATAGGATGTGATTAACATGTGGAATGAGGCTATGCACTCAAATGTTGAAATGGATGTGAAAATCATGCTGGAGACATCATACGCGTATGATGTCTTTTCTTGAAATGTTGGTCTTTTTGTGCAAAGAATGCTTTGTGCTAGTGCCCTAAGCCCTGCTAACTAGTTTTCAACTTAAAAAGTCATCAGTTTAGCTAAAAAGCCCCCTTATAGGCATTTCAGTCTCCGAAGTCGTCTTTTTGCCTTGGAGTTGAATTTCTTCAACTTTTCTTCTCGAGAGTTGCATTTCCAGCTCATTGGATATGTTGTGAAGCCACCTATTTGGTTGAACTTGACTTTGGCTCCCCGTTCTCCATCTTTCTCCATTTGGTTGCCCGAAAGCGTCTTTTTCACCATCGGTAAGTGAATCAGCTTTCTTTTGGGTTTTTCTTGCAAACATAAGTCATCCATGTATATTTGAAGCTGCTTGTGAAGTTTCATGTCATTTGGTCGTCAATTTTAGCCGTTATGCCAAAATGACGCTTTGTGTGTCCGCAGCCGAATCGGTTGTTCCGACCTACTTTTGGTGATCCAAACCCGGAGATACTCCCTGGTTGCATTGCCCTCGATGTTGTTAAGCTTCCTGAGAAGTTTTGTGTCGTTTCGACAACTTTTTCCTGTTTGCCTCTTGCAGGCTCTGTTGACCTAGGGTTTTTCAAGTCGTTCTTTCTCGAGCTTTGAGTGTTAGAAACCCATCTTCTATGTTAGGGTAACCCACCTCTAAGTTCTTGCAAGGTTTGGTTAGGCGGTTGTGCCCCTACCTAGCATTCTTCCCCATTCCCCGTCTGCTCTTGTTTCTTGGTTTTGGTCAGTTTTCGCGACAAAAGTTAACGATAAGCATCAAAAGCTTATGGCAACGAGTCTACCTCTCATGTCTGGTGTCCTCTGAGCTCTCGTAGCAGTCGTAGAAGGCGGTAGAAGGTCGGATGCTCCTGTGTGCTCTTTGCTCTCTCCAAGAAGGTAATAGTGGAAATGAGCTTGAAAGTGATGTGAAAAATACTTAACTTCGGGCTTCCCGGATCACTTGTTACCAAATTTGACATGTGCTCCTATCTCGTCGTGAAATGCACTTTAGGATTTGAAATTTCTCAATTTGGACTCCATTTGACCTATTTCTGAGAAATCTGTCCACTTTGCCAAAATTCTGTCATTTCGGGCTTTCCGCAACTTTTTCAAAATTGTACCCAATTTTTACCATGGGTTGCCCTTGTCATTAGGACCATCACCGTCTATTCTTTTCTTTTTTCCGATCTCATTTCACCTGCTTTTTTATTTTTCTTTTACTTTTATTAAGAAAATCATAAAAAATAAAGGAAAATAGCAAATTGAAGCCAAAAATTCCAAACATACACGATAAATAGCTGGTAACCCTGTGTATATGAATATACACTTATTTGTGATTTCTGGACTTGGATTACCACTTTTTTTCACTTTTTTGCTCCAAAAACACTCTTATTTAGTGATATTTACACGTCTAGAGACCCAAATTCATCATTTGATCTCTTCTTGTTGCAAAACAAGGTATATAAGGGCATAAATATTATCAATATCCGCAATCAAACATAAAAATTACAAAATCATGTAAGACACTGCCCTTGTAATATAATTTTTGTTTTTCTTTGTTTTTGGCGCTTGTAGCTGCTTTGTAACTCCTGTATACCTGTATACCTCCCCCCCTCCTAGTCTGAGTCCTCCCGGACGACTATGAAGTGTCTGTGGGCGAAGCATTGTAGTTGTTTTGGTCATAAGTTCCCAATGCAATTGTAGAGCGATGATACAACAGTCTTTCCAATAAAGCTGCTCTTTGTTTGATTGAAGGATTGGTGGTCGGGTTTTGGGTTGTTTTTGGCACTTCGGTAGTAGAATCAGTAGATGGATTCTTCTTTACCTTGTTGTTCTTTTTCACAATCCAAATCTGCTTCCGCTTCGCTTGTGCTTGCCACAAACTCTTTGCGACCCAAACCTGCTTTGTTCTTTGTGTTGATTTCCTCGCCTTGAAATACCTAGGAGTTTCCGTTGATTGTACTGAAGGGAGTTCCTGTTTACAAATCTTTGGGATCCAAATTTGCTTGCTATAGCTTTGTGCCGTCATGAACTTCTTTGGAATCCAGATCTGTTTCACTGTCCTTGATTGTCTGGAATCACTCTGTTGTCTGGTATTGAAGACTCTGTTTTCCACCTTTGTGTTCTCTGGCACAACCTTTTTTGGTCTCCATACCAACTTTGACTCCGTTTTTTCCCAAGGTTGAGCTGTTATATTATTGCTTGTCTTCCTTATCCACTGTTGAGAATTCCTCGTCGAAGAGTAATCCGGTTGTATAGAAACTTTTGGTTGCCATTGCTTCTTCTTTTTCTCTGGTTGTTGTTTACCTTTGTCTTTGGATTTGTCCTTTGGAGTTGGCTCTGTTCCTTTGGTGAACTTAACTGATTGACTTTCACCTTCGTATTTGATAAGCACTGATTTAGAACTCCAGTCAATCATTGCATTGTATTGCTTCTGCCATGGTTGTCCTAGCAATAATGGATGTTGTGTAGCTTGGTCTTCAACCACGTAAAACATATGAGGATACACATACTGGTTAATCTGTATATGTAAAACTGTGCATCCGACAGTTTTGATTGAATTCTCAGAGTAACTCTTTAACTCTTGCTTGGCAGTTTGTAGTTTAGTGTCATTTGTCAATTGTCTATACAAACTGAGTGAAAGTAGGTTAGCTTGAGCTCCTGAATCCAATAGTGCTCTGGCTTTGATTTGGTTGGTTCCTACTTTGCATTCAATGATGGGTTCTTCTTTGTCATTATCCATTTCTGTTATACTGACTGCGTTTATTCGTATTGCTCCTTCATTGCGCTGTTTCTGACGCAGTAGTCTTCTTTTCTCCATTCTTTCCTTCGCCTCGGCTTGCGCTTCCTCCACAATCTTTTTCTTTTTCTGGACACGCAGCTTTTCTTGATGTATTTTGAGAAGCATGTCTTGGGTTAGCGGCAAAAGATACTTTTTCACTCTGCATCCACTAATCCAATTGGGCATTTCTTCTCCGTCTAATGTAGCAAGCTTGACGGCTCCACTTGGTGATAGATCTTTAATCACCAGAGGTCCCATCCCTCGCTTTTTAAGCTTCTTAGCATGCTGTTTCAGAGTGTAAACTAGGACATAGTCCCCAACCTTAAACTCTTTAGTCCGCACATGCTTATCAAAAAATTCTTTTTGTCGCCTTTTTTGAGCGTAGATAGAAGCTACTGCTTTTAGGCGAAGCTCATCTAGCTTTTCCAGGTCATCTATTCTATCAGAAAGCTCGTGCCCTGTCCACTCTAGATCCTTAGCCACCCTTAAGGTTGAAATCAAGAATTCTATTGGTAAGATAGCATTTAGCCCAAAAACCATGTTATATGGGGTCGTTCCTATTGATGTTTTATATGCTACCCTATATGCCCATAATGTTGAATGCAACTTCTGGTCCCAGTCAGTTCTCGACTCAGATACAATCTTCGTAAGGACCGTGCATATGGTTTTGTTTGTTGCTTCAGCTTGTCCGTTTGCTTGTGGATGATACGGGGCTGATTTCCTATGGATTACCATGAATTCATCTAGAAGGATCTCTATCACTTCATTTATAAAATGTGTGCCTCGATCACTCACAATTTCTATTGGCAATCCATATCGTACAAAGACGTATTCATATAGAAATTGTGCCGTGGTCCTGGCATCTGCTTTTTGAGTTGCCTTTGCTTCGACCCACTTTGTTAGATAGTCTGTAGCCACAACGATGTATTGTGCATGAGTCTTATATGCAGGAGGTGAAATGGGTCCGACATAATCAATCCCCCATTTTGCAAAAGCTCTTGCCCCCATCATTGGTCTAAGCGGCATATCATCTCTTTTAAGTGGTACTTTGGTCCGCTGACAGTCATCACACCGTTTAACGTATTCCTCAGCGTCCATATGTAATGTTGGCCACCATATTCCTGCGGCTAAGACAAGTTTTGTTGTCTTATCACCTGAGAAATGGCCTCCACCTACTCCTCCATGAGCTTGCTAGGATTATCACATACTCAGACTCTGATGCGCAAATCCTAAGCTGGTTGTCTTTACCTCTCTTATAGAGTTGATCTCCTATTAAAGCGTAATCTCTAGCTTCTGTCTCTACAGATTTCTGACGAGCTTTTGACGTTCCTTCTGGGAAAGTTCTATTTGTGAGATATTCAACAATATACTGACTCCATTCCGGAGCGATCATTATCTGATATAATGTCGAATACTCTGCTGGCGGTTTTGATGAACATACAATACATACAGTGACATATTCATGTACGCTTTCTTTCATTCCTGGCCAATAGACTCCCAATTGTAACAAATTCCTATATGTGTTCCTTCTTGAACAATGAAATGCACATTCCTGAACATGTGCTTCGCGCAGATATATATTATATTCCTCAGGATTGATGCATAGTCGTAAAACATGATCATTTCCCAATTGATACAACCTTCCTGCAACCAATTGAAGATTCTTGGATTGCTGAATAGCAATATGTTTCTGGTTGTATTCTCTTCTATCGAACTCTCCTCCATAGGTTAATAGGTTAACGACATTTTGAGACCACTTCGGTATCATTTCTATGTTGAACAAGTACGCGTCTGGCATGTCGTCATCTACTCCTATAGGGTCTTCTCCATTCGTCAATCGCGAAAGATGATCAGCTCTAAGATGTGTTTTTCCTTTCTTTACTACTACCGTGAAGTCGAATTCCAGTAAGATAATGAACCATCTCACTATTCTCCCGGTATTGCATGGTTTATTCACTAGGTAGAGCAAGGCTTGGTGATCCGTAAAAAACACAAACTTGTTGGCTAGAAGATAATGCCGAAATTTCTTCACAGCATATATCATTCCTAATCCCTCTCGCTCTGTTGTGGTGTAATTCTTCTCTGCATTGTTGAGCTGTCGACTGGCGTAACAGATAGGAAAATCCATGTTTCCTTCTTCTGGCTGAGCCAGAATGCATCCTATTGCATATGCCGAAGCATCTATATGCACATGGAATATCTTCTCCCAATCTGGTGATTTCAAGACTGGAGCAGTAATGAGTGCCTCTTTCAATTTCTTGAACGATTCCTCACACTCCTCTGTCCATTCAAAGTTCACTATTAGCCTGTAAAGTGGTTGGCCTATTATAGCGTACATGTAAATGAATCGTCTATAATATCCGCAATGTCCCATAAAGCTCTGTACTTGTTTCGCATTGGTTGGTCTAGGCATATCCACTATAACTTTTATCTTCTCTAAATCCGTGGATATTCCGTTTTGTGAGACAATATGTCCCAGAATTCTGCCCTGTCGGACCATAAACACACATTTCTCAGGATTGAGACAAATGCGATATGTCCTACATTTCTCAAATACTTTTCTTAGGTGTTCTAGATGCTCATCTCTCAGAAGAGAATGTACACATAAGTCATCCATGTATATTTCTAGAAACAACCTTAAGTATTCTTTGAAAGCATGCGTCATCAGCCTCTGGAAGGTTGCGGGAGCATTGGTTAGACCAAAAGGCATAACCCGATAAGCATAAATTCCCCACTCCGTTGCAAAAGCTGTTTTATGTTGATCTTCCAGTGCTATGGCTAGCTGGTTATATCCTGAAAAACCATCAAGAAAAGAGTATGTTGTTTTCCCTGATACACGCTCTAGAACATGATCAGTTATCGGCAGGGGATAATTGTCCCTGATTGTTGCAGCATTCACTTTCTTTAAGTTGACACACACTCGGAGTTTTCCGTTCTTCTTGGGTACTACCACAATCGGAGATACCCAATCGGTGTGTTCAATCTCGTATATGAATTCAGCTTCCATTAGCTTATCTATCTCTTCTTTGATTCGCTTAGCAAATGTATCATTATATGTGTATGGTCTCTGTCTGCTAGGCTTTGCGTCTTGTTTCAGTGGGATTGTGTGTTGGCATATCGATGGGTCAACTCCCTTTAAGTCCTTATAAGACCATGCAAACACATCCCTATACTCTCTGAGAAGACTCAAAAGTCTCTCTTCCTCGCCTGGAGACAAATCTGTGGCTATGTACACCGGTCTAGGTGGCTCACCTGGAGCTGCTAAATCAACTTTTTTTGCATCCTCCGGTCCGTCATAAGATTCGTTCTCCTTTCTCTCTCGAATAGGTGGGGTTAATACCACCTTCCTATCCTCTATTGTGAATTTCCTATAGTGAGAGGGAACATCCATGTTTTCCTTGATTTTGGCGTTTTCGTCCTCTCCACTCTCAATTTCTGTCGTCCAAACTTCTTTCAGAGTTTTCTTGAGCTCTCTGTACTTGTTTCTACGTTCTAACTTGGACTCCGTGTGTTCTCTGTTGCGCTTGTTCTTTTCTGATTTTTCTGTTTCAGTTTTCGTTCCATTCCTTTGAACTTGATTTCTTGAGCCTCTTTTGTCTTTTCGTAAGCTCTTTTGATCATTGCCTCTCATTCTTCCAGAAATCTTGTCCTTAACACAATCTTCCGCCTTTACTAGCATTAGGAATTGATTTTTTCTCTTATTCTAGGCATCGGATTGGTTCTAACCCCCTTTGTTTTTCTCTTTGCTCTATAGCGTTTCTGGCGTTGTTTAGTTTGGTTCGGAAAATCATAAAATCGGACATCCGTTATAGTTTCTTCGTTTCCGCTTGAATTGTCCGTTGACTCGTTGTCTGCTTCATTTCCCCACTCTGGATGATCGGGAATGTCGTGAAACACCTCCTCTTCATCTTCCTTTTCCAGTGTATCGTTCTTTTCAGTTTCTTTTTCGAGTACAGTTCTCAACATGAAGTACGGAACCACGTCGTACCCGTCCTTGTCGCAAAATTTCGTTGTGGGACCATCCGGAATTGCACAAACATCTAGGGTTGCTAGAATGTGTGTCCATTCTAATGGTTCAAGCGTGTCCTCTGGAAAGGGTTCTCCTATATAAGTTTCGTCTTCGATAGCCCTTTCTAAAACACATTCTTCTCGTTTCAGACTTCCACATTTCGAAGCTCCACACATCCATAACTCCTTGGGTTTACCTAACCAAGCTGGAAATTCGGATCCCGCCAAAGTAGCTGAATCAAACTCCTCTACCGGTGTTCGGTTCACATCTTTGTAGCTATGGTCTTTCAGGTTCACACGTGTAGTGGTTTCCATATTTCTCAGGTATATGTGATCGTAGCCCCAATCCTGGACCATTTTCAACTGTCTCATGAATGGTCTTCCCAGTATGATATCATAGTTATTCTCCTTGCCAAAATCGACAATAGCAAAAGTATGTTCGTATTCAATGCCGCAAGAAGTCACTACAACTTTCTCTAATAACCCCATAGGTTTCTCCATGTGTCCATCTGCTAATTGGAGTTTCAACCTAGTCTTCCTTATTGCTGGTTTCCCCCATTTTTTCCAGATTTCTTTTGTAGCAATGGCTACCCCAGCTCCGCTGTCTAGTATTGCCATCGTGTTCACTCCTTGGAATTCAACTGGTAAGGTTGTATTCCCCTCTTCACCTTCGCAATACTCTCCGACCTTGTTTAAGGGTACAGGCTTAGCGTTCTTTTGTGGTTTACTCAGCTCTTGTATACCCTCTTGCAGTCTCGATGTTGGGTCTTTTATCCCGAATTTCTCCAAGCATTTTCCTACAGTGGTCCACATATGTGGTCTTAGCCTCAAAAGCTCAGCTAGAGTGATAGTGCATGTCACTGGTGTTGACAAGATCTCTATCAATCCTTGCGAGTCCATGACTTTTTCTGATGAGATTCTTCGTGAGGGAAGTGCTCTATCTCGGATTTTGCTTCATACTCTCCTAAGTATGAAGGTAAGGTATTCAGTGAGTGAGGTTTGCTCTCCATTGTTCTAACAGAGCCCCCATCTCCCCAGTAAGATTGCAGATCCAAGTCCACTTGAGATCCTGCCTCAAATTCCACTATGGGAGGATTCCTGATGTCCTTTTCCCAATTTGTCTGATTAGCTTGGCAACTTAGCTCGTTTGCAAAGTTTGCCTCTCTCACTTGTTTCCAAAATTCATTGTAATCCTCATCTCTTCCGTAAGACCTCTGTATGACTGGATGAAAACTCTCTATCTCCTGATCGGTTGTGTTCAATACTATGCGGTCATCCTTGTGTGTATTTTCAGGCTTTTGTGCACTGGGAGTCTTTTCAGCTACCCGTGAAACGATAGTCTCTTGCTGAATTGGGTTTTCCGTTCCACAATTCATTGTTTCTTTTGGTGGTTCTAATAAGGCTTGTGCAGTCTCGATCATTCTCTGGCACATTTCAAGTCTCTGCTTTTCCAATTCCGCGTTTGGGTATGTCATCCACCTCTGTTCTTGTGTTTGGTTGTTCTTTAACCTAGCTTCGTAAGCTCTCATCAGTGCGTCCAATGGTTCGTGTACTTTGTCGACTAGCACTGATCCCCCTGAGCTTAAGCTCGTTGTTTCTTTGATACTCTTTTGTTTCGTTCTTTCCGGGCTCATCTCTCGTTTCCCGTTTTGACTCTCAAGTTTTTCTAATCTATCTTTAGTTCGCTTTAGTTCCTCAGCTAGAATAGCGTCTTCACGTTCTTTTCTCAACTTCATGCGTGCTTTTCTAGCTTTCCATGTGTTTCTCTGACTCCGCGGTCCTTGACTAACCATTTCAGTCGCTAACTTTCCATTCTCAGGTTCTCTAGTGGTTTTCTTAGCTTGAGCTCTAGTAACAACTTGCGTTGGTATCAGAGTTTCATTTTCAGACCCACTGCTGGTAGGAATAGTTTCTAGCATATTCAATGTCGTCTTTTGCACTTTGTTTGGATTCTTTGAACAATCCTCAATGAAGTGAGTAACCCCACACTCAGTGCAATAAGCGTTAATTCTAATGATTTCCGTATGTGGACAAACATTCATCAGATGGTCACCTCCACACTTGTAACAGGGTCCTAGTGCTGGTCTTGGTCCCATTTGATTCGTCCTTTGTGGATAGGATGGTCTTTGTCCTGTTAACCCTCCATGAGCTATGAACATCAATGTTCTTGCGTCCAAATTGTATCTCTCTTCATCAGAAGCACTTGTAACTGTTGGTGTTCCAACATTCCCAATCATGCCCCATGGTTCTGGTTGTTTGGGTTCTTCTGGTGGGTAATACACAGTTGGAGACATGTGTGCACCAGATTCTTCATAATAGGCTTGAACAGGCACTAAGGCTTGTTCTTCCTGATTCTCTAAGGTTGGTGCATATCTAATGCCCACTGGTCTTGCTCCTGGTAAAGGTGGTTGTTGTCCCAATACCGGTTGCGGTCTTTCTATCCCCATAGGTCCTGGTACATTTCCCGTTGGGTATCGAGGTACTGGATGTACTTGAGGTGGTGCTAATTGAGCAGGAGGTGCATACTGACGCTCCCTTACATACCCTTTGTTGTAATAGCACTCCTCTGTTGGATGGTTTGTCCATTTTTGTTCAATAGCACACCATTTCAGTGTTTTTGGCAATGGTTTTTGGTATGGTGCCATCCTTTTTAGAGCATCTTCTATCATTTGCTCTACATTTGGCATGGTTGTTGTTTGAACATTCTTTTTAGTGGTAGTCTCGCTCGCTACGGAGGAGGAGCTACTGGATGCAAAATCTGTATCCGCTGACACCTCTCCATAAACCGTACAGTTATCCACTAAGTACAATGCTTCTCTCGTTACTTGCTCGAAACTTGTACAAAGTGCAAGTCCTTCTTGAGAGTGTCGTTTCTCAGTCCCTCAATAAAGAGAACAGATAGTCTGTCATCTTGTGGTCGTTCACGTACTGGACATCTCTCAATGTATTGTTTGAAGTGAAGTGAAGCTTCCTTCACTTTTTCGTGTTCTCTCTGTTTAAAAGCATATATTTGTGAGACCGCATTGTGCTTAATCCCTCGTTTTGAGAATTCCTCAGAAAACTCTCTTAGCAAATGGTCAATGTCATGGAATCCCCCTATGTTTAGTGGTTGAAACCATGTCAATGCCGTACCTTCCAAAGTAAGACCAAATCCCTCGTATTGTGTATGGAAATCGGTTATCTGCTCAGCTCTTAAGACTTGCTTAAAGAGTGACACATGTGCATACGGATCTCCTGAACCACCATAATTCTTTGGCATACACTTCGCTACTTGAGATGGTCTCATACGTCTATGGTCTGCTACCAATCTCATTGCTCCTGTGTCCCGGCTAAAGCTTTCTCTAGCATCATGGACTTCATGGGTTACCCTTGTCGGTTCCCCTGCCCTGAATCTACTACTAGGAGGTAAATGTGATGGTTCCGCTTCGAACCTTGGACCTGGAGTGGTATATGTGGGGATTGGAACTGCACTACCTCGATTCGTATCCATTGACTCTCTGGAATGTAATGATCCCATTGGTCCGGGCTTCGAGTACTGAGGTTGACTGAAAGAGTCAGCAGCCTGAGTTCTTTGTCCTCCTGTCGTCATTGGGTTTTGCCTCCATTTGTTGGTGCTGGTCTTTGTGAGCTAGAAGTAACATAATACTGATGTAGTGGTCCCCCAAAGTATGTATATCCTTCTAATTCTTTCTTGCCCATTGTTGAGTATTGCCTCCCATACTTGTCGTAAGCAGCAATTTTCACTTCCGATCCCTCTGTGTAGGTAAAGACATAAAGTCTTTTTTGGTCTGTCAACTCTCCGGTGTAGGGTTCTTCACATCTATAATAGAGATCTTGCTCCCCATTATTATATTTGTATAGCCCCACATAGATGTTATCAGTGTTGATCCTTGTAGTTTCATTCTCTCTTCTTAACCTCGCATCAGGGAAGTTCATTATTGGTGCTTTCTCCTCGAGTTCTTCATCTACTTTGGCTTTGGTGCCCATCAATCCCCACTTGTCCACAATGTTAGGGTTTAGGACTACCAAGTACATGGTACCCTCGTCATCTAGATATCTATCTCCGCTATAGCTCACAGGCACTAAGTCCTTGAACTCACTAGGTCTCTCCTCTATCTTTACACAATAGCGGTCCATTCCATCTTTGTAGATCTTGGCACCTTGCTCATTGTCGTACTGGTATTTTATGAACAATAGCTTCATTGTGGCGGAAGGGTTTGATGATCCTGCTGCCATATTTTCTCTGTTGTTCAGGTTCAAGTGTTCCAAGTGTTCGGTGAAAATCTCGTAAGATCTCTCCGAAGAAGTATCAGAAACACTTCCTTCAAAGATCGGCTCTAATGGTTGCACCCAACTTTGGTTTACACTTCCCTCGGTTGATATGACACTTGCTTGTTCCCCTTGTTTTGGTTGGTTATTCTGGAGATTCCTGCCCGATCTCAAATTCATCAATTCCCCTAAAGGACTTTAACTTCCGTCTCGGCAATTTGTTTTCCCAAGTTTTTGTGGTCAGAATTGATCCAAACTGATTGATACTTGGTCAATTGTTTAATCTTGTCAGTTGGACAACTTCTGTTTCATCAAGTGAGAATTTTGTTGCAGTTATGCTGAAAAAGACATTATACGCGTATGATGTCTTTTTTCACAGATTTAGACTATTTTGGTTATGCTCACTCTCAGTAGCCCCCTTATGCTCTTTCCACTCACAAAATTCAGTTTGAACTCTGTTTGAGCAAGTTATGGCTAATTTAGGCTTTTCTTGGCAATTTTCCGCTTTTGACTTGTTTTGGGTCAATTGTGATCCAAATGGGATGAAACTTGAAATATAACCTCTAGACAGCTATTACAATGGATCTGTGTTGGCAAAGTATCAAAATATGTCCAAAATTAGGTCAAAGACATCATACGCGTATGATGTCTTTTTCATCAATTTGGGTCAAAACTTGATATTTATGCTTCCTACAGTGCTTGTAACAATCTTGTCAAGTCAGATATTAAAAATAAGCAGTGGATGTGCCAAAAGACATTATACGCGTATGATGTCTTTTGTCCCAGATTTTGACTATTCTTGGTTTTAAGCCTTCTCCAATGTTTATAATTGAGTTTCAAGTGTTTTTGTCAGGTTTGAATGTAAAAACAAGATCTGAATCCAAAATTTCCTATTCTTTGCGTTTCTTGGACTCCGACTTGTCTTTTTGGGTTTCTTTGAGTGTTAATGCTCTTGTTTTAAGTTGAAATTAGGGTATAACTCCCCTTTTGAACACTCTGGTAAAGTCAAAATTTCTGTTTTTGTCTCTGTTTGGTCACTTAGACATCATACGCGTATGATGTCTAAAGTTGCAGATTTCCAGTTTTTTGGCACAGAATCCTTCCTAAAGCTTTCTCAAGTGCTCAGCAACTCCTAGATACACAGAAAATTTCTCTGACTTTTGTTTATTGCAAGTTTCACTACTAACTCGATGGTTTAGTGATCTAACATGCAATCAACCATATCAAGCAAATACTCCAATGATTACTAGCTCTAGATTAGGATCAAATGAAGTCCTACCTAAGCTATTCCTAATCATAAAATGGGTTTGGTAATTGTGACTTTAAAGATATCCACTGTCAGTCACGGACTAGCAAATTCTTCTTCTATCAACAACTACTCAACACCAACAAAACAACAAACAAATCTAAGCTAAACTAAAAATACTGTCAACACGGAAGACCCAGGAATACCCCACTTCCTAGTATCTCTCGAGATCCTCGGAGTCCACCACTCCTAGATCTTTTCTAACTAAAGTATACAAAGTAGTTTATACGACTCACCTCGTAGGATTAGTCTAAGGTCACCTACTTAGGGCTCTCGTCCCCGGCAGCGGCGCCAAATGCTAAGGCGGTTACGCCGCTAGCGGAAGCTAAATAGCGAGAACTCAACCAACAACAGAATTTGTCAGACGAGGACGGAGCTTGACCCGCAGGCGCATGGAAACAACTAGGTGGGTGTCAAATCACCTACTCGACCTTCTAATGACAATCACTACTAAGGAAATCAAATCTAAGTTCTAAAATACGCAAGTGACTGAAATCCTTTCTACGAGCGAATGCTATACGAAACAGGATCTAGAATCATTGAATCGATCTCAAACTCAAGGGGAAGTCTATACACTAGGTAAGAACAACACCCTAAAGACTTGAACTGCAAAATCAACCTATAACCACTCCGTGCAGCAAACGCGTATGAAGACAGGCCGAAAAATACAGGTGATCGAAACTTGACCCCGATGGTACCAATGTGTAGCTCTACTCGTTGTGGTTCTATAGATATGCTGCATGCTCAATTCCGACACACGAGTTGGAAGAAAACTCACACCGAAGCTCGTAGGAACTTACCACACATAGAAGCTGATAGCGCGCACTCTTGGTATCTGTGCGTAGCTCTCGCCGTTTCTAACACAATGGCGGTGTCGCTTCTCCAATGGCGGCTCCGTAGCTCACGTAGCAAGTAGATAAGACTCTCTCTCTCACACTAGCTCTCAGACACAGTCACGACGCTCAAAAACTCACTTTGATTAATAAACTGAATCTCCCTTAGGTTACAAAACTTTGGCTTATATACCTCAGCCTTGGAGGTGAGAACATCTCTAACTAATTACATCAGCAAGTGAAATTACTTCGGGATTACAAGCTGGAAACTCAATGGAGTCCCGTTACTTAATGAATGGCTCAATTCAAAATCAATGTCGGAAAGACATTTATTACAATCAATGGTTACAAAAATGATGAGTGTGAGCAAAAATGTGGGTGTGATCCTCTGCTGGCTCAACAACGATAGAAACATCAATGTATAAAAGTAATACATGTAGCTTAGTACCTTTCGCATGTTACACTTGAAAACAAATTTTGAAGGCAAATTGAGATCGGACTCATTTAACATATCCTCTCGAACCTATCTTAAAGTGACATTTGATCTGACCACAACAACTATAAGCAAATAATTTGAAAACCATATCTCGATGGATATCAAGGGATTAAAAGCATTGTCACTTAAATCTTGATCCATAGCTACCAACTGACCATTCACTCGATGCCACCTCATGTAGTGGAAAGAAACTATAAAATTTTGTGATGCTATCATACACTTGCACACAACCGAGCGCTTGTCAACTTTGCACAAAATGCCTTCAGAATCACTGCTGACATCCCAATTATCATCCAAAAAATCAAGGCAAGTTTGGGATTTGCAGATAAACATGGTTTCTGTTTTTCTAACCTCATCATCGTGGAAGAAATCTATAAAGACATGTAATGGCATAAATAGACTGACTCGTACTTGCCTGCTTGCAATGTTTGGTCGCAAACACTTCAAAATTTCCTGATGAAGCTTGAGTCTAAAACACTCAGAGGTTTCTGAAGTTGGAACTGACCACTTTTGGGGAATCTTGTTGGGGAAGAGGGAAAGGTTTCAAAGTGCCAAATCCATGGACAGAGCAAGGGGTGTTGTAAAAGTAGTCATAAAAGAAAACTCCCCTCTCTACGAGAACTCTTCTCGCACTAGTTATGTACATAAGTTCTCCCACCGAAGCATGAAAAGCATCAAAAATACCAATTATGCACTCAACTGGTTGCCAGTCTTCTTTGTTAGAAGGATAAATATCTGCAAAAACAAAAGATAAGAGAATGGTCACAAGAAATACTCAACAAAATAACTTGAAGGATCTTTAAAGACTTTTTAGCAATATAGTAGTCACACAGTTTGGTCTATGAGCAGGAAACCCCAAAGGTGATTGTTGTAGTCGTAGTTTGGAGTGTATATATGCATGCTCAATGAGCACCTCTTTCACTGTCTTTCCCATTTGAGACAAGCAAAAATCTTTCACACGTCCTTTGTAGTTGTTGATGAATTCATTTGACGTCCGTTTTCTTCTTCTTGTTTGAAGCAGAACCCAACTACCAATGGTGATTGTGGTAGACATCCAACGACCATGGTCTAAGTCAAAGTTGTTGAATAGTTCCACAGATTTAACAGAGGTGGATGGTCGTCGCGGTCGTCTTCCTTCCATCTCTGCTTCTATTAGCTGCAAAGTGACACTACGCAAAAACGATAGAAGAAAAGAGGCTCACTAGTTTACACAAGAAGTAGTAGCTTGAAAAGTGTTCATCAAAAGGTGTGCCTCATTGAATGTGAGTTATGGCACATTCGACGTTCGTCGGCCATGGTAGGGGAATAATTTGCACAAATCGCGTCGCACCTTCTTATTCATATCTTTTTAACAGAAAAAAAACTCTTTTTTGAAAACACAAAAATTTGAGATAAAAATCAAATAAATTGGAGCTACCGTTGTGGTGACTCAAACTCTATTGGTCGAACAACATTCTCTCTCTAGCGCCAAAAAGTTCTTTTTTGAGTCGAAACTTTTCCTAATGTGGATGAACGAGAACGACATCCCAATTGAGAAGCACCAAAGGTGGAGTGCGTTCTTGTTGATTTTCAACCCCATGAGATAGCGGAGTTTCTATTGGTTTTGGGAAGGATCAATAGGTAGGTCCAACTTGTTTTTTGAGAATGTAAATGCATCTTATTTCTTTGACAATGTGAATTACATTCGAGTGTTAAACAGGGCCACAAGGGTTTCAATGCCTCACACAACTGCGCATGATATATTCATGATGAGAAAGCTAGGGTTGGCGGACCCTACTTCACTCCTACAGAAATTTTTGAAAAGAGCACATCTCGCAGCAAAAAGGGCTTTTAATTTTAGGGGTCCAAACAATTCAAAGTGGCTAAATTGCCAATGGCTGTCCTTGTGCAACTCATTTGGACGGTATGCTTGAAACCAATGCTAAATGAAAATATGTTTTGATTGTGAAATCTTATTATGTGAATTTTGATTGTGTCCTTGGCAAATGATAGGAAGAGTTCCATGATATGTATAGTAGTAAAACGGAAGGGCTGCCATCAAAAGGGAGTTTTGACTACGAGTTGGCACCTGACGCATATGAGGAAAGCATCAATCTAGCGCTACCTCAAACAGAGCAATATTTCACACACAAAGGGCTTGAGATAGCAACCATTGCAAATCCAGAGAATGGCAACGATTTTTTCCAAAAATGTATATCATTTACAAGTTGGAGCGAGAAGACCCCAAAAATGACACCCTCGAGAGTGGCAGAGGTTGCGCGTGCATTAGCCCAAAAGAGTAAGCAAATGTGATTTAAATCATTTGATATCTTTCTCTTTTGATTATGTCGCAATGAAAAATAAATCTCGCTTCTCCTTTGCTAGGAAGTGCCGCTTAATTGATTTGCTCCAAGGTGGTGAAGCATCCTTGAAGGAGAATGGAATAGGGTTGACGGAGAAGGCAGGGATCTAGTGGATTTGATATCATGGTATTGGTGGAAATTGGAAAGGTTAGATCAAAGTGAGTATGTTCTTGAATCAATTTTTTGATAATATAACTTGTGACCTATTATTTGTTGCAGGAGAGTGCTTGAGATGGCCGAGAAATGGAGGGCGAGAATCATCATGTCGCTATCCAACACGAGAAGGCTGAAGAGAGGCATGGATGCACACTTGCACACACATTATAGACATATAGGCAGAACCACTTTGACAAAGCCTTCAAGAAGTGGAGTGCACGGACCAAGTCCACACAAGATCCCGAAGAGCAACCCCACTTTGCTTGCACGACACGATGCATGTTGTACAGGTTTGACATCTTTGATTGACACATTAAGAATGTAGTAGGATACACTAATCTTATTCTCGGTGGCTCAAAACATTGTGGTTTGTCTTATAGATGGTAGAGAGATGCTCTTGTCTTCCCCATTCCCGAGCATCCCAGTGATGCATGTGCAAGTCGGAGAGAGAGGAGACAGAGAGGAAGCACTATACGTAGGTATCATACTATGTAGTTTTTACCTTTGCCATGCAGCAATACGACATGGGCACAATAACTATTCTTTTTTAATTAATAGCGGAGCATACTGCTTCACGGAAAAAAGCCGTTGTGATAGAGGATGCACTATCTCCAAACACAACAAAGAAACTGGACAAAAATAAACAGGCCTCAAAGAAAGACCCAAAGATTGGCTCCACATCGGCCCCGCAAGCACCATTGGCTGACCGGCAACGTGGGAAGAGAAAGAAGAGAGCTGTTGTTTCCAGTGATAGTGAAAGCGAGCATGTGGTTAAGGAGTATTCTGTAGAAGTCAGTGATAGTGCTCATAGCCTTTGTGCTATGAGCCCCACAATGTACTGACACTTTTCTTCACTCTAAGACCAGTAGGGGGCATCCAGGAGTCCCCTCCATGTTCACCATCACATGTCAGGGCTGCAAAGGACCTATCAGACATGGCCAGAGTGGTCAGAGAAAACCCTCCAGGTACGTGAAAATGGTTAATGTTGTGTTGTTCTCTTTAGCATTTCTTGAAAGATATATTTGATCTTATGTTGAGCATACAGATATGCATGTAGAGCCATGCCACTTTGCAGTCCATGCTAGTGTCAAGTGCTTGGCAAAAGCTATTCCAGATGTGTTGGGCAATGACACATAAGCCACACTAACTTACCTTCAAAGTTATGTCCACAATTATAGTGCTAGAAAAGATTGCATGCAGTTCTATGCAGTCACTACATATATTCTTGGGCTATCTAGCAGAAACAGGGTGGATGAACCCCAGCTTGAGATTGGGTGGTGTAAGTTTGATGTACATGGCCTTTCCCTCACACACTAGTCCACATGCAGCTAGCACGGGTGGGGTTCCTTTATGGAACCAATGGGATAGTGAGCTTGTGGATACTACATTCCTTCTGGTAACCGAGTTTCTTTTGGTTGATGGCATGGTTGTGGCAACATGTCGTGCAAAACATCCATCCATTGTCACTACGAAGACAGAGGGAGCTCATTTCCAGTTGTTGAGGATATTGTACATACGGCTGCCGGAGTCTAGTTGCACAATTGTTCGGGACTATGTAGAGGGGGTATGTTATTTTTAGTTTTGACATTGAATAGTATCTTTGATGTTCACATTTCAAAATATCAACGTTTTACTGTTATTCATAGGTTGGTACTTTGTTGCTAGTCATTTTTTCACCCCCTAGAACCGGTGTGTGTCGGCTTTTGAGGTATGATCGAGTGGATGGAGAGATTGCAGCAAATGTACGTGGCTTCTCTGCAGATGACGACATGTTGTGGGAGAAGCTACCAGTTATAGATTCCACACAGTGGACGCTTGATCGTATGGGCAAGCCTTATCGTAGAGGTGTTGAGAGGAGTCCAGCGTTTGCCAGGTGCTAGAAACTTATTGGATGTTTTTTCTTGATGTTCCTATAAAATTAGAGGTATAACAAATCTAAAGATTTATGTTGTTTTTTAGATGGCTACTAGGTACCTTCACAAACATGGGAGATGATGTGTTGGATTGTTTTGCAGGAGTGGGGACATTGGCAGCACAATGTTTATTACTATGCAGGCATTGCATCAGTTGTGAGAAGGATTGGTCAGTTTTCCTTGCTTTTCTAGAGCAAGCTCAGTGCCTACCTTCCAATTTAGGCTCAACATTAATGTTTCATAGGAGTGATAAAGCTCAAGTAATTGAGCATCCGAAGCAGGTGACAGAGTAGCTTCATCCGTTGGAGCCACCTTTGCCGACACCACTCAACAATTAGGACGGGGCAATAGCAGCTCCATATACTACTTTCACGGCCCCAGTTTTGGCATGGCATGCAACTTGACCATCTCCCAGTGCATTCATTGCCTCCACATCTGAGGCCCCGCCCAGAGTTGATCCATTGCCTCTTTCACTACCTACAGCCCCCCCCCCCCCCCCCCCCCCCCCCCCCCCCCCCCCACATATGGTTCGTACCCTCTGCCATTTGGAGGAGTTCCCCCACCATTTGGTGCATTGCCCCCGTTGGCACGACCTTTGTTTCCTCCCGGAGCATATGACCCCCCACCACCCTTCTTTCATCCACCTCACCCATGATGTATCCCCCCCCCCCCCCCATATGTATTTACTTTTGATGCAATGGAACACATAGATTTGGGGTTTGCTATATGAAATAGACCATAATTGTGTATAAGGAACTTCAGTTTGTCTTATCAATAGTGTACTGAATGCATCCATGGTGGTTTTTGTTTGAATGTAAGTTGGTCATGAACCTACAATTAAATTTTAGTTGAAGAGAGAGAGAGAGAGAGAGAGAGAGAGAGAGAGAGAGAGAGACAAATAGAGGAAACAAAAGAGAGAAAGACAGAGATGTGTAGATTATCCCATCTTTTGGAAATCCGCTCGCCCGATTCTTAAAAAGCACTCGCCAGAAATTGATCGCCCAAAAATTGCGCCCGGCACAAGGTAGAAGTGGTAATTACTAAAGAGATAGTGGCTGAAGCTCTCAAGTTGCCAACAGAAGGGATGACCATGAGGGCTAGAGACAGAAAGACAGCAGGTACCTTCACCAAGGAAACCACTACGGCAACCTTTGCCGATCTCATTCAGAAGCAAGTGGAAGAACCAGCAAGATTATATCATCACCACTTCCACTTTCTAGCGAAGAGACCGCCAAGGTACACAACACCCAATCATGCACTTGCGACTACATTTACACAAGTGCTAAAGTTGACAGCCAGGCAACCCATCAATCACGCACAGTATGTGCTATCCACACTAAAGGGTACAAAGAAAGAGGGCAAGATAACCTATCTGGGAGCACCTGAAGTACTCACAAGAACAGCATACCATGCTATTGACATGGCAGACAATTTGCCACCTGCCCTAGATCAGAACACATGGATTATGTCTGCACGGCCATCTCCTCAAGCCATAAGGTCCACAAAATGAGTTTACAAATCTGATGAAGAATCTTCAGAGAGCTCTCATGAAGCACATAGCAACAAAAGTTCAAACAATGAAGAGAAGAGAGTCATACGTGAGGAGATGAAGAAGAAGGCAGTGGCCACACATCAAGAAGAGCCTCAGCATAAAAAGGTGAGGATTGAACAAGAAAAAGAAACCTACGAAAGAAGCCGCCAAAGCTGTAGACGAGAACCCTAGAAAGTGGGCACCAAAAGAGCTAAAGGCCCCCAAGAACAGAAAACCCTGCACGGAAAGAAGCAAAAGACCCAAAGGATTTTTGGAAAGAATGTACCAAAAATCGGAAGCATTAAAGCTAAAAGAAGCCCAAGAAGCTGAGAGAAAAGCTAGAGAAGATGCATCTGAGCAAGAAAAACAAGGTGAGGCCCAACACAAACAAAGTGAGATGTCTCCCAGACCATCATCACCTGCTACATAACAACACGACCACCCCATGCCAAGCCCTCCACCATCAACAATAGATAGACCCACAAAGGGTGAACCAACTAAAGAAAAAGAGCCTCGATCGCAAGAAGTAGCAGGATCTGAACAACAAGCAACAATCGAACAAACCAAGCAAAGGAGTCAGAACCAAAAAGGGCAGCAAGTCCTGAATCAGAGGAGACCACAAGTTTTGAGCAAAAAAAGTCACAAGAATCAAAAACCACACCATCTACCACCACCTAGCAGGAAACGTCTAAGGCATCCACAAAGCCTCAAGAAGACAAATCGGTAGAGACAAAAGCACAGCCTCAAGGGGAAGAACAAACCCAACCGCTACCACAAACAACCGCCACAGCCCCACCAAGAGAATCACAAGAGACTGCCAAAATGTTTAGGGAGCTCACAAGAACTGAAGACTGGCAGACCAATGATGAGCTAATTCTCCAAGTTAATGAATATGCAAAGCAAATGCAAGAGATGACAAAAAAAATGCGGTCAACAGCAACACTTAGCCGCAGTGTTAATGCTAAATAATTGGAAATGGTGATAGATGCTCTTCAAGGAGAGCTAGAAAATAGATTAAATGTCATCACCAATCTGCAAAAATAAGTCCAAGAGTTGAAAGTTGAAGCTGAACAGCACCAACTAGCCCAAGAAAAGCAACAAAAGGAAATGGAAGAGCTAGGTGAACTTCTCATGAAGTTAACAGAGGCTTGCAAGACCAAAGACAAACAATTGATAGAAGTTACCAACGAACTCTTAACTACAACTCTACCAGTTCAAAAGATGTAGCAAACGCTTCAATACAATGCTGAGAGCAGAGGATCAACGATCATGCAACCTTCTTGCGATAGATAAGGGAAAATCCTACAGTTGCCTCGATCAAAGGTACAGATGAAGTGTATAAAGCACTGGAGAAAAAGAATAAAGATCTCGAGCTAGATCTGAAGCTAGAGTAGTCACAATGTAGAGACATTGCATTAATACGGGTACAAAGAGAAGAAGAACTGCTCAAGGAGATAGCAGAGCTGAAGAGAGTTAAACAGCTACTACGGGATGGACAGCAAGAGACACAGGAAGAAGCAGGTACATCCGAACAACCCCACATTGATATTGCCTCAGTCTCATTTGCTGAGATGGAAACACAACCAGTAAAAGGGCTTGGGGGAGAAGAATAATTTCAAGTACCACTAACAGATGTCGATCAAGAGCAGGTGGTCCAATTGTCAAAAGCTGAAGAAGATGCGCTTAAGGAGAAGGTTGCTCAGGAGATGGATGACCAATGGAAGGTAGCGATGGATTGGGGGTTGATAATTCTTCATCCTGTCAATGTTACTCAACTCACTCCCAACCAAATCAATGCAAAATGGCATCAGCAATCACTGCCATACCCCTTTATCAAGGAGACAAAGACATGCAAGTAGAAGGCGCAGATGATGTCCACCCCAAGTGGAGAAAGATCTGGCTAAACAATAATCCTAGATACTTGATTCTGTTCACAAGAGAACCTGCGGCACTTTAAAGAGACCCAACTTTTTGTCAAGAGTAAGGGCGTGGCAAGCACATGAGGCAATGACAAAAAAGTGGCCTACATGGCTGAATTATCCAAGATTGCCAGGTCCAGATAAGGGAACGCCGACAGAGGAATACACGGTGAAAACCCTAATGCATGCCATGTCATTCTTCAAAAGTCTCCCTGATCTTTCATGTGCTATGCTCTACAAAATTTACCGAATGCTACTCACATGCATTGAAGTCTTTCATGAGCCAGAGCAAGCAGGAGCACCGTGGTTGTCCTTCCTTGAAGGCAATAAGGGTCTATGCTATGACCTAAGCAGCCAACCTTTTGAAGAAGTCCTCTATGGCTTCTACACCCACTGCATGTTCTTGCCATCTCATAATATGTTGGTTTTTGAGGAAGTGTTCTACACAGGGTTTTTCACTTGGCAAACGAAGATTTTTGGGCTAGTGATCAGCAACTTGACTTCCAGATTCGTAGGCTAGTCCGTCGTCAAGTTAAAGAACAGAGTCACTATGCAATTTTTGCAGGTTCCAGACAAAGAAAGAAAGATCATATCTGAAAAAGCTTTACATGCACTTAAGGACCGTCTCGCCAGCCGTCAACCCGAAGATTATTTCAGCCCATAAAGTTGTGTCAAGGGACGACACAGGCAAGGAGGGGGGGAATGTTAGCAGCAAGCTAACTTGGATACCATTTTTTGGAGCTCTCATTGTAAAAATATTTATTATTTTGATGAATTGGGAATATAGTAACTCCTAATTTCCTAATAAACCTGGTAATTGATGAGCCGAGGCTACAAGCTTCTAGATTGTATCAACCTATCTTTAGTTAGAGCTCCCAGATTATTAGTTTTGACCACCAAAAACCTTGGCTAAGGTATAAAAGCCAATTTTTGTAAGTTATTTTCAATTTTTGGATAATGAAATACACAACATGAGCTAACGGTACTGCTCACTTCTCTCCTTTTCACGCTTCCTACTTCCTCCCCGATCGTCACATTGTAGTCGCATCTGTTGCATTGCAACCGAAGGTAAGATCTCTACGCATTGACGTAAGCATTTCACAGTATTTCGTAGCTTTTGGTGTCACCGACCCGCAGCCTAATCTCATCATAAGTAGGAATTCAAAATCAAAAAGTAAGCATAGGTGGGCTATTGGGGCATCATTGCTAAGCATTTAGATGCATTCTGGGTCAAAAACGACTAGGTCAAAAATCCACTACTCTTAATAATCGCAATTTTTGCACTTGACCTAAAGTGGATTTGAGACCATACGCATGTGTGCTTAGGTCTTATAAATAGGTCCTAGAATTTTCGTTACGTTTGGATGTCAGTTGATGCTGTGACGGATGTGATTTGTTTGCCGATGAGCGATTGGCTTTTGGTGATTTCAGTCACTTGAGTGTAGCTTGAGTTAGATGAAAATTGTTTGTTGTTTTCCAAGAGATTTATTGGGTTCCTAGGATGATCCTTAAGATAACGTTTCCCTTTTTAGTCACATTGCATGCAATATGCTTCAATTGGCTTAGCATTCTTATCAAGTTCTGGGTAATCATTTTTCCATCATCCGATCCACAATTACGGTAGTTTTCCACTATCAATTTGGCCATTTTTTTCATCACGGGTGTCCTAGCCCCCTAGTATACAATGAAATACATACGTGTTTTCTTTGGAGGTGTCTGATAAATTGGTTCAGCCATGGCAGTTTGAGATTGTTCTTCCTCTGCTACCACAATTGATGAACTAGCTTTATTGTATGACATAATCAGTACTATGGCCTACTTCTCCACTTGTCCTTTGGGCATTTGTTTCATCATGGGTGGACTAGCCCCTTGGATTGTCATGAAATACATGGGCGCTACCTCTGGAGGTACCTGATAAACTGGTTCAACCATGGTATTTTGTGATTGAATATACCATTATTCCTATGCTACCACAGTCAATGAACTAGCTTCATTGTATGACATAACAAATACTATGGCTTGCTCCTCCACTCGTTCTTCAGGATGCATATACTTGACTTGTATTGCATTGTTTTCGAGTAGTGGTAATTGTTGGCCTAGCATGGGTTGTGGTCTCTGCAAATCCATGGGTGGCTTTTGCATTTGTCCAATGTTTGGTGATACATATACGTAGGTCATCCATATGGTCTCATAGACATATATTAGGTATGTTTGTCGTACTTTGGTGGTTAGTAGCACGCATTAGTCTCATGGTTTGTCCATTTTTCCTTGATAGAACACCATTCAGATGGCCTCATTAGTCCCATGGGTTGCCCTTGTGGTGGACCTTGTCATGGCCCTCTCACTGGCATCCTTTGCATATTGCTCAACATGTCATTCATTTGTATGAGCATATCCTCTATGTCGTTCAATGAAGCTACCATAGTGAATCCTATTTGTGTTGGCACAGTAAATGTATCTTGCTCACTCTATGTATCTTTCACAGTGCTCTCTTAGTTAAAAATCTTACAGTTCTCCCCTAAGTCTATCGCATCCAAGATGCATGCTTCCAAGGTAGTGTGTTTCTTGCTATAAAGTAGCATGCAGCTCCTTGTTGAGTAGACCTTCAAGGAACAATGATACAAGCCTCTCTTTGGTTGGAATTTCCAACTCTGATCATCTATCAATGTATTGCCTCATTCTACAAGCACAGTCTCTCACAAACTCTCCTTGTTTTTGTTTAAAGCTATAGATTTGTGTTATCGTACTATGCTTGATTCCCATCTTCTAACAAGCAATAATAAATCTCTTAGCCAATGTTGGCAAGTTTGTAATGGATCTAGGAGGTATAGTATGGAAGTAAATCAAACCTTCTAGGATCATTCCAAATCCTTTGAATTGAGTATGGAAGTCAAAAATTATCTCAACTCTCAGCACTTGCTTGAAGCTTGCTAAGCGGTCGTATGGATCCCTTGATCCACTGTATTTCTTGAATCATTTTAAAAATCAATTGGTCTAATTATTCAATGATACTCCATACATGTTCTCCTAGTCGCTCGGTGGTCCTCCATCTAGGTCTTCAAACGAGTTGCTATAGGTAGTGGTGACTAGGTAGTGGTGGTCCTCTATCTAGGCCTTTAAACGAGTTGCTATATAGTGCTGATTCATTTGGCCCTCTTCTGGATCTAGTGTCACCCATTCTTTCTCTATTCATTGTATTTTCCACTCCTCTCACCCAATTCTTATCATTGAGGTGGGTTCCTCGACCTACATTGCCCCCATCAATCGGCCATGTTGTCAAAAGATCTTTCTATCAGTCTAAATATTATATCCATGTCACGTTCCATTCCCATAATCATTTCCTTGATCAAGTGGCCCCGATATATGGTTTGTTTGACCTCTCTCAGGGTCATCATAACAAATTTATTACTGAAGCAATCCCTAAATAGGCGTATCAAAAGGTTTGCTGCAACTTTTCCTTGATCTTGAAGATATACATGATCTTCAAGTGTGTTAAATGCCTTGTTTTTGCATGAGCTATCCACAAAAAATTTGGCACATTATTTTCCTCCCAACAATAGACTCCTAGCCCTTGAGTTGTCAGTAGGTATATTCTTTAGAGGTTTGACATCAATCTAATCATAACCTTCTAACTCTAACACAAGTGGTCCTTCTTTGCTAGTCATGTCTAGAATCAATGAATCGACTTCTAGTCCACATCTATCCATAGTGTCAAGATTTATAATCTTTAAGTATTGCACTCTATTTTAGTCCATGTAGAAGGTCTCTTGCTTGTTGGCTCTAACCTTGTCTTCAAATTCAATAGTATGATCTTAGATCCTAACGACACACTTCTTATTAGGATCTAGATAAATATGAGTTTTGTGCTCTTTGGTCTTGTAAAAGGTCAATAAATGCTTGAACTTGAGCGAGGTTCCATCACCCAAATGAGTGGAAAAGGAAGAAATCTTTGATAGAATTGGAGTAAGTGTCTGGCACGTTTTTAACTATGGTCTCTAAAAGTTTCCCTTAGTTTACACTCTTCTCAGTTGACACTCTACTCTTGGTTTCTCGATTAAAACCCTGATTTTCTAGTACACGACATGATCAAAGGTACATAAAGACCAATAATAATCAATGAAAATGAATACCTAGCCTATAGTTCCAATACCAACCCGTTGCAATTGTTGTATTCCCAAACTAGCCGTTAACTCAAGCTTGATCTCAACTTGCATGTAAAATTAAATAGTCTACTAGTCAGTCTATTAGCTACAAGTATGTACAATGCCTCCCAGTCAAAAAATTTAGTCTCAATTTACAAAAATTGCCAAAGGATCAATATGCTCAAAGTATCAAACAGTGTACAAATGACTCCAAATTTCTCAAGCTATCTGTGTGATAGGTCTTCTACCCTTTGCAACCAGAAAATTTAAAAAATGACCTCTCTGGCTAGCAAAAGATAATAAGCAGGCTTATTATTTATTGGCTTAGAAAAGTCTTATTTTACACTTTTGATGTTCCCATTGATTAAGGGTGTGTTAAAATAGCTTTGAATCAACTTTATCAACTTTGGGAAAGTTTTGTTTAATTTTGAAACAATTTCAGTGCTTGACAAATTTTGTTGCAATTCAACTGATGATCCCATTCAAAACTTTTCCAAATCAATTGAAATTTGACACATGCACTCTATTACCACCCTAAATCAAATGCCCTTCAAGAAAATCACCAAAACTTGAATTTCTAGGGGGTGGAGATAATAAGCACGCTTATTATCTCTCGCCTTGAAATGAAGGCTTTTTTCTACATTTCTCAATAGTTTCAGTGTTTTGATGCAATTCAAGTGATTATCCCAGTCAAAACTTTTCCAAATTATTTGAAATTTAACACATGCACTCTATTACTACCCTAGATCAAATCCCCTTATGGAAAATTACAAAAATTTGAATTTTTAGGGGGTAGAATAATAAGCATGCTTATTATCTATCGACTTGAAATGAAGGCTTTTTTCGACTATTGTTGGACTTTAACTGGATGTACTCACTATAATCAAGTCACCTGGTAAATTTTGTTTAGATTGATTTTTTAAGTTTCTAGGCCAATTTTTTTATCTACTATTATACTTCAATAAAAATTATGTTAATAGGCACTTTACAAATCCACATAACTTTAAACTTGAATCACTTGCTCAATGCACTATGTTCTAGCATGTGGTAAAGCCAAAAGGTGAAAATTTTGCATCTCTATGTCAAAAGATAATAAGCATGCTTATTATCTTGGGGTCTAGATTTCCAAGTTTTTCAACTTTTGGTGATTCACAGAGTTACTACAAGTGTTTTAAGACCTATGAAGAGGTTTCATCCAATTTGGAACAATTTTGGTATACTTACCTTCACGTACGTGTTGATCAGAGGTGGAAGTAGATTTGGCTCAAATTTTGCACATGAATGAGTAGAGCCTTGACAAAATGTGTTTATACTTCACCTTGACAAGCTACTCTTGAGCTTAAAGTCTAGCTTTCAACCTCAAGAAAAAAATGATTATTATCTACATGCCTAGAATTGCAATTTTTTAATATTCTTATGCTATTTAAGTCTAATACAGTAGATTGCAAATACTTTTGTCTAGTAAAATTAAAATTTGCATGCATTAATCATAGAATAGATAATAATATCTTATTTTGCTAAAATTTAAATTTTTCTCAAAGCTAGTTTTGACGTACCAAAGTGTTTCCACAGCATTTCACATACAAATTTTGGACCAAAAATGTTGTCTAGTGGTCTTTTGAGCTTACCTAAACAACTCACTGACGACAATTTAGAGGGTGAGATAAGTCAAAAATCCACCATGATATCTACTTAACCTACTCCTATTCAAAACAGCAAGAAGGTAGTGGAAAGTGTCCACAAACACTATCTTCTTCTTGTTTTTTCTTGTGAAATGAGTGTCAACTTTCAAACTCTGACATAGCTAACTCATGAACCACTAAACATTAACTGAATTTCTATCTAAAGGTACTTAACAAGTACAACTACTCCCAAGACACCTCTACACAGTTGAAGACAACCCTTCTAAACTATGCAATTTCTAAAAGATGGTATTTTTCTCTAGGTAAATCTAGAGAAATTGTTTTTCTCTACGTAAACCTAAGGGAAGTGTTGCACAATAATCTCTAAATTTTGAATTTTTCTCTAGTTTGGATCACCTCATCCCCGTTAATAGTGCCAAATGTAAGTGCGTTGGGGGTTGCCAAGCCTCAGTCTGACTTATTGTAGAGATAGCGAGAACCACATACATAAATGTCATACCATGTGACTAATGCATGGAGGCTACAAGAGGTTTTCAATCTCTTGGAAAGCACACTCAATCCCTATCTATTCAATGCATCACTCATTTGTATGTCAGGCACCAAAAACTAGTCATAATATCCATAAGCAAAACCTTGATGATTCACCAAGCAAACGAAGTCTAATCATTACCATACTTAAAGGTCAAGTGAATAGAGCCTAAACACATATGTATAAGGTCTCAAATCCATGTTTCAACCACTTGCCAAAAAAACAGTTATTATCTACAGAGCTATTTTAACCTAATCCAATTCGGGTTGAAAATGCAAAGTTGTCTTCACCTCTCCTATGCTCAAAATGCAATTTGGATACTTAAATCTTAAGTTATTAATAGATTGAGAAGAGGATTAACAACAAAAAACTCATGGAATCATCACAAAAAACTTAATGTTTGGTAGAGCTTTCACATGTGAACACGTTGAAGCAGACGACATTCAAAAAATAGACAACTCATGAGGGAGTTATGTTGCTAGAGACGGTCGGATGGACAGAGGGCCTACAAAATACACAATGTGAGACTGAGGGGACTGGTGTTAGGAAATAGGGCATAGCTTAGTAGATAATTGAGTAGATTACTTAATGAAGAGAGTTAATTTTCACACACAAGAGATTATAAAGTAGAGAGAGAGATCATACACGATATACGTGGTTCACCCAATGTGGGCTACATCCACGTGAAAACAGCCTCTCAATGGATTTAGTACTTCAAAACAAGAAGTAAGTAAGTTACAAAGGGATCATACCCTTTTGGAGCTCCCACCTTGCTTCACTCTCACCACCTCACATCAACTTCACAATGCACCACAATGCTTCACAATCCGTTTTTGTGTGTAGAAGAGGTCTCTTTTTATAGGTCAAAAGGGTTGCCCTCTCTCATGAGAGGCAACCGTGTGTAGCCGCCCTTGTGTTGACAAGTCCAAGTTGGACCCTCCAATCCGCCCATGTGTGGCCGTCCTTGAGAAAACAAGTCTGCGTTTGAAATCGGCCACCGGCCATTGAATTCGGCCACCGACCATAGACTACCAGCCATCGGCCAACCAACCAAACGATCAGCCGTTTTTTGACCACTTTTTGGCCGCCGGCTAGCCATAATATTTCTACAAAAAGAAATATTCCGTCTGATGAATGATTTTTCTTCACGCACGATGGCTTCTCCTCATAAAGGGGGCCTTACAAATGTGCGTTTTGAATACAAAAAATTACAAGGGGTAAGTCAAGCTCCATACATAACAATTGGAGCCTGCAACTCTTCCCTAGCCATGCCCTATATAGGCCTTGCCTTGATAATAATAGGGCCCCCTTGATCGCATGGCTCCATCCTAGCCCTTGGCATGTGCGGTCTTACCCTAGGCCTGACATTACTCCCCCTTGGAGAAGTGTTTTCATCCTCAAAAACAAAAGTGGTTGTATTGAAATTACATAAAAGTGTAAATTGTGTATTCTGTGCATAGATCCTTGGGGAGGGGTCTCTCTCTCTCTCTCTCTCTCTCTCTCTCTCTCTCTCTCTCTCTCTCTCTCTCTCTCTCTCTCTCTCTCTCTCTCTCTCTCTCTCTCTCTCTTCCTCTTCATGTGTTATCTCTCTCCAACTTTCTCAAAGCCGTACATGTATGTATCTCCTCTCTCTCTCTCTCTCTCTCTCTCTCTCTCTCTCTCTCTCTCTCTCTCTCTCTCTCTCTCTCTCCATCTTGTTTAGCTTGACCACAAATATTTGTTGTCTGGCCTTCATACCTTTGAGTAGACGATTGTCTTTAACTAATTGAATCTTTGGAATCCCATTCTTTCCCTGTACTTCAACTTTCTTTGCTTGACTATCTCTAAAGCTCATACTACCTATGCCACAGTGGATGCTAGCGTGATTCTTAGATAACCAATCCATCCCAAGAATTCCATCTTACATTCCAACTGGTAAGGTTCTAAAGAAAGCTGAAGTAGCATGTCCTCCTAGTTCAAAGTCAAGGGTTCCCACAGAATATCATGATACCATGGTTTTCCCATTAGCCAATTCTAATGTCATGGGTTTAGCTTGTTTTTATTCAAGTTCAACTTTTGCAAGCATTTTGGAGATAAAAAAGAATGAGTACTGCCACAATCGATGAGGAGGTTAAAAGGTTTACCTTGATGGGTTGCTGGTGTTTGAATAACAGCAGATTGTCTTTGGGATCCAGGGTTGTCAATAGCTACATAAATTCTTTCTCTCTCTTCTTCTTCACCAAGGGTAGGCTCTCCTAATACTGCATGTATATGGGCATTCCTACCTTGACCTCTTCCAAAGGCTCTGGCTGCTCTTCCTCGTCCTCTACCTCACCCATTGTTAAGTCCAAAAGGACGGTGTCTTTGATCTACTTCAGTTGTTGCTACTGCTCTATTAGTCAGACACATACATCTATTCCGATAATGTCCCAACTCTCCACATTCGAAGCATCGAATCTCCAAGCGTGAAGGATTTTGAGCATTAGCAGTACAAGATCTTTGTGGTTGTCCATTATTATTGGGAAGCCTTATCGGACGTCTGGCACCGTTAAAACTCTGATTTTGTTCAACTCTCCTTCTAATCCCTTGCTCCATCATTAAGGGCTTAGCTCGTAGTAAAGCATCTTTCACAGTAGTAGGTTTCATGGCTTCTAATCGCGAGCTGATTGGTTATCTTAAACCTTGACAAAAACGGGCTACCTGCTACTCTATGGTCATTGGCAGAGCGTAACGCCTTAGCCTTACAAACTTTGAGTAGTACTCTTCCAAGGTTGAACTGTAATGCTTTAAGCTGAAGAACTCATTCATATTTCAATGCTTCGTGTGCAAGAGGTAAGTATCTTTCCTTCACTGCCTGCTTAATTTCCCTTCAACTCTGGGAGTTCTCCAATACTCCCATATCATGACAATGTTGTTTCCACCATAATTTCGCTTCACCAGAGAGGCGAAACATCCCTAGCATCGCTTGATTTGCAAGTGCAGTCTTTGCAGCCAAGAAGTAATCATCCATAGCTTCAATCCATACTTCTGCATCCTTCTCAATACCAATACCCTCTCCTTTAAAAAAAGGTGGTTGCATTTGTTTCAGCAATAACTTCTTCTCCTGAATCTCCGTATAGATAGCATCGTTCTGAAGGTTTTCCATTATAGGAGTGATTTGAGGGTTCTCCTGAGTATACGCATATATTAACATTATTATTCGTAACAACCCAAAACATTAGGGTATTTTCTAGACTTAGACTTATCCAGTCCACTAAGGTTCGACCATATAACTTTACCAATTTTGACTTACACAGTCTATTAAAACTTAACCATATGAAAACCAATTCTCACTTATTCAGTCCATCAAAAACTCAGTCACGTGACTTAACCAGTCATGACTCTTGTCAATCACATGACTTAACCAGTCATACAATTTCTTTGAAGAAAAACAACTCAATCAAATGACTTAACCAGTCAAACAATTCTTTTGAAGCAAAACATTATTATTCATAAACTCATAAAAAAGCCATATAGGGGTCTACAAGAGATCTCTCCATGAGAATATATAATAGAGGTTTCAACCATCATTGTAATACACATCAGCTGACATGTCGTAAAAGATTGGTGGGTGGTGATATGGATGTAAGAAGCAAAACACAAGAGGAATCTCGGGATAGCCAATGAAAACTTTTTCCTTGAAGGTCGGTAGAGTGTGATTGTTAATAACAACTCACTGTTTGGTAGGGATAACTGATGTCACTTTGTCATAAACCCATCGATTACGAATCGTGACTCCATCGGGGGCCATGACAGTCAGTGGTGCTTCGTAAAATTGAAAGTATGAAACCAGCTTCAATTCTTCAGCCCACTTGATTCAGTGTAGGTCAATCTCCAAGTGTTCAATGTGACATGCTCGGATAGCAAAGTTTGTTCCACGAACCCAACAACTTGTATATAACCATGTATTTGGTGGATCAAAATTGATGTGAAGTGCAAAAACCTTTTCAAGGATGCGAAACACATTCTCATGAAATTCGGATATTGGTGATTGGCAAGCAGTGTGATATATTGCCTTAAAGATAGTTAAACAGTCGGTGTCCATAAACTCGTGCTACAAAACAGATAGGGTAACAGTCTCAAGCAAGTATTCATGCAATCAAGCCCAAGAGTAGTACAGATGGTTAAAGAAAACCAACTTTAAACCTAAGGCTCTGATACCAATTGTGAGGTCCCCAACCCCGAGAAGATTGGGGCAACTTGATAGATGGCCTTCCTTTATTCTCCTTTTCCGTTGATGACACCCTACTCCGTTTCCACAAAGTAGACATGCGAGCAACAGAAGAGAGGAATTCCTCCATCCATCGTTTACGTGGTTATAAGGGTCATACGCCACAAGCCAGGTCAATAAATCTAGGATTCTAATGAAGCTGTTTCCTAACATAAAGGTGAAATCCCATTGACATATTTAGAATCCATAAACAATGCCTTTTTCCCCACATTTAAGAGGCACGGCCGCCATCCATAAACCACAAATATGATATGAGACTTAGTCTAAACTAAATAGTAATTTTATGTCACGCAGATTTGGGACATCTCGACTTTTGGCACAATGGATCTCTAATTTCACTTCTCTTAATAAGAGGGAGTGAAGAGTTTCTCAACTAATCGAGACCACCCATCCTTGACTGGCAACCTGAGTCAGCCCCCACTTTCCACCCCACACTCACACTTTTTAGCTTGTTTTCTAATTACTACCACATTGTTTTACATATACAAACAAAGTTCTTTAATTAATTTTAGACACAGATTCTTTCATCCAGCCCTTCAAACATCACCAAAAAATTTCTTTCTCAAACCTGGTCTAATGAAGACAGTCCTATAATTCAACAAAAATGAATCTTTCAATTATTCTTAAGAGTTGCCGCTACCCGCGGACTTTCTCTGTCTAACCAACGGAGCTTTGCAAAGGATTTACTTATACGCTAACTGCGAAATGTGCATACTTTTCTGTCGCTAACCGCAAGGGAGCATCTCGATAACCGCAAGGCATCCTGCTAACTGCAAGAGACAAAAAGAGAGCTGATAACCTCAGCTTAATCTTTGCTAACCGTGGAATCAACTCGCTAACCGCGAGTTCCATCTAGAAACAAGATATTCTTTCAGCAATTGTTTTCTTTATGTGATTTCTCAAACAAGATTAACTAATATCTAATATCATCAGAGATAGTTTATCAAACAGTAATCATAAATCAAACAATTCCTTCTCTACTCTATGAAATCATATGCTTGTTTCTTGTGATATAATCATGTTTTCTGGACAGTTTAAGGGAATTCTTAGGCTTGACTTACCGGTCATCATGTATAACGATGCAGAATTATAAATTCATCTTACCGGATTAGCAACACGTTTGACTACCTCTCGTGGTTGAGGTTGGACGGCTTCGACTTCTTCTGCAACCAGTACCTCCGCTTGAGCAACATTTGGAGTAGTTGATGCCTTCCTCAGCATCTTTCTTGGAGGTGGAGCAACATGAGCGTACTTCACGATTCAAGTCACTGGCTTCGGGGCCATCGTATCGCGAAAGAGAAGAGAGAAAGTGAGAAAGAGAGCTCAAGAATTTGAGAGGTAACACGATGATGGTAGAGAAATAAGTTGGAGATGGAGATGGCTTGAGGGTAAGAGCTTGAGGGAGAGAGTTTGAGGGAGAGAAGGTAACTCTGACATCAAGGCAAGAGAGCTTCCGCTTCTGAGAGTGTGTGTCCCCAAAGTGAAGGGAGAGGGGTCTTTATATAGGCTCTCAAGGCCAGCTAAGAATAGAGGGAGGAAGGAGAGATAAGTTCGCGCACATTCATGGATTTATTTATTTTTTTGCGGACACGGATTTCAAGGCGCAATTCGAACCTCTTGGATGAAACTTGGGTCCCAAGAAAAGAGCTCTAAACTAAGATCCTCCTCTCTTTCTTTCCTAAAAGTACTCCTTCTCCTCTAAAATTACTCCTCCTTTCCTAAAACTGCTCTCCCTTTCCTAAAATTACTCTCTCTTCCCAAAAGAGTCAACTCTTATCTTTAGATACAACCTTGAAGCTTAAGTTTCCCATGAACCTTATTGTTTCCAAGTGAATAAGGTTCATAATTAATAGTTCTAAAGTCCGATTTTTTATTCGATCGTTCCATTAGAATGCTCTTTGACTTAATAAAATGCAAACTTCAAATATTTGCAAAGTAAATGAAATACCTTTATTGAAAAATGTTGGGTACATTGCAATAAACAAACATCTGTTAAAGTTGTTTAACAATACTTATACCTTAATAAGTATGACTAGGTATCCGACAATTTTTGGCCACTAAAATTGTTCCTGATACGACATTCATAAATGGTTTTATAAACGGATGTGATGAGCACCTAGGGACTTTGTCGTGACACATAATGAAATAGCAGGCACCAATGTCGGTCCCAGAGACTCATATTCTCCACATGTGGAATATGTCTCAAATAAGAATGTCTGAAAAAAGAATATCCTTCAAGTACGAGATGTACTTGTGTGTGGAGGTAACTACAAACAATCTACGATGTGAGTGAGAGGGACCCTCATTACACTTGCTCCACACTGGCTAAACTTAGCTCCTTGAGTTCCCAGACCATGCTGCATCCCATGTGACAACATGTGCCAAATCAACCCTACAAGTGGGTCTAGAAATGCGTAATGCAAAAATGTATTTTGGACACTCGGCCCAAAATTTGTGGCTCTTACATGACCTTGTCATCTCTCTAAAGAGCAAAAATGGATGAAAGCATTCAAGCTTATTCATCCGTCTTGAAAAAAATTAAGCAAAGCATATTCAAAAATGGAAATAAACCAAATTATATGCGTACGTAGAGGTTGAACATAAGGTTCACTTACGTGTAGTTATGAAAACTTTGCAAACCTAAAACATACAACTGAAAAGGTAACTTACCATAAAACCAGCCTTGAAGATGTATCTATTAAACACTAAAGGAAAGATTATCAAGAAATAAGCAATAGGAACTGGTAACCCTGGGTGTTGCCTTGGCAATCCAAACCCTTTGGTTAGCTTATGCAATGTCAAACCGCTTGGTTAGACTTTGCATGCAAACTATTCAAACTAGCATCCAACGGTGATGAACATAGTCCATCATGGTTAAAAGTATTTGAAATCAACTGAGAAAGTTGAATTTGTCCACTACCCCTTGGTAGATTGTCGACTTCTTTCCTTGAAAGTACAATTGTGCTGAGCTCAAATCATGGATTTCAACACTTATGGAGTGATTTTGTATTAGAGAGTCGTACTCCTGACAGAATCACTCCTAGAGACATAAATCAATGTTGTAACTAAGCAATAGATCTTCTGCATTTGGAATATTATTCACAACTAAGTCAGTTGTTTGATAGCTAGGCCATTCATATTTGCTACCCAGAAAACCCTCAATGGGATTGGTTGCACCTTGTGCATAGAGCCAATAATGTAAAGTGCTCAATGATGTATAATCAAAAGCCCATCCACCAGTCTCAAATTTTTGTAGACAGAGTAGCTGATGATATTGTGGAAGCGTATACAAGGATGGGGTGGCTATACTTCCATCATATTCACATGTCATGCATGCATATCAAAAAAATGGATTGGTAAGCCATTGGCTTTAATAACAATCTCAACCTTGTGAGCTATTCGTATATCAAAAAAATGGATTGGTAAGCCCTTGGCTTCAATAACAGTCTCAACCTTGTGAGCTACTACTATACATGCCTTGCACGATTACACTGGCATGGATACATCACACTGCATTGTTTTCAAACTCCAACTGTGAACTTATATCCACTTAATGTCAAATATGTATGCCATTATCCTTGATCTAAAGTCAAGTGATAGTTCCTCGGCACATAAGAGAAGCCTTACTATGCATGAAGTTTGGCAAAGCACTTTGTGTTGCTTAGTAAAGAAATATTTTGAACTCAAATTTTAAATTGAAAAAAAATAGGTATAACTTGAAATATATTAACCTTGTTGGCTCTTGGAGAGCATTTGTCGTCACTCGAAGCTGGTTCGTAGCCACATATGCTGAGAAATTGAGAGCTATCAGATGTACCCCACTTTCCATTGAGGCGGTCCGGGGCGGGCAACAAGAGAAATGACCTCTAAACACTCTTCAAGGCTCCCGTGCTACTTAATTGGGGCTAGGGTGACTACAAGCACACAAGACAACAACAAATCCACAGCCAAACCCAACAAAGGAAAGGGGCACCATATAGTTATGGATGCGAACTAGGATGCAAATAGTATGTAGCCAAACATGCAAAGAGAGAAATGCAAAATTGCCACACAAACACACACCAAACACGGTCCTTCACAACCGTAGGGATTTGGAAGAGAGTAAGGTAGAGAGTACAAACAACTTGAACAACTAGATCCTGGCCTAAAAGATTAGACGCTTCCAAGCTTAGAAAAATTAGAGAGATAACACAAGGCTTGATCTTATTGCCATTATACCATTGTCTTAGGGTTACAGGAGCCCTCTCACTGTATCACCCTCTTACAATTAGTCATAGGCTAAAAATTCAATAAGCCCCTTAAAACCACAAAGCATGAAAGGACACAAATAATCTTGAGGACAAGTTCACCTTATAGAAGCCATTGAGCCAACTTGCCGAATTGATTTTGGAGAGAAGAGGTGTAGCCATTATACACAATTGCATCCCAAACTATTGATCTTATTTATGAGCAAGTGGAAGCTACAAATGTGATGGAGAGTAGGGAATCACTCAATTTCTCTCGATAGTTTCAAAGCATCTCTATGCACATATGAGTATAATGTGATAAAGAGCTCTCAAAGCTTACTCTCCTCACACAACTAGGGTTAGAGAGTGCTATGTTATGTGTGCAATGGATATGTTTTACAAAGAAGAGAAGGAGGTTTTTGGAAGCCCCAATTAGGATTAAACCTAATCAGTTTAATTAAGAAAAATGTGGATTATAGAATTTTTTTCAATTTCAAATGAGAGTGGGTCTCTCTTATCCTTTGAGTCACATGAATGTGGGCTCAAGGAGAGAGCATTATTGAGGTTGAAAGAAGAGAGGTTTGAGTGAATAACTTGGGAGTGTCTACTTTAGTGGATAGTAGAGGGCGTATTTTTTACAACAAGGTTAGTGGTTAGTATTAGTAATCACTAAAAAGTTAGTGGTACAATTTAAAATGGGTAGAATGAGTTTGATGTTAAAAGGAGATGGTGAATGAAGTGGGAATCCTTGAGATAGTGAAGCCTTGAAGAAGTTATGAACCTACTTGTGTAGGTTCTCAAAAATGATTGCCGACCCTCTTCTTCTTCTTCTCTTCTTATGTTGTTGTCACGCCAGGGTTGAATCACCACGATGAAAATGTCAATGCTAGAAATGGTCATCGATGCTCTACAAGGAGAATTGCATGACAGGATGAATGTCATCTCAGAACTACAAAGACAAGTCAAAGAGTTGAAAGATGAAGCAGAACAGCACCAACTCACCAAAGAGAAGTAGTAGAAAGAAATGGAGGAGCTGGGAGAACTTCTCACCAAGTTATCCGATGCCTGCAAGACCAAAGATCAACAGCTGATAGAGGTAAAAAATGAACTCCTAACCACAACTCTGTCAATACAAAAGATCCAAGTGCAGCTCGATATAGCGAACGCTTCTCTGTAATACTCAAAGCAAAGGATCAATGATCAGGCAACTTTTTTGAGATAGATCAGAGAAAATCCTATTGTCGCCTCAATCAAAGGCATGGATGAAGTCTATAAGACTTTGGAAAAGAGGAATAAGGATCTAGAGCTAGAGCTAAAGCTAGAGCAATCACAGAGAAGAGACCTTGCACTAATGCGGGTACAATGAGAAGAACAACTGCTCAAGGAGATAGGCGACCTAAAAAGACTCAATCAGTTGTTGAGAGAGGGACAAACAGAGACACAAGAAGAAGCCGGTACCTCTGAGCAACAGACTATCAAAATTCCCTTAGTCTCTTTTGTTGAGATGGAAACACATCCGGAAAAAGGGCTACAAGAAGACAATTTTCAAGTACCACTCACAGATACTCAGCAAGTGCCCATGGTCCAGCTTTCTAAAGCTGAGAAAGATGCACTAAAGGAACAGGTTGCTCAAGAGACAGATGCAGAATGAAAAGCAGCGATGGATTGCGGTTGAGAGTTCTCCACTCAGTCAATATCACTCAACTCACTCCCAACCAAATCAATGCACAATGACATCAATAATCATTGCCATATCCTTTGATCAAAGGTAGAGCTATTACAGGTAAAAGAAAGACTATATAAGGATGAAGACACAGAGGATGTCCACCCCAAGTGGAGAAAGAGCTGGTTGAACAAGAATCCAAGATATCTTATCTGTTCACAAGAGCACTTGCTGCACTACAAAAAGACCCAACATTTTGTCATGTACCAAGGATAAGGACATGGCAAGCATTTGAAGGACTAAAAAAGAAGTGGCCTACATGACTGAACTATCCATGATTGTCAACTCCAAAGTAGGACTGGCAACAGAGGAGTACATGGTGAAAACCCTAACGGGTGCCATGACTTTGTTCAAAAGTCTTCCTGACCTCTCATGTGCCATGCTATATAAGATTTGTTGAATGCTCCTCACATGTATTGAAGCTTTTTACAAGCTAGAGCAAGCAGGAGCACCATGGATGTCATTCCTTGAAGGCAATAAGGGTCTCTGCTACGACCTAAGCAGCCAGCCTTTCGAAGAAGTCCTTTATGGCTTCTACCTCCAATGCATGCTTTGCCATCTAGCAATATGTTGGCATTTGAGGAAGCATTTTATAGAGGTTTCTTTACTTGGCAAACGAAGATATTTGGGCCAATGATAAGCAACCTCACATCCAGATTTGTTGGCTACTCGGCCATTGAGCTTAAAAACAAAGTCACCATGCAGAGAAGACTCAAATATGAGAAAGCACTCCACGTGCTTAAAGACCACCTCGCGAGCCATCCACATCAAGACTACTTCAGCCCATGAAGACTACTTCAGCCCATGAAGTTGTGTCAAGGGATGACACAGTCGAGGAGGGGGGAAATGTTAGCAGCAAGCTAACTCAGATATCATTTTTTGGAGCTTTCATTGTAGAAACACTTATTATTTTGATGAATCGAGAATATTATAACTCCTACTTTCTAGATAAACATTGTAATTGATGAGCTGGGGCTACAAGCTTCCAGATTGTATCAACATGTCTTCAGTTAGAGCTCCCAGATTATTAGTTTTGACCACAAAAACCTTGTCTAAGGTATAAAAGCCAATTTTTGTAAGTTTTTCAAAAGTTTTGAATAATAAAAACACATCTTGAGGTAATGGCGCTCACTTCTCTCCTTCTCGCTCTTCCTACTCCCTCCCCAGTTGTCACATTGTAGTGCAGTCTGTTGCGTTGCAACCGCAGGTAAGAGCTCTACGCATTGACGTAAGCATTTCATAGTATTCCATAGCTTTTGGCAACGCTGACTCACGGCCTAATCTCATCATAAGTAGGAATTCAAGCTTTAAAATCAAAAACTAAGTATGGACGGGATATTGGGGCATCGTTGCTAAGCATTTAGATGCATTCCAAGTCGAAAATGACTAGGTCAAAAACTGATTGCTGTTAATAATCGTAATTTTTGCACTTGACCGAAAGTGAGATTTGTAACCATAAGCATGTGTGATTAGGTCTTATAAACATGTCCTACAAGTTTTGTAATGTTTGGATGTCGTTTGATGCTGTAACGGATGTGATTTGTGTTGGTATACTTGCAATGCCCACCTCTCTCAATTTTGCCACCACAGTATATGTTGCACAGTTTGTAAGGCCTCCATATGAGGAGAAGCCAATGGTGCACATATATTTGGTGGATTCCAGCTTTGCACGCTGATGAGATCTCTATTTATGATCGTGGATGGTATAGACCAAATTCAGGGAGCACCTTTGAGGGAATATTCCTTTTCATCGGAATATCTTTTTCGGACGACGGCCGGAAGACAATCGGAAAATGGCCATCCAGAGGCCGGTGGCCGGTGATCCATGGTCTTTGGCCGGTGGTCGGCGGCCAGTGGTCTTTGGCCGGTGGCCGAATTTCCTTGGCCGATGGCCGATTTCTAGGAGGACTTGTCTACCCAAAAGCGGCTACACATGGGCGCATGGGAGAGTCCTACTTGGACTTGGCTATCTAAGGGCGGTTGCAATGGGCGTTTAGAGGCTCCTTTACATCTACATAAGGAGGCCTTCTCATGAATAATTTGGTAGAATGGTGTGTACACTTGATGCACACAACACATCCGTGTGTAAGGATTGTTAGTCCCTCGTATTCCTACTTGCTCTAGTTGTCTAAATTGCCATCTAAGCTCTACCTTGAGGAGCGCATGGGTGATGACGCCATCACTTTGTAATAGTGTGCTAATCTAAATTTTTTGATCTGCCACTAATTTACTTTTCATCATATCTGTCTCTACTCTCCTTGCTACTAGATCCTTATTATATTCTGCATTTCTTACAATTTGTTCGTCAATAAGCGATTGGCTTTTTGTGATTTCAGTCATTTGAGTGTAGCTTGAGTTAGATGCGAGTTGTTTGTTGTTTTCCAAGAGATTGACAACCTCTTGTAGCCTCTATGCACTAGTTGAGTCAGCTTCATCCCATGGATTGATAATTATATTCATGGTTCTTGCTACGTCTGCAATAAGATAGAACTAAAGTTAGACACCCGTCCCACATGAAAGTCCCCTAACTCACACACGCCTATGTACAATATAAGAGTGAAGATAGACATAGTATTAGGGTGATTTTGTTGGGTGAAGCGGCTTACTATGGCATAATTTGAGCGCCAAAAAATGGCTATCATTTAGCCCTCCCCCATTTGCTTGACGGAACATTCATGTACCATCAAAAGACGTCTTTTCCAATGAAAGTGGTTCCAATATCTCAATGATATTTTTTGGCTCATTGCAATCTTTGTTTGTATCGTATCATCATCTTTGCTTGAGTTGCACACATGCATGGATTGACAATACTTACATAATGGTGTATATATTTGATCTTGCTTTTGTAGACTTGATGGTGGAATGCGACTCAAGTAGGTTTTTAACCGATACCCATTCACCTTCTTAGAGTGTTCCTTTTTGTCCAAATCCATGAGCTGATAGTAGCTTGAGTTGAAGGCTTTCTTCACAATGTACAGACCTTGTCATCTACCTTCAAACTTGACATTAAACCGATTATCAAGTTGATTGTCATACCTTAGCACAAGATCTCTTTCCTTGATGCCTTTGTCCTTGAGTTTCTTGTCAAGATTCTCCTTTGCTTGTGTAGCTTTCCTCTTGTAGAACTCATAAGCCACCTCTCTCTTCCACTCAAGCTCTATTAAGGTAAGAAGTTGATACATCCATGCTTCTTGATTATCTTGTAATGCTTTTCCATGCAATCGCATGGTTGGAATGTTGAGCTTGATAGGCTACAAAGCCTCTAGACCATTCACCAAGTGAAATGGTGTGAACTATGTTGCCTCCCTATATGTGGTTTGATACACCCATAATGCCCCATTCAAGAAGTCATCCCGCAACTTTGTCTTGTTCTTCACCATCTTTCGGATGATGCCTGCAATGACACCATTAGCCTTCTCCACCAAACCATTTGACTGTGGACAATAGGGTGTGCTAGGACGATGTAGAATTTGAAGCTCTTCACAAAATTCCGTGAGTAAACCCTTCCTGACCCTGGACCATTATCAAAAACAATTTCCAAAGGTGTGCCAAATCTACAACAGATGTGAGTGTAGACAAACTTTCTCACCGTCCTCTCATTTACCTTTGCCAAACTTTGTGCTTCTACCCACTTAGGCATATAGTCTACTGCCACCAGAATGTAGAGCTTACCATTTTTAGTTCTAGGTAGTGAACCCATAGCACCAATGCCCCACTTTTCAAAGGGTCCATTTGCGAGTACAACTTACCTTGGACCATTCACCAACCTTCTGTTTCCATTAACCTGACAATTATGACAGCTTCTTCACCAATTTTGAACATCCACATGCAGGCTTGTCCAAACATACCCCGCAAGAAAAAAAATCATAGTTAACTCTAAAATGGCCACCACATGCTTCCTCATACAAACCTTCTAGAGGGAAAGTGATGTTGCTTGGTTGCCTCATTGAGTGGCCTATATTCCACACACACACACCCTCCACTTATCATTCTTCTTGTGAGTGACTATGATGGGAGAGGCCCACTCTAAATTCTCCATTGGGTTAATGAAACCTGCCGCCGCTAGAAGCTTTATGACCTCCTTGAGTAGAGCATGGTCCTTGATAACTCCTAGCCTTTGTTATTTTTGTGCCTTAGGTGTGGCCTCAAGCTTTAACTCAATCCTGTGTTGAACAATATTTACTCCACGTACGTCAGTGTAGTCTTTAGACAAAAGCCTAGGAAACTTCCTTAGCATACAATGACTAGGTCAAAAACTCACTGCTGCTGTTAATAATTCCAATTTTTGCACTTGAACTAAAGTGTGACTTGAGACCATAAGCATGTGTTCTTAGGTCTTATAGACATGTCCTAGAAGTTTCATAACGTTTGGATGTCGTTTGATGCTGTAACAAATGTGATCTGTTTGCCGATGAGCGATTAGCTTTTGGTGATTTCAGTCATTTGAGTGTAGCTTGAGTTAGATGCGAGTTGTTTGTTGTTTTCCAAGAGATTGACAACCTCTTGTAGCCTCTATGCACTAGTCAAGTCGGCTTCGTCCCATGGATTAACAAACATATTCGTGGTTCTGGCTACGCCTGCAAGATAGGAGTGAGGTTAGACACCCATCCCACATTTGGCACTGCTGCCGGGGATCGAAGAGACCTAAACTAGGGAAAAACACAAGATTTTTGTGAAGTTATCCTTTAACTTCCTCTAGGATCACCTAGAGTCAAAACTTCTTTTTAAGACCGCATAGCTTAAGATTATCGTCTTTTGCTATGTAGAGGTAGCTTGGAAGTAGGTTGTACTTCCTAAGTACCTTTTAGGATTGTAGGATTGTAGAACTAGATTAGGATTTTGAGAATGATTGATGGACAAGACAAGTCTTAAGATCAAAGCTCAAAAAACCATAAAAAACAAGAAAACAAGTGTTTGTGGACACTTTCCACTAACTTATTGCAGTAGAACCTAGGAGTAGGGTAAGTAGAATCCGAGGTGGAATCTCAAAACATTGCTCGCTCCAAAAGAATCAATTGTGACTTGTTTATGTGAAGTTGCAAAATTTCAGGTCTACGGCTAGAAATAGCACCATAAGATTGTCAACCACTGAATCTGACTGGAGAGTATGCTTTAAAAGGTGTATGAACCAATGGGTAAGCTTAAGAACGCATTGAGGTAAAAATTTCAAGAGTTTGAACTCAAATTATTTGCTTTTTCTTGACATTTTAGGCCAAATTAAGTTTGACTTGACTTAGAGGCTTAAAATAGCTCATGAAAAGACTGTCCAGTGAAAAAGTTCAAAAAAATGTTCATTTAGGGCCAAAAGTAAATAATCGTGATTATTTACTTTCAGCTCAAAAGTGACAAGGTTGATACCAGAGACTCTATGCATGTGTACAAACACCTTTTGTAAAGGCCCATAGAATTTGGATCACCAAACTCACCAAAAACTTGGTAAAAACTGAATTCTGTATTGACTTTCAAGAACTTGAGTGTAAATTGGAAAAATTTTGTTCAAACTTAGTGAAACTTGATTCATAGGCTTATATTGAAGTGTTAACAAGTGTACATGCTCAAGTGATCAAAAAGATGCAAAAATTTTCCATAAGCAAATAATCACGATTTTACTTTTGTCCTAATTTTCAACTTTTTTTACCAAACCAACATACCACTAGTGTTAGCATGTTATATTAAGCCCACAAATCAAATTTGGTAAGATTTGGATCATTGGATTGAAACATGTGGCCAAATTCGCAAAGTTAGTCTGCAGACACAAAACTATTGACCATTTGAACAACAATTATCCAAACTTGATGAAACTTGTCTTAACAAATCTGTGTCAAGATTGTGGCAAAAAATTGCATAAAAACAGCAGGAGTAAATAATCGCGATTATTTACATCTGCTACGAAATTGGACATTTTTGCACATTTGAGTATACCACAAGTTCAACCATATCAAGTAGACCATACAAATCAAATTTGGTGAAATTTGGATCACAAAAGTGGGACTTAAGCCAGATTCTTGAAAACCGAGTCTACGGACACGAAACAGTTGATAACTTGAACAAATTATGTTCAAACTTAGTGAAACTTATCCAGAGACCTTAACAAGTTGCATACTTGGCAAAACAAGTCAAAAAGTACAAAAAACTGAGAGAAGTAAATGATTGCGATTATTTACTATTGATACACAGAGAGAAACTTTTTTACTTTTGAACTTGTATAGTGTTAGACCAACATAATACAAGGCCACCGGGCAATTTTGGATTCAATCGGATCCAAATTGGTACATGTTCACTCAGTTTCCCGGTTGCAAATTAGTCTTTGGCTTTTTGCAAAAGTAGAATCTGAAAGTCTCAATTGTTGTCACTTAACTCAAATTGCAGTGATGCACATAGACCAGTCACAATAGTTAGCAAAAATTGTACAGTCTTTGTGAAAGAATAGTTAACTTGATCAAAATTGATACAAGAATCAGGTTGCAGACAAGGAATTTGGAGCTTGACAAAAGTTGCAATCAAGTCAAGTGGAAGAAGTTGACAACAAGTCAATCCGACGGTAATTACTCTATCCACGGCTTCACAAGTCTATATGAACCTTAGATCTGGTCGTATACTAGCAAATCAAGGTATATTTGGAGAGTCCGCTAGTAGAGTATCCACCGAAGAGAGTGTTAATCAAGGCGATCACTTGTACACTATCTTTGAAGAAGTCTCAAACACTTTTTCAGAATCAACATCTGAAATGTCTTTCTAAATGACTCATTCAAAAACAGGAACAACAGTGCGATATAAGCACATACTCTCTTTTTATAAGATTAATCGCCATGGAGCTCAAGTTACGTGGATCCTAATGAAGAGTATGCCATTCGCATTGATGACCATGACATAGAGTTTGAAGAGGAAATTAGGGCAAACAAACAAGGAAAAATGTACATGGATAAAAACGGAACTCAATATTTACAAGTTGAAAACCCTGACGTGATAGAAAAATGGGGGTTAGAAGTAAATACCATAATTTTAGGTATGGCAGCAAAAGAAGGACCGCTGACTTTAGAATTCGAGGGATACGATCAAGTTGATTTGAAGCCTTTGAAACGGCTTAGTACGGATAATCCTAGGATCGGAGTCTATTGTTGGGAGGATAGAAACCTCAAGGATCTTCTATGGACTTCTCATGCCAAATCAAGACAGTTAGAACCCATGAAGATCACCTATATCTTCAAAATCAAAGACAAGGGTTCAACAGATCTACCAACCTACCTGTTTAGGGATTGTTATAACAATAACTTTGTTATGATGACTCCTGAGGAGGTGGAACAAACCAAATACCAAGGGTACTCCATAAGGGATTGGATATTGGGCCAAGGACCAGAAACTATTCCAAGAGATGAACTCCACAAGAGATATTTTGAGACTAATGTTCAAAAACCAGAAACTACCTCATCATGAAGAAAACCAAGTGACACTAAAGGCAGTCTCCAGTGCTACATGAGTCACTATTTTCAACAGACTGGTTTGAAGGACTTGGAACAGGACTGACTGCCAGGAGACCGGGAGTTGAACCAAATAGACATGTCAGACCAGCTGATTTTCAGAAATGGGTCAGAAAATACAGTGGATCTGGGATCCATATGACCACTTAGCAAGCTTTAAGCAAGCGCATTAGGAAAAAAATGGACTCTCCATGGGCCTTGTAAGAATCCCTAATTTAAAGGAAGCCTGCCAAGATTATGGGGGACAAAGGCTTTGAATGGGGCTATTTTGGTAGGGTCTCCTCCACCTTTGACCCCTAAAAAGGTAGGGGGAAGGGGGGGGTAAACCATTTGAAAAGTAGGGGGGTAGGGGGTCTTCTCTCTCTACCTTTTTGGCCAACTTGTAAGTGGCCTCTTAACTCTCCCATGCCACCTAAGCAAATCCGTGGGTCAAAGAGGTCAAAAAAATGACTTTTTTCAAAAACTTTCAAAAAAACTCTATTCCCCCCTAAAAAGTACCCCCAACATATACACATAATAAAAAAAAGATTTTTAAGTTAAATTACTCAAAATTCAATATTTTTTGACTCCCTCCAAACTTTTAGAAAATTCCCCCCAAAATTGAAAACTCTCTCTCCTAATCTAAGCTCCTCTCCTACACCCATCCCCCTTGCACCTGCACCTGCTGCTGCACCTACGCACCCATCTCTCCATCCTTCAAGCTCCATCTCCCCATCCTACAAGCTCTATCTCTCCATCCTTCAAGCTCCATCTCTCCATCCTACAATGCCTCTTGACGACGTGACCAATGTCCCAGCAAGCTCTTCACGCGGTAGGTCTCCAGGGCTTTTCCTACGCCTACCTCAAGAGTATGTTCCGACAAAGAAAACATGCTTGGGTACATTACCTTCAGCCAACGAACGCCGCGCTCAAGGGGAGAAGAATGTGGATCTCTGGACAGACGGATGCTTGTATCCAAAGGATCCTTCTCTCAATGTTCATCCGTCTTTTACAAACATTCCATCATTGTTGCAATACGTTGGAAATGGAGAGCAAGGTTTGTTGGGCTACTGCAAGAGACTCAACAAACACGAGATTGTGCGATCCGAGATCTACTTGCATCATTGGCAGTTGCTCAATGGGAGTTTCCACAATCTTCAAGCTCAGATGCAAACAGCTACTAGTGCGCTTGAGGAGGCAAAGAGAACCATCACAACCAAGGAAAATGTAATTAAAAAGCTTGAGGATACTCTTTCACACATGAAGAGTACTGCCTTGGGAGGTAGGGTGAGGAAACGAGAGTTGTCCGAAATTCAGACTCTTGCACCACGTGGAGGTGCAAGAAAACGAAGGGTGACAGCTATGAGGTAACATGTTCTATCCCTCATGTTGTTTAAGTTTAATACGGCTCATCATTGTTGTTTTGGGCAATAGGAACTTCGTCCAAGAAACGTGCGACGGCGAGAATGCGTCAGCTAGGGCTACTTTACTTCGTTCTTGTTTCAACAAAGAGGATTTTATTGGGATGCTTGATGCTCCAAAGGCAAAACTCTTGAAAGACGCAATCACTAAGAGAGTTCTTAGAGATTTTTCTAATATTGTCACTGATCTAGATGTTCAGGATATTTGTGATGCTGTTGGGATTAGTACCAAGGGCTATCAACCAATACATCAAGTGTTAAAAGATGCATTAAGAAGTCGAGGAGTCACGGAAAACCTATTCCCACTTCCTCACAGAGTGCAGATTGCCAAGAAGGAGTCAAATGAAGATGTTGTTCACCGATTAGGGGACTACTTGTATATTGAAGACACGATGCCTCTTCAGCCGCTCCGTAGCAAATCACAAGGAAGGAAGGGCCGCGGGAAGGGAAGCGGTGCTGTTTCTAACAATGTGTTGCGGACCGAAGGGTTTGTTTACACCAAATTCAACAATATCTTTGTGGACTTGATACGATTGCAGCAGTCCATGGCTATTTTCTACAATTTGAGTGATGCAGGTTAGTTTAGAGTTGCCTACATGCTCTATGATGTGTCATAACATGCATTCTGAGGCTTTATGTTGTTGGCAGTTCTTGAAGGCAAGCTTGTGTTCGTGCTGAAGTTGGATGAGTGTGTAATTGTTAAAGGGATAAAGTTGGAGAGAATGAGCATCACGCTTATGAATGAATCCCTAGCTTATGCCAAGCAATCTTGTAGTTCGAGTGAAGCGACAAAGCCCTCTTTTGGTGTGCAATCAGAGAAGGATATATGGTGGCTTGGTGCAATTGAAGTTCCGAAAGAGACACATGAAGTCCTTGCATGGATTTTCAGTAGAATCCCATGGGTCACAGAGGTCATTTAAGCTCAAATAAACGGTGAGAAGCTCATGGTTCCAGGACGTGGGGAGTTTGATGTTGAATGGCATTTAGGTGGTGATCTAAAGACCATAAAGTGCATGCTTGGATGCAAACAAGGTGCAAATTCTTTACTTCCCTGTCCATTCTGTACGAAAGGGCACAAGACAAGTCGAGCAACTCAAGTGGAAGGTCAGGACGATGATAATGATGACCATATAAATAGGGAGTGGCAAAGTTCGGTTCTTTCATGTGATATGCTGCAGGTGCCCAATAGGGATAGCAAAGATCCTGGGTGGAACCCCATAATTCCCTTCTCCCTCAACAATGTTCACTTTTGCACATTGCATGCGTTTATGCGAATATTTGATAGGATCTTAAAGAATCACATTGATTATGCTTTCACAATGAAGCCCCTTCAACGGTCAAAAGACTCCTTGCAGGGGGTGGAGACGCTCCTTAATGAGATTGGATGTCACCGATCAAGGGTGAACATTGTAGCAGAGACTTGTAGGGAGAAGACATATGAGGTGGCACAGAAGGTTTCCATGAATGGAGCCAAAGCACGTTGATTTTTCAAGAAGATGTCAAAGTCTCCAATCCAGGTATCCAAGGCAAGTGTCGATCTAGCAAGTGAGAAGCGGTGGGAGTTGTGGAAAGATTTGTGTTCACGCACAACGGACAAAGATCCCAATGTGGAGGTTGCTAACCAACGCAAGCTAGTATGGTCATCCTTTCAAAAGGTTGTGCAATTGATGAATCTTTCAAGCACCACCGTTGAGCAGCGAGAGGAGTTCAAGAAGGTGCTTTATGAATTCACAAAGGCCGCTAAGGACGGATGGTCTGAAAGCAAGATTACACACTACATGGTTTGTTTTAACGGACTTAATACATATGCAATGTTTGAAAATGTAACTTTTATATTCGCTTATCTCTTTTTTGGTTGTTTTAGCACATTCTCTATGCGCATGGTGCATACTTCATGGACTGCTGTGGTTCGCTTGATATATGGAGTACACAAGGCATGGAGAAGTCCATCTATCGAGCAAAAGGAGTCTACTTCAAGAATACTCGGCATGGTGGTGGTAGTTCACACTCCAACTACCTCCAAGAGATGTTTAATTGGTTTTTTAGGCACACCTTTGGGAGAACTGGTACTATTGAGAAAGCAAGAGAATCAATGTTAGCAAAGCAGTTACGCAACGCTTCCCGTACTGCAGCATCCAAGAAGTGGAAACGCTCGCGAGCGTCCCTCGGCCACGAAGCTTGGCGTGCAACTAAATATTGAAAAGGCAACATTTGGGCGTCGCGTCAGCCGTTCGCATGATCCAGGTTTAGTTGCTCAATTCAATTGCTTTATTTGAGTTTCACTCAATTGGCCGCATAGTGTGAAAGGGCCCAAATCTCAAAAAAAACTATTTAAAGGTTGAAGGGGCTCATTTTGTCATCTTCCCCACTAGGTGCCACCATGGCACGAACAAAACAAACGGCTAGGATTGCATATCCAGAGGGGCCGGATGCCAACGACTCAAAGGTACAGCAACAGAAGCTGGAACTTCACAAGCTCAAGGTGAAGTCCACACAGAAGAAGCTGGAGCTTCAAATCAGCATGGCCAGTCCTCTACAGCAGCAAAAGAGAGACAGAAGCATCGTCTTGTTGTCTATTCATCGGACTCCAACGATTCTGATGGCAACAGGGAGGATGAGAGCGACCAGGGCAAAGAAACAAACAGCCAAAAGCAACCGTCAGAAGGCTCCGAAGAGACACAAACGGATGAAGATGCCCCATGGATTGGCATCCAAATACAAACTTATCAAGCTCACATGTCTATTGGGGGTAAGACACTTCCTAAAGGGAGTGGACCTACACCATCACATCCGGTCGATAGTGAAGAGCACGAATCAGATGGAGAGTGGGTGGAATCCGATTATGAGGTGTTGGAAGTGCCTGTGCAGAAAAAAAAAGAGAAAGAGCATTGTCTACAAGAAGAGGAAGCAAGCTGCCCCGACTCGTGCCAAAAATGCACCTCCACGTCGACCTCAGAAGGTACGAAAGCGCAGCCGTGCTTTTGCGGAGATTCGACACTATCAAAAGAGCACCGAGCTCTTGATTCGGAGGGCCCCTTTTGCAAGGCTATGCAGGGAGGTTTTGCAATTGTACAACACTCAGTTTCGGATGGGCGCCGTGGCCATAGAGGCAGCCCAAGAGGCAGCAGAGCAATATTTAACTGGCATATTCGAGGATTCTAACCTCTGTGCCATCCATGCAAAGCGTGTAACCATTATGCCCAAGGATATGCAGCTTGCTCGCCGTTTGCGCCATGAGGAGTAGCTTGTAATTAGGCATCAACCTTTTTGTATTTACGAAACTCCAAGATTGGGAAGAATTTGAATACAAGCGTCTTTTGATTCTATATCCCACTCTGTGCATTGTATTGGGAAGAATTTGAATATAAGCGTCTTTTATTGTATACCCCAGTGCGCATTGTATTGTTTTAATTCTGTACCATGCAATGTAGCACTGGTTCAAGTTTTGTCTACCTTCTACTGTATGTATGTAGCCATTAGCTTGTTATTGTGAAAAATTGCCTACGTTTAGCACCTTGGCTAAGTGGGGCATGCACTTCCTAATGTATCCATGCTATGTGACTCACTATTGCATGGCAAAAACATCTACAAAGTGTTCAAAATGGCTTGGAATGGCCCCAAGTTGGCTGCCACAAGGGCGCGCATTTGGGGCTTCCAGAGGCCTATGGATGGACATAATGCGCGCCCTTGTGGCAGCCTCTCCTAGTGCTTTGCTGACACTCTCTAGTGGTTTCCAGACAATTTTGAAAAGCAATAAGTATGTTTTGTTTGCTTCAATGCTTCAACTAGCATAGATGCTGCTGGAATTCATCCCCCCTTAGTCCATGTCAGTCCTAAACTCCAGAAAGGGCTTAGATATTGCCACAAAGTTTACTCTTGTGGTTTGTTAATACAACTTTAGGTATCTGGGGCAAGATGGGATTAAGGTTACCTGGGTATCCATGTCTTCCTGTTTTGCAGCTGGGTATTATTGTCTTCTCACTCTGTTTTGTAACTGGATATGCTCCTATTCTCCAAGAAGGGTTTAGATATTGCCACAGTTTTGTGGTTTGTTAATACATCTTTAGGTATCTGGGGAAAGATGGGCTTAAGGTTACCTGGGTATCCATGTGTTTCTCTTTTGCAATTGGGTATTAATGCCTTGTCACTCTGTTTTGTACTTGGGTATGCTCTTAGATGTGTCCAATTTCATCTGCCACAAGGGCGCGCATTTGCACACTTCATCTGCTAATGGAAAGCCCTAATGCGCGCCCTTGTGGCAGCATTGTTTAGGGACTTCCAAGCCCTTTACTAGGCACATACATAACTTTGGAAGCCTAAATATAACAAAGTATACATTTTTTAAATTTTAATGCCTGCCAAACCCTTTAGTAGTCATAGAAAAATTATGGTGCTTCTCATACACAATGGAAGACCAACATATAAGAAATTCAAAACCTTGCAAGAAAGAGAGTCATAGACAGCAAAAAGTAGTTTCATTAAAGAAATCAATGCTTTACATGATATCCGGCTTTTGCTTTAGGATCTTTCTAATTACAATTTTCTGGTGCTTGGCCTTTTGGGGTGGCTCCCTGTTAAGTAAAGTGGTTGTGATTTCTTGGGTGTCATTAACCCCTACAGCTTAGTTCATGCCGACATGGGCAATAAGGCGCCCGCGAAAGTTTACACCGAAAGTGGATATTGCAAAATCTTTCTTTACAAGCACTACAAGGTTGGCCATTTGGGCAAGTGTTGTTAAACACAACGCCTTGGAGAGTGAACGGAGAGCAAAAATTTTGTAGTGACCATTGGGAGAGTAGTCGGCATGGACAAACACCACGACACCAATGGGAAGTGTGCCGAGGTAGTGAGCAAGTGCCGCTTGAGGTCCGAACGGCGTCCTCCTCCCCCCTGACCGTTGCGCCCAGGCGTCAACCTCCAGAACATCCTGCAGAACATAGGTTTTCTGAGATATGGCACAGAATTATGATATAACATTAACAAAATCATTTGTAACAATCAAATGTAAGTGAGCATCTATACCTCTTGTCTACGATCCTCCTCATCGGCATCCGGGTGCAAGTAAAGATCCACACTTGACTTCCCCTTAAGATCAAGCAAAACAGGTGTTGCAGCAGGTGGTGGTGAATCCACTCTTGCGCGTTTAGCCAAACACATGGCTTGCACGGCCACAAACTCCTCCTCAGAGACCTTGGCCTGCTCGGCCGCTGCCACCTCGGCTTGTGCGATCACCACTGTGTCCGCCAAAGTATTCCCCATGGGCAGTAGGAGATCATCGTCATGGGAGGTGGTGGTATCAAGCTCAAACTTTCCATGGGCATCGAGGATGGCGAAACACTCATCCATGCGAAGCTCAAAGGATTTCTCCAGATCGTGCATAAACACAAACTCCTCCCCACCCACCACAATGGAGGAGAAGCGGGTAATCTCTACCTCAGGGATGGCATCCCGAGTGGTGGTTCCTTCTGGCGGTCCCGAGGATGAACCGACTGATGGAGAGGCCTCCAAGAGGCCTTGAATCCCTACAGGGTAGGTCAAGGCAAGCGTCCTCTCCTCTGCGGATGAGTCAATGGCCGCGGGCTTGGGGTCCTTCACATCAGCCAATACCCCGCCGATCTGCAAATGAGGTAGCACTACGTCAAGGCCTGTTGGACACTCGTGAAGGAGGAAGATCATTATGGCCTGAACAGAGAAAAAAGTGTTTCCGATCCTTCCCTTACGCATTGCTCGCACATCATCAGTTTCAAGCCGCACATATTGTCCGGCGGGTTGTGCTATGGTGGCAAAGCGTGCAAGCCGCTGATGAAATGGCCTGTCCCCTTGGTAGATGTGGTGGAGAAGGCCTTCAGGGACCCATTGCCCTGGTCGGTTTGGTAACTCAACAATGAATCTCCCCATGCACGTGGAAATGTATGAAGTAATGTGCTCAAGAGATTGAGAGTGGAGGGTCAAGGTGGTTTCCAAATCGGGTTGGGTTGTGAAAAATGCTTGAATCTCAGGGCGATTTGCATGCCCAACCTCAGTAAGGAATGCATCTAAAGCACTAGTAGCAGCCATGTCTTCTCTTTGCGTGATTGGGTATGCTAGGTCTCTCTGCAATGCTGGGATGAAAATGGTGAAATGAGGAGGTGGTCCTCCTTATATAGACATATTCTATCTCGAAAAAAATAAAAAATATGGATTTAAAAAATAAATTTACACCACCTTAAAATTCAAGTACAAAATCAAGTACAACACCTTAAAACTTTTCAAAATCTTTAATAAAATATCCAATATATAAACGATTAAAGTTACAAGCCAATTCACTTAGACAAGATGATTTCGTCTGTAGCCCAATCTTTGTAAACAAGCATAGTGGCCTCCATCCGCCTTCCAATCTATACAACCAAAAATAGGCAATCAAAACACAAAAACCCACAAAAAATAAGAAAAGGTAGCTAAGGAAGCACAAAGCAGACCTTGCATTGTTCTAGTTTGAAACTTGCATTACTGACATCCTCGAATCCCATTATGACAAAGTGTTCCCGAAGATTGGCAAGAGTCCAATGCGGATTCACTGCAACCACCTCCACCTTGTTATTGGGCATGCGAACACGAATTTCAAAGGATTGAATCTCTTCGGCTGTCAGCTGCAAGGGTATCCATTTGCCACGTTTGTGCATCCACCTCTCATAGCTAAACCGTGCATACAAGGTGCACCTTGCTTTCAAATACTGAAGGCAAAGCTGTGTGGGGGACAGATTGCACTTATAACGGTCACCATCATGCAAACCGTCAACATAGCCCCAATTGACACCTAGAATGGTGTCCATTGCATCTATGTCAACTTCTTTGCAAACAAACATTGTTGGTGTTTCTACAATCAGTAGAGAGCGGAATGCATGCACAAACAAATGAATGGGACAATGCCAACTGAGACCCACCGATCTGGTTGCCTTACCAAACTTTAGGGACCCTTGGAAATCTTGTAGCACCTTGCGCTTGAAAGAAAGCAAAGCCCAATGGTCTGGAGTTGGCCATTCTGCACTCTGCAATGAGGGTGTCTCCACGGCTTCTAACCTACCATAGCTTTGGCTTGACTTCGGCACCACGTACTTGTGGGAGTACATGAATATTCGCTGCTCAGTAAGTTTTTTCGATGAAACATTAGGAAACATAAGCTCCCCAATGTGAGCATGCACAACCATGAACGTGCCTGAGAGGCACTCAAGCGGCTGCTCCTCAACTAAGCTAGATGGAAAAACATCTTTACAAATGTCCTTAGTTAAACATAATGATCACATAAACGTAAACATGACATATGCATGGGATAGCTAAACCATGAAAACTTACAATGAGGTGCAAATTGAGTAGAAGCTCTCTTGAGGTGGAGCTTAGTTGCACGGTAGACGTGTTGCACAATGGCCACAATTCCGGACTTTGTTTCTTTGAATGTCAATAGCCGGCCCTTCCAATGACGTTCCAATACGCCTCGACACCGTACGCGATGAGATCCAGCACGTGACGGTTGCATATAGATCCATGCACCCTTCTTGAACACTTGTGGGATCCATACCCCCTCTGAGTCTTTTGTGTTGTGCAACACAATCTCCTCTATCTCTGGTTTGGGCCGTCTATGCGTGGACATGCTTGGGAAGTTGGGCTTAGGAAGGGATTTGAAAGAGTTGGGTACTGTGGAGAGAGAATGAGGAGCTGAGGGGAGGGTGAGGTGAGCCGCCTATGGTGGCTATGGTGGCTTTGACAGTGGAGATAGAGAAAGAGAGGAGTGAGAGGTAGAGAGGTAGAGAGGATAGTGGAGCTATGGGCTATGGAGTGTGGGACTGTAGAGGGTTGATGGAGGTGTGAGAGAAGGGGGAGCTATGGGGAGAGAGGAAGAGAGTGGTGGAAAGCTTTTGGCTATGGCTGCCTTGACTGTAGAGAGAGAATGGGAGGAGGGAGAAGAGGGAGAGTGTGGGAGAGAAAAGTAATGAGGGAGAGAGAGAAAAGTGGATTTTGGGGGGGGAAAATTGACTTTTTTAAGTTAGTTTATGTTTTGGGGCAATTTTGGAGGCAAATGGGTCAACTTTGGAACTTTTAAAAAAATTTCAATTTTTTGGGTTTTTAAGCATGCGCGTTTTTTTTTGGGGGGTCCCTCCCTCTTTTATGACACCTCTCTCCTCCTATTTACCCCCCCCCCCCCCCCAGCCTACCTCCCACCTCTCTCTAAGAACCAAGCATTGAAGAGGGAGACAATTAGGCTGCACCCCTACCATTCCTCCCCCTCTAGGTGATATCCCAAGAGCCTTCTCATTGGTTCTCCCTTAAGCCTTCACTAATCAAAAAGGCCCAAGGAGAGTCCATACTTTTCCTAATGACTAAGAGCAGAATGCATATTTGATTTCCATACTCAATTCGAGAGATTTGGAATGACATTAGAAGGAAAAGCACTGACATGGTTCCAAACGATTCCACCAAGGTCAATCATGGACTTAAATACATTAGCTTAAGGATTTTAGCTGCTTGTTCCAAAACGGGGATCAAACACAATACGATAGCTCAAATCTATAGCTTCAAACAGAAACAAGGTGAGTCTGTTAGTGATTGTACAACTAGAATGAAGAAATACATTGCAAGATGCCCAGAGCTAGAGATACCTATAGAAGAAAGACTAGTATCATTGTTTCTAGAGGGACTACAAAACAAATAACTTCATGCTATATTGTATAGCAAAACGCATATGACCCTAGAAGAGTGTGTACCAGATGCTAGTGACTTAGGAGACAATTGTGATATTTTCAATGAATAATATGTCCCTAAGGATAACCAAAGCAAGAAAACAACATCCACCAAACCAGCACAAGTGGGAACGGTTGCAGCAGCACCGCTTACAGCCATAGAACACATGCTCAAAAGGATGAATGACATGATGAATAACATGCAAAAAGCACCTATGAGGGGACCAAGGCAAGGGATACCTCAACAAGGACAACCAATTAGGCAGCAAAAATGGTGTGCAATTGAGATAATTCACATCCACCACCAATAGAAGAACTTGTGACTTATACTACACCAGAGCTTGCATCGATGTACTATGTAGCTAATCAAGGTATTAGACCTCCAATGGTAAGACCCATGATTAAGCCCAGAACTGGAAACTGTCATAACTGTGGTGCAGATGATCATTGGAAATATGAATGCCCAGAGCCTGACAAGAACCTTAAGCCAATTGAATCTTATTGCATACAATGTTGCAAAAAGGGAGGACACTTTCCTAAAGATTGTCCAATAAATCCTTTAAACAAGGGTAAAACAGTAGTGAACGTAGTTCAAGTGATACCTAGTAGCTCATTTGAGAGTGAACCGATTGTTCCAATCAAGGTAATCACCAAAGTCCAAGCTAAGAAAAAGAAACATAACTCCTCTGATGATTCGGAGAATACTAAAATTTTCTCTCAAAAGGCCAAAAGAAGCAAAAGTAAAATGTATGCGATGAGAAAACAGAAACAAAGGGCTAAAATCAAGGAGAAAGCAAAGAAACTACTCCAGAAAAAAGTGAAAGAAACTAGAAGCGAAATCAAGGAAACCACCGTGAAATCTAGAGGATCAATTTTGGTAGACAAAATTTTTGAGCCAATCAATGCAGCCTTGGAAGCTTACCAAGCGGGACTTAAAGCAGACCAAAACATGGAAAATAAATGGGAAAATTATCCTTCTCCAGACATGGAACCAGCTAAGCTTGAAGCTTATCAAAATTTGGTAAGAATTACTCAAGAGATGCTAGAAAAACAAAAACCCAAGCTAGTGAGTATGGCAAAATTTGAGGAGCTTGTGGTAGAAACCAATAAAGAGAAATCCGAAGTGGTGGTAGAACCCCACCTAGAAACAAAAGAGCCAGAACTCATAGTGCCTGACAGTGAAGATGCCTTAGATGAAATTCCATTCGTAGAAGAAGACTGGCTAGGACACTTAGGGAGATTAATGATGGGAGCCTAACTTTGAAGTCAGCTCCTATAGAGGAAGTTTGGTTAGACAATCTACCTCCTGATATGGACATGGATGTACAATCCTTGTATGGGGATTGCAGCTGTGAAGCTTCAGGAATGTCATTAACTTTGAAAACATTACCCTCTTACTTGGGAGTTAACGAAGATGAATCCATAGTGTGTAAAACCACTCAGATAAAAAGAGAGAAATAGACTCTAGAGGTAGACAACATTGATTCAATCATGTCTACAGCCATTCAATGCACTCTTACCATAGGAGAATTGTTAAAAATCAGATCATATTTATGAAATGATCTACAAAGAATTCTATAGAAGGTGGAGATAACAGGGCTAATCGCAAAAAAATTGGAAATTTTAAAATGGATAACAAAGAGATTTGATCCGTTCCAATGAACAAAGTCAAAGAATACTACGAAGGGGAAGAAGAAAACACAACCCTTCCAGTGAGATAGAAAGATATAGAAACCATGGAAATACTAGATATTGGTGCAGGCATAGCCATAGCCACGAAAGCAGTATGGGAATCATGGGGCAACCAGCCATTAGACAAACTCAAATGAAATTGCAATTGGCTAATGGACACATCGAAAGACCCTTAAGACTGCTTGAAAAAGTGATAGTTAACTCCTATGGGATTGAATATCAACACACTTTCGCTATAGTAGACTTTGGAAAGAAACTCAAGTACGAAATCATCTTGGGAAGACCTTTCATCCGACAAGTACAACTCATCTGGGATTGGGGAAACAACTATCTGTACTTGAAGCAAGTGGGATCAATAACAAGGGTTAATTCAAAAGATCACACTTATAGAGATGTCATGAAAACACCCACTCAAGAATTTGACTCAATCTCTTCGGCTAAAACTAAGCTTCTATCTTGGTTGAACAAAGACACACCTATTAGGATGTGCGGAGCCCTCAGAAAATGGGAGCTTAAAACGAGAAGAATGTATCTTAGAAAGGGATTGCACAAACAAAGCCTAAGTACATGAACCCTTTCCAAAGCATTTGTTTGAGCCATTTGAGTGGACTCAAATTTTAGCAACAATGGATGTATGTGTAAATACATCTATCCCTACTCAATTTTGCAATGAGGATGGCTATGACATAATTCCCATACAAATGATTTCAACCCTTTACATTGAAGACAAAATTCAAGGATCCAAGGACTTGATGAAGGCTCAACAAGTCTTTTCAAACCTATATTATGATGCAATAGATGAGTTATAAGAACATTCAGCCACCTCTGATAATTCGGGGTCGGAAAAAGAACATGTGAAAGCTAAACTACTTATGAAAGGAGGGAAGGAAAAGTTTTTTGACTTTTCAAATCAAAAATCGAGAAGACAGAAATGGTATAGAAGAAAAAGAGACACGAGGAACTTGAAATCTAGACCTATGCCATCAATCTCTAGTAGAACACAATTTCTGATGCAGATAGATGCACATGATTGTGTCAAAGACAAAATCACTGGTAGATATCTTTTAAACAAAAAACAAGAAATATCAAAATCATCGAGAAAAATGATAAAGAAAACTCAAGTGAAACCTAAATACCAAGACAAGGATTCAACCATGACACGAGTGGAACGAAGAAAGAAGTATCAAGAGTTGAAGAAAGCTCTAAAGGAGATATATACAACTCAAATGGAAACTACTGAGGGGGAAGGTAAATATGTAATGATTGTTACGTCCCATTACAAGAAATATACTCTCCAAGACCAAAAAATCATAATCAAACAACCTGTTAGGGAACTACGCGAACGTGGCAAGTCCTACAAAGGATCGAAAAACGTAAAAAAGATAGATCTGGCCGAACCAAGAGAAGAGCCTAGACCTGCCTACATTGCAAACAATCTGACGAAAGATGAAGAAGAGCTCTTGTTAAGCTTACTCAAAGAATACCAAGATATCTTTGCTTGGTCTTATAAGGATCTCAAGGGTGTTGATCCAGAAATCTGTCAACATACCATACCTATGAGAGATGATGCGAAACCAAGCAAACAAAGGCCATTCACTTATAATGAGATATTTGCCCAGAAGATCAAAGAAGATATTGAAAAGCTAAAGGAAGCCAAATTCATTTATGAAATTTAACACACAGATTGGGTGTTTCCAATTGTGGTAGTACCCAAGAAAAATGGAAAATTACTAGTGTGTCAATCTTAAGAAAGTGAATGCAGCTACCATTAGAGACAACTTTCCTCTTCCAATCACTGAGCATGTTTTAGAACAAGTTGCAAGAAAAGAAGCTTATAGCTTTTTAGATGGATTTTCGAGATACAATCAACTTTTGGTTGACCCCAAGGATCAGCATAAAACTGCCTTTGCAACTGAATGGGGTATTTTTTCCTATCGGGTTATGCCTTTTTGGTTAACTAATGCTCATGCCACCTTTCAAAGATTGATGAGCCATGCTTTTAAAGAATACCTTTAGAATTTATTGGAAGTATATATGGATGATCTATGCATACATTCATCAATCCGGGCTGATCATTTTGAACACCTCAAAAGGTATTCAAAAAATGTAGACTTTATAGTGTTTGCTTAAATCCTGAAAAGTGCACATTTATGGGTAGACAAGGAAAAGTTCTTGGACATATAGTGTCTAAAAATGGCATAGCCACTGATATGGATAAAATTCAGGTTATTGATGATTTGCTTAGACCGACAACAGTCAAAGGGGTTCAGGCTTTCATGGGACATTGTGGATATTATAAACGATTCATTTACATGTACGCTATAATTGCAAAACCCATGTATAGCTTGATTACACTCTTTGAATGGACCGATGAGTGTGAAAAATCCTTCATGAAGCTTAAGCAAGCTCTCGCTTTAGCTCCAATCTTGAAAGCACCAGATTGGAATAAGATATTCCACATACATGTAGATGCTTCCAATTTTGTCATTGGGTATATACTGGCTCAACCAAGAGACGGGAAGATTGATTTTCCTATTTTTTATACTAGCCAACAATTGCATATAGCAGACAAAAACTACACAACCATAGAAAGAGAAGGATTAGGGATGATCTATGAAGTAAAAAAGTATAGACATTACCTATTAGCGAACAAATTTGTGTTCTTTGTGGACCACCAAGCCTTATTTTACTTGTTCAACAAGCCATGCAACCCAGGAAGAATAGTGAGATGGTTCATCATTCTTTTGGAATTTGATTTCACTCTAGTTGTCAAAAAGGGCACCACTCATCAAAGAGCAGATCATTTGTCAAGGATTGTTTCAAGAGAACCACCAAAGAGAGTAGACGATGATCTAACAGATGCATAATTGTTCTCCGTGGAAATGATACCTCGATGGTCGGAAAATATGGTATCATTGATGACCACAACTCGATGACCACAACTCGAGTGGATTTGCAACTACCACTTCCTATTACAACTGGATTAATTGAGCAATTGGCTATGTATCAATTACTAGCTGGAAGGTTGTACAAAAGAAATCGAGATGGAATATTGCTTTTGTGCATTAATCTTGAGGAGAAAACCGAATACCTAAGTCAAGCACATATTACTATAGTAGGACTTCACTTTGCGAAAGACCAAACTATGCAACAAATCTTGAGACTTGGAGTATTTTGGCCAACTATGAGGAGTGATGTTCACTCATTTGTAAAACAATGTCCTCAATGCCAAAAACAAGCACCCATACCTCACGTGACATTGTTCCAAATATCATTTGTACCTAAGTGGAGTAATTATCTAGTTGCTTACTTGTCAAGCCGAATATTTCCTGAGGATATGAGTAAACGCCGTCAAAGGGCAATTGAAACAGAAGCAAGAGACTATGCTCTTATTGTAAACCAATTGTATCGGAAATGTAAAGATCAACATTTGTATCTTTGTGCAAATGAAGACGAATATATCCCCATTATAGAACAAGCATATGCTGGATTAGCTTGAGGTCACTTCTCTAGTGAGACCACCATAAGAGCAATCTTAATGGCAGGCATATGGTGGCCAGCACTTTTTGCAGATGCCAAGGAATATGTTCAAAGGTGTGATGCATGTCAACGAGCAAAAATGTCAAACCCGTGTAGATAGCATGTCCTTAAGACCAATAATGGGGGCAAGAGCTTTTGTAAAATGGGGTATAGACTTTGTTGGGCCAATACAGCCACCTGCTTATAGAACCCAAGCTCAATATATCATTGTAGCTACGGACTATTTGACCGAGTGGAATGAGACTAAAGCAAATCAAAAGAATGAGGCCAGAACCACAGCCGCATTCTTGTATGAGAATGTGTTCACAAGATATGGACTGCCAATAGAAATTGTCAATGATAGGGGAACTCATTTCCTCAATGAGGTAATTGAGTATCTGCTTAATGAATTTATGGTCATCCATAACAAATCGGCTCCCTATCACCCACAAGAAAATGGACAAGCTGAGCATACGAATAAAATTCTTAACTCGATATTGACTAAAGTGGTTAGTTCAGGACGGACAGATTGGGAAATGAATCTCCATGCTGCTCTATGGGCTTATAGAGTTTCATTCAAAACAGTTTTAAATGCTACACACTTTAACTTTGTTTATGGTCTCGATGCCATACTACCGATAGAATTTGTATTGCTGACACTAAGAGTAGCTAAGGATCTTGAGTGGACTGGACATGAATTGTCAGAGAGGCTTGAAGATTTAGAAAATCTTGATGAGCAAAGGCTACCTGTTGTAGCTCACATCTATGCACAAAAGCGGAAAAAAAAAAAGTTTTTTTATTTTCATCTAGCTACAAAAATCTTCAAAAAAGGGGACTTAGTTTTAGTCTATTCCCTTAAGCAACACATTCCCAAGTAGAAAAAGAAAAACGGACTGTTTATCATTGAAGATGTATCTCCAAGTGGAGCAGTTTAGTTGTCCACCCTAGATGGTGAACCAATGGCTAATTGGATTAGTAGATGTTGTTTGAAGAAGTACAATTTACCACTAACCAATGAACTGCTAGAAAAGAAGCATGAAGCAAAGCAAAAAAAGATAAAATGACAGCACGTTATCGATGAAGCCCAAGAGGAAGCTCGCCTTCGAGTACTCAAAAGGAAAGCTGATCTCAAAAATCAATAAATACCTATTCAAATCAACACTCTAGAACTAGATAAATGACTATGGAAATTATAGAAGGATGCAATGTCAACGGATGATGAATGGTTAGACGGAATGGACCTTCGCATCAAAGTACAACTGAACAATCATAGCACAAATGCATTGGTCGATACAGGAGCTCGAGTAAATGCAGTTAGTTATTCCACATACAAGAAAGCAACAAGTCAATCTTAATAGCGGGAATATCGATTATTAAAGGATGCAACAAGAACCCAACAACGACATTGGGAGTAGTCAACTTAAATGTGATAGTACATAGATGTTCATGTCCTCGTCAGTTTGTATGCTTACCAGATGAACACCTGAATGAAATAATGATTCTTAGAATCTCATGGATGCGGGCGTAGAAGGTAGTACCAGATTGGGATACCTATGAGCTCAAGCCATCACCTAAAGGTGGACAACCCATTGTTTTGATTGCACCAAGCAAAGAGGAATGGAGAGGATGTTACTAGAAAATCAAACCACGAAGCAATAAATTTTTCCCATCCTATAGACAAGCAACTGCTAAAAGTAGCATGCAAGGAGTCATGCAAATTTGGGTACCAAAAGCACTGTTTAACGACAAGTTGATGCAAATTCGGGAGCCCAAAAAATCAAAACACAAAGAGGAGCATCTTTGAGCAGAGAACCTAACACAAAATGGATTTGGAAGAAAAAGGAGCACTTATCTTCTTCGCAAATTGTAAAACCGATAAATCAATGGAGAGTTAAGTCTCAAAAGACTCAACCACAACATGCTGACCAAAGCAAACTGTAATGGAATTGGCCTATTTAACTTGAGAGTAGCGGAAATTAATGAGAGTACTTTTGAGAAATGACTTTGTGAGCATAGCGGGTGAACATAATTGAAGATAGCAACATAATCATAGCAATTAGTTAACTTGGCATGAACAATACTTTTACAAGAGACAGAATTTAGAGAACATGACAACAGTTGAGGACTGGATTTATGTGGAGCCGGTCCCCCCTCCAATAGGTATTTGTATTATGATTTCTCCCATTAAGAGAGACTTGTTACAATACAATCTTTGTGTTCCTTGTAACCTAGGTGATGCAATGAAGATGGAAAGCGTCATGCATCACAAGCATAAAATAAACTTGAAGAAAGCTTTAACTATCCCAAGCCTCAGTCCCAAGACCTCAAACACTTTCGAAGGTGGAGAGAGCTAGCAGGGAATGAGGGTAGGGAAGAGGAAGAAGAAACATTTCATAGGAGAAATAATTAGTTCCTCACTTATCATAACTCTTGTTGCTAGCATACATAATGGCATAGTAATGAAGAAGAAGGAGATGGCAAGCTTAAGCATTGAAGCATGGCTCTTGGTTGGATTTGACTCCATAGCCAAGAGTGTTGGTGTAGGCTCTCAACCTCTACTTGCTTCGAGAAGGAGAGGGAGCTCTTGCACTTTTCATAGCACACAATGAGAGTGTTTGTGAGTGTGTGTGGGTGAGTATACCCGCTAAGCAACCCCCTAGCTTGCTTGGGTCGACCCCCCCTTGTAGCTCATGCTTGAAGCTCATTGGACCCCTCCAGGCCTACCAAATCATAAGCAGGAGGCATTACAAGCAGCAAGGGTAGCCTTGAGACAAGTGTCCCCCTTTCCCCTTTGAGAGAGAGGGTTAGATAAATGCAAAATCAATTAATTAAATCTCCTAAATTATCATTGGACCCCTTGGGTGGCCAACCAATAGGCTTCAGGCACACCATGAGGGCAACATGAGGAGGAACTTGACAAGTGTCCCTTTTGCTTTCTTTGTACCATGCATGCCTTGTGTGAGTGTGTGGGTGTTATCTCTCATTCCCCCTCATGTAGGGATCGCCCCCTCCTTGTAGGGATTGAATATTTGACTTTTTGACACCTCAAGCTCCTCGTGCATAGGCCCAGTTCCCACCACAAGCTTGGCCCTTAAGCACTTTAAGCTTGGGCTAGGTTCTCACCTCAAGTGCGACCCTAGCATCTCAAGCATGTCAAGCACCTCAAGCATCTCAATCATTAAGCACCTCAAGCATCTCAATCACCTCAAGCACCTAAGTCATCAAGCAGGACAAGCACCTTGAGTTGGGTCGAGTTCCCGCGCCTCAAGGTCAGCCCTAGCTTACCTAAGGTCAAAGGACTTTTACACACATTATTGGAGGTCTTCAATGAAGCTAACCCTAAGGTCTTATGCTCCATTGGTTAGCCTTGATCTTTGATAGACCATCTCACATTTGGGCCCCTTTACCATTGGCCCCGTGCTGAGATAGATCTATAAGCACATGTCTATATCTTAACCCTTGTTCCCGTTTTTCTCCCACATTAAGTGATCAATTTAATATTGAGGCGGTCCGGGGCGGGCAACAAGAGAGGCGACCTCTAAACACCCCTCAAGGCTCCCGTGCTGCTCAATTGGGGCTGGGGCAACCACAAGCACAACACAACAACAAACCCACAGCCAAACCCAAACACAAGGGGCACCACCTAGTTATGGTATGCGAACTAGGACGCAAGAGAGATTTTGGCACAACCAAGAAGATGCACCACACAACACACACAAGCAACCTCACACCAAGACACACATGAAATGGACCAGAGAGAGCTAGAGCAAAGGGAAGAGAGAGAGGAAAGGATGTTGCGTAATACCTTATTTGTGACTTGCAAATGGAGATGGTTCGTTATGATGCTATCGTAGAACTTGTACAAAACTCACTCAATGCTTAGTGATTGCTAAACATTGCCAAAACACACACACACTGTCTTAGGGTGTGGGAGACCTCTCACCACAATACCCTCTTACAACGGACACAAAACTGGCAATGAAAAACACACTAAAACACTTTCTAAAATCAAGATCAACCGATAAAAACTCAAAATACACAAGTCACCTTGAATTCACCAAACCGTATTGCAAAAATGGAAGGACGAAGATTTGAACGTCGAATCACGCCTTTGATGCACCAAACCTCAACTTATTGATGATGAAGGAGCATATACAATAGTAGTTTTGAGATTTGAGGAGCTCACGCTCTCTCACTTGCAATGTGTAGCTTGAAAGCTTCTCTCACACCAAGAGTGAAGCTCACAAGTGGTTGCTACACCTAAGTCTCTCCTCACGCATACGGTGTTGGGATGCTATGTGAGATGTTGGAGGTTGTTTTACAAGAAGGAGAGGGGCCTATTTACAGGTTGGAGACCCCTCATTAAGATTATTGGAAATCCTAATTTACAAGCTAACAAATCAGGATTATGATTTTTTGAATATCAAAACATTGCGGGCCTTCTTTGTCTGCTTGAGTCATGGGTGTGGGCTCAAAAGAGAGCATTATTGATGGTAGATAAGGTGAAAGTAAGTTTTAAGGAAGGGGAGAGAGAGAGAGAGAGAGAGAGAGAGAGAGAGAGAGAGAGAGAGAGAGACTATACATGTCTTGAGGTGAGGTGTCTTTTATGGTTAGGTCAATGCTATTTTGTGTTAGTATGTTAGTCGTTAGTAATCACTAGAAAGTTAATGTTACATTTACAATGGGTAGAGTGAGTTGATTTGATGAAGGAAGAGGGGTGAATTAAAAGAGAATCATTGAGATGGTGAAGCTTTGAAGAAGCTTGAACTCACCCTTGTGTAGATTGTGGAAAAAATGATCGCTGGTCTTCTTCTTCTTCTTCGCTTCTTTACGCCGCCGCCACGGTTGACCACCACGATGAAAAGAGGATTTGTTGATGAAAATCCTCAATTTGCAGAAGTTATCATGGTTAAGATGCTGAATTTTAGATATTTTTAGGAGAGGTAAATGAAATTGTAACATGGAAGCAATAGAGAGAGACATGGAGAGGGTGTATGTATGTAGAGGTTCATAAAAGAACTATAGGGATGAGAGAGAAGGGTAATGGTGAAGAGGGTGGGAGAAACCATTGAAGGTGCAGGTTTGAGTGAGGGATTGAGAGGAGTGTGTGTGTGTGTGTGTGTGTAGAAGTGTGGAAAGAGGTGAGAGAAGATTATGGGCTACTTGTGAGAAAAGTGGGCAGACTGGGGTCCACTCAAAAAATCATATCTCACTGCTGGTAGATCTAAAAATCATGAAAAAATTTGAGGTGATTATTCAGAGCGTGGGCTACATTTTCTATTTTGACCACCGCTCCAAATTCGGAGTGGAGATAGGTGCCAAAATTCTCACCAAAAAGCCTGTTTTTTATGCCTGCAAAAGTCTTTTAGTGGACCCCTCCTTTGTTGAATTTGTACAATGCATCCAAGAGTGAGCCCCTCCTTTGTCATATTATAATACAAAGCATTTAAGTTGCCCTTGACCCATGCATGGAGGAGGATTATTGGTGAAATAAGAAATATATACATGGTGGGACTAGTGTATGGACTATTCATGGACTTTAGCTCAATGAGCACATGGTGTTAGAATAATGAGTAAAAAATAATAATAAAAATATGGAGGAGTTATGGATATGGAAAGATAAATGAATCATATGATATGGTCCCTCCTTGAATTATTTTGGGTGAAAGAGGAAAAGGTATGCAAGTAAATAATATAATAAAAGTAACCAATGAGTAGAAATCAATTTTTTGTTTTCACGAGGGTGAGGGTGAAAATGTGGGAGTGATTTGTATAAAGGAAAAATATAAGGTTAGAGTATGTACATATTGGCAAAAAATATACTTATGGTGTAAGAGGATGAAAGAAGGTGTACATAGGTTTAATAAAACACACACCTAAGTAGAAATATTTAAATAAAATACCAAAATAATTATAAAAAATCCCTATATTTAGGCCATATATACAATGAAATATTTAGACACAAAGAGGCCATAATATACTTTTATTTTTTTATTTTTTTATTTTTTTGGCTCAACTAGCCGAGTGACTAGCTAATTGAGGGTTTTAAGAAGATATGGGAAAAGCCCCGTGACTCACGCACGCCTATGTACAGTGAAATGGTAGGGATAGCCATAGCGTTTGGGTGAATTTGGTAGGGTGGAGTAACTTACTATGGCAATTACGAAGAGCCGAAAAACGGCTATCACTATGAGAGAATTATTTGGGTTGGTTAGATATTAGATATTATATTTTATGACATTACCTCTCTCTTGAAATCATAGTCGTCCTCGACTATGAGGTAGAAGAGATAAAGCCTTAGTCATTAGTCAATTTTACTTAGCGGGTAGAGGATCCCTTTTTACCCTATGACATCTTTCCAAGATGGATGACTAATCCATTTGGTGCTTGGGAGACATAGCTGCCACAAACATGTCTGCTCTTTAGTCCACTTCATTCTCCCAAAGTAGAGTGACAAATTCTACTTGGTGTTTGAGAGACGTCATCATCACAAACATGATTCTAAGCATGCATACTAGTTGAATTTGTGCACAATTAAAAAGAGGACTAGTCTTATAAGACAAAAACATGAGTCATTTAAAAGAAATTTGTACAATTTCTTACTCTAATGTAGCATTGTAAACATTGACAAGGTTCATACTATCCTTAAGCTGTATTCCTTGCTTCCATCTAGCATCTTCAAAAGGATAATTTTTGAATTTAATAAGATACCGTCGGATAATCTTACCATGTCGTAGTACCTTGTCTTCATGCTGAAGGATAGCTTTGGGTTGTAGCACCTCTTCTTGGTCTTCAACTTCGGGAGGGTCTTTAATAATTGGTTCATTTGGTGGCTCTCCTTTGTAGGGCTTAAGTAGGCTTACATGAAAGGCATTGTGTATGAGCCAATGGTTGGGCAACTTGAGTTGATAAGCCATCTCATTGATGGGATTCAAGATTTGGAAAGGACCATAGTATCTTTTTGCTAGTTTAGCATAATACTTTTGATGGCCCGTAGGATTTTTGTCCGTCGTTTGCCTTAATCGAGCCTTAGGAAACTTGAGTAAGACCCAATCATTTTCTTTGAACATTAAGGCTCTTCTGTGCTTATCAGCAGCAACTTTTTGCCTTTGTTTAGAGATGGATATAGCCTCCTTAATCTTTTGAAAAGATTCTTGTAGGTCACGGCTATACTCATCGGTGGCAAAGATCTTCCCATGTACTTTGAGTAGCAAGGGACTTTTAGGTCTTCCCTCAATGATCTCGAAAGGTGCTTTTCCCGTAGAAGTATGTACAGTATTATTGTAAGCATACTCTACAAGAGGTAAGTACTTTTCCGATTGTGATCGTTGATCTACTTCGGTAACATAAGTCTTGAGTAGATCGAGTATCGTAAGATTGGCTATCTCACTTTGGCCATCCGTTTGTGGGTGATAGGCCGAAGAGAAATTCAATCTTGTTCCTAGATTTTCAAAGAGACCTTTTCATCGAAAGGTGCTTTTCCCGTAGAAGTATGTACAGTATTATTGTAAGCATACTCTACAAGAGGTAAGTACTTTTCCGATTGTGATCGTTGATCTACTTCGGTAACATAAGTCTTGAGTAGATCGAGTATCGTAAGATTGGCTATCTCACTTTGGCCATCCGTTTGTGGGTGATAGGCCGAAGAGAAATTCAATCTTGTTCCTAGATTTTCAAAGAGACCTTTCCAGAAATTACTGGTCATTCTAGGATCTCTATCTGACACGATGGATGTGGGTAATCCATCGTGCTTGAAAATTTGAGATATGAAGAGAGTTGCCATTTGATGTGCCTTAATAGTCTTTTTGATAGGAATAAAATGTGCTTGTTTTCTAAACCTATCTACTATTGTCCATATTCCCGTATTCCCATGGATAGAATTGGTTAATCCAAAGATGAAATCCATGGAGATACTCTCCCATGGTGAATTTGGGATAGGCAATGGCTGGAGTAATCCAGCTCTCGACCAACCATAGAGATGGTCAAGTACTGGGAGCAACATACAGAATTTGATACTTGGGGATGGTTGTTTGAAAACAACCACATCTCTTGCGAGCAATTCGACGTGGCGGTTGGACCACTACAAGCGGTAAGTTTAAACAAGTAATTTTGTATCAATTGTTTTGAGCTGTGGATAATTGTTTAATTTGGTTTGGGTTTATGTAGAGTCAAAGTGATTCAACATACATGCCTCTGGACGACGACGAGGATTAGATAAAAAAATGTTTTAAGACCTATTTAAGAATTTTGGGAATTATTCAAGTCCCATTTCTTATAGTGCTATCATACTTGGTTTTTTGGCATACTCCACATTTTGAAACATACTCTTGTATGGCCACTTTCATGGTAGGTCAATAGAAGTATGTCTCTACTCCTCTGAGAGTAGGTTGAATACCTCTATGCCCCGCATATGGAGGAGCATGGGATTCATACATAACTTTCTCACGAAGGAAATGGGTAACACATAGCCTATTTCCATGGAGAAGATAACCATCCTGAAAGGTGAATGGTTCCTCTTTCTTCCCCAAAGCAAGGGTTGATGTTATGTCTCTAAAGTCAGGGTCAGTAGCATACTCATCTATCATGGAGGATAGATCATTGTGAGTAGCTATAGACACCGCATTAACTTTTGGTCATCGTGAAAGTGCATCGGCCACTTGATTGTGCTTACCATCTATGTGAGCAATATGGAAATTAAATTGTGAAATAAAATTGCCCACCTCATTTGTTTGTCGGAAAGCTTGGTTTGCGTCATGAAATACTTGAGGCTTTGGTGGTCGGTTCGTAGGATAAATGGAGTCCCCAATAGGTAGTGCCTCCATGTGTCTAGGGCATGTAGAACAGCTAAAAGCTCTTTCTCATAAATGCCCAAGACTCGTTCATCAGTATTGAGCCTTCGGCTCTTATATGCTATGGCATGCCCTTCTTGAAGCAAAACTGCTCCAAGGCAATCACCACAAGCATCACATTGGACCTCAAATGGCTTTGAGAGATCCGGAAGCACGAGGACTGGTTGGGAAGTAAGCTTCTCTTTGAGCTTATCAAAAGCATTTTGCTCCTTAGCAGTCCATACATACTTAACGTTCTTCTTAGTTACGTCGTATAGTGGTCCTGCTACTTGAGAGAATTTTGCTATGAAGCGTCTATAGTATGCGCACATACCATGTAGATTTCTTGGGTTAGGCCATGATTTTATTACCTCTAACTTTGATGGATCCATACGGATACCATCATGAGAGATAATATGACCTAGGTATTGAATCTCTTGAAGGAAGAATTCGCTTTTCTTTTGGTTGAGAAAAAGCTTGTTCTCCCTCAATGCTTGAAAAATCACTTGGAGATGTTGCTTATGTTCCTCCAAATACTTGGAGTAGATGATGATATCATCAAAGAACACTCCAGTGAATTTGCGGTATGGTCTAAAAATTTTCTCCATCAGACGATTGAACGTAGCTGGTGCATTAGTCAATCCAAAAGGCATGACTAGATATTCATAAAGACCAAACGTTGTGCGAAACGTAGTCTTTAAGATATCTTCATCCACTATCCTTATTTGATGATAGCCACTCTTAAGGTCAATCCTACTGAAGTAGGTAGATCCTTGTAGCTTATCAAACAGATCTTCTACCCGAGGCACGGGAAATTTGTTTTTGATAGTGATATGATTTAGTGCTCGATAGTCCACACACATACGGTATGTACCATCTTTCTTTTGCACTAAAAGGACTGGAGAACAAAAGGGAGAGGAACTAGGCCTCACCATGCCTTTGTCTACCAATTCTTGTACTTGCCTCATGATCTCCTCTTGTTGAGCTTGTGAGACTCGATAAGGAGGTTTGTTAGGTGGTGAGCTTCCTGGAAGGAGCTCAATGCGATGGTCATCATCCCCTCGTGTTGGAGGTAAGTCCATAGGGATATCATCGATGAACACATCTTGGAATCCTTTTAGAAAATTAGACAAGTCTAACTCTTCTTGATTCCTACCATTTACATTTGATGAAACAATAGTATCTTTTAGAGACTCTTTGACAAAAATCATGTACGCAGAAACTGAGCTCTTCATTGACTTATCAAAAGCAAGAGGATTTACAAGTGGAATAGTGCGACCACGCTCACTACCATCTATATACATGTTCTTTCCCCTGTAGGTGAAGTAGATTCTCCTTTCAGGGAACTTCATGTTGGCAGCCATGCGATCAAACCATGGCGCCCCTAGGATAGCATCCTCATGTTGGAGAGGAGAGATGAAGAAGACTTCTTTGTCGACATAGCTTTGGACATGAAGCCTCAACTTCCCAATCAAGGGAGTAATGAAGGCTTGCTGTCCCTTGAAAGTTGCATCAGCCATTACCATATCTCCCATCTCAAAAGCTTGAATGCCCAACTTGGTGGCCAACTCCATTGATATGAAGTTCAGAGTAGAGTCAGGGTCAAACAAGATGAAGGCACCATGCTCTCTTACCTTTTCCCAAGCATAGGAAAGTGATGATTCTTTGAAATGAGCATCCTCTTTTGGAACTTCGATGGTGGAAGCCCTAGGAGTCTCATTGCGAGTATTCTTCTTGGGGCAAGAACGATAGCCATGTCCTTGCTCCCCACACTTGAAACACTTATGGTCCTTGCAAAATGCTTCAAGCTCTTCAAGAGAGAGTTTGTTTTTACCTTTGTAAACTCCCTTCTCCTTGGACCGATTGTTGTTGTTGTTGGAAGTGACTTGGGAAGTATTTTGAACATTGGTTTTCCCCTTTGCATCATTTTTGTCTTTGTTTTCCATGGGCTAGACATTACGTCTAGCCCCTTGATGGAAATTGATGTGTGAAGCAACCATGGTGTGATGGATTACTTCACTAATAGTACCAGGCTGTTGAGAGTTGATGTATTCGGCCATCTCTTCAGGTAATCCCACATAGAATTGTTGCCTTTGCTCGGCAAAGTCTATCTTTTGAAAGACAATAGCCTTGAGATGTAAATCCCAAAACTTGTCTATGTACTTGTGGATAGACTCATGAGAGAGAAGTTTCAAGCTGCACCATTCGGTAAGCACTTTGTCTTTTGCATCGCTTGCAAGGAATTGCTTCATGATGGAAACTCGTAGAGTTTTCCATGTCTTTGGGGCTTCACCATTGCCATGAAGGCTAGCCCACCATTGACGAGCTGATTTTTGAAAGTGCATAGCTACATGGTGTAGCTTGGAGGACTCTGTGAAGCCCTCGTCTCCAAAGGCCGCATCAAATTGTTGGATGAAGGCTAACACTTTGTCTGTAGCACCAAAGGTGCCATCATAGGTGAGAAAAGAGATACTCTTTCCTCCCTCCTTGAACTTCTTTAGCTTTTGTGACCTTCACCATGCAAGAAATGATTTGCGATGTCCTCCCCTCTTGTATTCTCTAGGAGAATAGCCATAACTTTCATCGGAAGAGGAGGAACGTGAAGAAGAAGGAGAAGAGGGTGACCTCTTCCTAGCTCTTTTCTTCCTTTGTTTCCTCTCTTGCCTTTCAGAGAGATTAGGAGAAGGACTATGTGTTGATCTTTTCCTCTTGGGAGAAGTGGGCGATCGTGTAGACCGCCTTCTTCGTGGAGCCACACCTTCAGAGGAACTTAAACTTTCATTGCTTTCTTGCTCTTTGGATTCCTCCTCTTGAATGGGAGAGAGTCTTCTTTTGGGGGTCTCTTCAAGAGGCCTCCTAAGCTCTCTCTCCTCTGGGAGAGAAAGGGAAATTCCATAAGCACGAAGTTGTTGAGTAACTTCGGCTTGCAAAGCAGGGTTGCCCATAGCTTGCTGCAACCTAGCGACGAGATAATTCACAAACATGGGAGCATCATCATTAGCACCTTCATGTGCAAAATCAAAGCTATCAATGTTCATTCTACTCTCTTGATTATTGTCAGCCATGTTAACAAAATTTATGTTTATACTTAGTGTATGCTTTGGCAGTTCAAAACCTTAGTTGCCACTCCTCTTAGCCTTTGAAAATCGGCTCTTAAGTATCTACACCCACGGCTCAAAGTGGTTAATTATAGAGAGTAGAGGAGTAGGTCTAACATAGCAAAGTTTCCAAGGGCTAGCTCCTTTCGGACTTCTTATGGCTCAATAATGGTAAAGCTGTAGGCAAGTCTAAAAAGACTCCATTATTAAGTCCAAAGCTCCCGAGGTGTGCACCATCCCCCACATAGTGGGCTTAGCAAAACCGATATTAGATCCCAGTTCCACTTACTCTATTATAATTAACAACATCAACCATTTATAGGCTACTTAAGGACCTCTCTTCTTAAGCAAGAAAAGAGAAACCAAATGCTCTGATACCAATGTAATGGAATTGGCCTATTTAACTTGAGAGTAGCGGAAATTAATGAGAGTACTTTTGAGAAATGACTTTGTGAGCATAGCAGGTGAATATAATTCAAGATAGCAACATAATCATAGCAATTAGTTAACTTGACATGAACAATACTTTTGCAAGAGAGAGAATTTAGAGAACATGACAACAGTGGAGGACTGGATTTATGTGGAGCCGGTCCCCCCCTCCAATAGGCATTTGTATTATGATTTCTCCCATTAAGAGAGACTTGTTACAATACAATCTTTGTGTTCCTTGTAACCTAGGTGATGCAATGAAGATGGAAAGCTTCATGCATCACAAGCATAACATAAACTTGAAGAAAGCTTTAACTATCCCAAGCCTCAATTCCAAGACCTCAAACACCTTTGAAGGTGGAGAGAGCTAGCAGGGAATGAGGGTAGGGAAGAGGAAGAAGAAACATTAGTCAGCGAGCATGACAAGCAGGACAAGCACCTCGAGCTGGGTCGAGTTCCCGCGTCTCAAGGTCAGCCCTAGCTTACCTAAGGTCAAAGGACTTTTACACATATTATTGGAGGTCTTCAATGAAGCTAACCCTAATGTCTTATGCTCCATTGGTTAGCCTTGCTCTTTGATAGACCGTCTCCCATTTGGGCCCCTTTACCATTGGCCCCGTGTTTAGATAGATCTATAAGCACATGTCTATATCTTAACCCTTGTTCCCGTTTATTCTCCCACATTAAGTGATCAGTTTAATATGAGAGAATCATTTGGGTTGGTTAGATATTAGATATTAGATTTTATGACACAAACCAAGATATCGATGGCGGGTAAAAGCTCGACAACCATCATTATTGGTATCGATAACTCAGCAAATCAGTGTACGAAAGCATCCTGATGGTACAATAAAGCAAAGAGCACAGAAGCTACAAGACTTGCTCTTTGGAAGACAGAAAATAAAACCTCGACATCAGAAACCCTTGAGTTAATTACTCAAGACCCAACTCTCACACAGCATAATGGTTTGAATTGCATTGATCTTCAAAGCATGGTAGAGCCAACCAAGGCTTGTTACCCATGGGCGTCCACTTCTAGTAGTCATGGGCCAGGCTTGTCGATCCAATAGGAAAAGGGTAAGAGTGATCACCAATGAGAGGCGCATTCTAATTGAAACATTCAAGGGTTAGCTGGCTAAGCATGGGTGGCCAAGTGTGAATGGGCGAGGTCATATAAAAGTTACCTAAACCTAAAAATCACTCATTCTCTCATTTGTGCAATTGAAGAGTTCTCTTGCTCCGTCTCAATCTTCTTCTTCTTCATCTCCTTGTGTGTATGTGTGTGTGTATGTGTGTGTGTGTGTGTGTGTGTGTGTGTGTGTGTGAGAGAGAGAGAGAGAGAGAGAGTGTGTGCAATCGAGCATTGCAACGATGGCACGACGACGGCGAGGCGGTTGAGCATGGCACGACGGTAGCTCCTTCTTATTCGCGGGGCGAGGAATCCTCCACGAAGGCGAGCGTAGGGCGATGAGTGACACACCCTTGCTCTCTTGAGCTTGCTACATTAGTTTGGTTGTGTACTTGTAGCCATTTGTGGCTCGCACACAGTGTACGGCAAGTCCCTTGCATTGACACGTGTGATAGACGCGCACATTTTTGGCGCTGTTGCCAGGGAAATGCCATGCATTAAGCTCGAGTAGCACTCTATGCTGCTTTGTGGTGCACTATGACATGTAGGAAAGGTAGAGAAGGAAGGTGTGTGTGTTGAGAAGGAGTTTGTTTTGCTGCAATGTATTGTTTTTGTGAATAAAGTGTTGAAAGGTACTGTGTTTTCTCTGTTGATAAGGTGTTAGAATTAAGGTAGTAGATCTATAATGTTAGTTTTGTAAGATACAGTAAGTAGATATGTTAGCTAATGAGTTGTTGTAGTATTGTGTTAGTGTGTAACAGTAGCTGTGTTAGTTGTAAGTAGGTAGGTTAGGTGTGTGTGTGTGTGCTCGAGCGCGCAGCGCGGCCGCGGCGACCTTATCCCAAAAAAAAAATAAAAAAATAAAAAATTTTAAAGATAGGATCAGGATCGAGAATATTCCCCAGGCCAAGCCCAAGCCTATGGTCGGGCTCAGGACTCAATCACCCTTTAGATTTACTTATTTTAGCCTCACGCCTAAGTAAAAATCGACCTTTTCGAGGACCATCGGAGCTTCAAGTAACTGAACATCGTTCTGTAAACCACACCACAACCCCCTAAGCAATATGCTTGTTTTGAGCTATCACACACTCTAATCCCAAAGCCGATCATTAAACATTATTAAAAAACATCAAAAACGAGTGAAAACGAGGTGCAAAACGCCCAAAAAATCAGGCAGTTAACCTTCGAAGGTATTCGCCGATGCTTGTAGGGTGCCAAAGACACATGCATTTGTGCTCTGGTTGTGTGCTAGAGGCCAAGCAACTAGCAAGCATTTTGACTTACACGAGTTCTCAATACCCACCTACTTTAGGTTCCGGGCCCTCGGCGGGAACCCAAGGTAGTACCACTCGGGACCCCCATATAGCGTCTAGTGACTCTTCCTTTGACTACAACATCATGGAGGGTTACCCAATGCCTAATCCTGATAGCTCAAGCCAAGACATGCATGCCATGGACCCACGGTCCGGGCCGAGCGTGCTTAGCCGCTTGAAGGAAACCTTTAGTAGAGCCACTCGCTCCGAACATGGAGCTAACGATGTAAATGAAGGGGGTGGGGAAGCAAATTCACCATCCATGACCGACGTAGACCCTATGCCCTTAGAGAGTGTGCACATGAATACTCCATTCACTGCACCCCCTGACTCTTCAGAGTTATTCCCCTCCGAGGTTATATTACCTAATGGTAGAAGCCTCGCCGAAGTACAAGAAGTTGAGCGGTATATCATCGTGGCTAGGGAAAAGAAAATTAAGAGCTTACGCAAGGTGGAGCAACGAAGAGAGTTAAAAGCAAAATCCCCTATGTCAATATCATTTCTAGGAGAGCAATCAAGTGCTCCTGAATTAGTGACTACTAAGGGTCAACCTATAGAGAGCCACATTGCATCTGGTTCAAAAGACACCCCTAGCACCTCAATCCTAGATGGAGCATTCTTAAATGAGAACTGGGAGTACGAACTACAAATAAAAACTCTAACCGACCTATACACGGGTCACACCTATCACGTGGGTTGGTTAGATGTCCTACAATCCACAACGGGTGCTACTAGTGTGGAGGATCAACAACAAAGAGTTTGTGAGGTCATCCATAGGGTTATTAAGCTAGAGAGACAGAACAATGGGATCCACATGCCTTCAACGGGTCTCATGAGATTCTTGGATACAAGGAAGGCTAAACAACCAACCTTATCACAAATGGAGACTCCCTCGTTAAGTCTGATGGATCCTCCATATGTTGTTTCGCGTCTCACTGCAATCTGAGCCCACAAGTGATAGCTTTACTTTTCCAAGTCTAGCTCATCTTTCCCTTGATGACACCACGGCTACGATGCCTACCCCAAGGATGGGCATGCCAAGAAACACGCCATGGACCTCATTTGTTAGTAAAGCACCACTACATGGTAGCTCAATGCTTGCAACAATACCTACAAGTGTGTACCAATCGTATACATCTATGGGTCCTCGTACTCATGTAGTTTCTACTCCTCCCATTGTTTCAACAACCTATGATTCACAACCACAACACCCAAGTTCTTATTTCCATGGGACCATACCAGCTAGCATTAGCATGTCACATCCGACGTCTGCTATGCCTAGGGCCACACATATGAACTTTGGGCCGCCACATGACACAACACCATACCAAACGTGAACCCAAGGGCTTCCTACCTGCCAAGCCCAATGCCAATACCTACTCCACATGTAGTCTCTGGAGCGCCTTCACCCATGGTGCCTGCTCACTTCGGTGACTTGGCAACATTTTGTCAAGCTATCGATCGATCTACTGCTGAGAATATGTATAAATTGCCTAATAGAGAACCTAGAAGTAAGGCAGTACAAATATCCAAGCTCACACAAAAATTTAGTGGAGGCGGGGATGTGAGACAGCATATCAAAGTGTTTGAACAAATATGCAATTCTCTAGGACAACACAATGAACTACATAAGAGTAATGCTTTAAGCTTAACCTTAAGTAGGAAGGCTGGGGATTGGTATAGAACCCTAAGGGTGGAAGAAAAAACAATTTACCCTACTCTTAGGAGATTGTTCTTGAAAGAATACATACGAGAGGGAGTGCTTTGGGGTGTAGCCTCTCAACTCCAGAAAGACCAAAGATAAGAAGGAGAGCCGGTGAGAGACTTTATTAGTTTCTTGAAGAATTTGAATTCTCATTCTAATCCAAATGAGCGCTTCAATGATAATCAATTGCTTGATAGATTCATTAGGGGATTACGACATGAGGATATCTACAATGGCCTAGTCATTAGAGGTATCACCACTTGGGAAGCAGTCACCACCAATGCGATCCAATTGGAGGATAATTTACTGATTCAAGGAGAAAGAGTGTCTGTTGAGCCTAAATCTACTAGCTCCCAAGCATCGGGACATCAACCAATGACCCTAAAGCCTATTGCTAAGGAGCCAAAGATATCTGAGATGACTTTAGCAGTCTCACCAAGGCCATTCAAGAGACTCTTAGAGACAATCGTGCTCCACAAAACAATAACATGTATCCAAGAAGGGAGCAACAATGATGCTCGGTATGCTATGGACCACATAGTACCAGTGAATGCCCTAGTTTTAGAGTAAAATACAATGGAAATTGCAATGCCTGTGGGAGGTATGGTCATCAAGCTAGTATTTAAGCGTGCGATGGCCAATAGACCAACCTTAGCATGGACAAACACATCTCGAGTGCTTGCATTGATGCCGGGCCCACCTCTTGAACAAATGTTGCAATACATGGTCCCTAGGGCCCAAAATGTTGTTCAAACAACACCCTTACCACCTCCAGTGCTAGGACCTCAACCACCACATCCAAGAATCGGTTCTATGAATCAAGTGGGTTGTGAGTCATCTATTGCTTGTTTGAAAGCATGTGAGGAAGAATAGACCCTAATATTTCCTATGGGATTGATGCGCTTAAAGAAAGTCCACGATACTACATGGAGGACTATTGGGGACAAGTCAAACATGTCTATCAAAGTAGTTGCTCTTGCTGCAAGAGGTCAAAACATCAATTACACTGCTAAGAGACCACCTCTTTAGTGCTATGAGTGTGGAGGTCCACACTCATCGTGTGGTCAAGTGTCCTATTAGGCTACAAAATAACGCCACACTAATGCAAACCAATCAAGCAAGCACGTCTACAATGTCGATACTCATGTGTAATTTATGTGGCATAGATCATTTGATTGCCCAATGTCCGAATAATCCAAATGCACCAAAGATCACGCCATTAAACTTGATTGAGGTTACTGAGGAGCCATCAAAAAGTACACATGTGGTACCAGTAAACGTACTCACACGATCGATGCTCCAAAGACAAAATTATATTCTTGAGAAAAGAGACACGGCATCAATTGCCCAATCTCAAAAAAAGAAGAAAACATGAAGAAAGAGATCGCAAAAAGCAGCGAAGTCAGACCCCAGTTCAAAGACCAAGATAGGGACTGGTGACGACCCTGTATATATGAACGACGCTGAATAAGATTCTGATTCAGGTGAAACCATGGAGACCAAAGCAACCACTAAGATAGAAACCAACAAGGAAGATCTTCATGAGCCATAATGGCCAGGATCCAAGAAGAAGATAGGAACTTATCCAAACCCTGTATATATGAAAGACGTTGAATAAGATTCTGATTCAGGTGAAACCATGGAGACCAAAGCAACCACTAAGAGAGAAACCAACAAGGAAGATCTTCATGAGCCATAATGCCCAGGATCCAAGAAGAAGATAGGAACTTATCCAAACCCTACAAAGGAGATCGAGCAAGTCAAGCAATTAAGGAGTTTGGTAGAAGATACTCAAAGGGATCTAGAACCAGCACCACCTTGGCAGAGCTAGATTACAGACACAGTGTTCCCTACACAACAACAACCTCACAAGTCCATAGACCCTTAGCCATACCTAGTGTCATCCAAGAAGAAAGTGACTTAAAGTTATGGGAAAGTGGGCGTACTCACTTCTTGATGGAAAGAATGTTTACAGAGGGACTACCTGACCCTATCAAAGAAATGGAGATCCCATCTTCCCCACGTCAAGGGACTTAAGCCCAAAAGGTGCCGTTAAACATTGCCAAATTGATGGATTTCATGTCTTCAGAAGTTAGAATCACCGTCATGTCCAAACTATATAAAGACCCTGAGCTAGTCTCGGCTCTTCAAGCTTTCCTCAATGGAGAACTGAAGGGTGGGCTATCACAATTTTCACAGATGGATGGAGCTGGGGAGATTCCATTAGAGGAGGAACACTTAGATCCACAACCCAACCTAGATAAGAACCTTGTTGTAGAAATACCCGTTAACAAGTTGGGACAATACTTTGAGGGTGATGAATCCAATGCAACCATACCAATCACTACCAAGGGATTAACTGTGAAGGGAATCCTTGATGGTGGTGCTGGGGTTAGCATTGTGACTAAAAATTGTTGGGAAACTATGGGAAGACCTCACCTTGGGACCACAACCATAGTAGTAAAGATGGCCAATGGATCTATTATTAAACCTATCGGGATGCTACAAGATCTCAAGATCAAGGTCTTTGGACATAAAATACAAATAACCTAATTGTTATGGATTCCTCCAAGCACACTATTGCATCTGAGTCTAAAAACCATGTTTACTTGTTGCAGTTCCAAGATTCTGTCATTCGAGTGGATCTTGTAACTGGTAGAGCACATCCTCGAGGAAACAGGTTTATAATTGATCATAGATCTGACACCACAGTTCACTCAGTCCCATTGCAGTATTGTTACACGTATACAGCGGACACTGATGTTGGGGAAGATTCTCCTTATATAGATGTACTACCTGGGATGATTGAGTCAAACAATGTGGATTGGGTCCACCTAGCAGCAACCATAGACACTTGGGGAAACAGGGGGGATGACATGGGTAACACTTGAGGGGGATGAAATGCCACCACTCGTACCCTTAAATATTCTAGAAGCAATGCATATAGCTTCCGATGACCTACAAGATGAAGGTTTGACTGGCATTGGAACCAGTAGCGTCTCACAAGACTATACCCCACACATTTGGCGTCAGAATCATCAATTGAAATTGACTCTGAGGATGCAGAATTTGAGTTAAATCTTAGTGCAAATGTGGGTACAAACCATTCAGGGCCCAGTGGTACCCTAGATGACAATCTATCCAAGGGAGCAGAAGACACAAGTAACAGTTCATCTAGTGACTCTTCACTAGAGACTGGTTGTAATCAAAAATTAGACAAGAAGAGTAAGAGATATAAGAGGTGAAGATATCGAGTAAATGTGCGTGCTAGAATAAAAAGAAATGTACTGCGGAATGGCTTAATTATATAGGGGCATGTGATGCTCATCGGAAGTTGGTAGATAACTGGGGTGAATACCTTCAAAGCGTTATGTGGTGTAGTCCACAACCCATTGACCTCGCACAACTAGAGGCTATAGAGAAGCCAAAGTTCAGCAGTAACATAAGGAGACTACAAAATCAAGAGTTAGCTCAACAACAAAAGGAATCGGAAGTGAAATCGCAGTCCACAAAATAACAGGACCCCACAGACTTACACCCTGCACCTGAACATTTCAAATCCTACACCACAGAGGAACGTAAGGTTGTGTATACAAAGGCTCAAAGAAAACCTATCAATGGAAGCAATGGAATCTATGATGGTCCAGTGATAGTTAAGAAAATAGAGCTAGCAGACCCAGGAGAAGATTCCAAACCTGTTTTCATTGCCCAATATCTGACAGAGACTGAGGAGTGTGTACTTAAAGAACTTCTCAAGTAATTCAGGGATATTTGCTTGGACATATCATGATAAGAAAGGTGCTCCACCTTCTGTGGTGCAGCACACAATCCCCATGAATAGCATGGCTAAACTATTTTAGCAACGACCCTACCCAATGAATCCTAAATATGCAAAGATAGATCAAGAAGAGATTGAAAAGCTTGTGAAATATGGATTCATATATCCTATTGAGCACTCAGAATGGTGTCTCCACTAGTGATTGTGCCAAAAAAGAATGGGAAACTCAGAGTGTGCGTGGATCTCAAGAAGGTCGATGCCACCACTAGGAGGGACCATTACCCCTTGCCATATTCAGAAGATGTGCTTGAAAGAGTTGAAGGGAAGGAAGCTTATAGCTTTTTAGATGGGTACTCTGGCTACAATCAAATCACAATTGCTCTAGAGGACCAAGCTAAAACAGCCTTTATAACCGAACTTGGAGTGTTCACATTTCGTGTTATGGCTTTTGGCTTAACCAATGCCCCTGCTACCTTTCAAAGATTAATAAACACTGCTTTTAGAGAATATTTGAGGGAGTTTTGTGAAGCTTTCTTAGATGAACTTTGTGTTTATTCCTCTTGGAAAGAACATCTATCATGCTTACAAAAAGTGTTTGAGAAGTGCAGATTGTATCGCATCTCCTTAAACCCTTTCAAATGCCAATTTTGGGTTAAACATGGAGTCATTTTAGGGCATATAGTGTCCAAAATTGGGATCTCCACAGATGAGAGCAAAATTAAAGCCATTGCTGAATTTCCACCATCTACAAACTATAAAGGAGTTCAAAGGTTCATGGGCCATGTTGGTTATTACCGACGGTTTATTTTAAACTTTTCTGAGATAGCTCGTCCTTTGTACAATCTTCTTATTGAGTTCCACTAGACCGCGGAGTGTGACCATGCTTATGAGTCATTGAAAAAGACCTTGACTAGTGCTCCTATTCTACAAGTGCCCGATTGGAATATAATTTTCCATATGCATATTGATGCATCAAACTTTGCTATTGGGTGTGTTCTAGCTCAACCAGGAGAACATGAATTGGACTACCCCATTAGCTTTGCAAGTTGTCAATTGAATAAAGCCGAGAAACTACACCACTACAGAGTGACAAGGTTTAGGTATGATTTATGCAATGAATAAATTTCACTACTACCTTCTGGCCAACAAGTTTGTTTTCTATGTTGATCATTAAGCCTTGTTGTATCTAGTAAATAAACCTTGTTCCACGGGAAGAATTACATGATGGTTATTAATTCTCCTTGAGTTTGATCTTACCGTTGTGGTGAGACCTGGTAAAAGACATGTCATGGCGGATCATTTGTCTCGCATACCCCAATGGTGAAGCCCCTACTGGAGTCGATGATGAGTTGCCCGGTACTTCTCTATTCCTAGTCAAAACCATATCTAAATGGAGTAAGAAGATTGTGAACTTTCCAGTTAATGGTTTTCCTTCCAAAGATCTTCGTAAGGACATAGCTCAAAAACTATTAAAAGAATGTGAACCTTACTCTCCCATTACAGGAACTCTCTATAGGCTAGGGAAGGATGATACTCTTAGACATTGTGCCCATGAGGATGAGTATTTATACATACTACAAGAAGCCCACATGGGTATAGCCGGAGGACATTTCTCAGGGGAACTAACAGCTAGAAAGGTGTTGCAATCAGGCTACTGGTGGCCTACCTTATTCAAGGATGCATCACTTTTTGCAAAAGGATGTGATGAATGCCAATGTTACAAGATCACACAACAAAAGGATAAGATGACCTTACATCCTGTTAAAGTGACTCAACCATTTGAAAAATGGGGGTTGGACTTTGTAGGCCCAATTAGTTCGGTAGCTCATAGCACTCAATCTCGATATACTATCGTTGCTACTGACTATGTAACAAAGTGGGCGGAAGCCAAGGCGACATGCAAGGTTGATGCAAGGTCAACTGCCAAGTTTCTCTCTGAGAACATTAGTACAAGATTTGGTTGTCCCTTTGGGATTGTGAGTGACAATGGCACTCATTTTATAAATGGAGTGATAAAAGAACTCACTACCACCTTCATGATAGCTCACCATAAGTCCACACCTTATTATCCACAAGCAAATGGCCAAGCTGAGAGTACCAACAAAACTCTCATCTCCATTTTGACAAAGACAGCTGAGGCTCATCGTATAGATTGGGATTTAAAGCTTACATCAGCTCTATGGGCTTCTCGTACTGCGTACAAAGTTGCCATTAATTGCACGCTGTTTAAGATGGTGTATGGCCGAGAAGCGGTTATGCCATGGGAGTCTGTCATTCCTAGTCTTTAAGTAGCTTCTCAAGAAGGTTGGGATGGTAACCCCTTAGTTGAGCTATTATATATCCTTGAAAGGCTAGATGAAGAGAGGCAATTAGTTGTGAAAAATGCACTTGTGGAGAAAGATAGGAGGAAGAAATGGTTTGATCGTCATCTAAAGAACAAAGATATCAACATTGGTGATAAAGTCCTTATGTATGGAGTACGTAACAAAAAGGAAAAATTGAAATATGTGGGAAAAGGACCATATAGAGTATGTGAAATCACCCCATAAGGGACCATTCGTGTGGAGACTCTTGATGGAGTTGAAACCATTGGATTCCTCAATGGGAGCAAATTTAAAAGATACTATGATCCTTTAAGCCAAGAGGAACTATGTGCCATCCATCAAAAAAAGGCTGCCAAGGCACAAACAAAATTGAAAAAGATACAAGCTCAAGCTGAGGTGAAAGAGCGACAACAACACATAAGACGCCAATGAGAGGCCAACCTTGGAGTTACACATGCATTCCACGTTGAAACTGACAAGGACTGGTTGGACTCTGACACACCTCTACGATACCCTATTGAGCTAAATAGCACCTATGGAAAAGTGCTATATAACGCCTTATTGGACATGGGTGCTAAGTATAATCTGTTGTCATATGGAGTGTGTTGTCAGTTGGGAAAGCCACCTCTATCTGAGAGTTTTATCCAAGTCAAGGGTGTCAACATGAAAAAAACTACGGTTTTTGGAATCTGGCACACTTCTGTCAATTATGAGAATGGGGTTGTAGCTCAAGACTTTTTGGTCATGCCTGTTGGAACTATGGAGGGTAATATAAACCTAGGACGCATGTGGATGATAGCCACCAAACGCACTATTGATTGGGGGATAGGGGATGTCACAACACAGAAACCAACTCTTAGCCCTGCCACTCAAGCCATAGTCCCTGTGATATTGCCTCTTAAGGAAAAAAAACCCAAAACATTGCATGTCCAAGAGGTTTACCCATATGTCCCCATAGCCCAACTCTCTAGAGCTTCAACTGATGTAGTTGAAATAAAGCTTGAGACACACAAGACCCATCCCAATAGAACAAAGAAAACATACAAGTGGGTCCCTAAAGCTTCTTTAGCGACCATAGCTAGTGCTAAAAGACAGGAGCCTGGTAAGAGACGTCCCACTCGCCCCAAGAAATGTAAAGAAACGTTGCGTTGGATTCCTAAAAAACTATTGGAAGCCCAAGGCTACTATGAAGGAAATGATCAAATATGGGTGCCAAAACATAAATTGTGCGCTTACTTGTCACCTGGCCCATGTGAGCCCAATCCTGTGGCTCCAAAACAAATTGAAGATTGCGAAAGGAAAAAATCACGGAATGCTATACACCCGCTCCAGAGCTAGTTTGGGTACCGAAGAAAGAACGATTGTTCCACCTAGCTCAGGAACAGGGAAGTCGAATGAAGCTTCTTGCTCTTCATGTAGTTCCTATATGGAAATAGAAGCTTCAACACAACCTCCACCTAGCATTGTACATATCCATACAAATAAGGAAGAGTTTACACCTCCCATTGTAAGTTCACCACCTACAACAATGCTGCAAATAAAATCATGGGAGAGTACCTTACCACCCTTGCAACTAGATGAAATGCATAGGGCGGTCAAAAACTATTGGTTAAAGCCTTCACCCATAACAACTTGGAACAATTGGTTTCAAAGGGTGACGACATTGTTCCAAAAGGTATGATCTACCCAAGGAAGGGGGGAGCTTTCATTAACGTCAGCCTATCGAATTATTTCCCTCTTACCCTTCTTTCCCTGACACTTGAGCTTTCCAATTCTATGAATTGTATATACATAGATATATAGTAACTAACCACCCTAGTTTAAACAAAAATAAATAAAAAATAGTAAAGAGCAAGAGCAACTAGCAAACAAGTGTGCACAATACTAGTCAAAATCATTGACCCATACCTACACATGTCACATCCGGTACACTCAAACAGAAATCTATGTCTTCAAACACCTTTGATCCTCATCACTCGCGTGATGAAGGGTAGGTAGGATTAGTATCATAGGAATGTTTCAGTTTTAGAGTTTAGTGATTAGCAAAGTTCTTTTTTCCCACTGATGTGCCTCTGGAAGGTGGATGTTTGGTGGTGACTATTGTGCAATTTGTGACTACATAAGGATGCCTTTGAAGGACAACGACAATGGATGTTTACATGTTACAACGGATGTTTCCCATTATATCAGGTATACTACTTCCTTTTATCTATGCTTCCACATTTATATGTTTGCATCTTGTCATTTGAATTCTAACAATGCATAAAATTTATGAAGTTGTGACATTGCCAATTTAGATGCTATAATTTTTTTTAAATTCTAGTACCTTGTTCTTCTCTTTGATTTTGGTCTATTAGTTGGCTTTAAGTAGGTATCAGGACCTTACGCTAAACTAGGCCACTTAACTAATGACTTTAATTTCTAAATACTCTATTAATTGTAGTAGCTTTAGTAATGTTTTAGACTATCAGGATATAGTTCTCTCTAGCTTATTCCACCTAAGTGTGACTTGTGTTGTGGAAGTCCATGTGTTAAGCTGGTATTTGAGACCTCGAGTCTCCCGGCTAGTTTATGCTCAAGCTGGTATTTGAGACCTCGACTCTCCCAGCTGGTGGTATTTGAGACCTTGAGTCCCCCAGCTACTTGTAGCAACTATGGCAACAACAAAAAAGAAAACAAAGAAAAAAAAAAAGCAAATAGCACAAACTTCCTTTTATTTTATATTGATCACACTTAAGTGGTATAAGTGACAAGATCACTAGTCTTTAGACCCCGACAAGCATTCCTAGGGTTCACTACTCTTTAGTCGATATTTTTTAATTAATGTTAGACAATCTAGTACTTACTTTAGCCCTAGCTCTTGTGTACTTCTCTTAGAGTCAACCTAATAGACCTTAACTCAATTGCATTTCATTCAGGCACTACGCTTGTTCTAGTTAGCAATGTTACAATTCATGATTTTTTTTGCATTTTCTAGAATATCATGTATGCATCTCACTTATTGCACGCCTGCACATGCTGCCTTTGAGCTTTCACAATGTTGCTTTTCTTTTGACACAGGTACTCCTATTGTGGATCCCAATGCTACGTTGTTATATTCTAAGGGTGGAATCTACATCAAGAAGGGGGGCATGTTACCCAACGGTGTCCACTTTTAGTAGTCATGGGCTGGGCTTGTCGGTCCAATAGAAAAAGGGTAAGAGTGATCGTCGATGAGAGGCGCACTCTAACTGGAACATTCAAGGGTTAGTTGGCTAAGCATGGGCGTCCAAGTGTGAATGGACGAGCTCATATAAAAGTCATCTAAACCTAAAAATCACTCAATCTCTCATTTGTGCAATTGAAGAGTGCTCTTGCTCCATCTCTATCTTCTTCTTCATCATCTTCTTGTGTGTGTGTGTGTGTGTGTGTGTGTGTGTGTGTGTGTGTGTGTGTGTGTGTGTGTATGCGTGAGAGAGAGAGAGAGTGTGTGTGTGTGCGATCAAGCATTACGACGACGGCACAAGGGCGGCAAGACGGTTGAGCTCGTCACGATGGTAGCTCCTTCTTCTTCACCGCGAGGAATCCTCCACGAAGGCGAGCGTAGGGCGGTGAGTGACACACCCTTGCTCTCTTGAGCTTGCTAGAATAGTATGGTTGTGTGCTTGCAGCCATTTGTGGCTCGCACACAGTGTACGACAAGTCCCTTGTATTGACAGGTGCGATAGACGTGCACAAGTCTATGCATAGACATGATTGTTTAGCCCATGCACACAGCCGTCCCGAAGTATGCCGTCTAGGAGGGGTGGAAGTGAACTAAGTAATTAAGGGCAATGTTTGAAGAGGGGAGAAAAATTTTGATGTTAGCGTGTAATTTTACAAAATTACCTTATAATGTCTTTACCAAGTCATCAAAAGGGAAAATTAAACTGATAACATCTCCCCCATGAGTGTAAATAGTGTATATACTATCAGAAATCATCAAAAATTGATCGTTTTTTGTCATTTTTCTTGATATTGGGACTTAAAAAATAGAGAAATCCACCAGAAAACAATGAAGCTCTGTTTTTCAATGGATTTTCTTAATTATTGAAATTTCACTTTGCTTTTTTAGCGCATTTTGTTTTTTTCTTTTATTTTTTCACTAAACATGTCAAAAATTAATAATAAATAGCAAATGAGCTCAGATGGAGAAATTGAAGATACACTGATGATCAGAAGGACAAGGCAGACAGACACAAAAAAAAATCAAACAAATCGACAGATGGAAGCGGGAAGCCTAAATTAGATTGTCAAGGCCTACTTTCACAAATTCTTGCAAAATGAGCAATCGGAATCCGATTAAGGATTTTTTGAGTGTAACATAGATTTCACGGCCTAATAGGACTAACAGGGGAATTTGGGGAAAAATCGTTTGGGAAGTCCGAGTATAGATATCCGAGTAGCCCAAAATCACTTCACTTCCACTAGTCACCCTTGGAGAAGAGAGCTCTAGACCTTCTTCGTACGCGATTTCCGGGGTCCACAGTCACCGGTTTACAGCGCCGTCTCACAGGAGACATGAGAAGTAAGTTCTATGGTTATCAATGATCACTTCTATATGGTCAGTAGCAAGTCTAAGCTCAAGGAAAAACCTAGAAACCGAGCAGTGCACGAAGTCCTATGACCAAAAATTGACCATAGCGGCCTGTCACTCAACCAAATTAGACGAGACTTGAAATGTAGCATGCTCCCATATGATAGAACACTTCTGTATCACCAGATGACCATTCGGCAAGGGTCGAGGGGGGTCCCAAGTAGAAAAGTTAGGTTTTTGCCAGATGCCTATGAGGGAAAATTGCAACTTTGACCTTATGGGACTAAAGCACATGATGTCCCAAGTCCACTGACCAAGTTTGAGCAAATTTGGATCTCGAAATCTCAAAATCCCTTTATAACTACTGTTTCAAAGACTGAAAGCCTAAATTTGGCACCATTTCCACCCTGTGCACTCAAATGAGCCCACACTTCACTCACAGCACCTAAATGCTATATATGTCAAGCCTATCATGTCAAAAATGCAAAAAGTTGAAAAAATCCCCAACTGTAAATAATTGCGATTATTTCCTTTTGTTGCAAATTTTTGCTTCAGCTGTATGATTTTGATCTTTACATGTTTTTATGCATCTATGCATGTTCCAAAAATTGATTTGAAGCAAATTGGAGTCAATTTGTCAGAATTCACACTCAAGAGCATTTCAAAGTGGAATTTGTAAAATTTTCTAACTTTGGCACTGTATTCACTTAATAGGAGCAATGCAAGCTGCCGAGAAGGCCAAGAAAAGAGTGTCCCAGAAAGAGAAGTTGCAGGAGCTGCCACCCTACCAACTGGACTCCAGTTTAGTAGAGACGGCCAAAGCAACATACTTGTCAAGAGAGCAGCTTGAGAAAAACAATACCATGTTTTTCACAGGCAGGTTCAAGAGTGAAAAAGGACATCAAGTAGAGCTGCAATTGCTACCAAAAGAGATATATGATGTAGCTGCCAAGTCAGACACAAAAGAAGCCAACAGAAGGTTGGGTCTCAGGGACTTCTACGACCAGGAACCATGTGGAGTAGATTTCCAAAAAGCATATGAACTAATTTCTACAATTAAAGAGGATGGATCAGCCCAAATAACTGACCAACAAGGATAGAAATTAGAAGTGGTAATCACAAAGGAAATTGTGGCCGAGGCACTAAAGTTTCCTATTGAAGGGACGACAATGGGGGCCCAAGACAGAAAGACAACAGGCACATTCACCAAGGAGACTGCTGTGCTGCAACTTTTGTTGACCTCATCCAAAGGCAAGTGGAAGAACCAGCACATCTGTACCATCAACACTTCCATTTTTTAGCAAAGAGACCCCCACGGTACACCACCCCGAATCATGCAGTTGCAACTACCTTCACCCAAGGGTTGAAGTCGACAACCAGGCAGCCAATTGATCATGCACATTATGTGCTACCAACACTGAAGGGCACCAAGAAAGAAGGAAAAATCACCTATCTGGGCGCACTTGAAGTATTGACAAGAATAGCATACCATGCTATTGGCATGGCCAACAATTTATCGCCAGCCCCAGATCAGGACACGTGGATTTTGTCTGCACAACCTTCTCCCAGAACCACCCATTTATAAGTCTGATGAAGAATCTGCCGAAAGCTCCCACGAAGCTCATAATAGTGAGAGTTCAGACAATGAGGAGAGAAGAGCCAGAATAGAAGAGATGAAGAAGAAAGCTATAGCCGTGCATCAAGAAGAACCTCAGCAAAAGAAGGTGAGGTTTGAAGAGAAAAACAAACTTATGAAAGAAGCGCGTGAGGACCCGACAACATGGGTTCCAAGAGAGATAAGGGGACCCAGGACCAAAAATCCTACAAGGAAAGAAGCAGAGGATCCCGCGGACTACCTTCAACAAATGTATGCAGAGGCAGAAGCCCTCAAGTTAAAAGAAGCTCAAGAAGCTGAGACAAAAGCAGGGGAAGAAGTCCTCGGACAACAAAGACAAGTGGAGGCTACGAAACAAAGAGAAACACATCACTACCAGGAAGAGATGTCTCCAAATCCCACTTCACCCGCTACCGAGCAGGTAGACCATCCAATGCCAAGCCCTCGCCCTTCACCCACAGCTAAACCCAATGAGGGTGAGGAAGCCAAAGAAAAAGAACCTGAACACCAGGAACAGACAATAGCCAGTTTTGAGCAGCCTAAAGCAACAGAAACAGAGACAGATCCTTCTATGACCACTCAACAAGAAACAACAGAAACATCCACAAAGCCTCAAGCCACAGAAGCAAATGAGGCAACCGCAATGCCTGAAGGAGAGGTAGAACCCCCGCCGCAACAACAAACAGCCACCACAGCACCACCCAAGGAGTCACACACTGAAACTGTTGAAACATCTAGGCAACCTACAGAGTCTGAAGAATGGGAGACAAATGACGAAGTCATCCTACAAGTAAATGTGCCAAGCAGATGCAGGTGATGACCCAAAAAAATGCGAACAACAACAATTAGCCGTAGTGTTAAGGCTAAGGAGTTGGAAATGGTCATCGATGCTCTACCAAGAGAATTGGATGATAGGATGAATGTCATCTCAGATCTACAAAGACAAGTCAAAGAGTTGAAAGATGAAGTAGAACAGCACCAACTAGCCAAAGAGAAGCAGCAAAAAGAAATGGAGGAGTTGGGAGAACTTCTCAGCAAGTTATCCAATGCCTGCAAGATCAAAGATCAACAGCTGACAGAGGTAACAAATGAACTCCTAACCACAACTCTACCAATACAAAAGATCCAAGTGCAGCTCGATATAGCAAACACTTCTCTGCAATACTCATAGCAAAGGATCAATGATTAGGCAGCTTTTTTGAGACAAATCAGAGACAATCCTATTGTCGCCTTAATCAAAGGCACGGATGAAGTCTATAAGGCTTTGGAAAAGAGGAATAAGGATCTAGAGCTAGAGCTAGAGCTAAAGCTAGAGCAATCACAGAGAAGAGACCTTGCACTAATGCGGGTACAACGAGAAGAACAACTGCTCAAGGAGATAGCCCGAGCTAAAAAGACTCAATTAGCTGTTGAGAAAGGGACAACCAGAGACACAAGAAGAAGCCGATACCTCTGAGCAACCAACTATCAAAATTCCCTTAGTCTCTTTTGTTGAGATGGAAACACATCCGACAAAAGGGCTACAAGAAGACGATTTTCAAGTACCACTTCACAGATGTTGAGCAAGTGCGCATGGTCCAACTTTCTAAAGCTGAGGAAGATGCACTAAAGGAACAGGTTGCTCAAGATACAGATACAGAATGGAAAGTAGCGATGGATTGGGAGTTGAGAGTTCTCCACTCAATCAATGTCACTCAACTCACTCCCAACCAAATCAATGCACAATGGCATCAACTATCATTGCCATATCCTTTGATCAACGTAGAGCTATTACAGGTAAAAGAAAGACTATATAAGGATATGAGGTAGAAGGTGCAGAGGATGTCCACCCCAAGTGGAGAAAGAGCTGGCTGAACAAGAATCCAAGATGTCTGATTTTGTTCACAAGAGCACCTGCCGCACTACAAAAAGACCCAACATTTTTTCATGTACCAAGGGTAAGGACATGGCAAGCATTTGAAGCACTAAAAATGAAGCGGCCTACATGGCTGAACTATCCATGATTGCCAGCTCCAAAGCAGGGATCGCAACAGAGGAGTACATGGTGAAAACCCTAACGGGTGCCATGACTTTCTTCAATAGTCTTCCTAACCTCTCATGTGCAATGCTATATAAGATTTTTCGAATGCTGCTCACATGTATTGAAGCTTTTCACAAGCCAGAGCAAGCAGAAGTACCATGGATGTCATTCCTCAAAGGCAATAAGGGTCTCTACTACGACCTAAGCGACCAGCCTTCTGAAGAAGTCCTTTATGGCTTCTACGCCCGATGCATGTTTTTGCCATCTAGCAATATGTTCGTGTTTGAGGAAGCATTTATATAGGTTTCTTCACTTGGCGAACAAAGATATTTGGGCTAGTGATAAGCAACCTCACATCCAGATTTGTTGGCTACTTGGCCATTGAGCTTAAAAACAGAGTCGCCATGCAGAGAAGACTCAGATATGAGAAAGCACTCCACGCACTTAAAGACCGCCTCGCCAGCCGTCAACGCGAAGACTACTTCAGCCCATGAAGTTGTGTCAAGGGACAACACAGTCGAGGAGGGGGAAAATGCTAGCAGCAACCTAACTCGGATATCATTTTTTGAAGCTTTCATTGTAGAAACACTTATTATTTTGATGAATCGAGAATATTATAACTCCTACTTTCTAGATAAACGTTGTAATTGATGAGCCAGGGCTACAAGCTTCTAGATTGTATCAACCTGTCTTTAGTTAGAGCTCCCAGATTATTAGTTTTGACCACAAAAACCTTGGCTAAGGTATAAAAGCCAATTTTTGTAAGTTTTTCAAAAGTTTTGGAAAATAGAAACACAGAGTGAGCTAACGGTGCTCACTTCTCTCCTTCTCGCACTTCCTACTCCCTCCCCGGTTGTCACATTGCAGTGCAATCTGTTGCGTTGCAACCGCTGGTAAGAGCTCTATGCATTGATATAAGCATTTCATAGTAATCTATAGCTTTTGGCATCGCCGACCCACGGCCTAATCTCATCATAAGTAGGAGTTTAAGGTTTAAAATTAAAAATTAAGTATAGGTGGGGTATTGGGGCTTCATTGCTAAGCATTAAGATGCATTCCAAGTCGAAAACAACTAGGTCAATAACTCATTGTTGCTGTTAATAATGGCAATTTTTGCACTTGACTTAAAGTGATATTTGAGACCATAAGCATGGGTGCTTATGTCTTATAAACATATCCTAGAAGTTTAGTAATGTTTGGATGTCGTTTGATGCTGTAACGGATGTGCTTGAGCGATTGGCTTTTGGTGATTTCAGTCATTTGCGTGTAGCTTGAGTTAGATGCGAGTTGTTTGTTGTTTTCCAAGAGATTGACAACCTCTTGTAGCCTCTATGCACTAGACGAGTCAGCTTCATCCCATGGATTGACAATTATATTCGTGGTTCTCGCTACATTTGCAATAAGATAGGAGTGAGGTTAGACACCCGTCCCACATGAAAGTCCCCTAGCTCACGCACGCCTATGTACAATATAAGAGTGAAGATAGCCACAGTATTAGGGTGATTTTGTTGGGTGAACCAGCTTACTATGGCATAATTTGAGAGCCGAAAAATGGCTATCATTTAGGCCTCCCCCAAGTTGACGGTACATTCATGTACCATCAAAAGACGTCTTTTCCAATGAAAGTGGTTCCAATATCTCAATGATCTTTGTTGGCTCATTGTTGATAGTAGCTTGAGTTGAAGGCTTTCTTCACAATGTACAGACCTTGTCATCTACCTTCAAACTTGACATCAAACCGATTATCAAGGCGATTGTCATACCTTAGCACAAGATCTCCTTCCTTGATGCCTTTGTCCTTTAGTTTCTTGTCAAGCTTCTCCTTTGCTTGTGTAGCTTTCCTCTTGTAGCACTCATAAGCCGCCTCTCTCTTCCACTCAAGCTCTATTAAGGTAATAAGTTGATACATCCAAGCTTTTTGATTATCTTGTGATTCTTTGCCATGCAGTCGCATTCTTGGAATGTTGAGCTCGATAGGCTGCAAAGCCTCTGGACCATACACCAAGTGAAATGGTGTGAACTATGTTGCCTCCCTATATGTGATTCCCCATCCAAGAAGTCATCCCACAACTTTGTCTTGTTCTTCACCATCTTTCTGATGATGCCTGCAATGACACCATTAGCCTTCTCCACCAAATCATTTGATTGTGGACAGTAGGGTGTGCTACGACGATGTAGAATTTGAAGTTCTTCAAAAACTTCCGTGAGTAAACCCTTCCTGACCCTGGACCATTATCAAAAACAATTTCCAAAGGTGTGCCAAATCTACAACAGATGTGAGTGTAGACAAACTTTCTCACCGTCCTCTCATTTACCTTTGCCAAACTTTGTGCTTCTACCCACTTAGTCATATAGTCTACTACCACCAGAATGTAGAGCTTACCATTTTTAGTTCTAGGTAGTGATACCATAGCATCAATGCCCCACTTTTCAAAGAATCCATTTGCGAATACAATTTGCCTTGGACCATGCACCAACCTTCTGTTTCCATTAACCTGACAACTGTGATAGCTTCTTCACCAATGTTGAACATCCACATGCAAGCTTGGCCAAACATACCCCGCGAGGAAAAAAAATCATAGTTAACTCTTGGGCAAAATGGCCACCACATGCTTCCTCGTGCAAACCTTCTAGAGGGAAAGTGATATCACTTGGTTGCCGCATTGAGTGGCCTATAGTCCACACACTCCCTCCACTTACCATTCTTCTTGGGAATGACTACGACGGGAGAGACCCACTCTGAATTCTCCATTGGATAAATGAAACCTGCCGCTAGAATCTTTCTGACCTCCTTGAGTAGAGCATGCTCCTTGATAACTCCTAGCCTTTGTAATTTTTGTGCCTTCAAGCTTTAACTCAATCTTGTGTTGAACAGTATTTACTCCACGCACGTCGGTGTAGTCTTTAGAAAAAAGCCTAGGAAACTTCCTTAGCACACATTTGACCTCTCTTTCTTCCTTTGTAAGTTGGTTGATAGCATGCCTCTAACATCCCTTCTTCTTCCACATCTTGGTTCTCTTGAGGACCTACCTCCTCCAAGCTTGGGCGAGAGGTCTCTTGGTTGCTTGGCTTAAACCTTACCCCCATGACTTTGTTGGAATTAGGGTTGCAGAGAAACACACACAGCTTGGAGAAGACGAAGGAAGCTCAAGGCACACAATAGAGAGTGTGTTACTTAGTGTGCAATGAAAAGATAGATAGCCCTAGAGTGATGGGCGTATATACAATGCTCGGGGGAAAAAACCTCCTAAAGAGGGAAAAAATGCCCCGGCGGTCCTAGTGTGTTCACACACATCACTACCACATGTATATGGTAACAAATCCCCCCTGGAGTGATGCGGTGAACGAGAGCTGGCACATGAGTAAAGGGAAGTGCCATGCCCTGAGGACATGATCAGTCCACAAAGGGGAGTAAGCCCAAAGCTTTGCGGAAAGCTTCAAGCTTCTCACGAGACAATGCCTTTGTGAAAAGATCTGCAAGGTTGTCCTGTGTTGGCACATAAGCCAAGCTGATCTCTCCTGCTGAGAGCCTCTCCCTGACATAGTGGTAATGCACCTCAATGTGCTTTGTGCGAGCATGAAAAACTGGGTTCCTCGCAACTGCCAATGCGCTCTGACTGTCAGTGTAGATAGTGTTGGCAATGTCCTGTCCAACACCCAAATCAGCCATAAGGCGTCTGATCCATACACACTCAACCGTAGCTGTGAAGACTGCCCAGTACTCAGCCTCACAACTTGAAGTGGCCACAGTAGGTTGCTTCTTGCTCAACCATGATATGCATGAACTGCCAAGCATGAAACAAAAACCACTTGTGGACACTCGCGTGTCAAAACAACCAGCCCAATCTGAGTCCAAAAAAGCATGTAAGTCTCGCGACAATTATCCCCCCTTGGGATAAAGCAAGCCAAGATGTAAAGTGCCACTAAGGTAGCGGAAAATTCTCTTGACAGCCTGCCAATGCTTAGACCCTGGGCTATGCATAAATCTGCTGACTTGTGAGACTGCAAACTGAATATCCAGCCTCGTGTTTCATACATAAATGAGGCAGCCAACAGCAGTTTGGTAAATAGTGACATCAGCAGGATCGCCAGCATCATGTAGACTCAACTTCAAACCTGTTTCCATGGGAGTGGCAATAGGTTTGCAATCCTCAAGTCCAAACTTACATAGCAATGTCTCTATGTAACTTTTCTGACACAAGGCAATACCACCATCAAACTGCTTAAACTGTATGCCCAAATAATGATGCAACAGCCCCAAATATTTCATCTTGAAAGTAGCATTCAAATCAGCCTTAAATTCAGCAATATGTCTCTCATTTGGTCCAGTGATCAGCAAATCATCAACATAAAGAACCACGATGAGAAATACATCACCCTCACGCTTTACATACAATGTGCTTTCTGTTGGACTGTTACGAAAGCCTTGTTTGACCAAATGAGTGTCAGCTTTCTCATACCAAGCACGAGGAGATTGCTTCAACCCATACAAAGCCTTGTTACATTTGCACACTTTGTCCTCTTGTCCTTTTATGACAAAACCGCGAGGCTGCGTTACATAAACTTCCTCAAATATGTCACCATTCAAGAAAGCAGTAACAATGTCTGATTGATGTACATCCCAACCAAAATGAGTTGCCAATGCACATAGAAAACGCACAGTAGTCATACGACAAGTGGGAGCAAAAGTCTCTTCATAATCTATGCCTTTTTGCTGTGCATAACCCTTTGCAACAAGTCGAGCCTTATGGCGATCAATCTCACCATCCGGCTTGCGTTTCAACTTGTAAACCCACTTCGTACCAATGGCCTTTTTGCCAGGAGGCAAATCACATAAAGTCCATGTGTCATTTTCTATAAGTGCATCATATTCTGATTGCATGGCAGCCATCCAATTTTCTGAATTCTGTGCTTCATCAAAAGACAGAGGCTCCTCAACATCATGTAAACTAGACACAACCAAAGCATAACAATTTGATGCATAAGATGCATGGCGAGAGCCTGAACGAGTACGACTAGACAAAGGTGCATCCAATTTATTGTCACGCAAAGTGTGCACCAGCCATTTTGGCATACCTCTAGCTTGCTCATTTTCAACCCTTTCCTCATCAAGTACATCATGTACATCTGCATCAGTAATAGGCTGATCTAAAATATTTTCAGAAACCCCCATAGGCTGTACATTTGCCTCATTGGAACTTACATTCGTATTTCCACCACTGAAAAGAGGCAACAAAGTGTCATAAATGTCCTGTGAGCTTACATTACTGTCTCTAGTACATGACAGCAAGGGCTGAACAGAATCTTCCACAAACACTACATCCCGAGAAACCAGAATACGTTTTGTTTGCGGATGATACAACCTGTAACCTTCGCTTTCAGCACTATAACCAACAAAAATACATTTGACAGCCTTATCGTCCAATTTTCTGCGCTGCACTTGTGGCACCAAAGCATATGCCAAACAGCCAAAAACACGCATGTGCTCAATAGAAGGTTTTCTATCATGCCATGCTTCATATGGAGTAATAGACTGCAAAGCTTTCGTAGGACACCTGTTAAGTACATAAGTGGCACACATAATGGCCTCAAGCCAAAAAGAATGCGGCAAAGCTTGACTTTTGACCATACATACGTGCCATTTCCATCAGTGACCTGTTTTTCCTCTCAGCAACACCATTTTGCTGAGGTGTATAAGGCACTGTACATTGGTGTTTTATCCCACGACTAGCCAGAAATGCATTAAATTCATGAGACATGTACTCCCCCCCTCGATCGGAACGGAGGGTGCCCATAGTACATTTCGAGACATTTTCAGCCATAGCCAGAAATTGTTTGAAGCACATAAAAACTTCGGACTTCGCTTTAAGCGGAAATAACCATGCATGCCTAGAGTAATCATCAATGAAAGTCACGAAGTACAGGTAATTGCCCAAGGACGAAGTTTGCATGGGCCCACAAACATCACTATGCACAAGTTGCAAACTGCATGTGGCCCTAACTGAACCATCCTTTGGAAATTTAGAACGTTGCATCTTACCCAAAATACAGCCTTCACAAACATGTTTGACAGGTGCTTCAAGAGGTGGCAAAGAAGCAACCATATTAGATTTTTGCAAACGCAGCCAACTGGCAAAATTCAGATGACCAAAACGTGCATGCCAAAGTTTTGCATCTGAAATAGCCCTTGAATCTGCAATAGCATTTGCAAAGTTTTGTCCACACTTGTCATACAAAGTGAGCTTATACAGCCCACGGCACAAAAGCCCAGATGCAACAATTTCATCACCAAAAGTGAGATCATGAACTGTACATTTGTCATCCACAAATTTGACTACAAGTCCAAGTCTAGCAAGTGCGGATACAGACAAGAGATTCTTCTTGATCCCAGGTACATAAAGTGCATCAACAAGTGTGAAGGAACTGCCCTTAGCAGCAGTGAGCACAATCTTTCCAACTCCCTAAACTGGATAAGAGGCGTTGTTGGCACAAGTGACTGAATTCCCATGAGGGACAGACTCAAGAGAGGTAAACAATTCACGATGTGAGGTAATGTGCTTTGTAGCACCACTGTCGAAATACCACACATGTGAATTTGCAGCAACGACTGACAAGCATGCATCATGGACAGCAGGATTGTAAGTGCACTCTGTACTAAAAGCCCATTCTGCATCAACATCAGCAACACAGTCTCCTTTCACAGAAGACTCAACAATGGCTGCATTTATAGTGGAACCAGCATTTGCAGTGGAACCACCCTTTTTCTTCTTAGCCTCTTTGGCCTTCAACTTAGGACACGACTTGATCAAGTGATCATTGGCTTTACAATAATGGCAACGCATCTTCTTTTTGCCCTTATCACCAGAATTGCCAGACAAAGTACTGCCAGCAGAATTTTTGCCACTCGCAGCAGAACCATAAGAAGTGGCTACATTGTTGTTACCACCCTTTCTTTGAGAAGCAATAAAAGCCTGTTCAACTGCACGCTGCCTAGTCCTGTTTTTTTTGGAAAGTGACTCTTGCAACAGCAATGTGCATAATGCATCAAACTTGACAACTTCAGGATTTCCTTGGGTCATCAGTCTCCAAGTACTAGCAAAAGTCTGGTAGGAATCTGGTAAGGCATCAATAACAGTCTGCACAAGGGAACTGTCCGAAATGACTTCACCTACAAAAATAAGCTGCTCATTGATATCCTTGACACTAGCAAGGAGAGTGTCCATATCATCTTCCTCATGCATAATCTTTGACTCCAGCTCTTTACGCAGCAAAGCAATTTTAGCCTCATTGCGGCTTGCATAAAGACCTGCTAAAATATCCCAAGCCTGTTTTGCAGATTTTGCTAAACGGATGTGAGGAACAATGGTGCGCTTCACAGACAACGCAATCAATGCATGAGCCTGCGCATCCTTAACATCCCAACGAGCTTGTTCTGCCGTAGGCAAAACAACTCTAACAGCTGCAATCCTTGCAGCAAGACCTGCAACATCCTCAACATCGCCTACATCCTCAGAACCAGGACGTACATCAATGCCCTGCACAATGTTCCAGACACCCTTTGACACAAGAACATGTTGCATCATATAAGCCCACATAGGGTAGTTGTCCCCATCCAACCTATCCTCAGCAGCAAACATCTTGAACACATCTGTGTTGTTGTTGTTGTCAGCCATGGTAAATGTTGCACTTTATGTGAAAACTGCCCGAAAATAGGAGAAACGGAGCGGGAACAACCTGTGCTATATAGCACAAACCGTAGAAGACTATAAGGCACCTGTTATGCAGAAAACGGAACTGACAGAAATTCTGCACAAAATGAAGAAATAGCCTGTGCAGTACTGCCTGTAGTGGAAACGGAGGCCGAAATGAGCCCAAATCAAAATTCTGAGCAGACCAGGCTCATCGAGCACTCCCAAAATATTTTTCGACCTGCGAATGCTCGCCAAAGCTCACTGAAATCGGAGAAAGTGAGCAGGCGTGTGCTGGAGCAGCTGGCGACTAAGCCTGGGAGGAGGTGACCTGCTCTGATACCAATTGTTGGAATTAGGGTTGCAGAGAAACACACACAGCTTGGAGAAGACGAAGGAAGCTCAAGGCACACAATAGAGAGTGTGTTACTTAGTGTGCAATGAAAAGATAGATAACCCTAGAGTGATGGGCGTATATACAATGCTCAGGGGAAAAAACCTCCTAAAGAGGGAAAAAATGCCCCGGCGGTCCTAGTGTGTTCACACACATCACTACCACATGTATATGGTAACAGACTTCAATGGAAGACTCATGTTCAGTAATACTACCGCTACTTTCTTCCTTTTAGGTGCTATCAGTCCAATCTTCCTATGTCTCACTTTGCGATGATTCTTCATGGAGCTCCTCTTGACATTGCTCCTTCATGTCAAAGAAACCCTTGTTATGATTGTCATTCCTGCAAATCAACTTTCTACTCTCTCAATCATGCAAAGCTCGCATTTTCATTAGCCATGGTCTTCCTAGGATAAATGGATAGCCAGTTTCCTTGGTCGACATAACATAAAAATCCACTGCCTTCTCAATGCCAAAGGCCTCCACAAAAACATTTTTGCAAATGCCTACGCACCTAGCCTTGCTATTCTTTACCATTTTCACTTTGATTTCAGGTGTCTCATGGATGTGCATGACTAGTCTTTGCATGAGTCCCTCTGTCATGATACAAATTTTTGCACCCCCATCCACTAGACCTTTCCTAACCAACCTTCCTTTTATATAGCACATGTATCCTAGTGTTGATTGCCTTCGTTAAATCCCTCCTAACTTGTGGACATAATGCAAGAAACTGAGGCCATGAGATATTAGGGCCCTTACCTCTCATGTCTTCCAAGAGGTTGTATGGAGCCATACCATGTTCAAGAGGGAAGTCTTGGAGGTTGATACAATGTCGAGTCCTCTTGGCTTCCTTGGTCTCCTTCACCTTCTTTTCTCTCCATGGTCATTTTGTGAAGTGACCCCTTCTTTCTCCTTACATTTTCCACGGCCATGCTTAATGCCATTCGCTTCCATGGCAATCTCATTTGAATATGTTACCTTTACCACATGCATGTTTGGATCTAGCAAATGTGGAACTCCTTTCACTCCTTGTGGAGGTGTGGAATTGGAGCTGATCTCTTGAGACAGCTAATTCCAGTGTTAGAAGATTTCAGCTACTAGTGTCGGAAGATTTCAGACAGTAGATTGGACAGGAATCAAAAACTAGACTGGAATTTGGATACTAAAATAAGAATCAGACTTATGTACTGGAAATAAGGTTCAGATTCAGAAGACTGGAAGAGAAGTAAGTATAACTGGAATATATGCCATGATTGGAATTACAGATCAAGATTACATCGAATATGATTCACAAAGAGAAAGTACAGCCGACAATACTGCCAATGATTCTCAAGTACAAGTACAGCCAAGGCGCTAACCCAAATGATAACAAATTACATATCAAGTAAGTATAACTGGAATATATGCCCTGATTGGAATTACAGATCAAGATTACAGCAAATATGATTCACAAAGAGAAAGTACAGCCGACAATACTGCCAATGATTCTCAAGTACAAGTACAGCCAAGGCGCTAACCCAAATGATAACAATTGCCAACCCGATTACAGTGTAATGGGCCCTATTTATACACTTCGGGTTTACTGTAGTAATTACCATATTAATTACTAAGTAATTCGCTGCCCATCTCCTAAGAAGACGTTCCCACACAGTGAACTATCCAGCCGTCTACATCCTTCCCTTCTTTCTTGAATTTTGGCAAGATTCCAAAAATTTTGAAAAATTCCCCTGTCTGATTCTTATGTGAGACTGAAAAATCCACCGTCTGGTTCTGATGTTGGGAATCTGGCTTGACCACTTGACAGAGTGGCCATACAAAGATTGTGAGAGGCAGCTGAAAAGGCCAAGAGACTGCGAGAGGCAGCTGAAAAGGCCAAGGTAGAGCTCTCATCAGGCCAAGGTGGAGCTCTCATCAGGCCAAGGTAGAGCTCTCATCTCCACCTGCCTGCTGAGGAGAAAAGTCGCCATTGAATTCTGAGATGGAACTACCCAGTATCCTTTCATTGGACCGTCTTCCGTTTGCCCTTTGACCTGGAGGGTGCCTGAGAAGTCCCAGTACCAGCATTCTCCTTCTGAATCAGTCGGTAAATGGCCTCCTGCTCAAGCTGATCCCGCCTGTCGGTGGTCATCTCTACTTCATAAGGCGTGAGGGAATGATAGGTTTTGGTGTTAGGATCATAGAGTGTACCCCTGCCCTTGCTAATTCTGGTTCTAGCCAGCTTATGACAATGCGAAGCAGTATGGATCCATCCTTCTAGAAGAGGCTGATTAGTTTTGACTCGATCTTCGAAAAGAATCTCAACCATCTCCCTGTACTGTGGTGCCAGACCCGGCTTTGCTGCAATGTCTTTTTCAGGAAATTTAGAAGATTCGACCATAAGTTGTAGCAAAACTAATTAGTAATCCTGGTCAATCTTCTGACTTGAATCTTCCACTAGCCCATACACAGCTGGATCCTATGCATCTCCTCTTTCAGTGCTTGAATATCATTGATTTGGAGAGCATCATTGAACAGCGTTTGCCAAGTCTTCCATTCCACAGTCGATCGCTCATACCAATCCTGAAGCTCAACAGTGATTTGTAAGTATGTAAGGCGATCAACTGGTTCTGGGTGTTGAGGATACAGTGCTGGAAAGAATCTCGGCAACTCTATTTCTCTTGCTGGAACGGCATACAAGAGAACTGGAGAATCAGGCACAAATTCTAAAAATTTGAGAACAGCCTGGTTCTCTTGCTACATCATCTTTCTGGTGATTCTCACTAGCTGGAACAATGTTCGGAGAGTAGTTGCCTGTGCTCCGACTGACATTCTAGTCTAAGGTCCTCTGCTAGTGGCTGTCTGGTCCTCAAGAATAGCTTTGACTCTCTGATCCAAAACTCCTCTTGTAGTTTGCATTTGCATCAAAACTTCATTGAGTTGTACCCTAACATCCTTCATACATCGGTAAGTTGGTTTGTTACCCAGCAGAATTTCTAGTTCCAGGGCAAGGGAGCGACAATCTGCAGTAGACTGCCTTTGCAAGTGTGGGTTTGTCACTCTCTCATCAACATTGAGTATCCATTTAGGAACTCGTTCCAACAACTGGACTGTACTGGGATGTGCAGGTAAACGACAAGCTTCTTTATCATGGAAAGCTGCTGATTTCCAATGTTCCACCATTTCCCTGGATCCAACATATAGCCTTTGAAATATTTCCAAATCAGACAAGAGATCATCATCCTCCAGATATTGTCTGGTTATGGAGGCCTGTTGATGTCTCAATTGCCTATTCAGGGTAATGAGCTACAGTGAATGTTGATGATCAACAACTGGTCCCTCATCCTGCACCTTCATTTTCCCTTTAGCATCCTTGCTGAGCTCGGACTGATCAGCTGGCTGATTCCCAGTGTGACTGGGCTACTGCTCTGCAGTCTGCTGGTTACCCGACTGATGCCCTTCTTCCTGCCCTTGTTGCTGGCCCTCATTCTGGCCTGGCTAGTCTGGCTGTGGACTGGCCTCCTTCAGTTGGCCTTGTACCACCAGTACCAGGTCTTGGAGGTGGAGATGGTGGTGGGGCATCATCGTCATCATTTGTATGCCCTACTTCTTGATCATCCTCCTCCTTATCAACTTCATCTTCCTTGTCTTCTTCTTCCTCATCCGGAGAAGTCTGCTGCTCAATATAATCTAATATAGCTTAATTCATCAGAGCAGTGTTATATTCAGTTACCTTGTCCTGCAAATCACTCTGCATACTTTCCATCAAGGACTTCAAATTCTCTAAATCGAAAACAGCATTGCCTAATGGATTTAAAATTTCAGACAAGCTGCTATAGATGTATCTTTCAGTCAGAGAGGCCTTCAAAGCTGTATGGTGAATTAACTGGTTTTTGAATTCCGCCCGCTTCATTTTGAGCATTGTTTCCCGTTCTGCAGCTCTCAGTGCTTCATTTCGTTGATTCTTGATGATCATTATCTCAGATTCAGCCTTAGCTAGCTTCTTGTTTAACAACTCATTAACCCTTTCTGAATGAGCTTCCAGTACCCTGTGTTGTATGTTCTGCTCTTCCCTGGCTTTCTGGAGCTTTTCAATCTGATCTTGTGCCTCCTTCAAGTCAGTTTTAAGTTTTTTCACTTCATCTTCTGATCCAGCAGCCTCCATCAATAGTCCCATACAACTGACAATGGTATTCCAAGAAGACTGTATGAGGACTGAACATCTGTCTTTAACTGTGGTTGGATCAAAATCAGTAGGCTCATATATTGTCACTGAAGCCATGTAGGGTAAAGTTTCATAATCAGCTTTGCGTAGCAAAAGATGCCCTTTCAATTGATGAGTCTGCATTTGCTGCAACTTGTCATGTTTTACCAGTTGTAGAATGTGTTCAGTATTTGGAGTAGGAACTCCACCTGGCAAAGTCGAAGAAGCTGGACCTTTGCCTTTGTCCATGTGGCTCTTGCCTTTGTCCCCACTGACTGGTCTGCTATCTTCTCAGAAGTGGCTGGCTTGGCCTGATCTTTTCCAGAACCAGTAGCAATTGCACTTTGTGCTACTGACTGGCTAGGCACAGTCTTCTGAGCAGATTGCTAATCTGTCTGGCTCACTACAGCTTTCTCAGTATCACTGTCTTGACCTGGCTTTCTATCTGCTTCAAAAACTCACTGCTCTTTGTTAGTGTAGTCTTTGGCTTCTTTGAACTGCCAGCCTGTTCTGCAGTTGCTTTTCTTTTCAGGTCTGTTGAAGTAGTCTGACTGTTCGTTGCTTCGTCGTCTGAGGACAGCTCAATGTTCTTAGGCTCAGAAATTGGCTTCTCACTCCAAGCCTTCTTTACCTAGTCATGAGCATCTGTAGCAGTGGCCCAATACAGGAATTACCAAACATACCAAGCTTTAAACACATTTTGAAATTTTAGCTTGGCAGTTTGCTGGAGTACATTGTGCGAGAGAATTTGACAAAGGTTAATAGGAACCTGTGGATCCATTATCTTGGCCAACAGCATAACAAAAAGTTTTTTGGATACATACATTGGGTTGTTTTTAAGGCTTACTGCTTTGGCTACAAACTTGTAAGCACTGGAAGCTTCTAGTCCTTCTACTGGAACTCCTTGACCACTTGCCTTGCACTTACGTTTAGCAGCTTCATCCTCCTTCAGAGCTATACTTATCTGTTGTGGAGTTGCCACAGATGGTTTGGGCTCGTTGGGCATTCTAAATACAAAAGCTATGGTCTCTGATGTCACTGACACCTTTCTACCATTTACCATGGCACTGCCATCTTCAGCGTCGAAAGAATCAAGAACTTACTTGATGATGTCTATGTCAAAAGCAATTCTTGTAGCTTGCAACACAATCCCATAGTTGTATTAGAGTCATTGCTTGGTCAGTGAATACATAACGCTGGATTTTACTGTACGGTATGATGGGAAGGCTTTGTTAAGTATGGAGCCTGATTTACCCTTGTAATTTTCTGTGGTAAAAGCGCACATTTGTAAGGCCCCCATTATGAGGAGAAGCCATCGTGCGTGAAGGAAAATCACTCACCGGAAACCAAAATTTTCACGGACAAGAATCGGGGGCAACTTTAAAGGCCTCGGGGGCGGAGGCCCCCGAGACTTTTTTTCGCCGGAATATTATGGCCGGATGGCGGCCGGAAAGTGGTCGGAAAACAACCGGTCGGTTGGCCGGTGGCCGGTAGTCAATGGCAGGTGGTCGGAAGTCAATGGCCGGTGGCCGATAGTCAATGGCCGGTGGCCGGTGGTCGGAAGTCAATGGCCGGTGGCCGGTGGCCGAATTCAAAAGCGGACTTGTCTTCTCAAGGGCGTCCACACATGGGCGGATTGGAGGGTCCGATTTGGACTTATTCGCACAAGGGCGGCTACACATGGCTGTCTCTCATAAGAGAGGGCAGCCCTTTTGGCCTATAAAAGGAGGCCATTTCTACACACATTTCAGAGTGTGAAGTTGATGCAACAAGGTGAGTGTGAGGTGGTGAGAGTGAAGCAAGGCGGGAGCTCCATTAAGGGTATAATCCCTTTGTAAACTACTTCTTGTTTTGAAGTACTAAAGCCATTGAGTGGCTGATTTCCCGTGGACGTAGCCCACATTGGGTGAACCACGTATATCGTGTGTACTCTCTCTCTCTCTCTCTCTCTCTCTCTCTCTCTCTCTCTCTATACTCTATAATCTCATGTATGTAAATCTGTCTCTCTCCATTAAGTAATCTACTCAATTATCTATTTAGCTACGTCTTATTTCCTAACAACTGGTATCAGAGCAAGGTTTGCTCGTAGCTAAATTATCTCAAGGAAAGAATTCCTTGAATTGAGTGGGAGTTATGGCGGAGGAAGGGAAGCTCAAGATTGAGAAGTTCAACGGCAAAAACTACCAACATTGGAAGATGCAGATTGAAGACTATCTCTACCAGAAAGACCTCTATTTGCCACTAGGCGGTCTTGCAAAGAAGCCCGCAACAATGGCAGATGAAGCATGGATTGTCCTTGATCGAAAGGCACTGGGAACAATCCAGTTAAGCTTGGCGTCAACGGTGGCCTTCAATGTTTCGGAGATGAAGACCACGGAGGACTTGATGAAGTCACTTGACGACTTCTACGAGAAACCATCGGCATCCAATAAGGTATTTCTTATGAAGCGCTTGTTCAATCTAAAGATGGCAGAGAATGGTTCAGTTACAGAACACCTAAATGACTTTAACACAAACATAAGTCAACTTCGATAAGTGAAAATCAATTTCGATGACAAAGTGCGAGCTCTCCTTATACTATCATCTCTACCCGATAGTTGGGACAGCCTTGTGATGGCTGTAAGTAATTCTATCTCTGGCACAAATACTCTTAAGTTTGATGATGTTGTGGGTGTTCTCCTAAGCGAGGAAATGCGAAGGAGAAGCACAGGAGAATCATCAAGTGCTGCACTATCAGTGGAAACAAGAGGAAGGCTTAAGGAGAGGTTCAAAAACCAAAAGGGTCGTGATCGCTCAAGGCGGAGCAAGTCACGCACAAAGTCAGTTCTTGAATGTTGGAACTGCGGCAAGAAGGGCCACGTCAAGAAGGATTGTTGGTCCAAGAAGAAGAAGGAGACAAAGTCTCAAGACAACAAGCCAACATCGGAGGCCAATGTGGCAGGTAAAGTAGAGCAAGATGCTCTAATTCTCTCATTAGACAATGTGTCTAATTCCTGGATAGTAGATTCCGGGGCTTCATTCCATGCGACACCACACAAGCAACATTTCCAAGACTACACCAAAGGTAATTTTGGGTATGTATACTTGGGAGATGATGAAGCTTGTGAGATTGTCGGCAAAGGTACAGTTTCTGTCAAAACTGCTAACGGAAATGAATGGAAGCTTAAAGATGTTAGGCATGTTCCTTCTCTTCGCAAAAATTTGATCTCTATAGGACAATTGGACGATGAAGGTCACAACATTGCATTCGGAAACAAACGGTGGAAGATCTCAAAGGGATCTTTGGTAGTTGCCAAGGGTGAAAAAGTCGGTACACTTTACTTGTGTACTGTTAGCACGCAACCTTCAGCTTGAGCAGCAACTACAGAAGTTAACAGTGCGGTGTGGCACTACCGACTTGGGCATATGAGTGCCAAAGGAATGCAAATCCTTCAAACAAAGAAGCTTCTAGCAGGTTTGAAAGAAGTGGACTTAGAGTTTTGTGAAGATTGTGTTTATGGTAAACAAAAGAGGGTAAAATCTCAAAAATCAGGAAATGAAAGAAAAAATAAAAAAATTGAGTTGGTTCATTCTGATGTTTGGGGTCCTGCAAGTACACCATCACTTGGTGGCTCATTGTACTATGTAACATTCATAGACGATGCGACTAGAAAAACATGGGTTTATGTCATGAAGAATAAATCCGATGTATTTTCCATATTTCAAAGGTGGAAAGCCTTTGTGGAAAATGAAACAGGTACCAAGGTTAAATGCCTCAGATCCGACAATGGACGCGAATATTGCAGCCAAGCTTTTGAAAGCTTTTGTGCTAGCAATGGCATTCGGAGGCAAAGGACAACCCCAAGGACACCTCAACAAAATGGGATTTCGGAAAGTATGAACAGGACAATCATGGAACGAGCACGAAGCATGCGGCTACATGCAGGCCTACCGCTTGAGCTTTGGGCGGAAGCTATAAGTACGTCTGTGTACTTAATCAATCGGTCACCCTCAACGGCATTGGATGGGGGAGTTCCAGAAGAGGCATGGACAGGTAAACCGGTGAATTATGCATTTCTCAAAGTGTTTGGGTGTGAGGCTTTCATGCACATAGATAGAAGCCTAAGATCAAAGTTAGATGCAAAGTCCAAAAATTGTTTCTTCATTGGCTATGGAGAAGGAGACTTTGGGTATCGCCTATGGAATCCTGAAGATGGTAAAATCTTAAGGAGTAGGGATGTAATTTTTAACGAACAAAATATGTACAAAGATTACTTGGAAAGAAAACAAACAAAAGAAACAGGTGATGAGTACATGGAGCTTGAGGACGGTGAAGACTCAAGGACTGCAAACGGTGACAATGTGCAACAACGTCAACCAAATGAGGAGCCTCAACCTATTCCCCGAAGATCTACAAGAGCAAGTAAACCTCCAGAAAGGTTTGTTCCTTCCTTCAACCATCTCTTGATCTCAGATTCTGGAGAGCCGGAATCATACAAAGAAGCTATGCAACATGAATCCAAAGAAGAATGGACGAAGAGCATGCAAGTGGAGATGGACTCACTACATCGCAACCAAACATGGGAATTGGTTGAGTTGCCTAAAGGTAAGCGGTCACTTCAAAACAAATGGGTGTACAAGCTGAAGGAAGAAGAAGGTGGGAAGAAAAGGTACAAGTCTAGGCTTGTGGTAAAAGGTTTTTCTCAAAAGAAAGGTATTCACTTCAATGAAATATTTTCTCCTGTTGTAAAAATGAACTCAATTAGGCTTGTCTTAAGCTTTGTGGCTGCTCATGATCTAAATCTCGAGGAAATGGATGTAAATACGGCATTCCCTCATGGTGACTTAGAGGAGGAAATCTACATGCTTCAACCAAAGGGGTATGAAGTAAAAGGTAAGGAGAAAATGGTTTGCAGATTAAAGAAGAGCTTGTATGGTTTAAAGCAAGCATCAAGACAATGGTACTTGAAGTTTGATCGATGGATGTTGGATCATGGATTCACAAGATGCAACTCGGATCACTGCGTCTACACGAAGAATTTGGGAGATGGGAAATTCATCATCCTAATGTTGTATGTTGATGACATGTTGATTGCAAGTGCTAACATGCAGGACATCAAAGACCTAAAAGAGGAGCTGTCCAAATCTTTTTCAATGAAAGATTTAGGTGTTGCAAAGAGGATACTTGGTATGAACATATCAAGGGACAGGACGAAGAAGACAATAAAGCTATCTCAAGAAGATTACATCAAGAAGGTACTAGAAAGGTTTGCAATGCAAAATGCAAAAGCAATTTCTACATCTTTGGCTGGTCATTTTAAACTAACGAAGGATATGTGTCCAAAGACACAAGAGGAGATAGCCTATATGTCTAAAGTTCCATATGCTGCAGCGGTAGGTTCTCTAATGTATGCTATGGTCTGGACAAGGCCAGACATTGCACATGCAGTGGGAGTTGTGAGTAGGTTCATGGACAACCCAGGTAAAGAGCATTGGCAAGCTGTGAAGTGGATACTTAGGTATCTAAAAGGGACAACAACAAATGCTTTGTATTTTGGAGGAACTGATATTTTTCTAGAAGGGTATGCTGATGCAGATATGGCACGTGACAAAGATACTCGAAGGAGCACTACTGGCTATGTGTTCACGGTTGGAGGCACAGCAGTAAGCTGGGCTTCAAAGCTGCAGAAAGTGGTTTCACTTTCTACCACGGAAGCAGAGTATGTAGCAATGACGGAGGCAAGCAAAGAAATTATGTGGCTTCATAGATTCTTAGAAGAGCTTCGATTCAAACAAGACAATTGTGTGTTGTACAGTGATAGCCAAAGCGCTATCCATCTTGCAAAGAACTCAGCCTTTCATTCAAGGACAAAGCACATTGAGGTGAGATATCACTTCATATGCACTCTTTTGGAAGAGGGACAGCTAAAGCTAGGAAAGGTGCATACAAGTGAAAATCCTGCAGACATGTTTACAAAGGTGGTCAACAAGGAGAAGTTGAGCTTTTGCTCATCTTCAATCGGCATTCAAGGATAAGAAGCCAGAATGGAAAGCAGTCACAGGTTTGGTTTGGAGATCAGTCTCCAAGTGGGAGATTGTTAAGTATGGAGCCTGATTTACCCTTGTAATTTTCTGTGGTAAAAGCGCACATTTGTAAGGCCCCCATTATGAGGAGAAGCCATCGTGCGTGAAGGAAAATCACTCACCGGAAACCAAAATTTTCACGGACAAGAATCGGGGGCAACTTTAAAGGCCTCGGGGGCGGAGGCCCCCGAGACTTTTTTTCGCCGGAATATTATGGCCGGACGGCGGCCGGAAAGTGGTCGGAAAACAACCGGTCGGTTAGCCGGTGGCCGATAGTCAATGGCCGGTGGCCGGTGGCCGGAAGTCAATGGCCGGTGGCCGGTGGCCGAATTCAAAAGCGGAGTTGTCTTCTCAAGGGCGTCCACACATGGGCGGATTGGAGGGTCCGATTTGGACTTATTCGCACAAGGGCGGCTACACATGGCTGTCTCTCATAAGAGAGGGCAGCCCTTTTGGCCTATAAAAGGAGGCCATTTCTACACACATTTCAGAGTGTGAAGTTGATGCAACAAGGTGAGTGTGAGGTGGTGAGAGTGAAGCAAGGCGGGAGCTCCATTAAGGGTATAATCCCTTTGTAAACTACTTCTTGTTTTGAAGTACTAAAGCCATTGAGTGGCTGATTTCCCGTGGACATAGCCCACATTGGGTGAACCACGTATATCGTGTGTACTCTCTCTCTCTCTCTCTCTCTCTCTCTCTCTCTCTCTCTCTCTCTCTCTCTCTCTCTCTCTCTCTCTCTCTCTCTCTCTCTCTCTCTCTCTCTCTCTCTCTCTCTCTCTATACTCTATAATCTCATGTATGTAAATCTGTCTCTCTCCATTAAGTAATCTACTCAATTATCTATTTAGCTACGTCTTATTTCCTAACAGGCTTGCCTTTGCAGCAGCAACTATGGCCTAGGTTTCCTCAAGAGACTCCTGCATCTTCTCTGAGCGTTTCCTTCTACCCATACACTGTGAAGACGATGACGATGAAACGGGCGAGGGAGAAGATGACTTACTTGTCGTGTCAAAGCCATACCCTGGTGTCGCTGGCAAGGCTAGCTGACAGTCAACTGTCTCTTTAGAGGTCGAGGTTTGCGGTTGTAGCGAAGAAACCTCAGAGCTTGGCGATGGTGAATGGTTAACAAGAGGAAAGAGTCGCGCAGGGGATTTGTGAGGAAAAATGCTAACTCTCCTGACTATTATACGTGGTCGCGCCATAAAAGCTCCACCACTCACCGTTCCTAGACTTGTGTGCATCGTTGCTATCGTGGCAGGCATGCATTGGACAAGACTGTGACCCATCCTTGAAATAATTACTACTGGCGTGCCGTCTGACTGTTGGGCGCTTAAAAATTGAAAAGTGTGCCTCCACTGATACTGGACTGATTCCCAGTTTGGCTCAACCATACTGGTAGTGATTCTAAGGTCAGCCTGATCTGGTTCTTCTAGTACTGGTTCTGAAATTGGAACTGATTGCACATGAAAAAGTCCAAAAATGTCTGATTCTGGTATCTCTTGATCAGCAAGTTCCAGTTCCTTAGTACCTTGTTCTTGCCCAGTTTCTCTAGCCTCTGAATAAAAAAGCTTGATCTTTGCCCCATTATATACTCCTGGCAACAATAATCCAGATAAATCTTTCAGTCTGACTGTGCCATTGGAGATGACCCAGTCTACCTCAAATGGTCCTGCCCAGGCAATCTTCAGGTTTGGCTTCTTGGGACCCAGTCTAAACTGATATAGAAGCACCAAATCTCCTTTTTGAAATTCTCAAACTTTAATTCGGCGATCATGCCAGTGCTTCCTTCGTTGTTGAGCAATTTCTTATTCCAACATAGCCCGTTGCCTGAGTTCATCTAATTGCATCAGTTCATCTGTCCGTTTTTTAAGATTATGGTTGAAGTCTAAGCCAAACTTCACAGCCATTCTCAGACTTGGGATTACAAACTCCATAGGAATCACAGCTTCAGTTCCATACACCATTCTGAATGGTGTCATTCCAGTAGTTACCTTATAAGCTGTCCTATAAGCCCATAGAGCAGTCTGAAGTTTCAAATCCCACTGGTCTGGTTTCTTTTGCACCACCTTAGTGAGAATAGTCTTTATTGTCTTGTTGCTACTTTCAGCCTGTCCATTACATCTAGGATAGTAAGAGTAGATTTCCGATGCTTGACTGAAAGCATATCCAATAGGATTTCCATAGTGTCATTGATAAAATGTGTTCCTTGATCGGTCACAATCTCTACTGGACATCCATATCGGCAGACAATATTCTCAAATAGAAACCTTGCAGTTGACTCGGCTGTGTTGTCAGGAAGAGCCTTAGCTTCAACCCACTTGGTTACATAACAAGTAGCCATTATTATGTACTTGTTCTTCCTGGGAGTAACCTTCTTAAAAGGTCCCATAAAATCTAGTCCCCATTTCATGAATAGTGGTTGTACTGGCATCAAGGGAGTCATATCTGCAGCTGTTGGTCAACCCATTCTTTGGCATATGTCACAAGTTTTACAAAAACTTATGACATTAGCAACAATCAGTGTTTGCCACCACAGACCAGCTTGCAGAATCTTCTTGTAGGTTACTTCGTTGGAAAAGTGTCCCCAAGATTCACCATTATGCGCTTCTGAAATTACTTGCATTCTTCCTTCCATAGGGACACATCATCGAAGTATACCATCAACACCCAGTCGATAATTTCATGCTTTTTATGATCGGGGCTTTCTTCTGATTCTGCTTCCAATCCTCTGGAAAGGCACCTTGGGAAAGAAATTGATAAATATCATATCATTTAGGATCCACTGATTCTTCTGCCTCTAACTGAAATAAATCAGCATCCACCGGTTCATCTCTCAAGGGTGATTCTGAATACCCTTCGGTACTTCTTGAGAGAAAATCAGCTCCACAATGGTTTCGGCCAGGCTTATGGAAAATTCTGAATTCAAACTCCATTAGGAACATCATCCATCTTATCAACCTGCCTTGAATAATGACTTTATTAATCAGAAACAGAAGAGCTTGATGGTTCACATAAAAATGGAATAACTTTCCCAATAGGTAATGCCTGAACTTTGTAGCACTGAAAACCATTCCAAGGGCTTCTCTCTCAGTAGTTGTATAGCCTTGTTCAGCCTGACTGAATCTGCGACTGGCAAAATAAACCGGATAGTCAGTTCTTCCATCTGGCTGAGCTAATATTGCCCCCATTGCCAATCCCAAAGCATCTACATGTACATGGAAAATAATATCCCAGTTTGGTTGTCTAAGGACTGGTTTACTAGTAATGGCTTTTTTCAGTTTCTGGAAGCTCTCCTCGCATTCAGCAGTCCAGTTGAACTTACTGGTCTTCTTTGTAAGCTCATATAGTGGTACTGCTTGAGAAGCAAACTTATATACAAATCTTCTATAGAAATTCACATAACCCAAGAAAGAGCTCAACTCTGAAGCAGTTATGGGTGCTTTAGCTTGCTGAACACACTGAATTTTGTCATTGGCCATCTCTATTCCATTGCAGGAAACCACATGTCCCAGTAGCTGTCCCTTCCAGACTAGAAAAACAGATTTGAATGGATTCAAACAAATCCGCTTCTCCTGACAGCGTTTGAAAACCATTTCTAGGAATAGGAGGTGTTGTTCCTCATTTGAATAGACAGTGAAGCCATCCATGAAAATGGGAGGAACCGATGAAGAAATTCATTAAACATCTCCATCATACACCGCTGAAAGGTAGCTGGTGCATTGCACACGCCAACAGGCATCACCAGATACATGAAATCTCCCCACTCACTGATGAAAGTGGTCTTGGCTCTATCTTCAAGAGCGATCTGTAACTGGTTATAGCCGCTATAACCATCCATGAAATATACATTTCATATCCTGCGATCTCATCAAGCAACATGTCAATAAAAGGCAAGGGAAATGGATCCTTAATAGTTTGGGCGTTTAGTTTCCTATAGTCGACACAAACTCTCAATTTTCCATTCTTCTTGGGGACGACAACTATGGGAAATAGCCAATCACTACTTGCCACTTCTGTGATGAACCCAGCCTTGAGAAGATTATCAATCTCCTCCTTGACCTTCTTTGCATAGTTGGGGTTCATCCGGTATCTTTGCAATCATACTGACCTAGCATCTGGTTTCAACGGTATTCGGTGCTGACATACTTCAGGATCTACTCCCTTCAGATCTGTATCTTCCCAGGCAAACACATCTTTATAGTTCTGGAACATTTTTCGTGCTTTTTCCTTCCCGAGTTGAGGTGCTTGTTAACCTTTATCATCCTAAGATTATCCTCCGATCCTAGGTTCCACTCTTCCACTTCCTAGTCGTCTGGAATCAACCAGTTTGGCCCGCCTCCTTTTCGTTTGGTCGATTCTTCAGCGTAATCCCAGGATGGTCCATTCATTTCTGAATCAGTATTCTGATCCACTGGGTACTCTTCAGAACATACTGGTTCCTCTACTATACCAGTATCAGCTGGTTCCACCATTCTTCCAGTTAGCTGGACTGTTCTTTCCCCTGTATTGTCTTCGGTAAACTGATCAGGGAATTGTCTCTTCTGCTTGTCAGCCTGCTCTTTGTTCAGCAAGACTACATTCAAGTCAATTTCTGCCAAAGGGAATATGTTCATGGCCTCTAGCATTCGCTCGATCTTCTTGGCTCTGTACTTCTGACATAACTCCTTCGGCCTCAGTTCCTTTTTCCAGCTCCTGGTATTGTTGGTATGGATTTGGATTCTGGCCCACTGGCCCCTTCTATGGTCAATGTTTGGTTTGCATAGTCATGAACAGCATGTGTTGTTGTCAACCATGGGCGCCCTAGTAGCATCCCATATGCTCCTTGCACATCCAGAACTAGGAAATTGGTTTTGAATTTCTCCCTCCCAACTCTTATCTGCATGTTTTCAATCATACCCGTTGCCTGTACAACTCTATGATCTGCCATTCGTACTTTGAATGGTGATGGTTTCATATTAGTGATACCCATTCTTTGCTGAAGATGGGTTCCCATTATGTTGACTCCTGCCCCTCCATCCAGGATAACACTTGAGAGAGGTTCCCACTGCTTCTTAACCTTGTAGTCCACCTGAATAAGTGGAACTTCATCATCTCGGACGGCCGTCAGGTCCACTGTTCTGGCCTCTGCCTCAGCTTTCCTGCGCTGTCTGATAAAGTTGGCCATCTCAGGCAAGGTTTTCTTATATCCTCCAACTCTACAATCGGCTTCTGAATTCTATCACAAATTTTCACATGAATTTCTTCTCTCTCTTGGTCAGACTGATTGTCAGAGCTTGAAGAACTGGTATCTTCACACTGCCATTCTTCTTTTGCAGTGCTTCCACTCTTTTCATCCACTCCCATTTCATCAGCTAGTCCATGTACCACAGCCAGCATGTCTCAGTTATGGCCGGTGCTGATTGATCTTTATCAGTCGATTGGGCTGGTATCCTCTGAATGACTCTAGCTTCGGAACTTTCTAGCTGCTCTGGCAGCTTCTTGGCTAAATCCTCTGTGATTTTAGCTGCTAGTTCCCTCTGTTTTTGCCACTTATCTACCACCTTTTCTTTACCTTTGGCCTTCCAAACTTCTCTTTGTTGAGCCCACTTGTTGTTGTTAGGATTGACTGGTGCTTCTCAAGTGTCTGGGATTTCTTCAATGACTACACCCTTGCTCCTAGTAACTACCCTGATTGGGACTGGGTCTGGTGCCTTAGCCTCAGTAGTAGTCGTTGCACGTGCATCTGGGCATTGGGCTGCAAAATGGCCATACTTCCCACAAGTGTAGCAATTCATGCTCCTATTCTCGAAGTTGCCTCGTCCTCTACCTCTGCCCATACCTGGTTGGAATCAGCCACGTCCCTGACCAGTACCACTGGTACCTGGTCTCTCCTCTTGAGCTACTTTGACTGGTTCTACCTTCACTGGTTCAGTGTAGGCAACCACTGACAGATCTTTGCCTTTCTTAAAATGGTGGATTCTGATGCCGCAATTGTTCCATAGATGACCAAAAGCCCTGCAGTAGGTACAATGTGGACATTCATTGGAGATATGGTCCTTGGATTTGCATTTCAAACACCAAGTCTCCATCTTTCGAACTGGCTGTCTTGTGTGGCTAATTTCAGCAATCTGTCTAGCCATTTCTTCAATTTTCTTGGTCCAGGATCCCTTCTTTGATTTCTCCTTTGCTCATTCATTAGAGCTGCTCTCGGAGCTACTGGACATCTCACTGGAATCAGAACTTTCAGTAGCAGAGCTACTGCTTCTGGTCCTTCGCTTCTTGTGGCTCTTTTCCTTCTTGGCCTGCTGTTCTAGCTTTAATGCCCTTTGGACCAAATCATTGAATTTCTTGGTAGGGGCTGGTACCTCTTGTTCCCTAAGCTTTTTGCTTTTGAACCCATTCAGGAACCATGCCCTCAACCTCTTCTCAGATGGCGGTTCCTGTAACTGCCTGGTTAGCTCCTTGATCTTTTCCACATAACTACGGACTGATAAATTTCTCTGTTTGATCTTATCTAATTCACAGAGAATATCTTCATCCCCTCTATTGTTGGAATATTCCAACCTGAATGCTTTGAGCAATTTGTTATATGATCTGAGCTGGCAGGCCGAGTAATGGTAATACCATTTCCTCGCTGCCTCCTTCAAAGTTTGTGGAAAATATTCCCCCCAATCATCTTCATCAATATTTTTCAGTTCAGCATACTGCTCGAAAGCGTGTATGTGAATGTCTGGATCATCCTTCTTCCCTCCCTTGAATATTGGAAAAGAAATCTTCAGGGAAGCTATGTAATCATTTCGATTACTACTGATCCTGCCACTTCTCTTCTTGGATTCAGAATGACACTTGGGAGTCTTCTTGCAATTGTCAGTGTCAGCATCCCAATCAATCTCTGTCTCTGTCTCAGTGTCAGTGTCTTCTTTGGTTTGTCTGCTGGAAGTACGGTGACTACCTTTACTTCCCTTGGTATCCTCATCTCTCTGCCGGGACCGAGAACTCTTGGAACTCTTGGCCTTCCGTGCTTCCCGTTCTACCTGTCGGCGTCGAGAATGACTGGAGTGCTGTGAGTCCTGCACCTCATCAGCCTGACTATGCTCCTCCTGAGCCTCAGTGTCAGTCATCTTCTCTTGCTTGGGGCCAGACTCTCTTCCTGAATCCTCAGGAATGGGGTCAACACAAATGGTGGATTTCCGGCCACGACTGGATTTTGGTGCCATTGCTGAAAACTTCCAATTGGGAGAAGAGTCTTGCAGTCAACGAGCTTTAGCTCGAGCCACCATGATCGCCAAAATGGAATTGGAGCTGATCTCTTGAGACAGCTAATTCCAGTGTTATAAGATTTCAGCTACTAGTGTAGGAATATCTCAGACAGTAGACTGGACAGGAATCAGAAACTAGACTGGAATTTGGATACCGAAATAAGAATCAGACTTATGTACTAGAAATAAGGTTCAGATTCAGATTCAGATTCAGATTCAGAAGACTAGAAGAGAAGTAAGTATAATTGGAATATATGCCATGATTGGAATTACATATCAAGATTACAGCGAATATGATTTACAAAGAGAAAGTACAGCCGACAATACTGCCAATGATTCTCAAGTACAAGTACAGCCAAGGCGCTAACCCAAATGATAACAATTGCCAACCCGATTACAGTGTAATGGGCCCTATTTATACACTTCGGGTTTACTGTAGTAATTACCATAGTAATTACTAAGTAATTCACTGCCCATCTCCTAAGAAGACGTTCTCACACAATGAACTATCCAACCGTCTACAAGGTGGTCTTGCTCTATTTGGTCTTTGTAGAAGCATTGGTTGTTGACTAGTTCCTTCACCTGCATTCATCACTAGATAATTCAAGTTAGGTCTCCCTGGGTCCCCATGGGGCCAAGGACAATTATATATCCCATGTCCAGACTCCCTGCAATTCCAACATTGTAATACCCTCCTCAGTTGTGGCTCTCTCTCCTCATCTTTCTTTATTTGTCCCTTGGGACCTACATCTTGTGCAAGTTGAATCGGTAAGTTGCTCAAGGACTCATTTAACTTCTCAATCACCTAACATGTTACCTTCAAAATCTCTCCAGATGTTGATGCTTGCAATTTCCCTTGGGTCTAGGGCCGTCTATTGGAACCTCTCCCCTTAGGCACTTGAGTTTTCTATACTTCTGAATAGCCCTAGGTTTAGCTGCATCAAAGGTAGCAGGTGAGCCCGCCCAACTTTTATCTTGAGTATGGAAAAGAGACCGGCTATGAACTTCTCCTTCTTTAGAAATTTTGCACCATCACTAGGGTTAGCAACATTTCTCACCCATACAGTCCAAAGATGTAGAAACTCTTAATTGTACATGTAGTAGTCATCTAAGTCTTTTTGCTTGTGAGAAATGATGTCTTGCCATAACTTTTGAGTGTTTTTGGGATCAAATAAGTATTGCAACGACTTCCTTATAATTTTCCTTAACCTCATGAGATAGAGAGTCAAACCAAGTGTCAAGGCAAGGAATACATTCTAGGGATGTAAATCCAACTATTAAATGGGGATTGTGTGTGTGGTTGGTCTAAGCAAAATCTCTGGCACAAAAACTAGTGATGAACAATGAAATAAAAAAATTCAAAAAACTTCATCACCGAATAAAAATTAGATGCTATGAGGACCCAAGTGCATGGCAAACGAGGGAAAGGTGTAGTTTGCAACATGCAATTTGGCTCCTTTTTTTGGTTAAAAAGTTTTGCATAGCTGAGAAAGTTAAGAATTGGGATTCTTAAGTACCAATCTTTCTCAATGGGTGCATCTAGCTTGAGAAGAACTTAGATCTACTCGTGCATATCTTGTATTTCAAGTTTGGGCTAAAAGTACCCACGAAAGACAAAGATAAAAGAAAAGCAAGCTTTAGAGACCTATCAGACAATTTTGTAGATTTTAAACATAAATAATTTTGATTTTTTATTTTCAAATATAGGTCATGCAAGAGTATACATGGAAGACTTCAATACTACTAAAGTAGATTTTTCTTTTGTAGAGTTAGAGTAGTGTGGAATCTTGGATTTACCTTGGAGTGGTAAGGTGCTAAACTCTGTAGAAAGCTAAGGAATCTGGTGTAAGTCTTGTCTAGGCTACACTTTATTGCACTATAAGATAGTATGTCTTTATGGACCTTACATCTGAATGAGTGTTGGGATTGGGATTATTGAGATGTTTTAAGAGTAAGGCATCTATGGATGAGAGCATAAACCAAGGGGACAAAATCCACTATTTCTGAAGAGGTCGCAAACACATACTCAGTCTCTAGTTCAAAAATGGCTTCCCTATGCTTGCATAGTATGAAACACACAACATTGGAACCGTGGATATTAGCTGCAGTTGATTTGGGTCATAGCTAAAAGATCTACAAAGGAGACGAGGTCAAGAATGATGCCAACAATGATAGAACATTAGCCGTTGTACCTACATAAGTTGAGAGTTTAGTAGAATCTCAACCTCCTACATTGCATTACAAAGATATGCCTAAGATAATAAATCAGATAATTATGAGTGACACTAGAGAGACAAATGCCGTTGGGAGCAGTTGGACTAAGACCACATGCACGACAGCTAGCGAGATTTCCTAATTTGAATAAAAAGGAAAAAATTGCAAACAATATGGTGGAAGGAATTCCATGTGGTTTATCTGTGATAGAGAGCCAACAGTGCCAACGGAACGTTATGACGCGAGGTCAAGCAAACCTCTAGAAACACAATGATGTTGAGGGCTTTTACGTGAGTAAGCAATCATCACAAGCCTCAATAAGCGCCCAAGGGCACAGAAACTTGGTAAGAAAATAAATACAACAAACGTAGATTGAGAGAAAAGCAAGGCAACTATTGAGACAATTGCGAATGATTCAAAACTGGGGTTATAACTACATATAACTCATACAAGTTGTATTGATCACGCAAATAAACTTGGAAGACCATTCTTACAGGGATGTGTTTACAACTCAAATAGAAGAGTTTGACTTGATATCTATAGCTGATACAAATTTGTCATCATAGTTGAATGCAAAAACACATCTTTGGATGTACAGAGCTTAACAAATGGTAGTTTATAGAGAGGACTACATCCCAAATACAGATGTAGAGGATGAAGCACATGTTCTTGAGCCATTCATAGAGGATTTATTCAAAACATTTGAATGGATTCAAATATTGGTAACAATGAAATTATGCATAAATGAGTCAACTCGTACACAATTTTGTAATCAGGAATGTTACGATATAATCCTTATCCAAATGGTGTCCATATTAGGTAGATATGACGATGAGTCATATGAGCATTTCAAAAATCAAAGAGCAAAACCAATGAGAACATATTGGTATTTAAGATACAAGAAGAAATATCTATCGATAACTCATTTGAACGAGAAGATATAGCTACATTTTATGATTTCATAGACAAGATTGAAGAGGATCCAGACACTTCTAGTAGATCAAATTTTGAAAAAGAGCAATCAAGAGAGACTGTTAGTGAGAAATAAAGAGGAATTCTTTATTGACTTCCCAAACTAGCAATTTTCTCATCAAAAGCACTATAGAAAAAATGAGAGACTAAGCAAACGACAATGCATCCTATGCCAAGGGTGAAAGGGAAAACTTGCTATCTTATGCTAGTGAGCACACATAAGTGGTCATAGGGCCTTGACACATAATTGGTCATAGGGCACTTTTATGTCCTTGGACACTATTTGTGTCCTTTAAGTAATCAACTTTCCAGAATTATTTCTTGAGATTCCAAGGAGGTTCCAAAGTGATATATATCCACAAAACTAGATTATGACTTGAAAAAAACTTGGAACTTTTTGGTGCTACTAATTTCATCTTTAGAGTTGGGTTTGAATAACATTTTTAAACCTAACTTGAGCTTTAAAAAAATGTGTGCTATTTATGACCAATTTTCATGAAATTGGGATTAGATCACTCTAAAAACACAACTTAGTGACCTCTAAAGTGCTACATAGCTAGCAAAATAGTATTTTTATGCTTCTATAAAATCGACAGCCTATGTTTGGAAGTTATCGCCCATTTATGAAAAATTCTTTCTGTTGATTTACCAGTAAAATTCACATCTTAATGTATTTTTTAGAAGTGTCTTTATAATCAAAAGGCAATTTTAAGTGTGTTTATGGAGTTCTCACTATTTCCTTGAGTTTTGAGGCACCTAATACCCCTAAATAGAAAATAACACAAAGGTTCAAGTGATTTTCTATGTTACCTCGATCATATTAAACCTATGTTGTATTCAAATTGTTACCTCGATCATATTAAACCTATGTTGTATTCAAATTGCTAAATTTCACTTAACAAATGTGGTATATTTCAAACTTAAGTCCAAATATAAGTGTACAATTCCAATTTGACAACAACTTGATAGGTTGTACCATAAGGAAGGCCACATTGTGGAAGCCAGTTGTTTTGTCCATGTAGTTTTTGTTGTTCCAAATTGTCTTAGGAAGACATGTTTTGACTCTAATGATGCTTGTTGTGCTTGAATATGAAACTACACAACTATAGTGTGTAAAGTGGAAGAATTTATAAAGATAATGATGGGTGTCCAAATAGAAACATTGGTGATAGGTCAGTAAAATGCAAAAAAATGCACCTTTTTGTACTTAATTCTGTGTTCAAAAGGAAATTTTTGAGCCTACGAAAACCATAGACTCTGGTCAAGAACTCATTAATGTTTACGAGAAAAATAGGCTCATTGTCTAGAGTTTTTTTACCTTGTGTAAAACAAAGTTCACCTAGCAAATATGCTATTTTTGGTCACATTCGAGACTCTTTTGGCTTTGAGAACTCCTCATGGCCATACCGCCAAGAGTCGTAAAGTATTTCTTATTTTTCCCGCATAAAGTGTAGTGTTAGCTTTGAGCTAAAGTAAGGACTTCTATAAACACACACATATGATGGGAATATTTGATTTTTTTTCCAAGAGACCTTGAAAGGACACTTTTATGTCCTATTTGGTTACCAAACTAGTGTTCAAGGTAGGCGCGATGAACGATAACCTATATAAGGAGATGGTTGGGTGGAGAAGCTAGTCTTAACAAGATTTTCTACCCATTTTTTTGTGGATGATTGTGCTTTTTTCTACAATTTGAATAAACATGTGCAAGTGGTAATCAATTTTGAATTGAAGTCTCTATTTTCAGTACACAGAATACCTCAAATAGAGAAAATTATGGACAAAGATAATTCAGACAGAGCAGGAAACACTGGTGTATTCATGAACAAGAAACATCATACATCTGCTGGAATTAGGGTTGCAAGAAAACACACATAGCTTGGAGAAGACGAGGGAAGCTCAAGGCACACAACAGAGAGTGTATTACTTAGTGTGCAATGGAAAGATAAGTTAGCCCTAGAATGATGGGTGTATATACAATGCACAAGGGGAAAAACCTCCTAGTGAGGGAAAGAATGCCCTGACGGTCCTAAGTGTGTTCACACACATCACTACCACATGTATATGGTAACAAATCCCCCCTGGAGTGATGCGGTGAATAAGAGCTGGCACATAAGATTAAAGGGAAGTGCCATGCCCCTGAGGACATGATCAGTCCACAAAGGGGAGTAATCCCAAAGCTTTGCAAAAAGCTTCGAAATTCTTACGAGACAATGCCTTTGTGAAAAGATCTAGAAGGTTGTCCTGTGTTGGCACAAAAGCCAAGCTAATCTCTCCTGCTGAGAGCCTCTCCCTGATATAGTGGTAATGCACCTCAATGTGCTTTTGTGCGAGCATGAAAAATTGGGTTCCTCGCAACTACCAATGCACTCTGACTGTCAGTGTAGATAGTGTTGGCAGTGCCCCATTCAACAACCATATCAGCCATAAGGCGTCTGAGCCATACGCACTCAACCGTAGCTGTGAAGATTGCCATGTACTCAGCCTCACAACTGGAAGTGGCCACAATAGGTTGCTTCTTGCTCAACCATGATATGCATGAGCTACCAAGCATGAAACAAAAACCGCTTTGTGGACACTCGTGTGTCAAGACAACGAGCCCAATCTGAGTCTGAAAAAGCATGCAAATCTAGCGGCAATGATCCCCCCTTGGGATAAAATAAGCCAAGATGTAAAGTGCCACTCAAGTAGTGAAAAATCCTCTTGACAGCCTGCCAATGCTTAGACCCTGGGCTATGCATGAATCTACTTACATGTGAAATTGCAAACTAAATATCCGGCCTCGTGTTGCATACATAAATGAGGCATCCAACAATACTATGGCAAAGAGTGACATCAACAGGATCACCAGCATCATAAAGACTTAATTTCAAACTTGTTTCTATGGTAGTGGCAATAGGTTTGCAATTCTCAAGTCTAAACTTACATAGCAATGTCTCTATGTAACTTTTCTGACACAAGGCAATACCACCATCACACTGCTTAAATTGTATACCCAAGTAATGATGCAACAACCCCAAATCTTTCATCTTGAAAGTAGCATTCAAATCAGCCTTAAATTTAGCAATATGTCTCTCATTTGGTCCAGTGATCAGCAAATCATCCACGTAGAGAACCACAATGAGAATTACATCACCCTCATGTTTTACATTCAATGTGCTTTTTCTTGGACTGTTATGAAAGCCTCGTCTGACCAAATGAGTGTCAACCTTCTCATAAAAAGCACGAGGAGATTGCTTCAATCCATACAAAGCTTTGTTACATTTTCACACTTTATCCTCTTGTCCTTTCTTGACAAAACCGCAAGGCTACGCTACATAAACTTCCTCAAATATGTCATCATTCAAGAAAGTAGTAACAATGTCTTATTGATGTACATCCCAACCAAAATGAGCTGCCAATGCACATAGAAAACTCACAACATTCATACGATAAGTGGGAGCAAAAGTCTCTTCATAATCTATGTCCTTTTTCTATGCATAACCCTTTGCAACAAGTCGAGCCTTATAGCGATCAATCTCACTATCTGGCTTGTGTTTCAACTTGTAAACCCACTTTGTACCAATGGCCTTTTTTCCAGAAGGCAAATCACATAAAGTGCATGTGTCAATTTCTATAAGTGCATCATATTTTGATTGCATAGTAGCCATCCAATTTTTTGAATTATGTGCTTCATCAAAAGTCAGAGGTTCCTTAACATCATGTAAGCTAGACACAGCCAAAGCATAACAATCTTTCATGGCGAACGAGTCCAACTAGACAAAGGTTCATCCAATTTACTGTCATGCAATGTATGCACCATCCATTTTGGCATACCTCTAGCCTACTCAATTTCAGCCCTTTCCTCATCAAGTACATCATGTACATCTGCATCAGTAATAGGCTGATCTATAACATTTTCAAAAACCCCCATAGGCTATACATTTGCCTCATTGGAGTTTACATTTGAACTTCCACCACTGAAAAGAGGCAACAAAGTGTCATAAATGTCTTGTGAGCTTACATTATTGTCTCTAGTACATGACAGCAGGGACTAAATAGAATCTTCCACAAACACAACATCCCGTGAAACCAAAATACGCTATGTTTGTGGATGATACAACCTGTAACCTTTGCTTTCAGCACTATAACCAACAAAAATACATTTGACAGCCTTATCATCCATTTTTTTGCATTGTGTTTGTGGCAGCAAAGCATATGCTAAACAACCAAAAACACGCATGTGCTCAATAGAGGGCTTTCCATCATGCCATGCTTCATATGGAGTCATAGATTGCAAAGCTTTTGTAGGACACCTGTTAACTACATAAGTGGCACACATGATGGCCTGAAGCAAAAACGAAAAAGCTTGCAGCAACACCATTTTTATGAGGTGTATAAGACATTGTACATTGGTGTTTTATCCCACGACTAGCCAGAAATGCATTAAATTCATGAGACATATAGTGCCCCCCTCGATCGGAACGAAGGGTGCCCATAGTACATTTTGAGACATTTTTAGCCATAGCCAGAAATTGTTTGAAGCACATAAATACTTTGAACTTCACTTTAAGTGGATATACCCATGCATGCATGGAGTAATCATCAATAAAAGTCACGAAGTAAAGGTAATTGCCCAAGGACGGAGTTTGCATGGACCCACAGACAACACTATGCACAAGCTGCAACCTGCATGTGGCCGTGGCTGAACCATCCTTTGGAAACTTAGAATGCTGCATCTTACCGAAAATATAGCCTTCACAGACATGTTTGACAGGTGGTTCAAGAGGCAGTAAAGAAGCAACAATATCAGATTTTTGCAAATGCAACAAACTGGCAAAATTCACATGACCAAAATCTGAAATAGCCTTTGAATCCACAATTGCATCTGAAAAATACTACCCATATTTTTCATACAAGGTGAGCTTATATAGCCCATGACATAAAATGCCAGATGCAACAATTTCATCACCAAAACTAAGATCATGTATTATACATCTGTCATCCACAAATTTGACTACAAGACCAAGTCTAGCAAGTGCAGATATAGACAAAAGATTCTTCTTGATCCCAGGTACATAAAGTGCACCAACAAGTGTGAAGGAACTAGCATTTGCAACAGTAAGCACAATCTTTCCAACTCCCTGAACCAGATAAGAGGCATTGTTGGCACAAGTAACTGAATTCCCATGAGGGACAGACTCAAGAGAGGTGAATAAATCACATGTGATGCAATGTGCTTTGTAGTACCAGTGTCAAATATGACACATGTGAATCTGCAGCAAACTGACATACATGCATCATGGACAACAAGATTATAAGTACACTCTGCACTAAAATCCCATTCTGCATCAACATCATCATCATAATCTCCTTTCACAGAAGACTCAACAATAGCTGCATTTGTAGTGGAACCAGCATCAATAGTGGAACTAGCCTTTTTCTTCTTAGCCTCTTTGGCCTTAGGACACTTCTTGATCAAGTGATCATTAGCTTTACAATAATGGAAATGCATCTTCTTTTTGCCCTTATCACCATGATTTCTAGACAAATTACTGCCAACAGAAGCATTAGGAACATGTGATTTTCCACTTGCAGAAGAACCATGAGGAGTGGTTGCATTACTGTTACCACCTTTTCTTTGAGTAGAAATAAAGGCTTATTCAATTGCAAACTGTCTAGTCCTATTTTTTTGGAAAGAAACTCTTGCAACAACAATGTTCATAATGCATCAAACTTGACAACTTCAGGATTTCCTTGGGTCATAAGTCTCCAAGTACTAGCAAAAGTGTGGTAAGAATCTAGCAAGGCATCAAGAACATTCTACACAAGGGAACTATCTGAAATGACTTCACCTGCAGAAACAAGTTGCTCATTGATATCCTTAACACCAGCAAGAAAAGTATCCATATCATCTTCCTCATGCATAATCTTCGACTCCAACTCTTTACGCAGCAATGCAATTTTCACCTCATCGCGACTTGCATAAAGACCAACCAGAATATCCCAAGTCTGTTTTGCAAATTTTGTTGAACGAATGTGAGGAGTAATAGTGCGCCTCATAGACAATGCAATCAATGCATGAGCTTGTGCATCTTTTACATCCCAATGAGCTTGTTCTATCGTAGGCAAGACAACTCTAACAACAACAATCCTTGTAACAAGACCTGCAACATCCTCAACATCGCCTACATCCTCAAAACCAGGACGTACATCAATGCCCTGCACAATATTCCAAACACCCTTTGACACAAGAACATGTTGCATCATGTAATCCCACATAGGTTAATTGTCCCCGTCTAATATGTCATCAACAGTAAACATCTTGAACACATCTGCGTTGTTGTCGGACATGGCAAATGCATGCCCCTAATGTGAAAACTGCTCGAAAAGAGGAGAAACAAAGCAGGAACAACACGTGCTATATAGCACGAACCGTAGAAACTGTAACGTACCTGTTATGCAAAAATAGGCAAAGATAAAAATTCTGCACAAAATGACAAAATAGCATGCACAGTACTTTCCGTAGTGGAAACGAAGGCCGAAATGAGCCCGAATCAAAAATTTGAGCTGCCTAAGCTCTTCAAGTGCTCCTAGAATATTAGTCGACCTATGGATGCTTGCTAAAGCTCACTAAAATCAGAGAAAGTGGAGTGTGTGTTGGAGCTCTGTTGGCGGCTAAGCCTGGGAGGATGCAACCTGCTATGATACCAGTTGTTGGAATTAGGGTTGCAAGAAAACACACACAGCTTGGAGAAGATGAAGGAAGCTCAAGGCACACAACAGAGAGTGTATTACTTAGAGTGCAATGGAAAGATAAGTTAGCCATTGAGTGATGGGCATGTATATACAATGCACGGGGAAAAAAACCTCCTAGTGAGGGAAAAAATGCCCCGACGGTCCTAAGTATGTTCACACACATCACTACAACATGTATATGGTAACACCATCATACCTGACTCCCATATTGCATTACCTCTTCTCGTAAGTTCCGTTTCACACTCTAAAATAACTAACACTGAAAATAGTTATAACTTCCAATATAACTTCTTGGCATTAATCTTTTGACTGAGCAAGTCTGACTCAGCATATCCGACTAAGAAAAATCAACACATGGCACATCCCGATGGTGGATTTTGTAGAAATCCGACTCGGATCCACGTATTCCTTGATCAACATCAACCAAAAAATGATTCCACAAAACTTATGTAGTCATAGAATCTAACTGCATCTCAACAACCATTTCAGACACAACACCTAAAACTCGCTTATGTAGTCATAGATATGACTGCATCTCAACAACCATTTCAGACCAATTGGTTGCTTATTTTCACTTGCTAAAAGTCTTAGATTCAACTACAATTGACCCAGCTACCTGTACAACTACATCTGCACCCGTAGTCTTTGCAGATTCCTCCTTTACTGCCACCACCACTGGTTCCTTTGAATCTTCCACATCCTTTGCCACCTCCTCCACTTGCCCTATTTTCTGTTGTCCTTCTGCCAACATCTTCCTCCCCAATTCCTTTGCCCTATACTCCTACACTTGACCCCTCCAAAATTCTCTTTCCTTCGTCAACTGCTCAACATTCACAAGCAAAGTTGCCTCATGCATGCTGACAAAACCTGCTATGATAGCTTTATATGGGTGTTTGACCACAACAACCATTCTCTCCTTTATACCCTTCCAAACTTCTTGCATGCATTCAGCCAGTTGTTGCTTCACAATACTCACATCTCCTTCAGAAATTAACACACCTATCACATCAACATCTATCTGACCTAATGCTTATTGCTCTAACTATAGCAAAGGTTGCATCCTTTGATTCAATATTTCATTTGAAGCAGTATCTATGTATTCTTACTGGCCAATTGCTCCAGCTCCAACTTCACCTTGGTCTCCAACCCTTTAGTCCATTCCTTGGACAACCCCAATGACAACTTCACCTTTGCCACCTCAGCTTGTTGCTCTGTCAAAAGCCTTTGAATTTCTTGCTTATGATGTTCTGACATAGCCTCTATCTCCATCTTCAAACTAATCAATTGTTGAGTCTATTTGTGCAACAAAACCTTAGACACTCCAGAATCAGCACCCTAATGCATTTCAGTCTCCATCATGCTATGTTGTCTATTGACAAAAGTCTGCACAACAACCAACATCTTCATGGCCATCCACTCTCATTAGCAACAATTGTAGCTGACTTTGAACTTTCTCTAAAATCTAGATGCTTTGCCACATGCTACACAGTTGGATCCAACTTCCTTTTCTTGGACAAACTAGACACTTTCCCCAACCTGGCAGGTGTTTGTGTGATTGGTTCAACCTTGGGAAAAGAAATATCACAATCCTTCAAAGATTCCACCAACTCTGGAGTACCCATACACTTTAAATCTTCCTCATGTGTATAGCCTACCTACACAAGACTCCTGTATGCATCTTATTTTTCTAGAAAGGAAGAACAAGTCGCCTACGGAGATGGCACGATGTATGGTCAAGAGTCAAGCTTTGCCACATTTGTCTTGGCTTGAGGCCATCATGTATGCCACTTATATACTCAACAGGTGTCCTACAAAAGCTTTGCAATCTATGACTCCCTATGAAGCATGGCATGAAAGGAAGCCATCTTTGATCAGATGCACGTTTTTGGTTGTTTGGCTTATGCCTTGGTGCCACAAACACAATGAAGAAAATTGGATGATAAGGCTGTCAAATGATTTATTTTTTTATTATAGTATTGAGAGCAAAGGTTACAGGTTGTCCATCTACAAATGAAGCGTATCTTGGTTTCACGTGATGTTCTATTTATAGAAGATTTTGTTCAACCTTTGTTGTCATGAGCTAGAGACAATAAAGTAAGCTCACAAGACATTTATGAATTTTTTTTGCCTCTTTTTAGTGGTGGAAACTTAAATATAAATTCCCATGAGGCAAATGTACAGCATGTGGGGGTTTCTAAAAATGTTATAGGTCAACCAATTTTTGATGTAAATGTACATGATGTACTTGATGAGGAAAGGGCTGAGAATGAGTAGTCTAGAGGTATGCCAAAATGGTTGGTGCATACTTTGTGTGATAATAAATTGGTTGCACCTTTGTCTAGTCATACTCATTTGGGTTCTTGCCATGCATCTTATGCATCAGATTGTTACGCTTTGGTTGTTTCTAGCTTGTGTGATGTAGAGGAAGCTTTGTCTTTTGATGAAGCACAAAGTTCTGAAAATTGGATGGCTGCCATGCAATCTGAATATGATGCACTTATAGAAAATGACACATGGGATTTATGTGATTTACCTCCCGGCAAAAAGGCTATTGGTATGAAGCGGATTTACAAGTTGAAACGTAAGCCGGATGGTGAGATTGATCGTTCTAAGGCTCGACTTGTTGCAAAGGGCTATGCACAACGAAACAACATAGATTATAAAGAGACTTTTGCTCCCACTTGATGTATGAATACTGTGCATTTTTTGTGTGCATTGGAAACTCATTTTGGATGGGATGTACATCGATTAGACATTGTTACTGCTTTCTTGAATGGTGACATATTTGAGAGAGTTTATGTAATGCAACCTCACGGTTTTGTCAATAAAGGACCAGAGGATAAAGTGCAAAAGTAAGAAAGCTTTGTATGGGTTGAAACAGTCTCCCTGTGCTTGGTATGAGAAAGTTGACACTCATTTGGTTATAGTCCAACCAAAAGCACTTTGTATGTAAAGTGTGAGGGTGATCTACTTCTCATTGTCATTCTTTATGTTGATGATTTTCTGATCATTGGACCAAATGAGACACATATTGTTGGATTAAGGCTGATTTGAATGCTACTTTCAAGATGAAAGATTTGGGGTTGTTGCATCATTACTTGGGCATACAATTTAAGTAGTGTGGTGGTGGTATTGCCTTGCATCAGACACGCTACAAAGAGACATTGCTATGTAAGTTCGGACTTGAGGACTGCAAGCCTATTGCCACTCCCATGGAAACAGGTTTGAAGTTAAGTCTTCAGGATGCTGGTGATCCTACTGATGTCACTCTTTGTTGTGATAGCGGCTATGGAGCCATGGTGGTGCAGGTGGAGATGCAGCAGAAGGCGAGAGAGAGAGAGAGAGAGAGAGAGAGAGAGAGAGAGAGAGAGAGGTCAACAAAGCTTAAAATGCTACTAGTATAATTCTATTAATGAAAAGGTTCTTACATAGCTTTGGTAAGGTGATATCAACCACACCTTTTTCCTCATGCAAACTCAACTAATTTGATGGCCTATAGCTGTATGCTTTGAGTCCTGTTCTCACGGGCTAACCAACACGGGCTTGAACCCAACAATCCCCCCCTCAAGCCCGAACTGGACAAGCAACTCATGATACCTCGAGTTTTTGGTGTACTCGTCAACCGTGAGTTTTAGGTTTTCTCACAACCAAAGGATTTCTGGTGTATCCATAACCTGGTGCTAGATCAGTAACCCCCCCTTGAACAGATAGGGTGTAGGTCAAAAAAAGCTAGCTACCAAAAATGGAGTTTTTGGTTCACTGCCAAACCTTGGGTTTTATGGTGTACCCAGTAACCTCATGAGAATGCAACAAAAAAGGGCTGAGAACTGATAAAATTTGGGAGATCTTACCACTTATCTTTGTGGCAGTGTCTATAACCCGTACAATTTATTTATTAATAGGTTCTTACATAGCTTTGGTAAGGTGATATCAACCACACCTTTTTCCTCATGCAAACTCAACTAATTTGATGGCCTATAGTTGTATGCTTTGAGTCCTGTTCTCACGGGCTAACTGACACGGGCTTGAACCCAACACTCTTTACCAAACTTGTATTGGATGCCTTATTTATGTATGCAATACGTGGCCAAATATTCAGTTTGCAATCTCACAGGTCAATAAATTTATGCATAGCCTAGTGTCTAAGCATTGGCAAGTTGTCAAGTGGATCTTTCACTACTTGAGTGGCACTTTACATCTTAGGTTGTTTTATCCCAAGGGGGGATCATTGCCGCTATATTTAAATGCTTTTTGTGGACTTAGATTGGGCTAGTTGTTATGACATGCGAGTGTCCACGAGTGGTTTTTGTTTCATGCTTGACAGTTCATGCATATCATGGTTGAGCAAGAAACAACCTATTGTGGCCACTTCTAGTTGTGAAGTTGAGTACAGGGCAATCTTCACAACTATGGTTGAGTGTGTATGGCTCAGATGCCTTATGCATGATTTAGGTGTTGGATAGGACATTGCCAACATCATCTACACTGACAGTGAGAGAGCATTGGCAGTTGCGAGGAACCTAGTCTTTTATGCTCGCACAAAGCACATTGAGGTGCATTATAGAGACTCTCAGTAAGAGAGATCACCTTGGCTTATGTGCCAGCACATGAAAACCTTGCAAATCTTTTCACAAAGGCATTTGTCTCGTGAGAAGTTTGAAGCTTTCTGCAAAGTTTTACTCTTACTCCCCTTTGTGGAATGATCCTATCCTCAGGGCATTGCACTTTCCTAAACTCTATCTGCCTCACCGCATCACTCCTAGGGGGAATTTGTTACCATACATATGTGGTAGTGATGTGTGTGAACACACTTAGGACCATCAAGGCAATGTTTTTCTACCCGTTGTCGTGCCACTCCACTTCCATGATGGGAAAAAGGGCTAGGGGATGCAAGTTTAGCTTCTTTGAAGTCCATATGTTTATTGAGCAGTGATCAGGGCTTGATAATAGGCAAGGTTTGATGCTAAATGTATGCCAGATGCGGCTTTAAAGGACCAGAACCTATGTTTTTAATGCTAAAAGCGGGTATGTTTGAGGTGATTAAAAAAAATGGGATTTTATGGACTAGAACTGAAGTGCTCAAGGTGCTCTACAGGCCTCTCTTTACGGGTCGTCAATTGGAGCTACGGTGAAGAAGTTATGTCAGTTAGAAGTTGGGATTGATTACAGATCTGTACCGAATTGGGCAACTGTAGATGAGGGATCAGGCATGAAGTGAATGCATGTGCATCAAGTGCTCATTTTGTGGAGCACATTGGTCTTTTCAGATCTACAATCGGAGCTCTGGCTGCCAAGATATTGGCAGTTTAAGTTTCCACGGGGGTCAGTTACGTACCACTTTGGTCGCCTTGGTGAGTGTGCCGACTGGGAGTTTTTGGCTTTTGACCAGGTTCTGGAATGTGTTGCATGTAATAGGGCAATAAGCAGTCAAGGAGCATCTTATCTGGAATGTCATCTCATGCGGTGCATTGATAGCAAGGTATGATGGTAGAATTGTGCTAGGCATTACCGTGGTCGAGATATATACCTAAAGTGGTGATTGGTAGTGCTTGGTTGACAATAATGGAGCTCGACAACAATGTTTTGGTGGATATGTGAACCAAGTTGATAATTATGCCAAATAATTTCTTTAATAATTCCTTGCCAGATATTTATGTTAAAGGTGATGCAGGGAATGTCGAACATAGCTGTGGCAAAGAAGCTCTGGCTTTTTAACCGGATGCAAAAGGGAGGAAATTGTTTAAATGTTGTGCTTAGAAATTCCTTTGGTCGATGTGCATGCCAAATGTGGTGCCCTTTGGAAGGAGTGGCCGGCTGCCTATAAACTCAATGGCCTCCCAAAATAAGTCAATTAAAGGGTTTTAATGGGAAAACAAAAGGAAAAGGAGGAGGCATGGGTGTCGACCAGCGAGCACTGCAGGGTGAGAGGGGAGATGAGCTTGCGACGAGCGCTTCAGTGCTTGGACGGCAACGCTCATGATGACAAAGTCACTCAGCTCACCATGGCGCCCCAATTAGACATCAGTCCCGCAGCTTTTGGTGCTACTCGGTCCTTTAAGTTGCCACATCATCGGAGGTCTTCCCACCCCTTGTCGTCACATGGCGCCGTGACAACCAAAAAGGGGGGTGGCAGATTTAAAGAAAATGGAAAGGGGATTTGGGGGTCATCGAAGGGTAGAAGAGGAGGCAAGGGATTTGAAGAAAGGGGGAAGGAAAACTCTCTCTCTTTGGCTCTCTCTCTCTCCCGACTTAGCAATGGCACAAGCTTTTTCTCATGCTCGACTTTGGAGAAGGAGAGGAAGCAAGCGCTTTCCCTCCCTGTCATCTTAGCAAATCAAATGCATAAGCTTGATCTCTCTCTTTCTCTCTCGGCAAGCATAGGAGAAGAAGGGAAGCTCAATCTCTTTCTATCTCGACAAGCCTAGGAGAAGAAGTGAGAAGGGAGAGGCTCGATCGCTATCAAGCCTTCCCTTGATTCAGCTCGGCTACATTCACTCTTTGTCGACTTGGGAAGCGTTCTTGATATTGGTGCAAAGGAAGAGTAACTTTCTCAAGGGCTTGTAGGGAGTAGGAAGCAAGTAAAGAAGAAGAAGAGGAAGAAGGGATTGGTCGATCTCTCACTCTATCAAATAGGCTATGGACAATGGAAATCTTAGGCTCTCTTCCTATTTGACCTAAGCAGAGGTGCACCAGTTTTCAAGTAATAACGTACATTCTAAGTAGTTAAGCTTCAAGGTGTAACTAGAGTTGAATTTTACTTTCTTGGGCGGATTTTGGGAGGATTAAGTTCTCATCCACTCAGGAATTGATCTTGCAGTGTCGTTAATGGAAACTTTTGTAACCAATTTCACTTTGGGTTAACCATTACCAGCTTAAGGCTTTCATGTCATTTATTTTAAGTTATCAAAGTGTCATTGGAGCTTTTTGTGTGGTGTAGTGCATCTGGTCTATTTTTTTCCACAGCGAGTAGCCCGTGACTCACCTCACAAACCCATTATCCCCAACATCTTTGGTGAAACCGACGCAAATCTGAGCTGGGTGGGAATTTTTTTTAGAGAAAGATGACTACATATCAAGAGGCGGCGATGCAGCAGCAACAGACTGCACAATAGCAATTTAATTTGCATGAGTGGATATGGAAAGCTTGACAAGTAGTAACAAAGAAATTGCAGCAGTTGGAAGGTCGAGATGTTTCAAAAAATTTGCCAAGTTTATGAGAAATCTATGGAGGATAATGGGATTGATGATCATGAAGGAGTTGAAGGTTTTCACTTGATTGTTGTCATGCCAAAGCTTAGGGCTCGAATTGGGAAGATACAAACTACACAAGGACCAAACTGATAGAATTTTAAAAAGGCATTACAGGAGGAGTGTTTCCTTGAAGATTCTCAAAGGGTAACTAAGCAAAGTTTTATGAAGTGGATCCAATAGAAAAACAAGGACTTGCACGAGAACTGTTTTGAGAATTTGAAAAGAAATTTGAGCTGGTATCTATAGGAGCGCAGCGGTCATTGAAACCAGAATGGGTAGAGCTATTTGTCCAAGTCGTTGACCCACGATTTCAAAAGAGCTTGGTGCAGCTACTTGAGGATTCAACAGTTGAATTGGGCTTAACATCTGATTGAAAGCTCATTTCTAAAGCAATCAACATGATTGTAAAGTGGCAGATGAGGATGGATAAGTTGATTGTGGTTGATCCCATTGAAGGGGAGGAGGCAGGAGCACAGCGGAAGAGGAATACGCACACACACACTCACCACCATAGCCACACACACACACACACACACACAAGTTGGAGGGGGAGAGCCAACACGTACTGTGTGCCCCCTTCCTTTCTTCTCTATCTTATGCACTAAGGCACAATACACATTGTACTTAGTGTTAGTGGTTCACACTAGTGTATAGCTGTATACTTAGGGTTAGTAGCAGTTAGTGATGGGCGGTCGGCCACATGGCCATTAAACCTAACATTCTCCCACTTGATGGCCAATGTGGGAGACCATAAGAATGGAAGAGAACCACTCTTCACCCAATGCCCATCAACTCACAACAGTGCTAAAACTGATGGGTAGATAGACTTTTAGTGAGTGCATCCATTGTGTTCTCTGATGTAGGAATCTTCACTAAATCAAGGCTCTTGTTTGCTAGGAATTCACGACTGAAGTGATAACGCACATCAATGAGTTTCGTTCTAGAATGAAATATTGGATTATTAGCCAAGGCAATAACACTCCGACTGTCACAATAAAGAACTGGTGTATACTGCTCCAATCCAAGATCTTTCACTACGCGAGCAAGCCAAATAGCTTCTTTGCATGCCTCACTCAATGCAACATACTCTACCTCTGTGGTAGAAATGGATGTACATTTGAAGAACGGATCTCCAAAAAATAGTAGAACCAGCAAATGTGTAAATCCAACTTGTTGTTGATTTACGACTATTAGCACAACCTGCATAATCATTATCTACAAATTCATGAATGGATGACTCTCCACGACCATAGCGTAATTCTCTATCTGCAGTGCCACTCAAGAATCTGAGAATCGAGTTGACAACATCCCAATGCTTTTTACCAGGGTTAGACATAAATTTGCTTACAACTCCCATTGCATGTGTAATGTTAGGTCTTGTAGCCACCATGGCATACATGAGACTACCACAAGCTGAAGCATAAGGAACCTTAGCCATTGCAGCTTTTTCCTCAGCAGATTTGGGTCAATCGTTCTTGCTAAGTTTCAAATATGCAGGCAATGGAGTACTCAAAGCCTTCCCCTTCTGCATGTTGAAACGATCAAGAACCTTGTGCACATACTCTTTTTGAGAAAGATACAACAACCTCTTCTTACAGTCATGAGTAATGCGCATACCCAAAATGTGATTGGCTTCACCCAAATCTTTCATGCCAAATTGACTTTTTAGCTTGGTTTTCAAGTCAGCAATGTCCTTCTTGGAATGACCAGCAATAAGCATGTCATCTACATAAAGGATAAGCATAATAAGTTGTCCATTTGGTTGTTTTTTCACGTGAAGGCATGGATCCTCATTATTGTGCTTATAGCCTAGGGAACGCATAAATGCATCAAACTTTTAATACCATTGTCTGGATGATTGCTTCAAGCCATAGAGACTTTTCAGAAGCTTACAGACCAAATGTTCCTTGCCCTTTAGAACAAACCCTTCAGGTTGCTGCATATAAATCTCTTCCTCAAGATCACCATGTAAGAAAGTTGTAACGACATCAATTTGATCAAGCTCCATATCTTCAGTAGCAACCAAAGCAAGCAACATTCTCAGTGTGGTCATCTTGACCACTAGAGAAAAGATTTCCTAGAAATCGACACCATATTCTTGCTTGAAACCTTTGGCCACTAAACGAGATTTGTAATTGTCAATCTTCTTCTTGTAAACCCATTTACAAGGCAATGCTTTCCTACCTTTTGGCGATGGAACAAGTTCCCATGTTTTGTTCTTTGCAATATTGGACATCTCCCTCTTCATAGCATGTTCCCATTGAACCTTATCATTGGCTAGCATAGCCTCTTTGTAACAAGAAGGCTCACCTATTTGTCAGCAAAACAAAATCCACGCCTGGAACAAAACGTTCTGGCGGATGTGAGTCTGTTTGAGATCCCTACGGCTAATCAAAACTCGCACTAGCATGTGTAGTAATTGGCTCGAGAGTTGTCTAAACAGGAGGTGATACATCGGAAAACGTCACTTTCCGGAATTCAACCTCTTTCACTAGCTATCTATGCATCTTAGTCTCATTAAAGACAACATCACTGCTACGGATCACACTGATCGACTTTTCGAATCCCATAAACGATAACCAAATTGACCATCTACACCATAGCCAATAAAGATGCATTTCCTCGACTTAGGATCTAGCTTAGCACGCAACTCCTTGGGTACATGTGCATAAGCTTCACAGTCAAATGTGCAAAGTTTTTCATAAGACAATTTATGTCCTGACCATAACTCCAAAGGTACACGAAACTGTAATGAAGCATGTGGTGATCTATTAATCAAGTACATGGCTGTGTATGATGCTTTATCCCAAAACACTTGCGATAAATTAGCATGCGATAGCATAGACATAATTCGATCTTAGATGGTCCTATTAATTCATTCCGCAACACCATTTTGTGCAGGGGTATAAGGAGCTGTAAGCTCACCTTAATCCCCTACTTGAACAGAAGTATGTAAACTCTTTGGAGACATATTCTCCACGATTGTCTGAGCGCAATGCTTTCAACTTATGTTTAGACTGAGTTTCAACACTAGATAAGAACTTCTTGAAACAAGAAAAGGTCTCATCTTTGGACTTCATGGCAAAGACCCAAACATGCCGTGTTACATCGTTAATGAATGTAACATAATAGAACACATCACCATGGGATTTAGAATGCATAGGCCTACATAAATCATTGTGCACAAGCTCTAAGGGTTTTCTTTCTTTGTCAAAAGAATGTGTACGATGTGTCCGTGTTTGCTTTCCATATTGACAGTGCTCACAAAAGGGAAAATCAAAAAATGACAAAGACGGTAAGTAGCCCAAACGATAGAGTCTCTCCATTCCCTTCTTTGACATATGTCCTAACTGGATATGCACAAAGCAACAGTTGGCAGCTCGGTTACTAAAAGAACAGTGTTTTTATCAGATACATAAAGAGGATACAATGAACCAACTTTAGAACCATGGGCTATAATAAGATGACCCTTCGCAACACGCCAAGACCGTTGATGAAAAGTGACTTTGTAACCCAAGTCATCAAGACGTCCGACCAAAATCAAATTACATGTCAAGGCTAGAACATGATGCACATTATGGATGATAAACTTCACCCCATTTGCCATAACCATGGCAATATCACCTACGCCAACAATGTGACAAGAGTAACTGTCACAAAGTGTAACAGAGCCAATGATTTCCTCGTATGTAGTAAACCAATGCCTATGAGGTGTGACATGCAACAAAGCACCCAAATCAAGAACTCGTGTATGAGATACTTCACCACTAACAAGGAGTTCAACTGGCATAGAACTCTGTAATGATAGAGTTTCATGTGCGTCGTAAAAGACATCATTATTTTCAATCAACATATTAATGTCTTGCGCATCACTGTTTCCTCAACTATGTTTCAGTTCTTCAATCTTAACCGAAATCTTTGGTTTCTCCTCTTTATCATCATGATATTTGCCTTTACCTTTTCCCTTCTCTTTGTCACGCTTCCAAGCAAAACAATCCTTTTTTATGTGACCAAACTTACCACAATAATGGCATTGAACATTGCTGTGACCACGAGACTTTGATCTACCCTTTGATGCATCTCTATTGCCCTCTTTCTTGGTCTCACGTTGCGAAGAACAGCCCTTATGTTGCTTATCATCCCTTTGCACATAATGAGCTTCGCCATAATGTGAGCTAGTCATGGTCTTTCGACGCATCTCCTCTGACAAAAGTGCACTAGTAACATCATCGTACTTTAGCGTACCATTAGGAGCAAAGTTACTAACAATTGTGCAAAAGATATCCCAAGAGGGTGGCAACAAACAAAGCAAAAAGACATTTCATCATTAATGGTCATGTGTTGTGCACAAATTTGGGCAAAAAGAGAATCAAAATCATTGATATGGCTGGCAACACTAGTTGACTCTTTCATACAAAGGTTGAAAAGTTTTTGCATCAAGAAAACCTTATTACTAACCGCATCCTTTTCGTAAGTGTCGCATAATTTTTGCCATAAAGCATGAGCAGTCTCACATTCTAACACTGAAAAGTACACCGACTCTCCAATATACATGTCCTATGGCGAGGCCTCATAAGGGATGCTCCAACTACTTGTATCACCAAAGGTATCTGCACATTTGAGAATACCCCAGATCAATGAAAACCTCATGCTATCGACCCTCAACAACGTAGGTTATGCAGCAAAATGTATAGCCAAGTCTCAGAAATGGCTATCTTCCGGACCAAGTCTCAAAAATGGCCGAGACTGCCGTACTAGCCAAAAGATGGCTCCACAAAAGCGTACAATGGCAGTATCCACAAAGACGTACAAGTCTGTCACGAGACTCAAACAAGCATCAAAAGCATGTGCATGCAAATAAACATCCCTGTGGGGAGTCAAACCGCTCTCAAAAGAACTCAAACACTGTCAAAAGTGTCAACATATGCATGTACACATAAACAAATGCTCCCACTGGAACCAGAGTATCGCAAGCACTGAAACCTGTAGCCTATGAGTTGATGCCAATGCCGTAGCCGAAGTTGAGAATGAGGTCTAAAGCACAAAGAAAGCTAACTAAGCCAATGTATGTACCTGTACATGTACCTGTATTTGTAGTTGAATAAGACAATGCCGTCGAATTCCCACTCTATGTGTGTGTATGAGGCCACTCCGAAAGAGGTTACACACTCTGAATCAGCCGTGGGCTCTCGTAGATGGAAGAGACTGCAACAATGGTACATGTTACTGGCTATGGAAGCTCTGCAGCACAAACTACCAAAAGAGGGTTGAAAATTTGAGCTCCTGAACGGTAGCTTAAATGAGGTTTCTGATGGCTTGAATGGCTCCGAAAGGTAAAATTTTAGGACACCTATGAAAACGCTCTCGGAAAGCTGAATTTGCCAATGTTGAAATCGGAACCCTATTTGCTCTCTTAAAAGTGCACACGCGCGTGGAAACGATTTCGAGAATGAAATCGCTCTGATACCAGATGAAGGGGAGGAGCCGAGAGCACAACGGAAGAGGAATACACACTCACACACTCACCACCATAGCCACACACACAGGCTGGAGGGGGAGAGCCAACACGTTCTGTGTGCCCCCTTTCTTTCTTCTCTATCTTATGCACTAAGGCACAATACACATTGTACTTAGTGTTAGTGGCTCACACTAGTGTATAGCTGTACACTTAGGGTTAGCCGTTAGTGATGGACGGTCGACCACATGGCCATTAAACCTAACACCCTTGGAGACAACAGATGAGGGAATTAAGGAGAAGTCAGCCTTTGGGAAACAAAAATTAGAATAGCCAATTCTTGATGAACTGATCAACGGTATACAAAAATTAAATCTAAATTTGAAAGCAATTAAGCTTGAAGGGGTAAGCACCAAGGGTTCCACTTCAGAGCCCAGGCAACGACCTCCACGCAAGGATTGGGATGACGAATGCATGTGGTGTGATAGTAAAGACCGTGAACACAAAGTCTGTGAGGATTTTGATGAAGCTTACAAGAAAAATATGGTCTTTTGGAAAGATAAGAAGATTCATATCAAGGCAATAAGTGAGCAGCTCCACTTGATTTTTGGAAGGGGTGGTATGAAGAAGTTAGTGGAGGAGATACAACATAATGTTGCTATGGTAGAAGCAGCTACACATGGGTTGCAGGTATACAATAATGCAGACAATGAAGGTGCAAGACCTAAAGGTGATTTGTGACCTTATGCTTCGAGGACAACAGAAACAGGCAAGGTGACTCATGGAAAATTATGTCAGGTTGGGAATTGCATTCTCTTTTTGTATATGCATTTATTGCCAAGTCCCAAGCTAATGAATCCATAGTAGAAGAGCAGAAAAAAAGAGATGAAGATATTGTAAAAACATCAAAAAGAGCAACTAGATCTAGCAATAAGCAAGATGAGGGGCCTGCTCCCAAACCTACTCTTGAAGTGGTTATCGAAGAGGCATTGAAAGATAAGAAGTAAGGTAAGCCCAAGGGACCTTCCTATAAACTGAAATCTGACATTGAGTTGGCTACATATCTAAAGAAGGTTTTTGAAGAGCGCATTCTCAATAGCAAGGTGGAGCTCACGTTGGGTGACATCTTGGGAATTGTCAGGCGTGAGTTTCATGAGGAGATTATTGACATCATCAAAAGGAAACGATAGATACCAAGTGAGCATGGACTTAATGCAGTTAAAAGCCAAATGATCCACCACATTGAGTCAGTTTTGGATGCTTATGAAGAGGCATTTGAAGATGAAAAGTCAAAGGATGTGGTGGTTTCAAATCCAATTATATCTGAGGTAAGGCATGTCCATTTTAACGAGACTATGGAGATGAGTAAATTGTGTCTAGGAGTCACTTTTTTAGGACTCATTAGGCCAGAGCAACAACAGAAACCATCGTGAAGCTTGGGGACATTGAAGAGCCAGTCTTAGCACTTGTGGACCATGGGTCAGAAATCAATCTTATGGCAAAGAGCTTGCATCAAAAAGGGAAATGGCCTATTGATGTTGATCACAGTTGGCCGATTCGAGCTACCAATATGCTTCCAAGGGATCTTTGTGGTGCATGTGCAAACTATTGGGGATGTTTGTGATGCACATAACTTTTTTATACAGGAGCATTCATCCTATCCACTCATATTGGGACAACCTTACATTACGGTTGTGCACATGGAAACAAAGGTGTTAGATGATGGCTCGGCCTATGCAAGGATCCGGAGCAGGCATAATCTACTCGCTGATGAAAAGCTGTTTTTCCATCTTCGTGCCCTAAGAGTTGGGAGCACACTGTTTTGAAGTCGGACATAACTTCTTTGTTGGCAGATTGCTGATGCATTTGAAACTTAGGATCCAATACAAAAGCCGCACCATTGCCAAAGATACGCAAAGAGTTCAAAGAACACAGGTTTTCACAGGATTTTCTCGAGGTGCAACTATGGAGCGGGACTATGGTGGTACGGAGAAGGGAAATTTCTCACAAAGAGAGACTTTCTCTTCAGGGTTTTTGGGATTAACATCTGAGGGTTTGGTGTCATACATGAAGTTTAATGAGCTACCTAAATGGGAAAAACAATATGTTTCAAGTATTCAAAGTGAATTGCAGGGATGTGATGTGCTTGAACCGAATGATGTTATTTCAAGAATCTTTGAAGAGTTCTCTTATGTGGATACTATGTCAAATCTAGAGTAGATCAAGGAGAACAGGTTACAAAGTGGAACTGACATTGTTAAAGTGCATTCAATGGATATATATGAAGAATTGGATATATATGAAGCACTTACACATATAAAGGAGGATTTGGGTGAAGCACTTGAAGTCCAAGTAGAGACAAAATATAAATCTGTTGCAAAAAAGGTGAGGCCAGTGGCTACACCTTTTTCAGAAGGCAGTGATGGAGTGATGGAGAAAGCTTGGCAGCCTATGTTGAGAGATTCAAAGAACATTGGGCATAGTTCACTGAAGAGGCAGTGAAGCAACTGAAGATTGGAGAGGAGGATTTCCTTACTGAAGAGGAGATCAAATGCTTTCGAGAGATGCTTGGAAATCATGGTAAAGCCTTTGCTTTTGAGCCAAGTGAGATTGGATGTGCATACCCAAATATTGTTTCTCCTATGGTTATATTTACTGTTCCTCATATGTTGTGGAGTTTACGTCCTATCCCATTACCCAAAGCTCACCTCTTGAAGCTCATTGATTTTCTAAATGAGAAGATAAGGATGGCATTTTGGAACCATCATGCGCACCATACTCTAATCGGTGGTTCACTGTTCCGAAGAAAAATGGTACCCTAAGGTTCATTCAAGATATGCAACCAGTCAATTCCACAATGTAGGAACATGTCTAGTAGTGGATGAGTTTGTTGAATCCTTTGCAGGAAGATCTATCTACTCTATGGGTGATCTTTACTCAGGATATGATCAGTTTCAACTCGCTTTGGAAAGCAGGGATCTTACTACAATGTGTACATCTCTTGGGTTGGTAAGGATGTGCACTCTGCCACATGGTGCTACTAACTCTATATCCCACATGATGAATGGCATGAATAAGGTACTAAGGGATTTTATTCCTCGTGTTACTATGCCTTTCATTGATCATCTGCCGATCAAGGGATGTGAAGAAGGGTTCAAAGATGAGGTAAAAGATCAGAGGGGCTGCCGACAGTTTGTTTCCCAACATATTGCTGACTGTGATGCCATTTTATCCAGGCTCGAAGAAGTTAACTTGACACTTTCAGGTCAAAAATCAATTCTTGGTGCTAAAGAGGTTTTAATTGTGGGGCATATATGTGGCCAAGATGGAAGACAACTAAGTCCGACTAAAGTTGAAGCTTTATAGAAGATGAAAGAAACATGCACATCAGTTACTGAGGTTCAAAGATTTTTGGGTGCATGTGTATTTTATTGTATTTAGTTGCCACACTTTGCTCATGTTGCATAGGTGCTTTATCAATTGCCAAGGAAGGGTAAAAGGTTTGTATGGGAAGAAGCTCATACGATGGCCATCAGAAAATTGAAAACAATTCTTCTCAAGGCTCCTACCTTGAGAAAGGTTTGATTATAAGTGTGGAAGGCCAGTGATCTTAACCATTGACACTAGTCCGATAGGTATTGGGTGGGCTATAGGTCAAGATGATGAAGATAGTCACATGTATGCAATCCGATTTGGAGCAAAAGTGCTTAATGCTCGTCAAAGAGGTTACCCACAGGTTAAGAGAGAACTTTGGGGTGTTTCTACTTCCTTGAGGTCTGGCAAAGAATATTTCAAAATGTGCTTCACTTGTGGTAGAGACAGATTGTTTACCATTGATAGGGATGATTGCAAACTACACTACTCCGGACATTGCAATGTTGAGATGGATAGCCTTTATTAAGTCTCTTAATCCTGAGTTTTTTCACATTGCAGGTAGAGATATCCTTGTTGCAGATATGTTGTCAAGGGCCAGGTATGAAGATAAAGAGGAGATGCTTACCACCAGTGATGATGTGGGCTTAAAGTTCTACACCTCTTTTCATTTACATGCGAGATGTGGTACACATGTTTGTGTTTTCTGAAGAGCTATACGATGGAGAATTTCTTTTGATAGGTCGTTACCTCAACACTCTTACCAGGCAAGAGGGATGGAGTGATCAAGAGTACAAGAGGATTAGGAAAAAGGCCTTCAGCTACTTTTTAAAGGATGATCATCTGTGGAAGAAACCAAAGTGTTCAAGAGGGGTACCACAATGGGTTGTTTATGATAAAGCAACTCAAGAGCAGGTGATTAAAGAGTTTCATGAAAGCTTATGGGCTGGACACAAAGGGGTATGGGAAACTTTTGTCAAAATCAAGGACCGCTACTAGTGGAAGGGAATGTACAAAGATGTTTCTCAATTTGTGGAAACTTATTTAGGATGCCAACAGTACTCTAATGTATGGCATAGAGATGGATTGCATCCTACTTATCCGCTAGCTATGCATTACAAGTGGGTAGTGGATTTGATTATAATGTCGGTGGGGTTTTGGCAGATGAGGTATAATATTCTTGCTAGGAAGATCTCACAAACCAAGTTGAAGGGAGAGGTTTGCGTACAAAGGCTACAAATTCTATGTGTAAATTTTTGCTTGAAGATGTAATTTCTAGGTATGGTTGTGTTGGTAAAATCATTGTTGATAGAGGAGAGCTGGATGTAGATGAAGCTCGTGAGTTCTTTGCTTGTTTGGGCATCAAATTCGCTCTTACTATGGCATACAATCCATAAGGTAATAGGAAAAGTGAAAGAGGGCATCCACCTATTGTTAAGGCATTAGCAAAGGCATGACGAGGACATATTGGTGATTGGCCTAAGCTACTACCTTTTACTTTGTGGGCTGATCGCACTATGCATAGTTCAGCTACAGGTTATATGCCATTTGAATTGATGTATGGGTAGAAACCCATTATGCATGTCTTGGACTATAATGCCGTGGGAAGTAGATATGTCTACATAAGATTTGCTTGCTTTACGTATTCGCCAACTTGAGAGGCGTCAAGAAGATATTGAGAAGGCCAAAGAAAAGCTCAAGGAGGCAAGGCTGAAGAATAAAGTATCATTTGATGATAAGCATAGGCTATGGCCTTATGCTATCAAAGATGGAGATTGGGTACTTGTTTATGACAGTAGCTCGGAGAACTAATACTCTGCTATGCGAAAGATGGTCAAGCGGTGGTTTGGACCATATGTTGTACTACATGTTTATGACAATGCAACCTATAAATTATGTGAGCTTGATGGCACAAAGCTTAGAGTGCCTATTGCAGGGAAAAGGATCAAATTGTTAAAGAAACGAGAAGGTGAGTTTATTTTTGAGGATCAAATCTTAGATCGGCAACCAAGGGTTGATGATGATACGTATGCATCGGACAATGTGTCTGATGAAGCTTTCAATGATGTAAATCAAAAGGGAAGATGGTTGATTAAAAAAAGAGAGTTTATGGACTAGAATTGTGGTGCTCAAGGTGCTTTACGGGCCTATCCTTATGGCTCATCAATTCGAGCTACAATGAAGAAGTTATGCCAGTTAGAAGTTGGGATTGATTGCAGATATGTACCGGATTGGGCAACTATAGATGAGGGATCATGGATGAAGTGAATGCATGGGTATCAAGTGCTCGTTTTGTGGACTACGTTGGTCTTTTCAAATCTACAATCGAAGCTCTACCTGCCAAGATATCGGCAGTTTAAGTTTCCCTAGGGCCAATTCCGTACCAGTTTGGTCGCCTCGATGAGTGTGCCAAATGGGAGCTTTTGGCTTTTGACTAGGTTTTGGAATGTCGTGCAGGTAATAGGGCAATAATCCGTCAAGGAGTATCTTGTCCGGAATGTCATCTCATGCGGTGCATTGATAGCGAGGTAATGGAAAAATTGTGCTTGGCACTACCGTGGTCGAGATATATGCCTAAAGTGGTGATTGGCAGTGCTTGGTTGGCAATAATGGAGCTTGAGAGAAATATTTTGGAGGATATGTGAACCAAGCTGATAATTGTTCCAGATGATGTCTTTAATAATGCCTCGTCATATATTTATGCTAAAGGTGATGCGGGGAGGAATGTCGAACATAGTTGTGGCACAGAAGCTCTAGGTTTTTAACCGGATGCAAAAGGGAGGAAATTTTCCGAATGTTGTGCTTAGCAATGCCTTGGTCGATGTGCATGCCAAATGTGGTGCCCTTTGGAAGGAGTGGTGGACCGCCCATAAACTCAATGACCGCCCAAAATAAGTCAATTAAAGGATTTTAATGGGAAAACAAAAGGAAAATGGAAAAGGAGGAGACATGGACGTTGACCATTGAGTACTACAAGGTGAGAGGAGACATGAGCTTGCGGTAGGTGCTCCAGTGCTTGGACGGCGACGCGCACGATGACAAAGTCGTTCAGCTCGCCATGGCGCCCGAGTTCGGCATCAGTCCTGCAACTTTTAGTGCTACTCGACCCTTTAAGTTGCCACATCATCGGAGGGTCTTCCCACCCCTTATCACGACGCCGTGACAACCAAAAGGGGGGGTGGGAGATTTAAAGAAAAGGAAAATGGGATTATGGGGGGCATCAAAGGAGCGTAAGGTAGAAGAGGAGGCAAGGGATTTGAAGAAAGGGGGAAGGCAAACTCTCTCTTTTTGGCTCTCTCTCTCTCTCTCTCTCGACTTAGCAATGGCACGTGCTTTTTCTCATGCTCGGCTTCGGAGAAGGAGAGGAAGCAAGCGCTTTCCCTCCCTGTCATCTTAGCAAAGTAAAGGCATAAGCTCGATCTCTCTCTTTCTCTCTTGGCAAGCATAGGAGAAAAAGGGAAGCTCAATCTCTTTCTCTCTCGGCAAGCATAGGAGAAAAAGTTAGAAGGGAGGAGGCTGGATCGCTATCAAGCCTTCTCTTGATTCAGCTCGGCTACATTCACTCTTTGTTGACTTAGGAAGCGTTCTTGACATTGGTGCAAAGGAAGAGTAACTTTCTCAAGGGCTTGTAGGGAGCAGGAAGCAGGAAGCAAGTAAAGAACAAGAAGAGGAAGAAGGGATTGGTCGATCTCTCACTCTATCAAATAGGCTATGGGCAATGGAAATCTCAGGCTCTCTTCCTATTTGACCTAAGCAGAGGTGCAACATACATTATGAGCAGTTAAGGTTTCAAGGTGTAACTAGAGTTGAATTTTACTTTCTTGGGCAAATTTTGGGAGGATTAATCTCTCATCGCCTCGAGAATTGATCTTGCAGTGCCATTAACGGTAACTTTTGTAACCAATTTCACTTTGGGTTAACCATTACCAAATTAAGGCTTTCAGGGTGTTTATTTTAAGTTATGAAAGTGTCATTGGAGCCTTTTGTGTGGTGCGGTGCATTTGGTCTATTTTTTCTCCACAGCGAGCAGCCCAGTGGTGACCCTGCTCACCTTGCAAACCCATTATCCCCGACACCGTGCATTGTATATACACCCATGATTCTAGGGCTATCTTATCTTTCATCGTGCACAAAGTAATGCTACTCTCTATTGTGTGCCTTGAGCTTCCTTTGTCTTCTCCAAGTTGTGTGTGTTTCCTGCAACCCTATTTCCAACAAATGTTTTCTAAGGTGAAATTACAGTAACAAGAAAGTTTTGACTTTGTTTTTTTCCAAATTTATTTCATCTATGTCCATAAGAGAGAAGATATGGGGACAAATGATAGATATAAGTCTAAGTGTGTATAAGCATGTACATCATAGTGATTTTTTGCTTACTTTTTGCTATATTTTAGTTGAAAATGCATACAAATGGAGCAATCCACCAAAAATATGATTGCACATTCACAAATTTATGTTAGTTTGTATTTTTTGGTATGGATTTGGAGGTCTGATTTTGTTTTTTTATCTTTTTTATTAAAATTTTATACAAAAAAACCATCGTGGGGGGTAGAAAGCATCAAGTACAACACATAAAAGGTATACTCATTGTAAAGCGATGAAGTTCTTAGATTGTACTTTCATCGCCAAAAACATCGCGGGGGTTAGAAAACATCAAGTACAACACATAAGGTCCATGTTAGAAAGAAACCATAAGCGGTAGGGTAAAAGGGCCAATAAAAAACCGGGGCCCAATAATGAGACACAAGTTAGGGGCACAAATGACCCAATAATAGTCCAAAATATTTTCATTTCTGTAGCCATTTTTTTACGTGGCCCAAGAAAAGTAACAAGACCAATTCTGGCTTACAAAGGGTCCATCTGTGCATTTGTCCACGTACATCAAAGATAACAGTTGGACCACGACCACCTCTGTACACCTTTGTCAAATCGATAATGATAATTAGCTCTTAGACTCCTTCACGCCAAAATCTGCCGCTTGATGATCCACTACCTGCACATAAATGACCATTCTCAGCAATGATGCTTCATAATACACAGATACATCATACAATTCCACACCGACACACAGAGCGGAACTATTTCACAATCGTTAAGAGCTGCACTCTTTTTGCCCGTATATATAATCAAAACCATAAAAGGTTCAATAGGTAAGCACCAGCCAAGCCACCCACACTTGTATGACAAGGGGAACTAGAACCTAGGAGTCCACCTCCCAACCACCCACTATATAGCATGGCCCCTGGCCCTTTGCCCTAGTTAGACTCCCTTTCCACACTGCCTAGCTTGGCCTTGCCCTTGTCTAGTCTAGCCTTGCCCTTGTCCTGGCATTACTCCCCCCTTAAAAAGAGTTTTCGTCCTCGAAAACAAAAGTGGGGAACTTCTTCTTAAGAACACTAGTGTTTTCCCAAGTGGCATCCTTCATGGATCCAGCTATTTGGTTGATCGAAACACGGTTCAGCAGGAGGTTCAATGAAACCAAGAGTAACATCTTGATTTTTCACATTGTTGTCCATTTGCAACCATCTTGTGTTACCGATTCCTATCCAATCATAGTGTGTAGACTCCATTTAGAACACACATGAGTATGCAAAACGAGTTATCGCACAAAGATGTACCCTAAAGAGTACCTCTTTTCACTTTCCATGAAAGTAACTTGCTAACATGACTCATCAGCCAAGTGTAAGCCCTTGACTTGTTTTCCAAGTTCATCATCAGTAAACAACCCCACCCTAACGAGTGTTCAAGATTGAGAACCTGACTTATACATGAAGAGACTACCTAGTCGCAACATGCGTTAACTGATAGTAAGTAAATTCCAAGAAGAGCAATAAATGCTTATTAATTGGAATGCTTGGTGCTAATGTACGCACTTTGAATATCCTTTAGCCCAAGATTACACTTTGTAATCTATCTATCCCCTTGGATAACTGACAGTACTGAGGTGTGTTTCCCCCACGGTTTACATACAGTCTTCCGAGATGACTAGTAAACGGGAATCACAACATCATGTAATAGTGTTGAGGAAGCAACAATGTCTGGAATAACCATCGTGGTTAACTTGAAAAGTCCCCAAGCACCCAAACTGAGCCATAACCTCTATGGGTGATTGGTAGACTCTAAAGTAGTCTCATAGAGATATTGCACATAGAGTGCAAAGTGCTTCATAAGCTACAACTGGATGAATACGCATGCCGTTCCAAATCAGCTTTTGCTAAACACTAGGGCCCATAACACCTAGTGTGCATGCATTTAGCAAAAAACAGATCCGAACCTGTATATCCATGATCATCCTTGCCAATACTGATGGCGAATATGATGTGCGTAGCACACAGTAAATAGAATTGTGAATAGTTCCAAACAGAAACTAAATACTTTCAGTGGTGATCATTTTCAAGCCATGCTGAAATGTTTGAAACATAATAGAAAATGAAACATTAATCACTTTTAGGGACAACAATGAAATGTTTTCACTAACCACTTTTAGGGACAACAATGAAATGTTTTCATTAACCACTTAGAGCCTTGCTATATGTATAAACAACCATCTGTAATGTTGTTTATCAATACTTGTCCCTAAACAAGTCATTCTAAGTATTCGACAATTTTTGGCCATCGAAATCGCTCCTGATACGTCGTGTTGAAAATGGTCTAGAAAACATATTTGACCAACACCTAGGGACTTTGTCGTGACATATATTTGAAATAATGGGCGCCAGTGTCAGTCCAGAGACTCATATTCTCCACATGTGGAATATGTCTCATGTAAGGATGTTTAAAAAAGAACATCCTGCAAGTACAAGGTGTACTTGTGTGTGGAGGTAACTCTAAACACTCCGCAACAAGAGTGAATGGGACCCTCATTCCTTGCTCCACACTGGCTAAACCGAACTCCTTGAGTCCTTAGACCATGTTGTATCCCATGTGACAACATGTGCCAAATCGAATCCTACAAGTGGATTCATAACAGCATAATGTACATTGGACACTACGGCCCAAAATACTTTTTTCGACATGCCCTTGGCATGGCCGTGGGGATTGAACTGAAAGTTCAGTGATTCGTATTCAAATGCACAAGAGCACCTTGCCCACCTGTGGGAAAACAAGTAACATTGCACTGAAAACCCTGGGTGTTGCCTTTGCAATCCAAACCCGTTGGGTAGAATCTACGTAGTCAAACCGCTTGGTAAGACCCTTTGTAACAACTGCTCAACTAGCAAGTAACGGTAACCAACATAGTTAACCGTGTACAAAATGATGAGAAGCAACTGGAAAAGTTGAATTTTTCCGCTACCACATGATAGATCGCATAATTATTTCCTTGAAAGTATAACAGGAATAGATCAAACTATGATCCTCGATGCCTATGGGGTGATTTAGTAAGCACCGTTGGGTCGTACCCCAAAACTGTGATGCCATAGACACTCATAGTGCTATACAGAGAGCAAGAAATCCACACAAGTGAGATGCCTAGCTCGTATCAACAACCATGTTGTCTCAACTTTTGCTGCCTTTAGACTCCATGGTATAGATCAGCTGATGTGAGTTCAAAAGTATCAAAGACTCGATTCGAAAAACATGTAGTCGCACGAAAAACATGTAGTGAAAAAATGACACCCGAAACATCCGTCAAGACTCTAGCTTGTCCATTAATGTCGATGTGTACTCCACTGGGTAGATTTGTTCAATCTTAAGAACAATCACCCAAGGAATGCCAACAGTTGGGTCTTACCCAAGTTCTGACAATGGCTCGTAGCCAGCCTGTGTGTGGCTCATAGCTTTTATGGCAATTAGTGTTCAATCGATGAACCGATGAAGACTAATGTGGATGGCATCTTGGCCAAGTTCTAGCTGAGCATTAGAGCACCTTGACTCAAACGGACTCACAAGCAAAACATGTATCGAAGAGCTTCTTAGAAAGTTTTCCTTATTCTTCGAAAGAGAGAGAGAAAAGGAGAGAGAAGAAGAGCATGCTTGGCTGAGGAACTTTTCGTAAATTTCTAGAGTGGGTGTAAGCATTCCACAATTTTTCAGTATGACTCTTGTATCGAGAGAGGTAACCGAAAAACAGAAAACTCATTGCGACCCACCTACCATGCAGGGGTCGTGATTTAGGACTACTTAGCATTGGCACTTTGCCCGTAAAAGAAGTCCTTGATTTAGGTTCATGTTAGTGTTGTTGTGTGTTGATAGCAACCAACAATCATATTAAACAATACATCCTTAGTTTGTCCTTGACAGAGTTGTGAGTGTGATAGCGGAAGAGTAATGCATGAAGTGGTAGAATTGAATCCACCTCACTAGCATGCCTTGCATCCAGAATTGTAAGCCCTTGCGGAGAGTGATGGCCTCAACCGTGAGAACCAAAACCATAAGTGCCTTACATAGTTTAGACTGGTAGGGATTCTGTGAGCTGATATTCCCTATTTTTCCACTTACCCAAAGCCTTGCTTCCTATAAAATTGACAAAGCACTTTGCTTTGCACAATGACAGTAATTGCCAAGTAAGGTGTAAACAAGGAAAAACAAGAAAAACTTAAACTTGTCTAACCTAGTTGTTGCTGTAACCCGTTGGCCCGATATTCCGTGGAAGAAAACTCATTTAAAAATGGTGCATAGACATATTTGCTGCACGAGTGGGAGTTGTCGTATGTACAGATACGTCCCTTGTATCATATACGCTCGTCTGTCACGTAATGAAATAACCTGCAAGCATATTGTCAAGTCCGTTGTATGCTCATAGCATAGACCAAACGTGGGGAGTCACAATGCAAGATGCATAAATAGAAGCCTTGCTTCACATAAGTTCATGAAATGGATGAGACCAGAATGTAACCTGAGTGCTCATAGCTAACAACTACTCTTGGTGACACACATGTGTCCTAGTAGAAAAAGATTGACCTTGTCAAGATTTCATAAGGAAATGGCCTTGCCAAATTTTTCTACGGATTGAGAATCATAACATTGCTTGATGCTCATCTACAGCTGAGCTATCAAATGTCAGCTATTATCAAATACTGCTTGATCAAAACAACAAGTTAACATACCTATTGACTGCCCTTGGCGATGAAAGGCATAACATCCTATATTATGGGTGTTGACTTGGGTTTTAGCTCATAGCTATGGAATTTTCTTGTCTTTTACAAGCTATAGATGCTTGGGCGGGATCATGTCCCCAATACATATAGAGATATTGGTGGACGGAGCCTTGCTCCTTGGGTAAAACATGATTGATGTACCCCTTTTAGAATCGACCTTGTTGACATGGCCTATTTTACTTGTACTCCTAGGCAACCTTGCCTTGTTGGAGCACCATAACATTCCTGGTATGGGGTAGTGTTGTTGGAGACCTGCTTCTTAGTATGAATTGTGGTAACGACCAACTAAATCGGACGAAATGAACTTACCATGGTAGTCGCTCAGGCACTATGGCCAAGATTAAAATAATTACATGCTCATGCAATACCATCATATGCACAAAGCTATGAAAAGACAAGAAGGTGAATCTCAAACCTCATAATCCATCCGTGTGCAGATGCACCATGAAGTCTCTCCCATATACAAACATCCTTCGACATGTACCGATTTTCGTCCAAAAATCCTTGAATCCACGAACTTGTCGTGCAGGGTGCTCATTCAAAATTTTCCAACTTGCCATTCTCGATGAAGATTGTGATCGACCATCAGCAACTATGAAGACTTGTTGTGCATGTAGTCCTTGTTCATCGATGATGTGAACAACAACAACAATTGCATGATTGCGCAAAGCTCGAACTATGCATGGTTGTGGATTTTTTGTCGATTTTGTTGAGGTTGCTGAAATTCTGCAATGTGGTCCCTTGGCAATCTCGTCGCAGCATGGAAGAAGAGGATAGGGGACCGACCGTGGGCACCCCTCCTTAATCATGTTAGATCAATTGTGTTGCCACCGTGGGCGGCTAGTGTGAGAACACAACAAAAAAATTAAAAAAATTCCTGCGTAGTGATGGTGATTCTGCACCAGGCAAGAAGTGATCGCCATGTGAGCTATTTTCCAAATCAAAGGGCGCTACAGTGTCGAAAAGGTCCTAGCTTCGTGCTGCGAACCAAACGAGCCCGATCTGGTTCATTTTTGCTCCTGTCAAAACTCACCCTTTTTCTCGACTTAGGGTGGCTACCCACGATCTGTGGGCTTCGATGCTTAGAGGGAGAGAAATCCATGCCTTCTCCTCCGCCATGGCTCCACCTTCCCCTTCCTCTCACCTTGCTCTAATACCAGTGTAAGACAAGGGGAACTAGAACCTAGGAGTCCACCTCCCAACCACCCACTATATAGCATGGCCTCTGGCCCTTTGCCCTAGTTGGACTCCCTTTCTACACTGCCTAGCCCGACCTTGCCCTTGTCTAGTCCGGCCTTGCCGTGGTCCTGACAACACCACAGTCTCAATTTAGCACAAGCCAACCCACCCACACCACCTTCACAGAGTATAAACTTTATAGAGTATTCACTACAAAAAACAAGCGCCAGCAACCAGCTCGTAGATGAAGTTGTGACATATCAGAATAGGCACCTTTATAAGCTTGTTGAACATAGACACACCAACCCTTCTCATCTACATGCTAAACTATTCACCTTACGCTGCTACATATTTAAACGCAAACAACAGCCAAGCAATGCAAGCACTCGCATGATGACTTCAAGAGCCCCATGTGAATGCAAAGCCTGCTTGATAGAGAGGCATCCAGGGCTCGAGCGTCTTCTTTGTACTTTATGTTGGAATTAGGGTTGCAGAGAAACGCACACAGCTTGGAGAAGATGAAGGAAGCTCAAGTCACACAATAGAGAGTGTGTTACTTAGTGTGCAATGAAAAGATAGATAGCCCTAGAGTGATGGGCGTATATACAATGCTCGGGGGAAAAAACCTCCTAAAGAGGGAAAAAATGCCCCGACGGTCCTAGTGTGTTCACACACATCACTACCACATGTATATGGTAACAAATCCCCCCTGGAGTGATGCGGTGAACGAGAGCTAGCACATGAGTAAAGGGAAGTGCCATGTCCTAAGGACATGATCAGTCCACAAAGGGGAGTAAGCCCAAAGCTTTGCGGAAAGCTTCAAGCTTCTCACGAGACAATGCCTTTGTGAAAATATCTGCAAGGTTCTCCTGTGTTGGCACATAAGCCAAGCTGATCTCTCCTGCTGAGAGCCTCTCCCTGACATAGTGGTAATGCACCTCAATGTGCTTTGTTGCGAGCATGAAAAACTGGGTTCCTCGCAACTGCCAATGAACTATGACTGTCAATGTAGATAGTGTTGGCAGTGTCCTCTCCAACAGCCAAATCAGCCATAAGGCGTTTGAGCCATACACACTCAACCGTAGTTGTGAAGACTGCCCTGTACTCAGCCTCACAACTCGAAGTGGCCACAATAGGCTGCTTCTTGCTCAACCATGATATACATGAACTGCCAAGCATGAAACAAAAACCACTTGTGGACACTCGCGTGTCAAAACAACCAGCCCAATCTGAGTCCAAAAAAGCATGTAAGTCTGGCGGCAATGATCCCCCCTAGGGATAAAACAAGCCAAGATGTAAAGTGCCACTAAGGTAGCGGAGAATCCTCTTGACAGCCTGCCAATGCTTAGACCCTGGGCTATGCATAAATCTGCTGACCTGTGAGATTGCAAACTGAATATCCAGCCTCGTGCTGCATACATAAATGAGGCAGCCAACAACTGTTTGATAAAGAGTGACATCAGTAGGATCGCCAACATCATGTACACTCAACTTCAAACCTGTTTCCATGGGAGTGGCAATAGGTTTGCAATCCTCAAGTCCAAACTTACATAGCAATGTCTCTATGTAACTTTTCTGACACAAGGCAATCCCACCATCACACTGCTTAAATTGTATACCCAAGTAATGATGCAACAACCCCAAATATTTCATAGCATTCAAATCAGCCTTAAATTCAGTAATATGTCTCAGCAAATCATCGACATAAAGAACCACAATGAGAAGCACATCACCCTCACGCTTTACATACAATGTGCTTTTTTTGTTGGACTGTTACAAAAGCCTCATTTGACCAAATGAGTGTCAGCTTTCTCATACCAAGCACGAGGAGATTGCTTCAACCCATACAAAGCCTTCTTACATCTGCACACTTTGTCCTCTTGTCCTTTTATGAAAAAAACCGCGAGGCTGCATTACATAAACTTCCTCAAATATGTCACCATTCAAGAAAGCAGTAACAATGTCTGATTGATGTACATCCCAACCAAAATGAGCTGCCAATGCACAGTAGTCATACGACAAGTGGGAGCAAAAGTCTCTTCATAATCTATGCCTTTTTGCCGTGCATAACCCTTTGCAACAAGTCGAGCCTTATGGCGATCGATCTCACCATCCGGCTTGCATTTCAACTTGTAAACCCACTTCGTACCAATGGCCTTTTTGCCAGGAGGCAAATCACATAAAGTCCATGTGTCATTTTCTATAAGTGCATCATATTCTGATTGCATGGCAGCCATCCAATTTTCTGAATTCTGTGCTTCATCAAAAGACAGAGGCTCCTCAACATCATGTAAGCTAGACACAGCCAAAAGCATAACAATCTGATGCATAAGATGCATAGCGAGAGCCTAAACGAGTACGACTAGACAAAGGTGCATCCAATTTACTGTCACGCAAAGTGTGCACCAACCATTTTGGCATACCTCTAGCCTGCTCATTTTCAACCCTTTCCTCATCAAGCACATCATGTACATCTACATAAGTAATAGACTGATCTGTAACATTTTCAAAAACCCCCATAGGCTGTACATTTACCTCATTAGAACTTACATTCGTATTTCCACCACCGAAAAGAGGCAACAAAGTGTCATAAACGTCCTGTGAGCTTACATTACTATCTCTAGTACATGATAGCAAGGGCTGAACAGAATCTTCCACAAACACTACATCCCGTGAAACCAGAATACGTTTTGTTTGCGGATGATACAACCTGTAACCTTTGCTTTCAGCACTATAACCAACAAAATTACATTTGACAGCCTTATCATCCAATTTTCTGCGCTGTGTTTGTGGCACCAAAGCATATGCCAAACAGCCAAAAACATGCATGTGCTCAATAGAAGGCTTTCTATCATGCCATGCTTCATATGGAGTAAAAGACTACAAAGCTTTCGTAGGACACCTGTTTAGTACATAAGTGGCACACATGATGGCCTCAAGCCAAAAAGAATGCGGCAAAGCTTGACTTTTGCCATACATCGTGGCATTTCCGTAAGTGACCTGTTTTTCCTCTCAGCAACACCATTTTGTTGAGGTGTATAAGGCGCTGTACATTGGTGTTTTATCCCACGACTAGCCAGAAATGCATTGAATTCATGAGACATATACTCCCCCCCTCGATTAGAACGGAGGGTGCCCATAGTACATTTCGAGACATTTTTAGTCATAGCTTGAAGCACATAAAAACTTCGGACTTCGCTTTAAGCGGAACCCGTGCATGCCTGGAGTAATCATCAATGAAAGTCGCGAAGTACAGGTAATTGCCCAAGGAAGGAGTTTGCATGGCGGAGTTTGCATGGGCCCACAAACATCACTATGCACAAACTGCAACCTGCATGTGGCCCGAATTGAACCATCCTTTGGAAACTTAGAACGTTGCATCTTACCCTAAATACATCATTCACAAACATGCTTGACAGGTGCTTCAAGAGGCGGCAAAGAAGCAACCATATCAGATTTCTGCAAACGCAGCAAACTGGCAAAGTTTAAATGACTAAAACGTGCATGCCAAAGTTTTGCATTTGAAATAGCCCTTGAATCTGCAACTGCATTTGCAAAATTTCGTCCACAGTTGTCATACAAAGTGAGCTTATATAGCCCATGGCGCAAAAGCCCAGATGCAACAATTTTATCACCAAAACTGAGATCATGAACTGTACATCTGTCATCCACAAATTTGACTACAAGTCCAAGGCTAGCAAGTGCAGATACAGACAAAAGATTCTTCTTGATCCCAGGTACATAAAGTGCATCAACAAGTGTGAAAGAACTATCATTAGTAGCAATAAGCACAATCTTTCCAACTCCCTGAACTAGATAAGAGGCATTGTTGGCACAAGTGACAGAATTACCATGAGGGACAGACGAGAGAGAGGTGAACAATTCACGATGTGAGGTAATGTGCTTTGTAGCACCACTGTCGAATTACCACACATGTGAATCTGCAGCAACTGATAAGCATGCATCATGGACAACAGGATTGTAAGTGCACTCTGTGCTAAAAGCCCATTCTGCATCGACATCAGCATCACAGTCTCCTTTCACAGAAGACTCAACAATGGCTGCATTTGTAGTGGAACCAGCATTTGCAGTGGAACCACCCTCTTTCTTCTTAGCCTCTTTGGCCTTCAACTTAGGACACTGCTTGATCAAGTGATCATTAGCTTTATAATAATGGCAACACATCTTCTTTTTTCCCTTATCACCAAAATTGCCAGACGAAGTGCTGCCAGCAGAAGCATTAGGAACAGAAGTTTTGCCACTCACAGCAGAACCATAAGAAGTGGCTACATTGCTCTTACCACCCTTTCTTTGAGAAGCAATAAAAGCATGTTCAACTGCACGCTGTCTAGTCCTATTTTTTTTGGAAAGTGACTCTTGCAACAGCAATGTGCATAATGCATCAAACTTGCTTGACACTAACAAGGAAAGTGTCCATATCATCTTCCTCATGCATAATCTTCGACTCCAGCTCTTTACGTAGCAAAGCAATTTTAGCCTCATTACGGCTTGCATAAAGACCAGCCAAAATATCCCAAGCCTGTTTTGCAGATTTTGCTGAACGGATGTGAGGAACAATGGTGCGCTTCATAGACAACGCAATCAATTCATGAGCATGCGCATCCTTTACATCCCAACGAGCTCGTTCTACCGTAGGCAAAACAACTCTAATAGCAACAATCCTTGCAGCAAGACCTGCAACATCCTCAACATCGCCTACATCCTCAGAACCAAGACGTACATCAATGCCCTGCACAATATACGCCCTTTGACACAAGAACATGTTGCATCATATAAGCCCACATAGGGTCATCCCCATCCAGCCTGTCCTTAGCAGCAAACATCTTGAAGACATCTGTGTTGTTGTCAGCCATGGTAAATGTTGCACCTGATGTGAAAACTGCTCGAAAATAGGAGAAATGGAGCGGGAACAACACGTGCTATATAGCACAAACCATAGAAGACTGTAAGGCACTTGTTATGCAGAAAACGGCACTGATAGAAATTCTGCACAAAATGATGAAATAGCATGTCAGCACTGCCTGTAGTGGAAACGGAGGACGAAATGAGCCCGAATCAGAAACCCGAGCATGCCAAGCTCTTCGAGATCTCCTGAAATATTTGTAGACCTGCGAACGCTCGCCAAAGCTCACTGAAATCGAAGAAAGTGAGCAGGCGTGTACTGGAGCAGCTGGCGACTAAGCCCGAGAGGACGCAACCTGCTCTCATACCAATTGTTGGTATTAGGGTTGCAGAGAAGCGCACACATCTTGGAGAAGACAAAGGAAGCTCAAGGCACACAATAGAGAGTGTGTTACTTAGTGTGCAATGGAAAGATAGATAGCCTTAGAGTGATGGGCGTATATACAATGCTCGGGGGAAAAAACCTCCTAAAGAGGGAAAAAATGCCGCGGCGGTCCTAGTGTGTTCACACACATCACTACCACATGTATATGGTAACACTTCACAAACTGGTGCACAAGAATGGTGGAAGAGTTTGTTGCTGCGGGAAGGTACATGTCCTGGCCATTTTCATGTGTAGGTTACCTTGCAACCAAGCACCATTCATTTCACCAAAACTCCCTTCATGTTCAACTACACACAAGAAGACAACCAAAAATCTCCATTTACCCTCTCCTAAACCTGCTTCCAAAAGAAAGTTTTTAGTGAAAGAATACTCCAAGCTATTGGAACTAGCTTTGGATTAAATCTTTGTGCTTTCCTCAAGAGTAATAACATTCTTCTGCCTTCTTCACTTCATGAGTTTATGAGGCACCTTATCAATTTTAATGTGTGTAATCAATCAGCCCTAACATCTTTTCTTGACATGCAGCAAAATCGAAAATGCCAAAAAGAAAGTAAGCAAACCATATACCAGCAAGGTCTAAAGACAGCCGACTACATGCATCCGATCTTCAACAACATTCCCACATCACATCCCCACAAGTGCAAGAAGAAAGTGCGATTCACGAATGAGAGTAGAGACAATGTCTCTCCACCAATCAGAGGCCAACATCAAAACTTCATCATCAACCATCAGCAAGACAACAACACCGACAGTACCATAAATTTCTCTCCACATCACCTAAAGCCACTAACAAGCCAACATCATCCGCAAGTAAAAACAAACCTCTTCTTAAACAAGCAAAGCCCAACTTTTCAAAAAGGACATCACCAAACACAAGGACTTCATTGACTACCCTCACAAAAGCTGTTCAAGACAGCGCATGCCACTTGCCAACTGAAGGTGAAGCAAAACTGCCAAAGACTCCTCATAAAGTCAAGAAACACACTGTTTTAAGATGGACAAAGCTGGATATGGCCAAGGCATTGCAAGTGCGTGAAGACGGCCTTTCATTAAGAAAATGCTCCTTGCAATTTGGAATTAGTAGATTTGCTATAACAAATTGGGAGGAAGGCATAACTCATAAAAAGAAAAAAGGTCCGCCAACTCAGCTAAGTAATGAGGAAGAAGATGTTTTGCTACAGCGGATTTTTTATAAATGTGAATCAGGACATGGAGTTTCTGTCTTTGATGTCAAACTCAAAGTTGCAGAAATATGTCAAACGAGGCATACAATGTTCTCAAATGGAATTCCATGCAAGAGCTGGTGGGAGGGATTTGGGCTCTAGGGACAAGGGCATGAAAGTTCTTGCGAGAAAAGGAGCAAAAGCAGTGTATGGAGTCACATGTGGTTATCGCGAGTGGATGATTGTACTATGCTGTGTTAATGCAACAGGTCAAGCTATTCGCTCCTACTACATTTTTAAAGGAAGTCGCATCACGAGTAATTACATTCGGCATTGTGAGCCAGGGACAACATTGGCCATGCAAAAAAAGACTTGGATGACGGGAGAAATTTTCCAAGCATGGTGGGAGCACTTCGACAATGCCATAACTCAAACCATCGGTAAGTCTAGTGGACATCTTCTAATCTTAGACAGGCATGGCGGTCATGTATCCCTAGATGTAGTAGAAAAAGCTGATGTTGCAGGAATCGACATCATCACCTTGCCGGCTCATACCTCACATAAGCTACAACCTCTAGATGTGAGCGTTTTCAAGTCATTGAAGGTGCAATTTAGAAAGGAAAGAGACATTTGGCAACAGAAAACTTCATCCAAGCAAGCAACAAAAGCAGAACTTGCAACTATTGTTGCTAGGGCTATAGAATCTTCTTTCATAGAATCCAACATCACTGATGGCTTTCGCACAACAGGTATATGGCCTTTAAATTTATCTGCAGTGCACTTTTAGGCATGCCAAGCAAGCACATCAACATAGTTGAAGATTCAACTACATAAATATTCAGAGAGGAGGATAACATCGAAAATTTGTCTCGAGTACTCAACACACCAATGCAACCAAACATAGAAGACGAAGCAATAATTGCTTTGAACAACATGGCAGCACAACTTGACGAAGACATATTGAGAGAACCTAGAGAGATAGCCACACCAATGACCTTCACACAACTATTACAAGAAGAAGACATGTCCATCTTTCAAGGGCCTTCACAAGAAAGATTGTATACAGCCAATGACGAGAATGCAGGTAATGTACGTCTATTGGATATAGACTATTCTTTTGGCAGCAATGATGCAAATTCTACACCTGCAACTCAATCTAGAATGCAAGGGCTTGAAGATGAAAATCAAAATCCCAATCACCCCTCTCCACCAAGGCAGGCAGATAATAGTCAGCATCTCATTGATCTTTTGTGAATACCAACCACGGAGGTATGCATAAGGCGAGTGCATCGCGAAGCCTTTGTTGACTACACACAGAGCCTAATGCTCGCTTCTACTCAGTAATGGAAAGTATGAAAGCTAAAACCACAAAGAAGGAAGAGATAACAAAGACAAAGGAGACAAAGCGCTTGGAGAAAGAGAGCAGAAAAAGATTCAGCAAAACAAAGAAGGATCGAGGCACAACAAGCAAGGCAATCATGCAAAGTCTGGGAGGCACAACAGCAAGCTTTTGAACAAAGACTACGTTCAATTCTATGGGAAGGTGGACCTACACATGACCTTACATAAGGCCATTGCATGTACCTAATCCATATCATGCATTGGCTCGGAGGCAAAGATTGGACAAAATGCGAGCACAACGACATAGTCAACCATCGATTGCTTTTTGATGCATCAACAACAAAGTTTTTTTGTCATAAAATAATCTAGAAACAAAGATTTTAGTAATTTTACACCAGTTTAATACTGTAACTACTGTTAGGAGTTTTGTAATGTCATCTCCTGGACTATACCATTTTGGTCTCCATGCTTTTGTCGACCTATGAGTCATGTATTCATCTTGACGGAATATATATGCAAAGTTTCATTGCCTTGGTTTAGCTTCATTGTAATGCACATTCTGGAACATACAAAAAACAAACAAACCATACATTGTTGAGTGAGTACGAAGCCTCACCCATATAAAAATGTTGCTCTTGAACCACACATTGCTAAGTGAGTATAAACCTCACCTATATACTTTGCTCTTGAAGGTCTCGTTGCCATGTTGTTGGTTGGTGAATCTGGGTTGTCTTCTTGCAAGTAGGGATCTACATGCCCCATATGCTGCTTCATCATCTACTAATGTTGCCCATTGCTGCTTCGTCATCTGCTAGCTGTTGCCCATTGCTGCTAAATAAGTGAGTATCAATATCCGTATCAGTCCCCTGGAGGAATTTGCAAGCAATGCCTACTGATGAATTAATTTACATCACATTACTTCACATTATTTCATGCATGTACTGCCCTCCATGCACTCACAGTTTAGCTCTCCAGAGATAGAGGTGGATGAAGTGAGTTACGATGGGAATGCTGTACAAAGTTGTGAAATCTCAGTCACCTCCATGGCAGCTTTGTCCTTATGTCATGCTGCGAACATGCACAAACAATTAAAAGAGTATTGACGAATGCACACAACCAAGCTGTAAAGGTATAAAGACCAGATTTTCCTTTAGGAGTCATATGTAGAACATTTTGCCTTACCTGAAGCTTTCAAGCTGGGGCATCTTTCAACATTGCAGAGCATAGCTAGAAGCAAGGGCATGCATTGGCCTAGTGAAATACACCTGCAGTAGAGGCAGTGAGTCGTTGGGAAGAATTTTGCTGGTGCTTGTTGTGCATGAAAACAGACTTGGTATGGGGTGCTTCCTTAGCAGAAGCTCATGATGTGAAGGTCTATATGCAAAAAAAAAGAGAATTAGAAGAATTGGTTGCTGATCCTAGTGTGTGAGGAACAGGGGTCGTACCCGATTGCCTCCTGCACCTGTAAACGTGAGAGTCGACGAAGTTGAAGCAGACAACATAGGCCTAGATGGGGCATTTACCCTCCTGTTTGTATTCTTTCCTCTTCTTTGCACTTCCCCCTGGCATTCCCACCATAGGGTCTGTCCCTAGCCCGCTCTCACACTGACTTCGCGGCAAAATGACCTCACAGGGGCAAGCCTTGGCCTCGTGGGATGCACCAGTGGAGGCGTACACTCTGCAGGGTGGATGGGTAAGCTAAGCATCATGTTTAATAGGGTCATCAGAGGTTACAAGCTAGATAAGAATCGGACGCGTGTCAGCTCAAGCGTGGCTCTAATAACACGCTAAGAGGTGCTTGAGTAGTAAGTGTTGGCTCCTGCAAGTGCTTACCTACCACACCTATATTGCAAAGAGGGTGGACAAGTGGAAGGGGATCCAAAGTCCTCTTTTTCACGCCCATTTTTATACAAAGGAATCTTTGTTTTTCACAAATAGCCCCCCTCCCATCACTGCAACACATTCACCTTATTTACTAGTGTACAGTGAGATGCAGGGATCCTGACCAATACCTTAAACACCCAAATTTGACCCCTAAACCAACCTCTCCCCTTAGGTGGCCCTAAGTTGGCCCCTTTACCATAGTACAAGACACCAAATCCAATACCTTAAACACCCAAATTTGACCCCTAAACCAACCTCTCCCCTTAGGTGGCCCTAAGTTGGCCCCTTTACCATAGTACAAGACACCAAATCCAATCAAATTTGAACCACACCCCCATGACCTACTAGTAGCCAAGTCCATGACACCACAACCAAGTTTTGGTCAAGTGCAATGATGACCAAGTTAAAAATTGCCTTGGTAACAAATGGGTCAAGTGCTTCAACAACTATGTCTAGGTAAGATGACTAGTCTTCAAAGCCTTGAAGAGCATGGGGAAAGGCTAGAGACAAGTAGACTTATATCTTCTTTGGCAGTGTAGGCAAGGCTAATTTGTAGCAATACGTTAAGTTAATGTGTAGGTTTCATGCATTGTTGCGACACGTCTCATGGTTTATGAAATGCACGTAAACATTCCCTATAACATCAAACCTATTTCTTTCGTAAGTCGCTAAAGTTTTTATGTGCGAGCAATGCCAGTATGGATGGGAGCGAGATGCAGGAATCGATGAAGCATGTGAACCGGGCCTATAACACCAAAACCTAATCTTGGTGGGCAGAACCATGGATAGAAGCTGCAACATTTGAAATTTTGTGAAAGAGGAGTGGGCGGCAAGAGGGCCACAATTAGAGAGCAAGCTTTTCCTTCGGCTTAATTTTCGTCTTGCTTGAGAGCCACCCGCTTCATCATCCCTTCTTTCATTCCTGCTCCTCCCTGTTGGACACGCGCACCCGTTCATACCCGCACACCCTCCTATACATACGTATACATACAGAGACAAACGCAGATACCAACAGAGTATTGCTTCTCGGTTCTACATTGTGCCGATTCGGCTGACACGGCGATCGTTTTCGTGACTTAGGGTTTCAGCAGACCCCCCATCGTTCCTGCAGCTCAAGCTCAGCTCTTCTACCCACGTGTAGCCAGTGTTCAGATTGACAGCTCTGCATTTGTTCCAGTCTCTTCAGTTCGACAGGTTTCTCATGCAGCCGAGCTTGCGACACTTGAGTGGGGAGAACGCATAATGCCTAAGCGAATGGCTTCCATAAAACCTTCATCAAAGACATCTAGCAGACGAGCTAGCAAGAGCTACTCAGCTGCCGCAGGTAACTGTAATGCCATACACCTCTCAATACCTTTTCCCAGTTCCAGCTCATCTGCGTTGCCATCTATCTCTATTCCCCAGAGTACCCACCCAATGGATTCTCTGGACAACTCTGCGCGATTTTCTCCCCCCAATTCGTCTTCGGCATCATCCTCTTCTTCGACATCATCTTGCTCTTTTGCATCCTTATCCGTCACTTGTTTGGAGGTAGAGACTCCAGATGGTTCATGCAGCAGCTCCTACCGCCAAGTCCCTCAAAATGACGTGCTTTATGAATATGTCAAGGGCCTCCAGGAAGCTAACAAGGCACTGGACATGGATGTGGCAGAGCGAGTAATGCAAGAGCTTGCGGAGTCAATGACATCGCCTCTTGCTGCGGCTATGGTTGTTTCCTCAGGTGGCGCACATCTCATTGCATCTGCTGTGAAGCAGTTTAAAGCCCATGGCTCACAGAAAGTTAGTATAAGCAAATGTAAAGCTTCTAAGGCTGCTTCAGCTTCTAAACCTGCAGCTGGAGACAAGGTAGAAGTTAAAGTGCCTCTTCAAGAGACAGCTCAATCCCTTTGTGCCTCAATTGTTACAGAACCACTCCATCAACAGAGTAACGGTGACAGTATCCATCTCATAACCATTAAGGATGCAAAGAAAGATGATGTGCAGCATCCACAAGTGGTTCCTACTTGCAATGAAGCCCGGCGCAAGCGACAGCGTACATCTGATGAGCTTTTGGAGTTTGACGATCACAAAGGGGATTGCCACTGCAAAGGAAGCTCTGAAATGTATGCTGTAAACTCAACTCCAGGTGAAACCAGGGCTGAGATGAACTTGCCGGTTGGTGCATATCTTTGGAGAAGTGCCTCTGAGTTTCCATCCTTGTGCTCGAGCATTCAGTGGGATGTCAATGACTGCACAGGATCTTCAAAGGGTGAGGCAAAATGCTCTAAGTGGGTTGAGCTAGTGAAGAATAAGACAAACCATCCTAAAATGAGTGAGTTAGATTGTTTGAATGTCCTTGAGAAAGAAGCCAGAGGTGCCAAAGGTGAGGAGATATCTTTGGTGCATGCTGGAAGCAGTCAGATCGGTTCTGATGATGTTCTAATAAGCCTAAGTAAAAAATTTGGCGAGGTTAGTAGGACATTGCTAGAAGCCATGGTGGATGAGGTATGTGACTCTCGCTCAAGTTCATGCAGAAGTGCAGAGCTAGAGGCTAGTATTATGAGCAGGTTACAAGGAATGGTGACTGCTTCTGTTCAATCTCTTCCACTTGGATCAACCACTCAGTGCAAAGTTTTGTTTACAAAGCAAAGGGACCTTGCTAATCATTCAAATCGAAGTGCCAAAGTATGGTGTTCCACAGCTAGGGAAAAGACTAAGGGAAAGTCATTTTCAGACGTGAAGGTACGCAAGTCATCTGGACTGGATGAAGCTAATGAACATCTAAAAGGCCAAAAAATTCAAAGCAGCTACAGTGAAACAGCCTGTATCATGTCCCCGCCAGCAGATCTTCACCCTTGCTCTAGGCAACACCAGAGTTCTGATAGAGATAGCAAAGAAAAGCAGGAAAATTTGAGAGTGTTGGAAAGTCGTGTAAGTTTCAACAAAGGTGTTGATTCCAAAGAGGAAGGGATGATGAGAGATGATTTCAATTCATGCAAGGTTACCACTGATGGATCTTTGCAGGAAGCCAGACAGGTTGCTTTTCCAAGTGTATTGAACCTGGCGAAAGAAGCGGGGTTGCCTGATGTAGTGGCTACTGCATGCCATGCACTGGACAAACTGATCAATGCTGCACTTCAAGGGAAAGGTGCCGCAAACAATGGAGTAACAGCATCTCAACTTTCAGGTCGAAGGCGTGGCAAAGTTATGCCTGCTGAATTATATGTTGCACTTACAGAGGCGTTAGTAGAGATTGTACAAGTGCTCAAAGACCAAGTGGATCTGTTGTGCTGGTGCTTAGATTGCTTGGGAAGCATTCTACCCCCAACAACTTTGAATCGACCTACACATGATGGTTTTGCAAGCTCAGCTTGTTCTGCTTTTGACTCTTTCCTTTCAAGCAAGGAGCTTCTACATGCTAATGGATGCAAAGGTAGAAAGGCAGACTCTGGGGCTGCTGGCAGGCAGACTTCTTGTGAGCAGAGCGATTCTCAGACAGTGAAGGCATCTGGCAGTGCTAGTGCTGGCTGTGTGGAGATGTCCTTCAGATCAATGCCCAAGTCAGTTTCTGGCGCTTCAAGCTCAGATGCAGCACTCTTAACTGGTGATAACTCCAGCACAGGTGTAATTGGGTCGTCTCTCTGCAGCAGCATTTCTTCAGGGTCTGCTGCGAGTTCTCTATCAGCATTGGCAGCTGTTGCATACACAGCCACTGTTCCAATGCTCGCAGAAAAGGCTGTCAAAGCAATTTTGAGTGCCATACAGCCATGTGATATCGAGCCTCAGTCGACTCAAGCTGGTATGTACACTCGTCACCTGTAAATGTATCTGGAGTATAAGGGCGGCCTAAGCCCTCTTGTCTATGGTTAGGTAGTGATCACTTTTTGATTCTTACTTTTAATTATGGAAGGGATAAAATCCTGGTCTGTTACTTCCCTTCTCTCTCGCTGGAGGAAATAATGCAAGTTGTCATGCAATTATGTGGTGAATTAAATAAGGAGCTATTCATATTATCGAGCTGAGATCTGAGAATGTGGGCTATTGGATGGAAATAGCAAACCAATTTTCATATTGCATTATTGCCTGTTGGAACTGTGCTGTGTGCTTGGCCATTTCACAAGCTCTCCACGGTAATACTGTTTCTGCTTTTGACAGGCTCTTAGGGGCTTGTGTTGGTCTGTATGTAGAGTACTGTCAAGAGTTCTCTGATAGGGTTTTGAGTGTGTGCAGTGGTGTTTATAACTCAGGGCATCAGGTCAAGCTTTAAGTGCTAATGTGTTTTTGTACTTATCAAAAGGTACATGCTGTGAAGTTGAATTGTGTTCTACGTATCATGATTTTGTTTTATTATTTGACTAATCACTTCAAGAATTTGACTTGTGATATTCTTCTGTTGGCAGCTTTACATGCACTCTCTGCTCATCTATCCTCTACAAACTCGAAGTACGTTTGTGATGATGTCATAACTTTTATCATCGCTGCAATGAGAGAGTTCAAATATGATGCTGATATGCAGACAGAAAGTTGCATTACTCTGTCTGCTCTAAATAGGGCCATCAGCGCAGCGACAGGTCACTGTGCCTGGTCAACGATTTTGGACAACATGAATACCCATCACACTAATGTAGTTGTGCAAGTAAGTTCTAGGCTTTATTTAATTTAAGTAGCTGTTTTCTTTATTTGCTTTTCACAGCTTTAAACAGAAGTGAACATGACAGAGAGCAGGATGCAGTGCTCTACATGTTCTTTGCACAAGAGCTGGATTGGGTGTTCTTGAGTGGGGTAGTGGGAAGCGGCCAGAGAGAGCTGGTAAGGATTCTGATCGGGAAGCAGGGGTTGAAGTCCTTGTTTCTGCTATGCTGTCCTTTCCAGATGATGTTCGTATACAGTGGCATGGGTGCAGTGCCCTTTGGACACTGGTGGATAGTGCAGGAACTCGGAGTGTTGTAACCATGGTTGACAGTGGGGCATTACGTGCTGTTACACGGGCAATGCGCGTGTGCAGGACTAATGAAATCATGCAACAAGAGGGATGCAATATGATCGGCACCATGGCCAGGTTGTTGGTTGAGGGTGGCTATGGGTTTGGGTCTCAACCTATAGTGCAGGCATCTGAGCTTCGAACATCACACAAAGTTGACAGGCATGGTGATGGTAACAAGTGTTCCAAGGATATCTACAGACATGGAGATGAGCACAAGACTTTGCACAAAACAAAGGTGCATGAAGTGACTCAGCAGGGGGAAAGGTTTTTAGGTTTGTCTGAGCAATGGTGGGAAGCTCTTAAGGTAGTTGTTTCTGCGATGCGATCATTTAAAAAATCAAAGTCTGTTCAAAGCAATGGTACTTTTGCTTTGGGATGCATTCTGAAAGGTGCAATGGAAAGCATCCATACGGGATCAACGCCTTCCAGTGTTCCGAGTTTCGATTTATCCGTTCACCGTGATGAATGGTCACAGAAGAAATTGGTGTCTTCATCGCGAGCATGCAGAGAACAACTTGGATATAGACGTAGCGAATCCACTAAGTTTGAGAGGGGTGCTTTAGAGGATATCGAACAGCTGAATGAAGCAGTGGAAGTCACAATGGTTGCGATGCCCGAGTTTCCCAAAGTAGAGACAATACAAGTTTGGGGATGTGCTGTGCTCCAGCAAGTTTTCATAGCATATGTAAATTATTCAAAGCACATCATGCTTCTTTCATCTGCTGGTATGCCTTGTGTTTATGGCTCATCTTTGTTTTAATCTTGATAAATTTTTTTATAAGTTTGTGCAATGCATCTCTTTTACATTTTCAAACGTGGCTGATTTTCTCTCTGTTTCAGGCAGTGCTTCATGTGGCTCATCACAAGGTGGAGGTTTGCGTAAAGTTGTGAAACAGGCTGCATTTTGCAGTGACAACTTGTCACATTCCAGTGCGCTAGCTAATCTTGTACTTTCCCAGGCCACTTCCACCATGTTTATGATATCGGGGATGATGGCATTATCATACAATGGACCTGCTGGTAATAGCGATCAGCAGGGAATTGAGAAACCATCGGTGTTTTGTGACTCAAGGGTGTTGACAAAGTCAGGGACAGGCAAGTCTATGGGGTTGAGACCTCAAAGCGCTCAAACAAACCAAGCTTTGACATCTGTCCGCCAGAGCTGGTGTGCTGCTTTGGGTGCCATTGGTGATGTGTTCGGCCATTTGACACAAAGCACTGAAGTCTCTGTAGGTAAAAACTTGCCTAAGATTGCAAATGGATTTGATATTAAGGCAGCCTCCACAGGAGCCACTGAGTCGTCAAGCAAGGAAATTCCTTTTGTCAGTGGGAAGGTTGCTCCAATGACTGCCATTAAAAGACTTGAAACTGAGCACTTTGACAGGAAAGTAGGTGTACCAGCAGGGGACTGTTCCCCCCCGAGTTACATTCTACCAAACTCTCAGGGTGTTAAATCAAAATGCTTTACTCCTGGAGCAAATAGTCTGGTCAATCTCCCAAGCTGTAAGCCTGTGCGGGTTGAGGACAACTTTTCAAAGAGCAAGCCTGGGAAGAGGAGCTCGAGGGCCTTGACCAAGTCAGATGCTACTGAGCAGGTGTTTTCACAATCTGAGTGGGGTGCAAAGGGTGACTTTTGCCAGCAGCAAGTGATTGAGGATATTAAAGCTTGGCAAGAAGCAACCGAATCCCTTGCCAAAATCGCTGAGATGGTTGGTTTCCCTATGTCTGTGAAGAATGCTATTTTAGCTATAAGAACCATCCTTTACAAGCTTGAAGATGCCGAAACCGTCATTTGGGCCTGCCATGCACTTGTGGGCCTCTATTTAACATGGGAAAATGTTCACTTGTTTAAACCAGGCTTAGAATGTGACCGGGAGGAGTTCAAAGCAAAGATATGGTAAGTTCTGGTCAGGTGTTGATAGCTTTATTGGCCCTGTATTGCATCAAACAAAGTTTGAGTAGGTATATGTTTTCTTTGAGATTTAATCTGTTAGGTATGTTCTGTTTTGGGCAGGGGAGAAGGAGATGTTGGTGTAAGACAACTAGTATATCTAGTATCCCATTGGACGAAACAAAACAGAATGGATGTTGTGACTCTTGCCTTACAGGCCTTGTACAGGGCTTGTGTTTTCGCAGCCACAGTTCGTGAAATTGAGGAAGTTTTCACCCCCTCAGACTGTGGTATAGAAGCTGTACTTGACGCAATACTTAAAGTTCTAGGCTCAGGAGGTAGCTTGTTCCAAAGGAAAAAAGTTGTGCAGCAGGCGTGCTGCGTGCTAACAGAGGTCTGTGGTTACAGTATTCCTGCACAAATTGCATTTGCGGCTGCAGGTGGAGCAGATATAATTCTTGCTGCCATGGAGAGATTTGATGAGGATAACGAGGTTTTATTCAATGGTTTGCATGCACTAGGCCTAGATTCCAGATCCCAGGTGGATTTTAATGTTTTGTGGAATGCTGCACTGCACAGAAACAATCTGGGTAATGGAGGTAAAAAGGGAAGCAAGAAAAAGGGAGCAGCGTATTCTTTTGTGAGCTTTTCTCATGTCTTTAAGGAGGGAACTTCAGTCTCTATTCCGACTCGTGTGCCAACAGATGGAAAAGCAATTGTGGAAGAGGTGTCGTATGAGTCTGAATACAGGGGGTTTCGAATCTCATCGCAGCTTGAGCGATTAATTTTTGATGAGAATTCACAAATGGGACGCTTTGTTACGTGGTTAATTGTGGGTCCAGGATGTGGTGGTCCGAGCTTCTGTGCTGATGTATTGAGAAGATTGAACTTATTGTCACCAAAGCAGTCTGAAATGCAGTCGCACGTCTGCTTAGTAATTGGTCACATGTCTCTTCGGAACATTAAGTGGTGTCAAGATTTTCTTGAATCCGGGGGCCTGGAAGCTGTCCTTGCATGTTTGGAAGGTATTTGTCCCTCTCGAGCAAAAAGAGTTCTGAGCTTACCCGTGTGCGTAGATGGGGTCAAGGAGACACTCCAGTTTGATTTACCTCAACATGACACGAGGTCTGCAGTTGGCAGGACAAAGCTGGTTTCAAGGTCAAAGCATAGCGATAGTAGCGAACGCGGTGTGGCATGTGTTGAAAACAGTCATCTTCACTATGCAGCATGCATTGCTCTTACAGGAATCATGAGGGATCAAAAGGCCATAAATCCCTTGTCTGTCAATGTTGTGATTAAGGTATTTTCTAGCAAGCCCTTTTCTCTTTACTGTTTTGCAGGGTCTATGATAATTGAATGTGTGTGTTTAGGAACACATCATCATCTGGTATAACAATAGTCTAGTTATCTATGTTAGCTCCATGGTTTTCTTCTACCCCACCAGTGGTTGTATGTTTTTATATCAGATAAGGGTAAGGAATCTTCTGATATTGCACGCTCTTTTTCATCATTGTGTTTTTCAAGCATAGTAATATGTTTGAATTGTAAGCTAGTTTGCATGTGAATGAATGTCCTAAACAATAGACTTATGCCACCAGTCTTTTTTGATTGTGTATAGGCTCTTGTATTGGCATTGCATCACTATGGTGGCCTGTCGCATTTAGATCTGTACATTGCAAGGGTCCAGGGCGTGCAGGCTGAGGTTTGTGCTGCAGCAAGATTAGCCCTTGCAAGGCTTGGTGTTTCATGGTAAGCTGTTCATATATCACATTTTATATTTGGAATTCAAGACCAATTTTATTCCAGTCGCTTCGTGATTGAAATTTTTGTCCATTTGCTCATAATGATTTGTCAATATGTGTTAATAATTGTTGTGAAGTAGGCAATTTTGCTATTTGCAGATAAGACACCCATGCCATGCTAAATAAAATACAAAGCGACATGAAAATAGAGAAACAAAACCCCCCACCCCCCCTTTTTTCCCTCCTTCGGGCCATGTTCTTTGTAACTTTATTTTTTGGCAAAAATCAACCAAGAGCATTTTATTCCTACTGCAGGGATCAAAAGCATTTTACTTTGAGGATTTTAACCTGATCTGAGGGTATGGCAATCTTTCAAGTTCTTCCTCGATTTCATTCCGGAATATTTAAAGCACAAGCCGAAGCCTTCTATTGCTACTGCTCTCACATTGGAGAGGAAACATTTAAAACATGAAAAACGGCAGATCAAATCCACAAGATAATATCACATGACTCGAATCATGGATGTAGAATCGTCTCAGCTGCGGCAGAAACTCGACAGAGCGCTCTCTTCTTCGTTGGGGTGCCTGCAAAAGTGATGCCAGAGACTCTAAAGATGAAGAGCCAGGTTGCTTTTTCTTGCAAGGATAGAGAGGGCAGTCAAGGTGCCCATTGAGAGGGAGATCATAGGAAGATAAGGGCCCCTTTTTGGGTGCCAGAGCTAGAGAACTGAAATGACATCTTAACGTCTTCAAGAGGCCAAAATGACCTATGAGACCAAATTGTTACAAACTAGTGAATCTGATACCATGTTTGGGTACAAAAAAGAGATGCTAAAATGAATCTAGGAGTGCTACTAGCTGGAATTTGTGTGGGGTGTGTGTGATCACTGATACAATGCGTGCCCAGTACAAGAGGGTGCTGTCACAAACGGAAGCGTATACTTAATACTTTAGAGCTAATTTCACTTTTTCACAAGAGATTCTGCACAAGATATTTATGAGAAAATGATGTAGAGAAGGACACAGCACCAAGGACTAGAAGATGGGCTGGTCCCCCCCCCCCCCCCCCCCCCCTTGAGGGAGATTTGTCTTATTATTATTTTTAAATGGTTACAAGCACATAAACCCGAAACAATGTACATGGCTCGTATCCGGGATACTATTCTTATGCATAAAAATTCATAAATTTGTAAGCCTATTGGCTGAAATTCATCATACCTGTGGACGTGAACGCTTCGTACTGTATCTTTTTGCACAGGAGAAGTTTCTGCTGTTATCTATTTGTGTAGGGGGTACCCTCACGGCTGAAAATTGCTTCTAGACATTGTCAGAATGTTAAAATTCTGTGCGGACAACCAATCCCATGCATGTCTGAGTGCGTCTGAAACCGGCTCGTAGGGCGGTAGACTTCAGCTTTCACTTGAATCTTTAAACTGTTTAACTTTACTTGAACTTTACGACACAAAGGAACTTCACGTATAAACCTGTGATTGGAATTCAACACTTCAAAACAAAACACGGCTTGGCAGCTAGAGCCCTCCCAAGCAGACAATGACACTTGTTGGCCCCAAAGTCTGGGGCCCCTTTCGATATTTTTTTATTTTATCACACTTGAGAAAAACCTGGAAACTTCTTCAAGCTGTCCCACTTTTATCAGGCTGAAATTCCCCTACTCTAACTTGATTTCGACAGCATAACCACAATAGAAGTCTTAACGACAAAATCCGAAGTAAACATTGACTTTCCACTGACAGGTGCAACGGAAGTGTTGATTTAGCTCGGATCTAGTACTACGCTTAAACACAAGGGACGCTTTATGTCACTTGAAACAATTGAATTAAATTGAATGAAAGAGACACGAGAGAGAGAGAGAGAGAGAGAGAGAGAGAGAGAGAGAGAGAGAGAGAGAGAGAGAGAGAGAGAGAGAGAGAGAGAGAGAGAGAGAGAGAGAGAGAGAGAGAGAGAGAGAGAGAGAGAGATGAAATGAAATGTTATATTAACGTCTTCAAAAGGCCATAATGACCTTTGAGACCCGAAAGTTACAAAGTGGTGGATTTGATACAAAGTCAGAGTAACAAAATAACAAAATAACCTAACAACAGTACAAAACAAAGATATATACTATGGGGTCCTAAGTTGATCGATGTGAACCAAGCAAAAGACTAAGCAAAAAATGGGCGGCTTGTTGGGATAGCTGAGAGAGAGAGAGAGAGAGAGAGAGAGAGAGAGAGAGAGAGAGAGAGAGAGAGAGAGAGAGAGAGAGAGAGAGAGAGAGAGAGAGAGAGAGAGAGAGAGAGAGAGAGAGAGAGAGAGAGAGAGAGAGAGAAATAGAAATGTTATATTAACGTCTGCAAAAGGCCATAGTGACCTATGAGACCAGAAAGTTACAAGGTGGTGGATCTGATACAAAGTCAGAGTAACGAAAATAACCTAACAACAGAACAAAACAAAGATATATACTATGGGATCTTAGGTTGGTCGATGTGAGCTAAGCAAAAGACTAAGCAAAAATGAGCGGTTTATTACAAAAAATCTAGCATCGGTCGTTGGCGAATCTCATCAATTTCCTCCATGGTTAGTAGTCTGACCGGGCGTCGTGCATGCCTGGCCAGTGTGCTCCGAATCTTTTGACGTAGCCTCCGTCGGTGCTGTGTAGTCCTTCGCAGTTGTGGGCGCTTGGATTTCCCTAGTTCAATCGCTTGGTCGATCAATGTGCCGCTGGTGTGAGACGAAGGGGAGCTCTGCTATGGGAGTGGCTCTTGCGGTTGTCCTGTGTCTGCTCTGAAGAAGTCTGTGATCCGTCTTTGAGACTGGCTAGCCCTGCCTTTCATCAGGCTCTCTCTGTGTCTGCGCAGCTCGAGCAAGAACAAACCTAGGCATCTCTGATCTTCGTATCCCATTATTCTTGCGAGTGGTCCAAAACCCTCTCTGAACAGGCAATGGAAGCGGGCTTGTATCTCGTAGTAGACAAGACAACGGCATGTATAATGCAGCTCTGTCTCCGGTTCCGTGTCACACAAGGGGCATGTCCTCGCCTCTGCTGGTACTCTGCTGTATCTCCCAGTTTCAATCCGCAACTGGTGAGCCGATGTGCGTAGTTGGCCAATAGCACATCGTATCCCATGAGACAAGTGGGTATCCATGTATCTTGGTCTCGTCACAAAACCATCTTCCGTAAGTTGGAGAAGGTGGTCTCTGTAGAAAGCCATCTTCGTGCCCAATTCTTGTGCTGGTTGTATCCATGTCCTCCTGGTGTCTAGCTGGGTCAGGTCTTGGCGGATGAGCTTGGTGATCTCCGATCGTGTAAGAATGAGAGATGGTGCATCCAATGAGTACTGGAATGGTGGCAGCCTGTCTATGCTGAACCCATGCGTCTGAAACCATGATGTCATCTCCCCATACCAGCATGTTGTATCTCCTTGTATGGCTAATTGTCGAGAGGACTCAAGTGCTATGCGAGCATATCTGTCTCTAGGAAGTTCCCATGTGCGGTTTATGAAGGAGACCGATCTGGTGAGCGCCTCCACCACTAGTGGGGGGGCCACTAGCTGTGCGCGGATAATGGCCTGTGGTATTGATGGCTTGGCTCTAATGAGCCGCGAGATCATAGAGACGAGAGGTTTCTCCATGTTCCCCCATCTGTCTGTGCGACCCGACCTCCCGTGGTGATCCAAAGAGGGCCCCCATATCTCGGCCGCATAGAGCAATGCTGAGGCCACCAAGGTGTCAAAGAGCCAGAGCTTCGTCCGGGGCTCCTGAAACTGAATCTGCGAACACATCCTCTCCAATCTACCCAGTGCTGCGTGGGCTCTAGTCAGTCTGGTCTCTGCTGCTCTTCTGAGTGAGAATGTGGGTCCGCTGAAAACCACTCCAAGGTAAGTGTAAGCGTCTGTGTACTCCACAGTCTCCTGGCCGTACGTGAATGTAGGTGTTGACCTTCTGATCCACTGTGGGGTTGTATTAAACACCATAACCTTGGTTTTACCAAGGTTGACAGACAAACCACTTTCGTGGGCAAACGTATGCAGAGTATCCAGTTGATGTTGCATTCCCTCTGGGGATTCGGAGATCAACACAATATCATCAGCATATAACAGAAGTGGAATCCATGTCCCTGCCAGCTGTGCACCTTTATCCCCATCGCTGTCAATGTAGTCAGAAACCTCATCCACATACATACTGAAGAGAGTAGGAGAGAGCGGGCAACCTTGCTTCACCCCAATAGTGGAGTGAACCGGTGGAGAAAGTCCCTCCGGGGTGCGTACATGCCCTACTACGGATCTGTACAATGCCATGATCCCCCAAATGAGCTCTGTGGGTACTCCCATTTCCTGTAATCTACGCATCAATCTAGCTCTGGGTACTGTGTCAAAAGCTTTGCGGAAGTCCACAAAGCTACAATAGATCCGTCTCTCCTGAGATCTGCCTTCCTCGATGATGGCCCTGAGTGTGAAGATATGGTCAAGAGTAGAGAAGTCTCTCCTGAACCTTGCTTGCCCAGTTGCACGCATTCCTTCCCTCTCTGCCCATGTACTCAGCTGTTGCTCAAGAATGGATGCATACAACCGTGCCAGTGTGTGCCCAATCATAATAGTGCGATAATTCCCAGGCTCCATGGGGTCTCCTGCCTTGAAGATAGCTACGATCGTAGATAGGCTCCAAGTGTCCGGTAGGCCCTCACACATGGCATGGTTAAACATAACTGCTAGAAGCTCTGCTAGTAGGTCTTTGGCATGCATGAAATGCTCAGCGACTAAGCCATCATGATCATATGCTCTCCGAGTCCTCATCTTGTCAATGGCTTTTTTCACCATCTCAGCGGTGAAAAAAGCATAGTTACATGGGACGGCGGGTCTGGGTCGGGAACGGGGTCGGGACGGCAAAAGTCAGGAAACGGGGAGGGGGGTCGAAACGGCAAAAAAAAAAGAGAGTTTTTTTGGCATTTTTTGACCTACACACATGCCACACACATAGAGCATCACTTTGACCATAAATTTACACTAAATAGACCAAAGAACACGAGTCATATAGGCTGAAATGTGCTAATAAAACATCGATGATCGATGGATACAAAATGAGAAGTGCATGCCACAAGGGCTGAAGAGTCAAAAAGCCTAAAGGACTTAGGACAAGCTTGAGGCCTCAAGGATAACAAAAAGTACAAAGGGCTATGTAGTAGGTAGAGTCGTAGACTCAAGAGTCTAGACTCGAGAGTCGAGTGATCAATGATCATCAAACTCAAGAAGTGCTCGCCTGCTGAATCTCCACATCGTCGTCGTAGTCGAGGTCGTCAGCAACGTATGAGGGCTCCGGCTCGGGAGGCTCGCATTGAGGCTCGAAATTCTCCTCTAGCTCCTCCAAAAGAGTATCGGCCATATATGGATTCTCTTGTGCCATCTCCCACTCAGTGAAAGGATCTGCCTTGTGTGTGATGCTCTTAGCAAGCATGCGCAAGTTAGCGCTCACAAACACCAAATCATTGGCCCTCTGAACGCCAAGGCGATTCCTCTTCTTAGAGGCAATGTGGCTGTACACACTCCATAGTTGCTCCAAGCAACTAGTGGTACATGCTTGGCTAAGGACACGAACAGCCAAGCGCTGCAAATGTGGGCCATCTCCTCCATAGTCCTCCCACCACAAAACCGAGCCAATCTTGTTGCGATCAAGCTGTGCATCTACACATCCATAGGAGCCCTTCTTTTGCCTGTAGTTGAGTAGCTCGTCTCTAATCTTGCGCCTAATGTCACTGCTAGGCTCAAGGCGCTCCAATGCAAGCCGCCATCCTTTGCTCACCTCCTTGTCGGTCTCTTGACGCCTTCCTTGAAACTCAGGGTCAAGCACATAGGCTGCCGCATGAAGTGGAGAGTAGTATCCATTCCACCTTGACTCACACAAGCCATGAATCTCCGCATACTGAACAGGGTTAGGCACAAGCTTCTCAAGTGCCTCTATCATCCGATCCATGGCTTCGTAGACTTTGCCAATGCATGGCTGCAAGCCATCCACCACTCGAAGTAGGTGTAGAATAGGCTTGACCATGGCGTCAAGAGTCTTCACCTCCTCCCACCAAGCGGCGTCGTCGGCCCATTCTCGACATTTCAATCCTATTGTTGATGTAGACTCCGGCATGGCCTGGAACTCATCACTGAGAAAGAGGCCCCTTAAGGCTCCGCCACATGTAGACAAGCGGCCTAGCATAAGCCAATTAAATGCAAATCTTGTCTCTGAATATTTGAGCAAAGACAACTGGCTCCTCTTTGAGAATTCATGGCGCACTTTTTGATGGTTGAGCACAAAGGAGACAATTCGAGAGGCGTCACCAATGGTGGGTGAAATCCATGACAAGTTCCCTATGTCCTTGAGGAGGTTATTGAGGCAATGCGCCATGCAAAATGTGACATGGATGCTGGGATACATGCCCTCAATGATAGCTCCGGCTGCCCTATTTGACGCCTCTCCATCTGCAACCATACAAAGGACATTCTCCGGGCCGGTGATCTCTATGGTGCTTGTCCACTCCGCAGCAAGCATCTTGGCGGCCTTGCCACTATCGGATGCATCATGTGACTCCACAAAGTACATCTCCCCCCGAGAGTAGGCCACCACCCCGTGGATGGACCGCTTGCGGGTGTCGCTCCATCCATCTACAAGAAGAGAGATGCCATTGGTCTCCCACAAATCCTTTGTTGCTTGGGCCGCTTGCTCCATGGCAAGCTTCTCTTTGTCAAGAAGGGTGGTGCGAAGCCTCTCCGATGAAGGTGGCACATAAGAGGAACCATATTCCCCTATTTTCGTAACCATGGTTCGAAAGTATGGAGACCTATCCACACAAAATAGAGCATGTTGCGTTAGTATGGAGAGTCGAGAAATTATAACCCATTATGAATACAAAATGGAAGATTGCAATGTGCATATGCCAAGGGAAACTCACCGCGAAGCATGGAAGGCAATGTGGTCGTGGAAGAAGAATCGGGCAACCGACCTATCTACCTCTTCCTTCAATTTAGGATTCCAATTTTCGTTGAGAGTGGTTTGGCGATGCGGAAGGGAAGAAGACGGTGTAGATCCATGGCTCTTGAAGGTTCGAGAGATGTCGTCAAGGTTGGCTTCCCTTTGCTCTCGCGGTGTCGCCGTGGCGGAGGGATCAACGGCAACAAAACGGCCCCTCTTGGCCGCTTCCGCAACCTCATACACCGTGAGTTTCTCAAGAAGATCCAACCTCTTCTCGCGAGCTACATGAGGGCAAAACTTCACCTCGTGACCGGGTTCATGAAGAAGATGGGCTCGCACTTTGTTTGAACCACCCGTTCTCTTGTATGGACATAGCTTGCACGTCCATGGTCTTGCACCGCCACCTTTGCCACGCGAGCTAAAGTCGACTTCATCCCACCACGACCACGTTTGCATGGCGGGCTTCCTTCGAGAAGAAGCGGCTTGAGAAGTGGAGTTGGCTTGAGATGACATGATGGTGGAGAGACTCGAGAGAGTAGAGCTTAGAAGTTAGAAGGGTTAGAGGAGAGCTTGTGTGGAGAGAGAGTAAAGGAGAGCTTCAAAGTGGGTAGAAGAGGGAGAGGAGAGCTTCAAAGTTCAAACTTGAGCCTTGAGCTTGAGGGAAATGGAATGAGCTTGAGCCTTGAGCTTGAGGGAAATGGAATGAGCATTGAGCATTGAGACTATGAGTATTAAGAGGCCCAAGGGAGCCTTTTATAGCCTCCCAAGGGCCAAGGCTTAAAAAATATGGCAGTTGTGGCTGCATAGAGCCGTTGCAAACGGTAAAAAACGGTCACTTTTTTGAATCCGACCCCGGCCGACCCGTGCCGTCCCCGTCCGGTCCGTCCGACCCCGGTCCGGCCCCGGCCGTCCCCGGTCCGTCCCCCCTGCGACCCGCCCGTCCGGCCCGTTTTCCGTCCGTCCCTCGGCGTTCCCAGCCGTTCCCGGCCCGGTTACGGCCGTTCCCCGGCCCTAGGGCCCGTCCCCCCCGTCCCCTGTAACTATGGAAAAAAGCACATGTGTGTGGGCATGGGTCGGGGGGGTTGGGGAGGGGCGGTTGTCCAGGTACTGTGTACAAGGTTGATGCGTACTGACCCCAGGTCTCTGTGGAGGAAATTGCAGGGGGGGGGGGGGGGGGGGGGGGGGGGGGGGACTACTCATGAAAGAGCCGCCATGCCTCCCGTGAGTCCTGACTCAAGAATAGCTGATATAGATCCTGCTCGAGTCGAGCCAAGAAAGCTCTCTTTTTCCGTCGTACTAGGCGTCGGAAGTCAATCTGTGACTGTTTGTGAGTGACATCCCCCAATAGCACCTCCCTCTGAAGTTTGGCTCTAGTCTGGCGGCACTCCTCATCGTACCAGCTGTTCTGGGGCATGCTTCCTGAGCGGCGGCTCTGCTCGGGCTAGGTTTGTGGGTATGCTTTTGCTTCTGCTGCCTCATGCAATGTCTGTGTCAGTATAGTAGTTAGCTCCTCCAAAGGTCGCCGCGGGTCCTCAGTGCATAGGCGTCTATAGATCCCGTCCATGTATACAGAATTCGTCTCCCGTGTGAATGTGTAGCGAGTAGGGGTTGCTACCCGTGGCCTGTGTGCTACATTGAATTGGAAAGAGATGGTCATCGATACCAGAGCATGATCTACTGCTACCCCGACCGGTCTGGGCCCAACTGTGAGATCTTGGATACTAGCGATGAGATTTGGCTGTGCCATGACATAGTTCACTGTGCTGGCTCCATGCCTGTGTGAGAAGCATGTAAAACCTCCCGTAGCAGGAAATCTCTGTAGGCCGTTCATGATGGCCAATCCATGTGCAGTGCCCATGTCTATCAGGTGTCGCCCATACTCAGTGTATTCCACATCGTGTGATAGTCTGGACAGGCCCATCTCCATGACATCTATCTCTCTTAGCATCTCCTCTGAAGTATCATAAAACACTGCCTGGTGATGGGCAGTCCTAGCATTGAAGTCCCCTAGTATGATAATGTCACCATCTCTAGAGAACTCCCATATGTCATCATCTAGAATAGAGAAAGGGGACTGTCCTTTGGGTGATGCATACACTGATGTACTCGGGGGAAAGTAGCAAATAGCTAGGTAGAGATATCTGCCTGTCTCTGCTTTCAATCTCACCCACATGTACCTAGCCTGTTCATCCGTGCGGGCTATATGTATCAGTGGCTGCAGATCCTCTCTAAATAACACTGCCACTCCCCCCGAGCCCCGTCCTCTGTTCTCTGAGCGTGTCTCCTGTTTGTAAGCTGTCTCCCACCTGTATCCACTGATGTGAGGCATGGGTTGCCCAGGGGCCTGGTGTGTCTCAGAGTAAAAGATGATGTCTCTTCCAGTAAAGCTATCCTCAAAAGCACCTACATCAAGACGCATAGATCCATTACAGTTCCAGGCAGCCACTTTGAGTGTGGTCCCATAAGTCTCGCACTCTCATGTGGAGCGTCGCTCTAGTATTACCACTTTTCCATCTCGGTAAAAGGCAATCTTGCCTTTTCCCCTTGCCGCTCTAATTTCCGGCATTACTTCCTGCATATGGGCGATCTGTGAGAGGGTGAGATCATCCCCGAGAAAGATGCCAGTCTCTTTAAGAGTTGGTTTTTTCTTCAAGAAGGACTTCTTCGCTTCCATGGAGGGAAAATGGAGGATGAGTGCTCTTTCTTTTGAGGTTTCTCCACTGCTTCTATTTTTCTTTATGTTGCCCACTCTCCATGCCCTTGTGTGCGTCGGCTCATGCACCCCCATCAAGGCTGTGAGTTCTTTTACTTCTTCGTCCACATTGCCTTTGTCTTTAAGACCGCAAATTCTCACATGTAAAGCGCGCATCCGTCTCCTTTGTTCCTCCTCCAGTGTTTGATTAATGATAGTGGGTGTGGATGTGGACGTTAACTCCTTGCCTTTTCCTTTCTTGGCCACCTTGATCCATTTCTCGGCTTCATCAACCTTTTGTTGAGTTTTGGTAAGAACATCCACCCAAGAAGTCGTCATTTCTTTGTGTTGCTCTTCTCCCTCTTTGATTGCCCGTACTTGCTCCTTGATTGTGTTGATTTCTTCGATTACTGAGGGTTGCAGTTCGCCCTCTTCCAGTGTGTTTCGTGATCGGGCTTCGGCGAGATCTTTCTTGAGCGACGCAATCTTTGCCTCTTGAGTCGTCACTCGGTCTTCCAACGTACTTATCTTGCTCTCTTGGATCAGCATGCGTCCTTCGAGTATGTTTATTGTGCCCCAGAGCTTGCGATTCATTTTGGTAGTGGCCTCTGTCATTTCCTCTTTGCACTTTTGTATGGCATCCTCTAGGGGGTCGGCTTTATCTTTCAGCTTCCTCATGCTTGATTGCCGTCCGTCACGGGGTCCCTAAGCGTACGTGTGCACCCACACTAGCAGCGGGCGCAGTGGCTGGGCGAGTGGGGGAGTGATAGAGTGCAAACAAGAGAGAGGGAGAGGGGGGAAGAAGGGGGGGGGGTAGGGGGTATCAAAAAGAAAAGGGAAATAAAATGATATATTAACGTATTCAAAACGCCAAATTAACCTATGAGACTAAGCCGATACAACATAGTGTGCTTGATACCATGTTCGGGGGGGAAAAAAAAAATAAAAATAAAATAATTATTAAAGACTTCCTACGTGTAGAAGAAGAGGGGGGGACATCCTACGTGTAAAAGAGGGGGGGGGGGGGGGGGGGGGGTTTGCGTGGTCAGCGTCCACAGCCGGTTCCTACTACTACTACTAGAGCACCTCAGCAGCCTACGGGTGCTCCCAGAGCTTCAATCCTCCATGTTCCCCCCTCTGCTTCAGTTCCTACTGAGACTGCATGGCAAACAGTGGGTCGTAACCATTCTTTCCGTCCTCGTCAGCAACCCACACTACATGCAGCCCCCAGTGTTAACTCTCCTGCTCCCTCTCAAGTTTCCGCCACTCCCTTACCCCCTGCTTCTCCTCGCCATTCTTCTTCTTCAGCCCAGGATCACTTACCTCTGCTACCAGCTCCTCCTTCACTTGCCATTCCCCTGCCCGTTCCTTCCCCTCTTCCCGAGGTTCCTATTCCCATGCAGATGGATCACTCATCGCTACTACCTCTCCCTTTTCCTCCTCTCCCTCTCGCCCTTACTTCCCCCCCTCCACCTTCTGGTCCACCCCCTCCCTCAGCCGCTCATACTTACGTCCCACGCAGTTTTCTCAGCTCTTGCCCTCTTTCCTGGGGCACTCATCGGGCTGAAATGTGCGGTGACTCAGAAGGACCATTGCGGGTGCAGCTCTACCTTATGCATCACAAGCTAGGTTGTGTTCCCTCTTTAATAGGCAGTCGCTCTCAGCCTACCCATTCCTTTTTCCTTCCATTCCATGCAGCTCAGGAATGGTCCGAGGATCAGGTTCTGCATTTTGTGCATGCACAAACTATGGCTCAGCTTCATTTATGGTTGTCTACTTCCGCTCCGGATGTATTGTCTCCACACTTCCCTTCATGTATTGGTGCTATGGAATGGAGTGATGTTTATGCTTGCTATTCATTGCCTATGATCATTCATGTATCCTCAGAGGTGGTGCTTCCTATGTCCTTGCGCATTTGGTGTGTCAAAGCTGCAGCATCGGTAATGCAATGTAAACAAGCTGAGGTCCGTAGTTGGTGCAATGAGACACCATATTTTAGAGAGGGCTTGCGGGTTGCTTTCCTCCCGCCCGAAGCTCACCCCTTGGATGGCCCAGCTGCCTCCAAGAAGATGCGCAGTTAGTCAGATGCTTTACCAATTCTTTCATGCAGACTATGGATTTACATGTAGTTTCTTGGAATGCTAATGGTTTACATACTTCTCGGGTAAGAGGTTCACGTAAGCTTTTACTTCGCAGAGATTTACACGCTCATGTAGTAGGCACTGTTGATATATTACTAGTACAGGAGCATAAGATTGCCACTCCCTTTGGTAATCTCATGCCCTCGGGCGCTCACACTTTTTGGGAGCCTGCTCTGGGCATTCATGGACAAAGTTGCGGTGTATGCATTTCAGTGGGGCCACGTTACTTGACATCAGTTCAGCAGCATGGCACCCTTGTCGCATGCAGAGCAATCTATGTTTCTATCCGGATTCGGGACTCTATCATTGGTTTTATGTCAGTCTATGCACCCACTACTCCTCGGGAGAGAGCTACTTTTTGGTCCTCCTTGGTTGCTGCTCTACCTGTTGTAGACTCTTGGGTTGTTGGAGGCGACTTCAACAACGTCGAGAGCGACTTTGACTGGCGATGGATCACTCCTCCAATTCTATCATCCATTTCTCCCGATGAGCAGCTAGCTTGGGATCGATTTCTTCTAGCTATTCAAGTTGTTGACGCTTGGCACATACCTTCTTTTGGTCACCACCCTACTACACTTCATTACTCGTGGGGGTTTTAGAGATAGCAGGGAAGTTTATCAGATTGACTTGATCGTTTTTACATTGGCCCTTGGGCAGCAGCTCTAGGTGGATTTACTACTATTTGGCGAGGGACCAGCCTCTCAGATCATTTACCCATCTCATTGTTTATCTCTTTCACTAAATCCTCTGCACAAAGACGAGGATGCCGCATCCCTGACAATGTTCTCACCACTGAAGTTTTGCAGCAGCAGATTCGTGACTTGTGGTCCACGAGTGCTTCTTATTGTGGTCCCCCTGGAGAGTTCCTTGCCCATTGCATTACTCAGTCTAGTATTTACTGCCGTGATCAAACTGCTACTATTCATCGTCAGTTGAGAGTACGCGAGTCTTATCTCCACATTCCTCTTGGTTCCACACAGCGCTTGCTTGAGGAGTGGCCTCAGGATGCTTATCTCGCTGCTAGACAGACAAAGCTCACTGAGGAAATTCGTCGCGTACAGGAGGCTAGGTCTGAGTTCACTCATCATGCTTCAGTATCTCATTGGATAGCTAAAGCTGATCGAATGAATAAAGACTTCTTCGCTGCGCATAAAGAGCGCCCTCTTGGCACCACCCTTCGGACTTTGTGCGATGCTCAGGGAACACTTCATATGCATCCTGATGTTATTCTTGATATGTCTGCAGATTATTTTGAGGCATTGTTCATTGCTGATGTATGCATTACTGAGGTTTTACTTGCCCGTGAGCAGATCTGGCATCACACCCGACGACGTTGTACAGACACTATGACAGAGATCTTGTTGGCTCCATTCACACTTGCAGAGCTTTATGCTGCTATCGAGAGTCTAGATCCATCTTCCTGTCCAGGCGAGGATGGCCTCACTAGAGCTTTCTTTTTGACCTATTGGGATGTATTGCATATACCACTGCTTCGTGGTTGTCAGGATATCTTTGCATCAGGATATATGCATCCGGATCTTTGTTCAGGTCTCATATCTCTTATTACGAAAGGGGGTGACACCACTCAGCTCCGCCAGTGGAGACCTATTACCCTACTCCCTTCGGTCTATAAGATATTAGCGTTACTGATCAGCCATCGCTTGTGATTGTTCTTACCAGATATTATTCATACTTCTCAGACAGGCTTTGTCATGGATCGATGCATACTGGATAATATCTTCACTTTTTATGAGGCAGTAGAGTGGGCCAGATCATCTTCTGAACCTCTCGCTTTTTTCATCCTTGACTTCGAGAAAGCATACGATCGTGTTGAGTGGGAGTTTCTCGAAGGATCATTAGCCAGGATGGGTTTCCCTTCGAGATGGATCTCAGGAATTTCCGCCCTCTTCAGGACTGCCAGCAGTGCTATTACTATTGGTGGTCGTGTCAGTCGCAGTTTTGAGCTCTCTCGATCTGTCCGTCAGGGATTTTCTTTAGCAGCATATCTGTATGTGTTTGTAGGAGAGACTATGTCCGACTTTCTTCGTGCTCAGAGTCATGCATTTCGTGGCTTGACCATGCCAGTACCTTCAGCTCCGAACCTTATTGATCAGGAGTTTGCTGATGACACTATGCTGATGTTGCGCTATTTGCTAGCAGCTCTTGATGCCATGCGGGAGGCCCTGGAGGTTTTTTGCATTGCCAGTGGTGCACGCATTAACTGGCATAAATCCTATGGGTTATTGGTTGGCAGTGATGACATACCTACTTGGGGGGTAACTGATGGTTTCACATGGCTGCAGCCGGGTCAGACACGCAGATATCCGGGCTTTCAGGTGGGATTTGACGTTTCCTCACAGCAGCAGTTTGCACCCGTACTACAGTCTATTCGTAGGAAGCTATGTCATTGGTCTTCACGTCATTTGTCGTTGGCTGGCCGTACATTGGTCACCAACCAGGTCATTCTGGCTATAGTATGGTATACGGCCTCCTGTTCTGGTGTGATAGCTCAGCTCCCCAGACTCGTGCGGAACTTTTTATGGAGTGGCACAGATGGGACTACTGATACTCGTGCTCGAGTTCGCTGGTCCACGATTATTCGTCCTAGGTCAGCGGGCGGCCTTGGCATTATTGATCCAGAATTACAAAGCCGCGCCCTTCTTACCAAGCTTATTGTTCGGGGTCTTTTTCCCGGCCAAGAACCTTGGAAGATGCTTCTTCAGGCCGCTCTTTCCACAGCGACTCCACGCCTCGGCACTAGAGATGGCCATACTTGGCAAACAGGATATCGTTTTCTCTTTACGGATGCCCCCTTGTGCACCAGCACTCTCTCACCCTTCATCCGATCGCTCCTTCAGATTCGGGTATCCATGCAACGAGCTATCATACGCTCACCTCCCTCATGCTGTGAAGAGATTGAGCGCCAGCCTCTCATTTGGAATGATGCAGTTCTTGATTCTTCGGTTAATCCACCCCGTCAACTTGGAGAGAGGACTCACATTGATTGGGCTGCTTGGGACACTGGCCCTGCTGCCTCTATGCGGTTGTTTCATGAGACACGTATTCTAGATGCAGATTTTGTGGCAGAACATTATGACATTGGTCGCGGGGTAACAGACAGACTGCTTGAGATTGACTCCGCCATTCCTTCACAGTGGGACGCAGTCATGCGAGGCACGGTTCAGATGCCTCCACATTGTGGCTGGGAAGGTCTCTTTGCTCAGAGCACTCTCTTATTAGTTCGTTTTGACACCATGCTGTTCACAGTTGAGACTGACTACTCTCCGGGGATGCATGCTAGATTGACATATGCTACCACCTCTCCGCACCTTGTCTACCGTGGCGCTCGATGGGAGGCCATACGAGTAGTTGGCTCCCGTGGGAAGCGTCGTTGTGTTGACCCCCGTTTCGATTCCGCTGATGCTGCACTTTGGAGGCTTTGGGTGTGGGAGGGTCGTGCCCTATCTCAGCTTTATTGGGACCCAGGAGAGTGGCATTGGCCTCACTCTAACCCCACTGGTGCACATGTATCATTCTTTGAGTACACTGTCAGAATTGGAAGATTCGCATTGATGAGACAGCACCTAGAGCAGCCCACTCGTATGCGTTTCTGGTTACATGCAGGTCTCTCCCATGCCTATCTACAGCAGTTTTGGTCAGCCATCTGGGATTTACATGTGGCTCGTCGTATTTCTTTTTTCATGTGGATGATTGCACATGCAGGACTTCCAGTTGGGACTTGGCTAGCTTCTATGGGTCACGATCCGTTACGTACTTGCTGTCCTTTGCGACTACTTGAGTCACCTGCACACTGTCTTTGATCATGCTCATCTTCTCATGTAGTGTGGCTAGCAGTTTGCTCTTTACTTAGCAGAGCTGGTGTTCAACATGGATTTCTCACTTGGGGATCTGTCTCCTGGTTGATGCCGATGCCCGGACCGCATCTTTTCTACGAGGGCTCAGACACAGATCCAACTCTTATGCTGTCCAAAACCCTCTCTGAATAGACAGTGAAAGCGGCCTCGTATCTCATAGTATACTGGGCAGTGATACATGTAATGTAGTTTTGTCTGGGGCTCTATCTGGCACACCTGACAAATCTTGGACTCAACGGGTACTCCTCTAATATTTGCTTGTCTCGATCTCTAGCTGATGTGCATATCTGACCAATAGCACATCCTATCTTGTGGGATAGTTGAGTTTCCATGTATCTTGGTGTGATCATAAAACCATCCTCCGTAAGTTGGAGAACATGCTCTCTATAGAAAGCCATCTTCGTATTTAACTCATGTGTAGGTTGTATCCATGTCCTCTTCGTATCCAACTAAATCAAGTCCTGTCTCATGAGCCTGGTAATCTCTGCCCTAGTGCGGGCGATGGAGGGTGCATCCACAAAGTACTGAAATGGGGGTAGCCGATCCATACTAAAGCTGTCACCAGCGTGTGACTACTATCTATCCTTTTTGTTGATTTCTTTCTTATTATCTATTTACTTTCACTTTTTGGAAACACCCCTCGGGAAATCTAACTGCCCTGCATTGCATAGCTAGTGTGGAACTGTCCACAGGGAGTCCAGGCCTGAGGGCAAGAGAGCACTAAGGTTGGACAAGGACTATGGGCCAAGTGGGGTCATTGACTAGCCAAAGTGGAATCCTTTGCTACAGAGGCTACATTTCAGTTTTGGATGTGGCCGTAGTGTACAAAGAGGGTCGGATGACCTAGAAAGATACAATGGCAGCATCTCCTAAAATTTAGGGAACTGCTATTTTGGGACCTGAAAATGTGTTGACGTCATTACCTCCGGAATGACAAGGGGAACATTTTCTTACTCTGCCGTGAAGTCAACTGGGCAACCGGTTGGGATATTTTTAGGCGGCAATCCCGAAACGGGAAAATGCTTGTAAATGTGCCAAGTGGCACATTCTGGTGCAGTTTCTAATGCAAGAGAGAGTTGGTGCTGAATTTTAAGCTGGGAGAGCCTCATTTTCAGTTTTTGTCACAGGTTAAGAGCTGTGGAGTGCTTGCTTTCCCTCTTATGCACAGTGCGGTGCCAGGAGTGATGCCCTGCACGCTACGCATTGCCCTCTCTCTCCCCTTTGGCAGTATGTTATGCCCCTCTAGTGGGCTCTTCATTTGACCAATGTACAGTTGTGTGGGTTCATGCGCGATTGCCGAGGCAAGAGCCTCTTGCACAGGTACTGGATTAGCTAGCGGCTAATCCCCCCGCAGGTACATGTGAATTCGGAGAGGTTTCACGCCAGAAATCTCGTCCGATTCAGAAATCTCGTCCGATTCAAAGGGCAAGTAGCCCTACAGGTGCGGGAGCTCGAGGACTTGCTACGGATGCGACCGGCATGCGATACGGAGCCCGAAACAGTAAATTACAGCCTGCTGTGTATTTTTGCAGGTTTAGGGTTTTGGCCCTAAACAGACCCTAATACCCCTAGGAGGTTCGGGGACGCAAGGGGACCGCTGTACAGGTGATCTGGCGCATTTTCAGGGCTGAAAACAGAGAATTCAGCGTGCTGCAGATTCTCGCCAGGTTTTGCAAAGTGCCCGTATGCGTCGGGAAAGTCATTTAATGCGTGGGAATATTGACCGTGAAGGGTTCTAGTATAGTTATGTTGTCGAAATCGGGCTGGAACAGTGGAAATTCTGCCGAGTTTGTGCGGGGCAGCTTGTAGGGAACCACAACGTTTATTCCCTCTTTTGAACAATAAAGAAATACCGAAAGGTGCGCCTAAGTTAGGAGCCAATCTGGTGTCCGTCTACTCATACAGGTGCAATCTAGCAGTCTGTATCCCTCTCCCCTTTGTTGTGTCTTGAAAGTACAGGTAAAATAGACGACTAATAATGGGTGAAAGCTAAATCAAGGTTTGAAGTAAAGTCTACCGCCCTTTTTGGATTGAACAGGCCGGTTTCAAAAGCCATGTAGCTGAAACCAAGATGCCATCTCTGCATATCAACATGATCTATCTCTCTGCAATGCTAGCTGTCACGAAGACTCTAGTGCTAATCGAGCATATGTCTCTAGGGAGAGCCTAGGTGCTATGCATAAATGAAACTGATCGAGTGAGTGCCTCCACTACCAATGGAGAAGCAGCGAGCTCTGTCCTAACAATGTCATGGTACTAAGGCCTTGGCCCTAATCATCCAAGAAATCATAGACACCAAGGGCCTCTCCATACATCTCTATCCACCAGTACTGCCAGCTCTGCTATGATGATCAACTGAGGGGCCCCATATCTCCACTCCATACAGCATGGCCGAAGTGACCAGAGTGTGAAAGAGCCAAAGCTTTGTTTGAGGTTCGTGGAACCGAACCTGCGATCATATCCTCTCAAGGCTCCCCAATCTGCATAGGCTCTGGTCAAGCTCGTATCTACTGCACGCCTTAGGGAAAATATTGGACCATTGAAAACCGCCCCAAGATAAGTATATGCATTTGCATACTCTACAATCTCTCGAACATATGTAAAAGGAGGGGGGGGGGGGGGCGGACCTCCTTACCCATTGCGTCGTAGTGTTAAAAGCATAGTTACCCGGAACACGGAACGGGAACGGCGATGGGCCTCTCTGCGGAATGGGGGAATGGCAAGGGGTTTGAAATGGGAATGGCACGGAACGAGAGGCATAAAAACCACCCAAATAATGAATTTTTTAGCGTTATGTGTTTGAATATTGTGATGTGTGGCGCCGTAGTCATATAGGGAGAGAGCTTGATCCTTGAGGGTTTGAGAGTGAGAGCCTGAGAGAGAGGCTTGACTCCTTGAGAGCTTAAGAGAGTGGGTTCATTTCTTGAGACCAAGGGATAGAGAGCTTGAGGGCAAGCCCAAGGGAGAGAGCTTCATAACAGGGGGGAGAGAGAGAGCCTTGAGGCTTGTTGCAATTGTGAAGGAAAGGGGTGAGGAGGGAGCATTTTATAAGGGTTGCCAAAAAACAAATCCCCCTAGAATCTGCCCCTTTGTGACCATTGGAGCTTGGGGAAATATGCCCATTTTCTGCCATTCCGGCCGTTCCACCCCGTTTCGTCCCGTTCCGGTCCACACGTTCTGGTACCAGCTTGTCATACGGAACGCGTTGCCGTTCCGGGACGTTCCCTGCAACCTCAACCGGCCGGAATGCCGTTCTGACTTTCTAGACCTTTGGGAACGCATTCCCTGGTAACTATGGTTAAAAGATCATTACTTTGGTCTTACCAAGGTTCACAGACAATCCACTGTCTTGTGCAAATACATGCAATGCATCCAAATGACTTGCATCCCTTGTGGAGAATCTGAGATCAGCACAATAACATTAGCATATAATAGCAACGGAATCTACTTCCCTGCAAGCTTAGCACCTCTATTGTAAGGTGCTGCGGAATGAATGTTGTTCTTTCTCAAGATGAGTGTTCCATATTTTGCTCAAGGTTCCTTTTAGTTCTTATGTAAGCGAGAGCCTTCCGTTCTTAATGAGAGTGCTATGATCACGAACAAAGTGAGTGGACACTGTGCGTGCAAGTGTATGAGACTGAGATAGAGAGAGAAGAGAGATACGACACTAGAGACGTAAAACCCTCCTCCGAAGGCCCCACTCTCGTTGGCTAGAGTGGTCTACGATTGATTGCACAAACTGGTACAAAGTGTATGCATGTGAATGATGCAATTCGAGGCTATGTCGGTGATGACGAGACCGACCTAAGGGCTAAAATCTGCAATTTTTTATTTGCTGTCCAAAATTCGCTGCTGGCTGAATTCTGCTATGGTAGAAAATGCTATGAAAAATGCTGATTTTGCTGAACTTTTAAGGCTGAAAATCTGCTGCTGTGTCGGGGTCGGAATGGCTATGAAAAGAGGGCTGAAATTCACCTGCTGCAATGGCCCAAAGGCTGAAATCTGAGGCTGCTCTTGCTAGGACCAAAAACACTAGGCATGGGGGATCTGTTGGCGATGGCAAGGGCTGAAAACGCTGATGTTTGTAGATTGCCGGCGGTGAGGCTAATGCTGAAAACGCAAGGCAGAGAGGGAGAGAGAGCCTAGGCGATTTGATGAGAAAAACACTAGACTTGCTTACTTGATGAAAAAGGCCAAGCCTCCTTCTTGATGGAAATCGCCCAAGTGGTTGGGGGGTCTTGCTGAGAGGGAACCTGTCGCCGAAGCCTGTTGTTCTCCTTGCTCATCTGCCATTTAGTGCTAAGCTTGGTTTGCTTATATATTACCTACTTTCCAACAAAAGTCACTTAAAAATAATAAGTGAAAAATGTCAAAAATAGGTAAAATATGCTAAATCACTGGAAAATTCCCATGAAGGATTCTGATGGATTTTGATGGGAATGCTCATGATCATGCTGTGTGCAACGAGAGGATATGCATCTACATTAAGTGACTGGGCATGCACGGTCTACGAATAGACTCACAAAAGTGCCAGATCACTTCTAATCTAGACTGACTGGACTAACGGAACCCTTGTTATGGTGTAGCTTGTCCACGGACACATAGGGTTGGATGTGTCACGTGACATCTATCACCCTCTGTCTGTACATAATCTGAAAACTCATCTACATATATTCGAAAGGGAGTCGGAGATAGGGGACATCCTTGCTTCACCCCAATAGTGGAGTGAACCATGTCGGACATGCCCTCAGTAGTGCGTACATGCCCTACCACTGTCGTGTATAAAGCCCCAAATCGGCTCTGTGGGCACTCTCGTGTCCTGCAATCTGCGTAAGAGTCTGACTCGTGGCACTGTATCAAAGGCGTTTCGGAATCCACTCAGCCACAATAAATCCTCCTGCCATGGTGTCTACCCTCCTCAATAATGGCTCTGAGTGTCAAAATCTTGTCAAGAGTGGAGAAACCTCTCTTGAACCCTGCCTGTCATGCTGCTCGTATGCCCTCTCTCTCTGCCCATCTACTCAACTCATGCTCAAGAATTGATGCATTGAGCCTAGCCAAAGTGTGACCAACCATGATGGTGCGGTAATTCCCGGGAAGCATAAGATCTCCAGGCTTGAAGATAGGCACAATCGTAGACATACTCCAAGTTTCAAGAAAACCTAATACTTGGCTCTATCAAACATCATGGCAAGAGGCTCTGCAAGCATAAATTTGGTATGGATGAAGTGCTGTGCTACTAGACCATCATGATCCTGTGCTTTTCTTGTCTTCATCCTGTCAATGGCTTTTCTTACCCTCTTAGCACTAAAGAAAGTACATGTCTCTGGGTATGCTTTTGGAGGGTCAGGGCTCATGCAAAGACTGCCCCGATGTTGTATAGAGAGACGTAGCATATTCCCCCCATGTCTCTGTGGAAGTGATGGTTGGCGGTGGAGAGTGCTCATGGAAAAGCCTCCATGCCTCACTTGAGTCCTGACTCATAAACAATTGATACAAATCACGCTCTAATTGAGATAGGTAAGCCCTCTTCTGTGGTGTCACTAGGCGGCGAAAGATAATCCGTGTCTGTCTATGTGTAGTAGTACCCATGAGCACCTCTCTCTGTAATCTCATCCTCGTCTCTCTACACTCCTCATCATACCAACTGTTCTAAGGCATGCTCCCAGATTGTCTGCGTGTAGGCTGGCTGTGGGGATATGCCTCTGATGCTGCATCATGGAGCGTCTCTGTCAGAATCTGCGTGAGCTCGTCTAGTGGCTGTCCTGGCTCTTGGGTGCATAGCTGCTTGTATATCTCATCAATGTACACGTGATCCGTCTCCCTGGTGAAGATATATCGAGTATGTGTGGAGACCTCTCCCAATGGAGCTGTGTTGAACTAGAACGATAGAGTGAAAGACAAGATAGCATGATCAACTGCTACCCCAACCGGCCTAGTTCCCACCATGAAATCCTGAAAGGAAGGAGTAAGTCTTGGCGGAGCCATAACATAATCCACTGTACTAGCGCCATGCCGATGTGGAAAGCATGTAAAACCACCTGATGCAGGGAATCTCTGTAGGCTATTCAAAATGGCCAATCCATGTGCAGTCCCCTTATCAATCAAGCATCTGCCATACTTAGTGTGCTCCTCATCCTATGATAATCTAGACATGCCCATTTCTGTAACATCAAGCCCCCGCATCAACTCCTCTGAGGTATCATAGAATTCTGTCTGGTGATGACAATAATGCCGGAACCATATCCGAATAACCCATGCCCAAAAAAGGCCACAAGTGGCACTCCGGACTGCACAACACCTAGATTCTAGAGAAGCCTCAGAAGGCCGGGCACAACCACAAAGCAACACTCACAATATCTAGACGGGAAAACTCAAAAGATGACCTGCAAAACTCTTAACAGATCACGCACGTTTTTCCCAAGGAGTGTTTCACATGAAATTTCTCAGCATTTGGTATGAATCCTGCCGCTTTGTCTTTTTTCCCTCATGACATAGAGTTGTGTAAAGTACAGTAAAACCTTGCTGTGCCGGCGCCTGCCTGTATGGGGCTGAAGGGCAGTTTTGAGGTAGCAACTTGCGTGGTCAGTCAATCTGGATTGCCATTGGCATTGTCTGAGGCGGCTTGTCTGGTAGCCCAAGCAAGCGCTGCACGCAAGTGACTGTGAGTAGTGTGCTCATATGCATAGGCTTTGTGCATGAAAAGGCTTCATTTTGACTCCAGGCCTGGATGGACACCATGGTCTGTTTGTTCAGCTGCTTCAGCTTGTACTTATCGGGCAAGCTGTGTAGACGTTAAACCTCAAGTGCTTCTTGGTTATGCCGATTGTTCTATTTATGTATCTTACATATTATCTTCAAGTTTTGGAAAAATATGACTGTGCTGATCATTTTGTAAAAGTTGGGCTCTTTGTCATAGTTGTCTATTAGCTCTTTGACTTGTTTGAATGGGTTTCATTGCAGGGTCGGTGACAGCCGAAGCAAGCAACTTGCACATGAGGCTGCGGAGGTGGGTGATTTGATATCGCTTGAGGCCTTGAGTAAAAAACATGTGGATATCATGGCTTTGGATGGCTCGGGTCGCGCACCTTTTTGGTATGCTGAGCAGTCTGGTCAATTCAAAGTTGTGGAGTACCTTAAAGAACAAGAACAGTCAGTGGGGAAAAGAAGGGCTAGGGAGAAGTCAAAGAGCAAAGGTAGACGGTCTGCATCAAAGGGTGATCCTCAATCAGTCAATGTAAGAAGTGCAGTTCAAGATTTTTGTAGTTCAGATGCTTCACGAGAACAGTTGGAGCTGCCACAAACAGCGGCAGTTGAAGATCCTGACATTAGATTGCAGGTCCTTCAAGAAAGGAATTCTCGTCTGACTCTTTCTGGGACAGCTGACCAGTCAGCGAAGGAGACGCTAAACACGACACATGCGAAAGAAAATTTTAATGTTGATGCAGACTGCTCTATGCCATGTGTCGTGGGGCAAGATACTGAGATTAGTAGGGGTGCCCTAAAGAAAGAGCACGATTCTTTGCTCCCTCCTACTAAGGAAATCAATCCCTTGGAAGCTGAAAGGAAGGTTACACGCAGGAAGAAAACTAGAGGAAAGAAAAGTCAAGCAAATCAACAATTTTCTGGGCAAGACATAGCAGCAAAAAGTGGCATGCAAAGCCCTCTTACAGTTTCTGAAAATGTAGTAGATGACTCCCAAGTCCATGCTGTTGAGCAAGTGCTTGTTGTCTTAAAAAAAGAGAGCTGCAATGAGGTTGTTTCTGAGTCACTTGCTGACTCTGATGAAATCAGGATAGATAAGAGCACTTGCGAGGGCTCCCCAAACCTTACTGTGTTGAGTGCAGGTGAGAAGAGTCCAGGGGATATAGCTACCTGTGAAAATCATGACCAGTCAAAACATGCCAACAAACTTCTGCAGGATGCCTTGGTTTCTGGTGTTGTGGAGAATTTAGAGGCGGCTATACGAACCTGCACTGCTCCCGAGTCTGGTGCAGATGATACATTGTTGAAAAAGGTTCGAGCAGCATTGGCCAAACGGTTGAAACGAGTAGAAAAGTCTGCTCAACTGGAAAAAGAGCTATCAGCTGCTGTGCAGGAAGGGAGCAGCTCCCGTTTGCTTGCAGCAATTGTGGCTATTGAGAATGTGCCGAGGTTTGCTGCAGCATCCTCAGAAAAAATTACTGAAGCCAGGAGTGTCTTGCTTGAAATTCAAAAGAAAGAAATTTTGGCTGTGAAGGAAGAGGCGTTAAAGAAAGTTATGTCTGGCTCAGATATAGAAGCTGCTTCAATGCCCTTAGAATGTGAGAAAGATACAGGAGATGCTGCTGGAGAACCTCGTCTGGTGAAAGCTGGAAAAGTCAGGGGCAATAAATGTACTGAGAGTGTCTTAGGTTCTAAGACAGAGCCTTCTGAAGCTCAGATCAAGGAAAACAGAAAGGGGTGGCAAAAAATTGACATTGAAGGACACTCGAACACTACATTCAAAAGAGAAGACAATGATGTGCATAGGTCGCTCATTGAAGGCGACTTGGTTAACAGTGGATGCCAAAAAGAAAGAGGGGAAGGACAAACCCTTAAAGTTTTATTGCAACCCCTAATGAAAGTTCAGGATTCGTCTGTGTTTACAGGGTCAAAAAGTGGGAGAGTTTTGCCAGATGCAGTATTACGCTTATCAGGAAATACTCACGCCACAGAAGAGAGACCTCCACTGCTCCCTACTCCTCCAGCTTATACAGCTACTCCTTTGCTCAGTGACCATGTTGCAAGATCTGTAATTCAACCACCACGCCACAGAGATCAGCCTGCACTCTTGTTGGAGCGCACCCCAATCACACCGCAGCTGTTTCACACAGCTAAGGGTGCACCATATGGACACAGCTACCGAGAGGTTCTTGAAGGAAAGGATGATGTCTCTGAGGGGTGTAGCTCTTTAAAAGATTTTGGCTCTGAGATTAATGAGCTTGGTCCTTCTCATATCTCTCAGCTGTTTCCTCCCTGTTCTTCTCCTCAATTGTTCTCAGCTAACAGCGACCCTCTTTGCTATAACTCCTGGTCATCTGGATACTCTGAGCAGGGAGGTTCTGTGTTTAAGCCAGGACCTTCACTCACTAATATAGAATCTACTCACTTATCAGGGGACTTTGTGCCCTCTTCCACAACCCTTTTCAGCTCTGCATATGGAGAGAGTGATCAGTTTTTGAGTGGCAGTGGATTTGCAGGCTCACATTTCTCTGTGGCTCTTCCATCTCATCATAGGCCAGTACATTTACAAGCCTCGGAGAGTAATGGTAGTTCGCTTCCTGCTTTTGTACAGCAGGCATTATCATGTACATGTGATGATGATGATGATGGTCAGGTGAAGTCGGTTAACAGTGCATCGTGGATGAATTCTTCTGCTCTCTGTTTTCCGGAAGAATTGCAAGGAAACTCAAATGCTGTGAAGCACTATGAGTCTTTTGGTTCGCACCCTGAGCCATTATTATTCAAGGAAAAGACAAGGCAGTTACGTTTTCTCAATCAGGACTTTCAACACTTGTCTCAAGTGCATTTGCAGCAGTCAGGCATCCTCGACACGTCTTTGGGGGTTTCGTGTAGCGTATGCCTTGATAACCCCAAAGATGCCACTCTTATATCCTGTGGGCACCAATTGTGTAAAGGATGTGCAGAACAGATGCATAGGTTGCACCATCATTGTCCTGTATGTAATCGAATGATTGAAACAGTTCTGTCTCTCTGCTCTTAAGCCTCTGGCAGCCGTCTTTAAATCACGAGCAGTTTAGGGTCCCTTTGTACAGTGGATAATCAATTTTTGCGCTAGAGGTTGCTTGAGTCTAAAGATTTCACAAATGGCAGTTTTTGTTAAAATTTGCCAGTAATAGAAATGATTGTTCTTGCTGGTAGTCTTCTTGATTCTATTTAGATTTTTCTGCACTAGACTTGTCTAAATACGTGTCTGAATTGTCAGCTTTAGAGGGAATTCCTACAGGAACATCAGCAAGTGTGTATTCAGTTTCTCAGGGTTACATTTGTTTTCCATCTCGATAGCTGTTTTTCCCGTCTTTTCCATGCAGTTCAGAGGAGGGTTGATGTTTTCAGTGTTGATATATATTATATTACGCAAGAGCGGGTGCTGAAAGGTTGGTCTGGATTTGGTAGAAAGCCTTCTGTTTAGAAAAGTGTGTGAGTGTGTGTACATACATTGCATAAAAAAAGTGTGTATACATACATTCGTGTGTGATTTGTGGCAAACACATTTTTAAAAAATAAAAAGAAAGAAAGAACGAGACTCGAAAGGTTTACATTGTAGTTTATTGTCTGTAGCACCATAGCTGTATGTATATTACGCTCTTGGCATGGAAATCTTTGGTTTGTACACCCCACCACCCCCCCCCCCCCCCCCCCCCCCCCCCCCCCCCCCCCCCCCCCCCCCCCCCCGGGCGCCCCTCCTCTCCCCAAGAAAAAGATCCTTCTATTAGTTACTGAAAACTGCCCATGGGGCTACAACCACCTCTGCTAGAGAGGGCTACAACAAACATAAGGGGGAGACTCTCCCTATGAAAAACAACATATGTACAACGAGGCTAAATCAAGAGATGGGAGGAGGGAAAAGCCACACAGGTGAATGGTAGTTCCATCTCAACACACCTTGGACCGTGGTGAAGAAAGGCCAAGGGTGCGAGAGTTGAAGGAAAGCCTCTCTACGCTCCCGCATGCGGTTGGAGCTGCCCTGGAGTCTCTCGAATTGTTCTCTGAGAGTGTGGATCAGCTCTAGCCAAAGATCTCGAATAGTCTCTGTTGGTGGTACAAGGCGAGCCTCAAAGATGCGGAAGTAGGGGGCCCGCCAGATGAACCAGAGTGTCAGGCCGTAGATGAGCTCCCAACTCACCTCTCTCACTGCACCACTCCTGTGGACTAAGCTCTGTAGCAGGCTTGAGTGGAGGTCGACCCCCTTGCATCGCTATCACCTTGTTGGTGGAGGATAACTCAAACTGAAGTGTCGGGCCCGTGAGAGTGGACAAAGCAGCTGCCGTGCCCTGGAAAGAGCTGGCATCAGCCGAAGGACACGAAGCCAAACCTACTGTGCCAAAGGACAGTCCCAAAGACAATGGTGTTGACTCTCCACAGGATGGTCACAAGCTGCGCATGTTGCAAGGAAACTCAAATGCTGTGAAGCAGTATGAGTCTTTTGGTTCGCACCCTGGGCCATTATTATTCAAGGAAAATACAAGGCAGTTATGTTTTCTCAATCAGGACTTTCAACACTTGTCTCAAGTGCATTTGCAGCAGTCAGGCATCCTCGACATGTCTTTGAGGGTTTCGTGTAGCGTATGCCTTGATAACCCCAAAGATGCCACTCTTATATCTTGTGGGCACCAATTGTGTTAAGGATGTGCAGAACAGATGCATAGGTTGCACCATCCTTGTCCTGTATGTAATCGAATGATTGAAACAGTTCTGTCTCTCTGCTCTTAAGCCTCTGGCAGCTGTCTTTACATCACGAGCAGTTTAGGGTAGCAATTCCTGTCGACAACGTGCGTAGGAGTGCCTAGGATGCCTAGTGTACCAAGGTGTGCCCAGCAGCTAGCAACATGCACCAAGACTAGTGCAAAGGTGCCATCATGTAGAGATGCTAGCATGATCATGATGAGTGATGTTGATGGGACAACACACTCACACTTGAGGCATTTTATACTTGTATGCATAGATAGAAGTGAACCAGAGTGAAGAGAGAGTGAAAGTCATGGGACTAAGGCAACTGTATTACCATTGTATTGAGTGGTGTTGAACTGGGAAACACACTGAAGGTAGCACTCTATCATCACTCATTAGTCTTGGATTTCGGAAGTAGCATTAAAAAAAAAATGAACCCCAAAAGGGCCTTGTAAGGATCCCTAATTTTAAAGGATTAAGACTAAAAATGTGTGATTTAAGGGACAAGGCTATTGAATGAGGGTATTCTCATAGGCTCTTTTTAAGGTTGTCAAGGCTTTTTGTACGCTGAAATAGAGGTTAGGGAGGGAGGATAGATACATTCTCTCTACCCAAAAAAGTGGTGGTCCTTATGACAATAACTACCCTCTCCCCCTTTCTTTTGCCACATCATCAAGGGCGTCCATAACTCCAGCCCAAAAAATCAACTTTTTCAAAAAAACTCAAATAGGTCTCACTTCTCCCCGACCTATATGTATACCCAAAAATCAAAATTTTCTCTCAAAACATCATTGCTAGACCTGCAAAATGTCAAACTTCTTATCTTTTTTTATTTCTCTCAAAAATCACTCCCCTCTGTCTCAGTCCTCTCCCTCTCTCGTCTCTCTCCTACTGTTGTCAACGTACACTATTCCTCCTTCCCTCTCCTTGTTGCACGTCCACTCCATAGCTTTGTTGCTGCTCTCATCCCCATAGCTCTCCACTCCGTAGCTCTCCATCCCATAACTTTCCACTCCATATCTCTGCTCTGTAGCTCTCCATCCTATAACTCTCCACTCCATAGCTCACCTCGCTACTACGTGGCTTTTGTGCGGCTCTTCATCCCATAGCTCTCTTGCTTGAGGCCAACTTTACTCCCCTTGCCATGGAGCTAAATGACATTACAAACCTCCCATCCACCACAACAAGATCGTCAAGTTCAAAAACGGTGTCTCTACGTGTTCGACTGCCAAAGGACTTTGCACCCTCAAAGCGTCATTACTTGCAAAGTGGACAACTACGCTGTGGTGTAGGTCACACCAATGTGAACCTTTAGGTGCATGATTGCATCTACCCTAATCATCCAGCCATCAATGTGTATCCAACATTCAATAGCCTTGCTTCATTCTTACAATATGTAGGTAGAGGGAAGCAAGGTCTTCTTGGATAATGCAAGCAATTGTCAACTATTGGAGCTGATAGCGCACAATTCTATTTGCATCAATGTCAACTTCTTTCCCATACTAATAGTGGATTGCACGAAAGGATCGTTCATGCACAGGAGGAAGAGGAAACTCTTAAGCTACAGGTGGAAGAAAAGGATGCTAAGATTGCGAAGATTGAAGATAAGATCTTGCATCTTAAAAAGACGCCTTAGGTGCAAGGGAATATAAGAGGAGCTTTTCAACCATAGAAACTTTAGCCCTCGGAGAAGGCGGTGCTCTAAAAAGAAGGGTTACAACTACAAGGTGCATTTTGCTACGCTCCAATCTGTGCTTTAATTTGCTTTTGTGGTAATGTTTTTGTCCCTTCTTGTAGGAATTTTATCCAAGAGCTATGTGGTGGCCACATCCAGGATGATTGCATCCATTTTTTGAGTTTGTGTTTCAAAAAATCGGATGTCGTAGCCCTTCTACGAGCACCAAATGCAAAATATTCAAACAATGATGTTATTAAGGAGGTGACGCAAAAGTTTTCAAATCTTGTGAGCGATGTTGATGTACAGAAAGCTTGTGATGAAGTGGGAATTAGTATTAAGAGCTACATTGCTTTATACCACGCAAAGTAGTATAAGTGGGAAAGAGAAATCACTGAGAATATTTTTCCTATACCACGTAAGGTCAATCTTGCTAAGAAGGCCTTGAACTAGGATGTGTACTTTTGAATAGGGGGCCATTTGCACATAAAGGAGATAATGCCTTCATCCATCTTTACAAAGTGGTCAAAAGGAGTAAGAAAATGTATCAATGCAAGCGTAGGTGTAGAAAGAGTGGACGAGGGATTTCCTTGCTCAATGTCAAATAATATTTTTGTTGATTTGAGAAAGCTTCAAATGGTTATTATACATTTTTATGGTGTACCATCTAATGGTGAGGCTACAGTAATGCATAGTTTTTTTTTCCAGACTATGGTTTTTCATATGTTATTTTGGACATTTTGCAGTGCTAGGATAAAAGTTGGTGTTTGTGCTCCAGCTGGATGAGTGTCAAATTGTGAAGAAACGAAGATTAGAAAGGATGAGTATTACTCTCATGAACAAGACATTATTTCATGCAAAACGTACAAGTACGAACGAGGATTGTGCACCATCTTTCAGTGTCCAATCGGAGAAAGAAATTTGGTGGCTTGGTGCTATTGAGGTTCCCAAAGAGACCCATGAAGTGCTTGCTTGGATTTTTTGTGGATAACAGATGTCATTAAGGCACAACTAGCTGGAGAAATATTCCAAGTAGATGGCATAGGGGAGTTTGAAGTTGACTGGCACTTAGGTGGCAATTTGAAAACAATCAAGTGCATTCTAGGGTGCAAACAAGGGGCTGGAGCTCTATATCCTTGTCCATTCTACATTGATGCACGCAAAACCACAATAGTTGCTGAAACAGAGAAAGAGGACAATTCACAAATTACACGTGTGTGGGAGCATTAGGTGCTACGATGTCCTATGCTTGAGGAGCCCATGTGCCACAAAAGAGAGTGAATGGAACCCTATAATTAACTTCCCTCTCAAAATATCCATTTTTGCACACTTCATGCTTTTATGTGCATCTTTGATTGTTTTATAAATCTTCATATTGATTATGCCTTTACGATGGAGCCTACGGCGGAGAGGTCGCTTGATGCTATCTCAAAAGTGGAAGGGCTCTTAAATTCAATAGGCTGTCATGGGACCAACACCTCCATTGTTGAACAGAAGAAAAATGCAAACGCTCAGGAAGTGGCCCAACCAGTGTCCATGAGTGGACTAAAGGCAAGACACTTTTTGAAGAGGGTTCTGTCCAAGGAAAGTAGTGCATATGCCGGGACATCAAAATCTGAAGGTGGATGGGAGTTGTGGAAGGATCTTTGCAAGTATACAACGGACAATGATAGCAATACAAGTGTTGTGCTTAGCCAACACCATGGTTGGGTGGTATTCAACAAGATGATGAAGATACTACGACTTGCAAGCACAAACAATGAGCAATGACAAGAATTTCAAAATTTGGCGGTGGAGTTCACAAAGGCGGTCATCACAGCATGGGGTGAAACAAACATTACACACAATATGGTGAGTGCTTGCTATTCTACCTTGGCTTGTTCTATGCTTTAGTTTTAATAATCAATGTGTTGCCTCTATGCACATGGTGCATACTTATAAACATGTATGGTTCATTGGATATTTGGAGCATGCAAGGTATGGAGAAGTCACACTATCGTGCCATGGGTGCCTACTTCAAGAATACAAGACATGGTGGGGGTTTAGTGCACTCATGCTATCTTCAAGAAATGTTCAACTGGTTTTACCGTACCACTTTTGGATGCAAAGTGATTGAATGCGCAAGGTCATCGTGCTTGGCAAAAAAAGCCTGTTAACTGGCCCATGCTCATTCCTCAGAGCACTGGAGATCGTCAAAAGGTCCAACACGACATGTAGTGTGGCGAGCATCAAGAACTAGGGTGGAAAAAGTCTGGGCCAGGAGGCAGTAGATGTACTTGGAATCTCATGATAATGGAAAATCCATTGCACTTGGATGCACACGTTATCCCCGTAACCTGATTACAATATACTTTTTTATGTCACAACCCTCTTGGTTTTTGGATCAAGTATTTTCATTGTTTGATTGTTTACACAATTTTTCAAGTAGACATTTAGCTATGTGTGTTTGAATAGTTCTCTACTTTCATGTGGTTTTGTAATACAAAAGATTATTTTCTCGTCCTTTTAGCGGCTCTTTTCCACCGTGTGAACCCACCCTTATATAGCCACCCTATATAAAGAGGGAAAAACCCCCATCACAAACACAAAACACTCCCTCCCTCACAGAATACCACAATCTCTAAGGACATACCCAAACACACTTTCTAAGTGGCAAGGACCAAACAAACTACAAAGAAGAATCCAAAGACCAATGAGGTATGCAAGAGGCAGAAGATGCGTGCAAATCGGCAACCAGAAGAGCTAGCCGACCTTGAACGCACAGAGACGGACACGACAAAAAAATTTGACTTCAATTAGTTCACAAAAATGAGATGAGCTCCCATATAGAAAGATGAACTTAACAAGCTTGGCAATGCTGACAATTCTCCCACTGCTCGAGAGACTAAAGACTGTGTAGCAAGGGGGGTGCCATTGTCCGGATTGCACCCCCATAAGAGAGAGACCTTAAGCCCTAGATCAACTCTATCAATAAATCAACTATGGAACAAGGGGGGCCACCACATATCAACTTCTCCAAGGAAATACCCCCTTATGCTAGATCTCCATCCTCTAAGCTCGTAGCTTCCCATTACTTGAGCATGTATCCCTATGATGACAAAACCCATGCCCAAAGATACAGTGATAGGCCAATATAAATTGAAGTCTATATCCTTAGTTGGTACAAACTTGTGCATGTATGGAGATAAAAAAGGAAACCACTTTCAGCTTCTCTCGCCCGTTGACTAGCGAGATGACAAGTGATCATGAAGCACCAAAGCGTATAATTGTGTTCAAGTATTTTCCTATCACAAGACTCACTTACAAAGACAGCGATGAAAATGGAAAAATAGACTATCCTTATCTTCCACCAGGTACTCAACCAAGTTCATTAAAAAAAGATGTGCATCCACTCCTATCTTATGAAAGAGATCAATGCAAGAACATGGCTCTCAAAGGCCTCACAGTGAGTGTAATGAGATCAACTCAAGGCCCACCAATGAACAATGCAAAATCAAACATCTCCTAGGGTATCATCTTCAAAATCAACTCCTCAATCATGATCAAAGAGACAAATTCTGCCTCAAGAGACAATGAACCTACACAAATCTCAGGTCATGGAAAAAATAGAGAACAATCAGTATCAAAGCCTATCTGGTCTTCCTTTCTTGTTGAAGAAGGGACAATCCAAGGGCAACCATGGGTGTGGGTGCTATACAAATTCTCTTTGCTTCATAAGAGGAAATTCACGATGTCAGATGACGCAAATTTGTTAGGCATGAAGTTTAGTGATGATGATGTTTCAATAGAAAGAATAAGTTTAATTAGATATTTTACACGACGACTACACAAAGAGCAAATAAATCCTAAGTTGCCAAGTAGTCATCTAGACACAATTAGAGGCTAATAATTTACTTCTATCTATGTGATGAGTACAAGAAATGGAGACTATTCAACATGATGCAAATCTTGGTTTTTCAAAGACTACTCAAATGTGAGGGAAAAATCTATCTTTGAAGTCGTCTGAATCAAACAGGAGGAAACATGCAACACCTCATAGACGCAATCCTCTTGCACATAAAACAGGTCTTGAGTCACCAAAGAGAAGAAGATTAGAATCTCCCAAATGACACTCCTGCATGGAAGAGAAAGACCAATCATATGACCCACTCTAAACAAAGAGATATTGAGAGAAATGTTTTTGAGATGATGAGGTAGATCCTTGAAGAAGACATGTTAAATACTCTTTAGAGTGTAAACCCAAGGATAAATGGGCTAGCCATAGCTCCAACTATTCTTCTTCTCCAGGGGAGTCAAGAAATCGTAAAAGATAATATAGAAGGCGAAGTGTAAGGACATGGGTCCTACGAGCAAGGCCACTAGCATGGCCAGACAATGTGTAAGCTAGGGGGAGGCTATAAGATAGCACAGTTGGGTGGAGACTAGCATACGCATTACCACCACCCTTTCACTGGTATCCCATCTATTTTGGAAAAGGAGAAAAGCAGGTTGCATGTGTATGCGACGTGCTGCTTCTCTCCCATGATTCGAAGATAGAGACAACGACGTCTCCACTCTGCAGCATAAAGAAGACAATAGGCACAGAGTTCTATGCACGAGACGCGAAGGCAGATAGCGGCAGTCGGTCGCCCAGCCCCACCTACGCCCTCCACAGCAGGCAACCAAGGCAAACTCGACCAAAAACTCTACGGTATTGAGGCTACGAAGGCTCCATTGGAGCCGTTCGGGTGCTGCTCACACTAATATGTATGACGATGATGATCTAGGAGATCATGGCCTTGTAGATATGGCTGCTTTTAAGACTTTGGAAAATTGCCAAAGCGTACTTGAACGGAACCTCTCTGCACTCAACAAAATGTTACTAATCTTACTGAGCTACTTGTGAAAAATTTATGAATTCATAGACAGCTCAAGGAGCCATAAGTGACACGGTTCAAGGAACCCAAGCTTGCACGACTTAAGCAGTCCAAGAGACAAGTGCGACAGAAGATGCAGCAGGTAGCAATGCATTGCTTAAGAATATCACCATTCCTGAGTTTCACAGGGAAGAGCGTGATCGCAACAAGGATGATGTCAATACATTCTTACACAAATGGAGTAATATTGATAGGTTGAGACACACCCTGGATATAAAGACGGTTGTGGAAACAAGTCTATCTCTTAAAGGCAATGCCTATAAGTGATGGATGACATTTCCAATAGATGCTCATCCTCCGTCTTGGGCTGCGTTTCAAGCTTCTTTCTCCAAAGAGTTTTTCGACTCTAATGAAGAAGATAAGAATTGGTTAGCATGGGATGCATGCCGCATGTCTGGCCTCTCTCTCTCACACAGTACCTTTCAAAGTATCAGGAAATCATATTGAAACTAGAAGGTGTAGATGAATTCCAAAAGATACGGGGTTTGAATAGGGGTCTTGTAACATTTAATGGCCTAGTAACTTGTGTGTAGCAGAAAATAACATAAACATAGTGAACATTTCATTAGAATAGATTCCTAATGAGCAGTACTTCAAAAGAGAGAGAAATTAATCTATTGACAACAGTTGAGGACCGGATTTATATGGAGCTAGTCCCCCCTCCAAAAGGCTATTATAGGTTTCCCCCATCAAGGGAGACATTTTACAATACAATTCTTTGTCTTCCTTCAATAACTAGCTAGTGCAATGAAGATGGAAGCTTCAAGCACTAAGCAAGCACTTATAAAACACAACATCAAACTCCTCACGGTCTCAGACCCATACCTCACACACCTTCGAAGATGGTGAGAGCTAGCAGGGTATGAGAGTATATTGAGAGGAAGAAGGAGTAGTCTTACGAGAAAGAAGTATATCTCCTCGCATAATCACTCATAAAATTTTAGCATAGCTTAGTAATTAGCATGGTAGAGGAGATGAGCATGCATTGAAGCTTGGCTCTTGGTTGGATTTGCATCACAAAGCCAAGAGTTTTTGGTGTAGGCCTCCCTTCTACAAGCTTAGAGTAGATGACGAGCTTTCCATTAAAGCTTGAGAAGGAGAGAGAGAGTCTTCTTGGTTCACACATCAGATTGTGCGAGTGTGTGTGATAATGCCTTGCCAAAATCAGCTCTCTCTCTCTCTCTCTCTCTCTTGGTCGACCCTCTTGCAAACTACTCATGCTGACACCCCATTGAACCCTGCAAAGCTTAGCCAATGAAAATTGAGAAGCATAAGTGATAGCCTTGTGACATGTGTCCCCCTTTCCCCTTTTGTGAGAGCTTTATGTAATTAATTAATGCAATTAAACTCTCATTGGATCCCTTTGTCTTCTAGCCAATAGGAAGCAGGCAAGCCATTGGGCTGCTGAAGGCTCATTGTACCCCTTGGGAGAGTGTCCAATAGAGAGCTTAATTCCTATTGGTTCTTTTATCAAGTGTTTTTAAATGAATTAAACTAAAAGTACTCTAGTCTAATTCTCATTGGTCCACCTCTATGGCCATCCAATAGGATTTGAGTGCACCTTCGGGACAATTGGGCTAGGGAGCTGACATGTGTCCCTTATTCCCTTTGTGTGAAGGGCTTGCAAGAGTGTGTGTATGTGTTTCTCTCTCATCCCTACTAAAAGGTCTCGCCTCCTCCTCTGTAGGAGCTTGCAAAGACTTTTTGGCACACTACAAATCATCCAATTTCCCTAGGGTTGGACCATTGGACATAACCTTTGAATTTTGGAACCTTAGCATTTTGGAAGTCTTAATGGGTTGAACCTTAGGGTCTTTGAAGCCCATTGTTTCACATTGCTATTTTGTAGATGGCCCCCCCTTTGGATGCCTATTTTCCCTCCTTTGGATCCCTATTGTGTCCGGTCTGCGAGCTTAACCAATATTCTAGCTTTTTCTCCCTTGGTATTTCCCCATATTAAATGATCAGTTTAACATGAGAAAATCATTTAGGAGAATTAGATATTAGTTATTATGACATGACCTCTCTTTTGAAATCATAGTCGTCCTCAACTATGGGGTAGAGAAGATAATGCCTATTCATTAGTCCTTTTTCTAGCGGGCAGAGGATCCCTACCTTACCCTACGATATCGTTCCAAAATGGATGACTAATCCATTTGGCGCTTGAGAGCCTAAGGGTGCCGCAAGCATGTCTGCACATTAGTCCTATCAATCTTCCATAGTAGAGTGACAAGCTCTACTTGGTGTTTGGAAGTTGTCCTCTCCACAAACTTGATTCTAAGCATGCATACTACTTAACATTTGTGCACAATAAAGAAAAAGAGAGTCTTATAAGACAAAAACTTTGTTCATTTTAAACATTTGTACATTTGCTTACTCTAGGGAAGCATTGTAAGCATTGACAAGGTTTAGGTTATCCTTCAATTGTATGCCTTGCATCCATCTAGCATCTTCAAAAGGATAATTCTTAAATTTAATAAGATACCGTTGGATAGTCTTACCGCCTCTTAATACCTTGTCTTCATGTCGAAGAATGGACTCGGGCTGCAGCACCTCTTCTTGGTCCTTGATCTCCGGTGGGTCTTCAATAGTTGGTTCTTGAGGTGGCTCTCCTTTGTAAGGCTTTGATAGGCTCACATGGAAAGCATTGTGTATGAGCCAATGACTGGGCAACTTGAGTTGATAAGCCATCTCATTGATTGGTCTAAGAATCTGGAAGGGACCATAGTACCTTTTTGCTCATTTAGCATAGTACTTTTGCGTCCCGTAGGATTCTTGCCCGTGGTGTACCTTAATCGAGCCTTGGGAAATATAAGCAAGACCCAATAATTTTCTTTAAAGGCTTGGGCTGTTTTGTGCTTATCAGCAGCAGCCTTTTGCCTTTGCTGTGAGATAGAGATATCATCCTTAATCTTTTGGAAAGATTCTTGTAGGTCTCGTCTATAATCATCTGTAGTGAAGATCTTCCCATGTACCTTAAGTAGCAGGGGACTTTTAGATCTTCCCTCAATTACCTCAAAAGGTGCTTTTCCCGTGGAGGTATGTACAATGTTATCGTAGGCATACTCCACTAAGGCTAAGTACTTCTCCCATTGGGACCTTTGTTCTACTTCCGTTACATAGGCTTTTAGTAGATCAATAATTGTTAGGTTAGCTATTTCATTTTGGCCATCCGTTTGCGGGTGATAGGCCGAAGAGAAGTTTAGCCTTGTCCCTAAATTCTCAAAGAGACCCTTCCAAAAATTACTAGTCATTCTAGGATCTCTATCCAACACTATGGACATTGGCAAGCCATGGTACTTGAAGATTTGTGATATGTTGCCATTTGATGGGCTTTGATAGTCTTTTTGACAGGAATAAAATGAGCTTGTTTACTGAATCTGTCTACTATCGTCCACATACCTATATTCCCATGGATAGACTTAGGCAATCCCAAGATAAAATCCATGGATATGCTCTCCCATGGTGAATTAGGGATTGGCAATGGTTGAAGCACTGTCCAAGTTGCTTCCCTCTATCAAACTTTGTCTTTTGGCATACCACACATTTAGAAACATACTCTTGTATGTTTTCTTTCATGGTAGGTCAATAGAAATATGTTTGAATACATTTTAGGGTAGACTGAATCCCTCTATGCCCCGCGTAAGGAGGAGCATGAGATTCATACATTACTTTCTCACGTAGTGAGTTAGTAACACATAGTCTATTGCCATAAAGAAGATAACCATCTTGTAAACCCTAGTGCAAGGGCTGAAATCACATCTCTAAAATCAGGATCAATAGCAGACTCATCTATCATAGAAGATAGATCATTGTGAGTTGCTATGGAAACCGCATTCACTCTTGGCCGTCTTGAGAGTGCATCGGCTACTTGATTATGCTTGCCAACAATGTGAGCAATATGAAAATGAAATTGCAAAAGAAAATTGGCCCCCCTTATTTTTTTGTAAGATAGCTTGGTCTGTGTCATGAAGTACTTAAGGCTTTGGTGATCTGTTCGCAAAATGAAAGGAGTCCCCAATAAATAGTGCTTCCATGAGTCTAAGGCATGTAGAACTGCAAGGAGGTCCTTTTCATATATGCATAGAGCTTGCTCAACAGGGTCAAGCCTTCGACTTTCATAGGCTATGGCATGCCCTTCTTGGAGCAAAACAGCTCCAAGGCAATCACCACAAGCGTCACATTGGACCTCAAATGGCTTTGAGAGATCCAATAGTGTAAGCACAGGTTGAGAGAGAAGCTTTTATTTAAGCTTTTTGAAAGCATTGTTCTCCTTGGCAAACCATGTATACCTAATGTTTTTCTTTGTTAGGTCATGTAATGGTCCCGCGATTTGTGAGAACTTTTCTATGAAGCGTCTATAGTATGCACACATACCTATAATGCTTCTTAGTTCATGACGATTCCTTGGATTAGGCCATCCTTTATTACCTCTAGCTTTGATGGATCTATTTGGATGCCATCTTGAGAGATAATGTGACCTAAAAACTGAATCTCTATTAAGAAAAACTCACTTTTCTTTTGATTAACATAAAGTTTATTCTCTTTTAAGACTTGAAATATTCCTGGAGATGTTGCTTGTATTTGTCTAGTGAATTAGAGTAGATGATGATATCATCAAAGAATACTCCAGTAAAGGTTCGGTGAGGCTTGAATAGCTTCTCCATCAAGCGGTTGAATGTGGCTGGTGCATTGGTCAAGCCAAAAGGCATGGCAATGTATTTGTAAAGACCAAATGTAGTGCAAAAGGCGGTCTTTACAATGTCTTGATCAACTATCCTTATTTGATGGTAGCCACTTTTTAGGTCAATCCTATTGAAGTAGGTCGACCCTTGTAGCTTATCAAATAGGTCTTCTACCCGTGGAACGGAAAACCTATTTTTGATAATGATCCTATTTAGTGCTCTATAGTCGACACGCATACGATATGTGCCGTCTTTCTTTTGCACTAATAACATGGGGGTGAAAAAAATGGAGATGAGCTAGGCCTAACCATGCCCTTCTCAACTAGCTCATGCACTTGCCGCATAATCTCATCTTGTTGAGCTTGAGAAACTCTATAAGAAGGTTTATTAGGCAGTGAAATTCCTGGAAGAAGTTCAATTGCATGGTCATCATTGCCTTGTTTAGGAGGTAGTTCACAAGGGATGTCGTCAATAAAAACATCTTGAAATCCCTTGAGAAAATTGGATAACTCTAATTCCTTGTGATTGTTTATATTTCCTTTTGCTAAAGCATTAGGTTTATTATGAGAATCTTTAACAAAAATCATGTACACGGAAATAGAGCTCTTTATTGACTTATTGAAAGCTTGCGTATGTACAATGGGTATGGTGTTACCCATCTCTTTGGCATCTATGTACATATCTTTTTCCCTGAACTTAAAGTAGATTTTTCTTTCAGGGAATTTAACATTGGCAGCCATGCAATCAAACCATGGTGCCGCTAGGATTACATCCTCATGCTTGAGAGGAGAGATAAAGAAGTCTGCTTTGTCCACAATGCTTTGGACATGGAGTCTCAATTCCCGATTAAGGGAGTGACTGTAGCTTCGTGCCCCTTGAAAGCACCATCGGCGGGTAGGACATCTCCCATCTCATAGGCTTGGATGCCTAGCTTGGTGGCCAACTCTGTGGATATGAAATTGTGAGTAGAACCAGGGTCAAAGGGAATAAAAGGATCATGGTATCTTACGTTTCTCCAAGCATGGCATAGAGGAGATCCTTTGTGGTGAGCTTCCTCTTCTTGGATTTCAACCAAGGTAGCCCTAGGAGGCTCATGGTGGGTGTTCTTTTGGGGACAAGCGTGGTATGCATGCCCTTGTTGACTGCATTTGAAACAATAGTTATCCTTGCGATAACGCTCAAGCTCTTCAGGAGAGAGTTTGTTTTTGCCTTTGTAAACTCCCTTCTCCTTAGCTTTGTTGTTATTGGAATTGCCCTTAGGAGACTTTTGAACACTGTCCTTTGCCTTAGGCTCATTGGAACACTTGTTTGCGTGGGCTTAAGATTTCTCTTAGCCCCTGTTTGGAAATTGATTCATGAAGCCACCATGGTATGGTGTATGACCACAGATATGGTGCGTGGCCTTTGAGAGTTGACATACTTTGCCATATCTTTAGTTAAGCCCGCACAAAATTGTTGTTTTTGCTCTCCAAAATCCATCTTTTTGAAGACAATGGCTTTGAGATGTAAGTCCCAAAACTTGTCTACATATTTGTGAATGGATTCGTAGGGAGAGAGCTTCAAAATTTGCCATTCGGTGAGTACTTTGTCCTTGGCATCGGTGGCCAAAAACTCCTTCATAATGGAAGCTCTTAAAGCTTATTATGTTTGTGGATCTTCACTGTTTTCCCGTAGGCTAGACCACTATTGCCTGGCGGACTTTCAAAAATGCATAGCTACATGGTGTAGCTTAGAGGACTCTTTGTAGCCCTCATCTCCGAACGCCGCATCGAATTGTTGGATGAAAGCCAAGACTTTGCCCGTAGCACCAAAGGTGCCATGGTAGGTAAGGAAAGAGATGCTCTTTCCTCCCTCTTTGAACTTCTTGAGCTTGGATGATCTCTTCCACGTGGCATAGGATTTCCTATGGCCTCTTCTTTTTGATGGTTCAAAAGTTGCACCATCACTTTCTTCAGAAGATGAAGAATTTGAGGAAGATGGAGAAGAGGGTGACCTCTTTCTTGAATTTTTCTTGCCTTGTTCCTCCTTGTCTGCACCATCAGTTACTTCATAAGAGGAAGAGGATGAAGAAGATGGAGAAGAGGGTGACCTCTTCTCGCCTTTTTCTTCTCTTGTTTTATGTCATCCCTCTTTGAATTATGATGTGGAGAAGTGTGCGATGGTCTTCTCCGTTTAGGAGGTGATGGAGAGCGTTTTGCCCGCCGTCTTCATCCACCGAGGTGGTAGGAGACTCACTTCTTTTTCGTTCTTTTGGTGGGGTACTCTCGAGTTCTCCTTTGGGAAGGAGATGCGTCATCAAGATGTAAATTTTTGAGCCCTTCATATGGATCCTCTTCTTCTTCCCGAATAGGAGAGAGGCCTCTTTTGGAAGTCTCACAAGGAGGCTTCCTAGGTACTCTCTCTTGTTGGTGGGGAGCTTGAGAATCCCATGAGCACGAAGCTGCCGTTGCACTTCGCTTTGGAGGGATGGATTGGCCATGGCAAGCCTAGAAACAGGTAGTTAATAAGCATAGGGGCATCATTAATAGCGTTCTCATTAGAAAATCAAAGCTATCAACATTAATTTCACTCTCTTTACTATTGTCAGTCATTCTAACAAATTTTAGGTGTAAACGTTTTTAGGTGTACTTTGGCACTTCAAGCCCTAGTTGCTACTCCTCTTCTTCTTAGCCTCTTTGGCCTTCAACTTAGGACACGAACTGATCAAGTGATCATTAGCTTTACAATGTATTTTCTTTTTGCCCTTATCATCAAAATTTCCAGACGAATTGCTATCAGCAAAAGCATTAGGAACAGAATTTTTTCCACTCACAGCAGAACCATAAGAAGTGGCTGTATTGCTGTTACCACCCTTCTCTGAGAAGCAATAAAAGCCTGTTCAACTGCACACTGCCTAGTCCTATTTTTTCTAGAGTGACTCTTGCAACAGCAATGTGCATAATGCATCAATCTTGACAACTTTAGGATTTCCTTCGGTCATAAGTCTCCAAGTACTAGCAAAAGTCTGGTAAGAATCTGGTAAGGCATCAAGAACAGTTTGCACAAGGGGACTGTCTAAAATGACTTCACTTGCAGAAATAAGGTGCTCATTGATATCCTTGACACTAGCAAGGAAAGTGTCCATATCATCTTCCTTATGCATGATCTTTGACTCCAGCTCTTTACGTAGCAAAGCAATTTTAGCCTCATTGCGACTTGCATTAGACCACCCAAAATATCCCAAGCCTGCTTTGCGGATTTTGCTGAACGGATGTGAGGAACAATGGGGCGGTTCACAGACAACACAATCAATGCATGAGCCTGCGCATTCCTTTACATCCCAACGAGCTTGTTCTGCCGTAGGCAAAACAACTCTAATAGCAACAATCCTTGCAACAAGACCTACAACATCCTCAACATCGCCTACATTCTCAGAACCAGGACGTACATCAATGCCCTGCACAATATTCTCGATGCCCTTTGACACAAGAACATGTTGCATCATATAAGCCCACATAGGGTAATTGTCCCCATCCAACCTGTCCTCAACAGCAAACATCTTGAAGACATTTGTGTTGTTGTCAGCCATGGTAAATGCTGCACCTGATGTGAGAACTGCCTGAAAATAGGAGAAATGGAGCGGGAACAACACGTTCTATATAGAACAAACTGTAGAAGACTGTAAGGCACCTGTTATGCAGAAAACGGCACTGACAAAAATTCTGCACAAAATGACAAAATTGCTTGTGCAGACCTGCGTGTAGTGGAAATGGAGGCCGAAATGAGCCTGAATAAAAAATCTGAGCAGACTGAGCTCTACGAGCACGCCCAAAATATTTTTCGACCTGCGAATGCTCGCCAAACCTCACTGTAATCAGAAAAAGTGAGTAGGCGTGTGCTGGAGCAGCTGACGACTAAGCCCGGGACGATGTAACCTGCTCTGATACCAATTGTTGGAATAAGGGTGGCAGAGAAATGCACACAGCTTGGAGAAGATGAAGGAAGCTCAAGCCACACAATAGAGAGTGTGTTACTTAGTGTGCAACGAAAAGATAGATAGCCCTAGAGTGATGGACGTATATACAATGCACGGGGGAAAAAACCTCCTAAAGAGGGAAAAAATACCCTAGCAGTCCTAGTGTGTTCACACACATCACTGCCACATGTATATGGCAACAGATTTGAGGGTTCTACCTTGATAGGAGGATCTAAGAAGTTTAAGGGAGTCAAACATTCTTGACCATAAAGAGCCTTAAATGGTGACATACCTATGCTTCTATGGTAAGAGCCTTATAAATATATTCAACCAAAGGTAAATATTGGATCCATTTTTTCTTTGGTTCTTGTGAACAATATTCTCTAAGAATGTCCTCAATCACTTGGTTTACTCTTTCAATTTGACCATCTTTTTGAGGATGATATGTTGTGCTAAAACACACATGTGTCCCAATGGCTTGAAAGAGTGAAGTCCAAAACTTTGAGGTAAATTTTGCATCCTTGTCACTACCAATTCTCTTTGGTAGGCCATGGAGTCTAGACAATTTCTTCACAAAGATTTAGCTAATATCAAAAGCAGTGAAGGTAGTTTTTATAGGCATCAAGTGAGCTACCTTAGTGAGTATATCAACAACAACAAATACTGAATCATAGCCTCCAATAGTGGGTAATCCCGTGACAAAGTCCATACTGATACATTTTCACTTCATTTGGGGTATATCAAGAGGTTGAAGTATCTGAGTAGTTTGATTCTTCTAGGTTTAATCCGTTGGCATGCGAGACATTGCTTCACATAACAAAGACCATTCTCATTCATTTCTGGTCAAATGTAGCTTCTTTTAACAATATTCAGGGTCTTTGCATACCTAGGGTGTCCTGAAGTTGGACTATCATGAGCCTAGGATTGCTTTCTTTAGTGTTGGGTCCTTAGGTACACAAAGCCTCTATAAAAAATAAAGACATCCCTCTTGAACAGTGTAATCATTTATCGATATGTTCTTTGTTTTAGGTGTTATGCCTTGTCGAATCTTCAAGGATAATTGTTGTTAATCTGGGTGTTTCAAGGCTGCTTCCTTAATTCTCTCCCAGATAGGATTATTAGGTATAGAGATAGCACTAAGGAAAGATTTGTAGCTAAGTCTGTCTGCCACCACATTATCCTTCCCAGGTCTAAACTTTATGTCAAAGTCGTATTCTTGAAGAAGTTAAATCCATCTCCTTTGCCTCATGTTGAGATTGGGTTCTGTAAAGATCCACTTCAAGCTTTGATGATCACTGACTAACTGAAATTTGTGACTTAGAAGATAATGTCTCCATAACTTTAATGCATGGATTATTTCTAAGAGTTTCAAGTCATGAGTTGGATAATTCTTCTCATGACCTCTGAGCTTTTACAAAATATAGGCTACATGTCTAAATTCTTGAGTAAGGACTCCTCCTAAAGCGAGTTTTCTAGCATTTGCTATAACTTCAAACTCCTTGCTGAAATCAAGAAGCTTAAGAATAGGGACTGATACTAGGTAACCTTTTAACTTTGAAAAATTGGCCTACTATTTTGCTCTCCATTGGATCCTCATTCCTTTCTTTAATAATTCTATCAACGGTGCTGCAATAAGAGCATAATCCTTGACAAATATCGTGTACCATTTTGTGATCCCAAGAAATCCCCTTATTTTCACTGACAGAAGTAGATTGATGCCATTCTATAACGTCCTTGACTTTATCTGGGTCGATTGAGATACCCTTGGAAGATATAATAAAGCTAAGATAGCTGACTTGGGGAGAGAGAAAGGTACATTTACTTTTCTTAGCAAAAAGCTGTTGCTGATGTAAGAGCTATAATACTTTACGAACGTGCTTTTCATGATCTGCCTCATCTTTAGGATAGATCAACATATCATCATTAAGAAAAAATCATCTAGGTAAGGTCTAAAAGTATCTTGCATTAGTCAATTCAAGCTTGCAAGAGCATGAGTAAGACCAAAAAAGACATTACTGTTAACTCATAATGTCCATACCTAGTATTGAAAACCGTCTTTGGAATGTTGATTGTTTGATAATACCCAGAGCGAAGATCAAGCTTTGTGAAGATCTTAGCCCCATGTAGCCTATCCAATAGCTCATCAATCCTAGGAATAGGGTACTTGTTCTTAACAGTAACTTGATTAAGCCCACAATAGTCTATGCAAAGTTGTAAAGAACCATCCTTCAAAGGATTAGAGCACCCAAGGAGAAGAACTTGGTCGGATGAATCCTTGATCAATAAGTTTCCGAAGTTGCTCTTTGAGTTTGATTGCTGTAGGGAGTGACCTTTTATATGGTCTCTTTGACACATGTTCACAACCAGAGATAATCTCAAATTTGTGATCAACTTCTCTAGGTGGTGGAAGACGTGTAAGATCCTCAAGAAACACATCTGAATACTCTCTCATCCAATCAGGTTGAAAGTTTGAATCTATGTCTTCTACCTTGTTGAGTTTAATTTCATAGATCTGTTGACCCTTTTGTAAACCCTTATGAAGTCTACTAGCCTTGACCAAGTGAGCTTTAGGTTTTCCATTATTCCTTGAACTAGAAATTCATTAACTACTTGTTTGTAAAGGTAATATTCCCTTCTGCACAGTGAATATGAGCTCAATTTTGTTTCAACCAATCCTCCCTAATATCCCATCATAAATCCCCAAAGGCAATGTGTGAAAGTGAGCAAAAGTAGAGTATCCCCCTAGTTCAAATTCTACCTGTCTTGTTGTATGCTGAATTAGGACTTACTTTTTGTTTGCTAGTTCTACAATTAGCCTTTTAGCGAGATTCTCATTTAGTTTCAGTTTTCTCATGAATTTAGGAGAGAGAAATGAGTGGGTGCTTCCATAATCAATTAAGAATTCAATTTTTTCACCTTGGTGAGATTTTGGTGCTTGAATGACTACATATTTCCATAATAATGGCATGAGTTTGAGCCATTGCTCCTCTTCCATGACCTCTTCCTCCATTCCTTCCTCCGTGATGAACTGGTTGGCGTCTACCATTTGGTGCTACAGGAATGGCATTTGCGGTTGTTGCTACATTTCTTCTAGGACACTAACTCCTGTAATGACCTAGCTCATTACACTGAAAGCAACAAATATTTGGATGCTACGGTTGAGTTAGTGTAGTTGCTGCTGCTATAGGGCGAGGTTGATAATCCTGATTAGCAGGTCTGGGGCTCCAATTGTTGGACCTGGCCCTTTGTCTAAAGTTTCCTCTTCCCTGATTCCTAGCTGTTTCTTTGGCTATAGGTGTTTCCCCTAAGAGAGCATCCTGGAGTGATATGGGTATCATTGCTTCAAGACAGGTATCCAAAGGTTGATTCAGACCTTGACAGAACCGTGCTACATGATGCTTAATAGACATTTTTGAGGCATATCTTTGCAAGTTTACAAACTTGGAGAAATACTCCCCACCATCGATAAGGATAACTATTTTAGAGCAAATAACTCATTCATTTTGGCATCCCGATGAGCGGGTGGAAGATATCGTGCTGTAATTGCTTCTATAATTTCCTCCCAAGACAGGGAAGACCCTGAAACTCCCAAGTCCTTGCAATGCTGTTTCCACCATATTTTTGCACTGCCAGTAAGACGGAACATTGCAAGCATATTTTCATTTACAGGTTGGGTCCCTGCAGCTTTGAAATAGTCCTCCATAGCCTCAAACCAAGCTTTTGCATTGCGCTCGATATGGGATCCCTCACCTTTGAATGTGGGGGCTGGGCTTGTTTCAGGCGTTTTTTTTTTGTATGACAGTGTATAAGGCATTTACTAGTACCTACACAATAATACGCTTGTCGATGGTTTGATTTAAGACTAAACATAATATCTAGTGATGTAAACTTCCACATCTCAGGATAAATTTTTGGAAAGCAACTAGCTTTATTAAATTCATGATGCCATAAATTTATTTTTATCAAGATATGTACAAAGTTGAGATCTCATCAAGAAGTTGGATGAGCATCTTTTTATTCTATCATAATATATACAAAGGTTAGCTTTGCCAAAAAGTTAGATGATTCTCAGAGCTAGATTCCCAGGGACATAGTGGTACAATCGATAGGTGTTTGTAGTTAAGTTTTTACAATCCACTATTTCATTTGAGTAGTAGCTCTTGTACACATCCTTGAGAGGATCATAAAATACAAGGCTCTTATTTTGGAAAAAAATGTCAAAGATAAAAATGGATTTGATCCTGTAAGTAGGAATCACTTTGACCACTGGATTGAAAACCCATTCATTTAAGTTCATGTCATTTCCATCTTCAGAGATAACAATGTAGTTATCTCTAACAGTACGAAGGAAGTAATAAAGTTGGATAACATGCACCTCTTTCCCCACCAAAGCTTCTTTAGATCAGAGGAGAGGCATCCGAGCTTCTTCACATTGATGTAGAAGATGCCACCTTTGCAGTCCCATGCAAGCTCCCATCCCCTTAGGATTCTTGTTGATGGAGGAGACAAATCATTGATCAAAATCTTCATCATGTTGCATCAAAAAGAAAAATTTGAAGAGCGACAAGCCTCAATATACATTATCTCAAAGGTCTTGAATTTGTGATACTCAACGTTGGCATCTTCCCGAAACTTAAGTCTCCAATTCATTTTTCCAAATTTTCAAACAATAATGATTTTTCTAGTTTCCTAACCTAGGCTTTGATACCACGTTGTCGTACCGCTCCGCTCCCATGACAAGAAAATGAGAAAAGGAATGCCAATCAGGTGTATTTGAATCCTACATGATTATTCAGTAGTTATGAGGGCTTGCTAACAAGCCAATTTTTAAGCTAAAAGTGTGCCAGATACGGCTTAAGGGCCAAAAGATTTCTTGGTAATGCTAAATAGTGAGTATGCTTAAAGTGGTCATAGCTGGGATTTTATTGATTAAAGATGAAGTATCTGAAGGGCTCTACATGCCTGACCTTATGGCTTGTCAATCGGAGCTACAGATAAGAAGTTATGGCAGCTTGAAGTTTGAGTTGATTGCAGATCCGTACCTGATTGAGCACCTACTGATAAAAGGTCAAAGATGATAAGAATGCATGGACCTGAAGTGCTCGCTTTGTGGAGTGCGTCGGTCTTTTCAGATCAATAATTAGATTTATGGGTGCCAAGTTATTGGCCGTTAAAGATGCACGAGGAGCCGGTTCCGTACCAGTCCGGTCAGCTCGGTCGAAGAGCTATTTGGGAATTTTTGAGCTTTCGTCCAGGTTTTGGAATGCTATGATGGTGAGGAAAAGTCAACGTGGCTCCAGCTTGCTGGAGAGAAATGATATGCTTGGCAGTGCTTTAGTCGGCATGTATGCTAGTGCAATTCTAATGTGGCCGCCCAATGAAGGATGCCAGGCTTTGCCCCAGGCAGGCATTTATGCCAAATGTGATTCCCTTACAATGACTATGGCCACCAATGGAGAATCTTGGCAAAACTTTGGTCGATATGTATACCAAATGTGGTGCCCATCAAATATTGCCCAATGGCCTCAATTTAAAGGCCGCCCAAAAGGTAGGCTGGCCGCCCGGCCGTTATAAATTATACATAGTGTGAAGGGGAAACCCCATGGTGGGCAGCAGCGGCTAAGGGTGCAGAGAAGAAGGAAGGGGCTCGTGCCAGTCAAGGCGGGCCTCATATGCCCTCGCTGTAGAGATGAAAAATGCTCAGGAGCTCCTCGTGCACAGATCCGGTGCCAGTCACGGCGCTTTTCATGAAGGTCGAAAGTTGAACTTGCCACATCATAGAGAAGGTACCCATTAGTGATGTCGCTAATGGGTAGGCTTTTTTTAGCAAGAAAAAAGCCATGCAACATATATAAGGGAAAGGGGGAACTCTCTTTGAGGTCGTGCTCTTTTTTTTTGATTGGTCTCCCTTTTCTTTGCAGCTCTCTCTCTAGGAGCAACAAAGCTCTCACTTTCTCAAGCCACAAGGATAAGCTAAGCTTTCAAAAGCTCTTGATCTCATCAAATCTTAAGCTCTAAGCCTAATCTCGGATCCAAGACTAAGCCTAATCTCAGAAGCCATAGCCAAGCATAAGCTCAAATCTCTTAAGCTCTTCTGCCAAACCAAGCCTGAGTTCGATTTCATTAATCACTCATTAGCCAAGACAAATCGTGAGATCATTAAGCTTTCTTAAGCCGAGCCTAATCTCAAACTCCTAACCCAAGCCTAATCCTAATCTTGCCAAGCTTAAGCTTGGATTATCATAATATCTAAGCCATAATCTCCAAGCCGTTCAACCACGGAATCAAGCCGATAACCTTAACCCGAGTCGGACCACCCAAGGCCATTGGAAGTTGAAACTCCTAAGCCATGGCGGGAAGAAGCTGCAGGCGGTACAAAGCAGTTAAATTTTTTATTAGCACCTGGATTAAACCGGGACAATTCTTGTAATTTGATTAAAATAGGGATACTATTGCTTATTTGGTTTAAGGTAGTCTGTCTGTTTTAAGCTCTGTTCCCATTAATTGTGTCTACTACAACTCTTTTCCTCGCACCTGCCACAGCCAGGGGCCCGGTGCCTTCCCGGCTCACCTTTCGAATACAAATTCCCCGACATTCTTGGTGAACTCGACGTGAAACGAGCCGGGGTGGGAGGACAAGATGGAAATTCCAGAAGAGTTGAAGCAGTTTATTGAAGATTACACCTCAATAGATTTGATAAAAATCTAGCAGCAGCAAATCTGTCAAAAATGTTGGGCTTAGTTCAGAGATGTTTGCAAGAAGTAAAAGCTATGAAGATGAAAGAGCATATTGATGATGCAGTGGTGCAGTGGAGATGGCACTTGATGCCGTACATGAACAATATGGAAATTTTCAAGGACATGATCCAGATGGACTCCTTGCATGCTATCAAGCGGAGATGAAGAGCCGAGGAATTCCAAAAGATCGGATGATTTCGACCTTTGAAGAAGTTGTAACCTCCGAGTTTAAAGATAAGGTTCGAGAATTAGCAGAAACATATCCCACGCAGTGGGACTATTTTGCAGATGGCTTTGTTCTCGAAAGCTCAAAGATTATGGAGTTGGCAATGAAGGAGATTAAGGAACAAAGCCAGATTTTTTTCTATAAAGAAGAAGGGGATCAGATGCTGTTCCTTAATTATGATCAATTTTGGGATCATATTTTTGCAAGAAGTAAAGCCAAGGCAAATACAGCTTCGAAAGTAGCAGATTCAACTTCAAAGGACCATATTTTGAGCAACTTAGCAAAGGTAAATCATGAATTTAATGCTGAAACACAAATATGTGATTTTTTTTCAAAGATTGCTCGCATGGAAATTACCTTGAATAATGGTTCTAGTGAAGAGCTAGACTGTACAACAATAATTTTTCAAGCTACTGACCTTGGCATGGGATGCTCTCAAAACATCTATCAAGAAGATGAGCCACTACAGGCTTCTAATGGATCTATTGGCACTATAGCTTAGCAGGGCAGGAGATTTACTACATATGATTGCATAAAAAAAGCTATTATATACACAAAAGCTGATGAAGTGGCCAAGATTGTGGACCGAACACAGGACGAACCTGATAATTCCAATGAACCTATGGTTGCTCCTAGCAATATGCTTGCTGATTCTATTATCACAGAAGCAGATTCCATAATTGATGATTTTTTGGCCCAATCTGAAGAAGAAGGTTATAGCAGTATAGAAGAGATTTGTGATGCATGTACCCTATCAAAAGGGGTACCTGATGAACCTTTTCAAAGTTATAATGACTTGCTAAGTAGCATGGATGCAGATGAGGAAGCAGGGGAAAATATTGAAGATTGCCTACGTCATGCTGATTGTGAACAAGATATTGCCATGGATTTTACATCTATGCTTATATACAAGCTGCAAGAGGAGCCAACTCCTATAGCTTTGATGAAGGATGAGACTTCCAAGGGTGATTTTCCCAAGGATGCTATGGATGAAGATCTTCAGGATAAAGCTATTCTCCATTATCATACTCAAAACCCAGGTAAAAATCTCTCTGATGATACAGGTCCAGAAAGTCCTAAGGTTTTTTGTAATGGCTATGAAGCTAGAGGGGGTGATGATGCTAAATAATCCTTGATACAGCATAAAGTGCACATGGTTTTTCATTTCTTTGGACAATGTGTCAAATGTGGCTGGATTTGGATAATATTCCTAGTAATTCTTATATCAGTGATGTCTTGGCTACCAGTAAAAGGGAGTCAGAATTCTTTAATTCTTGCTGGTAATGACCTTAAGTTACCAAAATTTTATGAGATGTGGGTGCTGCACTATGCATCAGGTGAAGCTCTAGTATATTAAGGAGCCCATCAATGCTATGTGATCTTAATGGTATTTGATCCTGGTGATTCGACAGATCTTGAAAAGCAGGTTCACTATGGATGGGTATTTTTGGGTACATATTGTGGGTTCTTTCTGCTAGATTCTGGAATAGCATATTTGGAGCAGAAATGCTTGAAGTTGATCGATACAGAATATGTCTACAAATGTGGATATTATGCTGCTCCACTATTGGGGCAATTTCTTATTGTTCCATTTGATCGTGGGAGCTATTGAAGAGCAACTTGCAGATTTAAGGATATCATTTATTTTCCTGTAGCAGGTTACTTGGTAGTAGATTTGTTTTTGGATGTATCTAAGACATAAGTGTTTTTGGTTATATGATCAATAAGCTTACATGGCTAGCTTCCAGTTGACATCTTTGGAAAATTGCTATAATATCTTCACATCTTTTGAGATGGTTCTGCTACCAGAACTTGAAGTAAAGGACTTGACGACCATTCCCTGTGCAGACAGAGTAAGGCATACTTGAGCTTGACAGGGTTCCCTAAAGCGAGCTGATGGTCAAGCCGTGTGCATAATTAACTGGAGCACTTGAGTCTGGTGGGGTTCACTAAACAGATTTTCATAATTGAATGCTTTGGAGATACGACCACTACGGTTCAATGATTTGTGATGGGACAGCTACCAGATAATTGAGCTACACTATTGATTCTATGATTTAAACCTTCTTTTGTTATACATGTCTTTACCAACTATGTGAGCTTGATGAAAAGTAGCTTAAGGTGTTTATAGCAGATGCAGCTTGAAGACCGGTTGGCACAGACCGGAGGCTGTGCAGGTTCAGAGGGGGTGGATGTCGTGCCGCTCCGCTGCCATGACAAGAAAATGAGCAAAGGAATGCCAATCAGGTGTATTTGAATCCTACATGATTATTCAGCAGTTATGAGGGCTTGCTAACAAGCCAATTTTTAAGCTAAAAGTGTGCCAGATACGACTCTAAGGGCCAAAAGATGTCTTGGTAATGCTAAACAGGGAGTATGCTTGAAGTGGTCATAGCTGGGATTTTATTGATTAAAGATGAATTACCTAAAGGGCTCTACATGCCTGTCTTTACGACTCGTCAATCGGAGCTACAGATAAGAAGTTATGGCAGCTTAAAGTTTGAGTTGATTGCAAATCCGTACCGGATTGAGCACCTACTGATAAAAGGTCAAAGATGATAGAAATGCATGGACCTAAAGTGCTCGCTTTGTGGAGCATGTCGGTCTTTTCAAATCAGTAATCGGATTTATGGGTGCCAAGTTATTGGCCGTTAAAGATGCACCAGGGGCCGATTCCGTACCAGTCCGGTCGGCTTGGTCGGAGAGTTATTTGGGAATTTTTGAGCTTTCGTCCACGTTTTGGAATGTTATGATGGCGAGGAAAAGTCAACGTGGCTCCAGCTTGCTGGAGAGAAATGATATGCTTGGCAGTGCTTTAGTCGGCATGTACGCTAGTGCAATTCTAATGTGGCCGCCCAATGAAGGATGCCAGGCTTTGTCCCAGGCAGACATTTATGCCAAATGTGATTCCCTTACAATGACTATGGCCGCCAATGGAGAAGCTTGGCAAAACTTTGGTCGATATGTATACCAAATGTGGTGCCTATCAAATATTTCCCAATGGCCTCAATTTGAAGGCCGACCAAAAGGTAGGCTGGCTGTCCCGCCGTTATAAATTAAACAAATTATAGATAGTGTGAAGGGGAAACCCCATGGCGGGCAGCAGCAGCTGAGGGCGCAGAGAAGATGGAAGGGGATCGCGCCAGTCAAGGCGGGCCTAAGATGCCCTCGTCGTAGAGACAAAAAATGCTCAGGAGCTCCTTGCGCACAGATCCGGTGCCAGTCGCGATGCTTTTCATGAAGGTCGAAAGTTGAACCTGCCACGTCATAGAGAAGGTACCCATTCGTGATGCCTCTACATCGCTAATGGGTAGGCTTTTTTTAGCGAGAAAAAAGCCATGCAACATATATAAGGGAAAGAGGGGCTCTCTTTGAGGTCGTGCTCTTTTTTTTTTGATTGGTCTCCCCTTTCTTTGGAGCTCTCTCTCTAGGAGCAAGAAAGCTCTTGCTTTCTCAAGCCACAAGGATAAGCTAAGCTTTCAAAAGCTCTTGATCTCATCAAATCTTAAGCTCTAAGCCTAATCACGGAATCCAAGCCTAAGCCTAATCTCGAAAGCCATAGCCAAGCATAAGCTCGAATCTCTTAAGCTCTTCTGCCAAACCAAGCCTAAGTTCGATTTCATTGATCACTCATTAGCCAAGCCAAATCGTGAGATCATTAAGCTTTCTTAAGCCGAGCCTAATCTCAAACTTCTAACCCAAGCCTAATCCTAATCTCATATGCCAAGCTTAAGCTCGAATTACCATAATCTCTAAGCCATAATCTCCAAGCCGTTCAACCCCGGAATTAAGCCGGTAACCTTAACCTGAGTCGGACCAACAAAGGCCATCGGAAGTTGAAACTCCTAAGCCATGGCGGGAAGAAGCTGCAAGCGGTATAAGGAAGTTAATTTTTATTAGCACCTGGATTAAACCAGGACAATTCTTGTAATTTGAATAAAACAAGGATACTGTTGCTTATTTGGTTTAAGGTAGACTGTCTGTTTTAAGCTCTGTGCCCATTAATTGTGTCTACTGCAACTCTTTTCCTCGCACCTCTCACAGCCAGGGGCGTGGTGCCTTCTCGGCTCACCTTTCGAGTACAAATTCCCCGACAACGTGTGAGGTCCCCACCTCGTTACCATAACAAGAGGGTGTGGAGAGTTTCTCAACTAATCGAGGCCACCTATCCTTGACTACCTGAGCCAGTCCTCACTTTCCACCCCCGCACTCACACTTTTTTCTTGTTTTTGAATTACTACCACTTGATTGTTCATACACAAAATTCCTTTTCAAGGTTTCCATCATAAGTTCTTTAAAACAGCCCTTCAAGCATTATCCAAGCGGCACCAAAACAATATTCCTAGAAGAAAAAGAACATACAACTCTTATTCATTAAAATATCCAAACCCCAAGAGTTCACTCCTCTTGACAAGAGTTTATTGCTCCTGGTGTCTTTAGTTGCCCATACAACTAAATTGTCCTGCAATCTGGGCACAAATCCACAAGTACTATCTTGCATTTTGGACACAAACCCGCAGTGACTAACTTGCAATCTGGGCACAAATCCACAAGTACTATCTTGCATTCTGGGCACAAACCCGCAAGATGTGTGCACCCATATGCACTGCTTTAGCGTTCACTCCGCTAAGCCCTCCTCACTAGATATCAAAGGGAGTTTTGACTATATCAGTGTAGGATTTTGAATGAGGAAGATTTGAGAGTTTTTCTACTAGGCAAACATTTCTTTTCTACGAGAAAATAGACTACTTTCCAAAAAATATTTCACTACAAAGAAAATTATATAAAACATATGCCGTAATTTGTGATGGTTTTATGATCCATTGAGATTCTTTTTCCTTTTCCTACTCTATTGTATATGCAATGAATGAAATTACTTAACTAAATTAATTCTAACTTTGTATAATGTAGGACCAATGCATGGCGAGTTTTTGTGGCATGTCCTCCGAGGAAATTATCTTTCCCTTATCAGCTTCTCGACTAGTGCCAGCCTCATCATTGTGAGTCTCGCTATCACGGGTCCTTTTTTGGGCCATCTCGCCTCTAATAGCTAACTTGAAAATGTGTAAGAACAAATTTTGCAAAAACCAATTGGATAATAAGGTTGATGGAATGTTAATTACATTGATTATTACACTTCTATTGTAAATGAATTATGCTTATGGTATCCATTCACACCATCCATTCATGCACTACTCACATGATTAATCACTTTCTTGTTGCAAGAACAATTCATCATTTTAGCTAGACAAAATTCTTGAATACAATTAGCTAATTCATGCAAGCATCTAGGTTACATTGATGAAGAATTGTCCATGTAGTCAACACAAATGATTATGTAATTGAGCAGTGAGACCTTCATTACTTTATAATGTAGAGAAATTACCATAAAATAGGTATAATAATTGTTGATTCCCAATTGAGGATAGGTAAATAAGAGAGCTATCAGTTTAACGAGCAACAAAAAGCAAGCAAGGGACAAAAAGCGAGCAAAGAAAACCAAGGAAGAGAGAAAATTTTGATAGTCCTTTTAAACTGGTGGCAAGCAAAAATAAAGCAATGACAACATCCACCAAAGGAAGAATGTCAGCTGAAATATCCACCAAAGGAAGAACGTTAGCTGGACTATCTAACTGGACTATCCATCAAATTTTAGTCTTTATGATGCATGCTTCAAAGCCTAAAGGAGATCATTAAAAAGTGTGTGTGTGTGTGTGTGTGTGTGTGTGTGTGTGAGAGAGAGAGAGAGAGAGAGAGAGAGAGAGAGAGAGAGAGAGAGAGAGAGAGAGAGAGAGAGAGAGAGAGATTAGTATGAGAAAGCGTACAATGCTCTAGAGAAATGGAGTGAAATACCATCTATGTTTGTTATTCAAAGTAACAACAACAATTCACGGTATCATACAAATTTATCTACTTTGTTCCCTCTTCCTCAATAGCATCCAATTCTCGTAATTCTCTTTATAATTTGATGCAGTATCTATACTTGCAAAGCCATTATCATCCTTACTATTCTATAAAGTATCTTTCTACCTAATAGAGCATGTACAAATTGAAATTAACTAGTTATGGCATCAATGGAGTGGTTCTTTCCATTGAACAATCAGTGGGGCATGAACTGGCCACAATCAAGATGGGTGGTAGTCACCAAGAACATCTGGTTCCCACAATGGCCTCTTGGTATGAAGTTCTTTCTCTAGAGGGTACTATGGAGAGCCCTACCAATTGAAATGAAGGCTCTAGCCAAGGGATTGGCCCAGGTAGAGGCTCTCAATGCAGAACGGCTAGCGAAGACCTCTCCCTCCTTTTCAAGTAATGCCCTGCGATCAACATTCATCTGGCGGGTAAGATATGCAAATGGGTTCAAAGGTCCTGGAAGATAGGTTTCTTTAAGAATGATCTTTTTATGGAGTGGACCGTTTTCAAGAGCTAGGAGCTTCTTATTGCAAGACAAATAGTTAGATTCTTCTACTTCAAACAGGTTAGGAAGGCAAGGAACAGTTGGGTATTTGATAACATAATGGAATCAACCAACTTGACAAAGATAATACAAGAAAGTAGGGGTGAGATATTAGCCTTTGGGGAACCTAAGAACTTTGAGGAATGGAACATGATAATTGGTACTGATCCCCATAGATAAGGGCACATGCCCTACCTTGTCATGGGGTGGTTCCCCTGTCAGTCGATGTATCTATGGCTGCATGAAGATGCCATGACTGAGCACAAACATAGCTAGAATCTGTAATTTTTTTAGGCTGTCAATATAATCTACTCACCATTTTGAGTTTTGCAAAAAAAGAAAAAATAGTTCCATGGCCCTTTCTTTGCTCCAGTAGATGTCATTAGGTGCAAGCAAGTGTAGAAGGATTTGCAAAGATTGCCGGGTCAATTGATGACTAATATGGTGAAGATGTTGGCAGTCTATGTTGCTCGCACAATTGTCAAGGCTATAATGGCACAATCACTAGCAACCCTATTTTTTGTGAAAAACTTGCCAAGAGGGTCAAGGGACATGATGCTAGTAATCAAAATAGAAAAGACACGATTTATTTAGTCCATTAATGCTAAAATATTTGCGAAAAAATGGGGACAAGAATCTACTCATAGAGAAGAAGAGCTTGTCTTATTTAACAAAAGTCAAGAAAGAAAAGGTTGAAGCTAGCACATTTATTCAAGTTCAAGAGATAAATTTTCCCTTTTTCAATCACCCGGTGTATTATAGGTGGAGATGAAGAGTTGTGATACTTAATTTTTGGCCTAAGAAGGCCATATAGAGGAGTTGGTAGAGAAAACTTGCAAATTTCTCACCATCAAAAGTTTCACTATCACATTAAATGTAATGTACCCTTTGTTTGCACTTTAGTCTTTTCATCACCATTTGATTACATACAATATAATTTTTTCTTCATTTTAGTGTTTTAAAATGTGTCTCTATATTGGTGTTGATGTGAGGTATTAAAAATGTATAAAGAAGATCCTCTCCCTCTCTCTAACTGATGAAAATAAGGGTAAACTTGAAATTCTTTTAATTTTTGGGTCAAAATTTGAAGCTTTTTCCGATAATAACACTAAAACTTGTGTAAATTTCTCGATTTTTTAAAAAGCAAGCTCAAAATATAATTGAGATTTTACAAGTTTAGCCGATTAAAATACATTGGACCCCGATTTTTTTCCAATACTACCTCCCCCCTCTCTCTCTCTCACTCACACACACACACACACACACACACACACACACACATGCATGCATGCATACACACCAATGTTCAATTCTTTTTATAAAAATAGAGTAAAATTACAAAAAATACCGATTATTTTATAAAATTTCTTCTTTCTACCCAAAAGGAAATTTTGTATGTTTTTCAAAATGATTTTTCTCAAACTTTGATGTCCCACACACACACACACACACACAATTTATTACAACTAAAAATATTGCCTTCTTGATGCCACCGTAAAAACTTTACCTTGTTTTAGTTGCTTTTAAAAAACATCTATACTATATATGAAGGGACATAAATTTTTCAAGAAAGGAGAGACGCTCCATGTGTCACTCACTGCTTCACTTAAAAGAAAATGTCTCTAAAATACAAAAGGGTGTAACAAGAAATAACAAGCACATTTTCAGCTTTTGTCAAAATATAAGATCAAAAGAATTTCCTTTTCTTTAGTAGTAAAAAGTGTTTTAGTAATAGAAAGCCAAAGACTTCCTACTCTACATAGAATAAATGTATTGGTTTAAATGCACATAACAAAAAGGAGATAAATTTAGTGGAGATTTTATTATTTAATGAGAATTGAATTTTTGAAGATATATTTGGCTTTATCTTTTCAAGGGTTTTTTTTTCAAGGCCAATATTAATATTTTTTAAAAAATTAAAAGTTTTTTATTTCCTTAAAGAGATTGAAAGAAAAAAAGAAAAAAGGCTCGTGTGGTGTTGACTTGGGGTAGTTTCACTTTGAGAAAAATACATGCAAATGAAGGAGTAGTTATCCATGTTATTGACCATGAATGGGGGAGAGAGAGAGAGAGAGAGAGAGAGAGAGAGATTTTTCTTTTGAGCTCATAGGGCTCCCTCTCACCAAGGACACTCTTCAAGCCCTTCAAACTTCTTGGGGGGAGGGGGGGGGGGGGGGGTCACTTAATATTTATGCGACTATCACGTGAGTACAGCAGAAGGGGTTATTATTGTTTTTCTCACATTTCACATACAGAAGGGTACCATAAAATGTGAATTGGATTTTTTTTTACAGATTGAATTATTTGTCAAAACAAATAAGGAGTTTAAAAATAGTCCTTGAATGCACGTGATATACAATATTTATATATAGTGAACCCCCCATTCAAATCTCCAAGATAATATGGTTTTCTTTGAGTAATAGTGTATTTTCAAAAGGGTAGCTAATGTTTTTCACCCATAGAAAATAAATAAAATGCCCAACAAAAATCAACCCTCACATTGGCACCCCAAATAGGGAGAGAGATTGCCCAGTTAACGTGGATCAGATGAATAATACACTCCCAAATTGCAGGTGAGAAGTTGGAGGTTGAGGGTTCTGGTAGCTTTGATGTGGAGTGGCACCCCAAATAGGGAGAGGGATTTCCTAGTAAGTACCTTTTACCAATTCTTATATATTTTCTCCTTTTTATTTTTAAGAGTTACGCCATGCGCCATGCTTAAAAATCAACTAGTATGCCTTGATTGATTTGCTGGAAAAATGGTGTGAATTAAACAAGAGGAGCAATGTTGTACCTTTCACCTTATATCGTCTCTTATTGAGAGAGAGAGAGAGAGAGAGAGAGAGAGAGAGAGAGAGAGAGAGAAATACCAATCATAGCCATCTATACTTTTCTTTATAGATATTGAGAAAAAGGAGTTTTCTCATTCTTTTCATGCATTGACTTGAGGTAATCACTTCAAGCGCAATGCCAATTTGTCAACTACACTACCATGATGAGACGTCGTATGTGAATGCACACATGAGCTCCAAGCAATCTGCTATCCATCTAATGTGTATGTGTGTGTGTGTGTGTGTGTGTGTGTGAGAGAGAGAGAGAGAGAGAGAGAGAGAGAGGTTTTTTTGGGGGGTGTGTGGGGGAGACACGAAGGGAGCATAAAAGTTTTAAATGTCATAGTTATTGTACTATAACAGCAACAAGAGGCTTCAAAACCTATGTGAAAAATCTTCAATATAAGAATATATATACCATCTTCAACGTTGGTAGCATTGCTAAACCAAGATACACCAGAAGGAGGAGACTCTCTCTCTCTCTCTCTCTCTCTCGCTCTCTCTACCACAATAGAAGTAGAGCACTACTAAGTTTTTTGAACAAGGGCTAGCACCTCATGGAAAACAATGTCTATGAGAAGCTCCCAAGCTTGGTATCAAAGAATTCTTTGTAGAATCTTGATTATAGTTATGTTTGTTAGAATGTTCAAGAGGTTATGTAATGCATTACTTCTATAAATGCAATACAATATACATGTAGAAACACAGTATTGATAGTGCTTCAGTTGGAAGAGAAGATATCCCTACAAGAATAGAAGCAATGTTTCTTTGATAGTATCAACGCACGGGTCACATACTAGTTCTATATAAAGGGATAATTACTAACAATATAAAATATAAAACATAAAATTATAAATAGAATTATAGATTGCAAATGCAAGTAATAACTGATTCTACTCCATGCACAAGACATTTACTATTTGGGTAATCAAAATGGACTCATTACATGTTTTGTTGATTGATCTAAAGAGACAAGAAGAATATTTGTGCCAATGGTCAGGTATTCTCAATGGAGTCACCACCCCCCATGGGATGGCGTTTGCAAACGCAAGTTTGAACGGTTGAGTATAGTGATTAAAATTTGAAAGCTTTTATGCTCAATTGATAATGATTTGTGCTCATGCAATGAATGGATCCTCAAAGAAAAGTCTTCACCATGCCCTCTCGGATAGCGTTTTGAAACGCAAGTTGAAAGGGTCCGGTTAATGAGGCAACGTGTTCACTTTCACCGGCCCTCATATAGCAAGCAGATCAGCTAAGCAAAGTCTTCAACAAGCCCTGCAAAAAAGCGTTTGTAGTAGAGGGAGAGAGAGAGAGACTAATTGGACAAGATAATGATTGCAGTGCTGGCATCAATATTTTCCACCTCCTTTCGATGATTTCTTTCAATGGTCGGACTAAGATGATAAGAGCATAGGGTGTAGAGGAGAGTAATTAGTTAAAGGGGGTGAGGGGGTTATGCAGTTTTTATCAACAAGTTCAAGCGTCAAACATCCACCTCATTGATCTTGAAATGAAGGCCTCAGACTTGTGAAACGAGAAAAACATATGCAATGGAAAAATTAATATTGCCAATATTTTCTTATTTGGTACATGTATAGCTGTTATTGATTTTTTTCCTAGTAAAGCATGGATCTCTTGGGAGCAATATATGTTAATGTAATAAAAAATCGTCTTCTATACTATATATAATTGAGCTTAAAATTTTCAAGGAAGCACAGGGAATCCATGTGTCACTCTCTCCTTCGTTTCAAGAACGTTAAGAAACATTTGGTTTGAAATATAAAAGTGAAGGGTAAGTCAGAAGTCATTTGGTTTGAAATGTAAAAGTGAAGGGTAAGTACCAAGTATTGTGATGGTAGAAAACGAAAGACTTAGTTTTGAATTCTTGGTTCTCTAAAAAGTCACAATAGTTAGTACTATATATATTTTTATATTATTTATGGAGTTTCACGCTGGCCTTCAATTTTGAAAGGTGATTACTTTTTGTTTTTGTAAAGGGTGGCTCTACTTCACACCTTGGGAAAATAACAAGCAGTGAGCTGTGCCACGTGTCGATAAGTTGGTCCGCCTTGAATGTGTGTGTGTGTGTGTGTGTGTGAGAGAGAGAGAGAGAGAGAGAGAGAGAGAGAGAGAGAGAGAGACGTCTTTGTTATTTGCTGCAGCTTTGTGTGTGTGTGTGTGTGAGTGAGTGAGAGAGAGAGAGACACACACACACACACACACACACACACACACACACACAGAGAGAGAGAGAGAGAGAGAGAGAGAGAGAGAGAGAGAGAGAGAGAGAGGGCCAATCCCATTCAATCCTACTGAGGAGTATGTGTGTCTATTTTTGTTTGAAAGAGAGAGACAGAGAGTACCATTAATTGGCCTTGGTGCTTGACAGAGAATGTCTTC